>NC_141469.1:3103359-4303359 GCF_009769465.1 Tauraco erythrolophus | reverse complement strand
CTCTATAATAAAAAATAAATCCGCAGGCAGAGCTGGCTGTGTTCAGCACCATCAGAGACCTTCCTGTTCACTATTTATATCGCTCTATAGATTAACATAGCACTTCTCAGAAGTAAATAGAAAAAGAGGTGAGGTCCCATCCGTCAAAAAGGCAGGGCAATCACCCAAGCCCTGCTCGTGGTGCTGGGTGTGGTGAGAGGTCTGCACCCAGCAATGGGAATTACACCATTTGTGTAATGCACTGGGTGAAAAGCATATTCAGAGGGAATGTAAATCTGCAAGGGTTGACAGTTGCCTGTTGATCCAACGCCTGGTTAACAGACTTTTTGAATCAGTTTCTGCATAAGGTAAACAGTACAAGTGATTTCAAAATCCTATTAAGGATTGGACTATCCTCTCATAATCTAGCCAGTAAGTCACTAATATCAATTTGTTGTAATTCCTACACTATACTACTGAAGAATTCTCTATTAAAATTCTGTTATAAGCACATGAAGTGGGCTAAAATCCTCACCACATCAAAATCAACAACTCCGCTTCACTGGGTTTATAAATTCCTCACCAAGGTGTGGTTTGAGAAATGCAGATACAGCTTATTTTATTGTCCCCCTTACGGCAGAAATTGTGCTCCAAACCGAAAGCTGAAACTAAGGAACCTGGAGTCCTGGTGTCACAGTGACCCTATCACTGATGTCAGGCTAGACATCACTTTTTTTTATACAGTTGTCCTATCAGAAAAACAGTGACCAGCTATTTCTCACCATCCTTGATGGTTACTGTCATTATTACTCTTTCATGGTAGTGCTATGAATATTGCATTGGCTTTGAAGATTGCTGAGACCACATCAGGCATTGTCAGATTTTTTTTCCTAGCAGATTTTAGGGAGGGAGTAAAAGCAGGAAGAGGCAATCAGATATCACATCCTGACAGCAGCTGCTTGTAGCAGAAAGAAACATTGCTGAAAGTATTCTTTACTTTTTTTCCCTCTACAAATTTTCAGCTGGAAATCAAGAGCAAAACTACTACTTTGTAGTCCTCCAGCTTCCACAGACCACCAGCAAATTGCTGCATGGAACAGCTTGGGAATTAACCTCAGGGCTGTTTAACTCCAAAAGCATTAAGGACAGATGTTAGGAACAAAAATGAATAAATGCATTAAAAGACTTCTTGCTATTAATAACAATTACGTACCACAGAAGCCTGAGAAAACTGTCTAGAAGTGAAAAATACAGGGAAAATTTTCATCAAATCTTAAAGTAATTTTGGCTGGAAGGGATTTCTCGAAGTGATCTAGTCTAAGCCCCTGCTCAAAGCAGAGGTAACTTCAAAGTCAGATCAGATCAAATCTCAAAGGACACAAATTCCCCAGCCTCTCTGGGCAACCTGTCCCAGGCAAAAATCCTGTTTACAAAGCACTGTATATAAACATCATGTATAGAAAAATTTACTGTAAAGATGATCTATGTTTATGTACTTGCACATATTTTATATCTACAGCACATATAAATAAATAGTAATGTGTATATAGTGATCATATATATATATTTTATGCTCAAACACACCCAAGAAAAAGCAATGCAGCGGTAGAACTACTACCCAGCACTAGGATCCATTCCCAAATGAATGATGACTTTGAGTAATGGCAAGTTAGCCCATTTCTGACAAGATTCTCAGTCATGTCCCTCAGATGGTGATGGGGCGACGTAACCTTGGCCACGTAGCCCTGGGATGCCAGACACTGGCACATCCTCCTGCGCCAGAAGCACTTCCTAGAATGAGTCTGTGGAAATAAAATAATTCATGATGACAGCAAACTATAGATACACTGAAAAGCAGAAATATCTAGCTTCCTCTCCTTCCCTTGATCTCCCAAACTGCTTGAAAAACTACATCCTTTCTCATCTGCCCTCCACATTGTGCTGTCCTCATTGACAGGCTACGTAGTAACTTGGGCAGCTCTACCTAGACGAGTGCCCCGTAGGTTAGGGACCCTGGGCACCACAACCACACAGATCCCTGCCACAGAGACAGAAGCCTCCAGAACTTTGAGTTTTTGCTAGTTCCCAAAATTCACATTCACCATACTGCCTCTGGAAGGCCGCATGCATGACCAGGAGCCTGAAGGAAACCTTGGTCTTCCACACAGGGCTAATGTTGAGTCCTGCAAATCTTGGGTCCCTCCTAGGCTTCTCTCAATGCTCTCTCGCATATTCAGCAGCTTCTGGGAAGGTCACCGAAACACCTGCAAGGGTCAGGAATTTGGTTCAGTTTTGCAGAAATAATGTTTAAAGTTGTTTTAAGGACATATTGACAGTTTCAGTTTTCATGCTAAACAATGTCCATCTTTCACAAACTGTTAGGATTTTCCTCCAAAGCAAGATTTTAAGTTTTCACCAGCTGTTCTCATAGACACTGGTCCCTTCTTTCCCAAATATCCTTCCTGTCTCTAACAGTATGACCTGGGATGTGAGCAGTTTCTCGGATGAGAGGCGTATGATCCGATGTCTGTTAGCCTGCCTTTAAGATGGTGACCAGGTACAAAATGCTAGACAGCATCTGTGTATTAGTTCCTATAATTAATTCTGGTTTGGTTTGACTGAAGTTTCCACTTGGTATTTTCCAAGAAAGGGATCACCGATCCCCTTGACATGCATTTGCACACACACAAACACATGGTTGTGTGTACCTCTGTCTCAATACAATCAGCCCCTGACATTGATCACATTCGCCTCACTTTCCCCTGTAAGAAATAGGAGATTAGGTTTGGTTGGCTCTATAAGTCTGACATCTGTCCTCTGCACCCTATAAATCATTGCACATGCAAAGAAGGGCTCATGCTTTAGCAGTAGTATTGATCCACACAGACCTTTGGGTTAGGAGTAAAGCCTCTTTAATTACTTTGGCTGACTTTCAGGGTTGTTTGGGTTTTTTTCCCCAATGTCTCAGGAAGACTAGTACAATGTTGTAGTGTTGTTACCACTTAGCTCAGATTCTTTGGTCCCCAGAGAAACACCTTCTACCTCAGCCTGGCCTGCCCATACTTAGCATCAAAATCACAAAAAGTCATTCTTTACCTTCTCTAAGGATTTGATAACCTCTACACTTTCCTTAGCCAGAGGTGTTTTGACCTTTAATTAAAAGGAAAATTTGTTGTCTTCCATTCAGAAGGCAGCAAATAATGAACTCATTAAAATGAGGTTAGTGTTCAGGCCTTAGAGCAATAAGAGCCGAAGTCTCATTAGCAGCTAACAATCCAGAACATAGCACATAAATAAACCTAATATGGCAGAGCAAAATGCCTTGGTGCATTAAATTTGAGCAGAATCAAATGTTTACAGTCAATGATGTCTGGGGCATGAAGTTTTAATGTACTTAATAGAGGAAAGCAAATTGCTTCCTATTAGGCATGAAATGTTACTGGAGAAATGGCCCCAAAAAGTGTATTACGTAAATGAAGGATAGAGTTATAATTAACAAGGACATAGCGGGAAAATATCACTTCCTCTTAATAGATGCACCAATTATGAAGAATAAAGACACAGCAACTTCAAATCTACAAAAGTTAATTGTATGGATTAATGTAAAGGACTGCTGAAAGTAAACACAAAACAAAGAAGAAACCTTGTCTTGTGGATGTCACAGAGAGAAGCCTCATTGACAAAGCAAAGAATCAATTGATACAACAAAACCCACGAGTTTTGAGAGATTCCAGGCCATTAAGGTTTTGTATTTGAAAGCACAGCTTGGATTACCTTAAAAAAAACTTGGACTTTGCTTAGCCAGACACTGAGACATTCCTGTTGGTCCATGTGCAGGTGTGCTCCGTGGTTCTTTCCTTGGAGAACAATAATTATTTAGCATGATCTATTTAACTGCCCAAAAAGAAAACAACGGTGAGTTCCAGCTGTTGCTTTAACACACTCCTATGAATTCGATAGGGAACGCTAATCGTATTTTCACATGCAAGTGGCTTTCCTCCACTTACAGCTCTTTAAAGCCCCTGTACTCAGAGGGGGGAAAAAAAAATCATCTCACTGACTCTGAGGAAGAGAGACACACTGGCAGATAGAACTTAAATACAGCGGTCAGATGAAATATCCAGGAGAAAAAAATCTTCTCTACAAAAAAAGATACCTCATTTTTTTTCTTTTAATCCACATTCATCTATATGAATTGAAGTTGTGGGCAGTGCCTACTACTTCTCCCTCAGTGAGGGCAGCAAAGTCCTGAGGTCAGCACGCGGTGGGGACGAGGATGGGATGGGAACACGTGAGCCCCCAGAGAAGGAGGGCCACCAAGAAGAGGTGGGGACAGCACAGCAGAACCAGGCAGAGTGCCAATAGCTG
Organism: Tauraco erythrolophus; assembly: GCF_009769465.1. NCBI lineage: Eukaryota > Metazoa > Chordata > Aves > Musophagiformes > Musophagidae > Tauraco > Tauraco erythrolophus. The sequence goes on along the minus strand of NC_141469.1, from coordinate 4,299,012 downwards.
TGTTGGCACCTAGCATCAGGTAAGATTTCCAGCTGTTAAAATTCAATAATCCTTCTCCATCCTGCAAAATCCTTCAAGAATAAAATAAATACCTTCCACCTCGCTTGAGGGCTGCTCAAGTCCTGGAAAGGTTTCTGGCACTGGATGCCGAGGATGTGGAGCTCCTCTGCCCTGCACCATCCAGGAGCCAGAGGCCTGCTCGAGCACAGCGTCCTCACAAACAGGCAAAAAAGCAGGAGTTCAGCCACTCGGGAGAGTGCGAGAAGGGTGATGGAAGAAAGTTGTTTGCTCTTCTCCTGCCTCAGCACTTCTCCATGCTGCGTGCTGCTACGGTCTGTACCTACAGGAGACAAACATTGTCATTATTGACCACGCAAAATGACCAGCGAAGGCAGCATGGGTCAATAGCAACTTTGTTTGGCTATATGTTTGTTAAAAATAGGAAGGCAGACCCTAAACAGACACTGGTTTTTATGCTAAGGATGTGAAAAATGTTAACCCTCCCTCTACAAACAGGCAATTAGCAACAAAATAAGTTCAGACTGACTTAGCTGACAATATCTTCTTAGTATTAAAATTAGGTGAGGTCATGAAAATGAACTTCAGCTACATATGATATAAATTCATGTGCATGTGTAAAAATTGCAATAAAAAACATTTTTAGCACCAAGCCGACTCCAGTTTGAGTGACAGATTTGCCCTTTGGACAGGGAAAAAGGCTTGACACGCTGTGGGTTACAGGATTTACATCTTAATCCTTGCTCTGTGTTTTTTAATGAGACCTCGCCGGGCTGGAAGGCTTCTGCCTATCCCGCAGTTCTGTCATCTTATTGAGATGGGAGTGTGAGGGAAATCAGAGAGAAAAAACAGAGTGAGATGAAGATGTTTGTTTCGTGTACCTTTTTACACTTTATGTTAAATGACAATAATCTCTCAAGATGTTCTTTCCTCAAAGGAAAACTGAATTGATTTTGCTCAGCCCATCAGTCTTCCTCAACATATATAAAATACTCTAGATAGCTTGGAAAATTATTTTCTAAAATATAATGACTCCGATTCTATGCTTTTGACTTTAATGGTGTCAATTTAGTGCCAGTTTTCACCAACTGGGGGTTTCCTCAATGTCTTAGCTAACAGTGGTGTTGATCTCTAAGGCTTTACATTTAGTGAACACTTAGTTGTTAGTTATCATGTAAATATAGTCCCACAAACGAAATTGTCACAGGATTGAAATAATCAACTTATTGAATGCCTGGCAAGATAGGCTGGAAAAGATACTGCTATCTTAATATTTAATGCTAAAGCAAAGACTTACTGTCAGTATATGACTCTGTTTCCTTTAGCAAGGAAGGAAATTTGCTTGGTGACTCGCAGCCGATAACCACTTTGTTTTACATCCTCCTTAACACCCAACAAATCTTTCTATTTAAAAAAAGAAGGCAGATGCACACTGTCAGACCATCTTTTGTATGCCACTTCCGAGCTGCCTGGCACCCGAACGATGCCTCTTGAGAAGGCGGCTGGTAGCAGATGATGCTTCAGAAGAGACTCGTCCTCCAACATGCAGGGTGCCCAAATATCTGTGTAATTAGGAGGGAGTCAGTAACTTGAAGAAGTTAGTGTCCTACAGCAAATGCTGACAGTAGCTGACAGCACCTCCTGACCCATTGCCCTGCAAAGGAAACATGATAAATCATGAGACCTCAGAAACCTGACCTGCTTAGTTCAGCTCCGCTCTGGACTAGGATTGCACGGGCCATCAGTCTGCATCTCAGCTGCTTCAAACCTGGTTTCATCATTTACACTGGACTGGCAATACTTTTGGGTTTTGTTCACAAGGAGAGTTCATCGTTGTTGTTTTTTAAATAAGACCAGTGGGTTGTACAAAAAGGTAAAGCTATTTTCCTGTAATGTTACGTGAACTTACTAATGACCACACGAAATGTAATTTTTTCAAATGAAAGGAAACATTAGCTGGACTTGGACTGTGTGTAAACCACTGCATTCATTTTGTCTTTGAACTGTGTAAGAACATGAACACTCGACCAATAGAAATGTTATTAATAGATAACGGGAAAAGGTCTCAAGAGCCACATAACGGAGACACGGAAAATTGATGAAAAGAGCACTTATAACCCATTCAACATTGGCAAGACCAATAGGGAGATAAATGCACTATCCATCTCACATATGTAGCACGTCCAAAGTACGTGGGCCGGTGATGGAAGGTGGACAGATAACTGTGCAGCAAGGACTATCTTTAGAAGCAGCACAGAGCTGACAACTAATGGTAAATGTAGATAGCTCACATGGCTGAACCATCTTTTCTTTTTCTCTAGTGGTTGGAAATGCATCCAAGAAAAAATGAATAGGTGACCAAGCCTACACCTATTTCTTCTATAAGCAACACCCTTTTCCTCCATTTCATTTAGATTGGTCTTATCTTTTGCTTGGAGGAGAGAATAAAATTAAACAGGGATGCAATGTCTGACATGGACACTACCTCTACCATAGGTCCAAACTGGAGTTTTGCTCATTCACACTTAAGCCTGAATTTGGTATTCAGACACAAAATGTTTCTGCAGGTAAGTGAATCCCACTGCCTCCACATCGGATGGCACGTAGTATTCCTAATTTTACTTTGGGTTTTAAGCACATTTTATCAAGCTTCTTTAATACCCCAAAGCATGGGTGACTTATTGCTGCCTCTGAACGGCTGGATTCAAGTCCTGCCATGGATCACTGCAAACAACGTATAGTATCTTGGTGCGGGTTACAGAACGTCACCGACTTTGGTACTTAAGTAGTATTACTAGCATTTCTAAACCATCTAACTCGGATGGAACACATTAAGCTCACTGTAATAGTCTTATAAAAAAAAGAGTAAGCCCGAAATAAAATGTGAAACATTTAACACTATCTTTTTTGTATCTCCGCAGTTGGACACAACATTTAAAATGAGGCATTCCAAAAATTAATATTCATTTTTCTAAATACATGTTAATTTCTTATTTATTTCAGGCTTTACTAGAGACTCAAAATTTACTGCGCACTCAGGTTGCAAATTTTACCTTCAACCTTGGATTTTCAGGAAAATTTTACCACACAGGTAAGAAGGAACTTTATGCTCTCAGGTAGCTGCAGTTAAATAGGTGACAGGATTTTCAACCTAGCTTTAAACATGCCCTTTTCCAGTAACACTTTGATTCAGCAGAGCAGTACAAAATACCTGCTTCACCATTTTAGCATCCAGTGTCTAACTCCATGCCCAAAGGGGCCAAGGCACGCTACAGATGAGCTTCTCTGGAAGAGACAGATGCCCTTGGTGCTTTTCTGAGAGGTGTGTGGTGGTAAATCTTAGCAGCTGCTGTGCCTCCTTTGCCGTAAGATCTCTATAATGCCACAAAAGACAGGACAGCACAGAAGACATACTAAAGTTTTTCCAGTATCATAGGTGTGATGAAATACAAAAGATTTGAAAACTTCTGAAGAGGCAGAAGTGTTTGACTGGGACGCACAAGATGTTATGACTGTAAAGGCAATTTATCTCAGTGGTCTGCAAATCAAGAGGGATGATAAAAGCAAAACAAGATGAAAAGAAATTTGTATTGAAACTCTGCTCCTTTCACACTCCATGCAGTAACAAGTTGCACACTTGCACTCTGTTTCTGTGGAAGATTAGGTGCTTTTATATCTCCTCCTCCTCTTCATGACTCCTTTCTCTTTTGCTCCATTTCTCCACAGCACAATGCCCCCTTATTTTTTTTTCCTCCCTCCTCCCTCACCTTCTCCTTAACACTTTGCTGCACCTCTGTTGAGGCTTCCCTCTGCTACCACTGAGCCATGCTGCTTCACAGTACTGCTAAGGCAAAAAAAGACATACTCAGTGATTCACTTCAAAGGAGACATCTCCCATCCTCCTCCTTTCCAAATCCCATACCCTTCCCACCTTTAAAGACCAGCTCCAAAATCCTCAGCTGTCAACCCTTTCAGCTGCCTTTAGTGACACTCCCTGAGTGATGCTAGGGAAGCTGAGAAGCTTATCTGGAGCGGAGGAGGAAGCATTATAGCAGCAAGAGGATGGGAGGGTATGTCTAAAAGCTAGGAGCGATGCAGTGCCAGCTGTCACGGGCCATGAGGTAGCTGGAGTAAGGCAGGTCACCCCTCTCAGTCGAGGCATAGCAGGACTCCCCCGTTCATTGCCAGTATTTGAAAGCCAAACACATGAGTTTACCCAGCTCTTACGTCTCTATTTCAGCACCCGTTGGGAGAGTACAGAGGTCCCCGAGAGAAGGGAAGACGAGGCAGTATTTGAGGGATGAGCAGAGAGAAGAAAAAACAAACTACGTATTTGTATCACTGTCACTTTCAAAGTCCAGGCAGTTTTTCCCCGTGTGCAAGCACATAATGCTAAGCAACTGCTGCCCAGGAAACCTTACAGACTAAAGATACAGGCTGGAGAGCCTGAGAAAAATGAGAGGTAGAGAGATGGAATTAGTCGCCTGGAGTCATATAACAAGCCGGTGGCAGACCTGTGATTAGAGAGCAACTTTGGAGACAACTTCAGTATTCTCCTCACTTGATCTTGACCTGCCTGTGTAGTTACTTCTTCTGGAGATTAATTGGACACACGCATAATACTGCAAAATAAACAAAAATAGCCCAAGGCTCTGAGCCGCTCGAAAGTAGGATGCTGCTCAGTTGTGGCCATCTACAGAGTAAAGCTGTTATCAGCCATTACAGCGTCCACTGCAGAGAAAGGTAATTCAAGCAGTGGAGAAAGTAGAAAAAGAGATGATTTATTATCAATACTATGACATACCAGACAGTGGCTGGCACCAAACATGCAGCCTTTCTACAAAAAAAAAAATCAAACCCCTGACCTGTCAATACATTTTTTTCTTCATTCAACCCAACAAGCTCCATATTGTTGTCACAGGTCTTCTTGCCCAGCTGATGTAAAGGTGACCAATTTCAGATTTGCTGCTGCTGTAGAGAGAAAACAGGAGAATGTGCACGTGTGCCTGTCCTGCAAAGGCTCTCCAGGCTTACAAAAATAGCACAGAGCTACTCAACAGAGGCAATGACACACGTCAACTCTTTGAGGGACCTGCTGCTACCTGTACTTAGTGATGCATCAGAGTTCAAGTGAACACTTCATTTACAGTTCAGTGGTGGCATTTTGTCATATCAGCTTAGTAGAAAGACTTGAAAGTATTCTCCATGCAATATACACTTTATTGACTCATTATAAATAAAACATGGAAAGGTATTCTTTAATTACTGTAAGTGTGGCTTGCTTACCCAGAGAGGCTTTTATTGTCAGATATTCAGCGTGTTTTATTAACACACTGCAATTGCTGTGCCTTACTGACTTCCTTAAAGGGTGATTTTTTTCTCTCCTTTCCAAAACTTGGATCATTTTAAAACTACAGGAAGGAGATCAGCATGCAAATGTGTTGGCAGATTAAACAGTTATACATTTTTGTCAGAAGATGTTGCTGACATCTGTACTACAAATACCGATTGTCATCGGTATGCCTGTGCACAAGTAGCTCATCATCTCACCACCACCACCGTTCCCTTCTGTGGCACTGGTAAACTACGCACTGCAGAAGCCATTAGCAAAAAACTGAGTAGACCCTGTTAGTTATGCAGTTTTAGCAAACACTTTCTACTTGTTTATGCTGTGGCAACAGAAATTAAGACGTTCTCAGGGTTTGCATTTAAGATTGATAAGATTATTGATAGCAACTTCAAACTTAGTTTCAGTTTTGAGCTCGAGTCCTCTAAACTATGGTTTTAATTTTAAAATATGGGATTATTTATCATGGACAAACTTTGAAGTATTACCTACCTGTGTTAAGTGCACACTGCATCTCAAAGCAGATACATGTTCACCTCCTTGATTGTAGGTCTCCTGCATTTTCCAGGATTCGTATTAAAATAAAAATAGCAAGTTAAAGAGTGTTGACTGTACAAGAAATTAAAACCTAAAAATCCCTTGTTTTGCCTCCAATACCCTGAATAAGGGATAGGGCAGAAATATTTCAACATAAGCACTCACCAAACATTCCATTAAACCTTTGCATGAGCTTTTTTTGAAATAATGCTACTTACGAATTTATAAAGTCAAACACTCTTTTTAAAGGTTTGTAAAGAAAATTACCCTCAATAGCAACACCACCACCAAAAATTAAACCTCCAACCATTCTGTTTCAGCTCTACTATTACAGGGTGTGGTTGTTTTTCTTTAAACTGGAAAAAAGTGCAAAGTTTGACTAGTTGTATCTAAATTTGCAAAGAAATTAGTAAGAAAAAATAGGATTTTCAATTAGAGTTTTTGATAATTAAACTATTTCAAGAACCACACTACTTCAAAAGTTAATAAGGCACTAAATTATACTTTGACCTAAATCTTAGGTTTAATGATTGTAGTTCTTGATATATTTCAAATATCCACTTTTTCCCTCTCCATCCCTACCCTCAGTTTTCTACCTTCTACCAGCTAGCAAAGAGATCTTCAATGGCTACACAAACTCCTGTCCCTTTCTCTTCTGCTCTCTTTTGAAAGCCTATGTTAAGTTTCTTCCCCCAATCACATTTCCTTTGCACGTGCCTGGGTGACTGCAAGTGAACCACATACATACCCCAAAAACCGAGAGCAGTCATCCAGCAGATGCAGCATACACAAGTTCTGCACAAAGGAGCAAACATTCACAGAAGGAGCAGCCATCGGTTCTTTCTTTTCCACAAGGAATTACCTAGAAAACAAGGTTGTTTTCTTTTTCCAGCAGTGCTCCCATCAGCAGGAGCAACTTTCTCAGAACTTGCAGAGTGCTGCAAAAAGAGGAGTAAAGCGATTCAGTGACACCAGGAGAAAGTTTCAAAGTAATGCTCTCCTTGTGTAGGAGCATTCTTCAAAAAACACCACAGAAATGAAAAATAAAAACAAAGACCTCAAGTGCATGTACCGAACAGCCATCTCTGCATTGCTGCCTCACGCCACAAAAGTAAACACTGACATCCATGGAGCATTTTCTTCCAATAATTTTTGCAAAACATGGAAAGACTCGTAAGAAGAAAAGATATCTTATGTTTGCATCAGTAGATTGATGTTAATGATTATTTCTTTGACTGAAGCTAAATAAAAGCATTCAAATGGTAAACAAGAAGGAAGGCTGCTACTAAACTGAATATCGTTGAGTAGTTTGAGGGTGAAGTGACTGAAATGTAGCTTGGCCTTTCTGATTTGGAAAAGCACTAGGCATGTGTCTGCAGATGGTGGAAGTGGCATAGTATTGTTCCTGAAACAGAAGGTTTTCTTGGTTACAACCGCACGTGCTTGCTCCTGCCTGAAGCAGATACTCTTCACGAGCACAGGAGTTGTGATAGTTTTTACTTCAAGACTAAACCTGGCAAAAACTGAATACTGAACCACAGGAAACAATATTTGGAACCCCTCTGCCATTACAGCTTCGTGTTTTCCACCTGATTATATTTTGAAGCTGTTGCAAACTTGTTTCGTGCTTTACCAGAAATTATCAGACTTGGATTTACCAAGGATAAAAATCAAAGTAGTTATCAGGGAGGAGGGAGGTGATAAGACTGGCACACAGCTATCTGTGATGCCACCTTGGCCAGCTACGACTGTGCAGTGTCTGGCAGGACCAAAGCAGGTGGGTACAAGTCCATCCAACTCCACCTTCATGGGAAGCCTGAACTTCTAAATACTCCTAGTTCATTACACAGCACAGCAATCAGCCCTTGAAAACTAATTCTTGTTAGAATTAGTGTCAGTTAACACCATGCCAGGAAAAGAAAGGGATAGCTACCATCCAGGGTTAATTCGCCTCACTCCTTTTGTGATACGGTAGAGCCTGTCTGCAGCATAGTGAGACATCCAGGCCAAGGACATTACATTTTATGGCAGCCTCTTCAGTGTTTAAAAAACTATTATGGGAATTGACTGCTGTGCTTTTGTTTTACCTTTTTTTCTTCCTTTCTTTTGCAGGAACTGAAGAGGAAGATGAAGGCGATGACCTGTTGTTGAGGTCGGTAGATGAGTTTTGGTGGTTTCCCCATATGTGGAGTCACATGCAGCCGCACCTCTTCCACAATGAGTCGTCACTGGTGGAGCAGATGATCCTCAACAAAGAATTTGCCTTAGTGAGTAAAAGTTACCAAAAGGTTCACTAGGATACCTTTGTGTGTTATGGCTAAGCTTTCCAAGCTGGTTTTATGTTTATCTATATTATATATGTATGTTTACATAGATATGCAAATAAGGCAGCAAGATTGGAAACTAAGCCCCCAAAAAACCCTTTCTGTAAGTCAAACTTGGGCTGAATTTTGTCTCAGCCTTTTTCACAGACATGGGCTTTCTGGAGAGGTAGCAGTCCTTCACCCAAGCAACCTTGAGAGACCATGGGGATCAGTAACAGTGGAATCTCAGCAGCTATCAGCTGACCTTTGAAGCCTTAGACAGTTTATACACAGTTAATCAGCTTCCTGATGTCTGGTGCAAGCATCCTCAGTAAGGGAGAGAGGAAGTTACAGTGAACCCTAAAAGTTGTGTATGGTTTGTGAGAAATCTTTAAGCTAATGAAGCAAAGAAGTGAAGCTGCTGGATTTCACTGTTCTTTTTTTAGATGACCTGCTTGAAAAATATGCTTTTTACATAGCTAACCTGTTGCTAATTTTTATAGATAATGATGTTTCATTTTTGTTCATTTGCATTGTTAAGTTAGAAGAGCATTGCCCAGAGCTAAGAGTACTTGTACTTCAAGGTCAGGTGGAAACCATTTAGAGTTCTTTCAGGGTAATGCTACTTGCTTATTGAGCAGGACAAAGAAAACCTGAAATCTATAAGTGCTCGCTTTGGAAAGGCACTGTGTGGTCTTTGACAAGGCATAGCACTGCCAAGCAACCAGAGCCACTCAAAAGAGCAGAGTGACACCGTGGGGCTTTCTCTGCTGCTCAGGGAACACAAGTCTCAGCCCTTCGCAGCTCAGAAAGGCCAGCCAGCAGCTGCCTCTTCCTCCCGTCCCTCACATGAGCCAAAGAACATCAGGGCTTGCAGAGGCAGATGCCTGAACAAGCAGTTGGAAGCAAATTATTCCCTTGTTTATGAAAATATTTTCCAAACAACCTTTAAAGAAAAATCATTAAAAATGGCTTAACTGTTTCCTTGTCTTGCCAGACTTGCCCCCCGTGCCATCTCCCTCTTGGCAGGGTGTTAGTACAGAGGCATTTTGGATGACTTCTTTTCCTTCTACAGTTCTGCTTCACTGTCAGCCTTCACTCTTGGCATGATCTGTTCATGCCTCTTGCGTAGCCTGGCCCAGAGACCCACATACAGTTGAGAAGTTAAATGCAAGAGTAATTTTTTTAAATTAGCTGTAACTCAAAAATACATGGTCCATTCATCTTGAAACCTATGGGGAAATTCTCCTAGTATTTTCAGGAAATATCAAGTCCTCTAGGTCAAACCACCTTTAGGAGTAAAATCTATAACATAGCCTGAAAACAGGGCTTGTAATAGAATCTGTTCGCAACTTAAACGACAGAAAGATAAAACCCATGTCCCTATCACCACCGAAGGGTAGAGACTCCTTAGGGTGCCTATAAATAAGGAGCTGGTGTCAGTGAAAGGCTGCTGTTATTAGTTTTATTTCCTGCTAACATTTGGACAGGGGTTGTACCAACCTCTTCACCTTGAATCTATGTGAGCTGTACAATTTCCTTATGAGAACATTTCTTTTCAAAAGGCTTCCTGTGAAATCCTCTCTGCGGGAGAAATTCGTCTTCCTGATATGACAACCTTCCTGATAGCTATCAGAGAGGTCCCAGCCACAACTTCAGAGTAGTTTACTATCCTCCCCTGCTTTCTCATCCTCAGCAACACATCCTAAATGGGAAAGGAACTCCCTGATCTACACGGGCACTTCTCTAAGTCCCCCAAAGTTAAAGCAAACCTCTTTTCATTATTCTTTGACTTCACAGCGCAGATCCAAATTTAAATTAGGTATCTGGAACATACATGGAAAAATCTGCTTCAAGTTATATATGTTTCATTTGTGCTCTAATACCTGTACTTAGTATTATACCCCAGGGAACACAGCTTAATGCTGATGCCACTTTCTCGTGCATTTCTCATTTAGTGACCATATCTCCCCAGTGCCTGTTTTAGCTGCAGGTAGAGACAACATTTTGTGTCACTTTCTGCAAAGAAAGCCACAATAATTATTTGGAAGTATGATAACATTCCATCTTCACCTAATGTGGTATTTCTTTGTTAATTTTTTTTTTTTACAAAACATGGGTAAGAAGGTAATAGGGTCTTCAGGATAGGAGAGCACATCATTATACCTGAGAAAAACAGTCAAGATGGCTTTAAGATCCCAAAAACCACACCAAAAATTCTGTCAATTAAGACCTGTTGGGTCCTCTGGACTTTATCGTTTTGAAAGAAAGCTAAAACAGATCACACTGTCCGGAAAGTTGCACCCAAATCCCACCACAGTCAGCAGTCTCTCCATGCAAGAGAGTATCAGCCTTGAGATCGATGCTGTTCGTGGGGGGGAAAAGGTTTCATGAAAGGACTGTCTTTCTCTTGAATATTGTGGATTGAAGTCAAGCTTAATAAACACAAGCCAGCACATCTGAAACAGTATTTCATGGACATGATCATGTGGAGCTATAAACATACACAAGCACAATTTTTATTTGCTCTTGTATTTACACTGTACGCATAACCTTTGCTTTGCAGGAGCTCTAGTGACATACAGTCTGCTGAACACAGGCAAGAAACACAGGTGTTACAGCTGGCAACTAGATCAAAGACCTCCTTCTGTTTTACATGGATATATCCCTGCCTTATCATAACACTCTATAAAATGGGGCTCACAATCACAGCCTGCCTCAAACAGCTGTATCACAAAACACAAGTAGAAATCAGATTTCTACAGTTTTGTATACTAGCGGCTAATTAGGTGTCTGATTGCCTTGATTTCTGTGCAGATATGGATACTTCTGTGTATCTGGGGCTTAGTAAAATCATCAGTCTCCAAAGGATTCCCTGACACGTGAATTGCTTGTGAACCAGGAGACTACCTTTAACAAGAGCCCTCCAAATTATTACATGTCATATGTCACTGAGATATTCATCACTTCTGTTTCATGCCTAGTTGGTGAGAGGAGGAGGTGCTCTCACATCTTTCATACATGTTATCACCCCACTGCTGGATCCGGCAGGCAGCGTGGGAACTTTTGCCTGACAAAATCCTTGTCCACACGTGCCTGCGTGATGGACCCCACAGCTGCCCCCGTCCATAGCCCCATTCTCACAGCCAAACCTCTTCTCAAGCGCTCACGATATCCTCAGTGTCACTGGAACAAGAGCCACAGATGTTAATTGTGGTAAAGTAAGTTGCAGACAATGCGGAACTCTGCTATCCCAAAGTCATCTTATTTAAGTAAATATGGATAGTGTGCTTCAGAGCCTGGCTAAGGAAATGGCAAACGACATTTTCATTATCAGTTGTGTTTGACTTGATCATGTTTTCTGGGTTTTTCTATCAGAGGATCCCACAATCCTTTAAAAACACTAATGGATTAAGCCTTGGATTAAATTTCGCAAACTGATAGCATCTCAAGTATTATTTTCCTTGTTTATAGGCAGTGCAACTGATACACAAAGAGGGAAACAAATTGCGCAAGAAGGAGTGTCTGATAGTACATACTCCAAAAATAAAACAAACCAAGTTTTCACTGCCATCCTTTAATCTCAAGATATCCTTCCTCCTCCCTTTTATACATCCTTATCTGACAAAACCAAGTAGAATATATTTAATCCAAAACCTGTAGCTCTTGATTTTGTCCCTTGATTTGTTTGCTCAGTGATTATCTTCTGTGCTCATTTGTGATTACATGTGCCCAAAGCACAGTAGAGACAGGGCAAAAACTATCATGGGCTGTAAAAAAAGTAGCTGTGATCTGATACGAAGAAGTGAGAGAGACACATATACAAACCAAACAAATCGATTCAGAGATGCACACAGACAAACCAAACAATTCAGAGCCTGCTTAGTAACACTCCTTGGCTTCCATCTCCTGACTATAAGCCAACTACAGATACACATTAGCCCTTCCTCTGCCTGAAACTTTGGAGCTGCCCAAACCACAAAGAAACCGTGAGCTTTTAATATACCAATTAAATACCAATGATACGAAGACCAGTGACCACGTATCAAAGGCAAAGTATCTACATGCGATGAAAAGAGAGTCTGATTTGTCCCATTATTAATATCTGTAGTTAATGTTAGGAAGGAGAGATGCCCACTAGAGATAGCCTCTAAAAAACTCTTGTCAATGGTCTGCATGTATAGGATAACATTATGCTGTGCAGACAGGATGAGATTTGTTCTACTGCCTAACCTTAAGGTCCTTCTGAAATAGTCCACCTTCGTTAGTGCTTCTGCCCGTATCGGGAGCATGCTTTGACAGCACATCTCTAGGACTGCCTCTACTTTCTCTGCTTCATTTAGTACCGCATGCATGCAGAGTTGCTGCATTTTCTAGCCACATATGGCTTCCTCAGGGCTGGCCTTTGTTCATTTCACATCCTCAGCAACCTAAGATCTTAAATCCCAACACTTTCCCTGCCTCTTGATAGTCTGCTGTGGTGCGAGGCATGCCTAAGCCACAAGTTGGCATGATATCTAGGAGACTCCTTCGTAAGACTGGTGAAAAGCTGGCTTTTCCCATCACCCTGTCAATCTGGGATCTGACGTCAACACCAGAAAAATAATTTCATTAAGACCCCGTGTACTCTCTGCTTGGTGCATTGTACAGCCACGGGGCAAGGCAGCACACCATGGAAATGAAAAAACAGCCATGAAAGCAAATACCAACACGCAGAGCCTCTCTAGCTCAATAATAATCATCATCTTGTTTGCTCAACATGCTTGTCTAGCTAGAGAGCCTTTAAGCAGATTTTTCAAGTTTAGAATTGAACTAAAAGTAATTGAAAGCTGAAATAGTTACTCAATTATCCAGAAACATAAACCGTGAGAACAAAAACCAAGTGTCCATAAAGGATAAGATACAACACAACATTTGTGAGGGCTGACAAGCAATTAAGTAACCAATACATTTACTAAATAAGAGAAACTGATTAAGTATTTTCAACTGACATAGTAACATATAGTCTCTGATGAGAAATCTCACTCATGCAGCAATTTTCAAAATACAGCTCAGTACTAAAATTAGGCAAAGCTTATGTAAACCTTAACTTTGGAAGGTAACATCATAAAAAGTACTAGATCTACTATCACCTACTGTTGGGCAAAGTCAAAAAGTTTAGCAAACATAACTGAGGTTGCATTGTTAATTTATTCATCTAAAAAAAACTTTACACCGAAGTTGAGCTGACTGAAAAGATCTACAGTAGACAAAAGATATTATAAATTAAAAGTTCGCTTTTTTATTCTTTCTCTGACAATGGCCAACATTAGATGTTTCTGTACAACAAAGATCTTTAAGAACCAGAACGCCAGTTGTACTATAACAGTTTCCATTTTTGTTTCATTTCATTTTTTACTGCATTTTAACAAGGACATGTAATATTTGGTGCAATCAAAAACTGGGGGTTTTCTGTCAGACTAGATCTTGCTAATATAAGTAGTCAATCTTCCAGATGCTGTTTTTTATTCAAATTTCCAACATCTGCTCACAGAAAGCATGCTATAGGAATACAAACTTCCATGTTGAGAATATACCTACTTCTGGGGAGCAGTCTCATTCTGCATTACCTACCCTTTCTTTAGCAAAGGGTTGGGGTTTTTTTGGCAAATGCAGCATAAGCACGCACAGCACACACTGAGTCATGGCAAACACAGCTCATTTCTGTACAAATAAGAAGGTCAAAAGAGGTTAGGAGTTGCAAGCAAATCTTCACTTGCTTGAACAAAACCAATAATTGAGACAGATAAGCAGCCCTGGCAGATTGCTTCAGCCTTTCAGATCACCCCTAAAGGTACCTGTCCCACGCACGGGCTCTGGGCAAGGAAACTTTGGCGGGTGTGCAGACGAGCCAGGCTGCATCAGCAGGTCTCAGTTCCCAATTCCTGTTGCTCTGGCTTGGGTGCATCAGCACAAGCCAGTGACTCCCAGGGCTCTGAAGCCACGTGAAGCAGCTGCTGCTGGCCAGATGTGCTGGCCACAACGCAAGCATCAGGGGGAGGGTTATTTTGAGCTGGTAGTAGTCTGATAGGCATACCACGTGCTCACTGGTGCCTCGAGGACGAAAAATTCAACATCTGTTTTAATCATCATGCCCCTATGTCACAGGTTATAACAGTATTCTCCTTTAATACTCAATTCATCCACTGCTGCAGGTTCAGCTTACATTGTCATTTAAATTGGAATTCAAAGTCTCTTAACACACAAGTAAACCAGAAATACTTATTTAACCTGTCCAAAATTAATGGCTCTGGGGTCCCAGCTTAAGCATGCAAAGGAAAGTAATGCTGCTCTTCTCAAAGCCAAAAAGGGCCAGAAGTTTTCCAAACTAGACAAACACACCCACAAACGTTTCAAAGAAATTTTGGAAAAAAAACAAAACAATGGAAGTCCTGAATGTAAAAATAACCTCAAAAATAATCTTTTAGGAAATTGTTCCTTGGAATATACAAGAAAATATAGTCACTACAGGCCTCTCTCATTTTGTCCAATAGCTTAGATTTCAAATGTGTACTCCTCCTTTAACACATTAGTTCCAAATTCCAAACTAAATTTAATAACAAAATGAGAAAGAAAACAAGAAACAAAACAACAAAAATTACTAAAAGAGGGCATACAATATTTAGTTTACCCAAGAAAACCACACTGGGAACTGACCAAAGAAAATCTGATGGTCTGTTAGTTGTTTCTGCTTCAAGTCATCTCCGGTATCTGAGTGACTGACATGTATTTGTGTGATGAACTATGTAGTGTGCAGGTTTTATTCAGAGGTTAATTAGCTTTTTATATTGAGAACTTATGAAAAGCTGCCTTATTTTGAGTGGCAGATTACCATTTCACCATTGTGTTGCTATGGCAATACCAGCAGCAAATATTAAGTAGATAAACAGGATTTTGCATGTATTCGTCCAGATACCTACTGTTGGACATGTCATTCACAGCAGTGTTCCGTATCTAGCTCAGGACATACTTGCCCTACATTTACATGTCTGTATACTCCCTGAACACATTTGGTAAAGGTTTGTAAATTCAAGTTAATGCAGCATATTTAACACGGTATATTTGACAGCATGAGCATCATAGACTACTCAGGCAGAGTAATAAATGGCCAGATATTTCAGAAACCTTGAGATACAGCTTTTTCTTTTATACATGTTCACAGGAAAAAAATACAGTGATTTAACACTTCTCATTATAGAGCTATTCCTCATTTCACCCTTAAACTGACTCATGCCTTTAAGGTAGGTAACAACATTAATAAGCAGAAATTACATTTTGCTCTCAGTAAGTTACAAAATTGTGAGTTTAGGTTTCTTTTTTCAAGATCAGTCAGTAACCCAAGATCTTCACTAATAAGGAATAGCTAATTTTAAGTGGTTGTGTTACATTATGTATGAACAAGTGTTCCCCACAGATTAACTTAAATTTTGTCAAGGAACCAAAAGCCTTTCTTTGCAAAGTACTTGCAGATGCCCAGCAAAACCTGCTGTTCCTGGAATTAAAGTAATCAACAGTTCTTAGATAATGTGGGCAAGAGGAAGGACAAAAAAAAAAATCATCTCACATTTTAGCCATTTCCCTCTGAACATCAATTTTATGGGAACAGGAAACAGCTGATGTATGCTGTAGTACCAAGAGTAAAATGAATTCAGTAAACACCCAGAGCACACGAAGGGATCTGGCGAGAGCCACAGCAGTAGGATACCCTGCAACCTGGAAATGCCATGGGAGAGTTGAAAAGGGCTTTTACTGGACCTGCTGGAAATGAGCCTCAGCAGGAGAAGAGGCATAGCGCAGCCTTTCTTTCTGCCAGTAGCTGATAAATGCTGGATGCGTTTACCAATAGTCACTCAGGCCAATGAAACTAATTACCTCATTTTCACATGTATAGCTTACACTCCAGGTCATTTGCTCTCTTTTAAATATATCCTGGTCTATAGATGTGGTTATCAGGCCTCGACATCCGATAGGGTTTTCAGACAGCCCACACTAAGTTGGGAATCGGAGGAATGGGGAGAAGAACAAAGGCAGGAGAGCGTCAGGAGCAAACATGCCCAGCACACTCACAGTTAAGCTTCTTCCTTAATTCCTTCTGCCTGCACATTAACTACCGCATTGTGCCATTGGAAGGTATTTTCAGGATAACCTATAGATTATGTTGACGAAAATGCACATATATCCTCATAGAAATAGAGCTAAATAAATATTCATGAAATGAAAGAGAAGTCCATTGAAGTCCAGCTTTTTTTTACTGCTACCTTAGTACCACAGAAAAAATAAAAGCCAATTCAGAAGCTAAGGGGGATATTTATTTATTACTTCAGGAAGGAATCTTGCTCTTATTCTGGAAATAGGAAACCAAAAATCCCACGTTTGTCACTGTAACAATTTTTTCCATCTGTTTACCTCTCTAATGCTGTGCGATAGCTTAGTAAATAAGCGGCATCAGCTCACCAGATTACCTTTGAAAAGAACCAAACAGGTAGGATGCATATTAATATGTAATGAACAGACAGGCAAATCTATTCCGTACAACAGTAACACAACATAATCCAAGAGGATTTTTTTACCACTGCAGTTATCAAACTAAAACACCAGATCCCCTCATCTCCCTCCCATTTTTAGCTTGTGCTACATACAAATAGATACAAGTCTGTCCAAGGACAACAGCTTCTCTGATGCTGCTGTCTGCAGGAAAAATAAGCTTTGAATAATTATGTGGGTTTTTTCTGTTCCTAAATATATTCCTCCCTCTGGTCTGTTGCAGGAGCATGGCATACCAACTGGCATGGGGTACGCAGTGGCTCCGCACCACTCCGGGGTCTACCCGGTTCACATCCAGCTGTACGAGGCCTGGAAGAAGGTCTGGCACATCCGAGTGACCAGCACAGAAGAATACCCACACCTGAAGCCTGCACGGTACAGACGGGGCTTCATCCACAATGGCATCATGGTACACTGCATTTCCATGCTTCATAGCAATAGTACTTTAAGTGACTCCAAAGTTTGCTATTTTTACCAAATGCTTCAAGTTTTACAGCAATCATTAAAATTCTCTGTGATCGAGGATTTGTAAGGATGCCAAAATAGTGCATTTGTTACGCAGTCTTTTTTTTTTATTTAAAAAAGGCACACAAACTCAGGCCACTGCAAATGTAATCCTCAGAAACTAAGTGTACTTGTAGTCCCATCAACTATCAAACGAGTTATAAATGCATACTTTGAAATTCAAACTGCCCAAGACCTATGTTTAAAGCTCTGGTTCATCTTTATGCATGAAAGGATTAGAAATCCACCACCTCGAAAGGCGAGCAGGTGTTAAGTCATCTCCTCCAGCAAATATGACACTTCTCCAAGGCCGAGGTTTCCTTCCCAGCTTGGCTTCTGAAACTCCCAGAGCCAAGGACCAGACATGAGTCTGACTCTTCCAGACCACATGTGTGCGAGGAGAGAGAAGGTTCCTCGTACACACGCTACAGCTACACGAAGAGCAGAAACGTGTCTATCATGATTTGACCTGTCTTACCAGCCAGCTGCAACCTTACAGACACGTGAAAAAAAAATTGGATATGCATAAGTGAAGTTCGAAATATTTCAAAGGCAGATCCAGGGATGCTTTAAGGTCCCAGCTGACTTGAATACTGCCTATGCCCATAAAGTCAAAATTATGATACCCTAAATGAGACAAAAGCAATGTTTTAACCAAAACGAAGAAGTTAGTGCACAGAATCCAATTACTACTGAAATAGACTCAAATTCAGCAGTGCATTTACACACATGTCAAAACACTCCACTGAATGTAGCTTTTATCTGTTGTTTTAACTGAGTAGAGAAACAAAAACACTGACTGAAGGGAAACAAAAGGCCTTTCCCAGGCAAATGATATCTCTGCATGGATTAGGCAATACCCATTAGGCCTGACAGGCATTGTCTTTACCTTACAGTACCTAGCTAATAACGGAGCTGAACCAGGTAGTTCTCCAAGATGAGTTTGTTTTCCCACGCCTGCTAGCTGCTTGTTTCTGACACGCAGCCTCTTGATTTACAATGGGACAGGGAGCTGACCTCGGGCTGGTCTCTTGTGAGCATCCCACCAGTCCCGTACACATTTCACAAACAGGAATGAGGGGCTCAGTATGATTTTCAGGACTGAGGAAAGTAAGAAGCACCACGTCTTTTGCAGTCCGCAGGCTTGAATACAAATTCAGTTCCATGCTTCAAGAACAGTAAGATTAATGGCCTGAGATAGCGAAGATGGGCAGGAAGCACTATTTAGCTGCTAATAAGCTAACCTTGCTAAGGGGAGAGAAGTTTGGCTTTTTGTTTTCCTCCTCTTCCAAATGCCAGGAAACAAACACTTATTCTAAGTGTACGAGCTGAATAAAGCAGTCTGCATGAAAGCTCAGCGCATGTGTCGCAGCTTTTCAGAGCTGGCAGCTGGAAATCTCCCCAGCTGCAGGACCGTGCTTGCTTACCACGGGAGTACAGAAGGTACAAAGGAGCCCATAAATAAACGTGCCAGAGCACGGAGGCAGAAAGGGCTGCAGTTTTGTTTCTCGGAGCTGGGAAACAAAGGCTGGAGGGATTCGGGTGGCTGTGCGAGGCTAAGTTTGCAGAAGGAAGTTAATGCCACAACAGCGCTCTTCTTTTGTTCTCAGGTGCTCCCTCGACAGACCTGTGGCCTTTTCACTCATACTATTTTTTACAAGGAATATCCTGGGGGTCCTCAGGAGCTGGACAAAAGTATCCGAGGAGGTGAACTCTTCCTCACCATTCTCCTGAATCCCGTAGGTACCTTCTTTTGCTGTTTTCTGGACATTCTAACTAATGGGAAGAAGGAGGGAGGGAGGGAGGAAAGGAGGAGATAAGTTTTCTTTGCTCTTGTTTGGGAAATAAAAACCAAGACCACTTGCTCAGAGGTAATAAGGAGTTTAAGAGGAAAGGAGCAAAATGCCTTCTGCTAATTTTCTAACTGCAACTGTATGCAACAAGTTACTGGAAAATGCATTGATTTCAGCTCCTACTGTTTCCCAACCTGACACCAGGTTCCCATGAGAGACAAGTGCACTGACTTGTCTAACTGACACTGAAAGAAAACAGTGAGGGTAGAGAATAAATTGTTATCTTATGCCACTTTTCCTTTTTTCTGTAAGCTTGGCTCCTCAGGCACTCTTGATATAGCTCAATGGAAACTCCAGGGTGATATGGGCAATATCATTCCCCCACCACTGGTTCTTAAAACTATGTTATGTGCAGCTAAGAAGTACCTCGAGCAGTACAAAGCCTTCTAATGAACATTTTTGCTTTGCTCAGTGCTGTGTTTCTTTTTCTGTCAACATTACATGAACCAGAAACTATAGATGTGTACGTACATGTGCACAAACACACTACAGATGTATCAACACACATATATATGGTTTAACTCAAAGTGCCTCACACTTTCAGGATGATTTGCAGAGCTATCACACAATTTTGTCTCAAACAATAAAGCGGTCCGAACCGCGCTGTGCTAACATACACATGCACACACTTAACGACAACACTCTGTGGGTGCACAGGTGGGATTGGGCTTACCAAGGATAAAGGAGGAAAGCCACCTGACTGCAAATTCCATATTTTGAAGTCACAGTTCTCCTGCCTGTGAACAAGAGCCTGGCGCCATTTGAGACAGCAGCCTAGAGGTGGAAGGAGGGAGAACAAGAACAAAAAGAAAAAAATCATATATCAATTATTTTTTTGCCATTGTCCTCCCTTCTTCCTGTTCCACCCAAACAAGCTATATTACTCACAAGATAAATGTCTTGTCTTGCCAGATGGCCCAATTTTCAGTGGTTTTAAATTGCAGTCCTCATTGACTTCTCTGCAGTGTTAAAGAAACTCCAGGTGGGGCTAACTCTCAAATCCAGGTCACTTATTTAGAGACCTAAATATAGATTTTGGTATTATATAATTGGTGAAAATTTCAGCTGGGGAGCTAAGTTGGCATCTGAGACAAAGATTCTGGGGGCTTAAAGAAATGGGACATTTCTACGAGGAATTTTTCTGTACCATACATATGACACCTAATTGGAGAATAAAAAAATATGCCTGTTCTTTATCCTGTCTCTCCATGACCTGCAGCTCTCTCAGGCTGCCTTTTCTTCTGTTTCCTTAAGTGTAACTTGGCTTACCACTCTCTTGGGATGCTGCTGGATTTGATCCTTAACTTTATCATACTTTGATCAATACCTGTGCAGATTTTGCCTATCTGAAGACTTCCTCAAATTTAGGCAGTATAGCGGTCTGTAGCAGAGTATGTTCTTACTCCTCAAGAGATGCTTAGAATAGCCCAATTGCTCAGTGAATCGCCACGTCCAAGCCTGTAAGCACACTCTGGCCACCCTGACTTCCTCTCTTAAAACTTGCCTTTTCCCCAATTTCAGGTTTTTCTTTCTTACTGACAGCAAATGAGCAAGAAGGCACAGGCTCACAGTTGCTTCCTAGAAATTTCAGCCTCTGGATCCTTTAAACAATGGTGTCCAAAGGGTCTTTCCAAAGACAGGCTGAGGCTGTGGGGAAAGCTGGCTCTTCAATTAGTCTAAAAATTATTTTAAAGGCTATTATTGAACCCAATGAAGTCAGATCGGCCTATGCCACCATTTGTTATGCTGTCCATAATCCATTAGCCTAGAATCTCCAGGCACCTCCCGAGCAGGATCAGCCTCAGAGGTGCTGGAACATCTTCCTTCTAGGAGGTCTAACACACCCAGCTGCTTGTGCCAGCTCCACAGAAGGTTTTCCCAGCTGGGTCCAATTGCTTCTCCCAGGAAAGGGCCAAATCCCTCCCTAGATGGGTCCTGCAGCAAACAGGTGCTCTTGGTGCCCCGCTGAACATGACACAAAGAATACTTGAGAGAAGCAGTTCTACCATCTGCCCTGTAGCTTTCAGGAGTTATGCAATATAGATAGGACCTTTCCTAGGAAGGCAATATGCCACAGCAGGCAAAGCATTCCAGGTTTAATCACGCATCTGTGATGTTTTTGACAGTTAGAAGACTGTCTTCCAAAGAAAAGGTGGAGGGGGCAAGATTTTCTTTTTTCTTCAGTACATGGAGTCATTGTTTTGACCAAGCTATGTTCCAATAACTTGAGAGTGCAATGTATATTATAGGGTAGTATTTTAAAAGAACAGCTTTTCTATACTATTAATGTTTGCTTCTCCCCTCCCAGTTCCATGATTTTCCATCTCTGCCTCATCAACACTGATATTTTACTGAGCTAAGCGACACAAGTGAAATACTGACATGTACTTCTCTAACTCTGAGTTAAGTATGAATCTGTTCCAATATAAGTGCTTATTCAGACAGGAAGAAATATAATTTAATCATGTGTGAGCTCTCAAAACCCCACCATCATTCAAGTCAGGTGGGTACACTGCCCTATGAAATATGCACCTACTGACAACAGCAAAAGCAAAATCTAGCCTTATCTCAGAAGGAAGCTGGTGTGAGTAGGAAACAAAATCTATGTTTAGAAATTCTTTTTCTTTTTTTTTTTTTTTTTTTTTTTTTACACATCGAGCTTGGACAGCACACACACTAACCAATGGGAAGACCTTTCTTTTATTCAGCATACGAGAAGATGTAGTGTTTTGGTGGTTAATTTGCAAAAGTTTGCAGATTAATATCTAAAATCTATGGTATCTTCTGAAAAGCATCACCAAGTTCAACCTCTAACAACATTTCCTTATGCAGCTAGTTATCTGCCCTGTGCTGCACCGTGTCATTCACTAACCCCACCTGGTTTGCAAAGCACAGGGGTAACAACAAAAAAAAAAAACCCTAAAACCACAAAAAATGACTACCTGATTTTGCAGAGCCCTTTCTACAACTATAGCAGACGATCATTTTGTTATTTTATCAGGTGCCGTTTTGATTATCAGGTAGGCTAGAAGTTAGAAGGTTTCTGAGCAAGTTCATGGTCCTTGCCTGTCTGTCTCATTTCTGTGGGTTTCTTCATTCCCTTTGCCAGTTTTTACATTACGTTTCTGTACGGGAACCTAGCAATAATTGGGCAACAATTCCAAGTTACATGTGATATATAACAAGATTTTGGCTTGAGATGCTTGAAAATATAGATGCTTTTCCTATAAAAACAAATCAACTCAAATAATTGTAAGCATAGTTTTTGAATCAAAAATCAAGTGAGCTGTGCAGTTCAATGACATCTTCCCAAAGCAGCTCTGGTAAGAGCTGGTCTCCCACACACGGCACAAGTGTCTATGCACTCCTGGCTTCTCTTCTGGAGGCAGCTACCTAGTTTTCTCCAAATCAAAACCCTGGTCCTGGGTTTTGAGGATGGTTTACTTTAGGGACTGTTCCAAAAAGCCAGTCCAGACAAGGACTTTGGCTCTCTGCAGACCTCCAACACCATTCCTAGCAGGCTTTCAACCCTCACATCTTTCCACTCTTTTGCTCTATGTCCTTGAGCATGCAACACATTTTACCTGTGTCATGCATAATAACATCCCTCTAAAGCAACAACATAGTTACCGCACTATTGCAGACACACATACAAAATAATTGTTCTATTTTTGAGCCACATGTGCAGAAACACTACATGGAGGGCGCAACGTAGGCATGAGCTTACTCCATGAGTGGACACAGAGGAGCAGCACGCTCCACATCTCATACCCCCACCTACACAAAAATGTAGCTGTAATGCATCCCCTACCACTGCATGGAAATCACCGAAGCTGTTGGAGCACTAAACCCAAAACAACTTCTCTCACTTTCAGTTTGTCTTGTGAAGAGACACGTAGGCACATCTATTGATTATTAAGAAATAGACTAACAACAGTAGCTAGAGAAAGTGCAAAGAGGTGCTGCACAGTTGGATCCCTCTTTCCCTTCAACATTCAGCATCAGCTTTGCTGCTCGATTCACCAGCTTCCTTGCTTCATCTTACTAGTCTAACAGTTGTCCCTTTACACCAACCAGTACCATACATGTTCACTATTTAGGGAGCACAGCTGAGAAAAGTTCACTTCTTGTCCACAGCTATTTTGAGGCAAGGCTTCCAGAAGTGAAAAGCCATACTTTAGTCTCTGATAAATAGAATTATTACAGGTTTCACCCCCTACACACACAATTCAAGTTTCAAATTTTAGAAATAATCACAGTGCCTTGATTAAAATCAGCACACCACCACCTTTTGCTGTGGATTACAGCCATTTAGCTGTCTAAAAACAAACTAAAAGCTATTTCTGGACTCTTAGCTGAAGATGTTAGGGGTAAAGAAACAAACCTGAAAGTCTGTGAATAAGCAGTGACAAACTGTTCTGAAGAGACGCAGACACACACTAAGTGGATGAATAAACTTCAGCATGAATAGCAGCCAAGCACAACAGAACCCGAGTCAGCATCAACATGCACTTTCAGGAGGTCTACTGCCTGCTCCTCAACCACCGACCTACTGCTCCCTCCACACTGGCATCGCTACATTGAACAGGCCAATCACATCTAACTGAAGCAGCCCCCAGCAGAGTTCAAACACAAGTAATAATAGATCATGGTTCTTCTCATTGTATGGACATCGCATCTGCACTACAGCCCTGCTTTGTTCAGGACAACGCCTCGCCTGGATGATATAGACCAGGGTTTCCAGGCACAAAGCAGGGACTTGATTTGTAGTTGTGTTTTTACCAGGATTTCTGCAGTGAAGATGGATTGTAAATGATAGCACAGAGGAGCTGATGTTTCCTTAGGCTGTTATGACACCGATTTATCATCTTTTATCCCATCCCCCCCCGACAAGTCCAAGTAGGAACACACCTTAACTAATCAAGTTTTGATTAATCATTTTTTCAATTAGTTTGATTATTGAAGCACACTTCAAGAATAATTAACTGTGAGGAAGCAAATTTAGTAAACAGGAACAACGTACCAGATAGGAAGAATTTACTTACAACTAATTTAGGGTCAGACTAAAACTTTCTTAATGATAACAGCAAGCAGTAACATTAACATTGCAGTACCAGTGACTGCAACACTGTTTCTTCTGTGATTATATATTCCATGTATTTCACACGTCAGAAGGTCACAGTGACCTCAGCAAGGAGCAGGCAGCAGATAATGAAGGTTTTGCATGAAGTAAGGGACTACATCTTGAAAAAGGCAAGATCTGAATAGCTGCTAACCTTTACCTTTAAAACATGCCACCAATGAAGGCTACTGGCAAATTCTCTTTTTTTTCCCCCTCCTGAGCCTTGACCAGCAAGTGGTTTACAGCAGCCCCGTCCATTACTCAGGTTGGAGTTGGCAATTTCAGCAAATGTATCGCAAATAAATATTAAGCTTATACACCAAAAATGTTTGCACTTCCACGAAGCAATACCACATAGATGGTTAAATTAGAAAACGTCCCAGTGACACTGCATTAGGATAAATAGTTTGCAGAGGGATTGTCAAGGGGATCTTCTGATGGATTTTTTTTTTTTTTAATGGCTTCTATTGAATACTCTGTGGCTCAGAGAGATATTTTCACTTTCTAATTTATGAATCCTAAAGATGAGTCATGTCTGGTAGAGATGATTTAGTAGAAGGCAGAGGAAGGATAAATTCCACCAAGACAGACAGAAATCAAACCAACTTTACTTTGAGTTTTAATGAGGGTTACAAGAATCCCAGCCAGACCTTTCCAGGATCCAGCTAATGCAGAAGGCTGCTCAAGTCTGGAGTTTGGGGTACTTATTCTTTGCGTAAACACATCAAAGCAAAGCACATTAAAGTTAGTGGAAAAAGCCTCAGTGAATAGACTGGGCTTGAAATAAACAAACCTAAATAGTGCAACTCTTTCAAAAGGTATCAATTTAGCTCCTCTCTGGAGGGTTTCCTTCATTTGGAGGCTTAGAACAACAGCAAGGAGCTTCAGATGTATTTACAAATAAGAAACAGACGTACAGTTTGGGACAGAAAATGAGACATAACTGTGCTCTTGGAGTTTTCTTTTACTATTTGATACAAGAAAAGCAATGAAACATTCAACTGAATTTTTTTTTCTCCCATGCCAGACCAAAGCTAGATGTTCCAATCAGTGTCAGGTTATTATCATGATGTTATTAACTTTGTGGTTTGACAAACAACAAAAATCAGTTATCCACTAAATCCTAACTAGGGCAAAACTAAAAGTCATAGCATGAGCACCTCCATGTCAGTGGTGAAAATAAAGCAGCAAAACCACTACAGTCAATAGAAATTAGCAAGGGAAGAGAAAAAAGACAGCTCAAACGTCAACCAAAAATGTAAAAAGTTACACAAAACTGCTTTTATGCCTAACCTAACTTTGATAATAAAATTAATTTTTTGCAAGACAGAGTAAGATTCTTAGCACTGTTCTGCCACAGCACGTATGTCTGTAGTCATTGTACTTAGATCTTAAAACAAGAAAGTATATTTCTCCTCAATAAAGTATGTTGCTACTGAAGACATATCTTCAACGCCAGGAATTTAATACCAAAGGGCATTAGACCAGAAGGATACCATGTCCTTAATCTGAAGATAACGCTGCCCAGCTACGTAAATGTGATAGAAAATTCTCTGGATCTGACCACTGTTGTAGCAACCCTATCCCTCGTGAAAAAATATTTCGGTTTTCTGCAGGTGTACAGCATTTCACTGCTTCAATAGAAAAAAACCAAGTCAACCTAAGACTTTTAAAAATTTATTTACTTTTTAAACCATTTTGAACAGCATCATTTCCTGCTCTCTTTTCTCAAGCTTGCCAATTCTATATAACATACTTGCAGTGCTTTGAGGTGCTTTCCAAGATTTTTTTTCTTAATGTTTGCTTCATTGGGTTACATAACCATAAAAACACTTGTGGCATTTCAGAAAGTTCAACATTTCAGTCATTTTCAGCATTTTTTTTAATTCTACTTCTCATTATTTACTTAGCTTAATTTCCCTTTGGAACAACTTCATCCATTTCCAGAATATATTTGTAAAATCTCTCTTCCTCTTTGTTCACTTCACCAGTGCTGCACTATATTCCTTTTCTTTGCTACTTATTTTTTTAATACCTTCCCATCAAGCATTAACCATGAATGTCTTGAACATACTCAGTAGACAAAGACAAGTTAAATAGCGTTAAAATCAACCTGCTTTAAGGTACCTTCTTTCTTTTGAAAGAGAACTATAGAATGAAAGCTGTCATGTGCCAATCAGAGCAACATATTTGCTAAGGCACGGTCACATCATCTGCTGTCATGAACAAACAGGGAGCATGAGGTGGAGTGAGGAAACGGGATGAACAGAGCAAATCCCTTGCTTTGCTTCAAAACATAAAACGTGAAAATTTATAATTAAAAAAATTGTTCACAACATACTGTTCCCAAACTTCCAGGAGCAAAAAGCAGGTTTCTCATTAAAACAGTTACGAAAAATCCATCAGAGTTTCAATTTCAGGAGGATTTTCCACATCCAAATGTCAGGCTCAAAACTAAGTGGGTTCAGTCCATGTTCTCTGACCGTTGCCCTTCACTGAGTCTCCCGAGAAATGCTCTGACATATTTAAAGCATGCTTTCACAAATTGTTCTATATATCACATCTCGAGCATCCGCAAGGTCTTCCACTATCTGTTTCTGGTTTGTCTCCTTTACTCCCCTGCTTCACAGACGATAAAGAACAGTCATAAACGTTGAACAGCCAAGATAAGCTAATAAATACAGCCCGAAATATTATCATCCCTACAAACAAGAGGAAGAGTAATTTCTCCTTAAAAAAAAAGCACCAAACACCTCTTTAAACCAGAGAGCTTTCTATTAAGCCAACAAGTGACGGCACAAAACGCACCTCAGTCGAACACTAACACGGAAATAAGCCCACCAGGCTTTAAGAACCAGCAAGACCCACTTGCTCAGTTGAGGAGTCAGTTATTTGGATTTACTTGCCAGTCTGGCGCATGTTTTTCACATTATCTGTTCACTTTGAAAAGCTAATGGATAACCCTTAATCCTGCCACCCCTTTCCTCCAGCTCCCTTCCTATTTACTTCTCCACTCCAGCCCCATTTCAGGTCTGCAGCCACCAACTGCTTCTGAGAGATAGTGTCAACGCTGAAACCAAAGTATTTGTAGACCTTACAGTGTATGCAAGGGCAAAGCTTCTTCAGAAGTTTGGCCCAATCTTTGGGCACGTTCAAATAGGGGAAAAGCTTGCGAAAAATTAAACCTAATATGAAACCCTCACCACCTCAAGACATTCCCATCTCTGTCCTGGTCACAGCTGCACACAGTGAATTAAGATTTTTCTGTAGTCTGAAGCAATAAGGTCAGGTGTCCCTAGAGAAGTGGTTCAATTGAAGATCTCTACCAAGGACCACATTGCTACTTATATCCGGTGTCTCCATTACCATGATGCTTTTCTTTTCCTATTCTTCCTTCCTTTTCCTCCTTGTTACACGCATGAACTTAGCTGGACTAACTCTTCTTTTCCCCTTCTTCTCCCAGGGTGTTTTAATTCAGTCTCCCACTGTCTTCTTTTTACAGTTCCACCATAAAGAACTTGCACAGGCCATGCCTGCATTGTATTTTATATATATATAAAAATATCTCTACCCTAGATTAATACCTGCATCACCGCATAGTATCTAGAGACACACGCATACTCTGCACAAAATGGTTTTTGTCTGCAAAGCCAACAAAATAAGACATATTTGCAGCTGACACATCAAGCTATTTTTAAAGTTAAAAAAAGAAAAGTAGCAGAAAAAGGGAAAAGTTAAAGACTTTTTAAACTCCTCTTCCTACTTCAATCAAACATCCCTAAGAAGCTTTAACCTAAGATGAAATGTGGCATATGAATTTCAGGAAGATTAGCTTCTTTTGTGGGAATTTGGATGTCGAGAGTGAAATCAGACTTATGATTGAAAGGTAACTTTGAACTCAACTCAGGAGAAGATACAGACAGTCCATAATAAGGTACATTATTATTCTAACTTTGAACAAGGCATGAGCACACGGTGCAGAGATAGGCAAATTCTTTGTGTGTGTCATGGGACGCTTTTAATTTTGAAGGCCACTTAAATGCATTTACATTTTTAAACTCTCACCGTAACTAAGGGGTTATTGTTCATTTCCAGTCTGTTAGATCTAGATTCTGCATGTCCCACATGTGCCATACCTGGAACATTTTGTTCTTGTTTCCTGCTCTCACTCATGACAAAAACAGATGAGAATCACATGTTATTGCTTCAGAATATTAAAAGTAAATTCAGAGAGGGGTTAATTTATACCTTCCACAAGAGATTTGGGAGTGTTATTATGAAACATCTTGAGTGTTACTAATATTTTTCTTTTTATTTGCTTTGTTTCTCTGAGCATAGCTGTAGAAAGAATAAAAAATAACCTTGGGCATTGTAGGAAATACACTGCAATCCAAAAGTAATTCATAATGCAGTTTTACTAAGGGCCCTGTGAATAGAGCATCTCAGCGTATTTCAGGAACAGGGAAAAGCAAGCAAGCCATCTCCCCACTACTAAAATGTCAATACTTTTAAGCCATAATTAGCAGGCTACTGCCTTGTAGGGACAGGCGTGTCCCTGTCCAACAGGACAAGAGGGCTATGTTCGTTCCACCCAATTGAAAAGGAGCATTTTTAATAACCAGCTATGTCAGAAGTTGTCTTAATGGTCACAAACATAACAAATGAATTTTTTTAAAAAAGACAGAGTTAGGCCTTATTCTTCCTCGTACAGACACCCATTAACCTGCCAGGACAGTGTAAAGAACCTTTACTGCATTAAGTGAATATTACAGCGAAGTAAACGAGAGCGGCCAGACGCTGCCTGTATAACTGCAGGACACAGCCATTAGCTTTTCCCAAGGAAGAGGGTAATATCTCTTATTTATTCAGAAAAATACTTACACCCTATGCACGTTGGGCATCGTAAACACTTCTGTTTTCTTCCTGCCACCGCACGTAAGGTTCAATATAACCAAGATACATTTGTTTTGAAAGATAGCACACTACACACATACCTCTATCTACAGTACAATCGCCCCTTCCCCTGAAAATATTCCCTTTTGCAACTCGAAGCCTTGTAAGAGCTGATAACATGATAGAAATATTATAAGACAAAAATACAAGTTGAAGCCACTTATATCTTCCAACTCCAGGTGTATGAATAAACCCACTCCACCCTTGCTTGGGCTTTTAAATCTTTTTTTCCCCTTTGTAAAATCATTCTTTTTTCCTTCATCCCACATGGCTACCCCAGCTGCAAAGAGCTGGTACAGGAAAAGACTATCCCATGGAAACTCAAGCCTTCAGCAGTGTATTTAGAAACTAATTAGCCTGAAAGTCAGAGCATGAAGAAAATATTTCAAGGATTACACATCTCCTCTTTCTTTCATGACATTTTCCTTCTTTAAAGAAAGCTGATACTCCACACCATGCATTTTGGTACTTTATCAGAATTACTTCCCAGCAAGTTAGGTGATGGCAGAAATAGTAATAAATGACTGAGTGCCAACAAGAGGGTTATTGGGTAAAGAGAAAAAGAATCTGTTACCTTCAAGCACACACCATACGATAATTTATTAAAGTGTCAGGAGCAAGCCTTTAAGGTAAAAATG
Source organism: Tauraco erythrolophus (assembly GCF_009769465.1). Lineage (NCBI taxonomy): Eukaryota > Metazoa > Chordata > Aves > Musophagiformes > Musophagidae > Tauraco > Tauraco erythrolophus. The sequence continues at coordinate 4,269,154 of NC_141469.1, read as the reverse complement.
AGCTGACTCAGAATTCTCTGATTATTGAAAATGAATCCTTAATAGAAGTAAATGGACACGAACAAAATTTCCTTGCTGTGTTCGCCGTTCAAAATTAATTGGAAAGTGGCTGATTTGAGAATATTATATCCTCTAGTGAACTGAAAATGCTGTATTTTTTTTTCCTCTGAAAGCAAGAGTGGAGAATTAAATTAACTCTGAGGTTTGTTTGCTCAGAGTAGACCACCAAAATGGATTAATTAATCATCATTTATGAATACTATGTAACAGAGCAGTCAGCTCTTCATAAAACTCCTAGAATAGCAACATGACAGCAGAACAGCTAAAAAAACAAATGATAAATTTCCTGCATTTCCAATCTATATCAAGTTGCCTGGCATTTCTTTGCTTGCAATTTGAAAGAAAGTAACCTGGTAAAAAGTCTCACTCAGTGTTTATAAGAGGACTCGGTTTAAATGGGATGATTTACAGTTGTTCTACAACCCCATGTGCAGGGTCCTTGGTAGGTATTTCCACAGGGAAAGTCAGTATTGCTCTGAGAGACTCTACCTTTCCCTATCTGGAGCCTATGAAGTGCCACGTTAATGATAACGGGCATAATCCATTCCATCATTCAAAACACAGTTAGAACCAGATCTTATTTAAGCACATCTATGAAGAAAAATGTGAGGGGAACAGTCATTTATGGACACTTATCCAAAGCAATAAGCATTTTGACTGTTGTTTGCCGTTAGCAGATATGCGAGCACGTTTCTCCCAAAGTTCAGCTGGCTCAGAGGATTATGCTTTAACTCCTTGATTGGAAGGGTAAATAGAGAGAAAAATGACTGAAGATCTAATTAAAAAAGAAGAGCAGTCACTAGATCAGGCTACTGTTGAACTTACTCAAGTGCTGTTGAAGCAAACAGGGCAGCTGGCATCTTTGCCTGTTGCACTGATCCATGACCTGTGAAATACTGCGCTGCTTCTACGGGTACCAACACCGACGGGCACCCAAGCAACACCTTGTGCACCTGCAGTGCTAAAGCAAATGCTTCCTTTCTTAAGGTGGTCAGTGCGCCAACCTTAAAGCCCATGTTTTCTTCAGGACTCGTTTCATCCTGCCTAGAAATATCGTCTTCCCTAGAACCTGCCAGAGTAGCCAGAGGACATCTCCAAGCCTTGAGATGACAAAATTTAACCCCAGCTCATAGCAGGTGAGAGAAATTTAACTGAGCATTCCCAGGTGACCAGCAGTGTTTACACAGAGAGACTCGAGTCAAGCACACAGCTTGGCTCAAATACAGCCTTCATAAATATTTATTACCAGAGTTATTAGCTATTTGGCAGCTTGGCCACTGCTGGCTCCCCTGGTTGAAAGCTGTCTAGTTGTTTACACAGATTCCCGAGTGGCAGAGTCTCCTCCTCTTCTCCAGGAATCGCAGCCACGCAGGTACTACATGCACAGAACAAACTCTCTTAATTATATCTCATCATATCCTCTGTGGTCTACACAACTAAGGTTTAATGTTGCTTAAAACATAAACATCATTTTTAGGTTTCCTCAAAGTCATGAGAGTGCTATTTATTTCCATTAAAACAAAAGTCAATCAGCAATCACACAAGTAAGAGGCCCTATAAGATATTTTGGAAAGTCTGGAAGAGTAATCAGTTTTGCTGCAGAGATATTTAATCTATGCCAAAAAGTGATCCCTCCTGGATTATTTGTAATATCTACATGCTACTAAAACATGTCATTATTTAATTAGATATCTGGCATTTATGAACAAGCAGGCAGAAATAAGAGAACAAAGTAGACCCCTCCCCAGAAATAAGGCCAAGCAGCAGGAAAACTGTGCAAGGGTAGAAGCAGAAAAGCCTGCATGCTGGTTGATGGTCATTCAGGTAGTTGTAGAGCACAATAAGGTCCCCCCTCAGCCTCCTTTACTCCAGACTAAACAGCTCCAGTTCCCTCAGCCACTCCTTGTAAAACTTGTGCTCCAGACCCTTCACCAGCTTTGTTGTCCTTCTTGGGATGTTCTCCAGCACCTCAATGTCTTTCTTGCAGTGGTGGGCCCAAATGATCAGTGCTGTCATTATTTCTCTCCCACAGACCCCAAAGCAAAAATTTTACTCTGCCTAGACATACAGTGGAGGAACAGTGTATTATTTAAAAATATTTCTGCATTTTTCCATGTTGTGATAAATAAAAGGCTTGTCAGACGGCACTGCCTACGCCATACCACTCAAAGCCACTGCAGAGCGCCTTGGACTAACGGTGGCCCATGGTGACCATTGACCTATCAGCTCAGGCCAGCTCTCCTGCTGTGACAGCAGTTGTGTCCGGACAATATCTGCGATACTAAGAACAGTAAGGGAGAACTATCATTACTTCAGTGCAGTAATAGAGAAAGCCTCACCATTTTCTGTAGATGCAGAGAGAGTGGGATGTAATTCGGTATCATAAAGCGATGCCAAGGAGTACTCACATTATTCATTGGCACAAAATAATTGAAGCTGAACTGATTTTCATCTGCAGAGGATTAAGACTAAAGAGGTTGACAGTCTCGAGGAGTATTTTGTAGTTGCTTGCCAGAAGTTAACAAGGAGCATGCAACATATACCATCAAGAATAAGGGTCACTGAGAGCTATCTCCTTATACAAACTCCTTTGATTGTCTTGGAAAACTGAAGACTAACACCATCTGAGACTTCTCAGAGCTGTATCTTTGATGATACTTTTATTATTCTGTCAGAAATGGTTGGTGTACAAATCTGACTGAAGATAGTAGTATCCAAATCCGTTTTCATCCGGTTCATTTGTGTAATTTGAAGTTGAGTTTGTTCTTGAGTCTGAACTGAATAGATTTTTTTGTTTTAAGAGGAAGTTTATAGTCTAAGGAAGTCTTTTCAATGAGAAAACACAGATGGTAGCAAAGCAAATCCCTGTATCATGAATATCAGTTAAAAATGAAAATATTTGCTTATAACAGGAGGATTGAATTGCTCTAGAAGTCTGCAAAGACTTAATGGGGCCCACAGACATAACTGGCAGCACTGCATTTATGTAGAATTCATTAAACTTTGGCCACAATTAGATGTACTGCTGATTACTTATACAACTGTGACAAATGAACAGACATAAAAAAATCCATTTACTTTTTCCACCCTAATGCAGCTATGCACTGATTGCATAAAGTCATCAACAGCAGCAGTTATTTTTTCACAGGCTCTGAAAGTATGCCCTAACAGTAAAAAGCCACTTTTTTTAATTAGTTTTTTTAAAAAAAAACTAGTGCAACATCCTAACTAACTTTCTTCATCTAAGACCCCACACATCAGGAGTATCAAAGATGTATATAACATAGGAAATAGCTGCTGTGTTGGAAAGTGGTTATGATTTAGCCTTTATTTTAGAAGTGAGACTTGGGTAGATATCAGAAAATAAAAACAGAAACCAAACATAGCAACTTTATTCTCATAGGGAAAGGAACAATGCACAGGATTTTTCTGTCAATAATAAAGAATTCATTTAATCATACCAACTAAATAATGGAAAAGCAGAAAGCGTTCCTGGGTAAGTGAGAAACAATTTTGCTCTTTGAATAGGGAATGTTAAAACAACATAGATACACTGCAGCATTCCTACAGCTGTCCCAAGGCCACGTACCGCCACTGATGGACAGCAGCTTCCCCTCCCAGCCCTGGGAGCTCTCTGGGTGGAATACAGACACTGGAATGAATATGGCCATGGGAAATAAAACGCCATTTAACAGTTTTTGTTTCCCCTTCAATCAAAGACAAAAATGTTTCTTGCCAAACACTGCCTTTGTTGCTTTCTTTAGAGATACTGTGTTTGGAAAATATTTGATTACCCTGTCAAGAACGCTCAAATATAAAAAGATGCACAGAGTGGAAATACAGTAAAAGTAAAAAAGTGATTCAGGCATATAAATGATTCTGCTTCAGTAGCAGAAGGGTCGTGAATATGAATAGTGCTGAACTCTAGAGAAACGATTTGTCATTATTAAAATTAGTGCTTTGTCAACACAAAAAATCTCACTCCCAGCTCCCTTTTTGTGCTGCTGCACAAACAGCTGCATTAAGGGCCCGAGCGTTCTGGGATTCATTATCAGTGAATGGGGCTCTGGCTCATAAGGTACAAGAAAAGTCTGTAATCCATAATAGGAGGCTGTCAGCATGTGAAATATATTAAACACTTGAAACTGAAAGAGGTATTTCTGTGGTCAGCCTAGCATAGAGCTACTTGGTATTAGTAAATGGACACTTGACAGCTTTGCATTTCTCAGCCATGACATCCCATTTACACATTCAGAAATACAACATGCTGCCATCTAGATCCAATTATGAGAGTTTGCTCTTGTAGCAACTGTACAGCATTTTCTGAGCACAACGGAAAAACACGGAATAGCCAAATTCATTTTTCTGGGCAACATTCATGCAAGAGCAGAGAAGAGCAGTAAATACACTACCACATTTCTACAAGAACAGGATGCCTTCACCACGTATTTCCCAACATGTCTTTGTTTTGCAGAAGATCGAGCTATACCACTGGTTTATTCTGCATGCACTAATTCCTCCCTTCTTGCAAATTTTATTTAAGAAGTACAGAAGCAATAAAAAGTTGTTAAAGACGGAGAAGAAGTTGATCTTAGAGGAATGGGATTCACAAACGAGATCTATCTCTGTTCCTGGGCTTTGCAGCAATGGGCAGGGCTAAAGGACTGGCAGAAGCAAAGGACCTAAAAGGGAACATTGATCCTATTTAATTATTGAATGGCTGAGAGGACAAAGTAGAATACATTTATATATAAATTTTGTAATTTATTTTTTCATTCCAAGTGCTAGATCAATGGAGAGGCACATTTTAAAACATCAAGATAAAGGTATCAGCCAATATTTGCTTCCCAATATTGGACAGCCATCCTTGAGACTGGCCAGATACACCAGTGAGATTGTTTGGGTAACACTTCAGCTGGAAGCTGGAGCACTAGGAGTCCTTCTTCCAGGAATTTCTCTTCTAGCACATAGGCATATGTTATTTTCAAACAGAAATCAGAAGCTTTGTGCTGATCTCAAATTATTTTAATTCTATAGGATAGACAACAAGGGCATTGGGGGCTATGGAGCACAGGCTCCTGGGGAACACAGAGGAAGCAGCCTTATTTAATATCAACTCCTGTACAAATCAACACAACTGCAGATTTCACTCAAGCTTGGAGGGATTCACATCAGCTGAGGGTAGGACTCACCCTCAGTCATCCAACGGCCCAGCTTTGAAGTGAAACGCCAAACCCTCCTGCTCTCAAAGCTGCATGTATAGCATAACCTAAATCTAGCAGTAAACACACAAAAGGATAGAGTTCTAAAAGCAAATATGTCCTGGTTTTGGCAGTCACCTCACCCTTTGGTCTTCAGGATATCTGCATTCATGGTGGTCACATACAATATGGAACCTAAGCCTCTGAAAGCACAGCTAGGTGATAACAGGCTCTTCATAGCTCCCTGGCTACTGCTTGTGTGATGTGGGTCACCCAGGGGTCAACGCTTTTTGCAAACTTCTCTTTAAAGCTGTGTCCATACTACAGGATCTACAGGGGTTTGCAGTTCTGTGGGATGATCCTCCCAAAAAAGACCAACATGATTTACAGGCTTAGAGTAGACTGGCACCCTAGTGCCCACCAGAGACAGGTAGCTACCTTCATCCAGAACGGCGCGCTTTGAGTTAAGACTCTACTGAGTTGGGCACTTACAGGACTATTGTGCATTAATAGGTCCATAGGGCTGTGCACCTGGACAGAGTGCACTATGTCTGAGTACAGAATGCAGTTTCAGGGCACTCCAAGCAGATCTAACTGGTTTATCCTCCAATTATTTTGAAACAAGCACTTTATTTTCCCCTGTAGCTAATCTAGATTTCATTGTATGGATAACACAAGCATTCATATAGAAATATTACATATAGAGAACGCACTGTATTTCTATAACTTCTGGTTATAACTGATTTTAAAAGGCCCTGGAAACAAGAACCAAACAGTGAAATGATGTGGTGGTGCTGTCATTAGTTTACAAGCAATCTGGTATCACATGTGACCAGTTCAGGTTCATTGATAAGTCACTAGGCTAATATTATGGTTTAGAGCAGAGGAGCTGGTAAATAACTAGATTCAGGATATAGCTTCTGTTGGATTCTGCCTGGTGGAAGAAGTGCAAAATGCTCTTTTTCACCCTCTGTCCACCCAGACTAATGGAAATAATACGATTTATCAACCAGACTGGCATACTAACTGCACAGGTGATCTGAGAAATTCAAGACCCCTGTTCTCCTCCCACCTCTCTTTTGAACAATGAAAATGCAGACCACTGTGGACATGTCTGAAATGTTAACACAGAGCAGGCAACAAAAACCTAGAAAAAAAGCCCATTACAGTCAAAATCAGAATTCCCAAAGTCTGTGGACCACAGCTCTCCATTCATTCCCATTTAATATAGATACAAATAAGATGATCCTGGAAGCGCTGCATGGGTCACCCTAAGGAAGGGAGACCAGCCCAGCAGCAGGCTCCCCTGCAGGACATGAATTCTTTGCAAATCACACCATCCCTCTGTGCCTCAGTTTTGCTACCACCAAAATGTAAAACTCAGAATTCCCTTTTTTGTGCAAGTCTTTGTCACAGCTAAAATCTGCCGATGTTTCTTGCAGTAAAATGAGGAGTAAAAACAAATAATTAAAAATAGTGTTTCTGTTAGAACAAAAAAAAAAAAAGACCCTGGCTGCAGAAAAAGGAAAGTGATTTTGAGAAAAAACATATTATGGGGTATGAGAGGGAGGCATCCTGGATCAGAGAGTGGATGGCAGAAAGAGAGAAGAAAGCAAAAAAAGTTTTCCTACCTACACCTTCAGCATTCTTTCCTCTTCACACCTCTCAAAACATGAGTGATCACAGCAGTGGGAGAGATAAATTGCCAAAGCTACTAAGATGCTACAACAGCATTTGAAGGCTGCTGTCCTGCGTCTGTGTTCTGGCACCAACGAGGGAACGCGACCAGCACCAAAGTGACACACAACCGACCTGGTTTCCCCTAGCGTGGCAGCTATGGGTTGTGTAGTGACAGCAGGGGATTTCACCCAGCGCCTCTCTGCGCGTTTGTCTAACACATGGTTTATGCCAGTTTAACCTTAAGAGTAACGCACTGCAGTCGGAGCCCTTTCCCCAGCCTCAGGAATTTGAAACAAGTCGTTGCTTTTGTACAGCACCGTTGTGCAGAGCAGCTTCCTGCCTCCCTCCTAAAATCATTATCCCTACCTCGATGAAGCGCTGCCTGCTGGCTAGTGTCAGTCTGTGTGCTGTAGCTAACTTGGTCATACCAAGTATGACAATAGGGCGGCTTCTCCTTGACTCACCAGTTTTGCTCAGAGCACCACGGGAGGGGATGCTGCTTGGTTTTCACTGGTTCCCTCACTCTTGCCCTCAAGGCTGGTTCTGAAGCCTTTTTGGGTCCACTAAAACAGCACAGCCAAGCCCTGTGACAGCGTTGTGTATCCCAGCGCCAGCCTCAAGGCACACAGCACCATTATGCCAGCTCAGCACGTTTCTAGACTACTGCATTTTTATGGATTGATGCATCAGCATGAAAACAAACTTTTATGTCCATCCATGCTGTAAACATGAACAGTTAATACCCATCTCCTTTTGTCTCAACTGATTTGGAGACAGATGACAAAGAATTAGATATGGTTTTATCCCATGTATAATGCATCGTATTTGGGGATTTTTCACTTCAAAGAAGATCAATGGAGCAAGAGAAGTCAAGAGAGAGGTCCAAGATCTTTTGACTCCATAAAGAGTGATCAATTGGATGTTTTGGATTGGACTGCAGCCTAATGAAACTCTTAAAATAAACTAGTATCCATCTCCAATAAATACCTTTTCACATTAAAAGAACTCATTCAAATTCAAGTGTAAAAAAGGCAAAAAGAGCAAGTAGATTTACTTGCATACTTTATTTGCTGCAATAATATTAAAGTGCTGCAATAATATCAAATGTCATTGACAGACCCTTCAGCACTTACCAAAAAACACTTCAGAGACAAGATGATATTCTCTATCAACATTTCCTATAAGCGGTTTCCTTTCCATCATTTTACAATAGTTTGCAGGAAGCACTTGTCACATTTTGAGGCATTGAACTCTAAACTAGAAGGGATATGTTTGTGTTACAAGTTGGGTTTTTTTTGGAGGGGAGGGAAGAGGTCAGTTAACTGGAAACCTAAAGAAGATTCATTACCTTGCTTATAAGTTTCTGGGGTACTAGAAAGGGACATGCACAAAATTCAGGGCAATTTTAGTGTTCACTCTAGATATGTCAAACACTTTCAGTCATAAAACACATAGGCACTCAAAGCCATAAAGTCAAGCCAACCAAAACAAAAGATCTTGTACAGTTGGCAGTCTTTACTCAACAGAGGCTCAGAAAGTAAAAAAAAACCAACAAACAACCCACAAATGTAAAGAATAAATTACCTTTTGTGAAATAAAGTGGGCACAGTGCAAACACACTGCAGAAGTGCCATAAGGGACACTTTCTCCTAAGCTCCATCACCCTCACCTTACAGAAGTACTAAAAGCCTTATCAATAATTTAACAAACTAATGGACATGTTTTTAAACATTGTGGGCTGATGCTTAAAGAAGCACCACGTTGGTAGAGCAAGATGGTGGAAGCGGATAGCTTGTGGCTCTTTATTCTGTGGTTATTTTTCAAGTCAGACAGCACAGTATTTTTGTCAGCAGTACTTTCTTCTGCTAGAGCTCAAGCCTGGAACCGCAAAGCAGCAACATACTGAAGGGCGAACTTCATCTTCAGGTGGTTGCATCAGTTTGTTTTGGAAAGGTCTTCACAGTCAGCAGGACCAAGCCATGCAGATCAGTGACAACAACCTTCCTGAGATACATCTGGGCAATTTGCAACCCTCTTACGCATGAAGGTCCCAAGTTTTGAGATCCAGCACTTCCCACAAACTTAGCTGCTGGGGGCCCTAGTTGCCACCCATCTGAGACACACATTTCCAAGGCTCTAACTCAAAGACCAGGGTGCCAGGACAGCTCACCTGGTTTCCCAGCCATGGCCTGCCCCCAGCAAGGACAGCATACACCTTGACATCTCTAACATATCTAACACACAGTTTAAGCTTCACAGGACTGCAGCCTGAACATCTTCCCCCATACCTGGGTTGTGCAAGGCATCACTCAAACTACATCCAGCTTCCCTTAAGACATAGGGAAGGGAAAAAACCCAAAAGCTTACTGACCTGAGCATGCACCCAGGGTGCTGGAGACCCAGACGACCTGCTACAGCTCTCAAAAGAGGAAGAAGAACATGCTACCTCATGTGCTACAGTCCCATCTCTATTGCCCACACATCAGTTTATAAGCTCACATCCAGCTCCCAGCTGCGCTCTCAGTTCCCATTCCTAATCATCCAGAAAGAGACCCACCTGGCCATAGATATCCATCTGCAGAGCAAGCTATTCACCTGTGAATCAGATGTTTTCACTGCTTCAGACCCCAAAATATGCATGGCTTATACCCCCAGCCCTGCCTGCAGACCTGCATCCCACCTGGGTAACGCCAGTGGCTGAGCAGACTGGCTATTGCTCATGCCAGTCTTCAGGCACCAAGCCCTCCCCAGCCTTTACAAAGCAGCCACCTAACCAAAATCAGGCACAGAAAGGCTCGGAGATAGAGTGCTGAGCCCATGTCCCCCTTCTGAACCCAGTCCAACCTCAAGGCTAACAGATCACTGCCTGTGGTCTTCAAAGATGATGCTTTATTTGCCTTTTCCAGAAATTTCCTGCCTTGCGGCAGGACGGCAAACTGCTGAACTTCCCACCACCATATTCTGGAGTCGGCTGTAACCAACAACATACCTCTAATTTTTCACTTTGCGCCAAGGCCCCCCTGAAACATGATATGGTTATTAAGTGCACTGCCTGACACGCCGTTCTGTTTAATTGCCACGGTCACGTTAGTTAATTTGTGCTTTTTGCGATCTGCTGCATATTATCGATGGTCACCTTCAGAGATGGTGCTGAAAAAGATGAAAATATATGTTGTTGAGTTACCACTAGTATGTTACTTCTCAATAGCATTGTAATTAAATTCCATGCTCATTGTGCATCCTATCTTAGGCTGAGGTACTGAATAAAACAGTCAACTACTGACACTCAGTTTGATAAAATCTTCATAAAACAAAATAATGACAATCTACAGATAAACCTGGCCTTCGCAGCTGCAAAACTGAGTTTAATCACCTCGGGTAAAGAAAATGCAGGGAAATATATTCTTCACATTATTCTTACAAATTCTCTTTATCACTATGAAAGAAATTATGAGATCTACAAAGCAGCAGCCATGTAAAGGAGAACCACAGTAAGGCTGATGAAAAGGCAGAAGTTATATTGGCTTTGAGGAGAAAACAGTGACAGCGATATTTAGCTGAGATATCATCATTCACAAGGCTTGACATGGTTATATTTCAGAACTTATTCACCTGCTTACAGCCGTGCCGTTTTAACCAAACTAGCCACCCCTGCATTTGGAGGAGACAGGGTATTAGATTTTCAAGTTAATTCCATAAATAGCAGCCCTGAAATTAAGCTTTGCCTACACGTCCGAGGAGCGGAGAGCTGGCGCCTTTGGCAGTGCTGCAGCCCTGGGGACTCCTGACTGAGGGGTCACGTATGCCAGCACCTCCCAGATGCCTGCCCAGGGATGAGGAACAGTGAAGTAAACAGGAGGCATGCAAGAAACAATTTTTATGTTGTTTGTAAAAAGAAGTCAAAACAGAATAAAAAAAAAAATCTCTGAAAACATCTCCTGAATGCCAGCCCATGGGGAGCCTGTGAGTGATAACATCCCTTCAGATAAGGGATTTTAAAGAAGTGGCACGTACGTGACAGGTTTGGAGATTTGACCCTTGCAGAGAGGCTAGTGAGGGTGACTACTTTAACATTTTAATCATCTTCTTTTGTTTTAGAGTGAGGGAGAGAGGGTTTAGCAAAGCTCCCGGGAGCCCATGTGCCTCTCCTTCTAGCCAGATGCTGCCATCTCCTGATGTCCAGGGACTGAGAGGTTTCTCTTGTCTCCCAGATCAGCATCTTCATGACCCATTTGTCTAATTATGGGAACGACCGCCTGGGCTTATACACCTTTGAGAACCTGGCTAACTTTGTTAAGAGCTCGACTAACCTGAAACTGCAGACGCTACCCCCAGTTCAGCTGGCTCAGAAGTACTTTGAGCTCTTCCCGGAGCAGACGGACCCCCTTTGGCAGGTAATGTCACATCCTCTTCCTCCTTCAATTACAATCCGCTTGTCGAAATAAGAATCTTTTCCTGTAAAAAGAAATAAACTGAAAAAATCCCACTTCACATTCAGATATGTTATCTCTTCCTGCACGCTGCCTTAGATTATTTACATTTTCTTGAGGGACCACTGCGTTTGACTAGAAGTGGATTAGCTTCCACTCACCCCAAATCAGGCATGGTAAAAGCACCTAATTGCCATTTGGGTGAGAGAAAGCTTCCCTTCCTGTCCCTCCTGTCTGTAGTTCTGCTGATGCATCGCCTCGTGGTAACTAATTGTGTTGCACCGTGGGTAGGATGCCCGCAGCCAGCCGGTACCGAGAGCTCTCCCAAGGCGAACGATGCAGGTTCATTGCACCCCTTAACTGGGAACCACTACTGTGGGATCACTGCAGCTACAAGGAGCATTTCCCACCATCTGAAGCCCCTTCAATGAAACAGCGAGGAGAAGGGAGGGCAGGAGGGGTCAGCGCAGCAAACACAGAAGGGCAGCTCTTCTAAGAATGGAAAAGGGTTTCTGCACAGACAGACTATTTTCTGTCTCTGTTTCAAACGCACAATGGCGCTGCCTGTAATCTCAGCATTGTGATTTCCTAATCATTGTTGCACGTATCTCGCTCTTCTCTTGTTCAGAATGCGATGTGCCACGCTGTGCTCTTAGCTATGCAGGCATAAATCCCGAGTGACACCATGGAGATTATTTCAAGCTTACACTGGCAAAAAGGAGCTGAAAATGTCCCTATTATTTTTGGCCCAGATGCAAAAGAAGTAGAAATCTCTAATATTGCCATTGAGTTTAGTGGAGCTGCAGCAATTCACATCAGTTAATGATTTTCTCCATTAAATTTTGTTAACTTTATTCACTAGCAAACTGTATCTTCTATTACCATCCAATACTACACAAAAGCAGTATCTATATGATAACTGCCTTAAACAGCAATCAGCCCTAACCTTTTCTGCAGGGTCTTTTGTTCACACGTTTTTATTTTGCATTCATAGGTAGTAGAAAGATAAGGAGATGAATAATATCCCACATTTCTATTTTGTCCTTCCTTTTGGATTCCTGTGTAAATTAAAATTGGCACTAAGTCCTATGCATCTGAAACCATTTTGTCACCTAAGAAAGTAATGCCTTGAAGCTATTCAAACAGAGGTTTCCATTTTAACCTCAAATGAAAATGTGATTAAATCAATGTTTTAATCTTTTTTTCTTCTTTTTCTTTTCTAATGACTGAACTTAATCCTCAGTCATGCAAAACCATTATATACATATTGAATTTTAGTCAAAGGGACCACATACGTGCCTACCTACGTGCCTGTGGGCTCTGAGTTTATGAAATGAGCCTGAATAATGGAGAGAAGGAAATACAGTAGGCTCACAGGGTGTGGATTTTAACACCAGCCTTCCAGGATTTGCACAACTGTGTAGCGTTACTGACCTCACTGGGACCCCTGGAAGCATTGGTCCTGAATGCTACCTAGGAATTTGGTCCCTGTGTACCTGAATGCTTCCATGGATCTGTACCAGAGTGCTCAATGTCTGTCAAAAGTAAACTCTTAGGAGGAAACGTGGGATTTTACTACTTAGTGTAAGGCTCTGGTGTTAGTGCATAACATTTAGATCCTTCAAAGGCTCACGTGCATGCAAACACTTAGGATACCCCCAGTGTGATGTACACCACTGCCTCTTCTTCTTCAGAATCCGTGTGATGATAAACGACACAGGGATATTTGGTCCAGAGACAAAACTTGTGACCACCTACCCAAATTTCTTGTGATAGGACCTCAGAAAACAGGTAAGAAGTAATGAATTTGTAACCAAAGCTAAGCCCCTCTGTTTTGCATCTGTGTATCTGTGTCCTGTAAACCGAAGCCAACTCCCTGCTACAGAGATGGCGCACCCCCAGTCCCTGTGGGATTCGGATGGGAACTCCTTCAGTGCCAACAGAAAGGGACAACTGTTCGCATAGTAAAATTGCATTCATTCACCATAAAAAAAAAACCCATGCTGTCAGGCTGCCTTATGTTAAGTTTGTTATTAAGTTCTTTGAAAAATGTTTTCAACATTGTTTGAGACCCTAATTGGCAATAAATGTATCTACCACCTTGCAGGCCTCTGAGGGTCTTAGGGCATTATTCGAATTAAGCCACATATTCCCACTCCCAAGACAGCTATTACTGTTGTGGACGTATTACAGAAAGTGGATGCTGAGGAAGGGAAATAAATGACTAATGTGAGATCATATAGTAATTCTGCAACAGTGATAAAGAGACAGAAGGTCTTCATTCATGGTCCAGTGACAGCTTGCGTAGCATAAAACCATTGAAGAGCAATTTTAAAGACACATTCTCCAAAATTCATTTACAGACATATATTATTTCCAAGTTTTTTTGTCAAACAAATAACAAAAAATTACTGTTACTGGGATTTTAAAGCATCCTTCTTACATGCAGGTTTGTTGGCATTGAAATAGACAATGTCACTTGAAAGAGCTTTTATTCCTCAATAGCAGACCCCCGGGAAAATTACACAGAGGACAAAAGCATGGTTCTGGCAGGAACAAAAGCATAATCCCACAATTAGTGCTTTTGAAAAGTTTCGTGCAACAGAAATAGTTTAAAAACAAACGTGTTCAGGTCAAATTTCCTCACTGGTTAAATACACAGTCAAGCAAGCGATGTCATCAACAGCAATATCGTGCTTGCATCAGAGAGCAGAATTCAGAGTTTGGAAATGGGAAAAGTTCAATGAGCAGAGGAGTCTGCACATATTTCCGCTTCCTCTGAAAGCCCCTCACTCTTACATAGGCCTTTCATCAACAGGCAACTTTCTTATAAAAGGTAAGCTTTCTAATTTTCCTGTCTGTCTCAGCGTGCATTGATTTAAAGTACTTTCTTGAATGAATGAAGTCAAAGGGTCTTTTTCTGTTTCCTAATGGCATCTCTTTTTGTTGTCATAGGAACAACAGCGCTTTATTTATTTCTTCTGATGCATCCTTCCATTATCAGTAATCTCCCCAGTCCAAAAACTTTTGAAGAAGTTCAGTTCTTCAACGGAAACAACTATCACAAGGGAATTGACTGGTAAGAAGAATAGGAAAATAGAAGTGTTCATTATTAATACATGGTAAAACACAATGGAACAATTACAGAAGCATGTATGACATCGGCATAATTACTGGATGAATTTGTTATGCTTGGCATTGTCAGACCGAAAGAGAAACTAATTTGTAATGACGGGACATTTAATCAAGTCCTTAATTTTGTTTAGATATTGCAGTAACAATTTTCCTATTTTTTTCATAAACGAATACAATAGCCAGCTCAGTTACGATGGCTGTCTTCATGCTGAATAGCATCTCTGTCTTTTCATAACTGTATCTATACTGAATTATACTCTTTTTCTTCAAAAGCAGCTTTTCACAAAGTAAGGTTTGATTCTTCTCTTCAGGAGACAAAAAAACACTGTACAGCATTTTAGCTGGTATTCCTATCACACTTTCAAATACTGCTTTTCCTATTTTTGCTTAGGAAAAGCATTTTTGTAAGGCTTTCATTTCCACAGGGAACAGCAGTTCCCATCCTTGTGTTAAAAACTGAAATACAGGACAAACATCCCACTGCACAGAAACAGAGTCGTCTTGAGGGGTTTTCCTTGCCCGCGTACGGCATGGAGAGCGTGCGGAGCAAACGAGGCTGACCGCTAAAACCAGACTGTCCCCGCAGCTCCGAGAGCAGCTTCTCGGTTCAAAGGTGTCACAAAAAATAAAGGGAACGAAATGCTTGGCGTTTGCTTTTCCATACTGTGCAAAGGACGAGATCACCCATGGCTATCGCACAGTACCTGGTGTAATACATTCGGAGAGGAAGGAGCGGTGATGGGGGTGGGCTCTCCTCTGCAGCACTTTGCATGACATGTAGAGGTAGAGGCTGGCCTCTCAGAGACCTCTTCTGCCACGCTTCACCAAAACTGGCCTGCAGGTTCAGACGTCAGGAGGGTCCTGCGTGCAGGGTGAGGCCCCGCGTACTTCGTTTCCTTAGAAAGAACATGGAAAACAATTAGTCTCACTAAAACTGGAAGTTCCGAGGGTGCTTAGCAAAACTAAAGGGAACGAGAAATGTCTTCAAAACAATTTCACCTTCTGCTTAATTTGAATTCTTCACCCTTTCAGTTGAACCTTCTGTTTTACTTACTTTTACTTCCAGTCAATTTTAAGTGGAAAAAAACATTCAAAGCCAAAATTCAAATCTTGCATTCTGAAAACGTCTAAAAGAAAAGATTTGTCAGTTCCAAAATGACATATTTCAACAATGTTAAAATTAAATGGTTGACATTTTGAAGCTTTTCCCATTTTTTTCTGCAGCTAAAAGTGAACTCACTCCAAACTGGTGAAAGATATCCCTTTGACATTGAACTTATTAGCAAAAAATCCCATCCATCAGAGGGAAAACCTAATTACCTGACTTCACGGAAGCTTTAGCTATTACCAGCACCATGTAAGAGCCAAGATGTGTTCCCTGTATTCCAGTTCTGGAGTGAGCTGAGAAATTCAATTTTGCTTCTTGAGAATTATGTCTGAAAATGCACCTTTTCACTTACCATGAAATGGGAAGCACAGGGAAATGACTCTTTTGTCTTACTGCTAATTCTAACAAGTTTCTTCACCTCCCAGGTACATGGATTTCTTCCCCACTCCTTCTAACATCACCACCGACCTCCTCTTCGAGAAAAGTGCCAACTATTTCCATTCTGAGGAAGCCCCTAAACGAGCTGCTTCCCTCATCCCCAAGGCCAAGATCATCACCATCCTCATCGACCCATCCGATCGGGCATATTCCTGGTACCAGGTACAGACCTTGCCTTTCAGAAACAGACAGTGAATCAATAGCAGGGGATGATGGCCAACATCAGTGGGAATTTGTGTCCTTGAGCAAGAAAGGGATTCATTGCAAAGCATTTGCACTCTGTAGATGTGGAAGGATGGCGAGTGCCAGCTTTTGCAGTTGGCACCTGTGACACCAGTGTCATAAATGATGAAACTTCTCAGCACAGAGCTGCCAACAGCTGTAAACAAACAGTTTAATCTCAGTTACAGCTGACACTGCACAGAGGAAAAGCAGTGCTCCTCGCCCAGGGAGACACATGGGGGAAAATGAGCATGGTCTAGCTGGAAAATCAGAGCTCTTGATGCTGAGAATCTGTTACCTCATCCCATCCTCCAGCGTGTAAGCTGAGCAATATGTGTACAAATGTATGCAGTGTCTTCTAAAGTTTCCGAGGAGTTAAAAAGAGCTGTATCTGGAGAGCTGTTTTTTTTTTTTCTCTCCTTGGGAACAAAAGAAAGCCTGTTGTGTTTCTGAGGAAACGCTGAGATGCTCTTTCTTGCCTTTTACTGAGCCCACACCTTTCCCTAACAAAGTCTGCGCTATTTTAAAAAAACTATTTTTAAAGAGATACTTAATCATGCATGTAAAATACGGTGTAGTCTTACAAAGAAAATACTAGGAGCAGTGTGAAAACAGACACAAATTAATAGTGTTGCAATGAGCATAAAATACACCATTTCTGATACTGTTTTTATGAGTTCTGCAAGGAATAAAACATGACCTCGGGCTGCAGTTTGCACCCTTTTTGATATCTCATTTGCACCTTTACAACTGCCGATGCAAAATGCAAAGCAGTGAAAAAAAAAAGGGCCTACTTTGGCAGAATTTGTCCCCTCAGCTCCCCCCTCGCCTGTCCCAGGAGGACCCTTTGACCGAGCGATGGCCTCATCCTGCTTCCTGGCCCCCCTGCTCCTACCCAGCAGCAGTGGCACTGGTGGGGAGCTGAGGGACTGCCATGGGCTGTGGCTGGGATGGCCCTGCCAGCACAGCCCTCCTGACAGCTCTCGGGAGGCTCACGGCTTAATCTTCACCATCCTTGTGATACGTGTCTAAATATCTCCCGTCAGCATCAGCGATCCCACGAGGACCCTGCTGCCCTGAAATTCAATTTTTACGAAATCATTACATCCAGCCATTGGGCACCCTCAGAGATAAGGACTCTCCAGAGGAGATGCCTGACACCCGGATGGTATGCTGTCCATATCGAAAGATGGTTGACTCATTACCCTGCTTCACAGGTAATTTCCAACCTCTTGTTTCACCAAGCTCATTGACCTTTGGAAAGTCCCAAAATGAGTATGGCCTTGTCATTGGAGGTGATGGGATATGTCCCTCTGGAACTCTCTGCTGTTAGGAAACGCAGATTTGACAAGATCAGGATATTTGGCAGAAGTGTGTTGATCTTTCTGTCTTCTAATGGAAAAGGTGCAACGGGAAAATGCCATGAACTGTGGCCACATGGGCGTGATCGGGGACTTTAGGGTTTCCTTCTAGGATCAGCCAAGGTTGTCACGGCTTCTGGGTCCCAAGAAACAAGCAGCTGCAGCATGAGACATTGTGGGAAGGTTTGATAAAGTCATTTAGAAAATGCCAGGTCTTTTTCTAAAAAGAAATTTCATTCCACTTCCCACTCACTCCCTTTCATAGAAAATTTCACATTTGTTTGATCCTGATATGGAATTAGCCTTTCTCAGTGTTAGAACAGAAATTCCTTCTTTTGCCCCATCTTCCTTCAGATGTTTTATTGAATTATCTTTTATAATCCTTCTCATGCAAAATTTACATAAACATATAGACCTAAAGAATGTTCCCATTACTAAAAAAAATTGTTTACTGATTTAAACGTAAAGCAAACATTTTAGTAGTAAAAAATACATGCACGGGCACTCTTTACCCATAGATGTGGCCCATAGCTCAGTTGATATGTGTACCTGCTGTAAGAAAAAGTTGTAAAAGGGCATTTAATGATGAAGCATAAAGAACAAGTATCTCCAGAGATTGCTGTATGTGGGGCAGGATTTTGCTGAAAGGAGGTAGAACAGGGACCTGGAAAAACAAAAAGAAATAGCAGCTCTGTCTTTTTGCAGTCCTCACTTTTCTTTGTATATAGTCTCAGCTGTACTACAAAGAGGAGAAGCAGGTCAATCCCATCTCCAGGAGAAAGGAGGAAGTCTCAGTTAGTCATTTACTTTCTTCCTTCACCTCTGGCCTTTCTACTTTTTCATAAACGGGGGAGAAGTACTGCCTAAAGCAGCCGAGCTTGCAGCAAGGGCCGTGCCCAGGCAGTACTGCCCCAGGAGCAAACGGGGCATGTCTCCTCATCGGCCACCACCTCCCAACTCATTCCTCTGAAGGAGAAGGGGCTGTGCAGGCAAATTTGGAGCATGCAAAGGGTGTCGAACATCCCGTGCCCTGGTACGCACGCTCCTTCTCTGCCCTCACCCGGGGCTGCTTCCCCCTCTCATAAGGATTTCTCTCCTTCTCCCGCCGTAGCGAAGAGGGAGCGCAGCCCGCTTATGAAAGATTCAGGGGCACGTTGACATCTTTCTTGTAAAACCGGTTACCGCTCATGTTTCATAGTTACAGTGATTAATTTTACAAGATACACAACAAAATGCACTCATTCTTAATAAGGTACACAGAGAGAGTGCACTCACGGTGCTTGCTAATGGGCACTCAGGAATGTGCATTCACTCAGCCTGTGCACTCAAAAACTTAATAATTCATAATAAGCCTTCACAATAAATATAAAACATATCTGCCCAGAATAGTTATTAGTAATGCTGCTGGGTACTCCAGCAGACTTTTGATACTTTGTCTTAACATTTGCTTGTGGAGGTCAATATACCTTTACATCACATCAATCTTTAATTAAAAACAAAACAAAACAAAACAAAACTTTGCTAACACTTTTGCAAGCCTATGTGGCGGATAGGCTGGTGGTAAGTTTCAAATAAATTGCCACAATATCACTTTTGAACATGTAATTGTATAGCTTCTGAACATTTAATTCTAAGACATATTTGAGCTTTTTGTTATTTTTCTTATTCCATGCTAGATTTTCTATGGACACATTGTAAACCCCAATAATATTTTTACATTCCTTCCTATCTCCTTTTCTCAGAATTCTCTGAGACTCTGGTTCAGCTTGCCAGATTTAACTCTTTCATTTGAACCATATGCACACACAGAGTTACATGGTGCCCACCTATAGGAATTCAGCATAATAAAGTGAAAAGGGAATCTAAAAAGAATTTCATCCATATGATTGTTATTAGCGCTGTACAAAGTCACATGCTAATTTAAATCCATGTTGTCACAGAAAGGAAATGATGTCATTCTTTCATTAACCTTAGTCCTGTCTCTAAATAGTGAGCGTATTTACCTCTACAGTTGCTTATTATTGATGGACAGCAGCTAAGAAGTGACCCAGCTACTGTGATGGATGAAGTGCAGAAGTTTCTTGGAGTCTCTCCTCATTATAACTACTCTGAAGCTCTAACGTGAGTCTGTTCCTTTATTATCTGCCTTATGGGATCATGCTGTACATCCCTTCCTACCGAGATCACTTAATCATTAATTACAAACAAACAACACGTTACAACAATGATAATTTTTCAAAGCTTGGGGTTTTCTTAAAGTCATGTTTAAGATCCATCCAGTTTTCCCTTAACTTGCACATATACAATACATTACAGAACTTAGGTGCATGACTGCAGACATTTCTACACACAGCCTCTACTCTGCACAACATACAGAACAAACAACTGCTCAGCATTTCGTATTAGACACAGAACAAAGTAAAAAATGGCTGCTAAGTTTGAGTGTTCGATCGGAGATGCCCGGGACTTGTTTTCTCAGGGTACCAAGTTTTGCTTTTATCTCTGCGCTGTTTAAAATGCGCGTTCAGTTGATGTGAGTCGTGCACGTAGGAGCTCAGCCCACATTTGCCACTGTTGAACCTTTTAACAGTCTCCAGAAGCTGAAGATCACTTAGTGTCAGGTGTGAAAACTTTGGCTTAAACGTTTTTATCACATTCATATGGGAGTCAAAGGACAAGATTGGGTTAGAAGCACTCAGTATGATAAGATTCATCTGGTCGCATAATTTCTTTGATTGCTTGCTTTTAACAGGGACCAAATATATCATTCCCTAATCCCGTTTTCATATATCGTTGAGCCAATTCTGCCAACCTTTTACCTGGTAGTAGCCAGACACGTGGCACAAAAGAATTTCATCTGTACACTTAAAGTTTGGTAAAATTATAAGCTACTAATAGTAGACGCCCAACCTGGAAACACTGGGCTCACACGCAGCACCTGGAGCACGGGAAGAAGCTCATATTTGCCTCTGAAGCACAACACCCTCAGACTGAGCAGCCTGACTGTTCATGGCCTGGGGTGTCAGTGCCAAAACTGCAGGTGCTGTGCAGGAGCCCAAATCCAGGTCCCCTGAAATTAGGGAAAGCCCTTCGACCAACTTCCCGACAGCCTTTGGTTCTGATCTAGCAAAGGCAGCTGTGATGAGCCCGGATCACATTTCTCATCCTCGCTACCCGGAGAGCGAGGCTTTCCCATGAAAGAAGATTAATGGCCTCCGTGGCACTCTCTTTGACATTTCTCAATTCCCTGCAGGAAGGCAGAGTCTCTGCAGGGGCGGGAGTGGGCTGAATTTCTCTCTCCCTTCTTAGTTCAGCAGAAAATTGTAAGAATCTTTCACGCTGAGCCTCTCTGTATGAGGAGCATCATCTCATTACAGCCATGAGCGCTGGGCTGGGAGAGCCCTGGGACATCCGTGGGCTGAGAAGCCTGGCACTGCGGCGGAGGTTTTTCCAAGTCAGTGTGCAAGCAGAGAGCACGAGCCCACACGGGGGGTGGGAATTAGAAAAGCCTGCATCCCCACCTTCCCCTGGCTGGTACCAGGAAAACTGTGGGAAAATGTGACCACAGACTTTCCACCATCCCCACACTGCCTCCTCTCTGCTTATGATTATTCTTTAATGTTTCCTCCACTGGGAAGATTATGGTCTTTTATATAATAGGTACAAAGTGAGAGTGGAGCACTTGTTCTTTGAGTCTTCCAAATGTTACTCTGCCAAAATCTTTTTCTAGAGGAAAAATTTTGGATTTCAGAATGTAGTTTTTTAAGTCATTGGTTTCCAAAGTGGATGAAGTAGAAGAGGAGTTTGAATACACAGCTGAACTACTGATGTTTGAACAACTGCTGCTGCACATCTGCAGTGCCTTCTGCTAGGTTTTTAAAAATACACACCCACGTACATATATCTTCCTTTCTGTAACTAAATTAAAGTCAGCGGAGTCACACACCAGGAAAAAATTTGGCCTCTCATACTTGTTTGGACAGAAAAAATGGATTGTAAACAGATCTATAAAATTATGCAATCACTGTTTAGAGGCATCAAGAATGCAAATGCGCTGTGGAAGCACGCGTTTCTGTACGGATTTAGGACGGAAGAGAAAAATGCATTAAAACAATGGAGTTGCTTTATGGTAGGACTGTCAAAGTAAAAAAGATTGCATAGGATCGTTCCTAGTCCTTACTGCCTAACAACTGTATACCACACATTTTTAAAGTTGTCACAAAGCAGCCTAAGGACCTAGTCCTGCAAACAATAGCGAGCAACAAGTTTCATCACCCTGAATAATTATGTGAACATCTTATAGGAGAGTAAAATCAACGCAGGCAGAAGGAAGGTGCTGATCAGAGCCAGGGAAAGAGAGCAGAGGGGAGACAGAGGCAGGGCTCGGGCATCTGGAGAGAAGTGCACATCACCTCGGCGTAGCAAGGGCCACAGCTGAGATGGGCAACTAGGTCATTACTCCTCACATACACTGCTAAAGAGGACCTAGATTCAGAATAGATATATGGAAGAAGTTGTTTATGATGATGGTGGTAAGACACTGGCACAGGTTGCCCAGAGAGGTGGTAGATGTCCCATCCTTGGAAACATTCAAGGTCAGGTTGGACAGGGCTCTGAACAACCTGATCTAGTTGAAAATGTCCCTGCTCACTGCAGGGGGATTGGACTAGATGACCACCTTAAACGGTTCCTTTCAACCCAAACTCTTCTATGATTCTATGACCTGCACTTTTTATTACAGTAGTGAAAACAAAGAGGGAATGTCAAGTGGTGTTGCAAAGCTTTTACACATAATGCTACCAATAGAAAGACATTGGGATCCCCACACAAAGTGTTAGGAGAGGGAAACTAGTCAGTGGTCTTCATGAAGTTCCCACTATGGCAGTGAAGAGATATTTCCCACCTCTCCCCCATCCACACTGCCCACAGAGGCAGCTCCACATCCAGCCTCACAGGGGAAATTTCCCTTGTTTTCCCTTTTGTGAACAACAGGAGGGAAAGGAGAAGACAGGATTAGGGGAGTGTGCCTAAGTAAATGGTTTCTCTTGGAGTGCTGCTACATTTTGTCAGAGAATAAGGGAAAGATCCTCATGGTGGCATTGCTTAGCCCATCCCATGGGGATCCTCAGGGCAGCCCAAAGCCAAGGGGAAATCATCTTGCTGGAGATTGCTAAGCACCAGAGCCAAAAGAGCAACACAACTCATCCATAGAGATTGCTAAACACGGGCCAAACCTCAGAGTTTTTTCCATGAAGGAGTAAACCTTGAAAACAAGACTAGTCCAGGTTTGGGTGCAGACAGGCCCTCGCAGGCACCCTCCCTGCCTCCAGCATCGGGTACCGACTTCACGAGAGGTGGGGTGGGCGTACGGGTGTCCAGGTTCAACCCGGTGTCTCCCACAGGCTTGCTCTGCAAGGGTAGAAGAGATAAGCAGAGCCCTGGAGGAAAGGTTTCTGCTGACTGCTGTAAAAAGCTCACTTGTAACTTTAGCCTAAAGGCCATCACTATTCTTAAACAAACACTTCCATTGTGACCTGTTGCCTTTCCAGGAGTCCGGAGAGTTTTGTTGTATCTGAACACAATGGGTTGAATTCAGCTCGAGCTGCCTTACTAACCTTTCCCCTACCCAAATTTGCACATTCTCTTAATAATGTTCAATATGCTCCTTCTGAGGCTGAAATACTGTTTGGGGTACAGTTTTGCAGTTTTCCTTTTACCCAGCATACCATACTGCTGCTTCTCTTGGGAAATTAGTGCGAGGCAGCTAAAGTACTTTACCACGCAACGAGCAGCTGGAAAAGGCCAAAGTAGAAATGAATCTATCATAGATACATCCATTTAATCAATGATTTATTTATTTTTAATTGATACAGCTACTGAGACAATTTAGGAAACAAGGGTCAGGCCTGCAATAATAGGCTGGGCAAGAAAAAAAAAAAACCACGTGAGGAAGGTTCACCCTTCTCCGGAAATTAGTTCACTTATGTACAGCAGCAAATTGCAGGTGCACTCGTGTCGCACGGATAGACCCAGGGCGAAAAGGTAGTCTGTAACTAATTAACTCCCTGATCCAGCCAATTATACTTCATCCTTTTCAAACATCTGCTGAACAGCAGAAATGCGAACCTTTTCAATGTTTTATGCATGCTGCACGTCCCAGAGCAATAAATTCCAAACTTAACGCTGCGTGTTGTTCATTCCTTAGTGAGTACGTGTTTTAAAGCCTTAATCTAAAATGCCTATATCTTTGAATTTTAGACATCAAAATCAAATTGCGTATTTCAGATAAGACTGCTAACACAGTGGTTATGCTATAATGCCATCTTCGGAATGAAAATGATATTTAGCTCTAATGATATGGAACAACCAGCTTCTCAGGTGCAGTGAAATTATCAACAACCAACCAGCGGTTCTTTCAGTAGGCCTAAACGCTGCTTATTCCACTCAAAAATCAACATCAGACATTTCAGTGTCGTACTTCTCGTCGTTTCATAGTCGTGCAACAATCACACCCTTTTCTGGATATATAGACTTAAGAGATTGAGCCTGCAACAGATCCACTTGCCTTTTTAACCCCTCTCACCTTGACAGTGCTGACCTACAATAGCATCAGCTCCACAGCCGTTGGAGAGCTTTCCTTGGGCACAGCTGCTAGTGTCCTTGAGAATATAGTGTGTCTCCTTCCAGGAAAACAGCTGATTAGTAATTTTTTTCAACGAAACGTTCTTTATTCAAGTGTCAATTGATCAGAACGTTAGCATCTTGCAGGGATGTATGGAGCAGTTTGACATGAATAAAATCTCTGTCCAAAACCAGACAGTGAAATATGAGTCACGATCTGGAGTGGGGCCGTGTAAGATCCTTGAGACTGAGGCTCAGGACCTTCACTGACATCCTATAGATCAATGCTTAACACTTGAACCCTATATACTGGACATGTAGAATAAAAATTAGCTAGTGTAGGTAAAGCACAACGTGAAAAACTTCTTGCCTTGAGCCACTGCCAAGGCAAATTTGTGGAAAAAATAAATTCCCAGAGCTTTCACAAGAGAGGAAAGCTGTTTCCCACTCTGCCCTCAGTACTTCAGTCATCTAGAGAGATAAGTGCAGCAATAATTGTTAGCTAACACTGATGTCTTAGTAGCTGGGAGATTTTTCTGTAGCGACGTGTTTCAAAAAAATGTGATCCTCTACAGGTTTGACCCTCAGAAAGGCTTTTGGTGCCAGTTATTGGAAGGAGGAAAAACAAAGTGCCTAGGAAAAAGCAAAGGTCGAAAATACCCACCAATGGACCAAGAGGTAAGGGCTTTCCAGAGATTTAAGTTAACATTTTTTAAAACTGACCCTGTGTTTGATGCCTAAAATAAACCCACTGATTTTTTTTTTTTTTTTAAAAAAAAACACACTGGCTTGATAATTTTAAAAATCAGTACCCTTTAAAGAGCTTTGAATGAAAGGAGATTAATTGGCCTCTCTTAAGAGCCCCTCTCCTGGAGCAATGCACAGGTCCCGGGCAGGAGCACCTGCCGAAATCTGCCATCGGGTGGGTTTCCTTCTTTGACTCTTGTTTGTTTGTTTGTTTTTCCCACCCTTCTCAGTCTCGAGCGTTTCTGTCGAGCTACTACAGAGACCACAATGTGGAGTTGTCCAAGCTGCTGCACAGGCTGGGGCAGCCCCTGCCCTCCTGGCTGAGACAGGAGCTGCAGAAGGTCAGGTAGCACGCAACAGCGGGGGACCCAAATAAGGACCATTTCCTTCACCGTCAAACCCCTTGCTTCTCCAACTCACTTGTGATCATCAGTAGAGGACCTCATGAATAACGCTCTTTCGATTACAAAAAAAAACAAACAATCACAGAAGAATAAAAAAAACCAAACCCGACAACTGTTTATATGCACGCACTGACAGTTATTAGCATCGACCCCTTTTGTCAGCTTCCAGGAAATAATACGGAGCTACGTGGCACTACTCTTCATCCAGACCGGGATTTGTGCACAGCCTAGTTCCTCTGTTCACCAGGACGTACCAGAAACTGTGTGTAGGACGGATTGACTTCAGTGTACGTGACAAATTGCAGTCTGTCAGGACACAAGCAAAGGATGGGAACATCTCTCGCAGGACTGTGAGGTTGGTCATCCACTTGGGTTTTTCCGCCTTTGTTTTCACTGTTTTTTTTCCCCAACCCTGCAAGTTTTCCTGCCACTTTATAGGGGGATATTCAGCACTTTGCAGTCGGGATCCCTAATGGTTATCATATATGTCGTATTAATGCACCACCATGGTTTTCTCCATGGAAAGCGGTGGGCCAAATTCTCACCTAACCTGCTTCCCTGGAACTCCCGTAATAACTGATGACAGTCTGTGCTCTTTCTTCTTTTTTTTTTCTTTTTTTTTTCCTCACAACAAGATTTTCTGGAGTTGCGTGGGTTGTAGAGGTACAAGGCAGTGAGGTGGCCCTCCTCCCAGATCTCAGTGAAATCCATTTCTTATCTTCGGGACATGGCTACTTTGCCACCCTGATAAGGTTTTTCATCGCATCTGTTGGGTTCCTCCAGCAGCTGTTGCAGAGCCCTGAGATGTGAAATCATGTCCAATATTTTGTCATAATGCCATCGGACTCCTTAAAACACCATCAAAACCTTCTAATATCTAAGTAGGCCATACAAGCATTGTACTGACAATAACCAATAAATCCACTATTTTGTTTCTATCTGGAAAGCAAGGGTTTTTCCCTGAAGCCTTCCAAGTACGAGATCAGGTTAGTCATTCAGGGTCTCAGTCTGCAAGCTAGTATAGAAAAAAACTTTAATGACCAAAGATATTTGTTAAGCTTTTGAAAAAAAAATGACAGTTTGTTGAAGAACAAACTCCTCTTTCTATAGACTTGGATGGAGTTGGAAGGACAAGCATATCCACTATATAACACGTATACATATATAATGCATATGTATTTATGCCTGCACATCTACCTACTGCGTATCTAGATCAGATCTATACTTGGTTTTAAACACCTGCTTTTTGTCCCCATAAGTAAATGAAAGGGTGGTTTACCAAAAATATGATATTATGAACTGTCCTTTCTTCTCAGATCTGTGTGCGCAAGGTCGACAAGACCAGGCAGAAACTCGCTGGGAAATGTAAGCCGAGGGAATAAATATCATTTA
Organism: Tauraco erythrolophus; assembly: GCF_009769465.1. Taxonomy (NCBI): domain Eukaryota; kingdom Metazoa; phylum Chordata; class Aves; order Musophagiformes; family Musophagidae; genus Tauraco; species Tauraco erythrolophus. Next base: position 4,242,355 of record NC_141469.1, on the reverse strand, counting down.
GGCATTTTAGCCTTGTAACAGTTTCTCAGGAAAACAAAAGCTCGCAAAGCTTTGCTATGTGTCCTTCACGCAGCACAAAATGGGAGTAGTGTCAGTTTTCAAACTTCCCTTTGTTAGTTCCTAGGCAGAGGCCATTTCAGGTGCTGCAGAGGCTTTGTGCTTTCCCCTCCCCATGAACGTGATCCTTACCTCTGAGCTCAGGAGACAGAGCTGGACGTTGGGGTTGCACCATGAATTCAGACTGGTGACAGCTAGCTTTGGTGAGCACAGATCAGGGCACATCAAGGACTGCGGTGTTCAAGGGCACTTGCACGAATTGATTTAGGCTTCAAAACAGTTAATACACGTAAATGTCTATCTCAGAATTTCCAAACTCCTAAATCACAAGACTGACCACCAAAATCATGATGCTAGGTTATTTTGGATTGGCAAGTCCAGTGCTTCCCAGAGTTGTGCCGGTGTCACCCTCCTGCTCTCAGCTCGGTAGCGGTGGCACTTGCCAGTGAATGTCCTCTGGCACCACCTGCCTGTCACAGTGTTTCCTCTCACCCGGCCTCCACCACGTTCTTCCACCACTGCTCATCTGAACGTGCCTGGCTGCTTCCCCTCTCCACACTGCTCCAGCTCTTTTCTCAGTCACTGGCCCAGGTACCCCCGTCAATGCGAGGGGCAGGCGCTGCCCTCCTCGGTCCCGCACACACAGCCCACGGGGTTGCACAGAGGAGAGGTTGACGTGCAACCAGCACCAAGTCCCTGCATGGTCCCTTGTGCTCCTGCTCTTCACCTAATCCCTCGCTCCTTCTGCAGGAGGACTCACAGCAAGGGTGGGAATAGGACAAGGACAGGTAGCCCCTGCCCAGTGGCTGCAGACATACCCAACCCCACCAGTGCTGCACCAGCCTATGCCCACAAGCACGTACATGAACACAGAGGAAAGACAAGCGCTGCCCAGTTTCATGTTTGCTTTTAAATATCGAAATAGGACTCATCTCACATAAGTGAGACATCTACTTTATTTTATAGGCGATGAAGGGAAATAGCGCTTCTAGGACACCATTCATCTCATCACAAAGCAGACTTCTTAAATGAGTGAGATTAATCTTGCCTCTTCCTCTCTATTGATTGTAAAAGGACAATAGACAACTCGTTTGTAGGAAGAGCTCAGCTGTATAGCTCTAAAATTAGGCGAGCTGAAAAGGAGACGGTACTTTATCTCACAGCTATGGTTGTTGAAGATGGAGCTGGGAGGGTGTGAGGGAAGGTTTTGATTTCATTCTGTTTTCCTAAAGCAATTTTTCTAGTTCTTATATTTCAACCAGGAAGACTCTTCAAAATGAGCTAGGGCAAACTAAATGCCAAATAAAAGGAACCTTACGTGGCTTTTTGTTTGGTTTGGTTTGGTTTAGGTTTGGCAGGAGGGAGTCAGTCACATAATTGGTTGCAAATTCGCACTCTTTTAGCACTGATAATGCCAAAGATGAATAGTCTGATGAGAGTTTTGGATAAGTAAGGCTTGGTCAGAGAAGAATATCTAAATCAACCATTTGATAACATTTTAGCTGTTAAAATGCATTAGAATTGGCTCATCATTAATTAAAAGATGACTTTATAACTTCTTGATTAAATGCTAAATAAACATGAAATTGCTTTCAGGAGTTTTTCAAGGAAATGAGACAAAAGCCATAAAATCTGGAAAATTATTCCTTGTTCTTAGCTTTTCATTTAGAAAAAAAGAATCAAGTCTTTCCAACTCCCAGCTCTGTAATAGCATCATGTCCTTAAAACACACTGGACATTTTTATACCTCATTGTTATTTTTTAAGTCTGAATGGGCATCACGTTTCCAAGAGATCTCGTGTTCCATTGAAAACTGACATTTGAAGTGACTTCATTATGTGTCATATAAAGATGAAATAACAGTATTTCAAAGCTTCATTCCTTCCACTTGTAATAGGACCCATCAACACAGAATTTCTCCAGACCACCGCATTATAGAGAAGCCTTTGTGAACTGGCTGTAAATGATCTCGATTTCTTTTATGCCTTTCATATCACTGACCACGTAATTGTTGGGATTCTTAAAGACCAGCAAAACAAACGTAATAAAAATGAAACATTTATTCATGGCAAAGGGGCTGTAGCTGAGAAGGGAAATGCTGGCCCTTCTTTCCTATTCATAAGCTACAGGATTCACCTTGACAATACCTCCATGTGGTGTAGGCTGAAAAATCAATAGGAATTTTACACACTGGAGGGCCGCAGCTGCAGTTTGCTCCCATTCTCCTGGAAATCCAGATTCCCACTGAGGTTCGAAGGAGCCTTGTTGCTCTGAGGACCTGACCTACTGCCCATGGAGACCAGTGGGAGTCTTGCTATTAATTCCAGCAGACTTCAGTTGTTCCCAAAGAGCCGGTTTCATAAGGCACAATCGACATGGTTCAAGCATCACGTAACCCTATCACTGCTGGAAATCCATCACTAATTTAATTTCTATTAGCGAGCAGCGATTTCTTCCCCCCACCTCTCTTGGTCGGTGCTCTGCCGTGGCTGGAGCTCCAAGTCATCTCCCGCTTCCAGCACCTTGTGAGGCTACACCACTTCTGGTCTCGCCGTACCACACGGGTCCCTCTCTGCTCCATCCTCCCACCTCGCTGGCTACAAGAAATGGAAAACCCTATGAGCCAACACAGGTGTTGAGGTCTATAGTAGCATATTTGATGATTAAAGCAGGACTTTGGCCCTCCGAAAATGGAGCTTGTGTAATTGAGGTTGTGTTTGAGCGAAAAGCAATCAGGACGGAATCCAAAACCAGCTAAATTATGCATTGACCTCTCAAGGTCTAAACTAAAGTTGCCGGATTAACTGCTCATAGATGTTTTCTAATAAAATAGGGAATCAGACTGCTGAGTGTCCCCAAAACAAATTAAGATGGCGGAATTAAAAATTCTTGGGGGAGGAAAATGTTGTGTAACGAAAGCGCTGATGGGTCCAGACTCTCTGATGTGATAAGACGGCAGCAGGGACATGCCCTGAATAGAAAAGCAAAAACTGAGTATTTTCTTCTGTTCCCTCCCCTTCCTCCTTTTCCTTCCCATGGCTGCTAAATTTTGAGCGGTGTATAGTGCATCTGAAAAGCGCACGACGGCAGAGGCCGTGAGACGGGGGAACATTATTCATCTCCAGAACAATCGGCCGAGAATAAAGTGGCTGCAGGGTACTCATTTCCCCTGAGCTGGGCCACCTTCAAGTCAGACATCAAGTCCAAACTAGTCATTTAGTTTCCATCAGTAGCAAATTGTTGATAATGGGTTTAAAATTGATGTTTATAACAGGTGGGTGAGCGCGTGACAGCTGTGTAAAACAGGTACAACATAGGTGTATAAATCAGCAGAGATTAAGTGTCTAATTTTATTGCAGTTAAGTAAGATGAAGCTGGTGTCAGGAGCAGCTCTCTTCGCACACGCAATTCAGTTTTGCCATTTTAGCGCTCGGAATGCAGTGCCATCTCTTTCTTACCAGGAGATACTCTCCTTCTCAATGACATGAAATCTCCTACGGTCACCTCACTCCATTTGTCCTCAGCGGTAGCAGATGATGGAACCCAGCTTTCCCAGTTAGTCTGTCCATCGTTATGTTAGTTCATACATCTCTGCATAAATCTGCCAGGAATTGTTGCTTTGGAGACTATTTTTTTACTGAAGTATACGTTCTTGGGATAGGAATTTCCCTGTCAACCAACATTACTTACATTCTCCTTATTTTCTCTTTTTTCCTTCCAGTTCATCCTTTTAGCATGACTGCAAAGGTGTGGACCTGTCTACGGATTCGATTCCTCCATCACTATCCTATCTAGAAAAGCTACTGAAAATAAATAAGGGTTTGCAAGCGACACAGATTCTGAAGCGTTCAGTGCTCCAGTGACTGGATAACTTTTGTAAGACTTATTATCATTTCTGTAGTATTTCAAAACAAAAGACATCCTCTTGATAGAGCTGAGGAAAAACTGCACTGTCTTGCCCAAGCTCTTTTTTTTTTTTTCTTTTTCTTTCCCCTCCAACGTGACGACAGCAAATCCAGTTGAACAAATCCTTGGTGTTGAAGAAAAAGGCATCCAAATAAATTTTGATCACTCAAAGAATTTTTGTTGGGGGGTGGTAAGGGAGGTTAAAGTCTGTATTTGCTGGAATTGTTTTAAATAATTGATGTGCATACACCTTACTATTGGTTCTTCTCACTGCCGCGGAATAAACACTTCTGATGGTATATTAGAGAGACAGCTTTTCTTCTTTCCTTAAATCCTCTTTCCCATTTTCTGAGCCAAAACCTGCTCTTCAGTACCCTCTGCCATATATTTCACGTCATGCACTGACTCAGCTTCTCCTGCCTCAGCAACTCCTCGAGGCTTTCACCCGTCTTCGACACAGCGGCCCCGATGCCGTGGGATTTACAGCGCCGGCTGTGCCAGCGTTGGGAGTGCCATCAACCTCCTCCTCTGCCTCCCTCCTTCTCCTTCACCTCCCGGGCAGGGAATATAAATTCCAGCAAATCTGACACGTACATGTTTGTTACGCTGCATAAGGCGCGTTTATGGGCCTGCCTTTCAAAAGTATTAACCGCCTGCGCTCGATGAGAGGTGTGGATATTGGGGCAGCCCTATGTAAGCTCTAATTATGGCATCAGGTTTTTTCTCGGCTCTGTTTGAGGAATCTTAAAAGGACCCGATTTCATCTGATGCAAATTGCCTTGAAGGTGGCTCAAACTGTACGCTCGGAATTACAAGATACTGATATATTTTTTCCCCTAAAATATCATAATGCTTCTACTTTTTATTATAAAATATTAATTTGTTTTACAGATCTGTGTCAGAATGAGGTTAAAATCAGATCAGAGTCAAGGATTCTAAGTACAAGCCTTACAGAATAGCAAATTCTGCCTCGCTAGAGCTTTTATCATTAAGCAAATTAGAAGTGACATAACAGACATCTTAATACCAGTTTTGGCTTCCTTCCGGATCTACTTGATGCTTTCAGACAAGGGAAACGTGGTAGGTAAAGTTTTCAAAATATTTTAGGATTTTAAATCTATTAAAAAAAAAAATAAAATATCTGTAGGCCCTTAAAAACCGAAAAGCAATCAGCCTTCTAACATAATTGTTATCAATTGAGTCAGTCAGGCACTTTTAAAAGCCCTCACAGACATTTGCCTGTCTGCTGCTTTGGATCCCAAATGCCTTTATACATCTAAATGAAGATTACTGAAAAAAAATACAGCCAGTTTTTTTCCTGTCACTCACACATCCCTGTCCTTTTTTGGCCATTTCTTGTATTCTCTTTGTATTCCCTGGGTGGGAAAGGAAACGATGTGGAAATCACGGCTGAAACCTGCCAAAGAACCTGAAAGATTTTTGCCTAAACCAGAAATCTTTTCAGGCTCAGTCGAGTTTCCTGCCTGAGTAAGACTTAGTAAAAGGACAGCAGAGTTCTTCCAAAAATTTACCACTTCTATTAAATTCATTAAGCTTTGCCTTTTCCTTTCTAGCTTCTGGAACGAGACTACTCCCTCCCAGACCACTGGAAACCTGAGAGCACTAAACAAACTTCTGAGCTTATCCCAAAAGGGCTCTTTCTAGACTCAGTTTATGAGAGGAGAGGAAGACACCTTTTTCAGGCATGTAAATATCCAAACTCCAGTCAAAAGTTGATTTACAGAATTAGAGAAATTAGTTCTATGTGTAATTTTTACTCGTATTTCCATTCATGGAGAATTAGAGACTTCCTAGGGAAACCAGATTGATATTTGCATTTCGGTCAGCTGCAGCTGCTGGGTGGGGAGAGAAACATTTAAAATATCTACATAAACTGCTATTTGCCACTTTGGGTTTACAAAGCCATTTGTCCTGACACAGCTGATTCTAAACAAATACGAGCTAGTTTTATGGCACTCCTATTTCTTTGGGAATAGGAATGTGACATGTTAACACACAAATCTGTTGCCATCACAGAAGGTCAACTAGCTTTATGAGCTGGTAGTTAAAATGATCCTGGTTTTTTTTCAGAGATTATTTCCAGCCAAAGGAAGGTCAGCAGTGGGTGGAGTGGGATTCCTTAATCTAACTTGCAATTCCATAAAACGCTATGGGGGTTGAAAAATGTGCTTTATAATTCGGGAGATAATTGCACGCCGTTCATTTGACTTTGTACTCGCTACTTCTCTAACTCTGGCGTATGCTGTGCTGTCTTGCAGAACTTATCTGTAAGACACATTCCCTGTTGGGTAATTTAACTTTCCTTCATAGTATGATCTGAACTACAAGAAAGAGCCGGATATATGAGACGATGAGCTTTTACAGAACTTAGTGCAACAAAAAAAATATTAAAGAAAAATTCTGTAAATAAATATCTGCCTCACACTGTTTGCCTAGGCCAGGGAATCATCTCAGTATTAATGTGCATGCCCTCCAAAGACACACAATTCCCATTAGCATCAATGATAATTAAATATTCTCATGAAGGAGAGAATAAACCCACCGAAAGAAAATGTTACTTAATGACATTGTAGTTACAGCACATCTTCCTGCAGAGCTTTGTGTAATCACACCAAGTAAGCAATGAAAAATTGTTCTGCAACGTGAAGCATTTAAAATTTCATAAGCTATCTGGTTTAAGGAAAAAAAACCACAAAAGGCAAAAATCACCTTTCGGGTACCGCATCATGACTAGGAACTGAAGCATCCCAGAGATTTTGTTGATATTAAACTCCCCATGCACTAAGTAGCTGGAGAGACATTCAGATCAAGTTCCAAAGCCAAAGTCGCTGTTGCTCAGGTTCAGTGCTAGGCAGGGAACCCCTGCCTCCCAGCAGCTCGAGGCACATCTCAAACAGCACACCACAAACTCATGGTTTAAGAGGTCCTACATTTTTCCCCGACTATATTCTCCAGTGTATGTCTTTCTTACCGAGCGATTACCCCCCATACAGCACGCAAATGTAAAGGTCACCAGAGCAGCTGCTTAATGCTCACGTCTAAATCCCCAGACTGAAGGTGGATCCCCTTCTGAGTGGGGACCTCTGATCTGCTCTGCAGGGTTGGGAAGGAGATGAAAGGCCTACAAAGTCTCTGAGAGTTACCACGTCTACTGCTGCACGAGATTTCTATACTGCACCTGGCGATAAAAACCAATATGAACTGAAGCAAGGGCTTTTTATAGAGGAAAATGAAAATATGTACTGAAATAGTCTTCACTCGTATTTGTTTATTGTATGGATATACAGGGCTCATGAATCTTTTATTCAGGGAGAAAGTTTTCTGAGATATTTGTTGTTTTCTCTCCTCCTAAAAGGCCATCTTCCTTGCTAGACTGTAGCCTGCTTCCCCTCCATTTCTTCGTACCCATCCACATTCCTTGGGGCTACTGCTTGCTGACAACATCTATTATTTTACCTGTACATTTCAATTCCGACTGAATTGCTTTCTGACCAAATTTCTTGTGCTTCTAGCTTTCACCGAGGAGAACACACAAATCTCCCAAGTGAGCATCATCATCCATTTCCTAAACCGTATCTGCTTTAATTACTTTTAAATATGCTAGTTAATTAAGACAACGTGTACTAGGAGCATGCTGAGGTTTTCTTTGATGTTTCCAGCTCTTCTGCATTATTTCCACGCTTCTTCCATTGTTCAGATGCCCAGTACCAATTCAGGGAAGCCACTCAGTTATAAAGCGAGGCAGAGCTGGGCGACACCACGTGTAAATCTACCATCATTAAGTCGGAAGCTGCAGTTAAATTATAAATTGTCATCTTAAGTAGGAAGAACATTTTTATGGATCCCAGTTCATCCTCTGCAGACTCCTGCTATTTCCAGTAATTGCCACACAGAACACACTAAAATTTGTCAGCTGCTTGGAAAAGGAGAGAGTTGAGCCTGGAGACTTAGTTCCCTTCAATCTTCTTAAAAGATATGATCCAATACCTCAAGATAAAAACATTGCCAGCTTAGGAAGATACAAGGAGGCAATCCAAAGCAGCCAGGACAAGCAGAATGGACTAAACCTCATTTTTCCAAAGGTCAGATGCACAGCCAGGAAGCCATCTCTCTTCTTTCCCTCTGTGTTAGAAGATCTGGCTGAAGAAAAAACATTGAGGCTTTCCTGGATCGCTGCAGGAAGCTCTAGTGTAAGAGCTATAACACAGACCATGTTGTCGTGTTCTTTCTGTAGCCTATTTCACAAGAAGCTTATTTTTTTTCCCCTCCACGTGGGACAAGCTGAGATATGTAATCTGGACAGACGTATTTTATATTGGTGACATCTTGCAACAGAGTTTTTACTCTGGCTTGGAAAACATCTGTACAACGGAGAATTTTTACGACCACAGGAGCCTGCTCAGCAGCTGAAGGTTTTAGTGCGGATCCTAAATCACTGTTTCTGTCTCTGGTGCTACAGATTTTTTTTTGGAATAGCTCTGTATTTTCATAAACCCTGAGTACTTTTACTTAAGTCTTAGCACGTTCACGTAACGGAGCCAACTACTAATCAGACAACGAGGTGAATTGTGCAACGAGAAAAAGCATCCAAAAACCACAGAATCACACATGAATAACCACAACCCGCCCCCGACCCTGTAGGAGAGGTGCACAGTGGCCAAGCAGCCAGGAAAAAGAGGATCAGGAATGAACCGACCTTCCCACTGCATCCAGTGAAAGCAAGCCATGCACACACCTGGAACCCCAAAACAAAGTCCTGGGCTGGCAAAGCCAGTGATTTTCACCAGTGATCACCAGTGAATCACCAGTGATTTTTGCAGGTTGAGTTGATAAACAAGCTTAGAACAGAAGCAGAAATCAGAAAAAAGCTCTGAAAATGATATTGTAAAACGGAAAAGCTATGCTTATTTTAAAGGGAAATGCTTAAAGAAGGTAATTGTGTTCCCTCTTGGAAATTTCAGCTGCATTAATAAAATAGACGCAAAGATCTCACTGGTGTTACAGGTCTGACTTCTCTGAGAACTAGAGCTACTAGAAATGGTCAGAAAACGACATGAAATTTATCACCCTTCTATCTGCAGCCGATTGCTGACACACCTGCACGTGGACGTGTCTGTGGTATTTTCACAGCAGTTATTATGCTGTTCCTTTGCAAATGAGAAATTAGTTTTTCTGTCCTCCTTCAAAAACACCACCCCATAGAATTAAGCTCTGAAAAGAATTAAGAGAAGCATTTACCAACAGCCTGCTCCTTGCTCTCTATTTCCACGTCTTCCATAAGACATTGTTTGACAAAATACTGAGTACTAAAGTAAAAATATCTTTTGCAGACTTGTCTTTCCCATGGACCTATTTAATACCGGCACATTAAGCACGTTTTTATTTTAACTCATTAAACAAGAAGAATTCTGGACACTTAACAGTGACACAATGAAGACATTATAAAATTTGGTAATGTGCAATAAAACTACTTTCATAAATGCCCAATCATAAGTACATCCATTTTCTGGTTTTCTTCCAATGATAAGTTTTGCACTCTTCCACCTTCAATTACAAAGCTTAGAACCAATTTAAAATGACTCGTTTGTCCACAGATAATTCCATTTCATTTTGGCTGCCTTTATAATTTTATCTTAATAATTTATTCCTTTATACCTTTTTTGTTTTTTCAATAAAAGACAAGTTGAATTCTGGGGCAGATAGCTATGCTTCTTCTGTGTAATAAGAGGGTAAAGGAAAACTCCACCGTTTCGTGTGTCTGGATTACAGAAATGTTTGCCACGGCGCTGTCCTACCTCCAGAGGCCAAGAACTGCCGGAGATCATCTTCTCACACCAAAGCAGGAAAGCTGGGAGATCCAGGTTGGACAAATCACTTCCTTTGCTCCATTTCTAATAATCATCACCACAGTTAGAAATGTGTTAATTAAGAGGAGAGCAGCAAGAAGATTTTGAAAACCGTAATGAATAGGAAATGACTAACACATTCTGAAACAGCAAGCACTTCTTGGAGAGAGAATTTTGTCTATGGTAAAGAACGAGTCTCAAGTCCTAGCAAAACATCTCAGGAGAAATCAAGCTCCACAATTGCCATGTCAAAGCCAGCTGACAGACCTGATGTGTGTGGCGTTTCCCAAATGAAAAAGCATATTCGAATCTATCCTCACAGCAAACAGGCTTTGTGAACTTTGTAAGCTTGTTTCTAATTTAGCACAGGCAAGTGCAATGTATTATTTTAGCAGGTGAGAGTGGGAGAAAATGGGTGGCAGCATGAAGTATGAGACCTCAACAAAGGGAATTTCGCAGCAGACAAATGAGACGTCCTGCCTTAAGAGGTACTTTCACAGGGACTAGATCAGAGGAGCAATTGCCATGTTTAAACACTCTGTATTATTAAATGCTTTAGCAGTGTTTCAGAGCTGGTTTCAGACATGAGCCAGTCTGCTGGAAGCAATATCAGCTGAGCAGAGTTTCCCTGGGGATTTCCATTGCTATGGGCACTTGCAGAGGTCTGCGGCGTGCATTGCCCGCAGAGCCGCCGACAAGGGGCAACCCTGGAGGTATGGACCCATCTGACAGCTTGCAAAAGGGGTTTCTTTGGTTGTAAACTTCCTGGGAAAGCCAAAACTTGTGTTATCCAGCAAGGTCTACTCCTTCCAGTGCAAAACCTATGCCATGTACGCCTCGCTGTAATTAGCTTGATGAATTGCACCATTGCTCACCAGCTTCCCAAAATAATCAAAGCCTGTGGGGATCCAAATCTGATTTTAAAAATGCTTCTCTGAAGCTGGAATCATTCAGGGTATAAAAACCTAATCCTATTACGGTGGCAGAGTTTAAACAATTTCCCTTAGCTGCCAGGGTGAAGATGACAGCCAGCGTGATGATCGAATCCCGGCAGTGCAGTGGTCAGGCTGGGCTGGAAAGGCTTCGGAAGAGGCTCCCGAAAACCTGGCCACGTGGCTGTGGGTACAGCTGGAGCAGAGGAGGACAACATCCAGATCCACACTTCTAACACCACGGGAAGGAGAAAATAGGGATCAAAGAAAAAAGCTGCATTAATCTCAAAAATCCTCAATCGCTGCTTTGGGGATAAGAGGCATAATGCCCTAAAATCCTCTGGCTGATCCCAAGAAGCCAAGATGACTCAAGGGTCTTGAGTCACAGGCCATGTAGGAAAATCCCCTCTGCTGAATAAAGCTGAATGGAATAAAACTGAAAATAACTGCATGTACTCAGAAAATTTTGAAGAATTTTCTCAACTGCCTCAGCTTAAAGTTACCAGATAAGTTAAATATAAACACCACAGACCTCAGTCAGATATTGGGCCTCAAAACATCTGCCACTCAAAAAGTAACAATATATATAATGCCAAAAGGACATTTTATTTGATTTGTCTCCTCACAGCATTTCATGTTGGCAACTAATGCACGAACCACGTTTTCATTATAATTAACTTAACGTACTAGAACACTATCTAGCATATAGCTCTGTCAAAAACTGTTGGAAAGTACTTGACCTGAACTACTTATTACGCTGCGTTGGCTATTATTTTCCTGAAGACAGCATTCTAAGCATCTCAGTACGAGTTTGTGAAATAACTAAGTAAAATCTCTGTTTCTCCCACACCAGCAGAGACCTCTCCATAATACAATGCTGGTTTGGACCAGCAAGTCCTGTCAGTCGTCCAAAGAGGTTTTCTTCTTCTCCCCACACCAATTTTTATGATTTCCGCAAAGTCCAGCAGATCTGCCCTCCTATCCCAAGCACCCAGCTCTCAGAAAAGGGCCAAGTGCTGTTGCTTCTTCCATCTCTGCTAACGAAGCTGCTTTCATAGTGGAAAAAAAAGGTCAAAGACAAACTCATCACTAACCATAAAATGCTACTATTAAAAGAAGAAGGGGAGGTGGGGAAAGCTTTGCCAAGACATTAGCTAGAATTTAGCCAAATTTAGCTAGAAATTAGCATGGCATTCAAATTTCTCTTTCTTTGCACCTTTAAATATCTTGCACATGTTCAACGGCAGATTTCCAGAATAACCTTTCACTTTTTCAGACTTGCAATGAGTATTTCTTTACACAAGGGAAGAACAGAAACTGTGATAAACATAAGTATTTTTGCTCCCAGAAAACAAAAATAGAGAGCTAAAACCCCAAATAGCCCTTTCTGTGTGTGTGTGAGCAGCTGCAGGCATGCCAAAATTTTGAAAGGCTGGTTCCACTGGAGGCACCTAAAAAACAAGTAGTGTAATCTGAAAACTTCAACCACGGTCATTTGAAAGAGGCAGGTCTGAAGCAGACCAAGGACTAGGGGGACAAAAAGGGAAATCAAAGATCACAATTGCCTCGTGGCATGTTGTGAACAGACAACTATCGAGATGTTTTGATTGCATCCATATGATTGTGTACCATTACCGGCTGATCTCATTATACTAAGTGACATGAAATAGATGGGATTTACATTTACAAAAGGAAAACAAGGAAACAAGGCTTGATGGAGTTTAGTACAATGGCAATACGCTGGATCTGCCAGAGGAGAACTTGAATCCTCAGCTGGCACAGAGCCCTGTGGAGGTGGCTGTGGTCCCTTGGTCTGGCCAGGGGGTCAGCCACCCCCCCTGCAATGGGGACCATGACCAGCGAAGACCATCATACCACCACCAGCTTCCCAGGCAGGGCAACCGAGTGGTCCAGGTTCTGCTACCCCAGCAACCTGCCAGCCTCCAGGTCTCACCAGACCATGTCAATTCCCCCTTATCTTCTGAGTCCTGGGACAAATCTGCAATTTGGAGTCTAAGGAGCAAAACCCAGTCCAATGACGCACGGCACTGTGGATTTTGAATCATTTCAGAAGGCGAGCACCATCTGGGACAGGTCTCCGGGGAACCCTATCCAACCTTTTGGTGATACAGATGGGACTGTTTTCTTGTCAGATTTCACAATATTAGAATAAAAGTTCACCTGCCAGGAGCCCCGCAGGTGCTGAGTTTGAGAGGTTAAAAATAAGATTCCTCCAGATGCAAAGTTCCCCTGTGTGTCAGCCTTAATTTCACTACCAGCCTAGCAGTGAAGGAGGCACTTTTAATTAAGTGCAAGTATGGAAAACTGAGTTTGACAAACAAGGAGGAATAGGATTATTATAATCCAATGAGACATAATTAAATGCAGAAATCAAAGGCTCTTAGTGGCACAGAACTTGTTAGAGCCTTGAAGTGGGTATTTGCTCTTTAATCTGACATGCTGCAGCTTCTTCAAAAACCAAAGCTTTTTCAGAAGGAATGAAATGGTGACAGAGATGTTTGTAAATCATTTGAAAAAAAAAGACAAAGTAAGCAAAAAATCCATAAAACAACATTACAGCAAAAGTCTGATCCTCAAAAAACTCCCCAAAACACCCTGGCAGCACTGATCATGACATTATTTTGAAACCTACATTCCTAATTGTTTCTTAATAATACTCTCAACATATCAGTATTAGATACAAGAAGGAAAGTAGCATAACTTAGCCCAGACGCATCCATCCTCCAGTTACCCATAGTGATCGGCCTGGTGGACCCAGTGAAATACAGGCTCCTGGACCTCATCCAAAATTTGCTTCACTAAGATCTCAGTGAGATGGGATCGGACCCACCGTCACATCACTTGTGACGCCTTACAGCCCAGCATCCCTCGAGCCTCCCATCCCACCCCACCTTCTACACACGCCTTGTAGGATTTGTGGTTGCTGTTGGAATTAATGAATACATGATACAAAACAGACCGCAACAAAAACGGGAATGTCTTGAATAAGGTAGTTTCTAACTTCATGCTTTTCTAGGTACAAACAGCTCCCAGAATACTTCAGTTGCTTTTATTCCCTTATAACACGGACAGTTTATTGTCAGCAGCTGAAGTGGTCAGACTGGGGAATACAAAGGGGCCATTAAAGAGCAACATTTCATACTGGGACAGGCCATGATAAAGTTTCAAAGGGATTCTATGACGGGAGATGATGCAATTTCAAGTGGGCTGTGCTGTAGACCTGAGTCCTGTCAGGATCAAACCATCTTAACAAAATTATATACATTTCTTCTCCTTTTTTGGAGGGGAGTAGGGGAGGTTAAGGTTTAAGCTGGATTGCTGTTCACGTCCCAGCAAAAGCTGTCCCTCACAGCAAGACCAAAGCAAATGACAGTTACTTGGCTCACATGTGCAAGGAGGATTCTTCAACAAGGGAAAAAATGTTTGTCATTCTATAGGATTAAACAAAGCTTTAATTTTTAAAAAGGCAATATGGCAAATTCCCCTTTCTCTCATGGACATGATGCTGTGGATTGGACATCGTTATCATACGGATGTGTGTGCACATGCTTTTCCATCATGCATTTCCAAAACCACATGAAGCAGCCCAGAGTGTCCTGAGGCAGTGATCGCACCCTCCCACATTTCCCCTGCCCTGGCCGGGGAGTCCTAGGCAGGATGGTGCAACCAAGAGACTTGTTTCTGCAGAGATGATTCCAGGGACTGCCTGGGAAGTAGAGAATCGGGGACATAAAATAACAGGAAACTCTACACTCATTCATTTGCTGATACATTTTGTGACCAAGCTCCAACTTTTTGTCAAGGTTTTTTGGCAGGATGGTCTTAAACCACTCAACCTGGCTCCTTCGTGATGCATCTGTCCCATGCTGAGGCTGTCATCCCAGGAGAGCTGGAGTTTCCCAGAGATGTCCCCAGGCAGGGCAGGTAGAGCACTGGCTCTCCTTATACATACTTTCTTTTTTTTTTTTCTTTAAAGCCACATCTCACTGTTTCCAGCTGGTGTTCAGAGTCGTTTCATACAGGGTTGGAAGGTGATTTAAAACAGGGTCGCTCCATGCCCCACTCTGTGTCCGCAGGGAGAAAGGTTGAAACGAATACGAGAAGTGTAATCAACAGTAATTCTTCAGCAGCCTATCATGAAATTTGTCATTAAACAGAGTCTGCAGCTACCTGCCTGCCCAGCCACCAGCAGCAGCCAGTTGTGCACGCCGTGTAATGGCATTTTGATAGACTGTCTTTCCCGCAGCCTTCCTGAGATTGGACTGCATAATTTACACCACCAGCACAGCATCGCCTCACTGTTATTTGAGCAGTGAGACCCTTGTCCTGGTGTGATTAGACTATGATGAATTGGATGCTTGCCCGCCGAGCCAGGGTACGCCGACGGGGCTGACTGCCAAGCGCCTGGGACACGGCACAGAGCTCACTGTCCCCAGCTAAACAGCCTGGGGGGCTGTGCCGATTCATCCTGCCTCACCTACAGCGCGAAGAAGCAGCCACTCTTTTTATTTTATATTTCTAACATGAGAAAAAGCAAGGGGGGGGGGGAGCGGGGATTAAAATGAACACAGAGCACTATTCAGAGCTTATTTGCAACCCCAGCAGAGGACAGGTTTATCTCAGGGCTGTGAAACCTCTCAAGAAATTTCCACAGGATCCAAAAAGAGCATCGTGATTTTTCCCAAGCCCTATTCCCAACATGGACCTGTTCCCCCTACCGGACCTCTCCAGGATCTGCAGAATAGCCAGCTGAGCCCCCCTCTACCCTGACACCTCATCCCTTCTGCCTCCCTTGCCGCACATGTAACCACTCACTTCAGGGACAGTCGCTGGCATCACTCAACGTAAGATTACGGCAAGGGATATTTATGAGAATAGAGAATAATGCACACTTCAACAGCAAAATCAGGAAGAACCAACCATCTCCAGGCAGGATGCACACAGACCACGTGCCAAAGGAAGTTGTTACCCAGGTGGTAACCCGCAGACCTACTTGTGCTTGCAAATGCCACACAAGGGATTCCCAATATCTCCATTTTAAAAGATAAAACTGTTTTGGGGAATGCTTTTTAGGTTTTGGTTGATTGCAGACTATCATCTGCAAGGGTGATGATGACAGATGGAGCGCACCTTCCTCATCCCTGGCTGGTTCCAGCTTTTTCTTTTAATCCCAAAGTTCAGCTCAAAGTGATTGACTCAGCTTCAGCAGCAGCCTCTCCTTCACCCAGATTTCCAGGTTCCTCCTAACACCTCACCCTTGTCCATGTATGCATGTAAAAACAAAACGAGGTGATTTTACCAGGCATTAGAAGACCATGAGCTCAACAGGCAAGTTTGTTATTAGAGACTCACATAAAACACCACTGGCAGCCTCTGCTCGCAACCTATGGAAATGTAGAAACCTCTTTTTTTCCCTGGCAGACATGATATTTCTTTTACTGATGCCTTTCCACTTACACCCTCCAGCCACGTGTCACCCCTCCGGCAAACAGTCCAAAAGAGATGGCTTCTTTTCCAAAAAGCACCTGGTTTCTGAAACTTGGCTTGTTAATTTGGGGATGCATGAACCAGCCTGCTTGTGCACCTGCAGTGCAGGTAATTCAAAGGATAAGACAGTCAAGGTTTATGTTCTTCTCCCAGAGCAGTTACTGAAAACAAAAAAAAAAAGCTCAATTTAACAAAACACTAAGAAAATGTTAACAAAATAATCAAGTTATGGTCTCCATATACATATGCATCATTGGATTGTTTTCAGTTTCCAACAAATGCACTGGCACAGCAGAAAAAGGAGGTAACACAGACTGTAGCTGGTTTCTAAAATGATGCTATGGCATGCTCTGAATCTGGAGAGATCGTACGGCAATTCTATGCTGACAAGCAAGGGCACATGTGACCAACCAGCTTTGTTCTATACATGTCTTTTGGTAAGCTCACTTGTTTTCTGTCCCTCCTCTGAAGAACAGCAGACATGAAGGACCTAGCACCACACTCGCACACGGCTCCCATCGCTGCTTTCCCCTATGAACGTCTCACCCAAGAGGAAGGAGAAGCAGCTGGTACCTGACACGGATGGGAGCAACACAGAGACTTCAGGATGATGAGGTCGTGTAGATCAAGGCAACGCTCTGGTGTCAACCCCATCCCCATACAGCCCCTGAAATTAATCATAACTAAGTTTTATCAAAGATGTCAAGCTCAGAATATTCCACTTCTTCCATATGTGTCCTTGACTTATCACAGAGCTTCTCCAAAACACGAGAGGTGCTGGCTAATGGAAACAATTCAAGCTTCTGCAGCATAAATAAGGAGATAAACCAGAGATGAGTGTCCTTGAGCAGGTGACCTTCCTGCTCACCTAATTCTGCAATATGCTGAGCACACCCGGCGAGCCCACGCTCCCAGAGCCTCTGCATTTTGAGTGGGAAAATTTGTGCCAAATAAAGGTCTTGAGCATTTGTCGAAATCAGGTTAGATCCTGGCGCTATGGAAGCCTGCAGTACACAGCTCCCACCTCCATAGCAATGAAAAGTAATTCAATTCCTTTTTTTTCCCCAATAATTCAATACTAAAGCAAATTAGAAGCTCAACATGAGCCGGCAATGTGCGCGGGCAGCCCAGAAAGCCAACTGTATCCTGGGCTGCATTAAAAGGAGCGTGGCCAGCAGGTCAAGGGAGGTGATTCTGCCCCTCTACTCAGCTCTCATGACACCCTACCTGGAATACTGTGTTCAGCTCTGGAGTCCCCAACACAAGGACATGGAGCTTCTGGAACAAGACCAGAGGAGGCCACGAAGATGATCTGAGGGCTTGAGCACCTCTGCTATGAAGACAGGCTGAGAGAGTTGGGGCTGTTCAGCCTGGAGAAGAGAAGGCTCTGGGGTGATCTTATAGCAGCTTTCCAGTACCTAAAGGGGGCCTACAGGAAAGCTGGAGAAGGACTTTTTGCAAGGGTGTGTAGTGATAGGACAAGGGGCAATGGATTTAAACTGAAAGAGGGCAGATTTAGGTTAGATAAGAAAAGAAAAAAAAAGAAAAAAAAAGAAAGAAATTCTTTACATTGAGGGTGGTGAGGTACTGGAACAGGTTGCCCAGATAAGTTGAGGATGCCCCATCCCTGGAAGTGTTCAAGGCCAGGTTGGATGAGGCTTTGGGCAACCTGGTGTAGTGGAGGATTTCCCTGCCCATGGCAGGGGGGTTGGAACTAGATGATCTTTGAGGTCCCTTCCAACCCGAACCATTCTATGATTCTATGATATATTGATTAGATTAATAAAACAATTTCAGGAGTTGTCGTTTCAGGTTGGGGTTTGTTCATTTTGTCCCTCTTTTGGCATTCTTTCCCTTTTAGCTGTCACCCTAGTTTTCTCTGCTCCCAAGACAGAAAAGAAAATAACAAGTCAAATAAAAAAAATGTATTAGGTTGTCCAACTCTCTAAAAAAATAAAAGACAACTCAACATCCCCAAGCTCTTACCACTTTTTTTTTTATATTCTCAGAAGAGAGAAACAGAAAAGAAAACCAGGGCATTTCTTTCTAACAGGCTTACAGACAGAATGATAATATACCAAAATTTATCGTCATCCCGTTCTTAGCAGCTGGTAATCAATATACCTGACGAAGTGTTTCATATTGATCTCTAAACTCTCGTATCCTTGTGCTGGCGTCAACACTAGATACAGGGATCCTGGGTGGCACATAAACAGAGAATAAAAGGCAATATGTCTGTTGTGATGTATTGATTAAGTAGCTATAAAACCATTTTGGAAGAGTTATTCGTAGGTGCCTGTCTTTTATTGATGGCGAAGGCACGGTACTTTGGTTGGAAGCACCTTTGATACTTACAGAGATGTGATATTTAGGGAAGGCACAGCTCGGGGAATAAATACTCTGGCTCATTTTAGCTGACTGAATATCGAACAGATTTTTCTTTTGCAAGCTTTGTTCAGCACGTGAGGTATAGTCTGTCTCCAATTGCAGAAAATCTCTTCTCCCCACAAAATAATACCAACAGGTTTGAACTGAAGGATGTGGCTGATCTGTGACTGTAGAGATGAACTGTACTTGTATTTTTTCCTGTTTCCCTTCAAAACATATAAAGCTATGCTCACACCAGAACACTGGCAAATGGGTACACTCACCCCCTGTGCCCCAGGAGCCACCAGCACAGGACCTGTGCATGACGCACTGGTCCAAGAAACCCCACAAGGTTACATGCATCACCAAGTATTGCTTCTACCGAGCAATATCGTTACCCTAATGATAAATATCTACCCACGTGGCACAAGCGATTCAACTCTGAATGTGATGCTAACGGAAAAGCTTTGCTCCTTTTCAGAATCAGAGGATGACCATTCAGTTAGCCAAATCCCATCGCTTGAGAGGACACCTGCAGCAAACCATAGAAGCTACAGCAAAGCAGTAGGGATAACGGCACGGGTGGACGCCTCTCTCATGGCAGGGAGACAGCCCCATGGCTTCACAGACATGCAGACGTGGGCGGAAAGGAAGGGACCACTCCATAATTCAGGTATTTAAAGCTGCTCCTCCCTCAAGGCTGGCCAGAGCCCTTTGCCATTACAAATGAGAAGCCAGCAGGAATTTACCCAGGACTATCAGGAAAAACAAAGGGCAAAAACGCCCTCAAAAGACGACTTCTCCTACATTTTCCTTACCTGGGCTTACCTTTTCATAAAGCTAGCTTAGCTTGCTAACGAGGTAGCCATATTCTTAGTCAGAAAGGCCTTAATTCTCTGTCTCCACCTTTCCTTTAAGAGCTTAAATACCCTCAGCAGCAAAGAACTTAGTCAGGTCCAAATGCATTTCTTTTTTTGTTTGCTTTTTGAAGAACTGAGTTTTTTAGACATGTTTTATGTAAGCTAAAAAAGGCAGCAGTAAATAAAGCAGAAAAACAGGGCTAAAAAGCCACATCTAAAAAGCCACATATACCTTCTATTGTTGCTAACACTACCAGGCACCCAGGGTAAGAAGCCCCACAGTGCCACCTTGCCCATTTATTTTGCAGCAACAAGAGCAGCTGCAAGAGGCACTGGAGAATTGGACCGTTTTCCTCCAGATTCACCAGACCTCCTGGGGTTGCAAGCAAGGCACAAACAAAGCCTTCCTCCCCTCCCAGGCAGCAGGTACGTGTCTGGGACTAGAGCTGAGCACTCTTAGAACTTCTGGGTACACACCAAAAGAAAAGGAAAACTGTGGGCAGCAATAGCTTAAACTAAAAAACCAGTGTCCAGCTATAAATTAATCCATATGGTCCAGATTGAGATATGCATTTTACCCCTCTTGTTCCTGCTTAGAGATGCCAGTGATTACTTCTGCCTCCAGCAGCAGGTTACACCACAGGGAGGCCATTAGCGGCCACCCAAACACAGCCAGAGCCATGCTCACACATGCAGGGTTTCACACAAGCCTCACTCCTAGCAGTTAAGTACTTAGACTTAGACAAACCTACCCTGTTATTAACAAGCCTCTTAATATCATTCATGTTAAATCCCTGCTATGCTTTTTGCTGGGTGACCTGCCTCAGTTTCCCCATACTCACCCTGGGTATGCAGATCCAGGCTCTTAGCTTCTAAAAGAGATGTGCCCTTCCTAAACTAGCCACCATATCCTTCGACAACTCCCATCTCTGTCAAGTAAGAGCTGTATATCCCACACAAACACACTCTGCTCCCCATAGTACACACACACACACTAATGAAAAAACCCCACACAACCAAAAAACCAAACACCCACATACACCAAAAAAAAGACACTTATCTTTCCACCACCCAGCCCTGGTGCAGACAAATTTCCCCTTTCAGCCCAGGGAATTAACTACCTGGGTGCTGTTCCCAGGATTATAAAAGCTTTCAGGTGCTGCTGTCAGCTAGCCTTCCCCTGTTAGAAGCACAGATGTTTTTTCAGCTATGCTGACCTGCCAGAGGAGGGGGCAAAAAGTACCCAGGGGACTTCCAGAGAGCAACTGACTATGGCATTTATAGACTTTTTTAATATATAACAAGAGATTGCAGCCATGTGCACAGTTTATGACCTAAAATCTTGTTACTGGCAGGCTCCATGTAGTCTCCAGGTGTGAAACGTGGTGGTTTATGGACTTTCACTACAGAGTTCACCTCCCTCCAGCCTGCAAAACCTCTTCTGCCTCCTCCCTGAGCGCCCCTGCCACGGGGCTATAGCCAGTCCCTGCACCAAGCTGGGAAGCTGGAAGCGTGGACTAGTTTAACATTAAAACCCAGCGAAGTAACACAAGGCAGCAAAGTAATTATCAGGCTGTGTTCCTTCTTGTAACGAATAGAGAAAAAGAAAATTTTTCACATGTGTCACAGAAGAGAGGATTTAGGGCCAGCTCGTGCAGAGCCGTGTCTGTAAGGGGATGCAGCAGGGAAGGGCTCCGTGCCTGGCCAGCCAGGGATGTATAATTCAACAGAGCTCCAAGTACATATTCAGTATGGCATTTATGTGGAGCTGATCGGATTTACTGAGGGCAGCATTTGTTGTATTCATTCAATTTCCTCGTTTTATACAGGAGTCCTACTAACAATGTCATTCCAGCTTCTACATATTAACACACCCAGAACTGCCTAGCACAGGTTTTCGGCACTACTGAGACACCAAAGACAACACCGCTCCAATTTCTCCATGAATTAAGCGCATGACTCCCCACTGTTCTCCAGCGTCTGTGAAAAACAGCTGATTTGTGTCCATTTTATTACAGCCTTTTACATAACATTACATCTTCCAGCTTTCCTCTCGCTGCCCTTTGCACCTTCCCTGACAAAAATCAACTGATTTTCTTTAATATTCTCTTCACCATAATTTCTAAATTTGATTGCCCAGCCACCTCACATTGAGGACAAAGTGATGGGACAACCGATGAATACCAGACTTAAGCTTCACTATTCAAGAAAGCAATCATGCTACAGGCTGCACACGTGTGGTCACTGGTCCAGGTAATAATTTTTTTTTTTATTACAGATATTGCTGCCACATTCCTTAGCAGCAATGTTGTTTGTGGCCGTTCTTAATGTAATTTAGTGTCAACAGGCAGTCAAAACATTGAATTAAAGCTGGAAAGGATTTATCACTGGCCATTAGGTTAAGCAGAGCTTGATAACCTATAGAAGTAGTTTGTTCTAGTGGATAGGTGTTGCCAAGAAGACAAGAGAACCAGCCCCGACACTGATGTCCAAATCACTTGATTTTCTGCTGCTCCTTCTCCTCCTTGCACATCTGCCTGGGATTTCTGGGGACAGGAGCCGTCTCTGATAGGAGTTTTATAGGCCTGAAATATCCCCCAGTTAAGTGCTCTCAGCTGTCTGCAAAGCTCCCAGTAGTCAAAATGGGTGCTGAGAACCAAACCAGCACAGTGCAGCATTTAGTCCATTCAGGCAGGCTGAAGAGCCAAAACGGATCACCAGTACTGGGGCTTGAGGGATCCCAGGCACGGAGAGAGGACCAGCTCAGAGGTGAGTCCTTTAGAGGTGCAGGAGGTGACTGTGTCCGCACCTTTGCAGCTCTCCCCTCCTTTTATTTTCTTCTCTACCAAAACCAGTACAGACAACCGTGCTCCCACTCGGCTATCCATGATCGAATGGTTTGGGTTGGAAGGAACCTTAAACATGATCTAGGTCCAACCCCCCTGCCATGGACAGGGACACCTTCCACTAGATCAGCTTGCTCAAAGACTCATCCAACCTGGCCTTGAACACCTCCAGGGAGATCTTCCTTTCTATCCTATACAGCATAGGAAGATTCAGCACATAATTAATAGGCTTTTAAATGACTAATAGCTTAGAGAGTGAAATAAGATGAAAAAGGTAACTGAAGGGTTGCTGACACTTTGATACCTACCATTTAAAAGCACCTACCCACTTGCAATATGCCCACACTCCAGGCTGCATAGCTGCTACAGACTTACAACATCTGTTAATCATTTATATCCTACTTATACATATGTTAATAGCAACTTTCATCATAAGGTTAATAGCAACAATCTGTTCTTGCTTTGAGACTGTGTGGATGTGCTCAGTAAAATCAACTGGAGGGGCAGGAAAAACGTGCCCAAATATTTCCTACTGAAAGGTTGCTCTTTTAGCAGGAAGGTCAATTCTCCAGGGCAATGCTTGAGAAGATAACTATCTTTTCTACACTTATTAAAAAAAATTCCACAAGTAGAAAGGTTGTAAAATCTTGAAACTTATTTAATGAACAGCTATTCCTGGATGATACGGCATTAAATCAGTGAGCTTCAAGATAGTTAATGAATCTTAATATACATGCTGAGGACTGCAAACGTATCTATGTATTCATCATCTACCCACAAAAAAAGCAGCAAAACCTTCCCTTCTTTCACTGGTGGTTTGTGGCTAATAAATAAATATATATCTCAGAGCGCTAAGGAGGGTAGGAGCCAGCTCTCACCTCAAAACATTTGCACAGGGAATCACACATCATGAGTTCAACCGCTCATTTCCTCCAGCGGTGTATCTGAAAACTCCTGATTGATTCAAGCAATCCCAATTAGTACAAAAGAGCATGACCAAGTTTAATACTGACTTACAACAAGCCTGGGCTTGGTTTAGTTCGGAGGATCACATCCAGCCACAAAAAAAAAAACCACAACAGTTATTAACACACCCTTGGCATTGGGCTCATTTGTTTATGAGCTGTGCAAATACAGAGGAAACGGGCAGCAGACCCTGAGGTCGTCTTTCTTACCTCCACTGCTCAGCAGTGCTTCCTGGGCTGCAGCTTTCTTATCTGCAAAATGGATACATGGCTTCCAAGCCCTTGGAAAATAATTCTGGAATAAATTCAGAGAACTTTTGTGGATACAAGCTGCGACCCAAAGTAAAGCCTTGGGTAACGTGCAGCATGGACCCTCCTCTCCCCACACACCTCACAGTGCCAAGGATAGCGACCATCTCAGGAAAAAATCGGGGAAAAAAGCCATCCTTCAGCAGTTACTTCTAGCTACAGATGGACTGGCTGATGTGCAAAGTACATCCATGGAAATACAGGATTTACTTGGCTCAAAGCCTGCCTGAATGCTCTATTTTATGCGAGACGAGAGAGGTTAAATAGGTGCTGGCAGACCTCCTGGACAGAGCTGGCCTTCAAGAGGGAAAGGAGTACTCTCATATCCAGGCACATGGTTCACATGTGATCGGTTGATACCTGAAAGCAGTACTAAGAATAAATTTAGAATAAAAAAAAGTTGGTGCCTGTGGCACCAGGAAGCTGTGCAGCAGGACTGCAGAACTTAGTCCCCCTGCCTGGTGCCGTCTATCAGCTGGATTAATTTATCTGATAATTTGGCTACAGCGTCACCATCACTACCAGTAGATATGAAGGTCGACAATGGGTAGCATTGAGCGATATGCTCTGTGTTTAAGGAGCCTCATGTCTCAGAGGCAATGAGGAGCCACGGCACCAGACAAAGCGTCCAAAACCTGCAAACCCTCTTCTGTGCTCAGCTGTAAACTCTGTATCTCAGCGCCCAAGCCTACTGAGCCTGAAAACGCTGGCCCAGGAGGCACATCAAAGCCACCAGCCTGCCGGGAGGATCTGTAGGAAGGGGCAGAGGGGCAGTGAGGAGGTCTCTCCCCTCTCTCTGTGCGCAAGAGTTTGTTAGATGCACATATCCTAAACCCAAAAACACACCAAAGCTACAGTTTGCAGGGGTGAGACACCAGCTGCTGGGTCCACAGCCAAGGGCAGGGAGAATGTGAGATTGTCCATGCCTGCTCCAAACCCTCCACCAAATCGCTGCTCCGAGAACATAAGGGTTAGTGTCATAAAGGAGGAAAAAATAAAGGCCACTCAACAATTAAGGCATAAATAAAAGTTAAATTTCAACCATTCTTATCTGCTGACTCACAACAGACTCCCATGTGTTGAGATCATTGCCAGGAACAGAATCCCGAGGAGCTCCTGGAGCCTGATGGCAGCCTCTTCCCAACAGCAGTGTCCCATCATGTCACATAAAGTGGGTCCTTAGAAGCATAGAATGGTTTGGGTTGGAAGGGGCCCTCAAAGATCATCTAGTTCCAACCCCCCTGCCATGGGCAGGGACACCTTCCACTACACCAGGTTGCTCAAAACCTCATCCAATCTGGCCTTGAACACTTCCAGGGATGGGAGAGGCTGAAAACATGGAGGAGAAAACAAAAAGACCTTCTGGTCTTCCCCCTGACCCATCTCCATCAGTTTTGTAGAAGCTACTTCGCACTTACACCAATTCACCTGCAATAGGAACTGAGCTCTGTTTTGAGTGTCAGCATTTCCCTCGGCAGGTAGTGAACACTATTGCACTGGGTGGGATCTACTTTGCACAAACACTGCACCAGGTGCGAGGCAGCAGAAAATCTCACCCTCAGTGTTTTTCATCTCTAAATGCTTAGAATTAAGTTCTTGAATGTACATTTCTTTTCTTTTTATTCCTTAAGCTACAAGCTGTCATAAAGTATATGACATTGCAATGCCTAGAATACTTATAAGCTGCTAAAGAGACAACCTGACTTTATTTTTTACCTATTAATTACACGCTGCCAGGTAGGAGGCTTTGCTCTTGTAGGGTCACCTGCTAGTCTCATTATGAATGTCTTGTACCAAAGCAAAAAATGTGATGAAGTATCCAGTGACTTCATCTAGGTAGAGAGGGAGCGTTTATACAGACAATGTCAGGATGTGGTGACTCTCATTCTGCTCTTTACTCACCTCTGTGACAGTGATTAGCAGTTTATTGGTATGATGATAATGGTGATTTTAAACATACACCATCCTCAGCAACACTAAAATTATCAGATGCCATTTCTGATATCTGCAATAGAGGTGCCATGCTCCCTGCTTTGATTTGCTGCATTCCTGCCTCTCCTTCTCTGCTCCAGTGGTAGGGAAAGACAAGGACACACCAGTAGCACCTCTCCCCATCCTCTTCCTGAGCAGAGCTGGGCTATGGCCCATGTTGCATCAATGCCAGAATAACAGCTCAGGGAGAAATCCCTGCTGGATCCTACCCATGGTTTTCCTGTGCCACAGGCTGCTGCAGCAGGGTGAGCCCCCCAGGCCTTGGGTGTAAGCCCATGCCTCTTCCCTTCCCAGGTCGACTGAGAGGAAAAGAGGACCCCCATACACAGCTCCCTGAAATCCTGCTAGCACTTACCCAAAAACACCCATGAAGATGGTGGGTTTTAGTGATATCACGATGCCTTTCGTCACCAGAGCTAGGGAGAGCACGGACAGTGCTGTGTCTCCTTACTGTGAGTCGGGTGCTCCTGCACCTCCTGCCACCAGACTCCGACAGCCCTGACGCACCCGGAGCAGGAGAGTGAGCGGGGCAGACGCCCGCCGCAGCCGCACGTCTTGCCCTGGTAAGCAGAATGACCAAAGCAGCATAAATAACAGGGGCTTCCAGCACCACGGCTTAAACAGCCCGAATCTCCGAGTCATCCGCCTGAAGCTGTCACCAGCACATCACCCTCTCCACCCCAACTTCTGGCTTTGGCAGGCTGAGTGTAAACACATAATCTGCTATCAAAGCATCTCTTCTGTTTTCCAGTAGAGTTAGCCAAAACTGAAATAAGCATTCACGATGCTCCTCCTCTTCCTGAAATTGCCCAGTAGGAACTCTGTGGTTTATTTGCTCTCTGAGTGAGCAGAAATTCAAGAAGGGCTCTGAAAACAAAGTCACCCTTGTGGCAGTGGTCAACAGAGTTCCATCACCATTTCGATCCCAATGGCTGTTGAGACAAACATAGAAGTTCTTTCAAATCACATAATGGATGCAATTAAATAAGTGGTCAACAAAATGGCCATGAGCAAAGAACTCTTATTGTTCCTTTTTTTCTTTTTTCCTTTCCTCTGTGGTCAAATCAGTCTCACATTCCTCGCAACACCCTGTATTAGTTCTCATCTGCAGCAACTGTACCTACAGAGCCAACACAAGGGTGGCTGAGGAGATGCCACATCTCCTTCATCCGCTGCTGCCACCTCATCATCTTCTGTCCACAAGACTCCATCGGAGCTTCCTCTCCTTAACACTTCACAGGGAAAGAAGTTTTCAACAGGCACGTTTTCTCCTGAGGGTCACTGGGTCTTCAACCCGAGTTGTTTGACTTGGGCCATACATTTTCAAAACAAGCTTTTTTTCTCTGCAGTCAGCCACGTAAGTTTTATTTCCATCTTCCAAAGCAAGGCATTTCGTTTTTTAAGGACATGTTTACCTTAAAGCAAGAGAATATGTGACAGTGGAATACTCCTGGCCTTAAAGTGAGGGCAGATGGTTAAACATCTACCTGAATCCTGATCTCTTATAGAAAACAAACTATTTTCTGAAAAACAGTTGGGGTTTGCACATTTTTTCTCTTTGTAATTGATTCTCTCTCTTCTTTTATATATCTTTGTAATGCAAAATTACAATATCTGGCGTCCTCCTCTGAGAAAAATGTCATGACCTGGTTTTTTAGCATCATCTGAAAACTACCACTCAGAAATGAAAAATAAAACCCATTTTAGACTTGTTATTAACAGGAAGAAATGTGCTGACGCTTTAGCAGTACATGCAAATTATAACAGCAACAGCATGAAGACAAGCACCAAGAGATTTACAGCTGAAACAGAAGCATCCACACAGCCCTGGGGCTCCCTTTTTCCATCCTGATCCAGATACCATCTGCATTAGCCCTTGCTCAGGAGAACAGTTTAACATCAGCTATGTTCTTTGTTATTCTGTCACCTCCTCAAACATTTCCTTAAAAAAGTTATTCTGAATTTTTAACTGGATTTCCTTAGTTTGGGAGATTTCATAACTCTGCTTCAAATTATTTAGAGCTTTTTTTTTTCCCCTGAAGTCTCCACCAACAGATCCAACCACGGGAAAGTACCACAAACTTCATGGAAATGCTTCAGCAGGAGAAAAGTTACGAAGGTCTGAACGTAACTAAACCATGTTTCAGCAAATAACTAAAAAAACTCAACTCTTGAGGAGGTGCAAAGTTATCTTGTGACAGACAACAGCCCCCCAGTGCTATCTAAAGGTCCTAGTAGAAGACTCAAATCCATGCAGCAGCAGCATAGCTGCTGGATGCATAAATATTATAAGAGATGAATAAATTTTTCCCTTAATAAAACTAGTTACCTTGGCTTGAGGTAAAGAGACATATTATTGTCACTTCCACAGAAAAATGCTTTGTTTCTTACCTATTTCCTCACGTCCAGCTTGTCAAACAACCCTTTCCTGAAGGCAAATCTACCCACTACCCCACAACATGGGACTGGGGTACTCAATAATCCCAGATAAACCAGTACTACAGCACACATGGGGGAAAAGAAATGTTATTTTTTTACCCAAATCAGCTGTAAAGCTGCTTTAAAATCAGGGATCTGTAAGTGTCTCTGGGGGAGAGGCTGAGCACTGCCCCTTCCCACGCGTTTTGGTCAATGACCGGGATCTACTGCAGCAACCAGCGATCATTAGCAGGCACACCAGCAACAAGTAGGTCGCAGTAAGGAAGGTCCCCTCAAGCCCAACAGCTGCTGGCAGAGGGAAAGGGGGGCTTTCAGATGGAAGCCGATGCCAAACTTCCTCTGCCCCGGCCCCCTCGCCTGCAGCTCTGCTGACTTCCATGTATGCTCACTGCATCTTCTCGGGCCCACAGCTGATCATCGTTCAATGTAATTCACAGCCAGGCCAATTTTTAAATTATTTTGGGAACTATAATGCTTTGTTCTGTAAATGTTTACCCGCTAAATATCAGATGTGTTAGTTTCCCAGCGTCTTGCAAGAGAAATCTGCATATGAATGAAAGGGAAATAGATGCAGGCTCTGGTACACAGATGTACATAAAATTCCAAAAGCTTTGGATCCTCCAGACACTTGGAAGACGACATTGCGTCATTCCTCTGATTTATCTCATGTTGTTCTAGCTGCAGAAAATAAAACCTTAAATAATTTCATCATTTTTGATGTCCAGCTTTTATAAATTCCCAGGAACAGTTGTGGGAACACTTCCCACTCAGCTTCTAATTTGACTGAAGTTATTTGAAACATGTTGAATATTTTTCCCTTTACAGATAAAACAGCCCCTCCAGGAGGACACGGACATAAACAGCAAGTGAGGGAACCAAACTTGAAAACTTCAGTCACCAAGTAAAGATGAAGGTATGATTTTTTGCACACTAAAACTTTTCCCTGTAGAATGAAGATTTCTGCAACAGATATAAGGGCAAGAGAAACAGGAAAGCAGTTACTTTATGTAAGAGGTTTTAGTGACCACACTGTTAAAATTACTCTCCCAGTAGAAAATGGTCTTACCCCAAGGCACATCATTGGTATCAGTGCAGCCTGAGTGATGGGATGAGAGGCCCAATCCTCATTTGAACTCCTCCATTAATTTAAAACACATCTTGGATTTCTTTTTGAGAAGCGTGCTGTCCTTCGCCTCCTTTGCTCCCGTAGCTTTTGTTTGCCATCTTCGTTAGGATGATTCATAGCAAGGGATGAACTGGAACTAACTGCAGAATAACCGAAGGCTCTACAGAGCCATGAAATCCCAAAGGGAGCAGCACCAGGCACTCGGAGTTACAGGCCAGCAAATTTAACACGCTTTGCTCCTTTGCTACATTTACAGAGAAAATCCCTGCAGGTACAAAAGCAGTGGCCTTGCCAGGTCCCAGTCATCCTGAGGGTCATAGGAGCTTCAGCCAGAACAAAGCAGGAGAGTCCCCTGAGCAGACAAAGCACTGCTCCGGTAGAGTCATTAGCACAGAGGCAATTTCAATCCTATTATCTCAAAAAGACAGGATTTCTCCTGGGTCTGTGGGAAAAGAAGTCCCGCTTTAAAGGAGAAAGATTTGGGACCATGGTGGGAGGGGAATACAGGGCCATGTTCAGAGGGGAACATATCAGCTGTGCTGTTTTGAATCAAAGGGATAAGAGCTGGGAAATATTATTGCTTCAAGGCAAGAATATCACACCAGGGCTGTCCTCTCTCCACCACAGCCGTACGAGACCCCGCGCACATGGTCTCAGGACGGATGAGTTAGATGGGGGGTAGCAGGGTAAAACGTGGGGTTCATTCTCACATATTGCCTTTCACAGCCACCTAGGAGAAACACCAGTGGTTGTTTTCAAGGAGATGAATAACTGAAATGAGTTAATGCTGCAGCAGGCTACCTGCTTGTAAGGGTCCATAGGATATCTTCCTAGGCTTAGGAAACGTTCATGCTTGCTTTTTTTTCCCCTCTTCCTCTAACTGTTAAGCTACAAAATCTATACATATGATCATTCTTCCAAAACCTGAAGCAGCTGTATCAATGCGTTTTCCACAGAGTAGTGAAAATAAACCCCAAAGAAGAAACCCACCATGATTTCAATAGCTCGCAACAAGATCATTTAACCCTGACAAAGGGTCCCAAAGCTTCTTCAGTGTCTCACCAGCTGTGGTTCATCCACCATGGGACATCTTCAAAGCAAGAGTCCAACAACAGTAGAGAACAAGTAGAGAGTTTCAAAGTCAAAAAACAAATAAGGTGTCCAGCCAGCCATTGCTCTTAGAAATGTACACTGGCAAATTCAAGGGAAAAAAGAGTAACCTACATGATGCTCTTATTATCGCTAGATTTGCATGTGTTGTTTTTATACTTAATGAGCAACAACAGAACATTTGAACAGAAATTTTTGCATGTGCTACACTGGGA
This sequence comes from Tauraco erythrolophus, assembly GCF_009769465.1. NCBI lineage: Eukaryota > Metazoa > Chordata > Aves > Musophagiformes > Musophagidae > Tauraco > Tauraco erythrolophus. The sequence continues at coordinate 4,211,856 of NC_141469.1, read as the reverse complement.
ACCAGCAGCAATTAATTCTGCAAATATTCCTACATTTATTTTGCAGTTACTGTGCACTTAGTAATTATTTGTAAATTTATAATTTCCGTAAATATTTCTTTGTAGAGATAGTGATTTGGTTATCTATTAGAAAAAAAAATTACTTGTCTCCATTTGTGCAGCTGCTCTTAAATAAGATAATGCTATCTCTCTTCCAAGCCAGAATAAAGGAGGCAGCTGCTTCCCCTTCTTTTGCCAGAAGTCTCAGCCCTGGATCTGGTCCGGCCATGTCCCATATGCTCCGTTCAAATGAGACAGCACCCTCCGGTAAGTTCATAGGTTCACCACACTGTTCCCAGTTCCCTCAGAAACACGGAAGAAGAGAAAAGCCTGATATTTGCTTGTCCAAGTCATTTGTTCTCTTCTAGTAGCTCCAAGAAAGATGTCAAGAACATAGACCGTGAGCCAGTGATGAGCATCCTTAGCTAGTTCAGATGGAAGACTCCTGGTTCATGAGCATAACTTATTGGTAAGTAAAGGAATATTTGTTTACTCAAAGCTATCATCAAAGATTGTCTCCAGGAGACAGAGTAGCCCTCTGAGTGCCTGGTGTTAGGCAGGATTTTGCCACATGAAGTGATTTTTTGCAATCAGGGCAGCCTTCCTTCCATGTCCCCAGCTTATAGCAGCAGAATAATTTGACAGGGTTTCATTATACCACCTGTGGGGCTCTTGACAAGTAAACACACTATAAAGCAAAAGCACTAGGAAGTGTCCTGCAGACTGCATCTCTTGTTCACTTGGCATTTTTCATTTTCCTGGCGCGCCGCGTGGTTGGTAGCCCTTTGCAATAACAAAGACTGTCATCTTTCTATCACGACGCTGACAGCTGCCCCCGGGGAATCGAGAATCAGACAAAGAGCACAGCTTTCACTACCCAGTATTGGCATTGCCCTCCTCCTGTCTGACAGCAAACCCCCAGATCTTCCACATGGGTTTATTATCCCTATCAGAAGCGTCTCCATTTTGCAGGCAATGATTCAGGGAGTGGGACGTACACAGTGACACTCCAGGAGACGGTGGCAGGCTAGGGAATGAACCGCGAAGCGCAGGTCAAGGCACTTAGCATGTTTGTCCTTGTTTATGCATAAATTTTGACTCATGTTTTTGTATACTGCTCTGCAAATAAAGCCACTGACTCAACTCACTCACCAGATGTCAATCCCTACTGTCAATCAGCTACTTCACCGTATAAATCCCAGCAGTGACCTATGCTACACGTTTTTGAGAAAAAGAAATGAAGAACTTGCATATATCTTAGCACAGTGGGGTGAAAGACAGCTTCCTTAAGTTCACTCCTCACCACTACATTCAACTCTCCACATTTTCATCTATTGCCACTAAAACCATCTGGCAACCTGCCCCAAACAGAATGTGAGGCCATCAGCCTCCTGGAGCACACGTGTGTTGCCCAGACACTCACGCAGCAGCTGGAGGATGTCCTAAAGCACGAGGAAAACAGCTGCCAAATGAGAAATTCTGGTCATCTTGCAAGTCCTGCCAGATTGCTCACACTCAGAGCTCTGGATTCAGCCATCGTGAAGGCCTTGTCTACAAGGTAGTTTCTTGCGTCAGATAAAAATCTATCCCATGACATTTTATTTTACAAAGCACCATCCATCCAGAGTAAATGAACCTTCACTCTATAATCTATCTGTTCCATCTCCGAGATGCAGCAGAACACTCTGTAAATGGGGATGTTACCGAAAACATCACCAACATTGAAACTTTTGTATTCCCTCAACTGCCTCAGCTGTGAATGCCACAGGCTCCCATTTCACCAGCAACATGAAGTCTCTGGTTTACATTTGGATTTAGTTACACGTCAACTGTCTTTCCAAGTACTCCTTTTGTAGAAGAGCGAGGGAAAAGTGTACCAAGTGTAGTCTATTCTACTAATTTAGCAAAATCAGCAATTTGACAAATTATTTTTCCTCAAAGCCTTTGGCCAGTGAAATTGTTTAAGCCATCCAGACTTCGGTCAAGGAGTGTAGGAAAGGCTAATTTCCTAGAGTAACGACCAGAAAAGCCTCTACGCATCGCTGTTGATTATACACCTCATTTACTTTGATACAAGGCTAAACCGAAGCTCAAAGCCTGTGAAAGTCATTTTCCTACATGTGGAAAGGAATTTTTGCTCGTCTGAAACATCTGAGAAGGCACAATATAACTGGCAGAAACAGACAGTGCCTGGGACAGTTTCTGTCCTCCCACATCTGCTCAGGTTCACCCTCCAGCCACACTTATGTCTTCTTCTGAGCAACAAACAAGCAGAGGGCTCTTGTAGAAAGTCTCAAATAAAGAGGTGCAGAAGAAAACAGAGACAGAAGGATAACGAGTGCCAGGAGCAGCACTGAATGGTTTCCATTCAAAAAGAAAAAGCAAAGCAGGACCCTTTGACTTTGAAAAAAGCTCCGAGGTAACCTTTCAGTGGTCAAACAAGACTTCCACAGTCTGGAGAAGGCAGCACAGAAACAAATACCTGCTGATGACATAGGGACCGGGGGAAATTGTTTAAAGAGCGCTTTGCAGGATAGAAATCCCAGGGAGTGTTTCTTCACAAACAATCCAATGGAATCAGTGGAAGTTATATTACTCTAGGAAAAAAAGTATCAATAGATGCAAGCAGGAACCATGCGATTGTGACAAGAGCCATCAGCTAAAGGTAAACACACTGGGGCACAGGCAGCTTGATGCCTAGGAAGATGTTAATGCACAGACTGATGGACATGGCATGAGCAGGACTGTCTGTAGTAGGTTTGTTTCTTATTCTAGGAACTGGAAAAAGAAATGGACCACGAGAGGTCACTTAATCCATCCTTTAGCCCCAAAGCAAGCTCAGATGCACCGATGGCATTGCAGAAAGGAGCCCAACCCATCTGTCTTGAAAAATCCGAGACTATTCTCAACACCGGAGCCCTCCCCAGAACCTCTCACGACACCTTGCTGGCCTTGACATTACACAGGCTTTCCTCACACCTAGTCAGAACCTTTCTCACCACAAGTTAAACCTGTTATTTCTTGCCTAACCCCCACCAGTTTGCCCTGAAGGGTACCCCTGAGACCACCTCCGTGGGGAGGGGGTGCTACTAGTGTACCCAGGCAAGGCAGGGAGGACACATGTTGAGGAATGGTTTCTGCCTTGTATAGAAGAGCAGGATATTTCATATTTTTATCCTCTCTGAAGGTGAAAAAGGTACAGTATCCTGTACATCATTTGGATAACATCTGGGTTTCTGGAAAGCTTTTGTAAAGCCATACCTGACTCCTGCACTCTTTATCCTCCTTCCTATAGCTTTTCCGTTTGTGCGCTTTTTGTCTTTGTCACAGGGGATTTCTTATCTCTTTGGGTGTCTTCATAAACTGAAGATGTCTGCAGCAACAGAACTCCAAGAAACAGACAGCAAAAAATCAAGGTTGCAAAACTATGTGCTTAATTTCACAGTCCAGTTCCTCAATATGGAAGACAAACGTCTCCCTTCTGCATCCTCCAGCCTCACAGGTCTGTATTTTTCAGCAATTTATACTCATCAATCACTTGACACAGATTTTTACAGATTAAACTTTCAGCCCAGAGCCTATTGTAACGCCAACTGACAAGGCAAAACTTATGAGAAGTTTTAAAACTACATCAAGGATTATCTGGTGCCGCACAGTTCCACTGCAGGTAGCAAACATGTAATAACCATGGTTTAATACACGCAGATAGTACCTGCTCCTAAAAACATCTGAAGTTTGAATTCACTTCAGAAGGGCGAGGATTTCACTTGTCTTTCATTAACACCTCCACCAAGGCCAGCAGAACAATGCTGTGGCAGCAGAATTAGACCCCGTGTTCTTTCAAACCCTTCTGTCCTCTCCCAAACGCAGCAACAGACCTGCTGCAGAAGTTTGCAGCTTTTGTCTTCGCACTGCAGCTTTTCTAATAGACTAAAAGTCGGTTTGAGAAGAAGGCAGCCCCTAGAGCTTCAGGATATACCTAGTACGTGTTTTCATCTTGGCCATCATTTTTCCTATATATAAGCAGTCAAATAGCACAGTCTGGTGTGGGTGAACATCCCACAGAATTAATGAAGCTTGAAGCAAAAAGCATTGCTAAAGCAAAACCACATATTTACAAACAAAATCAGGAGGAAACGCGTCCTGGGGGGAATCATATCTGCCCCATGAAGCGTCTCAACATAAGCTGCACTGATATGACACGATAGTTTGTATACGGGTTAAATCAAAATAAGAAGTTGGAATTAAAGGCCATCACTTCTGTGATGGTCTGATTCATCTCTGCTGATTAAAGACTGAGGTGCCACTTAAGCTGGAAAACCTAGAGTACCTTCTCCCCACTTCGTGGATTTAAACGCATACAAAATATCAGAAGAATAGTTAAATCATGGAAGGTTTTCTCTCTCAAAAAGGGCATCTCACCAAACCCTGGCTGTTGAGATCCCGGCCCGGAGCGCAGGCTGCTGTCCTGCACCACCTGAGAGCAGCCTGACGCTGGTCCTGCCGAGCTCTGCAGCAGCAGTCAGGACAGCCTTCGGAGAGGCAGCAAACTCTGTCCATACGTTACCAGCTTAATGTGGTTTTACAATAGATTGACCAAAGTATTGCAGCCTTTTTGTCTTGGTGTGAAACGACTGTTCTTTGAGAGGGCATCTCTAAGAACCAAAACATTCCCAGGTACTTCATAATAAGCACGGTCCAGCCAAGCATATTTCCTCTTGAGCCTTTAAAGGATGAAACTCACTTTTGTTTCTTTCAATTGTTGCTGAAACTATTTGGGTTGAAGATGAATGGCACAGAAAAGCAATTCGACAATGCCACCGATGCTTCAAACAACCTTCAAAGTTGCCTTGAGGAGCTGAGCATGTTAATTTATCAGGAACAAAATATTATTTGCAATATACAGTCACTTCCACTCCATGATTCGTTTTTTACATCTTTCCTAAGGACAGAGGAAAACAACACAGTGAAGTCTCAAAATAGTAACTATCCTCCAGAACTTAGTACCTGACTAGTCAGTCTACACTATTTTTACATCTGACAGCAAGGGAAAATACATTGAGACAACGCACATGTTCTCACCCAGGAAACCCAGGTGCTCATCAATAAAAAGAAGAAAGGGGTGACAATACAGTTTGAAAACACGCACACCTTTGCGGAGAGCGAGGATGCAGCACAACCAAGGGGTAAGACACAACCTTGCACACCTTCCAGTCGACCCTGCCCAAGGAGACAGCATCGCACCTGGTAGATTAAATTAACTGGTAACTTGGGTTTGTGCTTGTGTGCATGGACATGATTCCCCCATCCAAAATAAACCTCTGCCTGCACATCCTGGCTGTATTTCTGTATCGCATTTCTTTGCCATCAGTAACCCCTTTTCGCAGCTGCGTTTACATCCAGATTTTCTCTTCTGCAGATTTAAAACTGACCACACTGCGGAGCTGCAGTCGATGAGCAAAACAAGGCCCCGTCCTCAGCTCAATACATGGGCTGCAATTTCACCCCCGAGATCCGGCTGCTCCACTTGAATCACGCTTTTGTGTTTCATGGCACCAACAGCAACATCTCACTGAATTGCTGCCTTGTATTCGGTCACAGACAGCACTCGGTGTCATCCGGCCTTTTGCGAAACAGCCTTCTCTGAGCAAACCCCCGGCGCTGGGCAGAAAGGCCCGGGCAGGGCTGCAGCAGGGACCCGATATTTTTGTTTTAGTTTTGCAGAGCTGGAGTCAGTGTTATTGACTTCCCAAACTTCCACTTCAGCAGCACCCATTCCCAACCACAACCAGGCACATTGCAGGTCAACAGTGGCTGTCACGGCTGACACAGGCTGGTTCATTAGGAAGACGCAGGCTGGAAACAGGAGTGATTCTGTTGGTTTATGCTTCAGAAAGATGGTTTTAATTCATCTCTCCGTCCTGGAAGTTCACCCTGAGCAGCAGTAACTTGGGAGCAAAACTCTGCCAGGATTTCTGACGAGGGAAAAGGCTCTTTCGTTCCTTGGAGACATAGCACCACCCCAGAAACCAGCAAGATCTCAAAAACAGCCACTAGCATTTGCCAGGCAGAGTTCTTGTAAGAGAGTCATTTCATATTCTGCCAAGGAAAAATAAACATTACCTTTATCTTTCACCAGCCTTCAGCTCCAAAGTCAGGTGTGCTAACAGCTATGAGTCTGGTGACAGCAAAGGCCTAATTCTGCCCTCAGACACCTGCACAACCCCATCAATTTGAATACGCCAAATCAGTGAGAAAGCAAATCTCCCGTACCGCAATGATCCTTTGAGAGAAAGATAACCTAGATATGGAAGGCTCCACTTCATTAAATTCAGATATCAGGGCTCAAATCCCAGCTGAACTATTTAACAGCGACATTGTCCTGGTTTCAGCTGGTATAGAGGTAGCTTTTGTTTTTAACAGCTGGAACAGCTCTGTGGTTTGGGTTCAGTCCAGGCACGTAGTGATAGGACAAGGGGCAATGGCTGTAAACTGAAAGAGGGGAGATTTCCATTACATATAAGCAAGAAATTTTTTGCCATGAGGGTGGTGAGGCACTGGAACAGGTTGCCCAGAGAAGCTGTGGCTGCCCCATCCCTGGAAGTGTTCAAGGCCAGGTTGGATGAGGCTTTGAGCAACCTGGTGTAGTGGAAGGTGTCCCTGCCCATGGCAGGGGGGTTGGAACTGGAGGATTTTCAAGGTCCCTTCCAACCAAACCAATCTACGATTCTACAATACAAGAAGAAAAGTTGGTAGCACACTGATGTTTATATAGTTCGTGCTGAAACATCAAGGATCTTTCAGCTTCCCATGTCTTCCTGGTGTGCAGCAGCACAACAGGCTGAGGGGGGCATGGCTGGGACAAAGGGCCCACAATTCCCCTTGTCATTTTAACACAGATTTAGGGCCAAACTGGCCAATGGAGTATTCCATATCACGCAATGTCATGCCCAGTATAGAGATGAGGGTTGATGGGGAAGGGGAAATCTCTCTGAAGGGACTCCCCTAGGTCTCTTCTCTCAGACTCTGAGCTTGCTCTCTTTTCAGGCCTCTCGCTCATCTGGGATTATGGTGTCAGAACTTACCTGATTTGGGATTGCTTGCTGGGACGGGACAAGTGTTTGTCACCTACTGGTGAGTAATAACACAATGCATCACTTGTTTGTATATATTATTATTATATGTCAATACATTATAATTTTATCATTATTACTTTAAAATAATAGTTATTATTGTTATTATTAAATGGTTCTTAACACACCAGTGTCCTTCCCTTTTCCCCTTTAATTCTCTACCCCATTCCCCACGGGGAGAAGGAGGCAGGACAAGCCGTTACTGGGTGTTTAGCTGCCAACACAGGAAAGGGCACAACACACCTAATAAAAACCTCCTCCAACACGGCGAGTCCAGCTCTCCAGGACATGCTAGCAATGTCTGTCTGCTTTACTTTTTTTTTACTATTTTGTTTGTGGGGTTTTTTTTAATTGGTATAGTGGTTTTTGACGCTAATACGGTCGCCAAAGGCAGAAGCAAAGCTCCTTTCCCCGGGAGCTCCCGGCGCGGCCGGTGCCTCCCGCCGCCGCGACAGCAGGTGGCAGCGCAGCCCCGGCCAAGGCCGGCGGCAGCGGGGGAGCGGAGGGACAAGGGGGGGAAGGAAGAAGGGGGAAAAGCAGCAGGGTTCGAAGAGGCTGCCTGCGGGGCAAGCAGCCCTGCAATGGAAACCACCGCCCCGGAGATGCCGGTGGTTCCAGCCACTGAAAGGAGCAGCTCCAGCCATCGGACAGAAGGGCTGGAAGGATGCACGGATGCAGACATGTGGATAGGGATGCTTACATGTCTTGCTCCTCACCTCACCTCCTCCAAAAAAAAAAAAGAAAGGCTTATTTTTAACTCAAATAAATTAACACACAATTTTTTTTAAAAAAATGCCTTAAAGTCCGAGTTCAAAGAAAAACCTAATCTTAGGCTGATCAGTAAGTCTCATTCAGATTTACCATGTGTCAAGTGTTTTTTAAAAGCAAAACAGGACACATTTGAGGAAAGTTCTTTTGAAACAGGTAAGAGAAGCAACGGTTCTGTTACAGAACACAGAAGCCGACTGTTGCAGCACAGAAAGCTTTTTTTGCCAACTCATTTCCAAATGTAGAAATACCTAGGAATTGAGAAGCAGAACGCATTTTTCAATCCTACAATCTCAAGCCAAAATATTCTCCTGGCCAAGCTCTACCTATCTGGTTTTGTCTCAACATCCTTCTTTGGCTCAAACACCTTCCCAAGTCCTTTTTTCTGATGCGCTGCTGTATCATCTCAGCTCCAACCCGCCTCCACCTTTTGGCCAGAGTGAAGAAGCTGGGAACTAGCCTCTCCTTTCCTGAAATGACACCTTCAATGCCAACACATCTGCTTTTTCACAAAGCACTCGCTTCCCAGTTGCCAGCCAGCTCCTGTCTCGCGTGTCCCCACGGCTAGGTACAACCCAACTTGTCCTGGCCCTGCCTGAGCTGCTCAGAGGAACAAGACTGACCCATCGTCATCACCATCCCCCAGATGAAGGGTTTTGGCATCACCTCGAGAAAAGAGCAGTGTTCAAACACCACTCAGGTGACACGGTCAAGGCAACCTTGACCCTAAACGGCTGGTCAGGCTTGACCTCTTCAGCCTTTAAAGCTACCATCTTGCAGCCCATCTGATCTCTGCAGAAGAGCTTTCTTGACATCTAAGGAACATCAACTCCCATAAATACCTTTGATACCATAACTCCCTATCCACCCCATCTCCCTCCACCTCCACCCACTGAGAATTTCCCTTCCTGATGACTCCTTCCTCCTGCAAGTCCAGCAAATCTAAAGATTTTATACTGTGCATGTTTCTTAATAGCCCTTCTTGGGGAGCAGGATATTCACCAAGCTCCTTTCAGCTACTGATCTAGTCTCAGCTTCGCTCAGCAGAGCACCGATCCTACGCTGTAGCCATCTAGCCACAAAACCCAAGCAGCACACAAGACAGACGCAAGATCCAACACCTCAGTTAAGCTGTGGGCTTTATGCCACATCAGCATTTCACAGCATTGGTTCTCAGGTGGTGGAGGTGGACTCCTACTGAGCAGGGACTTTTCTGAGAAGTCATAGTGTCTCCAGATATCTTCTGGAGCGAGGTGAAGCATGAAGAAAACACAAAGGCAGTGAGGAGAAGAGCAATGTTTTGGTATTTGCAGAAACACTGGTGTTCAGCTCAACTGAACTGAAAAAGGTTGACACATGCATGAAAGATTGTAAATAAGAAAGATTCTGGTTTGCTTTGCATGAGTGGTATCTTGAAAGAGATAATCATCTAACACAACACATGACATACCTGTTTGTGGTCTTCTATTTGGCAGGGACTGGACACAATGCTCTTGCAGAGGTTCCCGCGTGAGAACTAATTATTCCGTATTGAGAAATTTCTGAAGCAGAAGGAAGCTACAAGGCCTCTCTCTTCACACCTGGTTCTCCAAGCGACACTGAAGGCTGACCTACAACTCTGCCTTCATTTTACAAGGATCACGGTGATTCAGGTAACTTGGTCTAGAATTTTGTTCAAATTGACAGTTGACAGTCAGAGGGATAAATATTTGGGAAATGAATCTTGAAAGAGGGGTAGAAATGATGCGCCACTTACATAAGTACTCTCCTGAAGCCCTTCAGGCAGAGCCATGATATTTTGAACTTGACCTGAACAGCTGGGCAGTCTCCTGTCATGCTCACAGCTCCTTTACCCTCACTCTCATACTGGGACTTAGCCAACGTTCCCAAACATTGATATAAGAAAAGGGGTGTCTTCTCCCAGCAGGAATTTGCAGCACAGCTTTCCCAGCACCCCATCCTCGAGGGCTCCCACACAGCACCTGTCTTCTCCTGCATCACCCTCGACAAGACCTGGCTGCTAATGACACTGGGGGAAAGCTGTAGCAGCACAGCAGTAACATTAACATATTTCTTTCTAAGATCAGAAAACAAATAAGCTGCTAATTCCCAGAAAAGATGCATCTGGCAAGGCACTGCACAGAAATATCACATTTTAATAGGGGTGGGACAACAAGCTGGGAAGCACATACATGAAATAAGTTGCATGGAATGGTACAGCTCTAAAACCCACTAAATAGCTCAAGAACAGCAGTCAGGACCATCTGTGGCAGTATTTGATCACAGCCAAGAGCACAAGGGAGTGATGTGGGTGAGAGGAGAGGACATGAATAAGATCCATGAGGACCCCCATACATCATACCATAAGATGGAAAAACAGAAAGGAGAAGGCAGCGGCCACACCCTTTCTCTTCCTCCCTCAAGAATTGTCTCTGGTTTTCTCTCTTACAGCAACACTGCAGACATTAAGGTGTGCCCTCAACACGGGAAGCCACGCAGCTGGACATGTGTTGGCTTATATTACACAACCAGAAAGTGTCAAGCTTTGCCAACAGCATAGTCCTTTACTCCCACACCCAGGCAAACAGGACTACCCAAAAGCTGTCCATAAGAACAAAAAGTTATTTGGGTCCACACCCAAAAGAAAGACAGGTATCCCTCCAGAAGATCCAGCACTAAGTTCCCCGGCTTTCCTCTTACTCCTGAGCACACATGCGCTTTCTAGCAAGCCTCAGCTGCCTCCTGCCACCACCAGTCCCTTGTCCCAGCTACTCCAGCTTTGAAGCCCCTTCAAAATAGCTTCCAGAACAAGTTACACAGTCTACACCTACCTACACAAAGTTTACTGATAAGAAAAGGTAGAGAGAGGGTGAACTATCACCAGGATCCAAGTGGATCCTTCTCCCCCCTAGACTACAACCCTTGGGTCACTTTCCCACATAAGCAGCCTTTGGTCTCCAGAGTGATTAAAGAGCAGTAACTCTGAGAAGCAGCTCCTTGCCAAGCTCAGCATGGTCATCTCCTTCGAGCTACCTTCTAGCAGCCGTAGCTGATGTTACCTGCACCAAGAACTGCCCTGGGTTATCCATTCTTCCCCTTTCCCCTCACAAAACAGCTAGAAGAAATCAGGGAGAAGACTGATCAACAGTTGAGAAAGACAAGTGCTCACTTGACCTGCTCACTCAAGATGCTGACACATGGTTGTCCTGGGCACTATGATCAAAGTGCTTGCACAGCAAAGTGGCACCAGCTATGCCTGAAGAGCTGCATCTCACTCTAGAGTTGCCCAGAGGTCACCAGCAGGCTGTCACACTGCCAAAATACACCCACAAAAGCAAAAGGCATCACCCAGATTCCTTTGGTGTGATCTGAGAAGACATCCAGAGGAGGCCAGGGAATGCCAAAAGCTACTGGCAGAAGTAAACAAGTAGTTTGTGTTTTGAATGGGAGCTTTTTCCTATGAAGCTGCCCCATGAATTCATAACATCTTTCCACAAAGAACTTGAAAAATATAAAAAATACAGGAGCATCCAAAGTGGAGATCTAGCACCTCTTTGCTCACTTTGTGAGGGTTTGGCATGCAGGCCAAACTCACCATGTGAAAACTGATTCATGATCTTGAAAGTCTGATACGATATCACTGCAGATTCAGCCTGTAACTGAAACTTAAAAGCCAAGCCTAGGGATTTATCTCCAACCAAGCAACACCTGAGACACCAGGGAAAAAGGACCAAGTTCTGCAGTAACAACAGGGAAAACTTGCTTCCCAATTCTGGTTCAGTATTTATGTTTTGAGCAGACAGTAAGATCTGCAACTGTTGAACCTCACAGCCATAATATAACCTCATGTATTCACCACACAACTTGCAGCCATCTGCCACAACAAAAGGCTGTCCCTTCCAACCCAAAGCATCCTGTAAGCATTCAAGGTCAGGTTGGACAGGGCTTTGAGCAACCTGGTGCAGTGGCAAGTGTCCCTGCCCACAGCAGGGGAGGTGGAATGAGATGATCTTTCAGAGTCCCTTCCCACCCAAACCATGCTATGATTCTTGATTATTGCTGAAGCCTTGGATTAAATGGCAACAGCTCAGATTAATTGCATATTGTGCAATTATGAATCAGTTTTAAGCGTGCTGCTCTATAATTTTCTTGAGAGCTCCATTGGAAAGGCATGTCCGTGAGTTGAATTCTGCTTTCGCATGCGATTTTAGATTCTCTCATTACATCAGGTTTATCACATTACAGTTCTGTTGAAGCAGTGGTTACTCCAGCCTCATGCTGGTGCAACACACATCTTCTCTTTACCTCCTTCTCATGTCTCCTCCAGCCCAAAACCTTCCATTCCTCTCCTTGTTCATTTCTCGAACTCTTTTGTCCATCTCTTAAGAGTGGTCAAAACACAAGCAATCAGAGAAACTTATCAGTTTACTGGCATTGGTTTATCCCCGAGCACTGGGCTGAGAGATGCAATAAGACAAAGAAGATGCTGAACATTCTTATACCAAATGGTCACAGCTCATCCCAAACCAGCGACTTGACTCCTAGTCTCCTCTCTATTTCACCTTCATGCCCAAATTACTGAGCAGGGACAGAGTTCCTGCGTCATCTTTATCCCTTCTGTTTTCAAACTGCTGCAATTCTGCATTTTCTTGTAACACCAGCAGAGAAAAACACTAAAATGCTGCTTACATTTCTCCCAAGTTAATGATTAAACTGCACAGCCCAGTCTGTGCAACACAGTGGGACAAGGAATTCCTCCTGATTAAGAACCATTTCATTTTCACCCCTACCTCTCCATGGTTTCCCAGTCTCAGCTTCACCAATTGGTATTCCCTGAAGAAAGCCTTCTCTGTAAAGGAGGAAGCTGTTCATCCCTGCATATTTAGCTACTATATTGCACAGTCCACAGAAGTAACCTCCCAGTTTTATGAGTTCTGGCAAGATTTTATTTTTACGTAACAGACAAAAACGCTTAGATAACTAGAAGTTCTACCTTGAGTTTCTCCTAGGTGATCCTCAAAATATGCAGGAACATAGTATAACATCTCCATGGAACTCAGATAATGAAGTATATAAAACCTTATTATAGACCAGCATTCAAAATTTTTTCTTCTCAAGTACTGCATCAGCCAAAAAGTCTCCAAATCTGCTCTAGAGAAACTCCCTGAAGAAGGCAGAACTTGGGTAAGAAGCCAAAAGGTCTCCAAATCTGCTCTAGAGAAACTCCCTGAAGAAGGCAGAACTTGGGTAAGAGGTTTTCTTTAGTTGTTTCTGCAATACACCAAGATGGGGTAGTACTGCAAACAAGGACTGAAGGGTTTGTCAACACTTGAGACTGCTGAATGTTGACCATACCCTCTATAAACAAGAGATACCCAACGCTAAGTTTGAGGTGAATCATGAAAATTATGGTGGCCATCAGGCAAAAGACAGCAGGACACCTCCAATGAAATAATCAAATAAACCTTAACACTGACAAGAAGGTCATTCATGAACATTCATTTTATGAACATTTAACTACGGCATCATAAACCAACAAGTATTACAGAGAAGAGGACCCTGAGCACCTGGTTCAAACATCTGGTTTAAAAACATTACCGGGTGTGCATTAAGATTATTTAACTCCTAAAAATCCTCATGCTCATCCACAAAAAGTTACAGTCTGTGTTGCTTCTTGCTTCAGTAACCACTCCTCACCAACCTCAGATCTTACACCTGGACAGATAATTGTTTCATTAACATATAATGATACGAACATTAAAAAGCCAATTAACCTTCCAACACAGCGCAATTGGGCTGTTTTTAAGTTGATGCATTTTGTTTTATTTTTCATAGCATAGCACTTACACAACAGCACTTCTGATCTCACTGAAGGCTCCTGTTCGTGATTCGAACACCAATCTGACACACTTCAATCAATAAATCCTTCAACCCAGATTTCCCCAATTCCTGCTGAAACATACCACACTGTTCCTTCTAAGGATCAGTTCCTCAGTTGCCTCACAAGGACATCTGAAGGAAGTTTTGGTATTGCTCATCTGTCCTTTTTTTAACTCATCTATAATACCTAAACAATATAAACCTACGGTATTCTTAGTCACAACGAACATGTGAAGACAAGAGTTAAATTCTAGCAAATACTTTGTGATAGCACTAACTATTGTTCAAACCTCCTTCTCTAACCAATTTTTGTCTCATTATGGAGTAACCAAGAAGATACAGATGAATGACATGCTCCCATTTTTGCTATTTTGCAATGAAATAAAATTTCGCATGCTTTGTTTTTTTGTTTAAAAAAGCAAACACACCCACATTCCTAGATAAATCATTTCTATACCACTGAAAAGTGTAATTTTTATTAGGATAAAGTAACACTATTTTTGGTCTGTAATATTTACCAAACAATGGCAGAAGACTGTCTTGGAAGACAAATTCAGTTTCTTTTAAGATTGGTTTTCTCTGTTTGATGCGTAATAAATAGTATTGATGAAACAGGTGAGTAAAACCTCAGTTTGGTGATTTAGTACACAGTCTGGAGTTACAAGTGTCTTGGCAAACATTCCTTTTTAGCATTCCTTCAACAATCTGGACCATTTCTATGCTGGCTGAGCACCAACACCAATTGCTCTTAGATTCTTCCTCTTGTAACACCGGAACATTTGTTTTGCTATGGCAAAGAGGTAAGTTATCCCATTGTTATCCACAGTGCCTATTTGGAATATGTACCAAAATATACCTGGGGGAAGGAGTGTTGTGGGGGCTGCTATTTTTTTTTTCCTGCATTTCCCAAGCAAATGTTATTATCTAAATGTCAAGAAGGAGTTTTGGTCTTCCTGACTATAGCTACCTCTCTCCTACCACTGCTGCTGGACCAGAATTAGAAAAATAACACCACACTTCGTTTAGGGTTTTTTTTATAGCTCTATAACCAAACAATTCACAGAAAACAAACATGAAATTTCTGAGTTAACTTCCTCCTCCCTTCTCCTTCCCTTAACAAGATCTTCATCCTACTCATGAACTGTTAACAAAACCCGTACACTCTACAAAACTCAAGTGCAACAGAGTGGCTTTCACTCTTGTTCTGTAACACACCTAGACCTTTCATATACAGAGTGGCAACACAACCTCAGAGACTCTTCACTCATATTTACATAATTGAACCTTACTAGAGATGTTGCCTTCTTTCTTGGAAATCAGAGATAATGACCATTCCAGGGAACCACAGATTAAAGTATTTGTTATACAGCCCACTCCTAGCAAGCGTGTCCACCATGTATCCCAATACACAAGCTAAAACAACACTGGCAATTTCTTGTATAAAATCGGATTTGTTACATCCATCTTGAAAAACACATTCCTCCCACCCTCCAAAACAGAAACACATCTCAAAGAAAAAGTTACATCATCTCATTGCAGGAAAAATTACAATATCTTTATGCTGAAAATTATGTCAGAGAAAAAAAAAAATCACACCTCATCTGTTAGCCACTAGCCACCCTCTAGTGTTGTAAAGCAAAGGAAGATAGGAACCATTTGTAACACAAAAACTCCCAACATTCATTGAGTGCTGATATCTTCTGAAAAAAAAATCACCAAAGCAAATACTGCAGAGTTACCATGCCACAGAATAAAATCACAACATAATCGACTTCACAAAAAGTGCTATCTTTCAAGAACCAAAAGAGATTAACACAATAGTAGTGAAAACTGGATTTTGCAAGTCATCTGGGGAATAAGAAAAAACTGCTGGCACATTCATTGATTTCCTGAAACTCTGAAACTTGATAACCATCTCCAGAACCTGTTTCCCTAGGTGCTAATTGAAGCACCTCAGTTTTATGGCTGCTTTCTTCTTGAACCATTGAGCTCTTCAAAGGAAATCAGAATACCAAAACCTATGGCAAGCACCCAAGTGTCTCTTTGAAAACCTTTATGGAAGCACCACGTGTTTTCTATAGTTCTTGTGGCTACTCCTTGCCTGCTGGTTGTGCCCACAAAATAGTTTCTCCCAGTTGCTCCAAGTTACTTTTCTTTTTATACAGATATTCGGGAGAGCAGTGAAGCCCATTTTCAAAGCTGTGTGAAGGCTGCAGATTACACAGCCATGTTGTGCTGCTAAGGGAGTCCTGCACACCTGCCCCAGGAAGAGCAAAGTCGTCACTTATTTTGCACCAGTTGTACTCTCCTCCTGCCAGACATTTTGCAAAACTGTTCCCCCTCAACCATTATCCACCCACTGTGTCTAATACAGGTTCCTCTTACTGCAGGAGGCTGAAACAAAGAACAACTGCAATATCAGATCGTGTTGGAACTTACCCAAGCGTAACTTGGAAGAAAACAGGTATTTCTATAAGTTTAGGTCGAACAGGCTCATCTAGAAGTCTGGTAATATCATTAATAAAGCAGCAGCTTCCTCTTTGCAACTGAATTGCACCATGTTCGTATCTAAAGAGACTATTCAGAAACCAACCACTTGATCCAATATCGCTGTGAAAAAGACTTCGGTTTTGCTTTCTAAGCAAGGGGTATAACTGAACACATATAGAAAAAACACATTTTTCCAGGAACGTTCATATCAACTTCAAAAAATATTAACTGCCTTAAAGAAATCCGGTTAAGCATTCTGTTTTTCAATCAATTCAACGCTTTTAGAGCAAATAGATCTACATTCACAAAAGATAATTTTTGATTTCCAATATGTAGCATGCATCATGGTACATACTGAGAAGAAATAATGTTTATATCCTAATAAGCACCCACATTTATAGACAGCCCCCCACCCCCAGGTACTTCAAAATAAACAACATTGAATTGAATAAAAGTATACTTCCAACAACAGACTTTCTCTATTAAATCCATGTTTATTGCTTAAGTTTTATCACAGTGGAGATTAAATTATGCTTAATCATCCGGTCAGTGCTTTTGTACCTTCTTCAATGCCAAAAAAACACATTTAAACCAAGACATTCATACACTCGAAGTCCTATTACTATCCCACCACTCATCGCCTCTGCGTGCTCCTCTAGTTGCCAGGAACTGCAAGATTGTAAAAAGGTATAGCTAATAGGCTTATTTATAACACTTTTCTTCAAGTATTCAGAAAGCAGTACAAGTCGCTGTACTGTGTATTAGAAACATATCTGTACTGTTATTTATTGCTATAGGATAGAGGCTCCTGATGGAATGGTAAGTGAAGTATCACATCACTGTGTATGAAGATGATCTCAGCATCCTGTAATCATCACAACTCTTCCCATGTTAGTGAACAACACCAGGTAAATGGGTTTCTTTCCCTTCTCTTCCAGGCATGGGATTTCCAAACTACAAATAAATAAAGCGTACACTCACAACATGTGTAGTGCAAATTCCAAGTAAACAGAATGACATGGAAATAACCTCATAGTTGCCAACCCTGGTTCCGCAGAGCCATTGTGATTTTACGCCCAGCGCCCCGCATCCCCGCCCTCGGTACGCACCACCGCCAGCGTCCCACGTCGGCGACAATGATTGAAAGAGATTGTTGCAGGGAGGGGCTGTAGCAGGGGAAGGGGGAGACACCACCTCCGCAAAGCTCAGCTCAGGCGACCAGGCTTCACCCAACGCATCCCGTCAGACCTCGGAAGGAAGGCTGGTCACCCACCCGCAGAGCAGCCTCCCGCCCCACCTCGGACAATTCCTATTGGCAACTAGGTGAAACATGGATTGCGTGGCCCAGACTACTGGAAGGTAATATTTTTCCAGATATAACCGTTGAAAGAGAACACCTACGACATAGCCATTTCGAAAGAAACTTAATAATAATGAGAATTAATAGCAAAGACATTCAACTTCGGGGTAGGGGAGGGTGTTGGTTGTTTGTTTTAGAAACAAACCCCAAACAGTAGTTGTATTCTGCACAGCTCTGGGACATTACAAAGCCTTCTGCATTAAGTACAGAACTAGGTTTTAATTTCTTGTTGTTGCTGTTCTTGTTTGGTTTTTTGTTCTTAATTATTGAAGTCTACTTCCCACAGAGTCATATTTTCAACTGAAAGAGAACTCCCTAATATTTTCATGGCATAAACTAAATATGCAGAGAAAGGCGACAAATAAAAACCTGTTTAAATTAAAAATTAAGACATTGTAGACTTGCTCGAGACCCTTGTCTCCCAAGTATCGGTAGCGAGCAGAAGAGTCATGCAGCTTATCAGTAAACAGAGTACCTATTTTTGCCATTATTCTTCAGTGCTCGTTTCAAGATTTGGTTTTGTTTGTTGTTTTTTTGTTGTTTTGGTTTGTTTTTTCATGGCTGTGTTCTCAATCTGCAACTTGCTATTTCTTGCACAAAGACTGGGAAAAATTATTGGTTTTACACAGCATTCTTGAACATGTTGAACCTTCAAAAAAGGAAGCAGAGCTAGCGCTAAAGATCTCAGCTACAAGATGGATATATTAAAATAATAAAAAAATAAAAGGAAAAAACTCTGCAAATAAAAAGAAACCTTTCCTCATTTGGGACACACATTTAGTTTTTAAAAACTAAAAAATCATAAATACCATCATTGTATAACTTCAGAGAATTAAGGCTTCTAAAAACTTCAGTGCCAAAATAACCTCTCTGCATCAGTATTAAGAATAAAATACTTGCCATTTTAGGTTGTGCTTGCTTTTTTCTTTTGACGACTTTTCTTACTTCCATAGAATTTTGTCACATAATATTACATACTGAAGGGGAGTGTTAGAACTGCTTACTGAGGTTTTAAGTAGTTGTTAGACTAAGTTACAGCGATAAAATCTGATTACTGATCTGATTCATTACTACTTTACATGGGGCGGTTGGCTCATTTCACCTTTTTTTCATGCTTAATGTGGCCGTTTCTTCTATACTTGCCGTTGGGTATCCCGTTCTGGTAATGTCCGTTAACGGCGCTATGGTCATCACTCGACCAAAGATGTTTGCTTTGTTTGCGGATACATTTTGTTATCCTGGCCAAAACATAATAAAGTAAGGCAGCACCCACTAGTACAACAAAGGCAACATCCAGTAAGAAATACTGATATGAAGAGAGGCTGTAAACAGCAGCACGTAGATGTTGGGCTCCATTGTGACGGAGGATGTAATTAATCCAGTACACAGTCCGGTTAACGGGATGACCGGGTTGGTCTTTGTGAATCTCGGACAGCCTCTGGGCCCGCTGCCGGTAGCTGTGGGGAACAAAGAGAAGGGAAAAAAGGAAAAATAGTCATCAGCGCTCTGAGCAATGCAAGTCTGCAAACACATGAACATACTTAAGCCTCTTCGGGTCAAACAGCGCATTACTGCAGGGCTTTCACCACCACCAGCACACAGAGGGCTGGACACAGCAGATCATCCATCATTACATCAGTCCTTACAGCTCAAGGATGAGCAGGCTCCTGTGTCTACAGGCAGAAATCCACCCTCCAACTAAGTGACGAAGAGGGAGGTGCATCTTAACTAAGCCAAAACGAATCCTATGGAGTGAGACACATTCGCCCGCCCCACTGTAAAGTGGCAACGTAACCTAACACTCCACTCGTGTTGTTGTGCAATTGAATTAGCAGAGAAGCACAGAATAAAGCTAGAAACTTGGTTTTGCTTGCACAACAGACTAGTTCTGTTTGGGTCCAGAGTTCAACCTAAACCTTTGTATTTTTCCCTCAACAGGCCATCCCCAGCAGCCAACCATGTCAAATACCTCCTCTCCCCTCCTCACCACAGCTGCAAGGTCAACAGGTTCTTTATTCAAGACTTGCCTTTCTACTAAGGATAATTGCACAAGGGAAAGGTGATGCAACTGATGGAGATCCCTGTAAAGTCAATCCCCTTGGCTGCAGTCCTGTTCCATGCACCTTACAGGTTCCTCCTTTGCCAAGGTAAGAACTCCTTTAAGACTTCGCTTCCATCAAAGTGAGAAGCATTGTTGGCACCACACTCCAAAATTACAATTGGTTCAATACAATAAATGTCACTATTTTTCATCTGGACATAGTCTGAACATCACAGATGTTGAAAACAAGTTTGGAAGAAATTTTTAAAGTGACTCTGCTCGTACTTTACTATCTCTGAGCATATTTGTTTGCTGGAATTAGGAAGAGTTACAAAACCTAGTTATTGGGTTTTTACTTATTCCACCTGAGTAACAAAAAAAAATTCAGAAAGAACAGAGTGGAGTCCTCATAGTCATCATAACTTGTTAGAAAATTGTCATTGCAACAAACAAACTACATTTCCGACCCTAAGAGAGATATTACTGGCCAGAAAAGGAAAACATCTTTTTTTTTTACAACCAAATCATGAGACTTCAAGAGTCCTTTTTGTCTACATTGATATATTTAGCTACAATCCAAACATGCCACCCTACAATTCTACAGGTGTATTTTGCTCCAGGCCCCTTTGGCAGCACAACAGACAGACTGCTTAATATGGAGCAACTGAGACACACAAAGACACACTGGTCTGCAACAAGGAATAAGTCAGGACAGGTTTGTTTCTATAACCTTTCTGCCCTTCACATGGCAACTGCTGCAAAAAACAAATGAGCTTGCGTACACTGTGCAACGAGCTCAGCACCTACACAGAAACCTAATTAATTCAATCATCTTGTGGAATGGGACAACTATCCAAAGACTTGTCCCAACCATATACAAAAAAAAAAATCAATCCCAATATGCTTTGTTTTTCCCCTTGAACAAAGGTTCTGTATATACGTATTTATCTCATAAGACTAACTTAAGCTAAAAGCAAGGAGCAATTGCTTATTCCATACCTGGGATCATTAATAACTTTTATTAAGGCTTCATACAACTCGCTCTCAGTGACAGTCTTCCAGTTCAACAATATTCCCATGCCTTTGGCCTGCACACGAGTCATGGTGTCGTAATGGTCTCCGAAAAGGGGAATCCCCACCACTGGGACTCCATGGTACATGGTTTCAAAAATGCTGTTCAAACCTCCGTGACTAAGAAAAGCTTTAATGTTAGAGTGACCTGAAAACAGAACAGGCACGAAGATTAAAAACACTTACATTCCTTAATGTACAGTTATTGAAGCAACTGGGTACAACATGTTTATCACCATGTTTCCACGGCTGCAATTCAGGAAGGCAAAAATGAATACAACTTGTTCTCAAGTTCTCCTTAAACCCACTGCACTGAAATTCCACATGCATTACATGATTTCCTTACACACTAGGAGCGAGGGAACAGGCAATGCAAGGCCAAGTCTTGTGGATACAAGTTGTGTAAAATTAATCGAGTAATTCATATACATTGCTTGCTGCTGAGTAGCTGCAGGTGGTGACTACAACCAGTTTAGCAGTACAGATGAGCCTAAGAGCACTCATTTTGCCTCATTATTCACATGAACACAAGCTATTGAATGACAGGAAAACTGATTTTACATTCTCTGTAAAGCTTCACGTGCCTCACTTCAGGCTAGCAAGATCTGACAACAATGATAACAATCCTGCATAGCGGAAAAAGGAGAATGCCCCTGAGCAATTCAGTAACCAAAACAAATCAACCTGCTTTAAAAGTCATTTGCCTAATCACTCCATTAGGATAAACATTCCAGTTGAAGTGCACAGACACTCATGCACGCGCATTCATCAGCACCCATGGTAGCACTGGAGTTGCTTGGTGAACACACAAACATCCAAGTATCCCAGAGACAATCAAATATCCTGTGGCCCCTCGGATTTGCCATGTATTTAGCTACCCTTCAACAGGGAAGGAAAGAAAAAAGTAAAATATGTAGACTCTAACATAGTCTTTACCACAAGATGAAAGAACATCAAGTTTCATTCTCTGCACCTGAGAACCTGCAGTACCTCAGGTTAAACAGAAACCTTATTATCCATTTGGAACAAAAGTCCAAGTTCCAGTACAGCTTTCTCCAGAGCAAAATAAATAAATGTGTCTATATACAGCAGTATGTACTGACTCCTAAGGCTTGTTTTGATGCCACGTTAACAATTTTCGTATGCTCAGTTTTATGACTGTTCAGGAAGAGACTGGTGAACACCATATGCTTCTTCATAACTGAGAAATTAAGAGTTACCATCACCAGTTCCTTAAAACAGCAGATTCAAGACAACTCATACTTATTTGTCTTTAATAATTATTTTTCTCCCCTCAAGCCGCATAACTTCCATGGTATAGAAGCCTAGTGAAAAAATTTTCCCATTTATGCAGCCACACAGTCTCTTGCGTAACTGTGTCCTTCTACCCTACTAACCTAAGGAAAAAATGGAGTTACTTCCAGGGAGGGATAATTAACATGATAAAGGTGTTGTATTTTATGATCTTGAAATTCTGACAATTTCTACATTCTTGTTCTATGACCTCCACTACAGAAGTTATCCTAGCTTTATGACTGCTAATTCACGAGAACATTGTTCCAAGTGCAGCATGAACTCAAGAGAGAATAATCGATATATGATCAAAATAGCTACTCACCAAGGAGGTCGTTTTGTGGTAACCATTCTATAAGCTTTGTGTTGTTGCCTAAATTCCTTGGTTTGTTTCCTGAAAACCTAAAACAATGAAATCAAATGCAAACTGAGTTAGACCTACAAAATTGATGAAATCAAACCAGATAATCAAGCCAAACCATCCATGAGCCTTCAGCAGATTTGCAGTTGCATAGGGATACTGTTTACTCACTATCACAAGACAATAGAATAGGCTCAATGAAGATGATGTAAATAGCTAGTAACTTCCAAATTCTTGTTTTCATCATTAGGTCTCCTAGCAGTCTGGCTTGAAATGCCATGTTTTGTATGAACACAACAGCAACGTTTTTGTATTAACACAACAGCAACGTAGCTCCTTCTCAAAGTGTATGTAACTTACCACTGTGACTGGCAGCAGGTTTTACAACCCCTCTACGGTTCAGAGTCCATTGCTTTATTGAGAACTCCAGCTGGTACCAGATAAGTAACTCCATGGAGAACATCCCTCATGAGCACATAAAAAAACAACCCCTACCCCTTTCCTTCCAGTTGGCCCATCTCCTGTAGCTCTTGGTAACTGTCATCTTCTTTCAAAAGGAGTTTCTAATACCAGGAAGGGAAAGGCTGGAAGCTCAGCTTGAGAGGTAAGAAGCTATTGATGAAGAGTTAAGGATCACACTGTGAGATGGGTGTATTTTTCTTACTTGCTCAACTGCCCAAAACCCAACTGCACCATCTCGGGCTCACCTGAGGCTGCTGGAAAAGTTTAGCTCATAACATGCTCAAAGTACAAACTAATTTACATGATGTTATATACACTTAACATAGGAAGTTAGCTATATTCTAAACAGAAAAGAAAGAGGGAAAAAATTACCTGTGACTACTAGAGGGTAGAGTTGTTGTGTGACAAGTCCATCAAATGGCTTCAAAACATTCTGGTTATCAGAGAGCATTAAAACTAACTTCATGAAGAATCACTCACATACTCCAAATTAAGCAAGCCATAGATCTTTCCAACTGGCTTGTATGTTCCATAAGTTCAAAAAAGCCTACATTATTTATGCTAAGTTATATAAAAGCAAATAAATTATGTGACTGGTTTTGGCTCTAACTAGTACTCCGTAATCAGAAGGCTATAAAGAACTACCAAGATTTCCTTGATTTGACGTCATGACATACAACTGCCAAGAAGTGGCAGACATTAAATTTGCAGCAAGGTTGAGTATAACAACCACCTGTGTCCAACACAGATTGTAGGTCCATGATCCCAAGAACAAAAAAGTGGGACTTGTAATTTCAGATTTAGGTATTTCATTTTCCATCTCACATTCCCACTGGGGTGACTGAGAGCCACCTGCTCAGCTCTCCCAAAGACCACAGCTTACACCTAGTCCCAGGGACTACATGTCTTTCCACAAATCATGATGGAAACAAACAGCAGGTGGGTTCCCTTAACCAAAAGAACATTCAGCAGATAATAGAACAAACCAAAAAACATACAAAAGCATTGGTAAGGAAATTCCAGCAAGGAAAATTAAAAATTTTAACAGAAAATTTCAACTGAGATTGGTACTTTGGCATTAAAAAAGCCATCCCCAAGAAACATCCATTAAAATTGATTTATTTACTACAGAAAGTGGATACTTCCTACAGAAAAACACTCCAGGGAAAACATGATAAAAGGATAAAACAGAAGTAAAGCAGTAAGATCAACTGGGACTAACAATTAACTACAAGCCAAGCAGCATTGCAGGCTTCACAGGAAACAAATGTATATCATCTCTACCCTAAAAAACCCTAACGAGATCTTCACTAGAATTACCAAAGGTTCTATGCCACAGCCTGAAGAACTTCCATGTCCCTGTTCATTAGTGGGGTTCCCTATTTCAGTTACACACAGCGGTGAGAACAGTCCCCAAGAGGTGGTGGGGCACAGGTCACTAATGGAGCAATGCAACTCACAGTCTGACAGGGCAGCAATTCCTTGTGTGAGCTCCTCTGAACTGTATTCCGGAGCAACGCTCCACGTAAAGCTAAACTGACTACACAGCTCTTGGATTTCTGCAGTAAGAGCTCCACTCAAGATGTTTTTCAAGCCAAGACAGTTTATTACTTTATTACTCTTTTTTTTCTTCTGCAGGTTTTTATTTTGCCAGTTTCTCACAGAAAAAGAAAAGTGAGAAAAGCAATTATGAAAGTCTATGTTTACACATAGAAGAGAAGAGGCCAAAAAAAGGGAGCATAAAGATGATAAAGCAGAAAGAAAACCTAAGATTAAATCAGCAGAATGTCATTCCTGCTCCCTAGGGTGGCTTCTTCATCAGAAATGATGACAGTATGTCACCCATGTTATAACCTCAGACTCTTTTCACTGTCCTAAATCCTTCCAGGATATAAACTCGGCATAAGGGTATAACCTGTGCCTCACTCTGCCACAGAAACCATTGCTCCTCCTTATTACCAGGGGACTGCAACATTTCCACAAAGAGCGTCTTTCGAAAGAGTCACGTCCTCTGTGCAACCCAGACTGTCTCAATTCCAGCTTCTGCAACTCCAGATCAAGATGGCACAAGAGGAAGCAGGCATGCTTCACGTCACCCCCAGGGCCTCTATCATTGCACTTACCTCCAAATAACTCTCTGAGGCAGCCTTGCCAGAGCATGGGCTAACTTATTAGCTATATCTTCCGACAAGTATTTCACTCCAGCTCCAAATGAGACCAGGATGAAACCATTTTCGTTAGCACCATTCACCCACATCTGGAGATCCTGTTGAAGTGAAAATTTATACTCAGCATCTCAGAAGCACAGGTAAACCACAAACAGATTAAACAAACACTACACAGTAACAAGAGTGAAGTAACATAGGGACCAACCACAAGCCAAATCTCACAAGTCATGAACATTTTAGCAATCCCTGACTACCATGACTCCGTGATTCAGAATCCAGGGTACAGGCTGTGAGCAGCAAAACTCCCAGGTTTTAGTTTCCATATTAACAATCAGTATCCTAAGACAATTTGTTCTCAACTGGTCAGTTGACACATTCACAAGTTAACACATTACACTTTCACTCAGCAAAATATAAACAGATCTGTCATAGCATCAGCCTGGAAGTACAGCACAGGACATAAGGAAGCAGTCTGGGACTTAACTGTGTGATTTCTAGCCTTAAAGAAAGTGAGAGTCCCTCAAAAGGGTTGTTTTTCTTTCATCTACATAAAAAAAATAAACACAGCTTGAAAGAAGCTAGAGCTTCAAAAAACACCTTGTTTCCACTGCTCTAATATTTCAAGGAGAAAGGAACAATATTGCATGTGTATGGCAAGTACAAGGTGGATGTCCCTCTTTCTTGGATCTATGTACTTGATCTTATTTTGACCTAACTGTGCCTCTTCCACAGAAAGTTACCAGTAATACGTTAAATATACACAAATGCAAAAGAGGTCAAAGCCCTTTACATCCTTCAGCTCATCCTCCTCCTGTAACTATTCTGAAATTGAGCCTCTTGCAACGCAATTTTTGCTGACTCCCTCAATTCAAGGGCTGCCTCAACTCAGGCAAGAAAGGCATCGATGCCGAAAGCCAAGGTCTGCAGTACCAAGCTGCTCAGAAACACTCTGAAAGCAGAACCAGCATCCATCTCCTGGAGGTGACCTGACAACCACACTGTGAGATTCAATTTACAGCTTCTTGCTGCACAGAAGGGGCTTGGGGCTCTCGCCAGGAGATGCTCAGCCCACACACGGTCACTGGTGGGAACACCCTCCGCACAACCACAGCTGGTCCAGTGTTCCATTGCACTGAACACCTCGGTGCCTTGGGTCCAGCCACAGATAATTCCTTCACACGTGATGCTCCACTTAACTTGCAAAGGAGACCACAACATCCAAATGCCAGGGCAGACTTGATGGAAATGAGGTTTGTGTCACTGGTGACAAGGCATGCCAGCAGACCCCGCTACTGACAGCTGCCAGGACAGCAGAGCTCTGCAGGGTCAGAGGAAAAGCCATCCTAGTATACAAGAGCAAGCAGCAGTGCCAGCTAAACACTTCTCAGACACAAGAACAATGTCACTTGGCTTCAGTGGAAAAAAAAAAGAAAAGATGGAGGAAAAAGTTAAAAGCCTCAGTGTACTCTTTGCCTTGGCAAACATGGAGTTAAATACTATTTTTCCAATGGAATTGGTGGCAGTGAAAACTGCAAAATTATTCCACTGACATACAGGTCTATGTCAGTCTCCTGAAGAGTATCTCAAACCTCGCATGATATGGTTTAATTCTGGTCTTGAATTTCAGCGTAAGCGTGCTCAACACCAGTGCAGCAATAGAAAATGAGTAAAAGGAAAATGAAGAGCCCCGCTCACAATGCGCCTCTTGTCCTGGTCATAAATAGCCGGCCAGACCATAACAGAGTACCACTGCGCCGTCGGATCCGAGCACAAAACCACCAAAGCTGCCACAAAACCCAGCAGCCGTGGCGCAAACCTGCACATTATCCTGGGGGCTGTACACCAGTCCCTGCTATGCAGTGAAATAGGGACTTCCATTTTCTCTAGAACACACATTTTATCATTTTTTTTCATCCTTTTCCAGTGTACTTGACTTCCAGTTTTTTCTTCCTCTATGTCTGTGGAGGGATGGTTAAGAAGGGAAAGCAGGGGAAAGCGTCCGTGACCTGCCTGAAAGCTGAATCATTTATTGTAGGCTGAACTTTTGACATCAAAGTCGCCAAGTGGTTTTGTGATTTATTTCAAGTCTGTCCTTGAATTTTAATTAAAGACCTAAAGCATGCTGCAACTGTAATTATACTGTAGTTGCTTTTACTTAGTGTTTCAACTAGTCAGATCTGGAACTATTTCTAATGTGTTGTTTAAAATTACATAGAAAATAGATGTGCCAGTAGGTGACCAGGAGCTGGCCTATGTCACAGCAAGGCCACTCTTGATTATCTTTGAAAGGTCAGGGTAATTGGAGGAGATTCCTGTAGACTGTGGGATGAGAAAGAAAAAAGTAATCGTCACTTGCATTTTCATCAAGGAGGATCGTGGAAACCAGATGCTCAGCCTCACCTTGGTCCCTGGAAAGTGATGGAGCAAATAATCTGGGAGGTCATTTCCAAACATCTTAAGGACACGATGAATGGATCAGTCAGCATGGATTTACAGAGGGAAAATCTGCTTGATCAATCTGATAGCCTTCTACAGTGCGCCAACTGGCTTAGTGAGGCTTGGTGGGAGCAGTGGATGTTATTTACCTGGACCTAAGTAAGGATTTCAGCAGTGCCTCACACCACAGGCCCACACTCCAACTGATGAGGTCTTGGCCACAGAAACGGCCAGAGGTGGGACTGAAAACTGGCTGAACTGTGGGGCCCAAACAGTCATGATGTAGCACAAAGCCCAGCTGGAGACACATTTCCTTTTTAATAAGGACAAACACTTCTAAAAACCTGGCCTTATTGCTCAAATATTTCTCTCTCAGCATCAGTAAGTCCTACCTGTGACTACTTACACTTGGTCACACACTCAGTGTCTGCTCCTGTAGCTCAGTCTGCTCTAGCTGGGGAACAGCTCCCAAGGTTACAGCTCCTCTGTGCTCAATTAGAAAACCTGTGAGTCTTCACAACACTGATGTATTCACAGAAGACTTAGACATCATTACACAGAGGAGGTATAAAATATTTCCTTATAATGGAATTTCTAAAAGAGCATTGAAAAATCTCCATGTATAATAACATACAGCTATTATGTACTTAGAATTTTATGTAGAGCAAAAAAAGAACGGACCTTCAGTATGTAACATGGAATTAGACTCACCGTACAAACAGGCTTCTGCATTTTATTGTTGTGCAACAGCAAAGCAACCTGCTTTGCGTTATTACGGCTGATTTCACAGCCAAACTTTCACAACCCTTCCCTTCCAAGGTCATCCCACTGCTTCAGTGAAACGCAACGTGTACAAAGGGGAACGTGAAATCTTGACAGGCAAGACAAGATCCTGCCATCAGGCTTCAAAGACAAAATTTGTTTGCCATACTAAATGGGATTACATAAAATAAAAATCAACAGAACACTAACTGGTTTATTTCATATTAAACTGAAGCTTATTATCCAAGTGCTCCCTCTCCCGACCCACTTCCTAAGTGCAGCAACGCACAAACGCACACTCGCAAGCTGTCCAACTGGGATCCAAGCCCCAGAAGTCTTCATGGAAAAATTTTCATCCACTTGAGAAATCAGACCTGCTTCCCCTACAGACAGGGCCACACAAGGAAGAGACAAGTGAAGCAAGGTTGGCCATTCTCAGAGTTGCTCAGGCACAAATCAGACCTGGTCCCACACAAGTGCAACAGGCACGGACTTGCTCAGACAGAACAGCCTCCACCCACTTCCACACCAGAGCTGGATGATGCCTGGCCAGCCCAAATCAAAAGCAACAGAATTTGAAGTAGTCCCTGAGGTTTCTTTTAGGACGCTAAATCAGTAAAGACATAATTTTGATTCAGGGTCAAAAACATCTCATGCCAACCTTGAGAAGATTCAGAAGAGTGTCAACTCAGCTGCTTGTATTTTGACATCAACTGAAAGGTAGTGTTTTCCCCCACCTGGATTTGTCCTAATTTTACTTGAGCTTTACATCATGCTGGTAGTAACAATCACCTGCCTTATGATCCACAGCCCCTTTCCATTCTGTTTCCTCAGACAGGTGCTGGAGATCAGTATCACCCATGCGCTGCAGAAAATGAGCTACAGACTTGTCAGGACAAGGGTCCTCCACAAATACATCTGTGTAACTCCCAGCATAACACAGCCTTAATTAAGGGGGATCATTAAGCACTGCTAAAAACTCAAGAGTTACGTAGAAATGAGCAAATGAAGAACAGGGGACTTAACACTGTCTCCTTTTAGAGCTCCCTGAGTTCATGACCTGCTGGAGTCCGTTTTTCTACAGTTCCTTCATCTTGGAATTATTTCTCCTGATAGCTTTTTAGTATAGACTTTCTAAACTGAAGATCTAATGAAACTGAATCCAAGTGAGTAGCATTCATAGGTTTTGTGTTTCAGAGTAGATCTGAAAATCCCAGTACAACTAGCTGGGCCATAGCACAAAGACTCCGTGTTTTCTTCTGCTTTCCCAGTTCTTCATGGGGCACACAGGTATAGAAGCAGTTCTCACAGCAGATAAACTCAGGCTGTGGTCTTGGCACATGAAAGACAACACTTGAGCATTATTACTATGGCCATGCGCATCACTAGATGCGTGCATACACATTCCTCACGTTTACTTCAGGAAGCACACGGCAGTGACTCTAATGCAGGACAAGCAGTGCAAAATACAAGCTTTGAGCCATTCTTGCGGAACTCCAATTGTGGAAGAGAACACATGGATGCCACAGGACAAATTAACTTGCCAACAATTTCAGCACATCCAGCCGCTGGAGCCTTCAGGCACCTTCCTGCCCTTCCATTCACAAAGGCAGTATTGGCCCCGACTCCCCATGTACCAGCCTCAATGAAACCACCACTCTACACTGCACCCTGAGGAGCTTCACAGACATCCAGGCTCATTCCCTAGGAATTCACCCCTTTTTTTCCTAAACCCACTTACACTTTTGACCTCTAGCACCTTCTGTCTCACTGATCTGATTACACATCATATGAAAACGCACTTAGTCAGGATGAGTCATTAGAGCTGCCTTCATTAGAAGTGGCATTCCCTGTTCAGGTAGCATTTTACAGCTCCTTGCTTGCAGCAGCAAAGCGACCTCCTTGTGCCCTTTTTAAAAAACTGTCAGCTTCACTGCAAATTCAGTGCCCTTTTCTCAATGTAAGGAAAAGATACACAATATTTGTAATTACCACTTTTCAAGTGTAAACCTACAGCAAACGTCTGGGGAGGGGGGTTATTACATGATAAGCTACATGATTAAGCCTTCCTCAAACTCTTCTTCAAACTTCAACTCAACACCAAAGTGAGAAGGAAACACCTTTGACTTTGGAAGTTAATTCAGACTTTACATAGACATTGGAAAGACAAGCACTGCTTTAAATGGTTCTCGTTCCATGACTGAGAGCACCTGATCACTTTTTTCCCCAAAAAAGTAAGTATTTTCAGTTTGTTACGGAGAAATAAGCACTCCTGCCTCAATTTATTGCAGTCCTAGCACAGCCAGCAGACAATACTGCTTTGCTGAGGCTAATCTGCAAACTTAAACTGACCAGCAGCTTAGAAACAGAGCCTTGGCTTTCTCCTTCCAAACTAGGAATCCAACTCCTAACAATTGTAACCCCCTTTTCTCCATCAACTTTTGAAAAAAAAAAACTTATATCAGGTGCTCACATAACTTGTAGTTTAAGAAATATTGAAAACATAATTATTCCTCTTTGTAAATTCACACTGAAAATAAGCTGACATAAATCAAGCATTAAGCTGGACACATTGCTGCATATCAGGATTTTTCCACAAATTTTACAAGGCTTAAACATAGCTGAAAAGTCTGGGATAGTAGAGGTATTTGCCAAAATGACTTGAGGAAGGAGGGAGGCTGTTTTCTGCAGGCCATCTCCACAGCCAGCAGCGAGGCTCCTCTGAAGGATAAGTCTGAGCACCTACAGCTCCACGCATGGCTCCCCTCCTTGCCCAGCCTCTCACCAGGCACAGTACCACCTCAGATGGGGTTAGCCCGTGTCAAAGACAGAAAACCTGTTTCTGAACTCAATTGTGGTTTTCATCCAACTACAAGTTTATATAAAGCACCAACAAAACATCAAATACATATGTGAATTAATTACCATTTTCAATGGAGTCCAGTGATTTAAAGAAAGAAATCAAACCATGCTAAGGTATGAAATGCTCGAGGGAGCTGCAACTCCTACAGTGCCAAACCCTGTCAGGCCTCTGCCCATTTCCATGTTAACTATGGAAATGCATGTTCTTTGGGCAAAACAGTGGAAGACAAAGAGACTGGAACAATGAACTGTCTTTTGAAGCTCCCTGCCTGTTCATTCCCATCTCTAGTTTCACTGATGTTGACGGACTGATCCCGGCACATCAAGTCCCAGAAGAAGTACTGATTTGTCCTCAACGGTATTCCGTATCAGGTACGCTTTCTAAATCTTTTTATTAAGTGACCATTAATCACCCTTACACATGTCCCGGAGAGGTATGGCACTGGCACAGAGCAGCAAAGGCGGTCAGACAGAGCCTGCTCCTGCCTTCCCTGGGCACGCACCTCTCCCCGTGGCAGACTGGCCAGGTGGCCATTTCGCCCCTCTCAGAAGTTACACATTTCCTTTTAAAAAGCTGCCGTGAGTTGGTCATATAGACTGTTCACACTCTGCCTAAACAGGCTTCTCCTTTTTCCAGGGGGGCAGCATGTACTCCAGAGCTGTGTACGGGAGCAGACACAATGACCTTGCCTTGGTCTCTTTTCCGAGTTCGGCTGCCTGTAGGTAATGATTGCCATGACATTTTGTTACTGAAGAGTGAAAGGTTTGGAATATGCACTGGTCTTCAACTGAGGTTCTCCCTGTGCTTGCATAAGGAAAATAAGCACTTCTTCATCTCATCTGTACTATAGGCATGGGGGGGAGGGATAAAAAAATAAAAATAAAATAAATCTTTTTACCATTCACAGACAGGAATGCTATTGTGCCCACCCTACTATGTGAGCTTTGTTCTGTTTGATTTTCTAATTAGCTATTCTTAGCAGGCTTAGATGCTAAATGCACAGCTGTGCCCGCAGAGCGAGGACCCAGCTGGCAGTAACCAGTGGTGCCTAATACTGAGCTTTGTTTCAGATAAACAAAGTACACAAGTACAAACATAACCGGGTTTAATATCCGAAGCTTTCCCTGTTCAGCTGCTCGATTCAAATGCGGGATAGCACAAGTGTCTGTTCTTTGAATATGGTCTCAAACCACCATTCCCCCATGGAGAGCACAGGCATACTATGCAACTTCTACTGCAAAATGCTGCTTCGAGTAGACAAACCCAGATCTATTTCCAAATAAATAAATAAGAAGCCACACGAAGCCATCTTCAGAAAGGAGAGACTCACTGATAAATAAACAGAAAGGTGAACAGGCCTTTTTTTATTAGCATCCTAACTTTTCTAGACTCTTCTAAATAGTACTTCTCACATGAAATATTTAAAAGCTATATTAATACATTTTTAACTTCATTTCAGATTTTACTAAAAACAACATTTCAGCACACACAGTTGAAGATGACATAGATGCCGTTAGACAACCCTTCCCTATCACTGCTCCAACAGGGCCCTAACGTACCATCTGAGAGTTTTCCCTAACACATCAGCCTACAGCGAACCCAGAGAAACGCCACTGCTTCAGGGAAAGCATGCTGTTGGGATTTGCTTGCTGTGAAGTGGTAAATCAGTTTACAAGCAAAAATAGAGTGGGGTGGGTTTTTTTTATTTCCACTAACAAGCAAAGGACATGGACACCACAGCGAACACCCACCCACACCGAGCAGAGGACAGCGCACACCTCCCTGACTCGACACATCCGGCTGCCTTCTGCCAGCTCAGCCCAACATCTCTGCATCAACCAGCGTCCATGTCACCCTCTGAAGGTTGTTTTTCCACTAACTGAATTCCTGCCTTTTAAAAACCACAGCCACGAGGCAAACACAGGGTTTGTTTCTTCTCCTATCAGGCTCAGACTGCTCAACAGCAGCCATGCTGCTCCCAACCAGGATAAGATCATTCCCCACCCCACTATTCCCCTTCATATTAATTGCAGGTTAATTGTTTTATTTCCTCAGGTACAAGTCACTGTCAGCCACCAACCTCCTCTGTTGTGAACTTGAACTCAATCTATTTTTTCTGGTCTGCTCCCCTCTCTTCTCCATTCATTCTGCTGTCTGAAGTCACACAGACTTCTAAAAACGAAACGGAAAAAGCACAGTATTTGTCCAGTCTCAACCAGCTTTCTAGCTTGTCTTCCCTGCACATACTGATGTTGGCTGACCTGAGCCTATGGAAATGCTGATCCATCTTATTCTATTCATGAGATCTATCATATGCAAAGTCCGTGCAGCTAATTGATATTAGTTTTCATATTTTGTAGTTTATATTAGCATAGATTAAGACAATTCCAAAGCCAACACTGTGCAGACTTTATAAAAAGTATACTCAGATTATGGGATTGGACTAAACTTTCTTGCTGGGTAAAGCCACACTAACGCTCTCAGTTGAGAAACTAACTGAAAGACCTGAACTGTGTTCTATTAGGACCCCAAGCACGACTAAGTGCACTGTCATCACATATTAATCTAACAACGCTTTTGATCAATTGCTGCTTCAATAATATTAGACAGATTCACTCCTGTTGAAATAGACTTTTTCATTTCATATTTCTCACTAATTACCCAGTATATATATACACTGCATATTTGGCCTAACAAAACGCACCTGGAATGAAAAAAGGTCTTCTAAGCCCTCTGAACCTTTTCAATGTCTCAATAGTTGCATTTTCTTACCCTTGACCTCCACTGCCTTTTCCCATTTGACATGCAATACCAAGAGAATGTTTAGGTCCATTTAACTTTAAAGAGGAATTAAATTCAGACTCAGAAATGCAGGCAAGCAATACAGCACCACAAGCCTTTGTCTTTTCTCCTGCATCTCAGCCCTCTCTAGAGTTACAGGCATATCCAATGAAGGCTCCGAGAACACAGTCTGCCTAAAACTAGAGGTCAACCAGAAAACTGCCACGCAAGGACTTTCCCGATGCAACACTTGCCGTCAAAAATCCATTACTCACTGGACCTTTGGCAAGCACCCTGGGAAAGCAGCCTCGCCTTGCAAATGAATGGAAGGTAGTCGAAAGTAAGAAGCTTAACCTTCAAGAGAGGTTATTCAAAATCGCTGCATAGAGTAGCAGACGCAGCAGAGATATCCTCAAATCCAGGATTCAGACTAAAAAGTTGGCTGATGTTACCCCAGAGGCAATAGTCTGTTAGAAAAATACCCCAAAAATTCACTTTGCTAAGCTTGAAGCCTTGTCACGTAACTCACTAGTATACACAGAAGGGTTTGATTGTTAAATGTAAATGCACATTGAGGTTTTGCCAATCCTCCTACAGTTCCAGTAGTTGCATCTGTAAGAGAAAAGCCGTACAAGTAACACTTAAGAACAGACACTTTTAAGTAAGGAGACCTTTTTTACTTATTCTGTCTACAGAACATCAGGTCAAATTAAATTGCAGTGAATACAGTAAGAAGAAAACTGAAAAGCTGAAATTTAAATCCAGACCTCTGCATTACAGATAGTGACCTACAGCCCCATCCATAAATCCACATTATAAAATGATTTTAGGAGGGATTTTTAGGGGAATTTTTCCTTTCATTGTTCCAGTATGACACCTGTGCCCTGCAGATAGTAGCAGATATAATTGTAACCCGCAGCTTTGATTTAAAAATGGCAAGTTCTTCTTCCTTTCCTTTTCAGATCAAAGAGTTGTTTTTTTCTCCCTGGAGCTTACCACCTCCCTTCCCTCTTCTTTTGATATTTTTAAATATATATATCTATACATATACACACCCCCCTATATATATATGCATGTATGTATGCACACAATATATATTTTTACATAGTAGTTATGTATTTTAAACAGGCCATCAGGCATCACCTCTCCTTTAAGCAGCTTAAAATCAGCTGGCTCTGCGCCTCCATTTCAGTGTTAAGATCTCACATCCTTCAATAAAGCTTCCCTAACCTCCTCTTCTGCACCTCCACTCCACTGGGGTGACCAGAATTGCACTCAACATCTTAGGAGCGTCCCATCCAGGTGCATGCATGGCCCCTCACCTTTGTTGAAAAAGCACGGAGAGACCAAGCACCACACCAGCACCCACTGAGCAATTCCCCCTTTTCACCTCTTTAGCAGGTGAAACCTGCAAAACAGCGGGTGAAGGTTAATATTCAGTTCCAGAAGGGTATTGCCGTCTTAAAAAGTAATTCTACCCCGAAGTTTTAAAAAACAAACAAAAAAAATAAAGATATTAGGATGACATTGGTAACACCAACACTTCTGTTCAAGGTGCTGTTGCGACCTACAAGCAGCTCACTGTCAGGATATGAAAGACAAGTTCACTTCAGGTCATCTGTGAAGTACATCCACTGAACCTGGGCACTGAAGAACTTGGTGTACAGCAGGTTTCAGCCAAACAGGAATTGCCTCCTTGAAACTAGGATTTCCTTGAAGGTAAGCTTTTAAGGAGAATGGCATTACTACTTTAGGCAGAGAAGCTGAAGGTACATGACTGATTTACTCAGCGCTCCTCAAAGGTCAGGTTAGAGGTGCTTGAAGCCCCACCACAGAATAGGTTCCGTACCACCTGCTCCCAGCCACTAACACTGGGGCAGGGAGACAGACATGGGACTGTCCCTTCTCCCCATCTGTCACCTTCATGTCTTACTCAGAAGCCTCCATGCTCTCCAGGAGGCCCCTGCCACAGACACCTCACCCCCCAAAACAGTGGGTGCTGTCTAACACGGATAGCCAGGCACAGAGTATATAAATGCCCAAGCAGATTACTAGCCAAACACGAGCTATCCATTTCACTTAAATAACCTTTAAGCAACTAGGACATCTGAAAGAACAGTCAGCTTGATTACAAAGGTGTTTTTTTTACTTGAGTAATATTAATAATAAGGCTGTCTGGTCTTAAACATCAGCTTTGAACACGTCCCAGTGTCTCAGACTACACAAACAGTGTTCAAACTCAAGCACATTCAAAGACTACAGAAAAAAGTAAGCCTTTGGAAATAAGTTCCTATGTTTTGTTTCTCCATATAATCTCGAATTACTCTACAGTGTGCTAGAGTAGACCATAGGAAAAGCACTAGCTCATTATTTGTCCTACTCAGAAATCTGTCTTAAAAACTTGCAAGTGACCCTCACAGTTAAATATCAGCACACAACCAGAGTGACTAAGTCTCCTTCATTTGTGCACTCCAATACAAAAATGATGAACTAGAATATTTAATACCAGACAGCCTCTTCATAATAGTAGCTTACATTAACCTTTCCATTAAATTATATAGTTTATATTAACCATTCTCCAATCCTAATACACACAATCATTGGAGTGGACTAAATAACCGTCTCATACTTCTTTCCATGAACCAAGTACACTGGTTTTTTGGATGGACAGCACAGGCTTGCTGAAAAGGTCTGGTGCTCACTCATCAGATAGCTGGATGCCACCTTACATTTGGCATGTCTGCTTGGAAGACCTGCCTTCCTGACCAAGTTTTACCAGAGATAACCAACTTCTGAAATCAGCCCTGCATCCTTTTCCCTGTGTCTTACGCTGCACAGGTAGACGCTGAATCATGTATATTTCTGAAATTAAAATGCAGCAGTACAACAGGAAGAGACATGGTTCATGAACCAAGCCATACTGGGCCATCTGAGGCTGGAAACTACAGCAGTTTTATGGCTATGGGTACCTGAAGAGCTCACACAACTCTTACTTGTGTAGCAAAACAGACTGTTGGGGCAGAAGCAGCTTTATGTGGAATTATATTTCAGAGCCAAAATACATGATCATATGGATCAGCACAGAATTTACCCAGTGCCTCATCATCCTTAAAAGACATTCTGTCTCTACACTTGACCATCACATGCATTTTAAAACAGCTCTAGAATTGCTTCACGTCACCAGAAATTCACTGTCAAAAGTAGCTCTATAAGAACTGTTCCCCAGACTTAAAAAAAAGAAAATGACAGTGCTATGCTATGTGCCGAAATCTACTGCTGAAGTCTGCAAGAGCTTCTAGATGGGGTCCTTGAATTGGAACGAAGGAGAAAATGCTGATTTCAAGAATAAAAGGTCTTTATTCTTCCACCTAATTTGAAAGGGAAATACCAGTATCAGTTAACACATGCCTAGTAAACATACAAAAGTCAGCAAGTCCCAGAAAAAAAACACAAAACTTGCAGTGAAGATATTTCAAAGCCACCGATTTGTTACATAAATCTAGATCTACATAATAACAAGATTAGATAAGAGACCTACAGGGAGGAGCAAGTTACTGTAATTACTGTCTGTTGACAGCTATGGCTGAAAGGACAGCTTCTCATTCTGCAACGTGAACACTCTTTGTAGCATAGATTTCATTTACTCAGAATGAACAACAAACCATCATTTGTTTCCCTGTTCCTAGCAATGACAAATGGCATTCAGACCGAAGTACCACCTTCAGGATGAGCATTGAAAAAAAATGGTGTTACACAGAGATAATGATGAAACTTCAAAAACTGCACATGTGAAAAAGCAGCAGCTCAACATAGAAACTACAGAGTATATAGCATTTTGGTTTGAGATTTTTTTTTTTATTTTTTGGTCAACACTGACACAGATGATCTCAAGTACAACTACATCCAAACCACAGGATCCAACCTACATCCAAATGCACCTCCATCATCACCTGGTTGATGGAAAAGAGTCCTTTTGACACACTGTTTAGCAGCTTTTCTTGCAGGGAAGACACCTGCTCATCTCCAGAGCCCCATCTGCTCCTCAACTAGGACAGGGTGTTTCCCAAGGCTTGCAGCACCCATCCTGTTTCTACCCTGATTCAAGGACATATCTTATCAGGCTGATTAATGCCTAACTACCTATCAACCGAGTCACATGGCAGAGGTTTCCCCATTGTTTCTTAAAAGGCGTGTTACTTGGAAAAGCCAGCTTTGTTGGGCTGCACAAGATGGCTCTGGAGAACTGCAATAAGCAAGAGGCAGAGGAGTCTTTTACTCTCCTAATGGCCACTGCCAGCTCTCTGAGAAATACTACCAGGTAACACCACACACTTCATAGTTTAAGTCAGCCACGACCTTCACGAGTTGATATTCAGTGTGTCTTCAACTATGCATCTTTTAAGGTCGATTCTGCTCACACAGTCCTCTCTGCAATTCAAAGGACGCTTTTTGGAGTTAACTACACAAACCCTGTGCTCTGTCTCATCCGCAGGTAAGATT
The DNA here is from genome assembly GCF_009769465.1 of Tauraco erythrolophus. Lineage (NCBI taxonomy): Eukaryota > Metazoa > Chordata > Aves > Musophagiformes > Musophagidae > Tauraco > Tauraco erythrolophus. The sequence continues at coordinate 4,173,448 of NC_141469.1, read as the reverse complement.
TTATTCACTTACAGGTTCAGGGTGCAGCCGCATGAACCATCTCCTCATCTTTTACAGAGCACACTATTTATGCAGGAAGCACCTTCTAAATACACACACTTTAACCAGCAAAAAGCACGCTAGCTCCCAGAGAAGACAACTCCCAACTGCATGGTGCCTATCGCCTACACTGAGCTTGGCAAAGCCACCATCAGACCTTCCACCCCGACGAAACACAGTGACTCGAGTTCCCCTCAGCCCCATCCACCTGCAGCACCGATCAGAAGAGCACAGGAGGAAATGTGCCATCATCAGCAATTTCAGTCACTGACTGAGGTGCTGCTGATCTGTAAAGGACAAGACTAACCCTGCTACACCAAGGAGGTCTCCTAGCTGCCCATGCCGCAAGGCGCTGCAGGGAGCCAGGCGGAGAGGTGACCTCCAAAGGACCCACTCTACTCCTCTCCTTGCCGGCTCTTGGCTCCCGTTCCTCAGCACACCTATCGCTGCCAGCGCGTGGAGGGACACTGCGCCAAGCACAGACGGACATCGGGGCGCTGCGTTACAGGGAGAGCAAAAAGGAGGACTGGAGGCATCTGGGCAGGCTGCAAGCCCAAGGCACACTGGCAGCGTGCTGCAGTGGTAACTGCTGCAGAGCTCAGCTGAAATCCACGCCTGCCACACGAGCTAACCACTTGTTCAGCCACTGCAGGTTTCTGGCACTAAGGACACACCCCAGTAAGGCCAGTTCCCTTCCCAGGTGACGCACAGCGAACATACGGTCCCTGCAGGGACCCGAGCATAGTGCCAGCACGGCACAGGCTCTGCGCAGACACTCCGCATGCTCCAGCAGCCTGACCGGCTACGACTGTTGTGGTCCCCAACCGGAGCGTCCTGCCACACAGCGTGTCACTCAAAGCCCTCCAAAAGGCCAAACCCTGCTACAGACTCGATGTCTCCCATCAGGCACCAGTAAGCATTTGGTGTGCAGGGACAATAAAGCTTCCAGCTTAACAGCCTCCAAAACAAGCCTCGTATACTTGCACCAATAATACTCCACAAAGGGAACCCGCACGCAGTTAAGTGGGGATGATGGGTGGATTTATAAAGCCCTCTGATTGCCCATGAACCAGAACACCAACAAAGATGGGACAGCGACAGTGCAGAAGAGTCAGGTTTGTTAAATGACATATTCAGCACCCCTTCCTACGTGCTACCTTTAAAGCTGTGTTTTTCTAACTTTTCTTTAAAGAAAGTTTAAGTAAAAGGAGCAGACTCTGAACAACCACAAAACAGAGCTGCCATAGCCCCTACAATTAAACAACAGCCACCCCTTAACACCTAAAAAGGCCTTGAACTTGCGTCTCCTCTGTTTAATTATTACTCTCCACCTTTAAGACACTACTTATTGGCAGAACACTAGAGGTTTTTCAGCTATGCAGAGGATTTCTGAGTTGGTTAAACAAATTTTTCCCTTTTCACCCTCCTCTCTCCTCCTAAAAATTAACCGTTTATCCCAAGAAGACAGCAGTGCAGGGGCTGAGGTGCCTGGGGACCACCAAACATGCCAGGGCTACAGCCCAGCCAAGGCTGAAATCCAGCTCCTGCTGTGGCTGGCCCTCCCAGGACAGACTTGCTGCCTTCTCACTGCAGTCCCTGTTTTCAGAGCATCCCTTGTTTGTTTTGGTGGTTAAGTTTTGTTTTAAAAAAGTTTAATTTAGGTATTTTGTGTTGAGCAGGTATTTTGGACTTGGAAAAAACCCAAAGATTTTTCCTAGCACTTTTCTACCAGATCAAGTAGACTAGGCTACTTATAAGCAGTTTTGAAGAAGAGACCTGAATGGCCTGTAATAGTATCTTTAAGCTGCTAAAGCTGTTATGTCCAGCCACATACCCCTCTTCTCATCATCATCTCTGGGCAGCAACACTGCTCTTGTTTGAGACAGCTCCTGAAGCATCACCATTTCCAGCCCGGCACAGAAATGTGAACCAGCTCTGCTTCTGTCTTACCTTAATGCAGCAGCCTAAAAGCTGCAGAAAATAAATTAGCCAAGGCTCCTGCCTTAGAGATGCAGCAGTAGCTAAACACAGCTGCAGCACTAGCTCTCCAATTTTTATCTGACACAATAAAGCAACAGTTACAAATTTTATCTAACTGCTCAGTAAAATCAAACTGATTGCCCAATAATTTACCTACAACACATCCCAGTGTGGATTATGCATTAACAGTTTAGGCACAGACAAATTACATGATAAAAGATGAAAGCACTCACTTTGTGTCTCACATTAGATCAAATCCCACACTTAGAACGTTCTTGGAATGAATTGCCCGATACAACTGGAGAGAAAGTAAATAATGTCTCAGTTCACAAATAACTACAGGGGTTTTTATCCTCCCGCTGTATTAAGTATTGGCCCACAACTATTCTACCTATAGGTGTATTTCAGCATCACTGACAGTCTGGTTATATCGAACCTTTGACTTCCTGTTCTACCTTCTTGCATCGTTAGATATTGTTAACTGGTTAGCATCTATGGTTCCAGAGTAAATTTAGCAAGTACACAGAACAATCTTCTCAAAAGGCTCCAAATATAGATTCATATATTTGTGTACAAATGTAGATCTCTTTATCTATACACATACACATCCCTATAGCAAAATATGTAAAGAAAACTACTCCTTTCATTGTCTTGCACTCCGTTTTACAGCAAAGAAAGTATCTGCTTTGGGGACAGTTAATTTTTTACCCTAAGGACCAATCTACAGACACAAAAAATAGACAGTGTTGACGCAGTGCCCAAATTCATCATGCAACAAAGACATTTTTCTTCTCACAGAACAAGAAAATGTCAGTTTGGAAAACAAAGAGCTGAAACAACCCAGCCAGCAAGGTTTTCCTGGAGAGAATAGGGCTGAACTTCTTTAGACAGCACAGAGCTACCTTTAGGCTGCTTTCTCAGGGTATCTGGGCAGCTTGATGCTCTCTAAACACAAATACATTTATGTACACGCGGGAAGAACCCGTTTGAAGCATCTCTGTTACAGTTATCTCTGATGAAGCCTTGGAGAAGAGACAATAGTATTTGTTTGGATATAACTACTAGCATGTTTGGAATGCCATGCAAGAGCCTGCATTTATGCTCAGATGCATTTATAGTTGAGCAGGGGAAAGAACAAAAAACAGCTGAGGGAATTGGCACAGCTGGCCACATCCTGCAGCCCTAATCTGACAATTGTCTGATGTTTCTAGAGTTGGTGAAAAAAGGTGCTGTTAAGTCAAGACACAACCAACAGTGCAAAGAAATAAAGAAAAGAAAAAAACACAAGAAAAAAAAACATCCCATAAACAAACGACAAACTCAGGCTTCCACAACTAATTTGCAGGCTAACATAGATGAAAAGTGGGCCTGGCAGTTTCCATGCAAAAAACCAAGGCTGAACATGGCATTTTCAGAAACAACCTGTTGAGCACTGCAGGTCTGCGTACTTATTTATCATCCAGGCAGAAACTTCTGTTGATAATCATCTCCAATTCAAGATCTAATTGTTTACATATTTATAAATACAAGTGTAAATGGCATGATTTTCTGTGAAGTTTTTTGCTGCCTGTCACTCCACTGTGTTGCTGAACAGAAGCTGTCTCGGATACCAGCTATCACAGGTGACATGGAACACTGAAGTAATCCAACTTGATTATTTTTCTGCCCAGACAGGATTTCTGGAATGAATCCAGTCACTCACTATTTCAGTCTGAATTTCAGTACCTGATGGCCAGTAAGCGTACAGTAAAAATTCATGTCCGAGTACAGTAATGGTGCCATTTATGTCAGTTCCCATTATCTCCACTTCTTGGCCTATATGGAGCTTGTTCATCCTTATATACACTTAGTTTTAAAGATATTTTTACCTACCAAACCAAGGGAAGCAACATCCCCATAAAAACACTAATACCATAAAATTACATAGTATAACCTATCACTGTTATCTTTAAGCATAAGCAGTATTAACTCCTTCTCCCTTCTTCCAACTTCAACCCACACTTGGTTCGAAGCTACAGACAACTTCGAAGACGGCATGTGCTGTTTTTACCTCTACTGAACCATAAAGCACCTTACTCGAAAGATACTTTCTGCAACCACAAAAGCCTCACTTTGATGTGTTTGCATCTCATAGTTCCCTTCCCACCACACCAAGCTACTTCCCGTGACTTCAAGGGTCTATTTCACCCATCGAAAACAGAAGACCATAGATCCCATTTGAAATCCATTGCTTAAGAACCACCACTCATCATATGAGGTCAACCAGACACCGTAGAAATTACTGTAAAGCTCAGCAAACCTTACTTCTGGCAGAGGGCCGGCCGGTTTGGTCAGGATTCCTCCCACATAAACAACGTTGGGTAACGTAGGTCTCGGAAACTCCAGTGCTACATCAGTACAAAGCATCCAGAGGCTGGATCCATGCACCAAGTCATACATGGACCTTTCTGGCAGAACCTTGTGTTTCTGCATTATCCTTTCATATTTTGGCAGAACCAAAAAACTGACTCCAAATCTTGAAATAAGATAAACAACAGTATTTTTAATCCTCTCAAATAGGTTCATGCGATCTGTGAGCAGCGAGTTAAATTCTGGAACGTAAGACAGGGGAGCTGGAGCACCCACTTCTGCTGGATACCAGAGGCCAGTGGAAAAGACAGCGTATTTAACCCCTAGAAGGTGAGCTATAACAAATCCGCACATCTCATTGGGATCTACCAGGAGCAGATCAAATTTTTCCTGTTTCAGGGCACGCATGAGGTTCTGGTTGCCAACGATCAAGTCGCAGTTCTTGGAATAGTGGTCCAGGATATCGAACAGTTCAAGGGCTGTCAATCTCCCAGAGAAGATACTCCTCATCTTGGACTGAAGAAAATCATCCGAGGAGCTGCTGTTAAAGATCCCTGGGTAGCGCTGGAGTCTATAGTGATTAGATGGAGGAATCTCTCTGCCCTCAGAGAGGAGAAACACTGTCTGGTGACCTTGGTCATGCAAGGCTGAGGCCAGAGTCTTGAAAATATAAAGATGGCTTTCAAACATAATTGGCGGCACAATGACGATTTTGGCAGCCCTCGCCATCCCAACGGCACTCCACAGGAGAATGAAAGCTGGAGCGTACGGCTTCATAGCTGAAACGAGAAACGAAAGCATTACATCAACAGAAAACAGGCTGGTATGCTTCCTGAGAAGTTTGAAGTTACTGTGTGGCTGCCCCATGAAAGCTAATCACATCTCCCCATTTCTAAGATGTCTTGGCAGTTGTCACAGGGAACAAGAAAGCCACTCAGCTTCAGAGTGCATTTGGTAGCATTGAGATAAGCCTTTTCCCCTCCTCTCCCTTGCCATCTGGCATTAAGGGTAGACAAGAGACTTCTTCCAACACAGGTACCAATACAGCACCAGCATTAAACGGCAGGAAAACCAACTGAGACAACGAGGCTGGTATTGTCCACCGATACCGCATGCACCACTTCCGAACGGTATGTGCCAACGAACAGCCCTAAGATCTTCAAGTCAGCTCTGAAAGCTGGATCCTGCCACATTTGAGATGATATTTAAAAACAAAACTGCATTATTATCACTGTAATACATTAAACAAATGAAGATAAGATCAAGACCCAAAGATGAAAAACCCATATTTATTCACACAAGACCCAAAGGATGCACTGGTGACTTTCAGAGCATAGGATATAAGCTGACTCTTTCATAGACACAAAGCAGTCTTGCCCCCTCATCTGGAACTTCTAATACTACCAGTTTAATTTCATAGTTTGAGATCCCCACACTTCCCATGACTGTTAATGTGGTTCAGAGCACCTCTAACCACAAGGTCTTGTCTGATAGTCACCCACAGCTTTCAAGCTGTCCTTCAAGCTGCAACTCTCTATTCCGATTTAAGGATAACATTTTCTGCCATTTTATTTCCATATAAGCCAACGCGAATAGAGAAGATGAAAATTTTTTCTCCTAAAAGGACATGCAAATTCATCCAATGTTTATTAGTATCAACATTGATCAGACACACAGGGGTAGAAAATCAAAATCTGGAAGGAAGATCCTACAGTCAAACCAACTTAACTATGTTGAGCTTTCAAAAATTACACTTTCTGTATGAGAATGAGTAAAATAACAGCAGTTAGGAGTACGTACTTGAACATCTCAACTTGCACTGAGGCACTTTTACAAGTACTTGATTCCGAACCTACTTAAATCTGCACTCCAGCACACACTCTAACCTATAATGGAAGCCCCACTGCCATCACCAACACATACACAGCTCCTGACAGCAGCAGGCGGCTGGGGAAAGGGAAAGTACTTCTCCCTCCCATGTTTTGCTGAGTAAAGCCTATAAAATGCTATCTGCACCAGAAGAATGTATGGAGAGGGCAGGTCAGAAAGCTCCTCAGTCACTTGAACTCTCTAAGGACAGAGTTAACAAATCCAAGCCAAACCAAAATACCTGTTCTTTTGTCATAGCAAACCAATCCATGGTGAAATCTGAGCCTGTTGCAGTGTCCTTCATAAAGAAGCCCAACAAAACCAGAGAATGCTGCCGCTCAGGCTTTATCTCCTGGCAGTCTACTTCGAACCCTCCCACACAGATTTTTCAGGACTTGGTTTACTTTTGCTGGTTTGGGTTTTCTTTTCATGTTATGCAGGCTACCAGCTCACCACCAGATCACCTCACATTGGTATTACTACTATACAACATTGAGCTTGCTGGAAGATGCCTCAATTTTCTCCTACTCGTCTCTCCAAGCAGCTTGACTTGGAAGCATCTGCAAGCGTGCACCAAGCCCAAGTAAAGCTGGAAAACCACCACAATGCACTCTGACTATTTCAATCAAGTTCCACACGTGAAAAGTTTTAGAAAAGGCTTTGAAGCCTCCTCCACACTTGCCTTCAGAAAGTGTTTGCCACACCCTAGGAGATGAACAACCATCACTTAGAGAACTCTATCATTTTTTACTCATCACCAGCAGCATTGTGTGCACACAAGTATGTACACACAAAAAAGGCTGGGCAGATGCACAGGGTTTTTTGGGGGGTTTTGTTTTTTTTCTTTCCCAAGACAAAGCCCACAGCACAAAGGTGCACAGCAAGACCTTATGGCACCCATGGGCAAGTAATGAGGAAAATGGCAATGTGGAGGATTTATTGAGATCTCCACACAACCATCACATCCACAGGCTGATGCAACGTTCTGGTAAGTACTCGGAGGCTTCACTGTTTCTAAGCATAAAGTTGAATTTTACAGAGGTAACACTTCAGGGGAAGAGGGAGAAAATTATTTGCTGCAATTATTACCAGTAGCATGATATGGTCACTATACTGCACCATTATCATGGACATCAGGAGAGATCAATTTGGTTTTTAAGCTGCTTCAACTAGGGTGCTCGAGATCATCCTAAAACATGTCCTCCTCAGCAAGTAATAGCAGTTAAATCCAACTAAACAGCAATCCTACTCACTCTCCAATAAAGCTGGAAAAGGCACTCCTACTAGATGATAAACAGCTTACCTCCCCGCATGAAGGCCTGGCCTGCCGGAGAGTTTAAGGCATTAAATTGCCTTTTTAGTTTAGGCCTTCGCTTTCACTGGAGGTTTTCTGGAAAACCACAGCAGCCCACAGAGCTCAGCTGCCCTCCCAGGAGCTCCCATTGGAAGGACGTGCCAGCACTAAGCCCCGCTCACCATCCCACTTGGCTCCCATCCATAAAACTCACTGGCTTCCAGCCTCAGCAGAGGGTTGCATAAGTCCAAAAAAAATGATTAATCCAACTTGGAAAAAATCCAATATTGATTACATCTCCCCATGCTGTCAGCCTTCCCACAGTATTAAGTCCGTGCTCCTGTCAACAACAGCAATATTACAAAACCATAAATCGAAGTATAGGATTGGGAAACTCGGGAAGAGTTAATATTTCCATCAGTGGTATAAATCAAAAGTTCCAGGAGCCTAAGGGCTACTCATGGTCCAACAGGTGGCCAGAAGCAGGCATGGCAGGCCGTACTTTGATCTCATGACCCAAAACAGGCCTGGAGCACAGCGCAGGAAGATCCAAACCTTAGCCCCAAGGTGTGTTTTCCACAGCCTGGGTTACGCACATGCCACCAAAAGCCATGTGAAGCGAAGCAGTACTTGCCTGGGATCATGATGGTATCACCCCACCGCTTCCTATCCCCAGCCTCATCCAGCAACAACATTTTAAACAGGAATTGCACTGGCTATTTTGCTCTTCATGAAGGTACTATCAAGTATTACCTAGCTAACACAGAAATCTGTCAATATAGCTACACACATTTTACCAAACGTTATTTTTTCTCCTCTTGAGGTCTGTCAGCATCAAGAGATGGTGCAAGACGCTTCCCCAGGGAGTTTTTATCCTGTGTTACCTTCAGCACAGATCAATAAAATAATCACTTCTCAAAGCGTACAATGCAACCCCCCTTGTCAACGCAATCATCTTCCAGAGGGACAGGAAAATATATGTACAGGACCTGCCAAGCCGTAGAGGTATTAAACATATAATAGTATTAGAGAAGTGCCTTTTAAGTGACATTTTTACTGGGGAAATAGCTGAATTGACCTCATATTGAACTTTTGGCAGGAACCAGCAGGACAAAGCCTCATCATTTCACCTCCCAGTCAGAGGCAGAGAGCTTGGAAGGTTTGTATTTAGCAGGAACAAGGGCAATACCTAACAGCACTTCGCAAGCCAGTTCATCACAACCACAAGTCCCATTTCGCAGACCAGGAGAAGGGGAAGATATAGGTGCTCTGTGTCATCAGCAGGGCAACAACACACCAATTGAACAATATAAAACCATTTTCTACCTGTAAGTCCTTCTGCTTCTGATTTGCCTGCATTCAATAAGATGGTTTTCATGTCTGAGCTGGTATATAACACCCTTTTATAACAGAAGGTGAAAAGAAAAATCAAAAAAAAACAAACAAAAAACACCCCATGAAATTATCACCAAATCAAAGCCAAGAAGCCCTAAAAGCTTAAACTGGTACAGAGAAAAAAAAAAGAGATGCAGAGCGGCTTTACACAAGTGAAACCAGCTGCCATCTGTTAAGAGCTCACCTATTGGAGTGCAGCAAGAAAAAGTTAAAGACTAAAGAAATACCAACAGGTTAAACATTAAACCTATTCAAACAGCTCCTTGTCAACTTAATAACCTGCAAGTGGTTTTGTTGGTTTTTTTTTTTTTTTTTCAAATGAAAGGGAAAGTAAGAGTTTTAAAGTGTCACAGAACACCAAGCAGATGCACAGAGGACTGGTGAAGCTATGTTTTCAGCTGACCAAAACAGGTCTAAATCCCAGTTGTTTTTTTTTTTTTTAAAAAAAGGATTTTTCCATGCACCCAGAAAGACCAAGCAGGATCTAGAACATGAAGCATGACTATATAGAAATTGGTGATTTTTCAGAGGGCAAATTAAGGGGGGGAAGATCCTTCCCCTCATTGTTCACAAAGGCCTGATACTGGGCAACATGCAAAGAAACTGAATGACACTTATCTTGATATAAATTATATTAAACCACCTTAGTATCTCCACTAATATTTTAAAACTGAACTAATACTACAGTTACATTTCCATCTTAAAAATAGTTTTAAAATATCTCCAATTAGTAATTAATGTAACAGTTAATTACAGTACTGGAAAGCATACCAAAGATCAGATTTACTGCCCATCTTCAATAATCTGCTCATGACTCTAATTAAAAGTTACAGGCATGTTTGGGTTTTTCTGCTTTCTACCATGGCTGCCTGCCTACTATTTTTGTATCTCACAGAAATCAGCATTTTCAAGCCAGCACCACCATTGTCAGTGTTTTCCTCCACTGCAGTGAGATCTAGAACAGAAGAGGTTCTCAAGCACCTCTGTAGGCAACCCAGGTGGAATCCAAACCGCACAAATACTTATCACTACTTAAACAAGTCAACAGCTCTTAGGCTGTTACACATACCTTCACAATAGAGAGTCCTTTTCCTTCACTCGTAAGACGTAACACTCCTGACTTCTAAAGCTGCAAACCAGGTTTTACAGAGATTTGAGTTCAATGACGCAATGAGCTTTTTCAAGTTCTCCCTTTCCTTTCAGCCTTTCTTTACATGCACTAAGGTCTGCTGAGTTGACCTGAGTGGTTTGGGCAGAAGACCAGGACTTCTGCCATGGAAGGTGCCCTTTGTGCTCAAGAGCAGCGCTGTACCCTCAGCAAAGGAGCCATCTTCCCAGCTGCTGAGCACTCTCACCTTACCAAAGGATTCCAATGACTCATGACAATTGAACAAACACCAGTAGGCACTGAACAGAGCAGACTTAGCAACTGGCAGCCCAGAAAGCCAACTGTGTTCTGGGCTGCATCAAAAGCAGCATGGGCAGCAGGTCGAGGGAGGGGATTCTGCCCCTCTGCTCTGCTCTCATGAAAACCCACCTGGAATACTGCGTTTAGCTCTGGAGTCCCCAGCACAAGAAGGACATGGAGCTGCTGGAGGAGGTCCAGGAGGGCCACAAACATGATCTAAGGGCTGGAGCACCTCCGCTATGAAGACAGGCTGAGAGAGTTGGGGCTGTTCAGCCCGGAGAAGAGAAGGCTCTGGGATGATGTTATAGCAGCCTTCCAGTACTTCAAGAGGCCCTACAGGAAAGCTGGAGAGGGACTTTTTGCAAGGGCATGTAGTGATAGGACAAGGGGCAATGGCTTTAAACTGAAAGAGGACAGATTTAGATTAGATTTAAGGAATAAATTTTTCACTCAGAGGGTGGTGAGGCACTGCAACAGTTTGCCCAGACAAGCTGTAGATGCCTCATCCCTGGAAGTGTTCAAGGCCTGGTTGGATGAGGCTTTGAGCAACCTGGTATAGTGGAGGGTGTCCCTGCCCATAGCAGGGGGGTTGGAACTAGATGATCTTTGAGGTCCCTTCCAACTCTAACCATTCTATGATTCTAACTGGACTTCCACCTCTGACGAAGCCAAGCATGGATACTAATTAGCAGTGAAATGACTAGAATCGAATGGAAAACGAAGGATGTGCATCAGAGGAGTAGAGTTATCCAAAACAGGGGAAACTGGGATTTGTACACGTTTCAGCAAACGGTGCGTACTGCAAACAGTCACCAGAGTTCTGCGAACATGCAGATTTGTTATTTCATCTTGCTCACAGTGTTGTCCTCCCTCTATACCATCAGTTCAATAGGCAAACCTCAGTATTTCAGAAGGGGGAACACAAACCCTGCTTCTAGAGCTGTAAACTCTGCAAAATCTCACAGTAGTGATCTGAGCTAACTGGAAGAAAAGGCAGAAACACAGAATACTTTTTGGACAAAAAAGGGAGAACGAAATGAGCACAGACCTCAGATTGTTACCTGATGCATTACTTGATTTAGTCAAGCTCCGGTTCTGCCCTTCCAACTCAAAATCCCATTGACATTAAGTTATTTTATGTGCACATTTGTTTGCTTTAGCTGTTATTAAACTCAGTTTTACAGATGAATCATGGTACCCAACCTTCACAGGCTTGTAAATATTTCAATTAAACAAATACAGAATAAGCCCTACAATGCTAGTTGCAAGACCAAAGGTCCTGTAAGCAAAGCATTTTATCAAGGCTAAGATAGCAAGGAACAGCTGACAAAAAGCACTTAGAGTTACATATAAGCCTGAAAAAGGAAGGAAATACTCCAAGACAAATAAAAGGTTCTCCAACACTGCTTACATGACAATTCAGTGATAAAAATACCAACCAAACCAACTCCTAGCTACACCAGCCACACACAAGCAGCTGATACTCAAGACAAAATATATGCAGACACACAAGCATGAATGCAGCACGTTCATTCAAAACTGAGAAAGAATGAACAGAAAAAAAATAGGTCTGTCTTTCTGTTTGTGACATCTTCCGAGGTATCTCTTCAAACAATACAAATAATTTTTCAGGTCCTCCTCAAAACATTCTTGAAGATTGAATAACAGTCCACATCAGTATTTTGCTTGCTGAGCATCAGAGTGCGGAAACACACTGACCAAATGATACGTAACAGCAAGTCTCAGAAGTCAATCACATTATCACAGACACAGGAAGACGTTCATCAGTGACATAACAGACAACGGTAAGACAGACAACGTTCTTCAAACTGGAACTACAGCTTCAGTCCTAAACCCTTTGAGCTGGCAACTCCAGAGTATGTACTTACCCTGTACTACTGCTTGCCGTACTGTACATACTCTGTAGGTAATAGGAAATACTACTCCATAATCCTGTAGGAGCATTCAAGTACATCAGCCCCACAAGGTGACTTCAGGCAGCAAACTGCAGTTTAAAGTGAGGAAGCAGCTGCTACTACGCAACTCACAGGCTGTAAAACACAAAAGCACCCGAAATGTGTGAAGACAGAGCCCTGGAGCAGCGAACCATCCCACTATCTAGGAAAAGGCTCTGGTAACACTTATTGCACAACTTCCGGATTTATATTCCTAGGTTTTTCCTATCACACATCCTGTTACTAATTGCTGAGGCAGAGCATGCTACATTTGTGGGTTTTGTGTTGCAACGTTTTAGATAAGTGGTTAGATTTGGCTTGCAACTATAGCCTCCTATTTCAATCAAATGAGTAAATTAAGAAATTAGTGGAAACGATTAGTAAGCTATCACACACACATGAACAAGGGCAGGCTTCTGCATTTACTTTGCACAATTTCTTAAACAAGTATATCCTTTTATCGCATGACTGAAGCATTTTATTGGGTACACAAACGTCACATCCACAGATAAAAGAGACAAGATCCACGGTCATTATGATGTCCCTGTCATCATCTGTCAGAGACTTGCTTATCACTTACGCCAACAGGAAAGGAGGTAAGAGGGAGTCAAGAGGATATGCAATTTATGAAATACCTTTTAGTAAAAACTTACTTGTTTAACAGGTTTTAACCAAGATGAAAGGGTTGTACCTAAGCTTTTGTACTAGAGTTGTGGAAAAGTGATTTTAGAAATCCTCGTTGAAAAGGTCTCAAGGTATAAGAGAAGACGTATTCTTCTTTCAAAAATAGAGATTTTAAAGTTAGTACACAAAAAATTTTAAGTAGACATGCTACCAGATAGATCTTTAAGAAGTTACATGGGAACCGAAGTCTTACGCAAGGCATAAAGTCCCATTAAGATGAATTTATAGCAAGTGACTGAGGTAACATATTCTTGGGTAGCACCTTGCCACTGGTTTTCTGAAAAATTGGCTTCAAATGACTCTTCATGGTGATGGAAAACCATCCTACAGGTCTGAAACCGAATGGTCATATCTAGAAAGGCTTATAAAGATTATCTTTTCTTTGAACAGATGCTAAACTTATATCCCATTTTTCAAGTTATTACAGTAATACATTCCCTCTGTTAAATTCAGTAATTTATAAGCCATAGCAAGGTCCACATACTTTAAGATTATGATACTGCAGTATTGACAGCATCAGTCACAAAGATTTACCTGAGAGCCAAGGAATAAAAGCCAATAGAATGTTTTCATAACACCAAGAGTGTTACAACAGGGCAAAGGTACATTCCCCTGTACATGATTTACGTATCTGAACACTGTGCACTGGAACTGAGCAAACAGCATTCAGTTGAAAATATATACTTTATCAAATGTCTCTTTTACCAGTACTCATTTTCAAGATCCAGTCCAGCTAACTGCAGGAGTTGCATAAAGATTTTACACCCTATGAAACATTAATGTTTGCAGACCTATCAAATAGGCTCATTAAAACAACTCTAAACACCTCAATAATATATTTTAATAACCCAACCAAAAGTAAAAAGAGCAAGAAGAGCAAGTTATCTGTCCTGCTGTGCACTGAGCAATTCAAACAGGGTAGTTTACAACGCTTATCGTCTGTAAATCTTTCACCTTATGCAGCAGGGATTAGCATTTGCAAATACTGGTCTACTTGTCAATGTTTTCTTAAGACTCAGTTAACAAATTGAAAATATTTTCATAGCAAATGAAAAAATTTGCTATTGCAAATTCTTCTGTAAGGCTTATCCAGATCTAGAATGGCTGCATGAAAAAAACATCCCATCCCTTCTGCTGCTGGCCTAGGTCCAAAACACTACAGCAAGACCAGAACAGGCTCCCGGCCCCAGCGTTGTATCCCAGAACTGGGAGCAAGGGGGAAGACGGCAGAGACACATCAGTAGGACAGCTCCGGTCAGGCTGTGCTTATTACCTGGGGCCCTGAGCCAGCACAAAGCTGACCACATACGCACGTGGCATTGCAAGGGAGCTGGTGTGCCATCCTGAACCTCAGGACGGAAAGGGAGAACGGGGCAGAAACCTGAGAAATTAAAACCCTGCTCCAAAACCTGTGCACCTTCAACTGAACACAACCCGAGCCAGTGTGCAAGGGACTCTGATTTCTCCGCATCGCCCTCTATTATGCAGGTCTTTTCCTTGCTGCCCATGGTTGCTCCACCTCCAACGTCTTGGAAAGATAGATGCTGACTACATATAGTGAAAAAGCCATTAATTTGAGAGTGAGACATATATTCCTTATGGAGATACGTGTCTAGTTGATGTAAAACAACTTGAGAAGGTCGTCTGATGAACAACACATCCTCCCCTCAACTTGTGGAGATCTTTCCTCCAAGTACTGTGATCATAGAGCAACGTTTCTCAACCTGCTGCAGTCATTCTGCAGCAGAAAGCAAGCAACCAAAAACAACCTTGTGACACCGGGGGTGGGGAGGGTATTAACAGAGAAGTCAACAAGTTACTCCGTATTACCTACAGACATCCATGCTGTTTAAAATGTTATTTCCTGGCTCACAAACCATTGGCCCTGTTCCTGCTGCGTGAAACTCCATTGTCCAGAACAGCCCAGTAAAAGAATAACTTAGCACAACAGGTTTCATGTTGCCCAGTCAAGAGCTACAGGAGTAAGCGCAGAAGGAAAAAGAAGAAAACATTCTACCTGCAGAGAGCAGGGGGCACGAGTACCACAGCAGCTGATGGAGACAAAGATGCCACTGAAGGCTCGAAGCTGCCCAGGAAGCCTTCTCCTTCTCATTAGCATCAAAAGACAGGTTGAAATACTGGCTGAATTAAATATGAAAAAGAAGAAAGGATAAAGGAAAAAAGAAAAAAACCAGCTCTACCTGCTTTTAAACACATTCAACAGCAATGGCTTCTCCTTTGATGAAATGACTCTGACATATGGGCTGCAAGAAATTTCCAAGCACAATGTTGTAGTAAGCTTAATCTGTTGGTGCAACAAACAGAGCCTATGCTTATGTAACACCATCACACAAGCATGAATTTTGCCTCCTGAACAAGCCTCAGGATCTGAAACATTACTTTTCAAATTCAATACATTTTACTGGGACTTTGGGTAACTTTAGTAACTGTTTGGGGATGCTTCACTTCTCACTGCAGCTAGCTTCAGCTTGGTACAAGCTCTCCCTGGTCACGCCACCACATGACACCTAGAAGCATGAACGAATTTCTTTGTTCCATTGCTGACTTCATCCTATAGCCAATAACGACATTTTAACCAGCCACACAAACAGAACCACAAGTGAAACTACAGCAGGTTTGTTCATGCCATGCGAAATAGAACTTGGAATAAAGTTAAAATACTTGATTTAATCATGTTTTGCTCTCATTCAGCTCAATTAAAATAATCCAATTGCTCAAGACTGTACGCAGCAACAACACACTCGAACAACATTCCACTTGTTCAGTCTGTTAACCATTAGGTTACGTTTTTAAATTTACAGGTAGGGTTTTTTTTAAGAATATTATGTCTTTTGCTTGCCTCTTTGTGTTTTGTAGTCTCTACTTTGAACTAGCTCCTAGTAGAATTCACTTGTTAAAATAAGGTTACAATACCATATCTAACAGCTTTTCTCAATATGTAGTTTAATCCTCAGGCTCTGATTTTAAGAGCAAGATCACATCACTCACAGTGACAGGAGACAGCAATCAACTCAGGAACCTTCTGAAAGGTGCAGACTACACTTAAAGAGCAAGAAAAGATGCAGGGTTTTTTTCAGTAGCTGTGTAAATATATTTAAACACACAAACTTTCTGCCTATTTTGAGTATCAGTAGTTGACTAAGGCTGGATTATAACTTCAGAGAGGAAAGGGTCTAAAAATAAGGTTTGTGAATTTCCATAGACAACCTGAGACTTAAGTACAGTCTGCTAATTTACAAATATTAAGGAAAAATGAGACACAGATCTAAAGGTTGCAGAGGGTCAAGATAAAGATTCACAGAGGATGATCTGGATGTAAAACCAAAACAAATCAACATTAAACCAGTCAGATACATATTGAGTGCTTCTACATGTACACATCTATGTCCCTACCCACTTCTTTACAACAAGACTGGAGTGATCAGAGTGTGGATTTTTTTCCAGGTTAGCCAATCCACCTTGTCAGATCTTGCCCTGTAGCTTCATAACCAAATTCCTTGGACACGCATTTGCCATTACTGGAGGGACCATTAATTGCAGCTGAAAAAGTTCGGACTGGCACAAGAAAAATACTTTCCATTGCACCTGTGGTGTGGCACCAGAAAAAGTTATCAGAGCAGATGGAGACCCTCCGTCCTTAGAGGTACTCAGGACTTGGACGAAAATAACCACAGCTTACCTGCTCTTATTTTGTTAATAATTCCGCATTGAGTGGAAATTCTTACAAGACCTTCCAGAGACCCTTCTACGCAGCAGTCGTGACCTACCGGCTCTGTAAGCACCAGAGCTGGTGAACCCTTGCATTACCCCAAGGGTAACTCCTGCAGAGGCAGCGCTGCCTATGGAACATGCTGTCCTGAGTGCTGCCGAAGCCAAACCTCATCTGCAAGCTCTTCACCAGCAGCAGCCTCGTCCCGAGTGCTCTTAAGCAAGACACTCCTACCAAGGTCCAAGTTGAACACACCCTTGCTATAAAAAAGAATACTTCTCAGCACCTGTTTATACTATGGTAAGTTGGCAGAAGTGGCTTCCCAAGTAAACTTACAAAATAAACACTTAACTTGCATCCAGCATTTACTTTCCCTAATAACTGTCTCACTTAAAAGTGCTAAATCTTATTAACCACAAACAGGTACAATGTAGACTACCACCACAACTCAGTAACAGCTGCTTAAATGAGTAGGAAGAAACCAATTTAAAAGCTCACTTGAAGTAATATTTAATCATAGAATTTCCAGCAGTACAAAACGTTTATGTATTTGGCACAACATCTCCTATGTTTGCATTGTTATTCCTCTATTTCCCATGTCTCACCTTAGACAAAAATATTTAATCAAACTCTGGTGGGGCGAGGGAGGACATGATTTCCCATGAAACAAAACAGATGCAAATGAATAACTGAATCTGCATTCTCAGTTGGTTCAAGGACAGGTGCAGCCAGAGGAGAGACAACTTCATTCGGAAGAGCACATTCCCTCTCCAGGCAGTGCATCTTGCAGAAAGCACATCCCCCTCCACTTCTGGGTGTGACAGCCGTGTGGGCTGCTCAGCCATCCTTCCCACCTCGCCTCCAAAGCTGTGCATCTACAAGCTATTTAAATTATTTCAATTTTTAAAGCAGTGTCCTGGCCAAAATTCCTCTTATAACCCACATTTCTTTCATAGAGATAATGGTTCTCTGATCTCGTTCATAGTGTAAACTAGGAAATACTCGACTATCCTCTGAAATCAAGAATTTCTCATTTTGAACTTTTGATTGTGACACCACCACTCATGTCCAGAGAAGAACCTTAAGGGCAAATAAGTAACACCACATGAGTACTGGCCATGGTTTATTTAATGCTAGTGCCTCCCCTTCATTGAAAGTTTCTGCAATTCTTCTTTAAATGCCTTTTTTTAATGATTTGGTGCCCTTGGCATTAAACTGCAAAGCCTTATCCGTTTGACTGAAATCAAATAACTTCCAACTCGAGCAGCGCAGGAGAAGGGGTGAAGAGTCACTAAATTCAGCACACATAACTAGATTTTAATCAATATCTTCACTAATGAGGCCTTGAATTTTGGAATTGCATGTCTGAAGGCTGCGCTACAGCTATGCAGTCAATCCTCAGGTGTATCAAACATATGAACTAACTTGTTCAAGACTGGTGTTTATGTATGGCTGAAAATTTCTCTAACAGAATACAGTGCCTTAAACTAAGGAACTCAGCAGGTCCTCCACCTTTCACATTCACACTGCTACCTCCCCTTAAATACAAGGAGACACAATCTTCCTAATTTTTTGGTTTGATTTTCCAAAAGCACAGGCCCACTTCCAACGCAGGTCACAACCCAAAGCTGATCCGAGATCTCCCATGAACTCTCCCTTCGGTTATCAAGTAGGAAGGGAAAATGTCACTTCACTTGTCTCATGAAGCTGAACCATCCTTTCATAGAAACCAACAACCAGCATAGAGCAAACAGAAAAGCTATACTTGTTCTCCTAAACAAACAAAATTATGTGTGTCAGAACAGTGCTGTTTAAGAGCAATAGTCATAAATTAGATTATAACTACTTTTTGCAACTCTACACTGTTTAATTTACTAAACAGTTATCTACATTGTCTTTCAAATCCCTTAAATCACAACTGTTACATTTACTGTTTGTAGAAATGCAAAGTCTGGCGCTATTTTCTCCATTGACCATCACTTCTTCAAATACCAAAACACCTTTTTGAACTGGGCTAGGAGCTATTCTTTTTCTAAAAATTATTCTAATGATCCAAACGCTCAGGACTTGGCACTGATCTAATAAGCATCCCTTAGTCCCAGGTCTAGTCTGTTACATTTAATGTTTCTAACAGCTAAACAGTTAAGTTATTACATAAAACCATACTGTTGTCAACTCTGACCATATTTAAGAAATAATACACACAAAATTCTATTTTAAAAAACAAAACTTTCAAAAGCTTCCAAAAGAAAGAGCTCACTACTATTCCAACACAATGGCTCCAAGTCAACAATTGTAGCACAAAAATCTTTGATGTAATTAGCAAAATAAAAAATTATTCATCAATAGCACAGTTGGACTACATAACAGCAAAAATAAGACCTGAAAATTCTTCTCCTATTAGATGATAAAACATTATGAAGAAAAATATTTTAATGGACTTGCAATGAAAAACAGCAGTGATCAATTCCTAAAAGGTTTTCTTCACAAAGCTCCAGACAATTTCAAGACTTCTTCATTACAAGGATTATTAACAGGACCTTGCACACTGAGGATTTAAGATAAACATTCCAAGCATCATAAATTACTACCAATATTTTGTCTTTAACCCTTGTTCAAGAAACCTGAGGTCATAAGTCTTGGCAATTCACTCCAAGTTGTCCTAGGGGAAATGGAAAAAGCATCACACACTTGAGGACCGAGAATTCAATTTAACAGTTCTGGTCTATTTTACTTCCTGGAAAAGAGGGAGAAGAGCCCTCTACAATGCCTCTACAGAAACACTTTCAGCTGCATCAGAATATCAGTCTTCAGCCCAAAGATTCTTTCTAAAACACCAAAAAAGATAAAACCACACTGAAAATTTTTGAAGAATAAAAATCCCAACACAGAAGGTAGTGAATGATTTCAAATGCTTCTAATGCATCAGCATTTCTCAAGCGCAATCCTCTTCTCTGCTTCAGTATCCCTCTAGTACTGAAACAGAAATAAAGGCATTTGTGTTTAAAAGTTAGGAACTGGAGAGAAAATATATTTCATTTAGCAAACATCTCTTGAAGGCCATCTTACAACAAACACCTCAATAGCTTTTAATACCATAGTGTCATTTTCTAGGAAGTAACTGACAAGGGACTCAAGATCAAGTAAACTGAGCTGAATTCCTAGTGCTATTCTAAAGGAAGCAACCTGACTTTAACAGCCACATGGAAATAAACTCTTTCAAGAGCCTGAAGTGAAAAACAAAGGAAAGTAGGTGTAGGCAACAAATCACTTGGCATTTAAATCGAGAAGTAAAGCAGTTGATGCTCAGGTAGGTCAATCAGGAAAAAGTCAGCACAGGCATTGTTGTTACAATTAGCAGTATAATTAATTACAAAACATTCCTCAAATGGTAGGAGGAGTGTTGCAGCAAAACATCCTCCACACAAGTCTCAACAGGTACACAAAAGGCCATAAACAAAGCCACCCTCAGTGACATTGTCTGATGGAGGATGAGGCTTTACTATGGTACCTCCTCACCCTGTGTCTGCGCACCTACTAACACACCTACCACTGAGACAGCTTTGTTAAGTTTCATTGCATTTCCACTCCTGGAAATAAAACCTACTGCTGGAAATCAACCAAGTCGACTTGCAGCAAGTCATACACAACACTGAATTACGACAGGTTCTCTTAGTTTTTCTTTACAAATTAGACCACGTTATCATGACCCACAGCATTCATTTACTAACCCAACACAGTTCCTCCAATAGAACCAACTAACACAGTTCGCATTTCCAAGGGCTGATTTGGATAACAACCTCTTAAGTCTTTTAGACATGATAAATACAGCATTAAATTTTCATGAACATGGTAGTTCTGACTACCTTCAACTTCTGTAAAAAAAACTAAACCAGCCAAGTTCACCACAGGGTTCCAATTCGGAGTTATGACAGAGTTCTCCTGCCTCTATCACAGACGAAGCCCAAGCTGTAGCTACAATGACTGCCAATCAACTGTAACAGCTGGTAGCCATCCTCTAGGTTGAAGTTGCAACCAGTGTGCAAATGCAATCCACTGCTTCGTTACCACTTCCTTATTGAGTCAGCTGCTCTCCACTCCACCTGCACAGGCAAGGAGAGGACTCTGTCAGAGCTCAGGTGACACCACCCTGCAAAGAACCAGGATGTGGGGATTGTCTCCCATGCCCTCTCCTCACACCCTCCTTACTGCTACAGGTTTCTCCATCCAACTCCTGCTTCAGAACAACCCAACTGCTTACAGTGCTCTAACAACATAAAATTTAAGTAATGATTACAAATTACTCTAACATGATTCTCACCTTCAAGTCCATATAGACACCTAACAAAAAGTTAATCTTGTTTTTTTTTCCCTTGCTTCCTGCAAAGACTTTCTGTTGATGGTAAATGTTGTGCAAAAGTGAAAAACAAAACGCAAGTATTTCAGGCCAAATACTCATTTCCTTGTATTTCAACAAATATTTTCACAATAGCATGAAAGCCACCTGAAATAACGTAACACTCTAGCACGAACTAGTTAATTGCTCTTAAAAAACAGTCACTGCAGTATCCAGTGTCTGGCCTGGAGCAATGACGAAAACAAAAGAACAAAAACAAGGAAACATGAATTAAGGGTTAATTGCATACTATGTCATGCTGGTGCTATAGAACTCAGCTGACACATATACAGGTGAGCTTGTGTGATCATCTCTTGGAAAACCAGGCAGACAGCTCAAGATAGGAAACGCAACCAAGACAGTTATTAGATTAAACGTTCAGCAATTAAGTGGTATTAAGTGAATTATACCCAAAAAAGTCAAAATATGAAAAGCAAAACTGCGACTTTCAAGGTGCTTGCTGGGGGGTGAGGAACTTCCAGGGTTCTCCACCACCGAAGTTCGCCACTGCTGCTCATCCCGACAACGACGAGCAGCGCGTTGCTGAACGATGCCCCGTTGCTCCGCAGGCAGCGCCAACCCCAGCACGGACCGGAGCCGTAACGACAAGACGCCGCTTAATGACGGCCGAACGCCGCAGCTCTCCCGCCGCGTTCCCTCCCAAGGCCACGCTCCACCGCTCTCCTCCTTCGGAACCCGGAGCGGAGGCGCAGCGGCGATCACGCAGCGCGGTTCCCCGCCAGGCACGGAGCGCCCGCCGCGCCCCGGGCCCAACCCGGCGGAGACGTTCCCCTCACTCCCGCTCCGCGCCCGCGGCGGGGCACCGACACGCGCACGAGGCCTCCGCGAGCCGGCGCGACTTACGTAACGTGGGGACGGCTCCTCGCGGCGACACCGCGGGGCCCGCTCCCGCCCGGTGCCGCAGGAGGAGCACGGCGGAACGCCGGGACCGAACTACACCGAGCGCGGTGTCTGAACAACACCGGCCGCCCCCCCGGGCCTGCGGCAGCGCCTTCCCGCCCCTCAGCGCGGCGGCCGGTCGGCAGGTAACGCGCGCGGCGGCGGCGCCAAGGGCCGCCGCGCGCGCCCCGCAGCCGGCACGTTCTGTCACCGCTCGCTCCATCATCCCAACTTCGCGCCCGCTGCTGAGGGGCGGCACCGGCGGCAGCGTTCGCCGCAGCGCCGCGGACTCGTCCTCCTCCTCCTCCTCCCAGGACAAACGGCGCTCAACTTGCTCCAGGCGCAGCGCCCGCGGTGAGACCCGCCGCCTCTCCCCGCTGCGGCGCCTGAGGCGGAGGGCGGCCGCCCGCCCGTCCCCAAAGGCCGCGCACGCCGCACAGGTGTCGCGCTGAAGGGCGCTCCCGGGGACGGCCGCGCTCCCCGCCGCCCCCAAACCCCTCGTGGCCCCGCGGCAGCAGCCCCGGTTCACCTCAGGGTAAGGGCGGGTAACGAGGTGTCCTTTCTTCCGCCCAGAAACGACGCCCCGCGGCACCCCCGCAAGGACGCGGCTCCCCGGTCACGGCGTCCCCTCCGCGCCGCTCCCCTTGCTCGCGGACATCGCGGCGCCGCGGCCGCCCGTTGCCCTGCGGCTGCTTTCTAGTCAGCCCGCGGCTCCCCGCCCCGCCGCCCGCTCTCCTCCAGACCCTCCGCCGCGGGGCGATGCAAGGCGCCCGGGGCTTCCTCTGGCGTTACAGCAGGGAGGGAAGCGAGAGGAAAGGGGGAACTGGAAAAAGCACCAAGGTGAAGCGACAGCCCCCCTCCTCCTCACCCACCGCCCGGACACGGACCCTCTGGTCCTCGCCCTCCCGCTGCCCCGCGGGTAACTCCCGCGCCCCCTCACCGCTCTCCCTGCAGGGCCGTCTCTCCGCGTTGCTGCCTCTGGTAACGAGCCGCTCGCCGCGGCTCGGAGCTCCGCTCGCAGCTCTTCTCCGTCAGTCGAGCGGGCGCGGGGGCTGCGCGGCTCCGTCCGGCCCGCTCCGAGGCGCTGCTCCAGCCGAAGCCCCTCTGCCGCGGCGCCGGGCCCGTCTGTCCCCTCCGTCCGGGCTCTGCTGCACCTGCTGCGGGGCTGGGCTGCCCCTGCGGCGCCGGCCGAGCAGAGGAGAGGGCACCTTCGCTCCGTCCTCCCTCAACTTCTCATCACTTGGCTCTGCCCCCGCTCCACTCCGCCGCGCTGCCGCCCCACCGCCCGCCGGACGCATACACCGGCGCCGCCGTCGAGATGCTGCCAGCAGGTCCCTCGCCGGCAACGAGCGCTGCCGTCCAGCTCCCCGGCTGCCCTCCCGCCCCATGCACTGCCCCGGCTCCTCGGACGCTGGGGAGCTCCCAGCGGGGCCAGTCCGCTGTGCCCGCCTTCGGCGGGTGGGACCGGGGCCGTCCTCCGCCAATCACTCCCGGCGCGCCGGGAGGCACCGCCGGGCCCGCCCGCGGCGGCAGCAGGACGGCGAGAGGAGGCTCTGCCCCCGCGGGGGTGGCACAGGTGCTCCCTGCCGCTGTCCTGTTTTCCTCGGGGCTCCGCGGGTTCCTCTCGTGTTGGCTGGCAGCCGCGCACGGTGTCGTTCATGCGGTCAGGTGCGCGCTGCGAAGCGTAGAAGGTTTAGCAGGCACAAAGCAGCTCCCCAGGGAAATCTGAACCTCCGCTTGCCGTAAAGCTTGAAGGGTATCTCGCCGGAGCCGTGACCTAACGTCGGGCCTCCTCCTTTTTCCTTGCCAGCTGACTTTGATCAAAAACAAAGTACAAGTGCTCAAAGACTCCCAAGCCTTTTTTCCTCGACTCTACTTAATTCGAGCTAATTACAGTTGTCTGATTGATTCGGGCTGCACGAATGATACATGATCATTTTCTTCTTCAGGAAAAGGTGGGCAGCTCCTTAATGCTGTTGTCAGTACTTGGAGAAGAAGAGCTGAAAAAGAAAATAACGCTCCTATATGTGTCATCATCACCCTGGGAAAAACCTGCAAATAGCCACTTGAGCTGCCACCTGAAAAGTTTAAATACGAACGGTAATTCTGTAATTAGTTTTTTGTGTGTGTGTTTTGGGTGTGTGTGGATTTCCCACCCCCCACCCTTGTTATTCAATTATTATATAATAAAAGTAAAAGTAAATACGATGTAATAAATATAATAATAATGCCACGGTTGACAGACAACCAAGTTCTATGAAAAAGCACTATTTGTCCCCTACCTGCCACACACTTTTGAAAATCCAAATTTTTCTCCTACTTGCTTTAAGTTATAAGCTCCAAAGTCTTTTATGGACCCACCAAGGGAAATGCTTTTTTCATTAAAGCTTTTGTAATGAATTTTAAAGGAAAAAAAATTCAGGCAGTCTTTCTGACTTGACAAATCAAGTTACTTCTTTAATGAAAGTGAAGGTTTCAGTTTCATCGGACAAACCAAGAAAGTTAATGAAATTTGAATTATAAGTTAATGAAATGCATGTTAAGAAAACTGAACGTAAGCTTTAAATTGATCTCCATTCTAGTAAAGATGACTTGTGAAAGAAAATGAAGCTTTACTTTCATTCAAATTAATGCAATTTATTTGGGACATAGAACTTCTCATGTTCTTCATTATAGAGCCTTTTAAAAGGTCTTCTGTTTCTCACATATAAAATCATTAAATCTCGTGCTCCGTTTGACATCTAGTTAGCATTAAATTCGGTGTTAGGCTTCAGCGTGTGAAGCTCAAATCCTACAAGCTAGTAGTGGCCTTTGGCTTTGAGGTAAGTGTTGAGCCTCTAAAAATGAGGTTCTGAAGTTCAATGTCTCAGAATCAAGCATACAGAACCACTGTTGTTTTCCAAGTTCTAGTTACTTCCAGGCAAAATAAATTTCAAACTGTAATGCCGATTGAAGACCGTAGGTAATAAATAGGTGGGTCCTCTGCATATCTAAACTACCTTCTTATCCCAGTGGTAACTGATTGAGTAAAATCCAAATAGAGCAGAGTCATTCTTAGGTTAATAGTGGGATTAAGCCTAGATTTGGTCCAAGTGTAAATTTTGTTCAGACTTCCCTGAAATATGTTGGTATCTTCTGCATATGAGTATTCTTTTTGGGTAGCAACTCTAATAAAGCTGTTCTTGCTGTGAAAGTAGCAATGCTGAAAAGTAGCGATTGGTGCAGTTACCTGGGGAATTTTATTAAAATTATTTATGAGACCTTGGTAAAAGAATTAATTTAAGAGTTTTTTCGTGGAATGTTGTACTGGACATGTGTCACAGTGATGGTAGTATTTAGAGTTTAATGACTGTATACTATTTAATACTAACTCAGGAGAGAATGTCACTTCTAGGAGCTTTTTTGTTCATCCCCATGCTTTCTACCTTTCCTGTCAGCACATCAGAGTTGCTTGTTTTATCCATGTTCTGCCTTCCTAGTTTCCTGTCTTCAGAAGACCGGCATAGGTCAGATAAAACATTTCATTGAAAATTACTGTGTTCAGAGTTAATGATTAACGTGACATTTCTTCTATCTATATAGGGGACTCCCATAACTGTATATTGCATAGGTATATTTCTTATGGATGGTGCTTCCCAACAGAAAATAACTACTGTGTGATTACACTGTGTTTTGTGGACCTTGCAAATGTGAAGTGGTAATTTCTAGTTAACTGATGCCTACCCGGGTAGCAGCAGAGCATGGGGCATCTCACTTAGTTTTTCACTTCAGGGGAGAAACCTGTGATGCACCTGCAGCTGTTTTCTCTGCGCAGCCTGTGTGTTTACAAAACATAATGTTCTGTTTCCTTGAGCAGAAATTTTAACAAACCCCAAAGCAATCATTTGTAAACAAACTTAAAAGAGATCTCATCTCTTCTTATTCCTTGTCTGGCAATACTGTCACTTTCTGAAGAGGTTTTTGTCCTGAGCGTTTGTTGACCACGTGCTAAGAACACTTGAATGCAGAGAAGTGTTAAAGCCATTCATACCACTTCGGTGTGCCTTGTTATACAGGGCATACTGTAGTTAAAGAAGGTGCAGGGAAGAGCACTTAAAGTGTTTAAGGGGATTGAGCACCTGCCTTATGAGTAGAGACTAAGGAAACTGGAACTCTTCTGTGTGGAAAGGAAAAAGCAGAGGGAGAATATGGTGAAGATTTGCAAAGCCGTGAATGGAGTAGAGACAATAGATACACAGCTGTTAGATCCTGTCATCCACGAACCAGGTGACACTAAGTACAGCAAGGATTGAAACAGGTGAAAGAGATGAAAGAAAGCTCTTCTGGAAAAGCAGCTGACCTTGATTTTCTTTATTACCACAGGAAGTTATAGAGGGAGGCTGGGTCAGTGGCCTTAGAAAAGCAGTGAGAAGCTTTGTGGGCAACAAGTCTATACACAATGATTAAATACAGAGTTTTGTTGTGAACCTAGATACAACAACTGAGCATCCTGGGTGAGTAATATTGCAGTAACTGAACTTTCTGGGTGATTTGAAGGGGTTTTGTTCCTTCTTAAGGTGTGTCTTGTTTTGTCAAGTGTCAGAGAGTGTGTGATCTTATGAGTTGAGGTCTTTGTTTTTATTTTTGTACTGATTTAAGCAGCTCTGTGTTTAAGTTTGTAGCAGGACAATGTAAAGATTCTTTTTAGTTTTCTTCCTGTTACTAGATGAACATGTTTTGTTTTTTTTTTTTTATAAAAAGTGGTTCTGGAGAATTAAACTCTGTTTGGAAATGTTAATATGATATGTATGTAAGGTTGGAATATAATAAGCAGACAAAAATTGCTAGGTGTGGTGTAGGTATTGATTTATGGAATAGGAGTTTGGTTTTTACCTTTTCTGGGGAGTTGTTTGATTAATGATTAGCTAAGATTGACTTAAGTCAGTTGAAAACCTGTGTGACTGTGTAGTTCTTGTATTTTAATGTTACTCTTTTCATCTTGCATATTCAGTTGCTTTTTAAACCGTGTAACAGTTGCTTTCTTATTATGGTTTTAACAGAGGTGTTGTGATAACAAGATAGGTGTTTGTGTTCATGTTTTGACAAAATTGTTTTAATTTCTATTTCATAAAAAAAGTTAAGTATATAAAAGCCTGCATATACAAAATCATGCTCAACATTTGTTGTATTATTATTATTGTTTTGATACATAAGTTTCTCTTGTAAGGTATGATATTTTTGTTAATTTTGGAGGAGTTGAAATTAGAGCTGCAAATGGAAATGCTATTGGTATTATTCAAATGAAGGTTCAAATGCTGGAGGGTTGTTAGATCTGTGATGAAGCTAGGTAAGAGCTATGATTTGATTCTTTCAAGCTTGAGGAAGGCAGTGTGTAATAAATATTATTAAGTCTTTTGTCATTTTAAAGCATTAAAATGTATTTAAGGCCTATTACTTGATGGGGCTTGCTTGTTTAACTACTTTGTTAAACATAAAAACGCAATTAAAAATGCTGCTACAATGAAGTTATTTTCAGAAGGGAAAATAAGTATCTTTTAAATACTTTAAAAGTTTGGAGGTAGTACTAATTTCATATCTCCCTATTGCAAGATGCCTTTTCAGAACTAAGTGATGTTTTTCTGTTATGTGTTATCTACAGGTTGTAATGAGGTAGTGACTTGAAAAACTGACTGCAGAGAGAGTAAAACAATCAATGAGATGGCTACATGTACTCTGTTTTTATATTTCCTTGATAACTGGCTGTAGGAAGCACTGATTAGACTTCTTGATACAGTTATGACTTAAATGCTATGTGATGGTAAGCTGTGGCTTGTGTAATTTTCCTGTTAAGAGCAGAAAAGGTTAGTAGTATGTGACCATAAAAAAGATAATAGCATGAAAAAAGGACAACAACCAAACAAATGTATTAGTCCAGCAGTGTTTTACTCTATTTGGTGCTTTCAACATATGTCACTAATAAGAGCACAGTCTTACCACACCTACCACCGCATCCCAGAAGCTCTGTGTGTGTAGCTTGCTCTCTTTACTTCACCTGAAAGGCAAGAAGAATCAATAGAGCTCATGGGTGGAACCACAGTAAGCACTAGGGCAAGTAATTAATTGAACTGAGATGGAGCTGGTCATCTGATACTGGGATAATTGATAGGGGTGTGGTACAGTGTGTGTATGTGTGTGTTGGGTGTTCTGTTTTATACATGGTTGTTAAGAGAGTATTCGTAGTCTTAATTGTAGAGTAGCAAAAGTTTGACAAAATAAATAGTTATTAATCTCTTTTTAGGTAGAGTTATGCATTTCCTTTCAGTCTGAAGGAGGTGACTAGCTTCCATCCACTGCCCTCTCTCTGTTTTTTCCCCTTACCTCAGAGGTAAGAAAAGATGAATAGCTCATACTAGGCTCACTGTGGTTATGTCTTGGTAATCCAAAAAAAACCAATAAGCATTACTCCAAAAGTTTGCTAAGCAGTGTTAGAATTTGTGGGAAAGAATTCATGTCCTTCTATAGCTGTCGGAACACGTCTTCCATCTCCTAGGGTGGTGCTGTAGAGGCATGCCTGTAGTCTCTGGTAAACTGATCATAACTCTTCCCTTTAGTGCCTTTTCTGTTGGTCACAAAAGTACTCTGGCTTTAAGATGAGCTTGGTAAGTCTATGAAAGAGATTGTAGGATTGACTTTGTGCAATAGTAGGATAATAGTCTTAACCCAGGAGGTCCCTATCAATCCTGAATTGCTGATTAGAAACTTAAAAGATGAAAAAGGTGAAAGGTGGGGGAGAGGAACACAGGATTCTTCAGCCTTCTTGTTAGGACATTTACAAGGGGTACAGAGCAAAGATCCTGGGTTCAAGCTGCACTGCCACATGACTGTGTAATATAAATAGACTGTCTTGTTGATATACAAAGCTGGGAGAGGTTGGGGACAGTGATTACCACTCACCTCTATGAAATGAAATAACCCTATAGCCTGATTGATCAGAACTGCTTCAGTGATAAAAGTACGGGCACTGATGTGAGTCCAGAGAGTGTGGAGACAATGAGGTGTTTCAGGTGCCGTGAGCAGATACCAACCTTGTGCAGTACTCTGATAAGTCAGCACTTCCAGTATTGATTTTTTTTGTTATCCATGGGCCCTCACTAGCCATGCCTGTTGATCTTGTCCTAACTTCTATGTTGGGTGTGATGGGAGGTGTGCCAAAATCACTCAGTGTACCTACCACATGCCAAGAAGTTGTTTCCCTGTGTCGGGGTAGCCACCACGGTATCCTCATGACAGATATTCAAAATAAATTCCTTGTTTGTATATCTGTGTGTTTGATTCTGTAAGCATTATGATATACTTGAAGAATTCCATACTGAAATCGCCATCATCCACCATTTTGAAAGTCAGAGGACGTTTTCAGATTTCATTTAGAGAAGTAGGCTTTCCACAAACTTACTCCTTTTTGTTCTTCAGTTGTTACAGTAACAGACATCATGACAAGATTTCCTTGTCCTTATTTCATCTTTGTGTGTTGCTGTACATCTGAAGAACCACTTGACTTGTTCCTTGCTTTTAAGCAATCCTGGTAAAGAAAGCTTTCTGACAACTTCTCTCATGAATGCTGCAGAAGCCTTTTTTCATCTTGCACCAAATACCAGTCCCTCCATCACATGGACATGGTCCAGGCATCCTAGTGGGTGTCATTTCTTCCACTCATGTAAGAAACGCATCCATACTCTGCAATTCCCTCATCAAAATCCCTTTTAGATACCACAGCCATTAGCAAGTAAGGCTGTATCTTTTTGTAACTAGTGCTTTTGGAATACCTGGTGGGTAGCTTTACTTGGCCCATTCTGTCGAAGTGGCCTTAAAATTTTTCACAAATACAGCAGGTAATTATTCAAATATTAATTTTGTATTACTTTATCTTTTTTAATAGTGTATCTGGTACCATTTCCTGAAATGGTAGGTTTTTCCCTGTTCCTCTTCAACCTATTTTAAGCTGTCCCGGGGCTTAAAGCAACCAGGCGGCTTGTAGGCCTGAATGTATACAATCATTTATTCAGGGCAGGGCATCTGCTTTGGAACAGAGAGCAAATTCAAAGTCCTTTTGTCTCCAGACTGCTCTCTGTTCATTTGGTTTTCAGTTTAGCCCTCTTCCATTATATTGAAGAGGTGAACAAATACCAGGACAAGGATGAAGAAGAAATTTCTAAAGAAAATCAAGAATGTTTTTCTATTTTACTCAAAACTAGAGGAAAATAAGTCTCAAAAATTAGAGCTCCAACAAGCTCTAAAGAGAATTGAAGTTATAAAATGCATAGCTAACCTATCTATAGACACTGGAAATGTGTTGGGGTTCTTTTTTTTCCCCTACTGATGGCATGCTTGTAATTTTTCTTTCAGGCCAGAGGTCTCAAATGAGTAATCATGTGTATATTTGTCCAAGTTTTTTTGTGAGTGCCATGCACTAGCCTTAGAACTTCTTTCATATGTTGAATAGTTTTGATGTAAATCGGAACAGCATAATGTCAAAAAGCTGTGTTAAAATAAGACTATTAAGCAGAAGGAGGAAATGATTTTTACTCAAGTATCATGTATGTAGCACTGTTGATATTGCATACAAAGTAACTCTAGAAAATTGGTTTTAAACCATTGGAGAAAACAACTAATGTTTTGTGTTATTGAAATGTGTTCTTCTGCCTTTTGAGATAGGCGTTTGGTCTGTTTTTATTTTCCAGGTATCTTTTCTTTTTTCCCTGCTGGAGAGGAAACTTGTCTTTTATTAATCCTCTCAGTTTAGTTGCTTAGCATTCTTCAGATGAATACATTCTCAAATGTAGCTGTCTGGATATGGAAGTACTTAGCTTCTATCTTGCTTATATCTGTGACCTATGGAGAATTTAATTAATTTCACTTTGCATAACTGTGGCATGAATTAATTAATTAATTTCACTTTGCATAAATGTGGCACTCCATCTCCTACACTGATGAATAGTTCGCTTTTCGTGAAACTGCAGTTTCTTCCCTATAACTTTACAGTGAAACATTGTTGTAATTGCGTAAACAACAATCCTATGCAGATGCTGTATCTAAGTTAACTCAGTTTTCTTTTTGGGAAACTTGCTGGAGCAATGCAGTTGTTTCCACCTTTTTATTCGAAAGCAGTCACGAGCATACACTTTCTGTTCTTAAGTTAGAGAATAAGATGGACCAGGTGTATTAATTGGAATGCAGTGAAGTCTTATATCTGGAATCTGGAGTCCTTTAAGATCTAGAATTGGGAAATCTGAGCTCAATTTGATTTTGCTTGAAAAGGAGTGATAAAGGAGAAAAATTTGTTTTCTATCCCATGCTGACATCTCTGCTTAGAAACAATCTATTATTAGGTATCCCCATCTGTGCTTATGAACTAACAAGGAAACCAAAATCGGACAGGAATAGTAGCATGGAGAGAATTGCTGATGGAGATGTGTTGGCCCGACTCGTGATGGAGTGGAGAGCGGACACTGTTGATTAGCACAGAAATCTTAAAGATCTTCTGCGGTCTTGTGTGGATGTTGTCATGTAATGATACATTTTGCCTGTTTTTCTCCTTGTTGGAATGCTCTTCTTCTGCAGGGCCTTGTCCATTACTGAATCTTGAGTGGTTTAATTGGAGCTATTAAGTGTCTCTCATGGTGTACATTAATATTCAAGTCCTCTTGGGAACCTTGAATAACATATTGAATGTTTTGCCAAGGGAAATTTAAACTTGTTAGTTTCATTGCAAGACTGTGGTAAATACAGGCGAGAGGATGATGATGTTGGGAGCAGTGACCTGTTATGCTTCAATTTGTCCCATTTTCCTATTAATCCGGGAGAAATGATAGAACATCAGCCAATCAAACGTGCACGTTTAGGGAGGAAAATATGTCATTTAATGAACCATCCCTGTTGCACTGTAGTTCCACCAGCAGTTTTTGAATGTTGGTTCTTTTAGTGGGAAGGCATAGCAAAGCTTGATCAGTTTGCAGTTAATATAACTTCTCCTTTCTCTGTGGTGAAAGCGTTTGTTTTGTTCTTTGTGCATGAATATCAACTTTTTGGGGGGGTTTTGTGTGCTGTGGATTAAGAAGTGTACCCAAGTCTTGTATAGAAATGCTTCATGTCTACATTTCAATATTTGGAAGCCTTAACGAATCTTCCTTCTGCAGAAGAGGAGTTTGTTGTTCAATGTTGCCCCTGTAGAAGTTTTGGAGTAAAGTCGTAGAAATTCTGTGTATCCAGAGTAGCTCTAGCCAGTAACAGTGAGGTTTTTGAGCATGAAAATGGTAAAATAATCTAGGTTGGAAGGTATGTGTGGAGGTCATCTAGTCCAACTGCTGCCCAGAGGAGATGGTACTAGTTTTGGGTGCTTAGGGCCTGACCACTTGAGTTTTGAACATGTCTAAGGATGGAGGTTCCACAGCTGATCTGGGCCACCTTACCCTGTGTTTGAGCACCCTCATGGTAACAGGTTTTTCCCAGGTAGCTAATAAATTTTTTTTTGTCTTGGCCTTGGTGTCTGTTGCTTTTCACACTATCACTGTGCACTCTCAAAAAGAGCCTAGCTCGTTCTTTGTACCGGATGGATAGCTCAAGACAGCAATAAGGCCTCCCCTCAGCTTTCTCTTGAGATGCAGGACACGAAGAAGCTATTCATCTGCTTTGTTTCCATATTTGCCGGGGTGTGGATTTGGGGCATCAGTGTGTAAATGTCCCTCCACACCTACTTGCATCTTGAGCCTGTTTTGTAAATCCAGGTGCAGAGGGGTTGATGGGGAACAGAAGGCGGATGTTTAGAGGCTGAGTTCAAGTGTTATGGTCTTGACTCAGATCAGGTGTTGAAATCTGCGAAGGCTGGAGAGAAGACAGAAGCGGTGCCTCCCTTTATTTCATATCTGTGATAGAGCTGACAGGGGGCTCCTGAAGCAGCTCCTTGCAGAGGAGGCAGAGGCAGGGAATAAAAGCCAAACCAGAAGAGACAGTGTTAGTGAAAATCAAGGCATTGGTAGTGGCAGGGCGTGACCCAGAGTTAAGTACAGATGATAAAAATGCAAAGAGCAAACTGGAACTACTGTGTGGTGGGCAAATGGTCACAGAAATCACTGTATACGTCATAACCGGCTTGGGCTTTCATGGATTGAAGCCATAGAGGAGCAGTAGACTAGTGTTTGTGGTTTTCTATTTCACAGTAATTTATTTGTGGACAAGAAAAAAGTTAAAACATTATTACAATTATTGCAAGAGAGGAGTCAGGGAAACGGTTGAGTTGAATTTCTCTAGAACAGTGGGGGAAGAAGGAGGAGGAGTCATTTGCTTTTCAGCCACTGCTTTGAATAATGAAATATTTATTCTCCGGGAGAAAAAAAGCTGGAACAATAGAGCTGTGTTTGTAGAAAAACGGTCATTTGTCCAGACTCTGATTTCTGGTTCATCAATACCTCTTTGTGAGAGGTACTTCCCTGAAATATGCCTTTGTTTCAAATGGAATGCCACCAGGGGCGTATAGTGCAAGGAGTCTCAGTTGGACGAGCTTAAACAAACGATAAGACAAAGGCTGAAATTAAAATGTATATATTTTTCCTGTACCATGTTCTATTCATTTCCTGATTAAAGCACAAGGCAAAGCCACACCACTTGAAGCTTCCAACCAGATGAGGTTTGTGTCTGTAGAGCAGGGTTAGATGGGTTTTTAAAGTGATTGCTAAATTCTTGATACTGCTTGTTTGAGGTTCTAAATGATGGAAATAACCAGCAAAGCTCTCTTAATTTGTGTCTCTTCGCAAGGACAAACACCTACTTTTTTGTCTTTTCCCAGACCACTGAGCCCAGTGATCCAGTGTTCTCCTTGGATGGAATATGACAGGTGGTAATAGAGATAGCTTTAAGTCCCTTTCAGTGTAATAAATTCATGTTCTCAAAAGGACATCTGCTTGCCCAGAGGCTGCACTAGTTGATTTTTCTTCTCTCCATGCCCCAGTATTGTTTGTTTGGAAGCAATTAAGAGCTAAGAATATTTATTAATACTTTGTTGTGGGTCATGTGACTGTTGTGATGACAGTGTGTGTTAAGGCTTCCTTTCTTAATCACAGAACCACGAAGTGGCCTTGTCATGGCAGAAGTTTAGGATTGGTAGTTGAATGCCATATGGGATATGCTTCTAGTTACATCTGTTAGACTTTTTTCTCTCTGTACTGGCATGTTGACCATGGCTGGTATTTTGATTTTTCACTTGTTGCTTTTTGAAAGCACCATCTAGTGGTCAAAACTCACAGGGAGACTTAAGAAGAGGGTTCTGTTTCTGCTTCAGTGCTTGCTTTCTGTGATAAATCTGTTGGTCTTGTTTTTCCTTGGCTAAAAATAAGGCTCAAGCATTTTCCTACGAGCTGACAGAGAGCTTATGGGTCAAGATTAGAGGACGGGGACGGATAGGGGATGTTACGGTAGGAGTCTGTTACAGGCCACCTGGCCAGGAGGACAGAGCAGATGAGGCGCTTTATAGCCAGATAGGAGCAGCCTCGCGGTCACAAGCCCTGGTCCTCATGGGGGACTTCAACCACCCTGACATCTGTTGGAGAGACAATACGGCAGGGCACAGGCAGTCCAGGAGGTTCCTGGAATGCGTGGATGACAACTTCCTCCTGCAGGTGATAGAGGAGCCGACAAGGAGGGGTGCCATGCTTGACCTTGTGCTCACCAACAGGGAGGGACTGGTGGGCGATGTGAAACTTATGGATAGCCTTGGCTGCAGTGACCACGACACAGTGGAGTTCAAGATCCATGGGGCAGCAAGGAAACCATTCAGCAAGCTCTGTACCCTAGACTTCAAGAAGGCGGACTTCGGCCTCTTGAAGCACCTGATGGGCAAAGTGCCGTGGGAGGCGGCCCTGGAGGGACAAGGGGCCCAGGAAAGTTGGTCCACATTCAAGGAGCACCTTCTCCAAGCTCAGCAGAGGTGCATCCCGACGAAGAACAAGTCGGGCAAAAAGACCAGGAGGTCGGCGTGGATGAGCAAGGAGCTCCTGGACCAACTGAAAATGAAGAGGTTAGCCTACAGAGGGTGGAAGCGGAGACAGATAGCCTGGGAGGAATACAGAGAAGCTGTAAGAGTGACCAGGGATCAAGTGAGGAAGGCTAAAGCCCTAAAGGAATTGAATTTGGCAAGGGATATAAAAAGCAACAAGAAATGCTTCTATAGGTATGTAGGGGACAAAAGGAAGTCCAAGGAGAACATAGGCCCCCTCCGGAAGGATACTGGTGCTCTGGTTACCCGGGACATAGAGAAGGCTGAGGTACTCAATGAATTTTTTGCCTCAGTCTTCACTGGTAAAGCCTCTTGTCTTACCACCCAAGCTGTGGAAAGAACTAGCAGGGACTGTGAGGATGAACCACCGCCCACTGTACTTGAAGACCAGGTTCGAGAACATCTGAGGAACTTGAAGGTGCACAAGTCCATGGGAC
Source organism: Tauraco erythrolophus (assembly GCF_009769465.1). Lineage (NCBI taxonomy): Eukaryota > Metazoa > Chordata > Aves > Musophagiformes > Musophagidae > Tauraco > Tauraco erythrolophus. Next base: position 4,137,988 of record NC_141469.1, on the reverse strand, counting down.
CTGATGAGATCCATCCGCGGGTCCTGAAGGAACTGGCGGATGAAGTTGCCAAGCCACTGGCTATTGTATTCGAGAAGTCGTGGCGGTCTGGCGAGGTCCCCGATGACTGGAAGAGAGGGAACATAACCCCCATTTTTAAAAAGGGGAACAAGGAGGACCCGGGCAACTACAGACCGGTCAGCCTCACCTCTGTGCCTGGCAAGGTCATGGAGCAGATTCTCCTGGGAACCATGCTAAGGCACATGGAGAGCAAGGAGGTGGTGGGTGACAGCCAACATGGCTTCACCAAAGGCAGATCGTGCCTGACCAACTTGGTGGCCTTTTATGATGGGGTGACAACATCGGTGGACAAGGGTCGACCAACGGATGTCATCTACTTGGACTTGTGCAAAGCTTTTGACACTGTCCCGCACGACATTCTTCTCTCTAAACTAGAGAGTCATGGGTTTGATGGATGGACCACTCGGTGGATAAGGAATTGGCTCAATGGCCGCACTCAGAGAGTAGTGGTCAACGGCTCAATGTCCAAGTGGAGACCGGTCACGAGTGGCGTCCCTCAGGGGTCCGTGTTGGGCCCGGCCCTCTTCAACATCTTTGTCGGTGACGTGGACAGTGGCATGGAGTGCACCCTCAGCAAGTTCGCCGATGACACCAAGCTGTGTGGTGCCGTCGACACGCTGGAAGGGAGGGATGCCATCCAGAGGGACCTCGACAGGCTGGAGAGGTGGGCCCGTACCAACCTCATGAAGTTTAACCAGGCCAAATGCAAGGTCCTACATCTGGGTCGTGGCAATCCCAGGCATAAATACAGACTGGGTGGTGAATGGATCGTGAGCAGCCCTGAGGAGAAGGACTTGGGAGTACTGGTGGACGAGAAGCTCAATATGAGCCGGCAATGTGCTCTTGCGGCCCAGAAGGCCAACCGCGTCCTGGGCTGCATCAAGAGGAGCGTGGCCAGCAGGTCGAGGGAGGTGATTCTCCCCCTCTACTCTGCCCTCGTGAGACCTCACTTGGAGTACTGCGTCCAGTTCTGGAGTCCCCAACATAAGAAGGACATGGACCAGTTGGAGAGGGTCCAGAGGAGGGCCACGAAGATGATAAGAGGGCTGGAGCACCTTTCCTATGAGGACAGGCTGAAAGAGTTGGGGCTGTTCAGCCTGGAGAAGAGGAGGCTCCGGGGTGACCTTATAGCGGTCTTCCAGTACCTCAAGGGGGCCTACAGGAAAGATGGGGAGAGGCTGTTCAGGAGGGCCAGTTATGATAGGACAAGGGGTAACGGTTTTAAAATAGAGGGAGGTAGGTTCAGGTTGGATATTAGGAAAAAATTTTTTACCATGAGAGTGGTAGAACACTGGAACAGGTTGCCCAGAGAGGTGGTGGATGCTCCATCCCTGGAGACGTTCAAGGCCAGGTTGGACAAGGCCCTGAGCAACCTGATCTAGTTGGAGATATCCCTGTTCCTTGCAGGGGGGTTGGACTAGATGACCTTTGAAGGTCCCTTCCAGCCCTAACCATTCTATGATTCTATGATTCTATGATTCCTACATGACTCTCCAGCCAAGTTCACATTAGGAAACTAACTGGCTGCATCTCGCCTCTGTGTTGCTTAGTTTTGCTGGAAATATAAGTCAGATGGAATGACTACCAAGAAGTGATTTATGATTCAATTAGTATATAATATGGTTGTTGTATTGAAGTTGAACAAGGTTGTTAAGTTCAACAAGGCCAAGTGCAAGGTCCTGCACGTGGGTCAGGGCAATCCCAAGCACAAGTACAGGCTGGGTGGAGAATGGGTTGAGAGCGGAAGGGCTTGGGAGTGCTGGTGGATGAGAAGCTCAACCTGAGCCGGCAATGTGCGCTGGCAGCCCAGAAAGCCAACCGTGTCCTGGGCTGCATCCAAAGCAGCGTGGGCAGCAGGTCGAGGGAGGGGTTTCTGCCCCTCTGCTCTGCTCTTGTGAGACCCCACCTGCAGTGCTACCTTTAGCTCTGGAGTCCCCAGCACAAGAAGGACATGGAGCTGCTGGAGCGGGTTCAAAGGAGGACCGACAAGATGATCAGAGGGCTGGAGCACTTCTGCTATGAAGGCAGGCTGAGAGATTAGGGGCTGTTCAGCCTTGAAAAGAGAAGGCTCTGGGGTGATCTTGGAGCAGCCTTCCAGTACTTTAAGGGGGCCTACAGGAAAGCTGGAGTGGGACTTTTTACAAGGGCGTGTAGTGATAGGACGAGGGGCAATGGCTTTAAACTGAAAGAGAGTAGATTTCAGTTTAGATGGAATCATGGTGGGGAGGCATTAGAAGTTATGGCTGCCCCATCCCTGGAAGTGTTCAAGGCCAGGTTGGATGAGGCTTTGGGCAACCTGGTGTAGTGGAGGGTGTCTCTGCCCATGGCAGGGGGCTTGGAAAGAGTTCATCTTCGAGGTTCCTTCCAACCCAAACTATTCTATGATTCTATTAAACAGATGGTACTTGACTGAGGGATCCATGTACCTGCTCTAGGGGCAGGTTAGTGTGCAGCATGCCCAGATGGAGGAGAGCTGCTGTTCTGCCAACTGTTTGGATTTTTTTCAGTGAAGCTATTTATATGTATCTTCGATACAAGAAGGTAGTTAACAAAATGAAAGGATATTGCCATCTCCCCAGCAAAAAGACATGTACCAGAAGGGTGGCTCCCAAGGAAGGATGTGTGCACAGTTGAGAAGCAGGATGTGAAATAAGGACAAGAATGGCAGTTGGGGGAGAGACCTTTTGCCACCTATTGTAGAAGCAATAAGTATCATAAGATAGAGGAGTAGAAATGACCAACAACCAGAAAGTAAGGAAAGGATGTGAAGGATAAATCATGGAGAAAGTGAAGTCAGTGGATTAAAAGCAGCTGAATTCAGTATTGGTTATGCATGGAGAGTTCATTGAGAACTTGGGACAAGCCATCAAAGAATTGGTCAAATGACTTAGGCATGTTCATGGTAAGGTTGGCAATAGCTGCTTTATTTTACCTGTCTGGTTTCAATGGTACGAACAGCATTAAGTTTGCACACATAATGGACTTGTTCTGGTCACTGAACAAAACATAAATACATGCAGCCCCATTAAATGAAAAATGTTGTGTTTTTACTACTTCAATTGAAAAAACATAAGGTTTGCCTAACAAAGCAGAAGAAACATTTATCAACAGAGGAATTTAATTATCTTTGACAACCAGTGATGAACAGATGGTGTCACACCTTGCTGTCTTGCCTGGATCTAATAGTTGTTCTGATTTAATGGGTTGTTGAAAATCTCTCTCTCCTTCCCAGCATAACACTACCTTCCCATTGTGTCCAGATTATAAACTACCTGAAGTGTCTTTCAATTTCATAAGAAATATCAAGGAGAAAGTGTTTTCTGATGATTAGTGTGTATGCAAATACTTACCTAAGTGCAACATGATAACAAATAAATAAGGAAGACTTGTCCTACAGTATGGTGTGACCTGCTTTTTTGAGCATTTGAAGAGGAAATACCAGCTTGAGCTTCTTTAAAGAGAAAGAGGTTTGAAATACTGTCTTTTTTGACCTAGGGAAATGCCTTATAATTATGAAGATTAAAATAACAGCTTTCATGTTGTTGGTTCTTGATATATTTTAAGTCTAGCCTGTGTTAAGTTTTGAACCAATTGGTACCATGTTTCTTGGGTAATCAAGAATCAACCATTACAGAAAAAAGTTTTTGTGTGCTAATTGTTGTGCTGCATGCAATATATCTAAAACATGGGAAACCAAAGCACTCCTCGGTTTTATGCTTACCTATCCCAGCTGTTTGTTACAAAAAAGGTGTAACTTATACATATGTGTGTTAACTTCGACATAGAATTCATGGTCAGCAAAAAGACTTCACTGAGTTTTGCCATAATACTGTAAAATTCTATTGCTGTATGTCTTCTAGGCACAGCTGTGAAAAAAGGACAGAAGACAGCTGTAGGTACCTCCTCCTGTTTGAGTGAGCTGCAGTTTAAAATACATACTTGACTTTAAAATACATATTAAGAAATACATGTTAAGAGAAACATTACTAAGAGACCTGTTTCTGTCTGCTGTGGGATAAAAACTGCATCAAAGTGTTCTTAAGTGATAAAAGAGGGTGTATCCGAACAGCGTGTAACATAGAGCTATCACCAGATCTTAATTCTTGGCTTAGCTATCAGGAAGGATCACTCCTTTCTTGCCAGAACAGATAGGACAGAGGCAAAAGGTGCCTTGGTAAGTCAGGTCAAGTCAGGAAGGCAGGTGACAGAACAGTGTCTTTATGACACGTGACAAGTAAGAACGTGATACTGACAGTGGCTCAAATTATTTTGCAACCTGGGATGCACTCTAAGTGTTGTTCAGAAATATCTCTGAAAAAACTTGACTGTCAATCATAATGAGGTGTGAATTATCACACAAACCTTAAGGCATCTGTGGAACAGGGTGCAAGCGTGATTGTGGTGGTTGTGTAGTGAACTGCAACTGTGACCTGTACATGGGAGTTGCTGAAAATGCCTTTAAGTTGTGTAGTAAACACATCAAACTAAACTTGCTACCTGTGACTTCTGATGTGTGATGTGTGGTTATAGCTGGTGTTGATCGAACCAAGTGGTGCAGACAATAACCAAGTGTTGTGCTCTGTTTCTTGAGTGTTGTCGTGAGATTCTTGCAGACCAAGTGTCCTGCTTCTCCTTAGAGGGAAGTGTTTGCAGATAGTGGTACCTCTCCATCTTTGTGTGCCCAGTGTGTGGCTATGGTGCCCAGTGCGATTCAAGCCAGTCAGTGTTAGGGGTGTTCCAAGCAAATCTCTGTAATAGTAGTTGATTCCACTTGAAAATTCTGTTTCAAGTTTTGCTAGGTCACGGAACTCTCCAAGTGCAGGAAATAGAATTGTAACTATTTTGGGCATTATTGATAACACTGTTGGCCTAATGGGGGATTTAAAACAAGACTCTGGATGAGAAATGACAATGACTCTTGGACAGGGACCTGGAAGAGGCCAAAACATGTAAACCCTCTTGCCCCAGGCTGTAGATAAAAACAGGAATGAAAATCTGTGCTCGGTTTGCCCTCTGAGAGTGAGATCAATTTGCATTCATTCTAGGTTTCAAAAGAAAGCTTAAAATATCAGTAGATTATCACGAAAAAAATTGGAAAAAACATTTTTCCACTGAAAAAGTATTTACATGAAACTTCATAAACATCTCTAAAGGTCGCCAGCAACTCTTCTAATATATAGACATTTATATTGTATTCTGATACGGACTTCAAAATTCTACTGTATAGTTTCACTACAGTTCTGAGTGAACTTTATAATGGTGTTCATTTAGAATAAATAAATATTTATGTATATATGCATGTTGTCATGTGCTTTCAGTAATGGCCTGCCAAGCATAGTCTTAAGAGGATGGTTCTTGATGGTTAACGTGGAGTTTCCCCAAAGTACAGCTATCCAGGAAATTTACTTTGGCTGACAAAACAGCAAACTCTGTTTATTGGAGTGGTAGGTGATGTGATTAATACTTCAGGAAAGCATTCCAATTGGTAGGGCCAAGATGTCCAGGCAACTTATTTTTGAAGACATAATAAAACAAGCAAGAGAGACCAGCTGTTTGGATGATAGAGGATAAGATTGCTAATAAAGATGAAGCAGCCACTTCTTGTTGCATGTTTACTCAATGCATAGCACCACTACCATTGCGCTAGTGGCATTAGCAACATAAATTACATCCCATTGCATGTGATAGCATGTGAGATGTGGAAACACAGAATGCAGATCTGCAGACTGATATAGGGAAGACAAAAGCTCAGTAAGCCAAGCCCATGGTGGAAATTAATGAGATCTAGAACACTGCTGAGGCAGGAACAATGCAAGTAAAATGCAAGGATGTGAACCTTGCCAAAGAAAATATTAATGTGGATTGCAAAATTGCAACATCTAGTAGAAGTATTTCATAACTAGTCATACTGGTAGAAAAAAATGAATGCTAAAAGTTAGAAGATGTGATACTGTTTTTGAAACATGGATCTGAAGGCCTGTGTTAGGTAGTATTGCAATGTCAAATAATGCACTAGAAAATTAATTTGTATACCCACTGTATGAGTTGGGAAGCTCCAGTAAATGCTCTGACATCCCTGCAGTCGACTCATCCCTTGGGTCTTAGAAGTTATATTTACTTGGTTGAGTTGGAGCTTGTCTGGATCCTGCAGCAATGCAGCTAAGCCTTGAAAATCGAGGAACCATACTGGTAGTAAGCTCTTTGTACACCATAAAAACAAACAAAAAACCTCAAACATGAAACCCACAAAACAATCAAATGATAAACAAACAAAAACCCCCTGACCCAAACCAACCACCCCCTCAAAAAAAAAAAGAAAAAAGGAACTAAATGCTGTTCTGTAAAGCAGAATAATTTCTTCTAGCTAATGTTTCATGTAGTTGCAGATTCTTATCGGCCTAAAGACCAAATAAAAGCAAGTCATTTATTTAAGGCTTTGTGTGTCAACAAGGTAGAGGTGGAGTAATGACTGTTGCTCTCTGCAGTTTTGTATGTTTGCTAGTCAGTTAATTAATTTTGTGCAATTTTTTATTTTGACTGACTTGATTTTAATCTGAGGTGGCGTTCGTGATACCTGATGGTTGTGCTGTGTTGTGCTGTTGATGAAGTAAGTAATTTCCCAACCATAGTTGTATTTATTTTTTCTTTGTTTATCTTGTCTTGGATTGTTCTGTGCAATGGCTGTCAGATGAAGTTGTTCTCTTTATTTTCCATAATGCTGCTAATATTCCATTAGAAGGGAAGGATGCAACGTGTTCCCATGAGTCTCATTCCACTATAGTGCACATAGACTGAAAGAAATGTTGACTGTCCACTGACCTGACTACCTCAGCTGATAGCTTTTAGAGGAGCAGGTTTATTGGCAAATATCTGCCCAAACGTGATTTTTTCAGTGCTAGTTATGACTGATAATAAAAGTGTTTATTGATACTTTGGAGAGAGAGATTTGCAATGCATCTGCACATTTTCATTTGAAAATGGATGAACCTGCACAATACCTCAGAATTAACTGCCATATAATGCACAGAAAATACTTATGTGCTGAGCAAGAAAGCAGGGTTTGGGCTGTAATAAATTAAGGGAACCGAAATATCTTCTCAGTTGGAAGCTCCTGCAGTAGTTGGCCTTGGTGCTTGTGTACCTGAATACCCCATCAGATATGTGAGATCGTGCACCTGGATCACTGTATGTCCAGTGCTTCATTTTCTAACTCGCAAAACACTGATGTGTAGTAGTCTGTAGGTTTAGTCTAATGAAGACAGGATGTATCCTGGGTAGGTTAACATTACTCTTTTCATACAGTCATTTTCCAGATGAATTGTAGGTCCATGGTTATTATGTCTTCGGCATGAGATGCTTGCATGTGTTCATATCTGTACACACATAGGCAGGTTCTAAATGATTTTTCTTTCTTTATCAGAATCTAGTCAGTGTTGTTGGTAGCACCTTGGTATAAATGAGGAAAATATATTCCTTTGATCTCCTCCAAGGCAGATCAACTGTGAGAGGTTCTCTGCAAAATGTGTTAGGGAAACTTATCTAGTGGAACTCTAAAATGCTCAGCCTTTTCCATGGTTTGTTTTTTTCCATTATCATGCAATTCCTGTTGTTGTGGTATACTGAAGATATCTCTGTGCCATATGCTTTTTACTTGATCTGTTTTTTCTTTACTGTTCTTTGGGTTCAACCCATCTTGCTTTTAATTGATTTTGTTGTAACTTCTTTTATTTAGGATTGCTCTGTCAGTTGCAAATGATAAATATATCATGTAAGTGTGTATATGTATTTAAGAAGACAGTCTTTACTGCAAGGTGGATCTGAACCTAAATGTTCAGTCTTGATTTCACATTTATTGTGAAACATTCTGGTGAAATTAAGATGAAAATTTAAGCATATAATGATGAAATTCATCATGACCTTGTATTTGTGAGATACTTCTGTATCCTTCATGTGCAAGGACTTCAGTGAGGCTTAAATACAGACTTAACTCTGGCTCTCTGCACAGGGGCAATTTTCCTACTTATAATCCATAACTGGAAACATGACCTCTTAGGCTCGGCAAGGGAAGGAAAGGGTTGTTGGTATGGGATACTGTGTAAGGAATCTGACAGGAACAAGCTCATGTGCTGTGAGCTGTGCTGAGCATTTGCATTTCCTGTACGATATTCAAGGACATCAGGTACTGGGTACCACAGAACTTGATCTGGGTTTTAAATAGTCCTGAGTCCTTTAGTCTGCTGGACATGGGTATAGAGAAACTCACTTGGAATCCCAAGGAAGAGCTAAACAAATATTTCAATTTTCCTGATAAACAAAATAAGAAGTAATTGTTGGTCAAGACAATTCTCTTGCTCTTCATGCGTGACGTGCTTACTCTTAGGCAAAAATCAGTGGATCATGTCATAGCCTGACTTTTGCCCTGGCGATCAATGCCATCCTAATCTATTTAGGGTGGCTGGGCTGGATTCTCCCTCAGACAGGCCTGTAAATGGCAGTGCACTGATACGCTTCTATGTGAGATGGTTGTTTCACTAAAGTGTCATGAGTTTAAGAGGCATTTGCTGTTGCCTACATGTGGATCACTGGCTTCAGGAGCAGACTTAGGGAATCGTTTGTGTGTGTAACGAGGAAGTGTGAGGGCTCAGAACAGAAGTCCCAAATATGCTATTTAATTTTTGCATCAGTACTTTAAGGGGCGGGGGGAAGTTTAACATACACACTATCTCTGTTAAGCAGAGAATGGTTTTCTGCAGAGTGGGAGGGAGGGATGGATATGCACTGAAAAGAAAATACAAATGCCACAGACCATCGCAGCTCTATCACAGTAACTTAAGTAATCAATAAAAAGTTACAGGAATCTTTCAAAGAATATTACTTCCTAGAACGTTTTCCCTGGGGAGAAGAGCCACTTCATTGGTACAGCAAGTTGGCTGCTGTACTTCTTTTGAGATATGTCTTGAAAAGATAGTAGAGGTGACCTGGGGACTTGTGAAGCAGAGTGTTCCAAAAGCCATGTATTGGAAGAGAACACTCTGAGTTTTGGGTCAGGATGTGAGTGCGCTGTCATAGAATCATAGAGTCATAGAATGGTTAGGGCTGGAAGGGACCTTCAAAGGTCATCTAGTCCAACCCCCCTGCAAGGAACCAGGATATCTCCAACTAGATCAGGTTGCTCAGGGCCTCGTCCAACCTGGCCTTGAACGTCTCCAGGGATGGAGCATCTGCCACCTCTCTGGGCAACCTGTTCCAGTGTTCTACAACTCTCATGGTAAAAAATTTTTTCCTAATATCCAATCTGAATCTACCTCCTTCTATTTTAAAACCATTGCCCCTTGTCCTATCACAACTGGCCCTCCTGAACAGCCTCTCCCCATCTTTATTGTAGGCCCCCTTGAGGTACTGGAAGACCGCTATAAGGTCACCCCGGAGCTTCCTCTTCTCCAGGCTGAACAGCCCCAACTCTTTCAGCCTGTCCTCATAGGAAAGGTGCTCCAGCCCTCTTATCTTCGTGGCCCTCCTCTGGACCCTCTCCAACTGGTCCGTGTCCTTCTTATGTTGGGGACTCCAGAACTGGACGCAATACTCCAAGTGAGATCTCACGAGAGCAGAGTAGAGGGGGAGAATCACCTCCCTTGACCTGCTGGCCACGCTCCTCCTGATGCAGCCCAGGACGCGGTTGGCCTTCTGGGCCGCAAGAGCACATTGCCAGCTCATATTGAGCTTCTCGTCCACCAGTCCTCGCAAGTCCTTCTCCTCAGGGCTGCTCTTGATTGCTGTATAACTTGACAAATTTTGGGTGGGATGAAATTACTCTTGGACTTCATTTCGATGTGTGTGCTAGGTCCAACTCTGTTAAATCTGTGCTCTTACACTGTTAAATGAACTGGAGATCTGCCTGCTTATGGGATGTCTGTAAAAGCTAAATGAAGTGTGGATGCATGCTAAGGCTTATCATGGGATAAGAATGAATCATCGTTAAGTCATATCTCATCTATTAATAAGCAAATGTATCTGAAAAAATGCTATATGTCCAACTTAGGTATGTATCAAAAACATTACAGAACAAAAGATTGGGAGAGGGGCCACTTGAGAACATATTGGGAAATGTGATATCTTCAGTAGTGTTTAACATCAAATGGTGTTTCAGAGGTAATGGGCTAAGGTCAGGACAAATGAACCCATGCTGTCTACCTGTCTTTGATTGTTGTGAACCCAAGATGTTAGAGATGCACCTTGACCTGGTGGAAGTCAGGTAAAAGGCTCCTTTGCTTCACCACAGAAGCATAAATCAGGTGAGTGAATGCAGTTCCGTAAGTATAAGTAAAACAATAGGTGATGAACACAACCTTCAAATTAGTGGTCTACAAGGAAGTCAACAAACCAAGACTTTTTTTTTTAGTTTCCGTGATAATTGTAGAATTCCATCTGTAGTTTTTGACTCTTACAGACTTAGGAGAAGTCTGAAAATACATGTCATTGGTGAGAATCCTATACATCTTTTGTAAAGCAGAGTAGTTAGAGTGATAAGAAATGAATACAGGTATGATAGGAGTGATAATGTCTAGTGTTACATATTCCCAGTGTGTATCTATTGATGTTGTGCTTGGCTACAGGTGTTTTTAAAAAGCGTTGACTTGGAAGATCAATTACATATTGAGTTGGTACTTGCATACTTAAGGAAGTCTCGCAAGCTTGGGGCTGCCTGATGTTTCCACAGCCGAAAAGTAATGGTAACAATGACTAAGTCAAGGTAATTAGAGTAACGTGGTAAATCAGGCTGGCTGTAGCTGAGACTGTCCTCCCCATGTGCTGCTGTTGGCTTAGTCATTGCCATTTTCTGTGAGAGAAGTGTATGAGCCATGTGAGGATTTTTCAAGTGAAGCTGAAATCCTGTGACGTAAGTATGCTGTTCACAAGGCTGAATTAGCCTTACAGGTTTTACATTGGCTTTTTGGTTCACCTCTCTGCAAAACTGTTGTCTAGGAAATATTTGTAGAAACTGTATTTTTTTGTGTTTCGCAAAGTATTTCACATGGAATTGTACTTAGCTACTCTCCACCCTCCTCTAAAAAGTTACTACAATGCAATCATAACTGAGGAAAGTCTTAACGTATTTCTGATAAAAGCTATGTTATCATGCATCATCTGTACTGCTAACTCATTGTTCTTTTGTGGACGTTTCCTTTGTGTATGTAAATGGCCAGCAAAATCAACAAATTCACTGCTGAAGTTCAAAAGGCTCCAGGTCAGAACTTGAGATACAGATCCTGTTTCTTCCTTTGCCAAATTTTTGTGACCTCACTCAGATCGCTTGATCTTTTGTTTTCTTATCTGAGTGCCTTGGAAATTACCATAAACCAAATCCTTTGCTCCCTGTACTTTATCCACCTGTCTTGGAGGCACAAAAGTTAACTACCAATTTTCAATATTCTGTTTAGCAGGATTGGGTACGAGTGCCATCAACTTTGCAGTGTTTTTCAGGAAATCTATTGAGGAGAAAAATGCAGAGACTTCAACTTGAAATTAGAGGTCACATCATCATCTGCATGTGGAATAGTGATTCTTGTCAGTGTCTAATATCAAGAAGAGACCCCTAGACAATCAGAGTCTATCTAAACTTAATTGAATTGGTCTTTTCAATATCTGCTTTCAGTGTTAGAGTGTGGTTCTACATATGCAACTACTTCATATTCTGACTAGTAAATGGCATTTATTTCTTAACAACATAAGGTGACCAAAACAATAAATCCGGAGGTTTTAAGTTCTCTTACTTGGAAGAAATTTTGTCGTATCTCAATTTCTTTGTTGAACTACACAGTTAAGTAACAAATTGGTTTAACCATTTTTAAAATCTGGCTTGGCCGTGTGGTCCAAAATCATCTTTTAAGCTAAGTCAGTAGTCATCTTCTGTGGTATTAGAAAACCTTATCTGTGTTGGAACAATTTAAGTCAAGTTGACTGTTGCTGTAGGCATTTGATGTATAGAACCATTACTGATCTTGTAGTGGCTTTTTCCACTGTTAAGCACTGCTGAGGCCACACCTGGGGTACTGTGTCCAGTCTGAGATGTGGGCATACTGGAGAGAGTGCAGTGAAGGGCCGCAAGGATGGTTGAGAAGAGGAGGCTTGAGGGGGTTCTCATCCATGTGTACAAATACCCGCAGGGATGGTGCAGAGAAGACAGAACCAGGCTCTTCTCTGTGGTGCCTACTGCCAGAACTGGCAGCAAAGGGCACCAACAGAACTCAGGAGGTACCCTCTGAACAGTGGGAAGCAGATTTTTTCCTATGAGGATGACTAAGCACTGGCACCAGTTGGCCAGAGCGGTTGCGAAGTCTATGATGTCAGTGTCAGATATGTGAAAGTGCCTGGGACAGCACAGAATTAGCTTCAAAAGGCATCACAGCATAACTACCAGAGGTCCCTTCCAACCTCAGCCCTTCTGTGATTCTGTTCGCGATTCCTCAACTGTGACATTGCATGACCAAATTAGTTATGCTTGAATGCTTTAAAATCTGACTCTGACATAGCTGCACTCAAGTGATGCATTAGCATAGGGAAGTGTGACTTGGCCATTAAGCAGAGTTAAAATGGTACTAGGACTAGGAACTTGGAGTTAAATTATCTCACCTTTCTGAATCTTCAAGTCAGTAGTTTGTCCAGCTGTGTAGTTTGGCCTCTTAATCTTTAAAGGGCAGAATACTGAGTTTCTGAGCAGATGCCGTGACAGCGGGGAATTGTGGGACAGTAGTCAAACAGTCTGACCGTGGGGACATGCTCTGGCTACATCAGTGTGTAGCTTGGGGCAGATCCAGAGGGAACACCAGCCCTGTGTTGCATGCTACTCCCTGTTGGAGGAACATCAAGGCACAGGAAGAGGGAGGCTGTTGCAGAGGATGCAGATGAAAAATGAGGAGAGCAGAAGTGCTAAGTTTGTCAAGAGCAGTGATCAACCTGCTCTGCAGTTTAGATGCATTCTAAGGCAGATGGGATGTACGGAAAACCTGGCTGTTAATTTTGTCGACTGCGTAGAGTTTAAGTGCTGTTTGGAAAATCTAGTTCTGATCTAGTTCAAAACTGAGATAGAACTTGGATTTGCCTTTTGTGTTTCGTATTTTACTCATTGCCAAGTCTTTTTTCCAAGTTACTTAGTATGTTTACAGAGGAACACTTTTTTGTGATGCTTATCACATGAACAAATGAAACTGCTCTTAAGATTAAGTGGCCTGGTGGCTTGATGTCAGGGCAAAGCAAGGAACTTGTTAGTCACTTTGGTCTGTGGAGCTCTGTAAGATTTTTCTTTAACTTACTGTGAGAATGCTAACTGTTCTTCCCGCTACTATAAACTGTATGTGTTGTCTAGGCCTCTAAAGAATAACCATAAGAATCTAATAATCCTATGTGCAGTTGAAATCTAAAACACTGTCCATGTTATACTATAGTATATCTTTGTTATTTTAATGGGATTTTTTACATTAGCTTAGTGTTTTGTTCTATCTCTTGCTTGTGTCTCTTCACTATGTTAATACACACTGCGTGCTCCTTACTAGATACCAGGAAGTTACACTTTTCGAGGTTTTACAAACAGTAGACTTATTCTAAGTCACTCATTAACTGGTCATATGAGCTGTTAAAAGCCCACTTTTCATTTACAGAGTACTGCTCCTCCCAAACAGGACTTTGAGAACCCTTGACTTCACCCTAGCTATGGCTGTATAGACTAATACGTGGTGTTCATGCCTGTTTCATGAAAGGTGGTTAAGTAAAGAACACAACTCCATTTATGAATGTAAGCCAAATACTGACAATTCTGTCACTGAGGTCTTAAATTTGGCTATGATATTGGTAACTAATAATGCTATGAAACAACGAAAAGGCGTTGTAGCGATCTTTTAATCCCTTGGTCTTTTATTAGTTATGTACTTGCTGGTCTGATTTGTGACAGCATCCTAGTAGCATATGTAACACAACAGCTAACATCATGATTTATAATACAAGTCTCAATCATGTGCTCTGAGGATGCCCTCAACCTTTTCTTTCAAGTCACAGTTTATATAGTTTTCTTACCTTTCAAGAGAATTGTCTCTACCTTTCTTAATTCAGGGCTTACTTAGATTTCTTATTTTTCAAATGAGTCTTTTGCAGGTTTGGCAATAGAATTATTTCATTAAAAGGGTCATGCGGACAATGGCAGTAGATTTTCGAGGTTGCTTTTGCCCATTTCTTCATAAAATATTTTTCATATTGATTGTTCCAAATGTGTTTTATGCTGATGGCAAGAGTACCGACTATGAAAACATTTTGTTAAATATATGCATCAGTAAAGGAAAGGTGAAATTTAATTCATATCCACAGGAAATAATAGATATTTTGATGTTTAGGAAAACTCCAGAAAGCAATGTTTAGCCAGGCTGTTGGTAGGTAGTGAAGACTAGGGTTTACTTTTAATTAGTGCAGTTGTTTGCATTAAGAGTGTTGTGGTACTGCTGCCTCGAGTGCCTGGTTTCTTGATTTCATGCTCACATAGCTTCTGATGTAGTAGACTTGTCTGTGACGTAGAAGAAATTCGAGATGCTGAAAGAACTCATTTTACACATTAATTAAAGGAAGCACTTCACACTTGCACAGCCTCCAAAGTGATGGTGATTCTGGCTCTTCGCAGAAGGTGGAGAGTATATAGCAGTATCTTCTGATATGATGGGAGAAGAGGTGTTTTTTTTTTTTTTAAAAAACCTTACAAAAGTATTAATGAGATGTCATTGAGCTGATCTAATAAAATTGTTCAATGGAACAGCTATGAACTAGCAACCCTGAGGAAGACTTCTAAATGATTGTGGAAAAACAGAATATATTGAGTAGCCTCCTCAAAACTTGTGCTGTTGGAAAGGTACGCTTAAAAAGTGAGAGGATAAGCAACCGGAACAGTGAGAATAACTACTTGAAATAATAACTAATTCTACTTGTTTCTCAGAGCTCACCAGGGAGACTCTAATGTAAGTTAAAGTAACTGACATAGGAGTGCAGCAACTTAAACCACTGGCTGCTTTGTTACTGATGGCTTGTGAGCTACACAATGGGGAATTTTGTTTATGAAGAGCTTTTTGACAGGGGAAATGGGGTGCTGATGACCTCAGTACCCTTTTTTCTGATTACAACCAATTCCCCTTCTTTCAGGATATTTAGTAGCTGCCTACCTGGTTTTACTCTGATGGTGTTCAGCTCACATGAAGACAGAAGTGTTTGGTGTAGACACAAATGGAGACTTGATTTTAGCAGATAAGGGTTGGAGGCAGAGATGTTAAAAAGTCTTTAAAATTACAATTTATTCAAGCCTATGCTTTGTGGTTTTACAGATCTGTATCCCTGGCCTTGCATATGATCTGTTTTTCCGTTAGCTCTGTAGTAGGGAGCAGCAGCTGAGAATGTTGACACATTGATCTTACATATTTGTCTATGTGAAGACAGATAATAGTCTGTCTCTTGGAATATCTGTGCTCAGATTCATGGGTGAGCAAGTCCAGATGATCATCTGTGCTGTGAAGTAACAAAAAAAAAAATCAAGGGCCTTGCACTGTCCCACTCCTCTTTGCCTTTTCAAGGGGACTGAGTGAAGTTAGTTGCTCGTGTTCTGCAGAGAAACTTGGCAGAAGTCCATGACAATGCAGCACCAGAGCAGTGTATTCCATCTCTAGCCATGTGTTGAATCTCGCACCTTTGGCTCACTTTCCCTGGACTGTTATGACTGTCACAAAGGTTAATAAAAACAGATTGCAGTACTGTAGCTTCAAATAGTCGAGATGGACTAAAGAAATACATGTGCAGTAAGAAATTATTTGTGAAATAGAGTGACTTAATATTGTGAAATCATTTTTGTCAGGTGAGTTTAACACAAACAAACAAAACATCTATTTCTCACCAACAAATTAGGTTCTCACGTGTGGCCTTTATGACCAGGTCCCTTTGTCAATGAGGTATTATATATGTATAGGGCAAACTTTGATAACTTGCTTCTATACCTCTTAAAAAACTATCAGGCATGGTATAGTAAGTTTGAAGGAGAAGTACCACTCTGGGAATAGATCTAGATTTGGTGACGAGTCCTCCAAATTGTAAAAAAAATCTTATTTAGAAGTCACTAGAATGTGGCTTAGAATAACAAGAGAGACTCTAGCTTTACTCATCAGCTCAGACAATTTGACTGTCTAAGGATGCTTAGTTTACAATTTTCTTCTGGTATTTGACCAGGTTGCCCAGAGAAGCTATGGCTGCCCCATCCTTGGAGGTGTTCAAGGCCAAGTTGGATGAGGCTTTGAGCAACCTGGTCTAGTAGAAGGTGTCCCTGTCCATGGCAGGGGGTTGGAACAGCATGATCTCTAAGTACCAACCCAAAGCAGTCTATGATTAGATGGTGACCCTGAAATATTGGTAAAGCTGCTCCTTTTCTCAAGAAAAAAAAATTACTTTGCTACGGCTGTACAATATGCAGAGTGGTGGAGCCTTCCTTCGTAAGGCTGAGCATGTTCTTTGCATGTTCAGGATTGCCCCTGGAATAATCCCACCTCCTTTGAAAGCCTCTGCGCATCCATTGTCAGACCCTGTTATTTTCTCTGCTGCCATGCTGGCCAGTGGACCAAGCAGAGAGAGGACATCTGTGTCTTGTGGCTGTTGTGTTCCTTAGTGGCTGCCCATGAGAAGCCTGAAGAAGAGTTGAGTATCTGTGGTTTAAGCTATAACTAAGATGAATCCTTAATGCTAAAGATGGGTACATAAGTAGAGGAGGAAAGAGTTAGTGAAGTGTTCTTTATTGAACTCAGCAAGGCTTCTAATGCTTGACCTATAAACATTACAGCATTTGTAGGAGACTGTGGGTTGTTAATACAAACCTCTGAATAGCTCAGTTACCCTGCCCTACCCAGGATTTTCAGCTGTTTGGAAGTAAGCAAATAAACTTAGAGTTTCCAAGATGTAGATTCTAGTGGACTATTCATAAACTGCTTTCATGGGTGTTGCCACTACACAACTGAAAAAATCCCTAGGGGATGTTCTGTTATCTTTGATATTTCGTTCTTAAACAGTATTTCTGTGCTGTTTGCATGGCGTGCCCTTTTCAAGTCTAGTTCTGGGAGTTTTTGAAGTCCTCTTGTTTAGAAATCTACTGTCAGCATTGGAAAGTACATATCAACAATAAAACATTGATGTTATTTCCATTCATGTTGTTATAAATGTTGATATTCCCCTTTGAGTACCTCAAGGGGTTGACAAGAAAGTTGGAGAGGGACTTTTTTCAAGGGTGTGTAGTGATAGGACAAGGGGCAATGGCTTTAAACTGAAAGAGGGAAGATTAGATATGAGGAAGAACTTGTTCCCTCTGAGGATGCTGAGGCACTGGAACAGGTTGCCCAGATGTGCTGTGGCTGCCCTATCCCTGAAAGTGGTCAAGGCCAGGTTAGATGGGGCTTTGAGCAACCTGGTGTAGTGGAGGGTGTCCCTGCCCATGGCAGGGGGATCAGAATGAGATTATCTCTAAGGTCCTTTGCAATCGAAACCACTCTGTGGTTCTGTAAAGTTAGTGACTTGGAGCTTTGCTGTGTTTCTGCTGCTTGAGCTTTCTTCTCTACCAAGTAACTGAGAGCCTGACCTAGTTACCCTGCAAATCCCATTGTATGTCCTGTTAACTTCCTCAGTCATGTATATGCATGAAGGCTTTCTCAGGGGATTAAGGGTTTGGGGTTTGGCCAGAAGTTGTCTCACTCATCTATGGTCCTTTGTCTAACCCCTGGTAAGCTGGTGTGTCGTAGCAGAGACAAGCCCTGAAGAGCTGTGAGTTTGTGCAGACACAAAGATTTCACAGGAGTTGAGAATGCAGTCTGATCTGTTTACATCTGTATAAACAAAGACCAAAGTTTGTCTTCGTGGGATTATTCCTGTATAAAGATATTTCTCAGTGAGACTCCACCTTGTGCAGTGGAGCACTGTAAACTCTCCAGGGTGTTGGTCTAGTGTTGCTGACTAGAGCTGAAATGACATGCTACAGGGACTAAGATATGGCCGATATGAGCAAGATACTGTATACATATTATGGAATTGGGCACTTTAATCCCCTCTGACTTCCTAATAATTAATGAAATACAGGTTGCCTTTGATTACAGTATAGTTTGGTTGAGAAGTTGAGCCTGCTCTTGACTTGCACTGTTTTGCTGATACACTTGCAGTTGCCAAGGATTTATGTGTTTTCAATTCTTCCATGTGGACTTAAAAAGCATTTAAAAAAAAATATTGATCTGATGAGCAGGACAGTCACATCTAGTAGAATAAGCTGTACTTAAATGTTTGATCTTTCGAAAAACATATATTCCTTTTTGAGTCATGTTCCCAGGCAACAGAAAATACTGTTCATGTTGTGTATGCAGTTTCTTTGTCTCCTATTCCTGTTAGAAGATGAGAACAAGGTTCTTCAAAGGATATACGCTCCACTGAAGATCTACAGTGGCCAGGAAGGTGCTAATGGGCTCTTGTGAGTCCCAAGCTGTTGCAGAATACCCTTTCTAGGTATTGTTTGGTGGAAAAAAAGTAAAAAAGAAAGAGGTAGAATTACATAAGCAATTCAGCAGGAATGAAATTTAACTTGTAGCTTTCCTTGTCTGTGGAAGTGCCATCTCATTTGGGTTTTTTACTGCCTATGAATATGCTCAGAAAGTGCTTTTTAAAAAGGTGGATACCCTTCTTGGAACTACAAGCTGTTTTTAAAACTCTGCTAAGTGCCAGAAGGTGGATGAATGAAGGGAGGCCTCATCTGGGACTATCTGAGTGGTGTTGGTTATTCTTGCCTCGATTGGTTGTCAGAGACATGGGAAGGCAAGGCTGATCCCGGAGGTAGATAGTAGTGTTGGGGAGAGGAGGCTGAAAAGAAAAACTTGATTTCTTATGTTTGAGTAAATCAGACTGGTAATTTGCTCTTCGGTCTGTGTAGAGCAGAAAACATCATCACAGGACTCAAGGGTACATGAGTTGCAGCTGAAGGAATTAATGCATTCATCTGAGCTGGCAGAACTGATGTAGGGCATGGGAGTAGCCCAAGGTAAGCTATGTAGCTAGGCCTGCCAGTGTGATCTTCGGTAGTGTTTCCAGTGTTGCAGATCCATTGGAACAAGGGTGATGAGACTCCAGAGGTGGCTTTAAAAGGGTGATGAGACTCCAGAGGTGGCTTTAAAAGGGTGATGAGACTCCAGAGGTGGCTTTAAAAGGGTGATGAGACTCCAGAGGTGGCTTTAAAAGGGTGATGAGACTCCAGAGGTGGCTTTAAAAGGGTGATGAGACTCCAGAGGTGGCTTTAAAAGGGTGATGAGACTCCAGAGGTGGCTTTAAAAGGGTGATGAGACTCCAGAGGTGGCTTTAAAAGGGTGATGAGACTCCAGAGGTGGCTTTAAAAGGGTGATGAGACTCCAGAGGTGGCTTTAAAAGGGTGATGAGACTCCAGAGGTGGTTTTCTTTGTGTAAGGAAGCAGTGTGACACGCTGTTGCTGTACTCCTGGTCTTGGCAGATCAAAGGCTGCCTCTTCCTAATGGGGAGGGGAGGTTTGTTTACTGTTCTCTTCCACAAGGAAAGCCAGCTATTTAGCTTAATTAGGCTGAAGTTATATTATCAGGAAAAAAAAAACAACAAAAAAAAGCTACCCAAACAACCAATTATATAATAACTAAAGTGTTCAAAGGTATGGATTTCAATGATGGAGTACTTAAGACAGGTGAGCTATACCAAACTGTTTGACTCTCTTAGAGTGGACAGCCCAACTTTGATTTGTAAACTTGTTTTTCCTTGAGTTTTTTTTGGATGAGGTGAAGAAGTAAAGAAGATAATTCTGAAGATCATGAATAATGACGAAACTAGAACTGTTTGAGCTTTGCTAGTTTTCTGTTGGATGCTTGTTGTTTCTGTACTGGGTAAGCTTGGGATGTTTGCATTTCCACTTAGGTTGGTGCAGGGAAATTAATGAGTAGAGATGATATTCTGAGATCTAAGATGACCTTTTAATGAGTAACTTACTGTACACTTAACAATCATTAGTGGAGATTAACCTATCAGTCAAAATCTTAAGTACAACTCATAATCTGATGTATAGCAACTTTGCATCTCTGATCTGGTGTAAGACTTTTTTATTGATCAATGTACACTTATCTACGTATCTAAAATATGTGCTTCTTAATTGAAAAATGTTTGCGCAAAACTGATTTTATTGACTTGTATGGTCACAGCTGTCTAGCACATGGTGTTTTCTTGAACCTGATAGTCTCCAACCACAACTCAGGGTGTGGTGACAGAGTTAATTCCGTTTCAGTTACAAAAATGACTAGTGCTGCTGAAAAAGTAGGCAGGTGTTACCTGTTGTTTGGACAAGTAGCCTGGTAAAAATCACAGATCTAGTTCTTTGTGTCAGCAGGACGGTTAGGACAACTGCGGCTTTTCTGCCTGTGTTTAATCCAAGGATTTGAACACAAAGCTAATTCAGGTAATAATGTATTAGTCATGTCATCCTGCTGCCACATCAAACAGTACGCTTTGGGTTTGAATGCTGAAACTTTTGTTTCAGGAAGAAAGGTTAGATATGAGGCTGTTTAACAAATGTATTTAGTTAGTAGGTCTGCTGTGGTTAAAGATGTCCTTTAGAATTATGACTGCTCAAAAATAAAAAGAGCAGTTGAATGAGATATGGAAGAAACTTGGGGAGGATTGCCTGAAGGGAAGGTTATTGCACATGTAAAAGAAGCACAGGTGATCCTCACAACTTGATCATGGTGCTACATATACTAAAAATTACTATTATGGGGAGGGAGTAAAGACGCAAACAGTTATAATGAGATTCGAAAAGAAATTAAGAATATTGAGAGATATATCAGTAATATGATTGAGAGCTTAAAACCAGCTATTAATTACTATTGGAGATTGTCTAGGATATGCAAGTCATTCATGTAGGCCTGGTGGAGGGCACAAAATCTGAAAGAGATATGTACTTTCCTACAGTGAAATCTGGAAGTTGAGCAGGGACTCCCAAAATAGCTTTAGGATGCCCAATTGAATCAGTCATACTAGCTACTGATTTCAGAGTTGGATATACAAATGTTGGGGTGGTTTAGGATTCAGTTCCTGTCGTGTCCTGTGCTGGTCAGAATGTTGGTTTTTGAGTTTGGTTTCAGCTCTGGCAGTACCTATAATAAGTTACATTACGATCCTACCAAACCAACGTGTACAGATGTCGCCATTTCCATTGGGATAAGTTTGGGCCCTATCTGAGGTGTCTTACTTGATTACTGATGAGCTGGGGGAAATAGAGAATGGACTGAAGTGCAGTAGGTTAGATATCACAGGTGAGAAATTGCTGTCTAATTCCACATGGAACTGTTGAAAGATGTTTTATTTTTCCTCTGGTGTGAGCTGGTTGACTTCTGAGCTCTTCACCTTAATTTAAGCTCCAGAAAGTTTCCGTAATATTGCACAGTTATTGTAAAAGCAGTTAGTCAAGTTAATAGGAAATTGGACAGAGCTGCACTCGGGTTCCAAACACAATTGGCCATGTGTTGGATAGTGAAAAAATGATGCATACTGAATTCTTAAGTCCTAGTTGTTTCCAAATGGCCCACAGTAAACAACCAAAAACATTAATTCTGAAAGTTCAGTCATGCATGCACCCTGGAACTGCTGTCACAGCAGGGAGAGACTAATTTGAGCATCTTGAGAAGCACGTTTGCTCACGGCATTGCAGTAGAGTGTAGGTCAGTCCTCAAGGTCTCACAGCAGCGTTTTGTTCAGGGTTTGTCTTGTTTTTTTTGTTCTAGGGAATTATGATGTGCAGGCGAGATTTTCTATATTGTCCATGTTAACAGTATTCAACAAACTTAAAAAATATTTTAACATGTCTATTGTCTTAAAAATGTCTATTGTCTTAAAGGCCTTTCAAAAATAATCAAATGGAGTCTTGCAAAGCTCTGGAACAGAAATGTGGTGATGTTTTGAAAATAATGAAAGAAAGCAAGAATTTTAAGTATTCACTTTTTTTTAACCAAATCACTTCTGACTCTACAGCACTTCTATACCACAATTTTGTTTCTGCCGAGATAAAAACTGCAGTCGTAGAATGGTAGAATGATTTGGATTGAAAGGCACTTTAAAGATGATATTGTTCCAACCCCCATGCTATGGGCAGGGACACCTTCTGCTAGATGAGGTGTTGCTCAAAGCCTCATGTGACCAGACCTGGAATGCTTCCAGTCCCCTTTATACACTCAATGGTACTCACTAGGCAGCATAAAATGTAATATTTGTATGTCAGACATGCTCAGAATACTGCTGCTCAACTCAGAGAGTGATGGATCAAGGGGTGGGGGAAGAAGATAGTGTATTAGTTTTGGACAGCTATAGTTCCATTTGTTATTTTACATTTAAGCTTTACATTATACGAAGTCATGTTCACATGCAGCTGGGATCCTTCCTGCCTGCCTTCCTCATGGGGGAGTTTGTAACCAGCATTTGCAGTGCTTTTAGAGGCTGGCTGTGGGATTAGGGGGAAGTTTAAGTAATAACTCTGAATAATAATAGGTGGGGTGTAACACAGAACATCAGAGTTAAGTAAGGACCTTCTGGCTGCTTTTCAATACATGAAGGTGACTTAAAAAGACAGACTTTTGACTAGTGTATGTAGTAACAGCACAAGGTGCTACAGTTTAAAACAGCAAGACGTGAGATTTAGTTGGGGTATAAGGAAGCAAGTTTTTGACTGTGATGGTGGTGAGACAGGTTGTCCAGAGGAGCTGTGGCTGCCCCATCCCTGGAAGTGTTCAAGGCCAGCTTGGATGAGGCTTTGAGCAACCTAGTCTCATGGAAGGTGTCCCTGCCTGTGGCAGGGGCTTGGAACTAGATCTTGAAGGTCCCTTCCAACCCAAACTGTTCTGTGATTCTGTCATTCCAAGCATCTCTTAGGCTACTTCATCCAGCCTCTGGGCTGCCTTTCTGAAATAGGATTTATTCAGTTTTAATTATCAACTTTGTTGTACTTGAATATCACGTACTTGGCATAGGTCAAAATTGCAGAAATAATTAAATACAACTAGGTGAGTGATGACTGCTGATACAGGTAACTTATACATTAATCTCAATTATGTAGTATTAAGGACATGTGAAGTCACAAGGTGACAATTAAAGGAAAATTGTTTTACCTGTAATTAAATGGGCAGTATTACTTTTTAATAAGGAAAATTTGAACCCTGAAATAAAAGTGTTTCTTCACCACTGTGATGATGTAGGTTAAGAAGGCATAGTTATTTTGATGCTGGAAGGTGTCTGAAAATGCCAGTGACAGCAAATAATGGATAACCCCTGAGTCTTTGACAAGTGAAGGTCTGACTTATGTCTTCATTTCAGTTTTAACCAAAAAACATAATTTGAGAAACAAGTTCATGTTTACAAGACGTAAAAGTTTGAGCCAGTATGATCGAGTTGTGAGTACGCAGAATACTTAACTAATGTAAAATTTTATTAAATGTCTTAATTATTTTTCAATGCTTTTTTGGGTATTTATTTTTTTCTGTAGCGTTTGATAAGCTTGCATCTTAATAATGCTGTTGGTGCAGTAATAGCAGGTGCAGTTATTTTTGTCTCTTCAAAAAGTGCTTTCATTGCAGAGCTAACACTGCTGTACCCTCTTGTAGAAATACAATATTGCCATACCTCTCAGTCCTTATAGTGAGTGTCCAGCTGAGTGTTATTTAGCCTGTGAAAGCAGGGAAAAGCAGTGTGAGTCCAATGATGTCCTTGTTTAATGCACACTTTATTTGCTCCTTCCACTGCCTGAAAAGATAAAGACAAGGTAAAGAACTAGGTGTGCTGTCAGCACACCATGGAAAAACATGTATTAGTGTTGAGGTAGTAGTTACACTTGGAAAGTCATATTTACTCCAGCCTAGCTCAACTGGAATTGAAGTTGCTGGGAATAAGAGTTAGCTATGTAATTCAAAATAACACCTTGTGTTGCTCAGTACTTGTGCTCCTTGGATTGGAAAATGGCTGTTGTTCAGAAAAGGCTCCATAAGTGATATTCTGTACAGAAATACTTATCTGTATATTGACACATAATATTATAGGTAACAATACATAGCATAGCAAGTGATCAAAACAAAACCTGAAATGATAATTAAAATGGATAGTTTATGTTTCTGTAAGGAAGAAGATAATCCTTTTGGCGTTACACAATTAGAAAAATAAGCAACTGTAGGTGCAAGTATGCAATACTTGTAAAGGTGTAATTTAGTAAACAAAAGTACAGCCTCACAGTACTTCATCTGCCACCCTAAATAGATGTATAGGGTTTGTTTATTTTATTTGCTTGGGTTGGTTTGTATAATTAGGACTTGACCTATTGTTTGCTCAAACATTTGGTAGGCGAATGGGTGACTTCAGTCATACAGTGATATCAACTTGTGCAGAGGCCTGGGTTGGGTCTGAACTTAGTAAATTTTCTTGTTGTGTCAGTTTAAGACAGGGTTGTTTTTTATTATAGTAAGTTATAAAGCTGTAATGGAAGCTCACTTGTGTTCCTCTGCTTAATATTTAATCCAAGCTGATTCATATTCTTTTACTGATCATGTAGAGGCCACATGAACAATCCAAAATACGGAAGTGTTTTCTAGCAATGATGCTGTTACACTGAGTATTAATTGAATCGGCTCAGGTGTGCTCAGCACCACATGAGCCCAGAATTCCTAACCATGATCTTAACAGGTACTCAGCCTGTTGCTGATATAGCTGCTGCTGTGGAATGGGGAGTTGAAAAGTTGTCAGCTGTATCCGTAGTTCAAAATGATACGCTGATGCCATTTATAACTGTTGACTCTGTAAAAGCAGCCAGTGGCCAAAACCCGAGATGTATTCGTCATGGACTGTGGTGGGTGGAACCAGCAGTGAGACTTTTGTGGCTCAGAATAGCAGTGCCAAATACAAACACTGAACATGGACTGATCGCAGAAAGGAGTAATAATCAGCTCACTCCATCTTTAGTTGGTGGTTGTGTTCTTTCCTTAAAAGTGTGCAGTTTAACTTCTAATGTGCCTGAAAGATGCGCTGGCCAAACGTGTTTCTCGGTTGCATCGTTACATCATGAAGAAATGCTTTTGGATATTGTTTGTGTTACCGGCACAAGTGTCATCTGAAAAGCTTTAATAACTTTTTTCCAAGGAGCTTTAAAGCCATGGCAATCACAGCATCAATAGGACAACCTCATTTCTTTTTAACAGGTTTCTGTAGGTAGTTCTTAAAGGGCACAGTTCCATATTTAAAAATAAAGTGATAGCTTGCCTTCATTGTAGAGGTATTGTAAGTAACACAAGGAACTGCCCTGAAAGGAGGCAATACTCCTTTAGATTTCTTTCTAAGGAGAAAAGGGAATCCCAAGAAGAGGTGTGGATAGTGAATGGCCTTGGAAAGGAGGAAGCCTGTAGATGAAAGTGGTCAAGGAAAGCTACATGGTTTTCCCCATAAAACTTGATATTACTTAGCAGTAACAGAGGGGTAGACTTTCTGATGTGTGACTTAGGGTAGAATACATGCTGTCTGTAATTGTTATCAATTGGTTTGGGTTAGATTGTCTCTCGTTTGCCACTCTTACATACTGTAATTTTGACCTGCTTAGTCAAAAAATAGCCCGTTAGCTGAAGAACTGTTTGATATAGAAAATGGTACAGTGTCTTTAACTTACAATTGCTTTTTATCACAGCATTGGTTATAAATACATTTCAAATAACTTCAGTACTAAATCAGATTAAGTTTTTTTCCTCTGTTTTGTTTCTAACAATCGTAATTATGGAAGAACACTTCCATGGAACATGGCAAGTCAGTAGTAGTAACTTGTAAGTAGTAAAAACGTGCTGAGCACTGAATAATACGAATGAAACAGGAGATAATTCCTTGAGAAGGTGATCAATCCTGATAGTCACCCATGCAGTTGGATTTGTGTCTAATCATTTGACTGATGGTTCTAATTCAAGCACTAAATATAGATTGTGATGGGAGTTCCTTTCTTTAGGTGTTGTAGGGAGGAAAAAAGCAAGATGAGGTTGTGGTAGAGCAGGATAGTGTACTTCTTCATTCCTTCCCCCTGCTACTCCCCAACTACTCCCCACAAAGTAGGGGGAAGATTCTATGCAAAATCTGTGTCAAGCACGGAGGTACAGGCTGAGGCTATAAAAATAGGGGACTGCTGTGAAATATCTTCTTATATAGCCATGGGCTGTGGATAGGGTGGATCTTACTGTTTCCTTTGTGAACAAATGCTCATTGAAAGCACGTATTTCCATGCAACCTGACATGCTCAGAGCTGAGCACACCTTTGTTTTTCACTGCTTTGTGGAAAGCACCTCCTCCTCCTCACCTGTTGGTTGTTTGGCTGAAGCTGGTGTCTTTATCCACAGGGGCTCTGTTTGGAAACTGAGGAATATTTACAGTTGAAGTGTTGTTGGTGATGGTGTGAAAGGTTTGTTTCAACAAAGAAAACTTTCTGAAGACTTGGGAGGAAAAAAAGAATTAATGATCAACATAACTTGAGAAAATAATATAAAAGTCATTAATGACAGAAGCAGCCTGAACACTGTGGTTTTTTTCTACTCTATTTTGTTGTCTATCTCTTATCCAGTGGCCTAAACCATAAATATAATGTGTTTTCGAAGGACTTTTTGGAAACAGGGTGTATCACTTGATGTTTGTTGTACTGTGTTTGACAGTTCTGTTGACGTTTCAAGAGATGGTGAAGTGGAAATCTTTTATTGCCTAAAAAATATTTTGAAAGCAGGAAAAGAATACTTTAATGAAAGATGATCCTGTTGAATAAGAAGTGTGATTTATTTTTAAACAGTTCGACTGAAATTACTGTAGTTGTAAGGCTTCCCTGTTTTTTATTTCATTGGAGGGGGCAAGGGAGGAAGGATCTGAGTTAGCTTTTAAGGTGCCAAAAATAAAAAAGGAGAAACAAATGAATGTATTCCCATTTTGATTAAATCTACCCCGGTATCGAGAGCTTCAGCAAGGCAAAGGTGCTCCATGTCTGTTTCAGTGTAATTTTTTCAGATTTCTGTGATGAGTGCTCAGTCCTTTGCCTGGGAGGGTTAATTGCTCCTTCCAGAAGTTCAAGATTTAGAAAGTGGGCTAAATAAAAGTAGCATAGAACAAAGTATTCTGATCCTGCGCTGGATTTTTTTTTTTGGTTTGACAACAAAGAAACACATTCATTGTATATAATGAATTTATCTCACAGTTCTGGAAAAGCTGATTGTTTATTCATGAAGGAAGGTCAGTAAGGCCTGGCTAATCCAGGCATTTCTTTTTGAAAAAAATTCTTTTTTAAAAGGTAGGATTCTTGC
Source organism: Tauraco erythrolophus (assembly GCF_009769465.1). NCBI lineage: Eukaryota > Metazoa > Chordata > Aves > Musophagiformes > Musophagidae > Tauraco > Tauraco erythrolophus. Next base: position 4,110,529 of record NC_141469.1, on the reverse strand, counting down.
CTTGTGAAATGGAAAGAATAATAGGAAAATGTGTGTGGCTTGCAGAAGGGAAAACTCATGGGAGATGCTAAGTGCCTATATGTTTAGAGGAACTCTAAATCACACCAGGTTGTGCTTTTCAATTGCTTTTTTGTTGTTGTTCATGATGACTGACACCAGGATCACTTGCATTCTAATTTTCTTATCTGCATTGTAACTCTGGTTCTACCAAATCCTTCAGATGTCAGCCTATTTGTTTGTTTTTAGCTGGTAGGGCTGGGTCCAGTGACAAAACCCCGTAATTTTGAGTCTTCTAGGGCAGATTGCTGGTGTAGGAACTGGCCAAACCCTGGCAAGACTGGAAATGTGTATTAAGTAAAGTTGAAATGATGATGGAGTAAGAAAAAAAATATGCAGCACATGAATTGTCATGTGACATTTCCAATTGGAAAGAGATGGTTCTTCAACTTTTTGTCTGGAAACATGACCCTGAGGTTACCCAGACATTATCTGTGTTGGTTTAATGACGGAGGAACGTGGATTCCCTCAAGCAGGAAGCAAGAGGTGTGTGTAGTAGGTGCCACGACCTCCAAGCTGCTTGGCACACAGTGAGGTCCACAGTGTAGGAGACCGGGACTCTATGATGGGTGCACATGTTGCCTTTTGATTTGTGCCCAGTGTAATTCATGTAGCAAACAGCTTGTCCGTTTTTTAGCTAAGTTGCTTCTTACCTTGTTACATGGCCTTTGAAAAATTAAAAAGCCTATTAGATGGTTTAAATAATTTAATTGGAAGAAACCAAAGGGGCAGAACTCTCTCTAATCCTACTGAAATGAGGATAAAATGCCAAACTGAAGCAAACTTCAGCTTCCCAACATTTCATCCTGTCAAAGTTCTAGTGCACAATGATGAAGTTTTCCATTCTCAATTATTAAAACCCACTTCAGCAGCAATTCGGAAGCACTACGGAACACTACTACCTCCTCTTAATCATTTGTTTCTAAAAGTGTCTTCTAAGACCTCAATGTTCAAGGCCATGTAGCCAATAAATGCTGATAATTTTTACTTATTTTATTCTTTTAAGGCAGCACAGATGCCTGTGTTTATTGACATTTAGTGCAGCTGCCTCTGTTTTGATTTAGAGTTCTTGTTCAGTGTAGCTGAGAGAGTGAACTGACACTGACAGTGTGGGAGTATGCTGCAGAGACAGATATCAGGTGAGCTATTTGAGCTGCTTATCAATTGTTAATTGTTTACTGATCCTTAAACTAGATACCTAAACTGAAAGGAACCACTACCAGCAACAGAAGCAAATTATATGGATCCTGTAGGTGTGTAGGCCCTACAATGTAAGTGGGATAATAAATTTTTTATTGCCCATTTGAGCTTTCAAGCTTTCATATCTAGGCAGTTCTCCTAGTGTGGGCCTCTAAACCTACTGTTGATCTAAACTCACTCATGACTAGAAGGTAATACTTTAATTCAAGCTGCATTAACAGCTGGATATTGACCAGTGGTCCACAAATATCTTTATTGTTGGATTTACTATTTCAAAACACTTCCTCTAGGGTAGCGCAGTACAAAAACTTGACTTCCTTGGTGCTGTATGCTGTCTGGACTCTTCCATATCTCTCTTAAACCGCTTGCTTCATGTTGTTGAAAATTCTCAGCCTGACACTTTTGAATGCGGTAGTGAGTTGAGAGCTTGCTGCTGATATGTCTCTGTTCTGGTACTGCCTACTGTTTTCCTGATAGAGTATTTTACTTTTTAGGAGAAGGCTTAACACCTTCAAATGGCAGAAGAAGACCAAAGAGATGGCATCTGAATATTGCTCTTTTCCGAGGAACACTGATTACAAGCCTAAAAGCTGAAAATAGCTTGGTTTTGGAGGTTCTGTAACTGTAAATGTTCAGCGTCAAATGACAAAGCAGGAGACTTCCTCAGGCTGATGGCTCATTTGAGATGTCTTCCAGCCTGAAAATCAGCCCTGCTTGCCTTGTCCTTATGGGAGTAGTTAGAGACATGGCTTTCAGATGCTGCTGAGTGAAATGGCTGAAAATCTTCAAGGAAACTTGAATGAGTCATAACTTCATATCTTAGTGACTGCTACTTGTAATGATGCAGATTGGGATAGGAAAGCAGCGTAGGCACCCGGAGACTACTATCAGATAGGGGCTTTAAGGTAGAGCCAAGCAGATGGGGAGGAGGCTACTTGGCAATGTTTGTCTGTCTCTGCAATGTGTGTGTAGTAGGAGAAAACATCTCCTTGCTGTCCCTCTTTGAAACAGCCAAAACCAAGTTAGAGTTAATCACTCCTCACCAGCATCCATAGCAAAACTGCCCAAGTAATAGTCATAATTACTGGGGAACATACTTAACTGAAGTGTTGAAGATCTTATAGGTGTTCCTCCCTAAACTGAAAATTCTAGGTGTCGTTTCAGCTATACTATTCTTAGCACTTGAGGACAATGCAATGCTGCTGTTGTTCATGAAGGTTACCAACACTGTTGTGGTTGAGGCTGTTACTGTTTGATGGAGTTATTAGTGTTCAGCATGATACAGAGACTGTATTGAGTCATAAGACTCTTCAGAAGGTCACCTGTTTACTTTCAGTGCTATCAGATCGTGTGCTTGTGTTGGGAGTTTGTAGTGCCAAGTTGGAACAGTCCTTGATTTAAGTCTGTGTATGCTCTCCTTGATGGTTCTGTATGCCAGAGGAGAGAAGGACTGCTGGAAACGGGTTACATGATGTCATTTGGTGACAAAACATATCATCTCCTTAAAAGATGTATGGTCTCCCTAAAATAAAGCCTGTTAAGGGTTTTATTAATAATATAAAAGAACTAAATATTTAGCTCTATACATCAGACTTTTTTGGGGGAGTTGAACTGTGATACCTTAGAAGAAGAAGGGAAGCCAAGAGAACACCTACTCAAACGGATGGATCAGGCCATGATCCTAAAAGCCACTATGTTAGGGTGGAGTAAACTTCAGGAGTCTGAGTCAGTCTCAGACATTGATGAGTTGGCTGCTTCCCACCCTTGGACAACCCTTGTTGCAAAGGGTGGTGGCCATTCTTAAGGTGAAGACATCAAATTACATGTCCCGTTTGTTTTTAATTCATTCTCACAAATGATCCCTTTATTATTGTTCAAAAATTGTGCAGGGGCACCTCTCCTGTCCCACAGTAGTCTCATGTATATGCCACAATGGTTTGCTGTTGACGCTGCTCTTCGCTTTGCACAGGTATCTGAGGACATAATGTTAAATCTGTGTTTCTCCTGGGCGCAGGGGTGCTGCAATGTGGAGACCTGACTGGAAAGCTGACTTGGCTCATGGTGTGTTAAAGGCCTATACAAATAAGGAAGGACATAACATTTCTTGAATAACCACCTGATGGATAAAATAGCAATTTGGCTTAAACCACATGTATTTTCTTTTTATTTGGTTAGGTTTGGTGTCTTTGTGTGGCTTTTGTTTGTAGGGGTGTCTTCAGGGGTGTGGCGTGTTTTTTGAGAGGCTCTGGGTGAAACACTTGGAGTGGGTCTCTCTCCTGGGTTTGTGTGAAGGGGCTCTTGTGGCAGGAGAGGGTATTTGCTCCTTGTGACTTCTGTTGTTTTGGGAGAACAGAATTTTAGACAGTGGTGATGCACAGAAATGGACAGGATACAGAGAACCTGGGATGGGTAAAGATAAGATACTTCGAGGGAACACTGAATAGTACCAGGTACCACAGAGCGTGGCCCATTGCACTGGGAGTAAGGATGAACTAAGTTAGCTCACAGGTACAGAAGATGGATGACTTCGTTTTTAAAGCCATTTCCACAAAGCTGACCGTTTTTTGTCACTTGCCTTGTTTGATATTGTTAGTCTTAAACAATACAGTGTTGAGCCAGAAGATGTGGTATTGGAGGTCTGGGAAACCATTAATTCTGCCTTTCCTTAAGGTGTGTATGTAATGACAGCTTGTCTCCTGCAAAACAGTGGAAATTTTTATTAGTGCTTTTTAATTGTCTCTCAGGCATGAGAGAAGTCTTTAAGATAAGCTTCAGTAATTCATAGATGTGGAAACATCTCAAGAGAAATGGTTTCAAGTACGAAAGCCAGTTATTTCTACTAATGGTGCTGTGTATGGGGAACTCGCCCAAACCCCAATACGGGACCATGGTTGGTGGGTGCTCCTTGTCTGTTCTTCTCTCAACCCTCAGTCCTTTTATTATATTTTTATCCTTTCCACTTCAGTGAGAGGAGCAGTGAGCGAGGTGCTGTGTGGAGTTCAGTTGCTGGAGTGGCCTAAACTGTGACACTCTCACATAGCTTGTGGTTTGCTTTTTCTGAGGTTTACATAGAGATGTTTCCAATACTCTGCTTGTTACCAGCTTACATCATTAACTATAGCTTTGAGTTGATAACACTTTTGCTACTCAGTGTAAGTAATGTGCCAAGTAACTACTGTTTTCTCTATCCTACTTAGCATCATAAACTCTAGTCTGGTTTACTGTTTCAAAGTCTAGTTCTGTGTTTAACTGAAAGCCGGAAGAGTATTCTATAATATGTCGTGGCTTTCAGTGCCTGAAATGACAAATGCCAGCCTCACTTGTCTGCCATGTTGCCTTTGCCAGTTGTGCAGAATGGAACTGCAGCAATTTCAGCTGGTAATGTATTATGCTTGGATCCATTAGATCCAAAAGTCTGCCTTTAAAGACAAACCTCAATGGGATTATTAGGGACTTAATTTCCTTGCATATACTTTCAGATAACATGTATAGGTAGTAAGGAGTTTGTGCTTCAGTTTGCATGTAGTGTCTTACTGAATCAGCTCTATTTTAGCGTGACTGAAGACATCCTTGAATCCTTTGAGGATAGACCAAAACTCACCCAAGACTACCTGGCGGCCGTGGTAGGTTATTCATACAACACTGATGAGGAGAAAACTCAACAAGAACACAAGCAATAGCTCCAATGTCCTGTTAGCGATAACATGCTGTTTCATGCATCCACGTAAAACTTCCTTTGCAGGGTAAAAAACGGTGCCCTGGTTTGCTATACAACCCAGAATGAGTTACCTACAATGTGGTGCTTGATGTTGTAAACAAAATGTTTTTCTTTATTGGATATTTCTGGTTGTTCGTCTGGTCCTGGTTTATCATGCTGTCGTACCTGTGTTTAGTAGATGCGTCTTGGCATCTTCTGTTTTTAAATGATGACAGGAGGGCTTTGGCTGTTTTATAGAGTTGGTAAAATCAAGTAAGCTGCTCTTGAGCTGACTTGGAGCCATTTGTGTCTTCAGTCAGAAGTGGGACCTTAGATATGGAACGGAATTACCTGCAGTGCAAGGGGCATCCGGTGCAGTGTAGGGTTTGTTGTCTCCTTGGACTTCATGGAAAAGTAGCGGCTAATGTCTAGGGTGTCCTTTTTTAAGTGTTGGTTTTCCGAACTTTTGCTTTACACAGTCTGCACTGTCTTTCCTTTTCTGGTGTGTTTTTGATGGTTTTGGGTTTTTTTTCTTATTATCTTTAACTTAAGGAAGAAAGTCATTATTCTAATTAAGCATAATGGGCAAATATTTCTCACCAATTCAGGTATTTCAATATATGACTAATTTTAATAAGCACACATCTTTAACAAACCTTAAACTGATGCCCCTGTGATTTAAGAGTTTGCTAAGAACCCCTTAAAACATGATAGGGTTTGTTCTTATCAAGAAAAGCTGCAAAGCTGTTTCTTTTGAAGAGGGATAAGAGCCCGTCTGCTTATTACCTTCCCTTCTCCTTTGATATTTCTGACCAGTTTTTCTTAAGATTGCAGGACTTTTCTGTATTCAGAAATGAAAGGAGACATCTTATAATCAGTCTTGATATTCTGCATAATTCCTTTTCCCCAAAGAAGTCAGTTCATAGCTCAGCTGAGCAAACATTTCAAAGAACACTGTCTTTGTCACCTGAACAGTAAAGCAACTGGTTATCAGGAAGTAGGTTCCCTTCTAGTTTTCTTTCAAAGGCAAAAATTAGGAAGTTAAAGCAGACTTGAGCACATAGACTTTGGGTGGGTGTGAGAGATTTTTTAGCTTACTAAATAGTATATCCTGTTCTGATTGTACGCTTGGTGGTGAGGACACGGGCCATGGATGTGTTCCACTAAGACAGTGTTGACCTCCTTGCTTTGACGTAGGAGTATGCAATAAAGATGAAGTGGCAGAGTTGCTGATGGATGCACTTCTTATCATGCATCTGATCTGCAGAGACACTGAATCTACAGAAAGATCTTGGGGCTACCTCACTGCCAACAGCTCCGCCCTTCAGAATGATACCTTTGTCCTTCAGTGTTTGTTCATGTGCTTTCAGAAAGCGATAGCCTGAGCATCAAAATAGCACAAAGCATGCAAGTTCTCAGGAGAAGGGGAAAACAATAGATTTAACACAAAATGATACAGCATTCTTTTCTTTGATCCTTTTGTCTTTCATTTGAAACTTAGTTCTTGTTTGCTGATATGGCTATTGTTGCTCTAGTTGGAATCACTGTCTATAATTGCTTATGCTCTGTTTTGTGTGTTGCATTAAAAATTTAAAGCTATATACGGTTGAGTCCTTTCCCTACTGCAACTACAGAAATTAAGTTGATATGCTGTCAGTGATTGCAAGTAAGTCTGACAGGGTATATCTCCCAAGGAGATGGTGTTAAATCCCTGTCTGGTCCAAGCCTGTTGATTGAATACAATCTACAGCTCATTTTCCAGCTGAGTTGGGTTGAAAGCTGTTTAATTGGTAACTTAATGCAAATCCCAAGTTCTAAATGCAAATGTCCATACAGGAAGAATAAGGCCAAAACAAAGTCCTTCAGGAACACACCTGCTTATAGGTGAAAGGTAATTCAGGGATCTATGTTTTGCAATCTAATGAGAGGTAACACTGCTACATGGTGTCTTCTCTAGAAACAGGGAATGCGAGTTTGACAGGTAAAAGCTTGTTTTGAGCAATTTCTGAGTGATGGGCAAGTGGAGCGAATTGGGTGCAACTTCCTTTGTAAATAATTACCATCTGTGTTTTTAATAGGCTGTAGTTATCAAGCCCAGTAACAGCTTCCACTAAGTGGTTATTGCTGAGTGATAAGTAACAATGATGATCTTGTGTGAGTGTGTAATTGGTGTACTACATGCATGAAATGAGGGCTACGTGTCATAACAAAAGCTTCAGCAGTGGCACTTAACAGTTTATTGTTTAAAATCGGATTTACTAGTTTGACTTTTTGTAGAAAAAAGGGAAGTGCTATTGAGATGGGAAGTGTGCAGTGGTGAACACACCCACTGTACATCAGTGAGATGCATATCTAATACTGCCATTGAACGCGCTTCTCACTGGTCACTTACACTGAGCCTTCTTGTTAAGTGTTAACAACAGTGCAAGTCATCTTTAAAAAGCCATCTCCTTACAGCTCCTTTCTTGGCTATTGTTTAATGTGCTAAATGATGGAATACGTAGGATAGTGTCATTACAAGATACCTATATATTGACAGTGTTTACCTAAACAATTTCAACTTTTCCTATTCTGATATTTCCACTCTTTCTAGTGGGGTTAATACATCCCCCTCTTGTGCGAGTACTGTGGCGCGTTTTTCAAGGGCAGTGTGGCACTTGAGTAACTTTTTGTTCTATAAGTGTGTGTTTCTATTCACTACTCTTTCTAGTAGGATTCAGTCTGTAAGTAAGATTTCAGTCAGTAAAATTGATGCAAGAATGAGGTAAGTGTTACTTGTTTCTAGGCATCGCTCAAGAATTATGAGTTGCTTAAGTGCATATTGCTTTTGTAAATCCTTTTTTCCATATCCGTGGATGAGAGAGGGGCAGAAAAAATAATGAATTAAAATCAAATTATTTGGTGTCTACTGTATGATGCTGCTAATATGTTCTGAGTTGTAAACACAGTACATGGGGTTGCGTTGACTAAAGTCTTGTTTCTCTCAGAAAATGATCCGGTGAAATAAATGAAATGCTGGTGTCTATTGCTGCTGTTGTACGCTTACGGTAACACATCTTTTAAATTTCCCAGCCAATAACTAGATTTTACTTTCTTGGATAATAATTAGTGGTTCATCTTAGGCTGTGTCTGAGTTCAAATAGTAGGTAACTTGGATTATTTTTTACATGCAGAACTATGAGATTACACTGAAGTTTCCTGCTATTTTGTTATACTATGTCGAGACATTTCTTCTGTTACAGATCCACACATTTCTGTGTGTTCTCTAAATAATGTTTCAGTGTTCTAAGCTACTGTCACGGGGACCAATGTTTTCTGATGTGGCTCTGTTTTGTTTTTTTTTACTTTTTGTAATTTTATTTTCTCTCTGTATAGGGACACAATGAGAGTTAGGATCTGGTAATTAAGCTACTAGACTCCCATGGTTCTTTGTCTTGCCTTTGGTCCGGGTTACTTTCAGACAAATAATTGACATAGGTGAAGAGACATTGATGCTTGTTTCCAGCTGTGAATGCAGACAAATAGTGTGCATGTTTGAAGTTGCCACCAACAGGCATGGTGCTGCCATCTTGTAGAGCTTTTCATACCCAGTAGTATGAAAAAAGAGAATCAACATGATGGCAACTTGCTGGTGGTTTACAGCATAACTTGCAAGAAAGGCTTTTTGTGATTACTTTAGCGTAAATCAGTGGCTTAGAAATGGAGTAACCTGACTGATGTAATTTTGGGTGAAGATGAATTTAAGTGTCCTAGCAGGTTCTTCTGTTCTTACTTGGTTAATTTTTCATTCATCTGCTTGATAATTAGTTGAAGATGAAACTAACTCAGAGGTTTTCCCGTGCTCTTCTGCACTGGGAGAGGCAATAGCCATGTCTATCGTGTAACCTATTTGGCATTACAAAGATAACAGCAATCAATGTTGGACAGGGCTTGAAGAGGCAGATGCTGGAGAAAGAAGAAAATTCAGCGTAGAGAATGAAAGTGGTTAGGGATGTTCAAGGTCACTGATGGCTGTGGATTTGATAGAGCAAGAAAAGAAATTTTCAAGCTGTGAGTCTCTAGTACCCGTTTTGAGCCTAGTGATGAGAAAGGGGTTAAGTGTTAAGGAGACAGTCTTTTAGATCTGTACAGTCAGGTAGCAGGCAGGCTATGTAAAGAAGAAGGGTAATAGACTTTTGACTCCTTTCTTGATGTAGTTGCAAATAGAGCTTGTAACAGTAACTGGCACATCTCTGTGCAGCAGCAGTTCCAGCTGGCTGCTGACCTTCCTTCACAGCAGTTGGTACAAATATCAAAACAGTGGTTGAAGCTCTTGTGAAAGACTCTGTTTAGACACAATGGCACTAAATGGTTTCTTAATAGATATAGGCTTTTGTTGTTACCTTGACAACGATGTGGATAACTGACCCTTGCATCTTTCTAATGCCATCGCTCATCACACAACTACAATGATGGTAGGGATCCTCTGAATGTCCTGACCTCTCCTGCTACTGTTAGAGCTCCTTTCATTGACTTGTCATTAGAAGGAGCTTCAGGGCACTTAGTTTTTGTCTGCCGAATGCTACCTTGGGAATACCTGTGTTCCAGAGAGTCCTCTATGCCTGGGATAGAACTGGCAGGACTCTAGTGAGAGCAGCCAAGGCTGGGAGTACTTTTCATTACAGAAGGCGAAGAGGAGGAGGAGAAGAGGGGTGGCTTTGGCAGGTAGGCAAAACGACTGCTGCTTCTCGTGACAGAGGATGTGATGCCTAGTTGGAATGATCCTGAAGCAGGGGAAAGCCTAAATATACAGAGGCTGATGGTTTTACTTAAAAAGCAATACTGAACCAATTGAAAGAGTAGTTTCAAACACTTCCCTACAAATTAGAAAGCGAAGTATCTCTCTAAATCTGAGACTTCTTCTGTAATGAGCATATTTTCCTTGAGGTAATGTCTCATCATTTGTTTCAAGAAGTGTTTGTCCAGTGGATATGATGTGCTTGCAAATTTGCCAATTAAGTAAAATGCAACATCCCTCTGAAGATATGAAGTATGACAATTAAATAAGGGTTCTGTGGAAATATGCAGTGCCTAGTAAAATAATTTGGAAATCATCTCGAAAGTAGATATATCTTGATAACATGTTCTTTTTTTAAACTAACATGAAATCCTGCTTTTTGGAAAAAAAAAAAACACACAGTGATGGGATGGATACTCAGTGTTGTTTAAAATGCACAAGCAGGGGAAATACAGGAAATTGTCCTGTGAAACAGCATCAGGCGAAACTCCAGAGGATCAAGGTGGTGGTGTTCCAGGGAATGAGGAGTGTGCAGTTAATTTTTTTTTTGTGATGGACCAATGGAAAACAGTGTGATTCAGGATATTTCGGCCATCTTGATTAACTTGGTGAATTTGATCTGAAATTGAACATGAATGACATCTTTGACTACTGGCACTGATGTGGTGACACCCATTGCAAACCTGTTAGAGATAGGGGGTCTCTTCAATACTGTGCTGTTCTGTACTAGGACCAGGAAGTGCTCTCAGGTGCTTAGTAGTTTATTTCCCAAGAACTTAGCAACTTGTGGCTCTCCTGTGCTTCTCTAAGACGTATTAAGTTAATATTTTTTCGGTACGCTGAGGTGCTGACTTCTGTCAATAATGTCAACACAAAGGAATGTACTTCTGGGTGCTGCTTTCAGTAGAACAGGAAATGTGAGTCTTGAAGGAGGAGAGGCACAACCTTCCAACTTCATGTCAGGTGCTCCTTGCTTCAGTTTGGGCTTGTGCCAGCAAGGTTGCTTAATGACTTGGGTCAATGTTGTAACTTAAGACAAGCTCCTTTACAGTTTAGTATCAGTCAAATGTTTAATGTTTTTGTCATGTTTTTACTTTTGCTGTTGAAAACGGTCTGTTTTCTGTCCACTTCTGGTTTATACTGTTCAGTACAGATTCGGTTTAAAAAAAAATTATTCTATGAGATGGATTTTTCGATTATTCTCTTCTTTTTAAGCTATGTTTAAATAAAGTCTGTGTAATGGGTTATCAGAGATGGTGCAGTTTTTCTGTGTAGCAAGAAAAAAGTGTGTGAGAAGTCTAGATCTTTGTGTCCTACGTAATGTAATCACAAATATACATAGATCATGAGTATTAATTACGGAAAAAAGAATAGTGCCATCTATTGTTATAACGGCTTCATTCTTTGCATCCTAAAATCCTGTTTTGTAGTACATTGTGGTGTTGCCTCTTTTCAGCCACTCCATCTGAAGTTTTCCATGTCTATTTTGTCTGCCTGTAGCTGGTGATGTTATTTTGGCTGTGTTACGTAGGCCATTAGTAGAGAGAGAGATCAGGAAGAATACATTACTTTGCCATGTTTAAGAAGGAAATGTTAAGGATCAGTAAAGCTTCACTACCTCTATTTGGAAAAGCAGGCATTTGGCTTTTGCTAGAGGAATAGTTGATTGCAAAAATATATGTATTTCAGAAAAGCCATGTATCTTAACGTGTTCTGTAGAGACTTGCTACAATTTGGAAGCTAAATTCTGATAGGGGTATATACCACAGCCCAGGACTGCAATCATTAAGAAGCTCTTTGCTGCAACTTAATCTCCTAACAGGTAGAGGTGATTGTGGCACTGATTGTTCCTGGAACTGAGAACCCCAGGAATCAGTTTCTGCTTGTAACTGAAGACACGACTGCAGTGTACGCATCCAAGGGAGCAAAATGCAATGCAGTGCTCTAGAACGTTATCAGCCAAAACCAGGACAAGTGTTAACATTGTTTAAACTAGTTTCTGGCAGTAATGTCTCTTTATCCTCAGGTATGTACCTGTTAAAGGAAGTGATTGCAGGAAAGCGAGGCAATTTGTGAAAAAGAGCAGGAAGTCAAAAAGTAGAAGGATAAACTTGAAGGTGCTCAGATCTTTCCCTGTTATCGGTGCTGTATACTTTCTTACTAATACCTTGACACATTAAATACCAGGTACTTAGTGCCAAAAGCTCTCCTTGGCAAATGGAGAAGCAAAAAGGAAACTGAGTGCGCACGTCACTGGGATTTGTCATAGTTTCTGAGGTAAGATTACCTTTTGTGAGGTTTTGCTAAGGAAAATTTTCTTCACAGGATGTGTCCCATCATAATGAGTAACACTTAGTGATGGTTCTTCTCCTTGTCCTACACACTATGTCTAGCACTGGTCCCTACAGGCTTGTGTGCTGTGTCGTGTTCCAAATCCCAATTAATCAAATAACTAAAATGATTAAATATAGCAAGTGTAAGACTGTGTATAAAAGCATTGAACTAGCTTTTCTTGCACAGGTAGGTATTTGAATGGTGACTTGTTGTTCCAAAGTTCATGCACAGAACAGAAGTTCAGAACAGGTACATTTGAGCATCCTCCAAACACTTGCTATGAAAGCACAGCCATTGTATCAATGTGGTTTCCCCAGACAGAAAAAAACATAAACTAGTGCAAATAATCCCTTGCTAATAGTAGTGATTCCAAGTATGAATCAAGTGCTGTGTTTTAATTGCAGCTGAATTTTACCGCTGACAAAATATGTGGCTGGATTTCACCTTCTCTTGGGAATTTGCAGGTGTCACTTAAGTTTGAACTACACACATAGTTTGTACAAGATTCTGTAGCTTGTGCTATGCTGACCTGTGAATAAAGGGTGGCAAGGAATCAAAGTCAGAGTAAGGATTAGGTCAAATAAAATCTGAGATGCTAAGAGTTGGTAAGGAGCATTAGGGAGCTGGCCACACTCACAACTTAGGCATGTGCTTTCTGTGGAAAACCAGAGTTCGTGTCTATGTTTATTTCATAAGATACTGCAGTATACCAACTCTATCATTTACCTCTTGATTTGTTTTGATTCCCTTTTGAATTCAACAGAATTGTATTTTTTAAAAAAAAAAAGGCAATTACTTACATTTAAGTGATGGTGCAAGCCACTTAAGAGAAACTATGAATGAAATTTGGAAGTCGGAGTAGTGTAGTAATGGATGTAGATAATGCTGGGAAGGCCTACACCAGCTGCAGAGGAACAAAAGCTGATGTTGCTGTCAGGATAATGTAAATCTGGACTCAACAAACCATATCCTGTGGTGATTTGAACTGTATGACTGCACAGGGAAAAGTGTTTTGGCCAGCTCACACCACTCGCTCGGGGTGTCGCAAGGAAAGAGCAACTGCAGAAACCTTTGTGTTCCTCCGTCAGCCTCATAAGGTCTGTGTTAGGGTAGAATTGTGTTGGGGAGCCAAACTCAGCTTTTTTGTGTGTACTAAATATTGGAAATCATTCTACTTCCTTCTGTTCCTATTTAATTAATAAACGTATAGCGCTGAAGGATTGCTCTGGTCCCAAACATGTCCTGTTTTGTAACGCTGAGACAACAAATACCACTTGCGTCGACCTGACCTTCAAAAGTATTTGTGAGACGCAGATGTTATTCAGATTGTACATGGCTACCTAGTGTTTATTATGTAATTAAATTGTGACTGGTTTTGTTGTCTTTACACAATCATCACCTGAAAACATACATACGTGGTTCTTTATTTTCTTTTAGCTACCCAAATAATTGGAATTGTTCCTCCGAGTGGTATGTGGCTCTTTTGTATCCCCATATTACTGCCCTACATTGTGTTCTCTTAGGCTATTGTATCCCGTTGAACTTGATGGAATACATTATGCAAATCTGTGACAGCTTCTCGTGTATCAGCGAGAGAGATCTCTGAAAAGTAAGGGCTGCTGCAGAGTTACTGATTGAAGTCAGATGCAGTCGAGCACGGGCACAGTCCACCCTTTGTGAGAAGGAAGAGTTTTGTGGATAGCATGGAGCCTTAACTGCTGACTTAACCCTAATAATGCAAAAAAAAAATAAATTTACTGATTTTAATGATCTAATAAGCTTTTTCCAGCAACTGAAATAGGTTATATTCTCTGAGCGGGAATGTTGGAGTGTATAATGTAATACATGCGTAGTTGTGCTGAGGTGGGAGGAAATCAACTCATGGGGTGCCAAAGGGGCAGTGCCAGACGTAAGGAAAAATCTTATGTTAGAGAAGCAAGGAGAGGCATACCTCATCAGCTTGAGCCTGTATTCTGTTTGCTGTCATGGGACAAGGGTATAAAGCGAGGATGGATGCCATTAGATACAGAATCATAAAACTGCAAGAGCAGGGAAGGGGAGGGTCAGAAGAGAGATGGCAGACAGCCCTCAGAGTGCAGCAAAGGGCAGGAGTTGTCTTGGGAAAATGGGAGAGGCAACACTAGGATTGTGTGGTGCACTAGAGCTTAAATAACCATTGCTTAGGAAAGACCTGCTTGATTTCAGCTGGACAGTGCCCAAAGGAAGATGACAGGGCACAGAGTACATGGACAGCTGAGCTTGCCTGAAACTCAGTTTGAGCGATCTGTGAGGGCCGTCACTGGGGGTATGTGATGATGGGGAAAATGAATTGGTACTTCTCATTTGCAGACAGGCAAATCACAATTTTTCCCTTTATAGTTCTTCACTCAAGCTGGCATGTTTGATGTTGTACGTCTGCAAATGTTGCAGTTAGGAATGTGATAACTGGCTGTTTTTACAAGCCATAGGTTCATTTGGTTTTAGGTCACCACAACTCCCAGTTGAGCTATGAGCTTATTGAGCTACGGCGTGTCGCTTAGTATGTAGTGGTTTAGGCGGATACTTAAGGTGCTGCTGTCTTTGCTAGCTATCCAAGTAATTTCTGAATAACATGGCTAGGAAAAGTAAAATACTGGTTGCTTTAACACATCAGTGTTGAGACTATGTTAGTCTTGCAGTTGCTACCCTCACTGGTGTCATGGTGAGATAATTTGCAAAGGAGTTAAAATATTGGTCGTGTACCTCCATGCAGATGTATGCCTATGATGTGGAATGTGAAATCACATCCCAGTATTAGGTCTATATGTATTCCCCAGCCCGGAATGGGCGTGAGGCTTGAAAATGCACTGTCCTCCCTACCTACAGTCATCCAAGTTGTATGTATGTACTCAGTTGTACCTTCAGGACAGCTGGGAGATCAGAGCTATAGTGTCATTGATACCATGTCAGCCTTGCTGTGCAGACTGCTACAGATGTTTAATGCTACAAAAGCATTGCTTTTGTCTTACGGCTGAACCATTGTTAACTCTTCTTTTCATTTCATGTGTCTGTTCCACTTTAATCCCATATACTTTCTGTCCTTGTGCTCCACATCGCTGCAGATAAAGAGGTCTGAAAAACACTGGTCTGAGATTAGAACTAAAGTAGAACAAAACACTCCTGTAGCAGAAAGCAAGGATATGGATGCCCCATCCCTGGAAATGTTCAAGGCCAGGTAGGATGAGGCTTTGGGCAAACAGATGTAGTGGAGGGTGTCCCTGCCTGTGGCAGAGGAGTTGGAACTAGATGATCTGCAAGGTCCCTGCCAACCTTCACTGTTCTATAATTTTATGGAAGGAAGAGATGTGTGACTTCTAGGGTCTTGCTCTTATTCCAGGCTGGGCAGTAAGTCTGAGACCAACTTGGGTTAAGGCCACTGAGAATGCCACTCTGCATGGGCTTGCTGAGGTTGAAAGATGAACGTATCAAGAAAGGTTATTTGTCTGTCATGTGATGATGACAGATGTTAGACATGACATAGAGAATTAATTGGGGTTGAAGAAAGAAATGACAACTTGAAACCCTTGCTAAGGTTTTGCCGGTGTTTTCTTAGCTACTGCGTACATGGAAAAGATGATGAAAAGCCCCTAAATACAGGAATGGGTCAGATGGAAAAGGAGTTGGATGCATATTCTTTAGGCCATGTGTGTAATGTGCTTGCTTACTTTTTTTCACTGTGGGGCACTACTTAGGCCCTGACCAGCACTGATTTAAAAAAAAAAAAAAATCATCTTTGGTGTGTGAACTACTTGAATTATTTTGCAGAAATGCAAGGCGTAAGTTGTATGGCTGGAGCAGGGCGTATTCGTAAGATATTTATAGGGAGGGTGTATTTCACAGGGAGGTTATTGGTCACTTAGCTTGAAGTTGTTCTTAATTTTACGGGACAGCATGTCTTGTCTTCAGAGATTTCACAAAAAGGAAGATGCCGTGCCAGCCTTCATGATTATGAAACTCAATGCCAATGTGGAGGTGACAATGTTGAAAAGGAGTAAACACTTAGGAATCAGGTGACAAGGCTGCTGCTAAATGGTATTCATGTTCTTAAACCAAACAAAATGTAGGACAACTTTCTATATCCTACAATTGTATTATAAGCCTGAACCCTTCAGAACTGTCTTAGGTCATAAACCAAGTGTTGTGTCGAGCAAACAAATTTCTTACAAGTTCTTTATCTCTCAGCTCATTAACTACTGTGTCAATAATTGTGACAAGTCTGGTGATTTACACCCACCCAAGTGGGTACAAAAATAAGGATGATAAGCTTGATACCCTACGTGGATCTGATACCATCTTTTGCAACAATCAAGCGTACTGTGCCAAGAGGTTTCCTAGGCATTTGAAAGGCTACTGAAATCAGTCTCCCTTGCTCTTGACTTCTGTGGGGTTCATCTGCTGGGTGCACTGAGCAGCCATAGTTCAAAGGAGACCCTTCACACTCAGCACACGGATGGCTCTTTGTTTTTTTTCTGTTTATCAGTGAGGTAGCCTATGTATAAGCACAAACTTCTTAACAGTATGCAAATCCTACTGGGATATGAATTAAGTGCTTGCGAGGAAGAATTGATTTGCTTTGTCTTTGCGTGTTAACTATCTCCATGCATATTAGAGAAGGCTTATGGTGGCTTCAGAATCTCATTTAACAACAAAGTCGTGTTCCTGAGAAAAGGACAAAATTCTTCGGTGTTCACATTGCACCCCTATGTCCTTGTTTTGTAGAAACTTTGCTTGGGCACAGACCAGTGCTTGCACTTAATGTGAAAGGAGATCAGTTGCCCATGCTGGGTACAAGTTAGAAACAGCTCTGAGGTCCCATGGTGCAGTCAGTTGTGTGGAGCTTGCCGGGTTGCCACAGAATCAAAGTGGTTGAGTGCGGTTCTAGTGTTAAAAGGTGGCTAGTGGTCTCAATAACATCATTATCAAACTAAATCCTGTGATGAAATCTTTCCGGTTCCACACAGCGTATCATTCTATTCCCTAAGAAGAAGAAATCACTCCTGAAAGTTTGGGGAACTTGGGCCAGGATCTTGAATAACTTCAGGCTGACTGCATTTGAATTTGTACATACACGCGTGCGTGTATGCACACACATAGTCTTCTGCTGAGATGCTTGTCGTTCTTCTGCAGCTTATTGCAGTAGGCTGTAGATGATGCTGACTCTCAGGAGCCTAAAGAATGTCCTAGCAGCCCGCATTCCCTCCCAGACAGTCGGAGTGGGATATAGAGGAATGCATGCAGACCTCCCCTGCTGCTTTCTTCCCCAGAACACACAATGTCTGCATTGGTGACAGATTGCGTAATGAGGCACAGTTTGTCTTATATAGACTGTGTGGTTGCATGTTTGAAATTTCTTAAGTGTCTTATAAGACCATGAATGTATATACGACTTGATATTTTGATAGACTTAAAGTGTTGATCCATAAAAAGAGTTTGTGACAGTGTTCTTTAATGCATTGGAAAATGCCTTTTCGTAGCTTTAGCTGTCAGAAAAAGCTGCCCACTGCAGCAAGTGGGCTGAAGGCATTTCTTTGAACTTGAAAAGAAAAAAGGGGGAAGAAAGAAAAAGAATTGAGTGCAGTTGTAGGAGTAAGTCTCTGGGCGATTCAGTAATAACTGTTTATAAAAGACTACTTCTGTTTGCTGAAACAAATGTTACGCATGGTGGAGTTGAGCTAACTGTTTAGTTCCACCATAGAGAAAATGAGTAGGTGTCCTGGAAAGCAGCTCTATGCTAATGTGCAGACTGGAGCAAATGAACTCAAAAAAATGTGTGTAGGCCACATGGTCATCTAAGGATTTGTTTTTTTTTTCTTAGTCCCTCTGTGTTGTTCTGTCTGTGTTGTGATAAACTGTTCTGCTGTCAGCAGGACGAAATATTCTGAAAAACTGATTTAATCATACATTTATTAAATTCCATCTGATTTGGGAAGACTGGAGAACTAAAATTATGGTGATAAGCACAGCAAGAGAGCCTAAATAGATATATGGGGGAGAAAAAAAAGCTAAGGGTAAGAGAGGTATTTCTGCCTGTTCTCCTGGAGGAACCTTACCTCAGCAATCGGTGCATATTCAATCCTGTAACAAGTCGAAAGGTCCATTAGGACATGGACCTATTTGTGTCCTTTGCTGGTGTGAGGTAGATGACTTGAGTTTTGCAGCTGAGTAGTTACTGTATTGCTGGGAATAACCTTTGCTGTCTTCCTGGCTGGCATTGTCTCATGGGGCTGGTGGCGTCTGTCCTCTTCTATATTATCGAGTTTTTAACTTAGGTCCCTTGGCTAAGATTGTCTGTGCTTTAAAAAGATGCGTGAAGCAGGGGTAGAAAAGTAGAGAAAATAATGGATGATGTTCCTTAGCATGCTGTGTAGGGACCCTGACTAGTGACACAAGAACCCAGCAGTGTCATCTACTAAACTGGGGCTTCTTTTGTGCTCCTCATGTTGTGATTCTCTGCTGCATTTTCAAACAAGGACCAAGGTTTAATTAGCAGTAATTTATTCTGGGTTCAAACACAGCTCCATGGTTAAAATAATTTTGTTGGGGCAAATCCAATATGGAAATTGGGTATTTGTTCTTATATTTAATGTTTGGTGTTTGCCTTTGTTAAAAGAATGCCTTGAACAAAAAGAAAACAGCTTCTAATTCCCAACCCCATATTAGAGTCCATGTTATGGAAATAAATACCAGTGTGCTGACAATGGAGTGTGCACATCAGTGAGTTGCAGTAAAACACCACGGTGGTTATGTTAAACAGTTGGTAATTCAGCACGCTATCTCTCCAAGTTGGGAAGTTAATATTACTGCAAATAGTTTTGAAAATGCCAAATAAAAGCTTGAGCTTCAAGTAGGGAGTGTCTGAATCACAATGCAGCTATCACCTAGGATGAACACCCAAGTAAGAATTAAGATGATCATGTAACAATATTGATGATGGCCATCTTTTATTTTTTTCACTGACTGGAACCCGCAGGGTAGCACTGGTGGTTCTTGGAAGGGATTAGGGTGTGTCAGCCTTGACCTACTGGGACACTGTCTGGCAAACCTCTACGATTTGGTTCCCAGCTTATCTGGATCCAACTCTTGCTCTGACAGTTTCTTCCATCATCTTACGTGTCTGCAGAGTTGTTGAGTTGGTTGTTCTGCACAGAGGTTGCACCACAGGGTACATAATGAGGTCAGATAACGACACCAAGTCGAGATGTTGTTAGAGTGTGCACTGGGTATCTGGAATCTGCAAGCACTCCCATATTCACTAATAATGATGATGTCATAGGCAAGGAATGACATCCCTCAAACATGTCACAACTCACGAAAGCAAATGACAGTATGCTTAATGCAGTGTGTGTTATTGACTAAGAGATGTTCCAATGAAGATTCAGCCTGGATGTTTTTTCCTTTCGTAAGAAAGCTGCTGGAAGTACCAGAAACCTGTATGTGTTCTGTGGGTGTGCTCAGGTGTTCAGCAGACTGGGATGCAGACCAACAAGTAGTGGGTGGGGTGTCAGAAAGGAGATTGTTGATGTATGCCGATGTCAGAGCAGGAGACAATGTGTCATCAAGCAGTGTGACAGAGAATAAGGACAAACCTCCACCCACCAGAGAGCAAGGAATGATTTATGAATGTGTGGGATAATGGTAGAAGGAGCTAATATGGTGACAAAAGCAACATGACTGTTACAAAATGTGTAATAAGCCATCCCAAAAGCACTACTATGTAGGAGGGAAAACTCTGACCTGCAGCTGTACCCCAGGGAATAGTAATTGGTTATTCCTGAACCTGCTGCTGGTGAAGGCAGATTAGATTGTAAACTGCTAATGAAAAAAAGAAAATGTGGGGAGGAAGCTGTTTTTGTCTAGTGTTTTCCTTTTCATCTGTTAATTTGCTTATTTTAGATCTTTGCTTGCATTTCCAGAAGGAAGAAGCATGTATGACTATGATTAATCTCTAGTGATGTTGCTGGATATATGCCAGTTTGCACAGGATTTAAGAACAGGTTTGAACAGAAACCTGAAACATTTACAAGTTAGCTTGTTGAAGTTTGATTACCACTCTAACTTACTTATGAAAGAGTGTGTGTGTTGTCTCCAATGTACATGTGTTCTTCAGAAATGATTCTTAGATCCTTAAGAGCTTCAGAAATGTCTTTTGCAGTTAAAACTAAAATGGTGTTCCTTGGGCAGCATTACTGCTTTCTCCCCATATTGCATTCCCAGTGAAGAAAAAAACCAAAACTGTATTATGTTCCTTCAGTATGTAAATGTGCTGTTTCCCAGATGACTGGGGGAGGTGGGTATAATTACATGATTCTAGAAATGCGATGAGTTCCGTACCTCATGCACTACATGGAATATTCTGGCAAATCCTAGTGTTTCCCTTACCGCAGTTTTTGTGCACGCTTGTGAATCATGTTTTGAACTGTTGAAAAAGCTTTGATTTTTTAGGAAGGGGCATGCAAAACGCAAACTAGTTCAAGAAAACGCAATTTAGGTTCAACTGGTGGAAAGTGTGTGTGCTCTCACTTGTGTAGTTGTAATTATCAGCATTTTCCTGGTCCTACATTGGGATGTTAATTTAGAAAATGAACAAACAAGTAGCATTGCTGTAGTTTGGTTTTAAGAGGGGGGCCTTTTTATGTAAAAACTACAATAGATTTGCAAAGTCTCAGAACAGAAGTTAGTAAAGAGCTGAAGTTGCTCAAAGGTTGGAACAATTTCAGAAACTAACTCAGCATTTTGAAAAAATTGTGTGTCCTATGTTGATGCTGAGTCTGCTCCTCTTTGTGTATCATAGAAGATGAGGTCTGCAATAGTTGTGGTAGATGACAGCCTTGTACTTCTCTCAAGCTTCTGTTAAAAAAGCAGCTCTTGAGCTAAAAATCAATGCCTGTGACCACTTATCTGCTTCCTACTGCTATTCAGATTGAGTCTTGGAAAATATTCTGCATATTGGTGATCAGTAATCCTTATCAATGGGTTCTCCCGTCAGTGGATACTGGGGAGTTAATCATTGTTCTCAATTAATGGTTTGTGAAGAAAAACTTTAAAATTCTTTGCGACATGTAAGCTGAAAAAAATTTCATGTCGAAAAGTACTACTCTTTGCTCTTCCATTTCTGGAGAAAGCAATGTGACCATTTCTCTTGGAAGAAAAAATTATAAACTCACTTATGTAGATTTTAGAGCATGGTAACTATAATTATATCATGATAAACATTAGGCATTGACACTTGTGTTGTAGTAAACTGAATCTGGTATTAGTAACAGTATCCTTCATGGACTTAATGGTTTATACAACTGGTACTCCTGCTGATGAGCAACTTAAATAGAAATTTCAGGGATCAAAGCTGCTATGTTGGCTGTGCAATGTGGTGTAGATGAGGTCTACAGCACTTGTTGGCACATCTTCCATTTTATCCTGCCTTAGTGATATGTATCTAATTTAAAAAAAACCAAACCAATCACCACAAAAAACTTAAACTGATAGTATCTCATTTGCTTTAATAGCAGAAATAGGTAGCTAGTGTGTAAAGAACTTGTAAAAAAATTCTTTTCAAGTACAAATTGACTTGAAACAACGAAGGGCAGGGCAAGCTTAACTGTGTATTCCCCACACAGACTTGACTGACATGGGTGATCTGCAGTAAAGATTGTAGATGGTAAGAAAATACTGAATGGAATGTCAAATGCTAGGGAAATTATCTCAGCTGTAGTGATGCTGAGCTACTGAAATGAAATGCTTTCAGAGTCTGTAGGAAAGTCATACAATCCCCTTCTCAGGAGTTTCAGAAAGCATTGGACAGTACTTATTCGAGGATTGTATGAGAAGACTAGATTGTGCTTCTAAGGAGTGAAGTAGCCTTGATTATTTGGACCTATTCTTTCATTTTCTTGAATCTATGATGTTCAACAGCTGCTTTGTAAGTTTGGATGATAAAGAAAGTGTTAGTTAGACTCCTTGTCCTGAATTCTGGTTTGAATTTACTTGTGGCCATTTTACACTTTTCTTCCCACTGCTTTAGCAATGCTTTGGAGTTCAAATA
Source organism: Tauraco erythrolophus (assembly GCF_009769465.1). Taxonomy (NCBI): domain Eukaryota; kingdom Metazoa; phylum Chordata; class Aves; order Musophagiformes; family Musophagidae; genus Tauraco; species Tauraco erythrolophus. The sequence goes on along the minus strand of NC_141469.1, from coordinate 4,088,386 downwards.
GCATTTCTCTGGTGTTTGCGTAGTGGATGTCAGTAGAAACATGTTGTATCTTGATATTGCTGGCTTGCTTTATAAGTGCAATTTTAATGTTTTTTGTTCATTAATGAAATTATGAAGCGATACACTTCATCAGAGAATGTCAAGAAGAGGTTGAGCATATGCTGACTTGTGCTGATATGAGAAATATAATAGTCAAAAAGTCTAGGCCCTGTACCTTTACCTCACGTTAGCATGATGGAGTAAGTGCATTTACGGATGTTTCTACTCTTTTGTGGAAGACAAGATCGTATTTGGCGGAAAAAGTAATATTTTTGATATTAAATTTGAAGTTCAAAGACGTCCTGATACATTCTGGTATCAAAGCATTAAATTAATTTTCTTCATTTTAACCCATGAAATAGCAAAACTAAACCATTTATTCACTTGGATGTATAGGCTTCCTTGCATTCCATCAAGAGAAGAGCTGTTTTTCTCACTCCCTGCCATTAGCCTTGTGTTAAGCAGGGTTAAGGCACACAGAATTTTGGATGTATTTGGCACCCACATGCCAGGGAGTACTGGAAGCCAGTGTTTGGAAAGCACCTTGTTGTTTTCAAGACTATTGAAGTCAATAAGTAAAATACCAGCAGAAGTAAGAGTCATAGTGGATCTCTTTGTAGTTTTATCAGACCCTTGTCCTGCTGCTTGACCATATAATAAAAATAAGTCTTAATAAAACCAGTAATAAAATTTCAGTGTGGTTTTCATATGTAATGAATGGAAAAACAAATGCAATTATCTTAAATGAACAGTTTTCTACTGCACTCTTGTATAGTGACATTACTTAGGCTACTCATGTAGAAGATATGGATTTAGTTGCTGTACCCTGCTTCAAATTTTCAGTTCTGAAAACTGCTTTCTTCTTTATACCTCCTTGTGAAGAGCTGAGAACATACTGGGAATTCTCGCTGAGTAGGCTACCATGGTATCAAGTCTGTATTTTGGATTTTACCAAGTCAAAAGTGTCAACATCACAAATATTCTACACCCCATGTCACATAGAAGAAAGCCTGTTTCTGAGAAGAACTGATTCTGTTTTCCTTTTTTGGGATGTTTTAAATACTCTGTAATTCAGAAAAAAAGAGCAAGTCAAAATAACTGGTTGTAACATGAGTTTTCCAATAGAGTCAACTTTTGATCTGCTGAGTAGTAAGGATAATTAACTTCAAAGGCATATGGAACAAGGTTCTGACTCCTTTGTGCACGGGTTAGGTAGGATATGTGTGTCCTTAAAATTCATGTTGAAAGACAGCGAAGCTCTGTTTCAAGAGCAGATGAGAAAAATGGAATAGAATACTTCGTCATAGTTGCTTTTAGGCAGCTTGCTGCATATATTGTATAGTTGTTGGAACAGCTTTCATGCTATTTATTTAGGGTAAAAAAAGCTCAATGACCTCTTGTTACAGAATACTGCAATATATAACAGTATGGGCCAGCCTCTGAAAGCAGAGATCGTCATCCTTTGCGTTTCGTAATAAACTTTGATGTCATTGCAGTCATGTGAGGTAGCAAGAGGTTTTTTGCCTTTAAATCAGCTTAAAGATCTGTCAGTACCTAGTTTCTGTAAGAAAACAGGAAGAAAAATAAGCCAAGAACGGTTACTGGGGTGCTATGCAAGATGGCATATATGAGTACTTTGCTTTGTGCCCATTCTTGAGGCCATCTCTTCCAACTTGGAGTGTTTTGCTTAGATAACCCTATAAGTTCATGTGAACTAAAAGACAGTTAAGGTGTTGTTTCAATGTCAACACAATTGTGAAATAGCCAGTCCAGCACTCCTGGCGTGTTCTCACATGGTGCTTTCTGCACTTCATCCTTTGCACCTTCCCTCATCTGACAACCAACACTGCAAGAGGTGACTGAGCGGTTTGACAAACCTTGTTGAAGATGGAAGGCCACCTTCACAAGGTGCGGTGTCTACAGGGGCTTGTTGCAACCTATCGAGTCTGTTATGAACACTGAGTATCCTGAACAAGTTTTTGCAGGCCTCAGTCAACGCTTAGTGTATGTGTCAGGTTTGTATATTCATAATTTCATGTGAATTGGTGCTCTTTGATATAGAAGAGCTTCAGGAAAATTTAGGTCAGCTGATTTCCCTGATGGATCTGAAAGTTAGCCCGATGGAAAAAGGGAAGAAAGTCCCAAATTAATGGTATGATAGTCATCCTGACCTTTGTGAAATTGTTTTGATGTTCTGTGTAGTGTGTGTGTATTAGTTCTTTTTTTCTTCGGGTGGTATATGTGAAGAGGGAAGGAAGAACTGCCAAAAAAGCTAGACTGGACTAGTACTCTTTAAGAAGTGTCATAGTGAGGATGCAATGCAGAATTAAGTCCTTCTATGAAAATTTTAATTAAGATGTTTGGTAAAACCTGTACTTCATAGTAGACTGAACTCTCTTCTAGTAATCATTCTTATGACTAGAATCTTTGAGAGGTAAGAGTTGAGGTTAATTTAGTAATTAAATAGAAAAGGAAACAAGGTTTTGGATGTAGCTTTCATTATTAAAATTATTTTCTAATACTTTTTTGGTCCTGCATTAATTACTTTATGTATCCCTTGAAAGTAAAAAGTCAAGAAAATCTGATAGTTATGTGCTTAAATAAAATTAAGCTCTTGATGCTACCATGGTGTGATATCTAGTAAATATTTTAACATATGTTTTAAATGGAGGTTATGTTTGGTAGGTTAATTAGAAGCCCAGATTATCATTTCTACTTCAGTGAAGCCCCAAAAGCACAGTTGAGACCCTAGTGTGCAGGCTCTTGTACGTGGACAGACGTGGTCCCTGCCTGCAAGTACCTCCCATCTAATTAGAAATGATGTATGAGCATGACACATCTTGGGTAGGAAAGATAAGATTGAGGATAAGAGTAATTGATAGTATGAGCAAGTGGGGTTATCCTTGTGCATGGAGCAAGAGGCTGTAATTATCATGGCTATTGCAAACACAGGCCTGAGGAATGTCTGCCTTGCCACCCAAGAAGCAGGGTTGTATGGTAGGTCTGCCAGCTGACCAAGGTAGAATTGATTGCTCTACCAAGATTGCTGTTTCTCACTTATGGCAGGGAACAGATCCCATACCATTATTCCAGAGTAGAAATGCTCTACTGCAGTAACTGTAATGGTCTGTCAGATCTGAAGTGGGACTGCTGCTATGCAGCCAGGAATGAAGCAAGTCTATCTATCAGGAAAGAGCACTTCAAAGATTGAGATTAGAGAGAATTAGAGTAAAAAATATTACTTTAATTATTTACTGCATTTCCACAGTTCAGGAATGCTTATATACATCAAGCCATGCTTTCCCACATTACTTTGTTTTTCTTCCCGTCTTCCTGTATGTATGAAATTTAAATGAGCAAATTTAAAATAATGGAGCGATGCATCTTCTATAAAATTAATTAAGTAGAAATATGTGGAATGGAATAAAAGTGGTGGTGAAGAAAAAACTTGTTTACAACAAGCCCAGCCAAGTTAAATGAGCTGCTTAACAGGAAGGATGCTGCAGCATGTCTTTGATGTTCTTGTAGATACTTATGATTTGGTGGAAAAAGTCCTACCAAAGCAGGTGGTTTACTATCAATTGGCATGATAGCAAAATTGGTGATTGTGTGTTCAAGGCGAGGTTGGATGAGGCTTTGAGCAATCTGGTGTACTGGAGGGTTTCCCTGCTCGTGGCAGTGGGGTTGGAACTAGATGATCTTGAAGGTCCCTTCCAACCCAATCCATTTTATGATTCTATGATTATGGAGATAGCATAGACATTCAGTGTTGTAAGGTGAGGCTTGGTCGATCCATCCCAAACATGCACAAGAAAGAGTGTGTCTACCTGAAAGTCAGGAAGTAAAGGACATCGTAAGAAAGGAAAAGAAATAAGTCATCTCAGAGTAGTTAAACTCTGCTTAGGTAGCAGTACAATGAACGTCCAAGAAAAACATTCTCTGAAATAAAAAAGACAAAGATGTAATTTGCTTGTCATCTGCTGATGACCAGGTGACTGCAGTCATCACATAATAACCCACGGAGGCTGTTGTCTTTGTAGCATTTCCCATATCCTGCTTTACAGCCTTTGCTGAGAGAAGAAATTTCTGTGTTACAGCAGAGACAGGAGGAGAGAGTCTACGTACCCTTGAGTACTCCTGGTGAAATTAATTACAAAAATCTTTGACTTTTAAGTGGTTTTCTAGTTGGTTTGTTTGTGGTGGGTTTTTTTACCTCAACAGATGTAGTACTGCATAAGTCTTCATTCAGTGCTTTCCACAGGCCCCTTCATTCTTAAATGGAGAGTCATACCTTAAGGCTGATAGAAGCAGGGGCTGCTTTGTGTTGTCATTGCTCAAAATGAAGTTGTAAAGCAGGACCAGAATCATAGAATGGTTTGGGTTGGAAGGGACCTCAAAGATAACCATGTTCCAACCCCCCTGCCATAGGTGGGGACACCCTCCACTACACCAAGGTGCCCAAAGCCTCGTTCTACCTGGCCTCGAACACTTCCAGGGATGGGGCATCTACAACTTCTCTGAGCAACCTGTTCCAGTACCTCACCACCCTCTGAGTGAAAAATTTCTTGCTTATATCTAAACGAAATGTCCCCTTGTTCAGTTAAAAGCCATTGCCCCTTGTCCTATCACTACACACCCTTGTAAAAAGTCCCTCTCCAGCTTTCCTGTAGGCCCCTTTAAGTACTGGAAAGCTGCAATAGGATCACCCCGGAGCCTTCTCTTCGCCAGGCTGAACAGCCCCAACTCTCTCAGCCTGTCTTCATAGCAGAGGTGTTCCAGCCCTCGGATCATCTTCGCGGCCCTCCTCTGGACCCTCTCCAGCAGCTCTGTGTCCTTCTTGTGTTGGGGACGCCAGAGCTGAAGACAGTATTCCAGGTGGGGTCTCACCAGAGCAGAGGGGCAGAATCACCTTCCTCCACCTGCTGCCCACGCTGCTTTGGATGCAGCCCAGGATATGGTTGACTTTCTGGGCTGCTAGCACACATTGCCAGCTCATGTTGAGCTTCTCATCCACCAGCACTCCCAAGTCCTTTTCCTCAGGGCTGCTCTCAATCCATTCTCTGCCCAGCCTGTACTTGTGCATGGGATTGCCCCGACCCATGTGCAGGACCTTGCACTTGGCCTTGAAATGGACTTCAGTAAACTGCCTTCTGTATTAGTGGTAACAGTTAGCTTGGGATGTACCTGTCATGGCCTCTGATAGTCTCTGCTCCCATATTCTTACAACTGGTCACTTAATAAAATTCAAGTGTGATGAGTAATGGTTGGGGTGAATGCAGGCAGAGAGATGGTACCTTGTGTTATGAGTATGGAGGCGTGAACATGCAGGTCTTCTGATGTTGCTCAGTGTAACTCCTTACAGAACATTAACATGAAGGCAATTACAACTCGTGGAGGACCTCTAGAGAATAAAAGTAGTATGTTCTTATTCCTCTAGAAGAGAGAAAATGTCATGTCTTTTTGTCTTGTGTTTATACAGTACACAGGACAGTGAGTCACAATCCACAGTAGTACCATGATGAGAAAACCACAGGCATTGAAGGGTTTTTGTATTTATGTAGTAGTCGAACTTCCTTATTTAAACCTGTTTTACTATACATGCATTCATGCAAATTTTTAAATCAGTTACAAATTATTAAATTGTCCAACCACATAAATAACCTTTGTCCTTAACTTTGTATTATGATTGTCCAAGAGTGGTGATGCTAGATGACTCTAACTGGTACTTGATATTAATATTAATTTATGGCTAAAGTTTACCATCTCATAAGGAAATGCCTGAGGATTTCAGTGAGATGAACTTAAACTACCTATTATCATCTAAGTGTAGTTGGCATGTAATAACCTATCAGTCTTTGTTGCTGCTGCAGCCTTAGGGTTTAAGTAGGGTGCATCTTTGCAGAAGGCTCAGGAACACTGTCTACTGCGTTGCATACGTTATAAAGAATGCTTGTGTTTAAGTTACTCCTCGGTCTTCAACATGCCTGTTTCAGCTCCATCGTTTGTAGGGTTTTTAATATGGTGGAGTGAATGATATGCTCAGCCTTTCAATGTATACGATGTTCTAAAGTCCATTAATGATGAAGAAGCAGTCAAAATGCTGTAGAAACAGACTTTGCAGACAATCACAGTTGACACTTGGCTTGATCTGAACTTCTTCCAAGTCCGAAGTAACACAAGTAGTCTGGCAATAAGTCATCTGAACAATTAACTAACATGTAACATAATGGAGCTCTGAAACCTTTGACTGTGTACAACTAACTTCAGATGTTCAAGTGTTTTGGTTTTGTATTTATTGGTTTTTTTATCCTTTTCCTCCTCTTGCGCATTTAAAACTAGAAGTAAAACACTTAGATGAGAAAGAACATAGATAGGGGGACTGGTTAAATATGAAGTGATTATGATGTAGTTTTCTTTTGAAACATAAGCAGACTAATAATATTCCCGAGTCATCTTCATGACTGTTCAGCTTCAGTGTCTGAAATGAGAACTTTCCTGGAACAGTGAAGTTCTTGGAGTGTGTGATTTACAAGTGAAGCGTGTTTGGCTGTCAGCTGTAAATAGAAGGCAGTGGTCAGCAGGGCACCCTTGGTGTGCCATGCCAAGTGGTACAGGATGGCCTGAGCCCGTTGTTCACTGACGTCATGACTCATGGAGAGGAATGGCATCATTGAAATGACAAAGCCAGTCGTCTGCGTGATTCCTCAGCACGGAGAAAACAAGGCCTGTGCAAAGTTTGTAAGAGGTTGATTTACCTGAGTGGTGTTGGTTCAAGTACCATGGGGCTCCGTGGTGTCACCGCAGTTGCGGCATGGAAAGGGTGCTCGGCCAAGGTGAGCTCCTCTAGCAAGTCCACCTCACCAAGCTGCCCTGAGCACCCAGCTCACACCCTGCGATGAGAACAGTCAGTATTTTGCCTTTTCTTGCTTTTGGATATTATTTTGCCATTTTTATTCCTTTTCTGCTATTCCTAACAAGGAGCCAAAACATGATCTTGTGTTACAGTCAGTCCAGATAAGGAGAATATTTAACCAGCTTCCTCAGTAGTAGTGTTCTCTTTAATCAGACATCCGCAGTGTCTCTGTCCATGTGTTCCTGTGTTTGGTTTGTGGTAGTTTGGTTCAGAGAGACGAACACTTCTTTGTTGCAGTCTAACAAAGATGGTTTGAGCTAATACTTTGACTCTCTAGGTAAACAAATTAAATACTGAAATGCTTAGAGTAAACTCTTAAGGACTTGACAAGAGGCATTAATGTTGTAGGTTAATTTGTCTTTAATTACTCAAACAGGTTAACTTTTCTTGAATAATCTATTACTGAGACAGAGAACCATCACTTCTTTGCTTTGCAGTGTAGTTATGGTCTTCAAATCCAGATTGAAATTCACCTGAAGTTCTTACTATGAAAAATCTATTATTTTCCCTAATAACACCTGTCAGATGTCAGGTAGGCCCCCATGTACGGGGAACTTTGTTAAGAATTCCTGGGATCTACTGAACTTTACTGCTACTGGACAAACACATATTCAGAGATAAAATATCAATTTTCCCCAAGCAAGCAAAGATTTCAGGGCTTATTCATGTTCTGCTGTAGTTGTTTCTAAAGCTAAATTAGCCTCCGTGGATTTTTTTTGCTACAGGAGTTGGGTATCTTTAAGTGCTCAGTCTAGATGATGAGGAGCCAGCATGAGTAGCGTGGTACGACATTGAAGTTGGGCAGATCCATGGAAAGTGGACAGTAGTTTAGAGGATGTATGAGTAAGAGGGTAGTGATTTTCTCTGAGCTTGAACTTCACTGAAGGCTATGAAACTGAAGAACAGAGACACAAAGCCATGTTTTAATTTCTGTGTCTGTTTACTAGACTTCAGTCAAACTAATCCAAATATCAAGAGTGCATATGATGAAAAAGGCCTGCTAGGAACAAATTACGAAGTTAAAAGAAAACTCTGCTTCGTTCACTTGTGCCAAGATAAGTTGATTAGAAAAAGTTGGCTTTCTCGTAAAAAGATCAATTCTTGGGAAAAGGTATTCATAAAGCACTGTAACTTTTATTGACACTTTCCAGGATTTTTTTTTTTAGAACTGTCTTTTTGCACTTGTTTAAAACATTACTCAAATGACATATTGGAAAGGCTGCAGGTGTTTTCATCTGTGTTAATATTTTGAAAACGTGTACACAGCTACACATAATTCTTGGAAAGAGTACGGAGCCAAATGGGAAAAAATCTTAAAAGGAAAGCTTCTCCTGTTTGAATTATTTCTAATTTAAATGTTGTTCTAATCAGCCTGTGCTATTGTTTGTGTTTCCAGAGCTCTTCTGCCTGAAGATGTCAGTATTTTACAGTTGAACTAGGCCCTAATGAAAAAGATGATGTGTAAATGATGAAAGTCCTGAAAATTATTCTTGTCAGAATACCTAATGTTCTTTGATTATAATATTCTCTTGAGAGAAGTTTGTTTTAAATATTCCCCTTTTATTGCACTTGATCTAGTTTTTCTAATTTTCTTATTATATTTGCTATACAACAACATTTTTATGTTAAGCTTCAAAAAGCAAAAATGAGGATTATTTAGCACCTGCTAAATATCTTGTATAATCTGAAATAATACAAAAGGTAAACAACCTGGAGAGGGAGAAGGAAATCTTGGAATATTGCTACCAAATATTTTATGGATTCAGTCACATTGGAGAAGATACTCAGCTACCAAGTAGCTTGTCCCTTTGCTATGACATCTCATAGACATCTCACAGTAAAATTGAGCAGGCACACACATGTAGATGCCAGAGAGCGAAGACAATCTACCTTTCCTTCATTTAAGCTCTATTTCAAAAGATTGTTATTTTCATCCAGTAATCTAAATGTTTTTATTTGTGGTGCAGGATACAAATAATGGGATTTCTGTTCTTGGACAGGCTGGTCTTTTTAGAAATGGAGAAATCTGTGTGATTTGGCATTGTATCTAGACATCATGGCTACTCAGAGTCACAGGAAAAAAGACAAAGATAGAAAAACTATGGTCAAGTCCTCAGTCAGTCGTGCTAAATGAAAGGAGAGATTTTAGTTGTTGGATTTGATGTGCAGGCTCCCTGTTTTGCAGTCAGTGCTGCTTCTAAAGAGGTTGTGTTACTAAAACGAGCGCAGCAGCTAATTGTTACCAACTGTGTCTTAGATTTTTTCATGCCTGCTTAGCTGAGATGTTCTCGGAAGGAAATCAAACAACGAAGTGAGCATGACCATTTTGATTTTATTGATGTGAAAACTGAAAATTAAAGGTGAAGTCATTGGTGTAGTAGTTCATGAGAGAGCTCAGATGTCCACTCTCTGCTTTGAAAATCAACAGTGCTCTTGTAGTATCACGAAGATAAGAAATTAGCAGGTTTTTATTTCTTTTCCACCAGCTTTTCCTTAATGACTGGCTTTTTTTCCAAGTGTACTTTCAGTGTCCAGTAGGTGACACTCCTGGCACATACATGTAGTCAAACCATGAGTAACTTGGTTTATGTTACTGTATTATAGAATTATAGTGCTTTTAAAATTGAAAATAATCTTAAAATTGTTTAAAATAGACATTAGTATTTTACTTATTACTCACTAAACTACAGTTTCTTCATGCAAGACTATTTTCTATTTAATATATCAATCCCTATCATGATAAACATCATAAAAATACTCTTTTCACTACTCAGTTTTCTAGCTGGGGGTTTAAAGAAAATGCTGAACTTGGTGGAAGACCTTCAGAATATTTATATTAGAAGGTAATTACGCAAACTCTCATAGCAGTCTTTAAAACAACAGAGGTTCATCAAGTAGTTGAATCAATCATGAAACAAAAATTGTAAAAGACAAATGTAAGATGGAGAACCTACAGGGATCTTTTTGACTTATCAGGTTAAAGCCATCTCACTGTGTGCACCATAGCTACGTGATCCTGTCCATATAGTTTGTCCATGCCCAAGCTGGCTGGCTTTTTTATCCCTCAGACTTCTATGAATCTTGGTGAAAGCTTAATAGAAAGTTTCACATCTAGAATCATTTCAAATTTACTTATTTACAGCCTAAATCTAATAATGGCCACACTATTACAGGAAAAAGGCATGACCTCTTCATGGCTTGCTGCTGGAAGTGTTTGTCGAACCCGAGTTAATATATCACTGACCCCAGAGTAGCTCTATTTGGTATAAAAAATAAATTAATGGTTGCAGCTATATAACAGGAATTAAAATTGCAGGACTGAAAGTGAGAGAAAATAAACTGCTAATCAAATACAAGTTGATTAAAAAATTTATCTGTGATGTAAGAGGATAGTATCCTATTCCTAAAAATGCTTAAACAGGCAGAATTTTTGATCCCTGTGATTTAGCTGGAGTTTCCCAAGGCAATACTTTGAGAGACATCGTTGCTCTAACTCTTGTACATACCATAGCCGAAGGATCATCCGTGTCAGGAGTAAGACCTATTTAGTTTTCTACTTGATGCTTCACTAAAAATGTGTGTGATAAGACTATCAGAGTAAGGAGACTGGGCTGCTGTTTTGATGAGCAGAAGAAATGCACTTGATAAATCTTCACTGCTCTGGTCTCGGAAACCAGACTCTGGTACTTGAGTGGCTGTGCAACTACTCCAGATTTACTGAGTGTTGTCCAGAATGTATTTGTGCTGTTGTTGCAATTGATGGAATAAACACAACGTACAAGTTGGCTAATATGTATGTGCCTTGAGGTTACACTCTGCTTCTAACACGTTCAGGTGAAGGTGTTGTGTTGTTTTTTTCCCAGTTCAGTTCAAAAGCTGTTGAAATAAGCTTTTTATTTAGCATCTTTTATTTTCTTCAAAATACATTAAGTAACTGTAATGAGACGCAGTGAATAAGAACCATGGTTTAAGTGAGGTCTTAAATGCCAGTGAAGTTGAGTCTCGTAAAGCTCATGAGTTGACTAAGTGTTTTACTGCATTATTTTTTTTGGTTTTGGTCAGTGTTCGTATCCCTGATTTACGCTTTTTTGAGTACTTTGTGCTGTGTTATTTTTCCAGAAAATAGTTTGAGAGAAGAAAACATGTTTAGGAAAGGAAAAAAGACCTGGGTGGCAATTAAAATACCTGGCAATTGCTTCCTTGTTTCAGATAGTCATTTTGATTACTTGACCTCATCATGATAATTAGGTCCACAGGACCTTCTGCATATAGAGTTGACTGGAAAACCTGAGTGCTTGGTATTGAACTGTTAGAGTTAGAAAGAGGAGAAAATCCCCAATCAAGAAGAAAAGCCAAAAAGTATAGCATTTTTGTAGCACTCAAATCCCTCGTGGTATTTTGTTTCACTTGATGAAATCCTTGGCAATCTCAGCAGTTAATCAGGCTGTATGGGTTCAGCCCTGTAGGGCTAGGTAGTGTTATGGTAGGAATTGTTTCTTAAACTAAGCTTGGAAATGTGAAGTCAAAGGTTAATGTCCTCTTACGTAGAAGATAGCAGCAGCTTTAATGGAGATCACTGGGGGTTGTTGCTTTTTTGGTGTTTTTTTTTTCTTGTAAGCTTTATTATCCAGGCAGGCCAGCTTAGCTTTCATGTGCCTAACATTAGAAACAAAAAAAGCCCTCATGATGTGCTTTGTAAGAGTAGAGGCTTACCTTGTAGTTGCTTGAGCTTCCCTTTGTTCGTGTAGCCAAACCCAGCTTGCGCAAGCCAAGTGGCAACTTGTGCCTCAGAGATCCATCTGTAATCAATGGCAAAACTGCACTCTCTGCAAGCTTTCTAAATGTTTCCTTCTGTTGTGTTTGCCACCTAGCAATATGGTTTTGCTCACTGTAGTTGCCTGGCGTTTCGGAAAAAATATTCTGAGAGAGTATTTGTGGGGAGTGTTCGTTGAGCCCCTCGTTTCGTTAGATTACTGTAAGCGGCAGCCAAAGTAACAGTGGGAAGCAAGGGATTTAGAAGGATAGCTCACTGCTGAATTCATCTCACATCAGAGAGGAATGTTCTGTCTGTTCCTAAAAGAAAGAGGGCCATTATAGGCTATCTTGTGGCTTCTCAGCCTGAAAAAACTGATGGCTTGAAAGTCTAGGCAAACATCAGAGGCTTACAACATCTAGAATGTGCCTTTGTCTTGATCTCAGGTATGGAAAGCTCAGAATTGTAACAAGAGAAGACTGTATGGCTATTAAGTTAGGCTGTGATTTACATAGCACCCAAAAACCTCAGGTGTTTATCAGAGTAAGAGAGGTCTGTGGCCATATAGATAAAGTTGGATTATTGATATAAGTGTACCAGAATCTTACATAGGCATAACAGTACCTCTGAAGAAAAATAATGAATATTAAATATTCCTTGTATTGGGATGCAGAGAGATGTGCTGGCACAAAAAACTCATAAATGTCACTGCATTGTATGACACTAGTAATATATTGCACTGCGACGGAATGGCCTTAATTTCCTAGCCTCTTTGATCCTAATGCATAGGATCTGCTTCTGAAAATCATTTTCTCACACAATGAATTTATTTTTCTGTCTGCTCCTCAGCTGTCCTGGATATGCAGTTCCATCTCCTTTTGTTTTTCTGGCTTGGGAGTTGCTTTTTAGATGCCAATGGCATACATTGCAGCCTTTGATCATTCCCTGAGCCCCTTCTCCTTCTACTTCAGTGCCTACCAAAGAAGCAATGCCTGTAGACAGCATCACTTGTGTAGTCAGCCACAGCTGGCAAAAGTCACAGTGTGACTGCTAAAGCTCATCAAGAATTTCTATTGTGGCAAAGCCTAGGGATGAGGTTAGACTCTGTTAGCAAAATTTCTGTCAAAATGCATCTTCGTGGAACATCCCTAAGCCTTAATGAGAGAAAGGATTTAGTTTCAAGTCACGGTGCTGTCAAGATGGAGACAAGTCAAATTGATCCTTTGACTCCTTCTCAACGTTCTCTGAAGATTTCTTTTCAACTCCTGCTCTCAGCCTCTCCATTGCTGCTGGTCACAAGTTGTGTAACACTTGATAGGAAGTTGTACATTTTTAAAACCGACAAATACTGATTTTTGCACACAGGGAACGAACCTGTGTAAACTATGTTCTATTTAATCATAGGCTGAGGTGGAAAAGGCAAGGAGTTAACCTGGAGAGCTTTTTTTGCACCAATGCCTAAGATAAGACATGAGACAGAATTAGCCATACTTCTCAGTGGAGGAAAAAAAGGTCTTTTTCTTGGAAAAAACAATGTAACCTATTAACAGCATGCTGTCCTGGGACCCCAATTACTTTGAGTTCTTGGTACTCTGTGGGAAAAAAAAAAGAAAACTTTTTTTATGATAGAAATTGTTCCTAAGTGGCTTGGCATACTGATTTTCCAATTTTTGATGTTTAGTAACCCTCTTGGCAAAGCATTCTTCATGTCTATATACATGTATTGATCAATACAAATCTACATGGAGTAGGTCATATGGAAAAGTATATACAGGGGTGTTTGAGTCATCTCCAAGAACTATTTGGTTTATGAACCGCAGAAAATTGAAAACGCTGATTGGAACATCTGGACACAATGGTTTTAAATGACACTTTGTAGGAAGGCAGAAGCAAGAATTGTGCATATTGTGTTTTTAGGGCCTGTTTGCAGACAGGAGTAAGAATGCCAAGAGTTGAAAACTGTTGAATGTTACTGTCACTATTTACAGTGCTGAGGTAAAACAGCGACTAGGAGAATTGAACACTGGATTGTCAGTCAGGGCTGTTAACCTGTTCAGCAGTCTACTGAAATCCTCTTCTTTTCCGTTGCTGAGAGTTGGCTGGCAAACACTTATTTTTTATTACTCATGTTCTTCCTATACAGCAGACCCATTTGAAAATCTTTCAAGTGGTATGTGTTGTTGGTTCCTTGTGATGTATGAAATCGAGGAGGTCTACTCAAGTACTCGGTATGAAGAGAAGTAACACGATACTCAGGGGTTTCAACGCAGACAGAGCTGTGTATTGGACAGTGGATCTTAGGCAGTCAGGTCTCTGACATAAGGACTTGCCTCTTCTATCATTAGAGTGTACCTGATTGCTGTAGAAGTAAACTTCTCAAATTCAAGCACTGTTGCTTGCCTAAAAATTTTTCGTTGGGCTGAGGTGGAAAAAGTCGTAATAACCTCTTTAATTGGAGAGGTAGATGGACAATAGCATAAAATGAGTACAGTATGAAAAAACAGCTGAGACAAATCTGATGGTTTTAAATATCGGTTGGTGAAAGGATGAGAGTTCAAAGCATGTGTATGGGATTTAGGAATGGCTTTATTCTCTTCTGCAATGGTTTCAGACTCAATACAAATGGACTATTTTGATGTCCATGTGCCACTTCATGTCAAGTGAACACGATCCAAAAGCAGTTCAGATAGAGAAAAGCCAGGAAGAAATGCTATCTTGTAATAAAAGATGATCAACTAATGTCTCTACCTGCCAGATCTGTTCCCACAGGAATGTAGTGGCCACTGAAAGACAAGATGGTGGAGGAGAGAGGAATTTTTGTTACTGATTCGGTGGTCATTTTTATTTTCATGGACACAGTGGTTTATATGCTTACTTGAAATGTGTAAGACAGGCATTTAAAACTCTGTGCTTCAATTGTAACAGAGTTTGGCATTCAAATATGCTTGTAGTATTTTAAGGAAGCCTCTTATCAAACAGTAACCTTTTCTACAAATATGGAGTTATTGGGGCAAGAAAGGACAGAAAAACAGGGCTCTGCAGTCATGTATGAAAGAGCTTGAGTCAGTACATGTTGTTTTTTATGTAATATTATATAGCTTCATCAGCTTGTCCACTATGGTCTGTGCCTAAGGGATGTGTCTCTCAACTCACCTTCTAATTAAGCAGATGGTCCTGAGAAGATTCAAAATGATTTGCAGTGGGAGGGAGAGGTTTGAACACTGCTCAAAAAGCAGTGACACTGAGGAAGTGCCTAATTCCATGGGAGAACTAGAGTTAATATGCCTGTGTGAAGACAGGCATTACTTGCTGTCACTGAATTAAATGTTTAATCAAGTTTGAAGGACATGACTTAACTTGACCTCTCTTTGCCATTTCTTCACTCTGTTCTCAACTGACTGGCCTATTCCTTAGGCATCCACAGAGTGTCTGGGAGTTTAACATGGGACAACAAAGTTGTCAAGTATTGTAGAATTTACTCATGCAACTCTTAAGTTCCTGTGTGATGGAAAGGGACTGGCTTGAGGAGTTCGTCCAAGTAGTGCTAAGGCTGGAAATCATAGAATCATAGAATGGTTAGGGCTGGAAGGGTGTCTGAATAACCCAGTCCTACTGCCTCTGATCTCATCTGGGTAATTCTAATCTTAATTCATATAAATCAAGCAGCTGTTAAAAAAAAAAAAAAAAAAACTAACCAAAAAACC
Source organism: Tauraco erythrolophus (assembly GCF_009769465.1). Classification (NCBI taxonomy): domain Eukaryota; kingdom Metazoa; phylum Chordata; class Aves; order Musophagiformes; family Musophagidae; genus Tauraco; species Tauraco erythrolophus. Next base: position 4,072,977 of record NC_141469.1, on the reverse strand, counting down.
CCCACCAAACCAAAACCCAAACCCTGAACAAAAAAAACCCCACAAATACCCAAAATGAAAACAAACCCAGAAAATAGATCATAATCTTGGATTTCTTTGATTTTATGTTTTGGGTTTTTTTTGTACACTTGTGCTGCATATAGAAAAATTTGCCTGAGAAGAGCTCTTTTGGTAGTTCCTGACGAATATTTGACCCAATCTTCTGAAAATAACATGGGAGTGTTGGAGTTGTGTTTCAAAATAACACTTCTGCTTAAAAATTTCCAAAGTTGCTTTTTTCTAGAGAATAAGGTATCTATATCAAGGTCATACTTAAAAGTGACTGGGGGAAAAGGTGTTTACCTATTAAAACTATTCTGTCCTCAGAGACTTTTCCAAGTTCCCTGTTCTGCAGCATCACATTTATGACTATTTTGTTCACCCTGTCAAAACTCCATTCTTGCATCCTTAACTCAGCTTTTAAAAATGCTGTTTCAATACCAATTCCTATGAAAGGGCTTAAGTTCCTTGTTTTCTTTGTGTCACTACCTCTGATCTTTACTTTATCCTGGATCTTTATTGAGGACTGCGAATTAATACTGATTTTGTAGATGGTAAGGAGGAAATGGTTATTTCTCTTAATTTTTTTTTTTAAAAAATGAAAACAAACAAAACCACAGCTGCAGATAGCCTGTAAATGACTCAGAATCATGAGCTATGTGGCAACTCAATTTCGAAACTCAGCTTATAGTAGTTAGACTTGAGGAGTTAGACTTTTTCCTTATTATTCAGTCACATTATTATTATTCTCTTTTGAGTTGTCAGTACTTAATCTCATGTGCTGCCACCGAGGGATTTTGATCCTAAATGGACCTCTGTAGGAAGGGTGTGGAAAAACAGTAACTGTTGAATTTAAGCAAAAGTCATGTCCCAAGTCTGCTGGTTTCAGGTTTTTTTCAGTTCTTCAGTGTAGACATGCCACTTGTAAATACATTGCTGCTCTTTGGTTTTATTAAAGAAATCTACCTGGAATACTTAAGTAATGCAGAAATTTTAAAAGACAGTTTGAGATGCTTGATCTGAGAAGAAATGGCATGAAAGGGTGAAAAAACATAGCATGTTTAATGTTGACACAGGTGCCTGTATTATGCCTTTTAAGAACACTTACGTGTGCCTGAACATCTCAACCTCAGCAAAGGTAATTGCTCCAGTGTTAATAAGTAGAAGAAGATATACCCCAAACATCATTTTGACTTAAGGATGGAGGAAAAGAAGAGAAAAAACATAAGAGAAAAGACTTCAGGATAAAGTCTTCTGGCAGATAATTCTCAGTGGGTGCATAATAGTTTGTCTTCTGTTTGCAGAAGAGGCAATTCTTATGAACCTTTTACCTGGCAGCTGAAGTAAGATGTGTGGTCATGGTTTAAGTGATGATTACCCATCGCTTGCTGATAGGCTTAAGATTCTATAGCCAGTTCAAGGTGTCCTATTCCCATTAGTCCAATACACATGGAATACCTTTCTACAGGATGTACACAGGATGTTTAATTTGACATGGTTTTGGAAGAAATAGTTAAACCTTTCCTGTGCTGTTATGCAAAGAGTAACTAATTTCAAATTAGGCCAGAAAACAGCAGTGTGTGGAGAGAGATGGGTCTTCTGTTTCGATTTGTCTCTACTTCTATACATGTATGTCAATGGCACTCCCCTATCTGTGTAGAGAGCAGATATAAATTGGGAATTCCACTGGAAGTAGAGATTTGCCAGGTACAGTAGCAGTCAATCAGCTCTGGTTTTTGCTGTAATGATTTGTGGGAGTTAGAGAAAAACAAATTGGAAAATGACCAGAGTTTGAGATTGTTAGATGAAGCCCAAAGGTGATACTGTTATGTGATCCATAAAGTCCCGTTCTGTCAGAATACCTTGTCCAAATGTGCAGTTCCTGTGCATTGCAGAATAGGTGGTTTACAATATGTTTTTGAAGGTTATTTTCGAAGTTCTTGTTGGTGTCTTTTGAAAAATTTCTGCTTGGTTCTGTGTTGTTCAGCTCTTCTTCCCTGCCTCATTCTGGTAGTACTGCAAGTCTTGGCTTTTGATCACTGCAGAGAAAGGAGGGCAGCTGGCTTATCTAACTGGAAAAAAAAAAAAGAAAAATCCTCAAGATGAGTAGTATCCTAGCTGTGTTTTGAACCTCTTAAGAGGGATCTGATTTTAAAAAAAAAAATCCACTGAAGCTAATAGGACTGACTCTACTGATCTTCCTGGGGTTTGAATTAGACTGCAGTATCTGCTCAGCCGGTAGAAAAAAAAAAGCGGTGTTTTTTTAATGTGCTGCCAGCAGATGTCTCGCACATTTTCCTACAAAAGCAGGATTAATGATTTAACTCACTTTGATCACACAGTTCGAAGAAGGTGAAAGTTGAGGACATGTTTTTCATTCCATTATGGACAAATGTTCAGTAGCTTCAGCATCAACTATTTTGTGTCCTTTTCTGAGACAGGTTTACATAGCAATCAAACCAGAAAAACCTTTCCGGCATTCTTTTAGTGTTTTCATGCTCAATATGGAACTTAATGTACCTAAAAATGTCTGGCTCCTCGCATGAAAATTAATTTATATTTCAGGCTTTCTCACTTGTTATTTCTTCTGATGCCCTTCACACTGCTCATGCCAAGGGACTCTAAAATGGCCTCAATGATGTTTTATCACAAGTGTAAAGAGTTTGGCAGAGTACTGTTGATGCAAATTAGGTTGGCTGTGTTCTTCAGTAATAACTGCTTGCACTAATTGCTCCTTCTGCTATCAGAGGAATACTCTGAATTACACTGTATTTCATTCTGTATGCCATTATACAGAAATGGCTCCGAAAAGCCTCAGAGATCCTCTTCTGCTGTGCTACATGAGCCATTTCCACAGGCTTAGTGCTTCAGCTGTGCGCCTGAAGTCTGTGCACGCTGCCATCTCTTTAGTTCCCTTAGCTGTGGAGCCAGGAAATGTTGAACAATAATACATGTGCTCCCTGAAAAATTCCTACTGGCTTGATTAGTCTGATTTGGTGATGTAATGCTGTGGTAACAGTACACCAAAAAAGCAGTAGTGTTTTATCTCTTCACTTAGAGGCACAAAAGCGATTGTACAAAATTGACAGGTACTTCCATTTTTCTATAGAAACAAGAGATCTGTCTCCAGAATGAGAAAAGCTGTTAAGGTGCTTTTGTGTCATAGTAGTTGGAGTGGAGTAACAGAGCTGGTATTCTGTGTTCAGACCCAATGAGCTCCTCTATACCTGGAAAAACACAAGTCGTGTAACATAACCCACCTGTCCTTATGGATGAGAATGCTGATTGCCCAATAATAACAGTAATAACTCTGAATATTTTGCATATGCTAGTTGCTATGTATAAAGGGGGAGGATGCATCCACAACAGTCGGAGGTGTTCAGCTTTTTAGGTAGGTGGGTAGAGAAATGTCTTCCAAGGCATTTCATGAGTAACTAATAGTTTCAGCCTTCTTATTTTGTACATCCGAATTTGAGTCCAATGTTTCTAAAAAGGAAAAGCTAAGATTTGGATCAAGGACAAAAAAAAAACAACAAGGATGGAAATGAAGGCATGTACAAAAAGTAAAATAGAAGAATGCAGCTTCTTTGTTCTGCTTGTATATCATATGTCCTTCTGTCCATCTTGGTGTATGTTTATTTACACTGCACATGCTGTGTTGTGAGCTTGGTAAGTAATAACCATTTGACCTAAAGCTGGCCTGTAGGAGGAGGATGGAGCATGGGCCATCCTTCTCTGCTAAGCACACTTGCCCTTCTAAAGCAAGAAGAGTCTGAAAGGATCACAAAAGCCAATGGGAGTAGTGAGGAAGAGAGTAATGATGAAGACAGTGGGTCCTGTGTTCCTAAAGAGCAACAGAGAGCAACATGAACTAAATATGTAGCTCAAAAAACACAACAGAAATCGTGGGTCGTTATCTCATCCTTGTCTGATAAGGATATTTCCATTTGTGTCACCAATGTAATAAATCAGTTAGGCATTAAGTTTTTAGGAACTGGAACTTTGAGCTTTCAAGTCATAGCTTTTGCTCAATACCTTGTTTCTGGATGGAAGTGTGCTGAGCTGCCTTAAAAGGCAGATATTGATGCATGTGGCACTGTCAATAGTTTGCAAATTAAGTGTGTTTAGTTTCCTGAGCCAGCTGGATTGAAAGATTATATGGAGACAGAGGAATGATGCAACTTTGAGCCTTTCCTTCGTTCTGCAGCAATATTTTATTCCAATGGGAACAGTAGTTTTAAAGCTCATTCACGTCTGTTTCACAAATCCTGCAGGGATCTCTCATTGCTTTTGTAATTTTACATCCTTGTGGAATGAGCAGGTTATATGTAATGGTTACTTCTGATTTGTACTTGCCCTACTACTTCAGCACTTACAGCTATAACACATCAATGCTGACGAAATCCGATTAACCAAATAAATTCCTTTAGAAATAAAAATATTTTCAATTGGTAGAGGAAAAAAAACCCCACAAAAACCTGTCCCTGAAAGCTGTGAGTTTGGGTGTCTCCAGTTAAAATAGCTCATAAAAGAAAATATAAAATATTTCATACACAGCATTTTTTCAACATCAGTCCTTTGTAGGATAGCAGTGTGTAGTTGAATCTCTTCTATAAGTGTGTGCGGTGTAAGATTGTAGTTGTTTCCCCCATGGCAGATGCTGTCACAGGCTGAGATATGAACTCAGCTGATGTCAGTTAAACTAAAGAAAAGAAAGTATCAAGTGCCTAAGAAGTGACCTAATACGGCCCCTTGAATTGTACTCTGACTTTATAAAGTTTATGGACTTAAATTGCTTTTTGTGGTTTGGCCTCTAAGCCATTCCTAATGTGCTACAAGAGCTGCTCTCCCCATCCCCACCCTCTCCTTCACGGAATGAGAACTATGCTCATGGAACAGAACATTTCGTGTCTGCTGTGATTGCTAATAAATAACTTCCAGGAGAAGTAATTATCATAAACATTGCCTCAGGTTTACATGCGTGAAGTCAAATGCTTGCCTCCGATTTTCCCCCTGGTTTTGCTCTGCTTGCTGTGCTGCTTTTTGTTCCCGAAAGCGGAGCCAGGCCTCCAGGCATGCGCCGTCGCTTATGACTCTGCTCGCAGTTGCGGGTTTTATTTGGGTCTTCAGCGGGGCTGAAAGGTTGGATCTCAAGTAACCCGAATACCTGACAAAGGAAGCAACCTTGAACAAGAAGTTCATGGGAATGCTTACGAACTTCAGAATAATGGGCTTAAATCTATGAATTTGAGAGGGATTATTATGGCAGCAAGTAGGATATAATGGCAGAATGATCCACAGGCATGAAGGTTTGCCCTGTCTCCAGGACCTCTGTGTCCCTTGGGAAGTGTTTGGTTCTCAGAAGACTGGTATGTTTCAAGAAGTAATCAGGGAGTCAGGCTTATGGGCAGTATTTGGTTACGTTGATATTGATGTGGCTCAGCATCCTACTTTTTCTCTTGAGCGTGCGGTCGTGTTGCTCAGAGACTTGTTGCTCTCAGAAAACCCAGGCTTCCCCAAGAAGGGAGTGTAGCACTAGCATGCTTCTCCCTCGTTTTGGGTTCAACCCCAAGGGAGCTGAGGCTACTTCATCTCATTTAAGCTACACTTGGGCTCACACTAGACCTAGTAGACGAGTGCAGTTGATGTTGTAAATCCAAAGAAACTCAACAGTTGTGTCAAACAGGAATGCGCTGCTGCTAATGATGCTTGATTACATTTTGAAAAAGAGATGAAGTTCTGATAGGGTCTAATTAGGAGAAAATGGAGTATAATTTCCATGTGCCTTCTTACCTGTATTTCTGCACAGCTGTTTTCTGGGGTGGTTTCCATGTAACCGCCGAAATCATAATATAACTGTTGGGTAAGGTTTATGTATATTCTTTAATTATCTATTGTTTATATGACACGAAGGGCTTACACTATGCTATACTATACTAACATATTTTACTATATATGATGGGAAGAGATGAAGTCATACCCCTTGCAAAAGATAAAGCTTAAAATTAGTCTTAAAAATGAGTATAGATTTTGTCTTTACTGTTCACATCTTTCCAGAGGCACAATTTTGTTGTAAAAACACGGTTCTCATTGAGGTACTGTGTATAAGGCCAATTCAATAATGTAAACTTCTTAAACATTACAAAATCTTGAGCTTTCAGCTCCAATTCAACATCCCCTCCCTCTGTTTACTTGAAAATCCATCATCGAAGTAATTTTACTGAGTGAAATGGAAAGGAAAGAATCCAAATAAAATAACATTTCTAAAAAAACGCACTAGAGTTTTATGACAATATCTTTAAAAGCAAAAATACTGCCAGCTTGATAACACCATTAATTTAGCATAGAATCCTAAGTATCTGTTAGGCTTCTGTTTCTTCTGGAGGCTTTCAGTTATCTGGGGACATGTAAAATTATGAATCAAAATTTACAAAAAAAAACGCTTCAGTTTTGGTATTAAAAGATGTTTTTGCTTCTTGGTCTTCTCTGACTGTAATTACTTAGATTACAATCGCTGTAGAATTTCCCACTTGAAAAATCCCATCAAAATACATCAATTAAAAAAAAAAATATTTTTAATAGAGGCTTCCTCCAGGGGCATTGCTCCAATGTAAAAGGAGAAAATCATGTCTTTGTTCTCTCCGGAAAAAGTTTTAAGTAAGATTTTTTTTCAAAATCAAATTTGATATGTTATTGGCTTGAGACTTATTAAGTGATGTATTTTTCTTAAAAGCAAAATAAAGAATCCATTTACAAGTCAGAAGAAAAAGATGAGAGAGAAAACATTATTGCGAGATAATAGTTTAAATACTCTTGTAGTTCTTAGTAATTTAAATATTGTATTAAGATTTAAATATTAAATGTAATATACTGAAGCTCAGGAACTTATGATGGTGTTTAAAGCTGACAAAATTTGCAAAACTAACAAGTGAGGGAAGTGTTTTGAAGCAAAGCTTTTTAGCCAGATTTGCTCTCCAGTAGCATTATATGCATGAAATAGGAAGAGCATTCAGGAGTCCTTCAACATGTATCATCTTCTTAAAGCCTCAAAGTTTAAATATATAGGAAAAATAACAGTTCAAGATGAACATCGTGAACCTGCTGAAAACCAGGACAATTCTGTCATCAGTTTTGGTAGAGACAGTAATTGTTTTCAGAGATGTGTGTGATGAATGTTGACCACACAGCCTGTCACACATGACATTGCAAAGGGTCAAATCTGCTTCTTGGGGGTGTGATATTTTGCTTTTCCTGTCATCCAGCACACACTAACCACTTGGTAGCTGAGAAAAATGACTGTCCCAGACACGTTACAGCCTAACAGACAGGCTATATAATGGTTCACGAGGCATATGATTTGACTGTTCAGCTGAGGCTTGGTTGGAGTTTAGTGTCTTTTCCAGCTGTTGTTTGGCAAAGAACGTTGTACTGTTTGTGTTCCTGTAGCTCCAAGGGTGGGAATCCACCCTACAACCCCCCAAAATGTGAACATTTCTGTAGTTTGAATGACTAGAAGATGGCTTCATGTTTATTTGAAGTCATGGTAGCATTTTATTTTAAAAAATTAATCAACAAATGTGATAATTTCAAGTATCTGGAAAATGCTATTGTGGAAATGGGGTTGGATGTACTAAAACTGCTTTTCAGAAAAGCAGGAGGACATGGCGAGCTGTATTTTGGGAGTAATTTTCAGAGTTTTGTTTTCAATGAGATCATCTCAGATCTAGACAACTCACATTAGAGAGATTTGAAACAATTGACTGTAGATTTATCTGTGCTGTTAACATTTATTTGAGTAACTCTTGGAATACTAACAATTTCTCAGAGCCATCTTGAGCTAAGAAAATGAGCAAATGCAGGTATTTTAAGGCTGCCACTCCTATGTAAAAAACATTATTGATACTGACTTGCATAAAAAAGAAAATTAATTCTAATGAATGGAGGAACCTGGGAAAGTAGTTCTTAGAAAACTAACCTAGTGTCTTTATGTGTAATTTAAAATATTATCGATGAAAGATAATAATGGTAAAGTAACATACTTAAAACTGGATGTAATCTTCATTTAAAAATAGTGCAATATAAAATCACTTAGAAATATATTTCAAATTATTTCCACTAACTAGTTGGACATTTGAGTAAAGAATGATTCTGAATCATATGGTGCTAGTTTCTCTAGATTCAGTGATTGTCCCTGTAATGGTATTGGAGGTCTTTGCATGCTTCGGGACCACCAGAAGAGAAAATATAATTTATCTTACAGTGCAATTTTACATGGGTATGTAGAAAGTCTGAACCATAACATTCATGGAGCAAGAAGAATTTAAAAAGAAAACAAACAAGATGTTCAAATCAAACATCTTTTCGGAAAAATCAAGGTGGTGTACTTGGAGACACTGCATAAAGATAAATAACTGATTTTTTTCCGTTTTTATCTTTTAATAGAATTTATCTTTCTGCTTTAATACAGTAAATCTGTACATACATGGAGGGGGGTGGGGAAGCTGTAGATGGAGTTGTCTTGGTCAGTTGCCTTTAGTTAGTAATTCTCCTGATTAAATCCTACTTTGAGGAGTCTGTGTGGGAGATGTAACTACTGAAATATTTTCTATTTATTTCTACTTCTCCTGTATTTCCCTTGCGTGTCATAATTAAAACTAACATTATTTTGAATGCATTAGTGTAGGGCATTCATTGAGAATTGCCTGCTGGTGTTTTAAATTATCTGTATTGCTATGAAAATTAGCGTGACTGTATCCTGCTTTTTCTATTATTAGTCTAACACTAGATATTAGCTACTATATATTGACTAAATCAAATTTTACCTTTAATAACATAGTTTTCCTCAAGTGTGAAAGCAATCTTGAAATCTGTATCAAATATTAAGCCAAGAATGTATTTTTTGCTTGTTTTGATATAACAAGTCACGTAAAGCAGAGGATGATTTCTGACTAATAGCAATATGTTCTTATGCTAGAAAGGATGGTATTCAGTCGGATTAATAAATTGGAGACTATGGAAATTTCTGTTAGTTTTTAATTGTACAATGCAACAAAAAAAAGGCTGTTTTCCAACCATTTGGAAAAGTTCAAGGCAACTGAATTATTATGAAGACTAGTAGTTTTATCTAAAAGTAGGTGAAGGTGATTGGTAAATTAAAAATCTAAAATGGATTAAATTTTAAACGTTACAAATTAAGCCTTATTTATTAATTAAATACTGAAAAAAATTTATTTTTTGAGTTATTTAGCAAACGTTAGGGTGAAAACGATTTTACTGAAAAATGGGATAAGAAAGTTGTATCACCAGTGGTAGTAACAGTGAATTTACGGGGGTTTTAGGAGAAACAAACTGTAGGCTCTTCCTTCCTTTTGACCACAAATTGGATGGACTGAATCACTACATAAGTTAGTCTAGCAGGTGGCTGAAAGGTTGGTGTGTTTGGCAGTTTCAGCTGCTTTCTCCTTCCAGAAAGACCTCTATTTTCTTATTTTCAGTATCTCCTCAGATACAGAGACGAGGGTTTTCCAAGTGATGTTTGAGTCTTAGTTTCTCTTCCGTGAAGGTGTGCAGGACCACAGAAGCCCTTGTCTTCACTAGATGCTTTGGGTGTGTGAGATATCTGAAAGTCATGTCTCCTGTTCAGCTGGCCAGGGCTTACGGTGCTGGAGAAAAAGCAACTAGAGCACCTTCCCGTAAAAACCTAATTTGAATAATCTCTTTGATAACTACTGATAGGTATAATAATTTATAAGATGTTAAAAGATTTCCACATTTAATATCCATACTAAATATTTCACACTTTAACGTCCAGGGTAATAAAGCTGAAAACTGTTTCTGCTGTATATAATCATAGTGAGCTTTTCCAAGTGCAACAGTTGAACAGGAATGACTTCTCTGACTCTTAGCAATAAATGCTAAAATATGTGTATTTTTATAATTCCAACGTCCATTAAAAAATGAATGAGTTGAAGCCTGAGAAACAAGGAAAACAAGAATCCTTGGTAAGTTTTAGAAAAAAATTAATTTCAGGCTTCTGAGACATCCTAGTTAAAGTATATGGACAGCATGTGACTCGAGATAGCCCCGTCAGGTGCCATCTGATCAATAAATAAAATTAGTAATTAGGAGATGTCTGCCAAGCAGTTCATACCCCAGGTAGTAGGTATTGCTGCTGTTTATCTCACCTTTAAGACCAGAGTCATACTTGTATGTTTTCTGTTAGCCTCATATTTCAAACTGTGGTGAGTTTAAAAATGGAAACAAATATATTCCGAGCTTTTTGCGTAGCAATTGAGGCCCACTAAATGGAATTCGCATAGGGAGTGTTGGTACTTAAGCCAAATAAATCTTTGATCTGTGTTGATTCGTGAGCTTGTCATCAAGTAATACACAACACTGCAGAAATTACAAATCATAGGATGCTATTTGTAACTTGAATTTCACAAGTAACTTAAGTGTTGCCCCCGTATCAAAATGCAAGAGCATAAAGAAGGGGAAATGAGAAAAGGTAGTAACAATAATAGAGTCAGGACGTGGAAGCCATTAATGAAAATGGGAGAGGGTTTTGATAGTACCCGTGTCACCTGCACGATGGTTGTGCACCACCTGTTGTAGCTGATGGAAAGTTTCTGTGTACTTGTACAGACAACTAAAGCCCACTCAATTCTTGAGCACACTGCAGGTTTTCAAAATTGCTGCGCTGGTGATGGTCGCATTGCTGCCACACACAGGAGATGGTTGTGTTTTAAGGGTCTCGCTTCTCTCTTCATGACTGTCTACGTTCCTAGCAATCTTTGTGTCTCATAATCTTCAAACATGACCTTTTCTGACTACCACCCTTGAAATGATAGCCAGGCAGGTATAAAAGCTATGTTTTTCAGCTGTAAAGCCATAAAAGAGAATTTGATGTCCAATTGTCCAGTCCTTTACATCAGGTTTGCCAACAACTTTCTCAAATGCTCTTCATTATAAAATGCACAAACTTTGTTTCAGTACTAAAATTAAGGTTATTTTTCCTTGAAATTGGATACAGTGTAAAACAAAGAGGGGAGCTGGAAAGAAGGGAAAGATATCACAGGAAGCAAGCTGGAAATAAAAATGCCTGCTGATCCTCCCTGGACAGATGATACTCTCAGAAGAATCATTATTTGACATTATTCATAGAGTTTGCTAGAGACTTCCAGAAGACTAAAATGGTATAAAGTATTCCTCTGTAATGAAAAACGGATTTGAAAGAGTTAACTTGTTTTTTGGTTTGGTTGGTTGTTGTTTTATTGGTGGGAGTATGCTGCCAGAGTGCTCGCTGTCCCTTCTCCAACGATGGGTTTTGCCAGTGTATGATTTTTTTTTATACCATTCTTTATCAAGTGAAATATTTTTGCCTCTTAAGCTCTTCGGATTTTTGTTAGCTGTGGGATAAAGCGGGACTAACTCAACTGTACTAGACTTAGAAGCAAATATGCAGCTTTAAATTGTTCAATCTTCAATTCTTTGTGTCAGCTCTTTTGCTTAATCTTTTCAAGGCTTTTAATGCTACTGTTCCCTGGAGAATGTCAGGAATTTGATTGGGATTTATTGGCCTCAGCCAGCTGCTGCTGTCTGCTGATGCTGTGATCTGTCAATCGCAGGTAAAGCAATTGAACAAGTTGTGACATGCTTTGGATAAGTTATTTAGGGGCCATCCACAAATGTAAAAATCAGTTTTTATGGTCTCTTAATTGCTTAATTTTTGTGTTGTTAACTAAGAGTATGTGATCTCTTTTTGATAAAAGGAATAGTTCTCTAAACAGACCTGGTTTTATTTTCTGCAGCTAAAGAGGTATTAGTTCACACTAAGTATAGCCAGATGTCCTGATCACTGCCAAGAGTCTTCTACCATTACACTCAGGAGTTTTCACAAATATCTTGCTAAAAATGTAACCTATCATCTTGGATGTTTTTTTCTATATCAAGCAATATAAAACATCTGGGCGAGAGAAATTCTATGCTGTTATTGATAGAGCTAGATGGATGCTGCGTGAACCAAACAGAACAGTCATCCCTTGAAGTGGTGGTTTCTGATAACTTGTGAAGTGCTGCAGGACTTTTTGCTCTTAAGATGTCACATTCTATGTGAAGTACAGTAAGTTTCAGCTAAACAATAAAAATTGTCCCCAGAACTGTGTGTGTATATATACGTACAGTGTTAATGATATTTAATAACAAGGTGGGAAAACACTAAATGTTTTAAAGTAACTGTCTGAGCACTAAGATGTTTTTACAAAGGAGTTTCATAGTGTTTAAACTTTACTGAGCCACGTGGGGATGAGTACTGATCAATGTTTAGTGCCATAGTCCCATATACAATTTATGTTGTTGAACAGTAGTTTTAAATTGAGAATCATCTGTCTGCTTAATGGAAAACTTACAGGAACTCTACTGAAGGATCTGACTCTATGACTCAGCTTGGGGTCACTGGCTCTGAAAGAAAAAAATGCAGTGTTTCTTGGAGTGTTCAGTTGGTGCTACACTGGATGTGTAATTGTGTCTGCACAGAAACATCACAGAACCTTTATACATGGAAATTTTAAGTAGCACTTTGTAATACACAACTTTCTGAAGGTGAACAAACATAGTCAGCCATTTATGGAATCAGAGACAACTGTTGTTAATTGATTACTGTTGCCAAAATGACAGTAAAGAGAAAGTTGGAAGAAGCTGTTATCTGTAAAGTTTCCTTCTAAACTCTTAGTCCAAACCATTCAGAACTTGTAATATTTGAACTCCTGTCTGAAAGTCAGTTTTTAATCCTGCCAACAGACATTTTGTTTTATCTTCCTCTGAACAGTAGATATAGAGTTGCAGTACAGAATAGCGTAGAACTGTCTGGGCGTGTCTGGCTCCTGAACAAAACTATTTCCTTCTATCATCTACTTGATTTCTGTTACTGAATGAAGATAAGAATTATTTGAATGTCCTTTTTTTGTCATAGTTAAAAGCATGTAGAAGTGCATTGCACAGGTGTTCTTATCCTAAGAGGAGATCCATCCCACGCAGATCATCAATGTGGATAGAAAGTTGGATTAGAGTTAAAAAAATATATAATATTGTTTATATATTATCTATATATAATAGTAGAATATAGTTAGAAATTCACTTTTTCAAATTCATTTTGAAAAGGAAAAGCTTGCAGAATCTATCTGCTCTGCACAGAGTGCTGACTTTTACCTGTCAAAATGAAGCTTCTGAAGACTGTCTTCAAAGCTCTGGCTGAGATGGTTGCATGCCCTACTGCTTTCAGCCACTCGAACTCTGTCACAGAGAAAACATGAAGCACACATACATGGCTCAAAAAAATCCAAGTACTTTAAGCGATAGGAAGGAACACTTTATGCTAGGTAAATTATACTATGGCCAAATTAGACTGTGAGGATCTCAGGAAAGGTTTTGGAAGACCTAACTACCAGAAAACACAGTTAGTTCAAAAGGCTGGAATGTGAAAGTACTTTGTGACCAGCAGAGGAAGAGTTCGTATTAGTTGGAGGGATGTGCCAAGAGTTTCTGGCCAATAACTGAAACGTGCCTGACAGAAACTTACCTTTGAACACGTTTGTCCTGTTGTGTCTTAGCGGTGGAAGATGGTATGTGGTCACTCCCCTGAGCTGTTCTTGGCATTGGTGAACAGCCAGGTACCGTCCAAGGAAGGGCTTTTGATTTAGTTTTTATTGTTTCTCCTGTCCACTGTTGCAATTTGTCAGTCAGTTCCAGGATACAAAATAAGACACATCTGCTCAGTTGGGATTTGTGCAGGCAACAGGGAGATTTATTGACAGTGAGAAGGACCTTTAAGTGGTCAGAAATTGCTGATCATTAAGGATGAAAAGTAGGAAACGAGTTGTTTTAATGGACAGATGGTTAATACTGTTTGTTTTAAGGGGTTTTATCCCTCTGCCAGTGAGCTGTGCCTTGAATAAAAAAACACCTCAGACAAATTCTCTATGATTCAACTTATATTCATGCGTATGTATTTAAGATGAAAATAGCACCTGCACTGAAATCTTTCCTCACATGAGTGGGACTCTCCATCTTGACACCAATCTTGCCAATGCAAGCAGGATTAGAACAGCCACGTCAGGCATTTTTAGCTCATCTGTGAATTTGGAAGCTGTGGTGTTGCCCAGGAGGTATGCAGATAAAAGCATAATCTTGACATACATGGCAGCACAGGGCATGCATGTCTTTATTCTCTGTAAAGGATTGGTTGTTATTACTGTAATCCAGTGATAGGTTTCATTAGCAGTATGAGGGTTTTTTTGTGGAAATGGCTATGGAAAAAAGTTTAAAAAGGAGGAATATGTGCATGTAATGCAGATCAGTAAGATAACCAAGGAAAGCCATGTAAGCTGTTCAGCCTGGAGAAGAGTACCTCAAGGGGGCCTACAAGAAAGATGGGGAGAGGCTGTTCAGGAGGGCCAGTTGTGATAGGACAAGGGGTAATGGTTTTAAAATAGAGGGAGGTAGATTCAGGTTGGATATTAGGAAAAAATTTTTTACCATGAGAGTTGTAGAACACTGGAACAGGTTGCTCAGAGAGGTGGTGGCTGCTCCATCCCTGGAGACGTTCAAGGCCCAGTTGGATGAGGCCCTGAGCAACCTGATCTAGTTGGAGATATCCCTGTTCCTTGCAGGGGGGTTGGACTAGATGACCTTTGAAGGTCCCTTCCAGCCCTAACGATTCTATGATTCTAAGTCTCTCACGATTTGTAATAATGCCTTTTCAGAATCTTTTCGGCAATGCTGTACAAAAAAAAAACCATTGTCCATCATCTTTATTTTTACATGGCACTGCAGTGAAGCTTGCCCAGTGAATTAATTTGCTAGTGGTATGAATTACATGGTGTCTGATACTGTCCAGGTCTGGGACATAAAAGGTTTGCACTGGGCAATAGGAGGAGAGAGATTGAAAGAGATCAAGGAAAAAAGAATGATGAAAGGGTAGATGCCCAAGGCTTGCCAAAGGAAACAAAAAACCTGATTTGTTTCTTCTTGTAGTATTAAAAAAAAGACTCTCTAGTAAAATGGTACCTTAGGAACTTCTCAACTTAATCCTCAGTACAGGTCTCATTAAGCTAAACAAATTGTTCTTGAAAACTTCGTGTCATGAGATAAGGTGTCTCCAGATACCTATGCAATAGTTTATATTTGTATTAAGCACGTTAAAAATCTGAAAGATACTTTTTATCGATTGTTGTAATGTTTAAAAGCCACCAATTAAAAATAAAAAATGTTTTAAATAAAAAGATATCGGGATCTAAGTGTTCCCTGCTGGATCACACTTTTTAATAGCATTGGTTAATGACAATTCCTTCGGTGGCACAAAGCACAAGTCCCAAGTGCAGTAAGTACCACTGTTATCTACCCAAAATCAAATGAGATGTACATCTTTACTGTCTAAAAAACTGTTGGTAAGTAAGATGGTTATTAGAATTATACTATGAGTTAGGGATCTGGCAGACCAAGATCAATTATTTGCTTCAACTTCCTGTAAACCTAAGCTATATTTTCGTAGTCTTCTGCAGACATGGAGGCTTACTCTCCTTATGCCTAGCCCAAAACCCTGGGATTTGGCTGTGCTATGATTACTCTAAGTAATAGTATTAACCTGGCATTTTGCTTCAGATACTATGTGCTCTCCAGTGATGTAATTCTGGGGAACTGTATTATTTCCAGTCTGGAAGTGGTTTGTCTGGTTGGTTTGTAGCTCAGAGTGAGTGAACTCATTCATCTGCAGTAGAGTTTGCAAGCAGATGCTTAGCCTCTATGTATGTTATTCTCCACATATTCCTGTTTAAAATAATTACACTTTTCTACTGCCCTATTTTACGGGTTAGCATGTTAGTTGTGAAGTACAGGGAAGGGAAAGCATAAATGTAGATTTCTTAATTTGCTAAAACACATCCAAGGACATTATGCAAAATATATATGCTTTTCTAAAATCTTAGGGTGAAATTCATCTAATCTGTTAAGAAAATAGAACTGATTCATTAAGTTTTAGTGATATCTCTGTTAACTGATTTTACTAACATGAAGGATAGAAAATATTTTGTCCATTCAAGGATAGTAATTTGAAAATAAGAGGTTTTTAAAGTGTTCCACTGTTCTTTGAAGTGCAGTAATGCTTAAGCTGGATACTTACAAGACAACAGAAGAGCAGGTACATGTGTTGCAAGGAACTTTTCAAGTGTTAGACCTAATCTCACTGACATCAGTGGTGATCATAGAATGGTTTGGATTGGAAGGGACCTTAAAGGTTGTCTCGTTCCAGCCCCCCTTCCATGAGCACGGTCACCTTCCACTACACCGGGTTGCTCAAAGCCTCGTGCAGCCTGGCCTTGAACACTTGTGAGGATGGGGTATCCTCAACTTGTTCCAACAACTGTTGCAGTGCTTCACCACCATTGGAGTGAAGAATTTCTTTCTTAGATCTAATTGAAATCTTCACTCTTTCAGTTTAAATCCATTGCCCCTTGTCTTATCACTATACCCCCTTTGAAAAAGTTTCTCTCCAGGTTTTCTGTAGGTCCCTTCTAGGTACTGGAAGGCTGCTAGAAGATCTTTTAATTGTCTTCTCTTCTCCAGGCTGAACCACCCCAAATCTTTCAGCCTGCCTTCATAGGACAGGTGCTCCAGCCCTTGGATCATCTTCATGGCTGCCCTCTGGACCTGTTCCAACAGCTCCATGTCTGTCTTAAGTTGCGTGCCCCAGAGCTGAATGCAACATACCATTGCTGCTGATTTCCAGTGGGAAGAGATACTCATTCTGAAAGCATCTGTAGTATGCCCACTTGATGCAAGTGAATACTTCAGTTGAACTCAAAACTGATTTTGCATTTAGCCTATGAAAAATACTTGGATTCTGCCTACAAGAACTGGCCTTCAGATTTATACACTCTTTAGTATCAGGGGCCATGACTTGTGTGTCTTACTCAGCGGCAAGCACTCTGCTTGATCCTGAAGTTTCCCCTAACAAGTGGAAACAGTTCAAAAGGTGTTGGGGGTAGAAACAACATTTACATTTTCTGGTAAAGTTGAACTTCAGTCTTTTCTGTTGATCGATCTCTATTGTTATAGACTAATTAGATTTGTCCATCTTACTTTCAAAATATGACAAGTAATACACTAAAAGAATTTTACAAGGCTATGCAGTGTTTTTTTCTTGAAAGAAAATGCTGCTAATTCTCTTCTCTAACTTCACTCTGTAACCTATAAGTTAGTAGCAGCTTTTAGTATCAAAACTTGTTCTGAGAAATTTAATTGCTGCTCTTGTACAACTTTATCCTATCCTGTCTCTTCCAGCACAAAATCCCAACTCCCAACACATAAAACTAAAGGATCTGTTAAAGGTACTGTTTCCCTGATGTTTGAATTTATAGACAAAATCTCTTGTAAATCTATAGTTATGCACAGGGAATGAAGCAGTATGAAATGAGAAAATCCATCTGTCATATTAGGGTTTGCTGATGCATGTTTTGATCTCTCTCTTGACTTAGAGCTTTATCTCTACTGTCACAAATATCAATTCCATTAATCTCTGGTTAATGAGTGAACGAAGGGAAGGCTTCATAAAACAGTATGATTAGATTGGTAAGAACTTGTCCATGATGTACACTAGGCAACTGGCTATACTGAGAGCTGAAAGTACCATGTGGTGAGAAATGTACTCAAAATTATGTGAAGGGAAGCCATTTTCAGTGCTGTAGATGTCACCTTATTGTCAAGTATTGCAGAGAATACTTGACACATTGACCCATCAGTTGTAACAAGCCATCTAAATCAGTCTGGAGTAAGCCTTGTGTTCCTACTGTAATCCATGACTAATTATATACTCTAATTGATTCCAAGTTGCCAAGATTTGAAAGGTCAGTCTGGTTGAGTATTTGTTGCAGAGACATAATGCCACTCAGAAAATACAGAAGAGTTATGCTGTCAAATACTGTTCCCAAATCTAACATATCATCAGTGAGATTGTTAGATGAAAGATTGGTAAGCCAACCTTTTTTAACATTTTTGAGAAACCTGTCTGGAATACCTGTCAAGATACTTTTCCATTTCTTTGTGGGTTTCTGTATGATTAAAAAAAGAAGGGGGGGGGGAAAAAAAAAAACAAACCAAAAAAAACCCAACTTGAAAACAAACAAAACAAACCACCGAATCAACAAACAAAAAACCTTCTGCAGTCATCACTCACCTGAACATTTACTTTCATTGTTACTTACATGAACACAAACAAGCTTGATGGATTTGGAAGCAAAAAGGTGTTACCTCTACAAAAATCAAGGTTTAAAATTTTGCTGCCCAGTTGGTTAGGTGTGAAAGCAGAAACTTACCTGAAAACAGTTTAATCAAAGTGAAAAAAATCTGCCTTTGAAAGCATCACCCGAGCTAGGTAGCCCGCTTAACTGTATATATAATGGTTGCATCTAAAAAAATGATTATATATCAAGTATCATGTACAAGAGCATTTAGAAGAATTTTCCAGCATGCTCTTAGCAAAGAGAAGCATGCATCTCTGAAGCAAGGACTTAATTTCATCTTGTTTTAACACTCGTTTATTTTTTTTCATGTGCCTCAAATCCTCATCTCTAGCTTTTGTATTTTTCTCAAGATCTTTTTCTCCCTCATCTGTTTCCAAGTCAGGCTGCAGTATTTGACAAATTTATTTCGATGTAAAATCATTATATTTGGTGATATCTTTCAGTAGTTTGTTTCTAGAGGAAAAATTCCATGTGAGCGGATTTGCCTCTGTGTGAGACTGCCTTGCTGATGTCATCCCACAACCATCACCCAGTAATTTGTAGATGAAAATACCAACAAGTCTTAGCTTTAGCAAGAAACATGACATCATCATGCAGACAGTATCCCTTTTTTCTTAACTGAAGGTGCATCATACATAATGGACTGTCTGTAGTGTACAGAAGGTGTTTTCATGTGTGTATAACGTTCTTGTTCTGATTTGCATGTGCATTGTAATGTATTCCCATGACACGTGTTCTGAATAAATTGAAAAACAGAAAACATTAGAAAACTTGGCAAATAATCAGAACAGTAAAAGAAAAGCAGAACTGAAAATAAAAAAAGGTCCTGAGACGTTTTGAATGTTTTTCGAGAAAGTTTATCTGCCCATCTATAAAATGCCATCAGTCTAAATGCGGAAGTTTTTTACTCCAGTCCATAAGAAAGGATAAGTGTAATAATGGTGGAATTAATCCTTGGATTTTATTACAGGCGTGGCTGCTAATTGTGTTCACTTTGGTGTGCTGAAGTTAGGTCTCGAGCAGTACTCTTTTTAGGCTGTTATGCAGGATTTCACAGCTGTGATGTGTATTTTTCAGTCAAGTCTGTCTTAAGCCTCACCTTAGGTTTGAAAGAAACGCAACTGCGTGCGGTTGCTGCTTGCGTGGTTTTGTATCCAAGAGACCAAGACACGTTGCAAGGATCCCAAATGATACGACGCCCAAAGTGTATATTCCAACACTCACTTTTAAATAGGAGCAATTCTGAAAGCTCTGTGGGCGTAATGCCAATGGCATAAATCATTTGTGGATATAAATTGATAACACTCCATTCAAACTGAATGATTCATGTTCTCTCATACCAAAAGTAATTTCTTCCAATGTACGTTCTACTTGTGCTGAAAATGTAAATTTTAAATGCTAAATTATAAGGACCTTAGAGAGAACTACATCCTTCTTTTTCCCAGCTGGGGTTTATTGTATTTCTGATAAATTACTTTCCTCAAACATATGAGTGGTGATGTGTTTTGCTTAGGCTAATATTTCATAAACTGTCAAAACGACCGCAGACCCTGTAGGAGGTTATAAGAATAAGTAAACCAAGCTGTTACTTCTAATATTGTCCCAAACTTTATTACACTTTATGGGGCTTAGCTTCTGAACGCTTGCCATTGGTTTTTAGTTGTGAAATCATGACTTAGTCATTACCCTAGTGTTTGCATGTGGCAGTTTTTATTGTATGCAAAAGGCACTGGAATAATGTGAAGAATCTGTTAAATTGGCAGAGCAAGGAAACCTACAGGAGGCCTTCACACCCATGCAGCAAAAATCAATTGCAAGATGAGAACCAGAAGTACTGACACAGGGGTGTAACTTAGATTTGGGGATGGCGTTGCAAGAATTCTAACGTTTATTGTTATTTTATATTTTTTATTTTAAATTCTCTGAATTTAATTAGTACTGCAACATCATTGGCTTTTTAATATGCACTTGGAGCAACATGGGTGCAGCACTGGGATCTTCCTTACACCTTTTAACTAGTAAACTGGATGGGCTGACAGAACACTGCAAGTCATGTAATGCTGTATTTAATTAATTTGTTTGCTGTTGACAGAGCTAGCTTTTTGCTGTTACTGCTCCACCTTGCTTGAGGTTGTGGAATATATTTTAATTGATTTGTTTCATTTTAAGGCGTCACCAGAAACTTTTTCGGTACGTTACCCCTGGCTCTATGTTCATTAGAAAACTTGATTAGCACATGTTAATTACAAAACTTTATTAGCACTTGTTAACTGTTTTTACTGGAAGAGCAGCTTGTATCCTTTCCTGTAGTAAGTAATGATTTGGAGATTCTTTGGAATAGAATAAACAGTCTTGTCTGACAATACATGTTGCATGTAAGACAGGACTCAAAAGTAAACAGAAATCACTCATCTACGTAGGACTAAGCCTGGGTTTATGCAGACAATAACGTGTGGAAATAGCATCACCATCTCCAGTGATGCCACAGAGCTTACTTGCTTCCAGCACCTTAGTCTTCAAGTCTTAGTTTTGAACTGGCCACAAATTGTCTATTTATCTTTTGATATTGTATGTATGTTTGTTTAAATGGAAACTAAGGAAAAAGAACTGGAAAACAAATGGGGGGAAAAAAACCTAATCATAAGGTTGTGAATTTGTCAGAACAAAATGCTTGCAATATCCAGGATGAAAGATAATGTGGGGTGAGTTTTTTCATTTGACTAAGTTGTTGTTTTGAAATGCTAGATAATTTTAACAAAAACAGTGGTATGTTAACAATGGTTGTGTTCAAACTGAAAATTTTCAAATTACTCCAAAAGTATTTGAGAGTTTAGCTTGCAATGGTTTTTGACATCTTCAACTTTCTGTGCACACTGAAAGTGGAAGAAACAGTGTAGCTCTAAAATGTTGGGAGACAAGAAAATTTATTTTTCTTGCTCCTGTCATGCAGTATCTAAATGGTAGGAATCATCTGCGTGGGATCTGATCTCTCCATCAGATCATCTTTATTACGAAAAGAGAAGCAATGGTGTGGAGCACTCTAACCTTTTCAAAAATGAAGGAACATATTTTTCCCCATCAGTTGGCTGCCTGTGCATGTACCCATTACTGCTAGATAGCCAACAAATTAAAGTGCACATTGGAAGTGAAAGGAAGCAAACAACAGGAGTGTAAGACATGAAAGCACTTGATATTCTGTCAAAAAGAAGTGTAGCTTTTACAAAGGAACTGAAAGATTAGTATACAAGCAAATAAAGAGAAACAGCATAATGTTGATTTAGAATGTAGGAAAAATTAGTCTGGAGGCTTGCATGTTATTTGTGGCTGAACTGTTGAATTATATGGAATTGGATGATTTATTAGGATTTCAATTCCATTTCCGTTTCTTCTCTCACTGTTAGCTGTGCATATTTGGATTGTCACTGAGGAAGAATTATTTCTTAATAAATGTTTCTTTTGCAGAACAACTAGTACAAGTGAGTCTTGAGCTGGGTGTAGGATTTCTAGGGACCCTGTCATGTAATAAGTAATCCTCTGATTTGATGTACTAGCTGCTGTATGTGGACACATTTAAGTGTGACCCTGCAGCTGTTCTCAACCTCTGCTCCCAAAGGCAGATGAAATAAGAGTTCTCCTTCCATCTGTGCATCCGTTACCCACGGTTGGCACTGGCAAATGATTATTAGCGCACACTTTCCAGAGTGTTCATTCATTTTCAGTTGATCAAATGGCTTTTTTGACCCTAGCAGGCAAGGTGTATTCCTCTCGGTGTATTGATGTGAATTGCTGTTGATTAAGAATTAGGGGACTGCCAGGGTCAAATTGTGATGGCTGTTTATTAACATGCTCAGTTCACTAATTTCTACAGTGTGACTGTTGTTTTTTTCTGTCAGTAAGTAAAATGGAAGTCGTATTTCATTCGTAGAGAACAAAGAGGTGATATTAGTATCTGTGAGGTGCTCCCCACAAGATGCTGGTGTAGCAAGCAAATGACAAAGCCCCGTATTTGCTGAAAAAAACACAGGCTGCTAACAACTGCATAGCTAGAATTTTATGGATTTGCTGTTATCCCCTTTTTGGGTTAGGGAGTAGGCCAGAGATGGAGTTCTGTGAGGATTCTCAAGAGGTGGCAGAAAGGAGGTTCATTATTAACTTCGTTCCTAGCCCTATTCTCTGCCCATGAAAGCTTCTCCCTAAATCCTAAGAGAAAGATGGGGTGGGGAGTAAGGGGTTTTGTTACAGACCTGCATGTCTGTGTTGCACTGACCCATGGCAGTTCTCACTCCCGCCTTGTTTCTGCCAATTTTCAGGGAGAGGCAGGTCTAATCCCACTGTCCAGTGACTTCAAGTGCTGAATGATTTAGGAAGTGTAATTAGTAAGTCATTCAGTGGCAGTCATGAGGGGTTTTCGGATTACAAACTTCACACATGCTCTCAGCATCCCCTTTCCATCTTATTCTCATACCTCTTGTTGTATTCTTTCCATTTTCTTTTTTCCTAGGTATATTTAAGTCGTTCTTCATTTTCTCAAGTTTCTTGACTTCTACTTGGCAGTTCCTTGGGCACCACTCTTACTCAGTTCACACATAAGCTTGCCAGGTGAGTTAGGACAAAAAAGTAGGTAGAAGCAGCCCAGCTCACAGCACTTTTCCGGTGTCATTGTAAGTCAGTCATAAGAATATTTCATGACGAGGTTGAGTTCCAGCCCAACTTACCTGATTTGCAGTCTGTTGCGGCCGAAGACGGGGAAGCAAGACGCATCAATATGATGAGTAAAAAGGCTTCAGCTTTATTCTGTGACACTGCTCTTTTTATAGCATAGCTCGGTTCTGTACATGCCTTCATGCGCTGTACTTAGCAAGTTAATTGGTCTAGCACTACTGTTCACGCGACAAGCACGGGTATGATACACACTGTGATTGGATAGAGATTTCTACGTTTGTTACAATATTTTAATATTTTTGCAGTTAGTATGTTTTGCTCAGAATCTTGTTTTTCATAGTTTCATCCTTCTTGTTTTTCCCAGGGACAGTGTGTTTTTCACAGCTTCAACCTACCTTCTTATCTCAAGGACAGTGTTTTTATATTCGCTGATACACATTCCTTACTGTTAACACTTGGGCTGCAACATCTCCCCCTCTTTTTTCAAAAACGGCGTGCGCTATAGCTGACAAGCGTTGGGTCATACATTGCATTAAGCATGGTCCAAAAAGCAAGAGAAAGCCTAACAACAAAAGAGGCCCTAAGCACGTTTTGATGAGATCTCTCAACCAACCATCTATTCCCCAGGAAGTCAACCATCCATCGATGCCATCTACCTCTTTCAAGGCATGTAGTTTGTCCTTTAGTTGTTTACGTTTTCTATGCACTGACTCTCCTGGACCTGTTAAATTCATACAACACATTCCTTCGATCTCTTCGCAACCATGCCCATGGGCTAAAAGCAAATAGTCAATCGCTGCTCTGTTTTGCAATACTGCATGATTGACACTTTCTACATCTTTCGTTAATTCATCTAGAATGCTGGATGTTAAGTTTATCTCGTCACGAGCCCAACAACCTAGTTGTTTTGCTAAGGTGAGCGCTTTTGCTGCTGCTAACCCTGGGAAAAGTGTGGAGGCAGCTACTCGTCCAAATTCACTCCAAAACGTGGGATTGCCTACACTGCTACAGTCTAGATCATGTAGGCTTCTTTTTCTCCTGGTGTGATTTTCACTCCATTTTCTTAATAGGGATATATTGGGATGGAATAAGGCTAGTTGGCCTAAATAACAAGGACCTCCTTCTGGTTGTTTTGGAATGCCATTCCATGCCCTGTCTCCACAAATTAAGAAAATTCCTTCGGGCAACCTTCGAGGTTCAGTAATGTTGCTGCCATTGCAGCTCGAGTATAGAAAGCGAATTACCGATACGCTGTCAAGATTAGAATCTAAGGTTGCCCATAGTTTCCTGTTTTTATTTGAGCTGTTTGGGTCTAACGGCAAAAATGAAAACCATCCTCCTATTTTCCCAGCGGTAGTGTTTGCATGCATACTACCAAGCAGGTCTAATTCTTCTGGATAAGACTGGAGGGAAGCATTAAGTGCATGAATAAGCCGGCATTGTACTGCTCCGTCATACTGTTGAGGGGTCACTCTATAGATCGTTGTGGTATTGAAGTTGCTATATGTTAGGTTAGTGGTGTTTACTAGCCCTCTAAAGGCTGCCACTTTCCATGTTGGTACTCCTATGAGACAGGTACGGAATGGGTTTCCAATACCACCCAGGGCTAGGCAAATTGATGACTGGTTTGTTTTGTTAGCAATGGTTACCCATATGTTGTCTCTCGGGCTGATGGAGTTGATTCCGTAGGTCATTTGGCACCAAACTAAGATTCCTGTTACTATGAATATTGTCTTACCAATAAACTCCTCCATTCTTATCATGATGTCTACACTGCTTCTGATATCTGGTACCCAACACTTGTGTTTTTTGTGCTACTTCTACAACAGTCAGTAGTTTTTGTAACCTAAAGGCTGCGTGTGCTAATATAGCTTCTTCTGCGCTTTCAAACAACGCAGTTAACCTTTGTCGTGAAGCGTTCTCTATTTTAAGCCAAGCAGCGAGCGCCTGGTATGGGTTAATATCTAAAGCGCGTCTACAATCTGCACAGCCTTGCACTGCGTCACGTTGCAATTCATGACATATGCGACTACAACCTCCACACTCTATAGTTATAACCTGTAAATTTCTACATCTACACCTACAGTGCGTTAGCGGGTATAATTTTGCAGCTTTGCGCGTGCGTATCAGACTACGGATAAAGGCAAAATCTATCTCATCTGGATCAGAGTCGTCTAATATGTTCTTTGGAAGATTTAGCACTTCTTCTACTCTTCTGCAGAAAGGTCCGAGTCTTTGGGAACTCCTGGATTGCCTCCGCCTTCGCCTTTCAGTTCGCGCGTTGGGGGACATCTCCCCCTCTTTTTTCAAAATGGCAGCGAGTCGCTTTACATCTTGATGGCACTGTTCAACAATAGCCTGACCCGTACTGTTGTACGGAACACCTTTTCTGTGTTCAATTCCCCAATCCGCTAAAAATGCAGCACATGTTGTTCCTGCGTATGCAGGAGCATTGTCTGTTTTGATGACTTGTGGTAAGCCAAGGGCAGCAAATGCTGAAAGCCAATGTTGTTTTACACATCGGAAGGCGGTAGAAGGCGCTGGTGTCGCCCATACAGCTCTGCTGCAAGTGTCCACGGTGACGTGGATATGGCGCAGTGGACCAAAGGTGGGAAACTCAGTTACATCAGTTTGCCACACTCCTCTTGGTTGCAATCCTCGAGGGTTGGTGCCTTGCAGCGACGATGGCACGGGCTTGTGCTCGCGACAGTGCAAACTCTTTCTGAAGAGGTCGAGCAGATTGGTGAAAAAATTTGTGTGATCGATCAGTGACAGCGTTGCCCCTTTTTTTTTTTTTTCTTGCACGAATAAAACTCTGTGTAGGAGACTGGCAATTTCAGTTACTAGCATATTGTTTTGGTACAGCCTTGCAAAAGCAGTTTCTAGTATACTACTTCCCTTTCCGAGGGCCTTACTATTTCCACTATACCCAAGATTTCGCTGAGCAGGAGGGTGTCAATCGGCAGGGTCGTTGCGGAGAAGGGAGGCAGGCACGGCACCTTCAGGGCGTCCCCTGTTTATCTACACAGTGTGCTCTGCAGCCTCCCTCAGCTCCGCTCTGAGCCATCTCTTTTTACCCTTAGCAGAGTCTACGACAAAGGTACTGACACGGCGTTGCCACACGCGTGGCCAGTGCGTGCAACAAGGCTGCCCAGTATGTGCTCTGCCGGCTAACAGCGGTTTTTGTGAATCGCAACATGTTGTTCAACAACAATCCTCTTAGCTTCTCTTTTCAAAGTTACGTGCTTACAACTAAGTCCAGTTAGTAATTCTTTGTCATTAATTTGGTACCAGTTAATTCTTTTCCTTCCAGTAGCTACGGGTGGAATCCATACACTTTCCGATCGGAGAAAAGACACAAAGCATATATACAAGCAACTTTCACACACATAATATACCTAACAATGAGAAACATAAGAACAGTTGATATATTAACATGAAATCTTCTATTACAAGTCTGTCCATTTGAACCATTCTCTTCATTCGGTGTTTCTGTGATCTCTGCTTGCTCTGCTAATTCCTGGATCTACCCCTCTCTATCTGTAGTTTCAAAAGTCCTGGTTGGCTTTACGTTTCTTGCTGGTAACCAGTATGGACCTGTGGGAAGAACACAAACATACCCTCTTCCCCATGTAAGCAGAGGCGCGGGGCCATCCCATGAGTTGAGTCCAGCTTCTTATAACATGCTGTTGATTTTTCTGCAAAAATGGCACTGGGTTTAAAATTGTGATCCACAGCCATAGTATGTTGCCTAGAAGCAGACAAATTAAGAAAATTTAAAACATATGTGGCTTTGTCCAAGGATTCTTGCGGGGAAATATACGGAAGACTGCCCCTTTTTGTTTATCAAACATTTGTTTTAACGGTAAATGAGTTTGTTCAATAACAGCTTGTCCCATAGGTGAATGAGGGATGCTGGTAGTGTGAGTCACTCTCCAATCCTGTAAAAAGGCACCATACCGGATCACTGTCTGTCCCAATTTTCTTTGGTACTCCCATGGTTTTCTTCAGTGTGAGCAGTAGCAATAACAAAGGCAGAAAACATATTTAGATCGATTAAACGATGGAATATAAGTAATATCAGATTGCCATAATTCATTGGCACATAAACCTGTTGGATTTACTCCTGCTGGAGTATTTGAAGGCACAATATGTTGACGGTCAGGGCAGGCACGTACAATCTGCTAAGCTTGATTTACTGTCTGACCTGACAGAGAGCATCATCTACTACCAATTGACAAACTGTAGGACTATTCATCATTTCTTGAGGCAGTACAATCCAATGATATTGTTGCGTGGGTCGTTCATTGTTAAGCACTGGAACTGAAAAGGCAAATCTAGGACAATCGTTAGGGTGTAAATAAATAAAAAAGTAAAAAGGTGAAATAACCCAATCTTTTAAATCAATTGCCATCAAATGCTAACATTCTGGAATCATAGTAGGATTTGGTACACCCGGTTGTAATGCACCCATTGGTGAAATGATTGTATTAATAGCTCTTAAATCTTTTAACATAAATCTCCATTTTCCTGATTTCTTTGGGATAACAAATATTGGAGGGAATTATATGTCCTAATTTGAGCTGTTCATTGACTAATTTTTGAGTTCAGTCCAGTCGCTCACCTTTTAGTGGCCACTGATCAACCCAGACCAGCTTGCCAGTCAACCAGGCCAGCTTGAGTCGGGGCTGGACATCAGTGACCTGTGCCAAAAATTTGAGGTTAGCCTCACATTCCACTGATTCAACAAATCCCGACCTCATAATGTACATGGGACATCAAAAACATATGGTTTCAAAACAGCTTGTTTGTTACCTGGGCCTACTACTAACAATGTCTGTGCACTCTGCTGTGGGATCTGTGTTCCATCTACTCTGATCACAGCTGCCAGGGCTTGGTATCAGAGGCCGAGAGGGTGGCCAGTCAGGTTTTTTCACTATAGATACATCAGCCCCTGTTTCAACTAGGCCAGAAAAGCCTTCCCATTAATGATTACTGTTAAAGGAGGCTGTGCAGCTGTGACTGTCTGTGTCCAAAATTCTTTTGTGATAGCAGAGTGACCTTTATTGTTGTTATACAGGCAGCTTTTATAGATTATTACTCTGGCCACGATGTGTCTATGCGGCCCTCGCCCAACTGTGATTGATTACAAACAATAGTGCACGCACCTATTTTAACTTTATTATTGGCTATGCCTAAAAAGGAGCTATTTTTTACTTGCTAAACTAAACATCATTTTCTCACACACTCTATATCAACTTCCCAAACTCCTCATGTCAACTTCTCACACTCCCTGCACCAGCTGTTCACACTCCCTTTTCTTTCTCATCCTCTTTATCGGTGTTTCCCAACTTCAGAAAAGAGCACAGGCTTAAATCATCAAGGTCAAACCTCAACTGTAGCTGTGTGTATGATGCCACAACAACTCACCCCTTTTTTGTTTTTCTGTGATCATTACTTGATTAACCGTACTCTGTACCGTCTGCTGGGAGCGTGACAATAGGCAGGGGGTGATTATTACTATGTATAAAAGAACTACTAGCAATATAATGTCTGCTTTATTAAAGATTTTAACCATCCTGTCAATTAAGAGCATTGATAAGGCAGAAGCTGTAGCATTAATTTGTTTTGCAAGCTAACAACCCAACTTATTCAGTGTAGTTAACACCTGTGCCACTCCAACTCCTGGTGTAAATATTGAAGCTGCAATGATTTTAGCTGGTTCCCAAAATTTTGCTTTGTAGTGTTTCGAGCCTACATTGTGACACGCCTTTACTAAATCTGCAATCGTTTTTGCCCGATTCCTGATAAGATCAAGAGCTTATTGACAGTCTGTGTTAGCATTTTCAATGGCTAGCTGGAATACCAACACATCTGCAGTAGCCGGATTTTCTGTTTATCTCTGAACTGCCATTTGTAGCTGATCAAAGAAAAAAAAAAATGCTCATAAGGTTCCTGTGCTCCCTGCCGAATGGAAGCAAAGGAAGCCTCCCCTGTCCCAAAAATCAGGGACACGTCTTAATGCTCTCGTAGCCAATTCAGTCAGCTGTTGGAAAGCTACTTGCTGTAACCCTGCCTGTGCCTAATTTTGACATGTGTGACATTTTACTCATCCCAAAAATATTTAGCTCTTGATTTAAGAAATTTAACACCTATAACACTTTAGCTATTGTTTCATTGGGAGATTTCCCCATCATTCCTCTTTCTTGTTTCAAAAGCATATTCTCCAAAGTACCATGTGCGTGTTCTTTGATCGGTTGCTCAGTAGGATTGTAAGAAACACCAGCAACATGCTCAATACTTTATGATGACAAAAATACATATGTCTGATAAGAAGTGTATGCCAAAGTTCCTGCGAGCGTAAACCACGAAGATTAACACCATTCACTGGTGGCATGATCATATTTTAACAGCTAGTACAGAATTGTACGATTGAGCGGGCTTGTTGTCGTGTTAAACCAAATTGTCACTTAATGGCGTCAGTATCCTGATGGTAGAAGTCCTGCAAGATTTTGCCTGTATTAACGAGTTTGGTACCAGAGCTGCACTCGTGAGAGGCTCAGCTCGCCTGTTCCCTTCTGCTATAGGCCCTGGAAGCGCGGTGTGCGCTCGCAGATGTACAATGGAATGTGCATGTTTACGGTTTTGCAACACTGATATTAACTGTTGAAATTGCTGGAAGAAAAGAGGATTAGTTATTTCCCGCGATGCTGATCGAGACGATCCAAGTTACGATGTGCTTTCTCTTGGTACAACCTGGGCCACAGGCAGCGGCCGGGCGGGGGGGGGGGGGTCAGCCCTCCCTCGCCTCAGCCGGGCGGGGTGGCGATGACGACCCAGCAGCCCTGTGCCGCCCCCCCCCTTGTTGTTGTTGCTCTTGTTGTTGTTGCTCTTGTTGTTGTTGCCGCAGCTCCGGCCGCTCGCGCTCCGTAACCGCCGCCGCCCCCTCCCGCCGAGGGGACCATCAGCCGCGAACGAACCGGCGCAGCGGGGCCCGCCGCGCGTCTCCGTCCTTTCCAGCCGCGGTTCGTTCCTGCACACGAGCGGCAGCGCCGAGGCAAACGCCGCCCGCGGCCCCGGCCGGCAGCAGCAGCGGCGTTCCCGGGGCGCCGCCGGGCGCGGTGGGCGGCGCGGCGCGGGGGTGCCGGTGTACCGACTTCGTTGGAAGAGGGGGAAAGAAATAAGTCTGTCTTTCGTTCGGGGTCCTGGATCAAAAGCATTCGATGATGACTTTTCCAGGCCGGCAGCATCCCCACAGGTGGCTGCACGCCAAAGTTTAACGTCTATAGTGTCCCAAGTCCTTGTCAGGTATATATTTGAAGAGCTTGCCTCCGGTACATGGGCTGATACCCAAACCAGGAGTACCGGGAGTTTTATCAAGTTAGAACTGTTAGTAGTGCTGGTTTCTCTAGCACTTTGTCCCAGTCGCTTACCTCCTCCTGTTGAGGCAGTTGTTGCTTTTTTGTGGTTTTTTTTTTTTTGGTTTTTTTTTGTTTTGTTTTGGGTTTTTTTTGTGGTTTTTTTTTTGTTTTTTTTTTTTTGTTTGTTTTGTTTTTCAGTCGCTTACTTCTTTTGCATACCCCCCTGCAATCAGGGGCCAATATCTTTTTCCAAGTTTTAGTCCACGCTCCTCTAAGAAGCTTTTCAACAACGACAATGCAACGTCCCGTTCCATCATCTCGTTCCCAGGCTGTCATTGCAGCATTCCCATCCCGAACCAGACCTTGGTCTGCCTGACTCACCGGTCAGTCCGTAGCGCTACGATTCCGCCTCTCTCGGACGATCCGCCTCTCGGGCTATTCCGCCTCTCTCGGGCTATTCCGCCTCTCTCGGGCTATTCCGCCTCTCTCGGGCTATCCGCCTCTCTCGGGCTATCCGCCTCTCTCGGGCGCCGGGATGGCCGTCCTCTCTCTCGTCCGCGTTGTGGTCGTTGAAAACCCTCTTGATCACGTCGGGGTCACCAGATGTTGCGGCCGAAGACGGGGAAGCAAGACGCATCAATATGATGAGTAAAAAGGCTTCAGCTTTATTCTGTGACACTGCTCTTTTTATAGCATAGCTCGGTTCTGTACATGCCTTCATGCGCTGTACTTAGCAAGTTAATTGGTCTAGCACTACTGTTCACGCGACAAGCACGGGTATGATACACACTGTGATTGGATAGAGATTTCTACGTTTGTTACAATATTTTAATATTTTTGCAGTTAGTATGTTTTGCTCAGAATCTTGTTTTTCATAGTTTCATCCTTCTTGTTTTTCCCAGGGACAGTGTGTTTTTCACAGCTTCAACCTACCTTCTTATCTCAAGGACAGTGTTTTTATATTCGCTGATACACATTCCTTACTGTTAACACTTGGGCTGCAACAGCAGTCGTGGTTGCCTTTCTCAAATAAGGAAGATCTATTTATGCACCAAATCAGAGGTATGACTGCTTCTTTCCCCTGCTTCCCCAAGTAAAGCGTGTTCCTGCTTGATGAGCCAGTACAAAGCACATCTAGGAAGGAGCAAGGAAGGATTTAAGTGTCAACTCTACTGTGGCGTAGAAGA
Organism: Tauraco erythrolophus; assembly: GCF_009769465.1. Classification (NCBI taxonomy): domain Eukaryota; kingdom Metazoa; phylum Chordata; class Aves; order Musophagiformes; family Musophagidae; genus Tauraco; species Tauraco erythrolophus. The sequence continues at coordinate 4,041,435 of NC_141469.1, read as the reverse complement.
AGACAACAAAATTTGAGCAAAATCTGAGATGTAAATCTCACCAAAAAGATGCTGTAAAATAACATGGAAACAGGGGTCTATTTATATATTTTGTACATATTCAAATAAGTATAGAAACTATTTTGCTGAGAAAGGCAATCTTTTGGGGTACTTGAAATATTTTTCTGCTTCGTGCTTTCAGTGTGCACTGTATGTACTAAGGCACATGGGAAATGAAGCTGTTGTTTCATCATTATTGCTCGAATAACTTCAGACTGAAACAGGAGAGTTTCGTTTGCACAGAGCTAAACCATCTATTTTATTTGCTGTGTTGTGTGCTTCAGACTGGATGTATATTACAGATGAGCTAATAAGCACTCTGCAGCCTGCACATGGGTATAGCACAAAGTAATTATCACAAGCTATTAATCAGATAGGTATGCAAGAGTATTTTTGGCCTCTATGAATTTGGATAAACTTCTAAACATGAACATGTTTATGTAGTATCTGACCAAAAGTTTTGGAAGGGGAGAGCTTTCTGTTACACCACAGAAAAAGCAAGATAAACAACTGTAAGATTTCCATCTCTGTCTCTCAGGTTTCATTACTTTGTGAAGCTTCACCTTTGATTATTTAAATATTCCACCCTACCTCTTCCTGAAACTGATTGTATTTTTACTTTGCCTGGGAAGTCTTGAGTGAAGGCAATTCAGCTGTTCCTGAATCTGATGAGACTGAGAGGGAAAAAAACAAAACACCTCTATACCCAAGTAAAATATATATGTATATAATTTATATGCATTTATAGAGTGAGTGACTTCTTTTTAAACACTTTGACAGCCGAAGCTGGGAGTTGAAATTTGAAATATGGCTTGGAAATTGCTTTCACCAACAAGAAAGTCTTTTGAGTTCTGTAGAGGAAATTGGTTTTCATTGGATTGAGTTACGAGCATTTTAAATTGAATATTGAGAATGCCCTGGGTTTTGCAGGAGCTTTTCAAGTGGGCTCATAAATTGAGCAGATAAGGATGACTTGTGCTGTCCATGGGTGCATATAGCTCCTTAAAGCACCTCTTGACTTAGTAATACAAGTTTCACTGTCCCATCAAGCTCTAGCACTAAGGTATGTGTGGATGAAGGGAGAGCATTTAATCTAGTTGTGGTCAAGCTTTAAGTTGACAGCAACCAGTTAACTCATTCATAAACATGAATTTTCCCCGCTGTTCTAGTTTTTAGATGTGGTAGAAAATGTTAACTAACAGGTTTTTCAACTCAATTTACTCCTTTGATCCAGCTAAATTCTTAAAACAACCACGAGATGTTGTAGGTACATGGACAATGCCCTTGATTTTTCTCTGGTTCCCATATTTGTAGGAACACTTGAGGTTTTACGGCCTCTGGTCTTTTTTGTTGAAGGTCAGAAGCCTGTTAGAGGAGCTAAAAGAGAAGCTTTTCCCTAACCTGTAGGCATGGCTGCCGGAGACGGGTTTATGACTATGCAACCATCCTTAGAGAGCAGGCAAAAACCTCTTTTGAGACAGATTACAGAGTTGAGGACTGCTTTTTAGCGCTCTGTACCTAAATGCTTTCCTTGACAAACATAGAGATTGTCTTTCGAAGAGAAAAACATGTAATTTAACAGAATGTGAGTGAGGAGAGAAATTAGATATTTGAAGGTAAGCACACGCACAAGGACAGACCAGAAACTGTTACTCTTGAGGGCGTAGGGAAACTAAGAACCACCTCCTTCTGTTTCCTCTCCCCGGAGAGATATTAATCAGAGCTTTTTCTAGACTAAAACGTATTTTTTTTGTCTTCCCACCACAGAAACCAGTCTTCATTTTATAAATCACAAGAAAAATTCAGAATGACAGCTTTCAGTTCTTTCCTGAACTACAGACATCACAGTTCTTGCTCCACTACATTGCATAGCTGTTTTCATACAGTGTTGTCAATGCTTCAACTTGAAATCCAGTATAAACATGCACCAAGACATAATCAATACAACCTGGCTAGAATCAATTTTGCTCTGCATGTTTCCTTGTTTAGACTTTGATTTAAGAACATTAAGTGAAATCCTGATCCTAATACAGTCATGGGTTAAATTATATAATGACCTCAAGGGAATTAGTTACAGGTACCGTATTAGCACTGTAAGACAAGATTATTCAGGAGTCAGTAATGAAACAAGGTAAATTCAACTTTGTCCTTCGATGATGGTAGTAGGTTACTATTTAATTATTTAAACTATTTAACTATTTAATTGTTTAAATTATTGAGAAATCCTGATTACTACCCGCTATGGTTTCTTGACTTAAATTGGAAAAACAATTGTGTGAGATGAATGAAAAGAAAAAATTCTGACCACAGTGTGATAAATGTTTTAATTGGCTTTTTTTTTCCCCCTGAATTTGAAGGGCTTAAGTAGATGGAAAGAGATTACATGTGTTTTTTTGACAACTAGGTATTCTGTTCCTCTAACAGGTTCACAGGAACAACAAACTTAAACAGGTATCACCTTACATTTGACAAATCTTTGATGAAAGTCATTATTATCTGCCAATTTCTATTGTAGTCAAACACACCCACCTTCAAGCACCTTCTTTTTTACATAAACTTATTCTCTCTGAAGGCACAATATCTTCAAAGAACATCTTCAGATACTCTTCAAAAGCAGAATGCAACTCAAAGACAATAAAAACTAATATATTCTGCTTTGAACAGATAATTTTCTGCTTAATAGAGAAGTTGGGATAAACAATACAAAGCATCCTTTTAAGCTGTGCTGAGAACAAAGAACCAGTTAAGTGTCTGCTAGAGCATCTAGAGGATGTTTGCTGAATAAAAGTGACTAGAGTATTAGTGATTCAAGTTACAAAAAAAACCCATTATTGAACAGCAAAACTCATGACATAAGTCAAGCAAAGCTCAATTCCTCTAAAGCAATAAAACTCCATCAGAAAAAAGGAGGACATCAGTTAAGTAGGAAAACTCAATTTTGTCACAGGGTCATAATGCTGCTCCAGTTAAGACTTGTAAAACTGTCTCTTCCACATGAACTACATGTGTGGGGTTTTATATCTTTTCATGTCTTTAAAACTTAGGCAGCTGTGATAAGGTGATGTATCTAAAACATGAGGCAGGATTACCCCAGTGTTTTTACCTAAGGTTGTGTCCCTCACACTGAGGATGTAGCTAAAGGATACCATGGTTGTCTCCAGTCCTGAAGGTTCAGGTTGCCTTCCTGTGGAAACTGATGTGTGTGTGGACTGGTCAGAGAAGGAAACTGTGTGTGGAGCCTTGCTTCAGCATGGTATTGAGATGGAGACCACATCTGGACCTAGGAGCTGGAGAGTACACTTAAGTCCCCTTTTTTTAGACCAAGATGCTTCACTTTTGTATTTCATTAAACAGTCTTGTGCAGTTGTTGGTTTAAAGAATACCCTTCAGTTTAAATATCTGGAAGCAAAATCTTTTAAATGACTCTGTTGGTTAATTAAAAAAAGAACTTTTCAGTCTTGTGCTGAACCAAAGATTCAAGTCTTGTGGGCGTTTGTATCTTGCCTTCCTGCAGCCCTATACAGACCTTCACTGGTCTCATGGAGTTTTAGTCCAATAGTACAAAGTCTTCAAATCCCAAAGCTCAAACACAGAACCCAGCTCCTTAAAATACAAATTGATTCTCTTTCTAGTGGAGACTAGAATTGCGAAGCTCAGCTACTCTTCCATGCTTTTCTTTGTATTCCTACTTAGCTTATTTAGTGTGATTTGGTCATTTGGTAATAACTGGTGTAAATACAACTCCTGGTGTAGCTCCTTTCAACAGCAGCAAGGACTGGTGTGACAATGTCGAGTTTGCAGTCAGATTTGTTTATGAAATGTTATCATCAACTGGACTACTCATGTTGTTTCATAGACTTGAAAGACAGCTGAAATGTGCAGATGCCTTTTTAGCAAGCACAGTAGTTAAACTGATCTTGCAAACTTGACTAAGCTCAAGCACTTGATTTCAGTTCTAACCTGAACTCTTTTCTGCATTTCTGAACAGAAGCGAAGCATACTGAGTTGCCCAGGATGGCTGTGCACTGAAAGATCAGTCTTACTGATACTGAACCCCTAGTCAGTTCCAATCAGTTCCAAATTCATTGCTCCAACCCAAGACTCTAAAATTCTCTGTAAATTTTGGTCAGGAGGTGCTTTCCTTTTGTCCTTCTCACCTGTCTCTGTAGTATAGCAGAGTGGTATAAATCAGAGGTGAAATCATTCTAGCTGCGCTAAATACAGACCAACCAGTTAGATGTTGGCCCGAAACACATAAAAAAGCAGCACTCAATCCATTTTCAAGATAAATCTATCATGATGATCAAAACAGATAATCACAGCAGAACTGAGCAGGCTTTGTGAAGGAACACCAGTTGGTAGTATGCCAAGAGATGACTGCAATAGCAGCAGATGTTGGCATGCTGATAGTGTTGTGTTTCTGACTTTCTCCAGACCTTGTAAAATGTGTAATTTGAGGTCCTATCAGATAAAGAGTTTGAGAGGTCCTAGGGAATTTAGTACCAGATAAATTATTCCTTGCTGGTGTCTCTATGGTGGTTTGTGACTTCTACAGAAAAAGAGCATGTTAGAATAAATGCTGCAGGATGATGGAACGTTTATAATTTCTATATAATTGCGTTAATGTCATCTTTGTTGCCATTCAAAAAGAATATTCCTGCGTATATTACTGTTGGGAGAACTAGAAATTAGAGAAAGCTACCAAGGCACCATATTGCTCTTGAATTACATCCAAGCAGCTTCTCTGATGCCTTTTGTTCCTTATTTTCTCATGGGTAGTTCTCTATCAGTCTGTTTGGCCTGCTGAGTTCTTGTCTTTCTTTTGTACCTCTCGACCCTCACAGGTGTGCTTGTTCTTCAGCACAACATGTTTATCAAACATATGAAGCTGCTATTGTGATACAGGAAACATTTGGTGAATAAACCAAGAACAGAAAAAATTGTACTATTAAAAATTTTTGCTGCCCGATTTGTGTCTGAAAATTAACCAGGAAAAGTGTTGTGTTTTGGCTGCTGAGTTTGTTTTGGAGTGAAATAGCAATAAAACCAGAGGCCAAATATCAGGTGAACAAATGAGCTTTATGAACAAGGCTGCCTTACAAGTAGTTTTTTGGTTTCCTACTTCATCTGAAGAGTCTCTCATTATGGTATTTCACTTGTTTAAGAGCCATTTATCAGCAAAGTGCTCATGATAATTCTTCGTGCTTGATTTTGCACCAGCATAGCAGAAAACCCACTCTGAAAAAAAAAATTAATTATATTTTAAAAAGCTGGAAGAAAGGGACAATTTGAAGGCATCAAAACCTACACCAACGGCTTTTGGGCCAGGTGCTTGTTGTGCTCCCTCAGAATTCTCCTCTGTATGTGTGTGAGCAAAGACAGGTTGTGACTTTTGAAGTTTGGTTCCTCTTGCCTATTCCTCTGTTTTATGAGAGCGAAGATACTGAAGCAGAAACTGGCGTGTGGAGACTTAGAAAGCCAGGGTGGAAAATGGTTCAGAACCAGACCTGTGTTGCTGCAACACCAGGTGCGTTTGTGAGCTCTGCGGAGGCTTGTAAGCATGATAGCTCTCCCAAAGCCCAAATCCAGAGAAAGGAGAAATGTAGGTCTCTGTTGCATAACGTTTCAGGTGCGCTGTATTCAGCCAGCCAGTTGATATGAATTAGCAGACACTTGCAAATTTGCTCATGAACTGCAGAACAAACAAATTAGGTTTGTCCTTTGTTTTTCCTTCTACAATCCAAAACCAAATCTGTAGGTAGTTTTTTGCCTTTCCTCACTAAAAAAGGCTTTTATGTTGACTATCGTATTTTGTTACTGCTATATCATCTTTAATGTTGTCGGGGTTTTTTGTTGAAGTTAGCAAAGGAAGAAAATGACACCATCATCCTCATCTTTTTCTACTGCCTTGGTTGTTTATTTGGCCTTCTGTAAATTCCCAACTTGTGTACTCTATGCTGCTTATTTCAAAGTCGTGTAGGACTTGGACTGTAAAAATCTCTTATCTATGATCTCAGTAATAATCTCGTTTCAGCTACCCCGTTGCTTCTTAGGTTCGTTGATACTTTCTAGATATTTTTCCCTAGATATCTGTCATTGTGTTAAGAGTTTGTGTTTGAGGGTTGGTTTGTCTCTGCGTATTTTATAACTGCATCTAGTACTTTGAGCTAAACATTGACACTTTTGCTGTCCATTCTTAGGCCTAAAAAGCACTCTTGAAACAAATGACTCTGGCATAAAACCACGTTTTGGGTCTATAGCACGGAGTGTTTTGGGTGGCAAAAATGCAAAGGTTGACTGGTAGAATTCTTCCATGTACATCTTGCTTGTATTCATGGCTTGCCCTTCTTGTTGCTCTGTACTCATTATTTCTGTTAGAGTCTAGACTAGTGGTCATGTACCTCAGTGGAAGTAATCCTTTTTGAAGTCTAGTAACAAACTTCACAAAATAGCCGTGAGAGTGCTCCTCTACATGTTTGAGACCTGCAAACACTTTCTTACAAACAACTTAAAAGAACTTTCCTGCTATTTTTTTCTCTACTTTTTATGTGCTTTGAGTATCTGCCCCGCTCTTCAGTGCATAGCTTCACAACACCAAAACCCACAAGACACTGTACTGCAACATCTTGGACTCTGTGCACCAATCATGAGCAGAGTAAGGAACTGTGAAGGATGAACAATGCTTGTGGACACATGTTTCTGTCAAAAAGAGTTTACGGTGTTTCAAGATGCTCTTGAAGTTTTGTGGAAGATCTACTGATGGTCTGTATGATATTGCCTTGCGTATGTCACCGATTTGACTATGCTTTGGAGACACTGACCTGCTGTAAGTTCTGCAGGACACAGACAGTTTTGGCTAAATTCAGTTCTTAAAAGCTATCTGACAAACAAGGACAAGGTTTTTTTGCTATAAGGTAGAAACTAGGCTTGTAAAGCAGCTGTTTGGTTATTTTGAGTAACTTTATATTTACGAATATAAATATCAATATACCATCCTTGTGGGTGCTTTGTGCTTCAGTTCTGATAAGTTTTTTGGGGCTCAAACTAATCTACACGCCCTTGAAGCAAATATGCAAAAAAGGACTTGGAAATGCGCGTGCGTTGAGACAACTTAGGTAAAAGGTGCTTGTAGGAGCAATCAAGTAGGTTGTAAAATTCTTCGATTAACAGTAAAAAAACCCCACAACTTCCAAAGAAGAAAAATTAGAAAAAAAACCCACTATTTTTTTATGAATTGTGATTGTCCTGGTTTTATCTGGGACAGAGTTAGCTCTTCTTTTTAGCAGCTATAAGAGCTCTGTGTTTTGGTTTTACTCAGAGGCTCGCTCTGAGAAGAATGTAGATAGCAATTGGATGTTTGTGGTTGGAAGTGAAACTCCAAGGACTTTTCAGTATGCAGTGTTATGGCTGGAGTGCAGAAGCACGGCGGGATAAGGGGGGAGTATAGCTGGGACAAGGGGGACATGATTCCCTTTGTAATTTGTAGTGGAACTTAAAATGGAGGGCCAAACTGGCCAATTAGTATTCCATGTCATGCCCAGTATGAAGGTGAGGGACAGCCGGAAAGAAGGGCTTTTTGCACTTGGGCTCTTTTGTTGCTTCTGCTCTTTTGCACTTCTGCGCTTTTGCTCTATTGCTTTTTTTCCCCTCTCTCTCCCAGTACTCCCACTCTCGGAGTACTATCTCTCTCTTTCTCTCTCTCCCCCTCTCTCTTTCAGGGCCTTGCATTTGTCTGGGGTTGCAGCTTCAGGACAAGACAGGCTTCGCATATGAGGGGGTGGTGAGCATCTACACTGTGTATTAAATCATATGTATTAAATAGTTCTTATCTCAACCCACGGGTTTCCTGTTTATCCTTTAGTTCTCTCCCTCATCCCTGGGGCTCGGAGAGGGTGAGTGAGTGACTGTGTAGGGTTTGGTTGCCGGAGCGGCCTAACCCACGACAGTCATGAATCTAATACTCACTCCTGCGAAATGTTAATTACAATTTGCCTACAAATGAAGATAAATAATTCCATGCAAAAGTTTAACTGGCAATGCAGGCACACAGTCAGTTGAGATGAGTACGCGTTGCATAGCAGGAATTCACCTATTCCTGGGGCGGCTATTTTTGAGAAGTGCCGTCGCAGTTGATGCGGTACGTTAAGTGACTTGTACCATGTGGCTTCTGAAGCAAAATATTCCAAAGGCCTCATGTGACACCTATTCAAATAAGGAGAAGCTTTCCATATGAAACATGTAAAATCACACGTGATGTACGTCAAATGCTTATTTGACATGTTTCCTCATATTACCCGAAATCCCTTTCTAGGCGATGACAAGATAGGAAAGTGGGTTCTGTAGAAAACTCATTAAAGATGAAGGCATCGTGCAGAGACTTGACATCAGGCAAATGCTTTCAGACAGACTTCTGGATGAATCAGTATGGTGAGCAAAGGGAAAAGAAAAAAGTTAGGTGCACCAAGCTCCTGTACCAGGTTATCAGCTGCTAGACTAGACACCTTTAATACCCAAACCCTTAGTCATGGTTAGGGCACAATAATTTTGAGGTTTAATGTAACGTTACTGCTACATCTGTCATGAAAATACATGCATAGTCTGGTTGAGTCAAATGAAGGTTTTAGCCTGTGCTGTTTCTGTTCCTTGTCTCTGTGCATCCTCAATGTTGCGAGGATTATGTATAAAAGAAGCTGAGGGATTGAACTGATAGTGATTTCTGTCACGTGGCAGCGGTATTATTGGAAGTGAAGTCAGGTATGTGCTGCAAGACTAAGAAATAAGGCGTGAGGCTTTTTTACAGTCTGTCTCGTTTCTCCTCTGTTATACTTGCAGGATGTAAACAGTAAAACACTTAAGGAACTGGCAACCTAAACTTCAGAACTGTGCAAAGACAGAGTGTCTTCTAGTGGCAGATGTACAAATTTTGAAATCCGGCTACATTAGGGACTGGAACAAAATGCTAGCGTTTCAGAATTCTTCATGGAGAAAAAATGTTGAGTGTTTTAAACAGAAAAATGTTTTGTTCTTCCGATGACATGTAACTAAACTTTTTTCTGCTTTCTCATGGATTAAATCTATGTGTTTACACAAAGTTTTGACTTCAGAAGATCCGCGTATTCAAATAAAACATAGTTCCAATGCTGTTTTTCCAACAAGCTGTATGATTTGAACTTGATTGTTTAGATGGTTTAACCCAGCCTTACGATGTTACATATTTCTCCTTTATGTGTATCTAAATATGAAAGAATTTCAATATATCACAAGGTTATCCTGTTATAGACTGAGTCTGGGTTTCCTGTGAGGAGGTCCAAGTCGGTTCTCCCTTGTGGAGGCCTGGCAAGCTTGCGTAGCTGGGTTTTCCACAGGGAAGTGAAAATTCCTCCTATGAAGGGCCTCATCCCCAGAGGGTGGTTGGCCATCTATCAGCATGTAAGATGTAAGAGCCACGGAGAAACTGCAGTCATCTTGGACCACATGCAGAGAAAAATGACATCTGCATCTATATTTCTTTACAGAATTCCAGATCAGTGCTGGTCAGTCTTTCTGTGAATTTCAAGCCAAGGCACCTAGAAGCACAGGGGATGATTTGGCTCTCAGCCTTTCCTTTTTCCTGAGTAATGTGCATCTTTGGCTCTGGTCTCCATTCCCCTTAGACCAGGCATCAGCTAGCTGGAAGCACAAGAAGAAACTAAACTATAATTCAACTAGCAGGGTTTTTGTATTGTTAATAAACAGCTGTCCAAATACCATGCACAATTACTTAGAATATTTCTTTCTCTCAGGTTATAATGCTGATTTTCAAGCAGGTTGATAATCTCAAATCTTTACCTAAGAGTAGATTTTTTTTGAAATTATATTTAATTCTTTATACTTGAGAAGGATTTGGGTTGATTGTTGTATGGCTGTAAGCGGGATGTGAATTTGGGTTGTTATGTGGCATGTGATGCTTTCTTTGGTATATGTTGACGCAAAAGTTTAAAGTCCTGTAAAAAGAATACTTCATACTACTGCAAAATATTAATTGTCCTTTACAGTGATGTAACAATTGATTTTTTCTGTAAGGCAAGATACTTAGCCAAGGAATGTTCATTCAGGGAAATAGTGGAATACTTTGACCATGATAAATATTTTCCCTGTTATTTAGTGCTATGGTTTAATCTCCAGGATTTCTTCCTGTTAGTGTCAGCTAAGATGTCGGGCAGCACACTAAACAAGTAATTAAACAAGTAATGTAAGGAAAGAAAGAGAACGTTTAAAAAAAACAAAGAAACCACCAGACCAAACCAGTCAATAGAAAAACTTCTCCAAGTCACCTGCATGAAGAATAGGAAATGCCTTACTGAGCAATTAATAGATTTTGGATAATCGCTCTGCTGCTTCTCTTCTTTTTTCTTTCTTAATCGTATTTAATTTCTCACAGTTCAAGGCTAGCAGAGTAGGTCAAAAGTGTGTAGAACTGCACTTGGCAAGTTGAATACCTAAAACTGAAAATCGTACCACTTACCTGAAGTTGTCAATTTTAGAATTTAGACAACTAAGGCATTTAGAAATCTTAGGCTTGGAGAATCTGGAGATCAAAAGAATGAGTAAAATTGTGACGTGCAAATGGTTTAATTTTAGAATTATGAGATCACGTGATAATTCAGACTGGAAGAGGTGATGTATTCCAGTCTCCTGCTTGAAGCGGGGTCACTGATGTGGTCAGACAAGGCTGCCCAGGACTTGATCCAGTCAGGTCTTGAAAACCTCTAAGGATGGAGACTGCACAGCTTCTCTGGGCAACCTGTTCTGGTACTTGATTGTCCTCAGGGTGAAGATGTCTTGCCTTAGATGCAGTCTGAACCTTTCTGATTTCAATTTAAGCCCGTTGTGCCTCATCCTGCCCTAACACATGCTGTGAAGAGTCTGGCTCTGTCTTCTGAACGACCTCTTACTATACAGTGGCAAGGTGCTATTAGGTCTCTATAAAGCCATCTTCAGGCTTAAGACCTATTTCTTCAACCTTTCCTCACAGGACAAGTGCTTCAGCCCCCAACTGTGTTGATGGCACTTCGCTGAATTGTCTGCAGCTCTCAGGGTTCTCCACCCTGTGACATTCCAAGGATGACAAAGAACAGCCCTGAAAGGATGTGGCCAGCTCTCTGAGCACCCCTGAAGGCAGCTCATCTGATCCCATGAACTTGTACGGGTGAAGGCTTTTCAGTGAAGACTGAGGCAGAGGTGGCACTGCGTACTTCAGCCTTCTCTGTGTCCACAGTCAGTGAATCACCTGCCCTCTTCAGCACAGGTAATGTAGCAGTAGAATCTTGCTTTGCTGCCCTTGATGTCCTTTGCAAGTCTAAACTGCAAACGAGCTTTGGCTTTCCTAACAACAATCCCTCGCATCCTAGGCAGTGTTTTCAGATGTCCAGTTTGTCCTTGATAGCAAAGAGCACATATACCTGTGCATCACCCCTTGGTGGCCCATACAGTACCTGTATCAAAAAGTTAGTCCTCACATGTTCCAGAAGTCTTGACTGTTTGTGTTCTGCTATTCAACCCTTCCAGAAATCTCAGGGAAGTTGAAGTTCTCTGTAAGAACTATGGCCTGTGGCACAGAGACTTCCTCATGTCCACTTCCTTATGCTAATTAGATGTCTGTAACAAACTCCCACTACAATGTCACCATTACTGGCCTGTCCTCTGATCACGACCCACAAGCTCTTAACCAAACTGTTACCGTCTCACAGAAGATCTCCATACTATCAAACTGTCCATCCCAAGGCGATTGTATGCCTCCATCACACTTCTCTAGTCATGTGAGTTGCCTTGCCATGTCTCCATTACCTCAACAATAACAGTTTTGGGCCATGTGCAGAGCTCTGTTTTCTGCTGCTTGTTTCCCAGGCTGTGTGCAGTTGTGTTATGTCAAGTTCTTCAGTCCTTGCACTGCCTCCAGGATCCTGAGGTCCTTCTCGTACTCATCGTAGATCTTCCTCTCTTATATCTCTTAAGTATAATTCGTTCCAGTTCTGAAAGCTGCTGCTAATTGACATGAAAATCGGTAGCTTCAGGCCTCTTCAGAGAGGGGTGTGAAATAGCACAGACTAGTCTGGGGAATTGATGTTTTTATGATGCTAGTTTTCTATTGGTGTGTTACAAAAAACCAAATTATTTATTTTTGCATTTGACCAAAGTATTGATGGAAAATTCTCGAGTTACTGTCCTTCCTGGAAGTCATGAAAAAAAGAAGAGGAGATCAGACTGTAGTCACAGCTGGGGTGTATGAACTGTAACATTTCTTCTTTACCTTTTAAAGTTCTATCTAAAAGATACTGAGGAATATTATGGAGTTAGACCAAAAATGATAAGAAGAAAATTCATATCGGAACTGATGGGTTCTGAATACATATCAGAACTGTATTTAAAGCAAACCATCAGTTGGGGTTGTTGCTAAATAAGTTGAAGAAAGCCTAAGACAAACTGTATTTAGAGTTTCATGCATATATTTATCTTTACACAGCAAAGTTAAAAGTAGGAATGTGAATTTCTAAAAGGCTAAGAATATGCCCAAATGTTACCCACCAGTTATGCCTCTCAAGATGGTTCTTCCTGGAAGAAGGAGGGGGGAAAAAAAAGCAGTTGCTGCAAAATAATCAAAATTTAATCCTTTTAGTTGTAACAAAATGTGATGCTGCCTCTTAATTCCGATTGAAGTTGTCTGGTACGTGCACTGCTTACTGAGCCCCCATCAGGTCACAGAATTATCAGCAGAAGGGAGCACAACGATGTTTCTGAAGAGCAAAGCTGGGGCTGGGTGCACCCTGCACACCTGGGCAGTATGGCAGCAGCAGTCATTGTTTCAGATACTTCAGGATTTCTGGAATGCCACGTCGCCATGTGAAGGAAAACGCGACCCTCCCTCCTGTGTACCTAAATATTAGCCTCTTCTGCTTTGTCCTCCTCCTAGTTGCTGAATAAGTCCTCTGTTGTAAGCTAGAGTCACAGCATCTGGTTTGGAAAATGTCTAGAAGCTTCTTGGCTTGCCAGAGCATTTTAAAAGAACATCTTAGCCCTTCTACAGGACCTCAGCACAGCTCGGCATTACGGATGGCGTTGTCAGCTTGAACCTCAACCCTTCCTCTGAATTAGTTGACATGGCCGCTCTTAGAGAAAATGAAAGAGACAATTGCCATCTGTAGTTTTTGAGTTTTAATTTTATTACACTTAGTGCAACCTAGACATAGGTCTTCTTTCTCATTATGATAATTTTTAACAGCACATTCCAGGAAGGGGGAGGTCACAAAAGAGAAAAGGCCAAAACCACTGCAGAAGGACATAGGACCTGCCAATACGGGACAGACAAGCGGAGCTGGAGTTACTGCGAGGGTGTCTCCACTTCACAGTGGAAAATGCACATTAAGTACTCAGAGACATTCTTAACAGGAGTTGGCTGCGTTGGTTACTCTCCAAAAGTTGAACCCAGTATATATACTGATATCAGAGCTGGTTTTCTTTTCCTAGTACTGCTGAATATTACTGGATAGCTTTCACCTTGGTGACTGCTTTAAAAACAAACAAAAAAATACCCCCTATTAAGAATGATTAGACTGGCACAAATGTTTACTGTGGGAGCTGCTAAGACTAGCTGCACAGCTTGGGGAAAGCAGACTTCTAGAGCAAAATTTTTTTTAAACTAAAAAGAAAACATTATGTATTTAGCAGAAAGACAAGCGCTTTTTTGCAGGGTCTGCTCTTTGCCACTTTGCTGCTCTGTATGTGTTTCTGTGAAGTTGTTATACTTTGCTGTTTGCCAGGAGTAGAAACATTAGCTAGATTCTCTGCTAGTATAAATAATGTAGTGCCGTGAACTGCTGTCTTTTACACCTACTGAGAATCTGGTCCATTGTTTGAAGATGTATATGGGCATGTTAAAATGACTAATCTTGAAAAAACGTTCTGCTCAACCGTTGCCCACCCTTCCGCTTCTCGGCTGCAAATTTGCACTTCTGAGCCTTGTTTTCAGTTTATTTTGGAAGAACAAATAAACTGCATGTGTAGATCTGTTCTATCTTCCTGACCTAGTCCAGCTGCAAAGATTTCCCTTATTGCTTTCCCCCTTCCGTTTTTGAGCTATGATTTAATTGCTGGGGTTTTCTTTTAAATTCACATCCCTTTTGCTATCCGATTCCCAGCTGCAAGTTCCCAATGTTCTGTTCGGAGTTTTCACCATATGTTTAAAATAGTCATCCTTTCCCACCCCTTTGGAGAACAGATGGTTCCAACTCAACCAATAAGAAGGTGGGGAAGGACTTGCTAAATATCAAAGCACGAAGGGGAAAAGGCAGCATTCACAAAGATTCTCCTGTTTCTGCTCTCGAGCAGTGCTTCCTCCTTGCAGCTGACCATGGGAGGAGGCTATTCCCATAGGATTGTGCTTTCAAAAGACACAATTTAGATTATGCTGTCCCTTTTCCTTCCCACATGTGCACATGTAAAGGAGATAATTTTGTCTCTGGAATCTTGCAATATAGGCATTAGCAGCTTGTCTAAATAAATACAAAGAGGGTGTTTTCTTGTCATGCAATGCTTTGCTGTGTTAAAAAGTGAAAAATGACTGCATTTACTTACACCTTCCCTCTCCCTCTCAGCATACGGATGCTATTTGAAGAACTGGAAGCCAAACATCCCATATTCAGAGGTACTGGGAAACCTCAGGGGTGGCTGATGCCACTGGGAGAATGTGGCTGATGGCTGCCTTTGAAATGAAGACTCCCAGATCTAGGATGCCTAAACTACTGGCTATGCCAACATCTTCATAAATCAGCTCCATCAGCTATATGTTTTGTACTCCTGAGAGCCATCAGGTGGAAGGAATCCATCATGGATGACCGCAGCCCCTGACAGCCAGAGGCTGTCTCTTGCAGCCTGGAGGCTTGTCCAGGACGGTCAGCCAGATCACAAGCTATCTGTGGGCCGTGTAAATTCAGCAGCCCCTTTGGTTTACTTACTGCCATCGCTAGGAACTTGGATTATCCAGGCACCTCAATGCCTCGCATGGGAACTGTGTTTTAGACTACTCCCTTGGCAAATAAAAGCCCCACGGTGGCCACTGGCATATGCAGTGAACCTATGGTGCGCTCTGGAATGCTTGTTTTCCACATCAAAGTCACAAGATCTTTTCAGCCCACAACAGACTCTTCAGGCTTCTCACGGCTGTAGAGCAGAGCTCGTTATAAGGTAATAGAGAGTGAGAGGACATGGGCCTCTTGATCTCCCGGTATGTGCTTTAGTGGTGGCATAATTGCTCATCTGTGGCTTTTGCTGCTGTCCTTACATTCACATCTTGGTTTCTATATGAGTTCCAGTTAAAATGACTCTGAAGGACATAGATCCTGTCTCAGAAATGGTTCTGCAGCACCTGTGGTTGCAGAGTGATTTTTACCACGTATGGAATAATCTCAGTGTTGGCAGGTAGCAGCCCTCCTTCAGTATTCCGCCTGCCCTTTTCAGTGTGCGAGCTGGGAGTTCAAAACATAGCATATACCAGTAAATGAACTCAAATAATATTTAAGGACCAGAGGCAGCTGTCTTACACTGATGGACATGTCCTACATCAGCGGTAGAAACAATAAGCTTAATGCTTTAGCAACCCTTGATTAAATGAAATAAAATTATTTCTTATTGCACCTTTAGAAACATATATCCTGCTTTTCTTTCAGAATATATCTATTGTCTACTGACAAAATCCACACATAGCAGATCTGGTCCTGTATCAGAGGTGCTGCAGCTAAATTGCTGTCAAGAGCCACCTGCAGCACTTGGTGTCTTGATGTTTCTTGGACTCTTGGCAAGCTTAGTCTGTCTCTTTCCCAGTTGCACCTAGGGTAACAAAAGAGAATTCCTCAGATCTGTGCCAGAGTCTGTAACTCAGGAGAACAACCAGCCATTAACCCAGGGATACAGACTGGTGATATGTGGCATGAATGGCTGTCACAGTTGGGATCCACAGAGATGTTTCATTTCGAACTCAATTGTTGGAAAAGGTTCTCTTGGAAAGGGCTGCGCACCTTTGAAACTCACTTCCCGTTGTGGGATAACAGCTGGCCGGGTTTGTTTTTATCCATCCAGGTTTTATTCGTAGTTTACAGGCTATGAAGAGCAGAGATTATCTGAATTTCTGGGAATAGCTTAAAAAATACAGATGTTTGAAATACAGTTAGAGCAATACTCTAAGTGACTCACTGGCAGTGTCTGTGACGCGTATTGTTAAGAGCTTGTCAAAGGTATCTAGAGGGGCGAACAGGATTTATTTGTAGTTATAAAGAAATAATGGACTTAGCAGCAGGGTACCAGTATATTTACTTCGTAGCAAGTAATCTTTGGGAAAAGCTATTCTTTGCGTGCTGTAAAGTGGAAAAGAGCTATAGCTTACTTAAAACACAGTCATATTCTTCCACAGAGCTAAAAGACATATTTTTGAAATGGAAATAATATTTCCTTGGTTTTGTGAAATGAGGACTTAATAATTATTTCCAAGTTTAAAAATACTTAAACCTGTCTTTTTATAGCAGGGACAATTCTTCCAAGTCTTTTTAGTTATATCAATGTGTAATTTGGACCAAGAATAACAAATTAGTATCTCATAAAATACTAATTAAAAAGAGGGCAGATGTGAATTGTTGTGAGCAAAAATACGTTTTATATTCCACTAGACTTTCTTTGCAGTCTGAAATGACGCAAGAGCAAATTCAGCCTTAGTGTAAAATATGAAGATTTGAAGTAAGGAGAATGGCAGTGATCTGTTAGTCTTTCTCAGCTAAAATAAACTGATAAATGATGTTTGTGTAAAAAGGCTGGAAGTAGTTTTCTGGGGTTTAAATGTATTTACTTAGCAACTGTAATTACTAAAACTCTTCTTCCAAAGTACTGATGTAAACCCTTTTGAGTGACCATATGTAGATGAAATTAAGTCTATCGTTTGAGTCATCTACAGTGGCCCTCTCAGACAATTACAGGGCTAGCTGGCTAACAAAAAAACAGACTGTCAAATAAGACTCAAGCAAACGTTACAGACTGTAAATTCAAAGCCTCTGTTGAATTGTTAGGGTAACTCTTAGCTGTGGCTGGAATTTGACACTAAGCTTTCATGGCAAAGCCCGATAAACCCCCTCCAAGCTCGGTGGAGTCAGAGTAGCATAACCAGGAGAAGAACTTGATCCAGCCTGATGTTTATCCAGGGACCAGTATGTTATTCTTCATCTCCTGTTAAACAGGAGACATCAGTTTTTGTCTACAGCTTAGTAAAGCAGTGAAAAATCAGGATCAGCTGACAATCTGGCCCAAAGTCTGCTCAAGAGACCTAAGAGTATCACAGATAGCTGTGATACTACAGTTGTAAAGTGGAGTTAGGTGGAAAGGTATAATCATGTCTTTTCAGTTGCTTATAAAGCTGTTGAAGTCAGTCAATTCTTCTGGAAGAGTTAACCACCCAGGTATGATTCTGGTAAGAATACAGATAGTCTCACCTTTATAATCTGTAATCTCTTTGTGGGGGCCTTTTTTTTAAGTAATCCAGCAGCCAAGTGTGGTAAAAAAACCCATAACATTACCCTACTGCTTTTCTCCAAGTCCTACAAAAAAAAATACGTAAGTAAATCATTAACAGTTGAAAGTTGTCTAAAATAGGATGTCTTGCCTTTGACTTTGTAAAATCATTCTTTGTAAAAAGAAATGGAGGAATTTTAGAGTTGGGTCACTGTCCTACCAAAACCCTGGGCAGCAAATATGTCCCTCATTATTAGGCATGCAGTTGCCAAAAGTAACATTAAATGAAGAGCTGGTTGGCAGCTAAAAGATTTGCTTTCTTTTAGTACAGCTTTTTTCCTCTCTTGAAGCTCTGGAAAGGGGAACCAATTTCTCTTTCATTGAAGTAAGTGACAGTTTTCCATTCATTTCATTGTGTCTAAGATACGCTGTGTCTTGATAAGATCTGGTGAAGTTTGATTGTTTTTGTCTCCACGCTACAGGTGTGTTGTCTCAGCGAGTATGGTCTTGTAAAGGGCAGGGCCTTGTTTCGTGAGTAACCTGGGGAAATAACTGAGGGTATTGCACAGGAAAGCAGAATTCAACATGCAAAAGAAGGTCAAAAAAGACCATTAATCCTCCTGAAGGTACTGGTTCTATGTTATTAAAGGTCAGTGGGGTGATGGTTCCTGAGTACTGCAGAGGTCTTTTTGTACACTCTGAAGTGTTCAGTCTTCTTGATAGACCTATTCCCTTAACCTAGAGAATAAAAGTATTTTTTGTCTTTCAGTGGAAGCAGGATTGAATTTTTATCACGAAAAAGGAGAGTACACAGTAAATTCTGAGTCCCCAGAGGGTGGTTTAGTGAGTATGAGGGTGCGTGTTAACCTCACGCAATGCTTGGTTTGCAAATTTGAAATTCTACTAAACATACTCAAACTTTCTGCCAGTGTCATTTACTTAGTTTTTATTGAAACAATCAGAGAGTAATTCACTTTTCTTGTTTGCCAAAAACCCAGCTAGAGCAATACATTGCAGTGTGCACAGTTAGTAAAAAGATTTGGGTTATTTGAAAACAGGACAGGAGAGTTTAAAAGCCGAGGAGAAGTCCCGAGAAAATAGCAGCCTTTTAACTCCTGTCAGGGGCTCCATCCATCAACAGTGTCAAAATGGATAAAAATACTGCGTCTTTCCACTAAAGTTCTGTACAAACCAAGGGAACAGTAACTGTGTCCTGGTTTAAAGCAGTTCTGGGCACTGGAGGGCTTCTGTGTTTTCCTGGCTGGTCGGAGGCTCACCTGTGCTTTTTTTCCCGTGATACTGGTTCAGAGGATAGCTCTCAAATGGAGCTGTTGGTCCTGGTGAAGCTGTCTCCTGTTGTGTAGAACAAGTGGCAAAGAAAATAGAGTGCTTTTCTTGAGCTCTAACGTGTTAACACTTCCTCTACCCACTATCAAAAATTAGCTTGTAAAAACATGAAGATTACTGTTCTCCTCCTTTCTTCAACTCTACTGTTATTGTACTGAACTTCTGTAGCCTGCAGTGGCAAGATGTTTCAACCATGGAAATACCTGGCTGCCCTGGGGAGGTGGATGGAGGATGATGCCAGTGACCCATTCTAGCTCTGGTTCTCTTAACTGGCAAGTCAGGCATCACCAGCACCTCTGCTCCCATGTTGCTCTAAAGATTGCTCGGCCTGTCGTGCAGTCAGCATGCGGAAAGGCATCTGGTTTATGACATCTTTGTTGTTATATAAACACAGTCAGCCCTGAATGTGTTTTTCCATTCATTACCAACAAATATTAGAGTTGATTCCTTGGTTCTGTAATGAATAACTATGTGTGTCAAGGTATAAGCACAGTGACATCGACATTAAATTCAGCATTTTGGAAATGGGATATGAAGTAAAACACTTGGAGCAGAGGGTTTTCAAGAACTTCTGGTTGCCCTCCCCTTTCCATGTTAGGGCACTTACGGTAATGAGTCCTTGTATGTGATAGTGGCAGGAGCAGATCTGCATGGGTACAGTAAAGGAACAGAACTATGAGGTAGGAATTCTTGGGGGTGCTTCTCCAGTACCTCATGCACTGCTTGGGAAACTGTAGTGGTACTAATAGTTCTGTAAAAGTCCTTTCATGCTGGGTCTTTTAAGGAAAAGGGTCAAGAACTGTAGGGTGGTCTCTGAGCAAAGACATGGCAGGTGTGCTGCTAATGAGTCACTGGTTAGGTGAATGGATATAATTGGAAAGAAAAGCACCTGCAGGATTATTCCCAGAGTCTCTCAAGAGCTTTAGTGATGGAAGCTATTGAGTATTGAAATAATATGCATTTCCTAAATCTGATTGAGACAGTCTTCTATTATTATTGTAAAAATGCATTAGTAGCCCCTAAGAGCTCTAGCTGTAGGCCAGGACCAGTTATGTTTCACAGGGTAAAGATTTCAAAGATGTTTACCAAGAATTTTACTATCCAGTTTGGGAATAATTAAATGTGAAGTTGTGTATGACGAACCAGTAAGACGAAACTGACTGCTCTCTGAAACAATTCAACACAGGCGCATTAGAAACTCCATTACCACAGGCCATCCAAACAAACCTGCACTGGTTTTCCATTTACTGCTGTTTACTTGCTTTTTCCTAGTCCTTAGTGAATCAGACAATTCCGAGATCTCAGCACTGACTAGATGCTTGCGTATAACTGGGATTTTCATTCGAACTCTTTATCTTATTGTGGGTTCTTTTGCTAACGTTGTACTAAGGGCTTGTCATGTGAAATTTATCAGCACTTTCCCAAAAGGCTGAGTGAAGCACGCGGTGTGTTCTGCGATTTATGTCCTGCCTTGAATGTAATCAGGCAGATTATTTTAACAGCATCTTCCTCTGCTGAGGCTGTGCTGGGTAGAGGATGACTGTACATGCTCTCTGAATTCCCTCATCCCTCAGGATGTTATTATTTTCAACGTTATAAATATCAGGATAATGACTCAATGGTCTATTAGATTTTCCTAAAGGTTTTAAAGCACAGCGTGGTCGGAAGCTTCTTCCAACTTACCACTTGGCTGATTTTTTAAAAATATACCAAAGCCGACATTGGCTCTTAGATGCATCAGAGAAGCACCATAGATTTGGCTGATGAAAATCATAAGATCTAAGCTTACACAGAGATCTCGGTCTTTCTCCCTGCAGACAATCAAGTGACAGGCTCGCAAAACCTGTCCTGATAGGAAACAGACACCTTCATTGCTTCTCCGAGTTCATTTTCCAGAGCAGGCACCGATTTCTCACTCCTCATGTGTTTATTTTATCTGGTTTTGAGATGACCCGATTTCTGAAGTGTGAGGATCTTTGTGTAGAAACACAAAAGGATTTGTTTCTGCAAGGGCAGGATTTTAGGGCAAATGTATAGAAGGACTTGCGCACCTGAGATCTGTCCGGTTCTTGCTCAGGGCATCAGGTCTAAAACACACTCAGATACTTGTGCCTTCTGCTCCAGTGCTCTGAAAGCACAGCAATCTGATACTTTGTACGTTAACATTGCATTTCAAAACAGGCCTGTAAACGGCTCTGCCTTGACAGCAAATTATCTGGGCTTCTACGTGATCCGCATGTTTTGTCTGAGTAGTTCCATCCAGTAGACACAGGCCACATAGGAGTGCCACCACGTTTCCCATGAGGTTGCCTGCTTAACATCAGGTGTGCGTCGGAAGGAAGGGCGTCAGAGTCTCTCCGCTACCAAGTGAAATCCCAAACTGTTATTCTGTCCTCTCAAAATGGAACTTCAACAGGAACCTACTGACGAGCTCTTAGCCCAGTCGAGATACGTGACGAAGGATTTATCATGAAATTCAAGTCATCTTTCCAGCATCAGAGTCAAAGCTCTGGCAACTGTGTTAAAAGACAAAACCAGTCATTTCTCTTCCTAGTTTGAAAAGAAATGCCCAGATCCTTTACTGTTCTGAAGAGAAAAAGCTAAAACTTGCCTCAGCAAGTACTTTAGAGGCTTTGTAACTCAAGTGGAAGGGGAAGTCAGCCTGCCATAGGACACCTACCTTTTTTGACAAGGTAAAAGCCCTTCAGTCACTACTTTGTTGTCTAGTTAGCTGATACGGTAACAGCCTTTGGTAGCCCTTGTCTCTGTGCACTCAATAGAAGGAAATACAAATACTCGGTTAACGACTCTGAACTCTGTTCTGAGCTTGCTTCAAGTTCAGGTATTGCAGCAATGGGACTTGAATGACTTAAACTCATAACATTGCTTATCGTCTTTTGAAACACTTTGGTCAAGACAGACCAAAAAGTAGATGATTACAGGTGGATCTCCTCTCTGAGACTGTTCTTTTATACTTCTGAAAGCCCTGAAAAAATCTTTCTTCCCTCCAAGTTGTCTTAGGATAGAAAAAAATATTCACAAGTCTCTTTTGTAAATGTTGACATTGTAATCAAAGTGGTATTTTCTTTGTGTAGTTTTTAAAGAAGGAAGAAACCAAATTGGACTTGGAAGGAAAGAACGTGTTGAGAAAGACAATGGAAAAGCAGTATTCCTAGCTCCTTAGGAAGAGACATTCTGCAGTGGGGACTGGTAAAGGTTTCTCCTTGAAAACTTACTCCAAGAAAGGAGAAAGAGACTGAGATGAAGCGACCCAGACAAATAAGCATATGTGGTGTTTCAGTGAAAGGGAATGATCTCTGCATTAAAAGTGGTAAATGTAAAGAATTTGCATGCTAAAGACACTTGGAGAATCCCAGGGATGCCTTTAGTGAGGGCTGCAGCAGTAATAGCAGAGTTTGGGCGAGGAGTGGTTAAAAATAGTAGTTCCCATAAGCTCATTGTATAACTGAAAAATCACTTAGCTCTCCTTTTTTTTCCTCGTCGGTGATCTGTGCATGGGGAAATTGGAAAAGCATTGTGAGTCTTCATTCATACGTATTAGTAAAGCATTTTCCATTCCCTGAAATGAAGATGTTACAATGAAAGATCAAGATTAGAGGATTTTCTCTTTTTTAGTGTGTACCATTCTGCTGTTAAAATAATAAACATTCAACATATTTACGATGTGGCAAAAATTATGCTGTGTGCAAATATTTCAAAATTGGGTCCTTATGTGATCTAAGTTTTAAGAGGTGGTGCTAATGAAGGGGTTTTGGTTTGTCTTCCCAGTAAGGGTAACAGAACACTGGAACAGGCTGCTCAGAGAGGTTGTGGAGTTTTTTTCTCTGGAGATGTTCAAAACCCGCCTGGACGCGTTCTTGTGTGATCTGATCTAGGTGGTCCTGCTCCAGCAGGGGGATTGGATTAGATGATCCTTTGAGGTCCCTTCCAATCCCTGATATTTTGTGATTCTGTGAAGGGGAAGCACCTCAGAAGTGAGGTGCAGAGCCAAATGCCAAGAACGCTTGGAAGAGCTGAATGTTGTGTTATTAAGGATAGACAGGTGAGACAGGAATAGTAATAGCTGTGGGTGAATCAGCAGTGGGTGGTGCCCTGGATTTAGACAAGTGGTGTCACTTGTTAGGTTTCCAGCCACTATGTTTCAGTAAGTTTTTTGTTGTTTTTTTTTTTTCTTCCATAAACACCCCACGATGTCTAAACTCTGCTTTTTGTTGCTGATGGATATAGCTAAGATTAATCTGAACTCTATGACTTTAGCCATTTGGTAGAGGAACCACTTGAACTGTAGAGGAAGTGTCAGTAGGAAATTGTGAAGTATTTGAGTCTGTGCTGTAAGAGTGTTTCCTGAACCACAGCTGTAGGGACGGGCCCAGGGTTTGCACTGGTCAGAGGGAAATGGAGTTCTACTGTTGGAAGTAAATTAATTGAATGTCTATGAAACGGGAGAATTCCCCCTGTTATATGATTCCCATTCCAGCTGTCTTTGTGCTGTGGGTCATTTATTATTGCTGCCATGCTTTATGGAAAAGGGAATTTTACACAGGGAAAAGATGAAATGAGAGAAAAACTCAAGTAGGAGAGTGCAATGTTACAATATTTATACTTAATATGAAGTGAATGGACTATAATAAGAGTAAATAATAAAAGAAAACTATATAATTCCTGAGAGAACTGCCTTAAACAGTAAAAAGTGAAACATGTAGCCCATGATGTAAAGGAATGTACAAAGACATGAGAGAATCACAAGGCTGGAAGCAACTTCAAGAGCTCATAGAGTCTATTCCCTTTCCCCCTCAAGGATGTACCAAACGTATTTATCATTACTGACACAGTTGTCTAGCTCCTTGTTAGCTTTCCAGTGGAGGTATTCCAACACCTCCTGAACCAGTCTTGCTGTTGCAGGGCTTTTTATGATAGGAAGATTTTCATATATCCTCCTTGATATATATATCCTCCTTCGATTCTTTTTTCCCTTGTTTTGTCTGTGTCCTGGATTCAGCTCCTCTACTACCAAAAACCCCACCACATAAACCCAACATGTAAGTGAAGAAAAAGAATCACTCTTCTGTTTTACAGCACTTTATTGAATTAGGAATACAGGAATGCACAAACATTTGCATAATCCTACTGCATCATTTATTCTTTCCTTGGGGCCCATGTCTCCCAGACTTGTTAAAATTTCTGCTGATTTCCTTTCAACTTTATCCAGTTGTTCCAAGTTTTTGCTGAAATGGATAATCCAAACTGACCCTAGTACTCTAGTGGAGGTCTAATCAGTGTTAAATTCAAAGATTTTTTTTTTTATAGATATCTCATGAATACTGTGATACTGGTTTTAAATTCAAGCAATAACTTGTGTTCTCTTCATGATCTCAGGTGGCTTTCATGTCTCAATCTTATATTTTCAGGCTAAAAATTTCTAATTAAAGTCTCTTGCGCTGGTCCCTACTGGATCACAGACAAGAGGAGAGCAGGCCTTTTCACTTGTATCTTAATTCTGTCCTCTGAACATAGTTTGGTCACCCCAGTTTGAGGTCATCTTGGTAAACATATGCTTTGTCCCATCATACAAGTCATCACTAGACGTACTGAATAGTACCAGAGCCAGTGTTGGTTCCTTTGGAGCTTTTATTTTGCTTTGCATGCCAACTGCCTTTCTGATAATGAACCATTGATAGCAGTTCTATGGAAAACTCTGTAACAGCCTCCATCCACCCTGTGTCAGCTCTCTAGTTCAGGCTCTATTTGTTCATAAGAATACCATTTTGAAAGACGTTGAAAGCTTTTGCAAATTTTTCTCTTCCTGCAGAACTTGTTACTTTGCTCTACAACTAAATTGAATTGGCTTGGCATGATTTCTCCCTAACAAATTCATACTGGCTTTTATTCATCCCTTTATTCTGGCCACAGTCCCTGGTTATGCGTTCTGAGATTTGGGGTTTTTTTTCCTAATCAAGTATGTCATTGATTTTTATTTGAAAGTTCTGTTTGTTTCTCCTCTTATTTCTGCCTGTCTTAAATAGCACTGCTTTTTATTTGTGTCACTGTTGAAGAAAAAGAAAATGTAGATCTCTGTATTTACTCAGACAAATGTGCTGGGTGGCCTTCCAAAGCTTTTAAATGCAAAAGAAAGAGTAAGAGAATTCGGACTAGAGTCTGATAACATGTAGATTTGAAGGCTTTTTAAAGGAGAAAATAGATCTTCTGTCCTGTGGGACACTACAAAATTAAAAATAAGAGAAGACTGGCATCTTATGTACAAGTTAGAGCCTTGTGATGCACATAACCAGCATATCAGTCCTGGATAGCAATTTCCCTCCCAATAGCAATTTCTGAAGGTCAACCATCACACCCACATAAAAATCAGAGATGGTATGGTTGAGATCTAACAACATTTGAACAGTTTTTCTCATTTGCTAGCAGAACCAGATAAATACTTTTTTTTTTTCACTACTCTACATTTGCTTAACTTATTTCTATTACTTTGTGTTTTGTAGTCCTTGTGTTTTGTTTCGTTGTACCTGGCAGAATTGTTGTGGCATCACGATTTTGTTCAGCATGATTTTGCTGTTGTCTGATCTGATTTTAGGCTTTTTTTCTTGGTGGAAATGATACAGTGAAAGTGTATCATCAAATTTGGTGGTGAGGCAGTGGAACAGGTTGCCCAGAGAAGTTGTGGATGCCCCATCCCTCGCAGTGTTCAAGGCCAGGTTAGATGAGGCTTTGGGCAACCTGGTGTAGTGGAGGATTTCTCTGCCCATGACAGGGGGGTTGGAACTAGATGATCTTTGAGGTCCCTTCCAACCTGAACCATTCTATGATTCTAAATCTCTAAAATTCATGCGGCTTGATGTGTTGTACTCATAAAAACAAGATTTGAAGAAGATATTTGCCAAATATTCCAGCTGGTTTATAAGGGTAACAGGCATACTACAAGTGCGTCACTCCCTGAACTAGAAAGGAGCAACACAAAATCAAACGACTCTGCAGTGAGATGTGTTGTGCCTGCAACACGAGTTTAGTTTTGGAAGTATAAGGATTCGGAGTTTGCTTATTTTATGGCTTTTGTAATCGCAAAGGAAACTGCTACTTGTTTATGTGCTGATTCCTAATGCCAGGTAGGCAGTTTCTGCTTGGTTCTAAGTGGAAGAACATCTTGTTCTTTCTGTTCCAGTGGCACAGTACCCACATGCTCATTTGCATTCCTAGATATTCATTATAATTTACAAAACAAAAAAGATTGCAGTTTTACATAGCTAGTTTTCATAAATACAAATAAAAAGAGCCCAAGCTGTCAAAATTCATCCTTTTGGCAAACTCCCACAGTAATACCAAAGGAAAAAGTAAGAATTGAAAACCCATCAGGGAAATAATGATAATGAGAAATCAGAACTTTTTCAAATCTTAACATTCATATGAAGAACCAGATACAAGATATTTAAGTTTATAAATTCTGAATAATTTCTCAGTGGCTTCAATCAAAAAAGAGAATGCAGAGAGTTGTAGTATAAGTGTAATGATGACATGGACAATCAATTTGCATTAATGAGTAATTTGAGAAAATTTCGGGGTGGTGTTCCTACACACACACACAGTCTTCAGAAATGGTTATCTACTTGGCCTTACCCTCTGATCTGTGTTGCTGCCTTTGGCCAGTTACTCAAACCCTCGGGAACTAGATTGCTAACCTAGCTAGAGATGGTAGCACAGGACTGACATGTTTGCTGTTTTGTGGCCGACTCACTCCGACCACAGATAGTCGCCCCAAGGAAGCCATAGTTCTGTTCATAATGGAAATTGCAGCCATGGCCTTGTTGAAGTTTGTTTCTTCTCTCACCTGTTTGCAACGGGCTATAATTTTACAAATTTTTCTTCTAGGTTTTGTTTATCCAGGAAAGCACATGCACAGTAACCAAGGGTGTGGATTTACTGCATGTAATTACCGTGCTCCACAGAGTCGTTCTTAGCTCGCGTTAATGCCGTATGGGCGTGATGCCGGCGTCGTGAGCGCGTGCCGCAGCTTGCTACTTGCTGTACTGATTTCCTCTGGAGATTAGAAGTTAGTCTTCCTCAGGAGAGACGTTGAGTTGAGAGTTTTTGCTCACAAAAGCTTATCAGCAATTTTCAGGGAGTAAGAGCAAAGGTCCCTACAGAACTGCCGTCGTTTTACCGAGTAAGTTTGGAGATGGCTTTTTAACAGATAGTTCAAATCCAAGGTCAGCATTTGGTTATAGAAATAGTTTTATTCACAGAAGTGGTCTTTCCAGAACATATTTTTGACTTGTAAGCCTTTTCCATTCCTTTCAACATTTTTAATTGTCTTGCACAGTTAATGGAATTTGAGCCTAAGGAATTTGCACCGTAGCTGGTAACCCTGACTCCAAAAGCAAACTGTCTCCACTAAGGTGCCTGTTTTGAAAAATGGCTTCATACAGACCTTCCAGGAGCCAGCAGTCAGAGATGCCCGTGCCAGTCACTTGGCACAGTTGCTTCTCTGTAGGCCGATCCACTGTTTCTCACCTTGGGAATTACAGAAAAGAACCTTCTTCTTTCCTCATCTTTATCTTACCACATGCCAAGACTTAGCAAGTATGCCTTGATGTCCAGCGTTTCCGACCGAGAAGCACTGGATAGCCCAGCTGTGTGCATACCGCTCATGCTTTGGCCGTCTCTCTGCTGCGGTGGGAGGCAGTGGGCTGTGAGGAGTCCTGAGGGACACCCCACGACCCTCCAAAGGGAGGGGCTGGGAAGGATCTGTTGACAGCTCAGAAGTCATCTGGCCTGTATCCTGCTCGGTCAGTAGTCACAAACGATCCCCTGGGAACCCCGAGTCCCGCTTCTGCTCTTGATCCTGTCTCTCTGCTTTGGCTGCCTTGGTTCAGGTCGATTCCTATGGTTTTTTCCTACGTAAGCGTGTGCAAATAGGCTTTAAACTCAGGCTGTGCTGTAACCTGGCTGCCTGTGAACCAATGCATGGCTACGTTTGTCAAACATGGTGCTTGAGCTCATGTTCTCTGCTTATCACTCACGCAGGTCTGTTGGTATAGATGTGGCCTTGGTTCTTCCTCAGAAAATTGGAGACGGTGATAAGAACCGTTTTTGATAAGGTTAATGAATATACTAACAAACAGCAACAGGGACTTTTTGCAAAGGCATGTAGTGGTAGGATAAGGGATAATGGCTTTAAAATAAAAGAGGATAGATTTAAATGAGATCTAAGGAAGAAATTCTTTCTTGTGAGGGTGGTGAGGCATTGGAACAGGTTGCCCAGGGAAGTTGTGGCTCCCCCATCCCTGGAAGGGTTCAACACCAGGTTGCATGAGGCTTTGAGCAACCTCGTCTAGGGGAAGGTATCCCTGGCCATGACAGGGGAGTTGGAACTAGAATATCTTTAAGGTCGTGGAATAAGATTCTATGATGTATTATCTAAACATAACAATTATCATGACTATATGTTGGGTTTTTTAAGATTGGCAGAATGTATAAGACAGCAACGGGTAACTTTCACTTGATAGGGAGAGGGAATTAGAAAGAGGGAGATCCGACAGTCTTGAACCACTAAACTCTAATAAAAGCCTTACCTGGCCAGTGGCTGCTTTCAGTAGTTGTGGATTTCTACCAGTTTGCGTGCAAACATATGCACTCAGCATAAACCTAATAAAATTTTCCACATGGATTGGTAAGATTTTTATATGTACTTTCCTGATCTCTTAGTACTTACCCAAGCAGTGACGACATGTCCTTGTATGCGGAGAGGAGTGGAAGGTACGCACCTCTTCATTCTCTAGCTACTTTGCATCTCTGATCTCTCTCTAAGCCTGTCATTCCATAATGTGTGACCTAGACACTGATACTGGGCAGCACGCGTGAAATACCTATGTTGGACTGTAGTCCATCAGTTATAATACATGTATTTATCTGGAATCTACCTCTTTTGTGATCAGTGGAGGTATACTGAAATAACAACACAGCCTGAAATAAATCTTGTAGAGAAGAGCAGAGTAGCTAACCCATGATTTTTTCCCCCAAGTGACTCTTTCTTTGCTTTCAAAGTAACTCCATCGCAGCAGGGCTGCCTCGATTCAGCCTAGAGATTGCTCTATTTCGAGACTGAGCAAGGTCATCTCTTGATATAATCTGTGAATTATTTGGGTCGTGTTCTGCCAAATGCAATCTGGCAGAAGGTAGGACTTCCGGGTCTCTGTTTTATGAACCTCTGCCTAAGCTGCTGAAGATACTTTGATGTAACATAACCATTTAGGATACCATGAAGAATATTCCCTTTCTTTTCCCCTCCGTTTGTCTCAACGCTGCAAACAGTGTACGGCACAGAGTGGCTGGCAACAGTTATGCATATTGTTCGCTCTTTTCATTTCACTTTTGCTTTCAGTGCTGGCTTTTAATGAGAAAGGTTCTCCAGGTAGCTATCTTCTCTGTTACAGCTACTAGAGACAAATACTGGATAAAACCCTAAGCTTGAAAAAGAACTTGTTCTATTGCTTATTTAGCCTGTTGTTCTTCCTAGCACACATACTAATATTTGTCATAGATGAATAACGTAAGAGAAGAAATTTAACCTGACAGTTATCAAATGAAACACTCTCCTAACATACCCAGTGACCCCAAGCTCTCCCTCTCCTTGTAAAACAGACCAGATGTCTCCCAGATAATGAGGTCTCACCCAATGGCACCAGTACTACACCATAAGTGGCTTTATAGAGCAGCATTCTATAAAAGAAATCCAGCTGAGTAACAGAACTTGGTACCTTTATAAGCACTGAATCATTTTATGCCTTAGGGGTTATTTTCTTTCATTGGATTTAATGTTTTGGGCAGCCTTTAAATCTGTTGATGCAGTCTTCTGTGCTACAGAAACGCTCATCAAACCTGGTTCCAATAAACAAGTACAATGACAAGGAAGAGCTTCCAACTTGACTTCTCAAGCAACGTAATTGTTTAAGTGCAAGTTGCAAAGTGTGGGTTAGGGAGAAGAGACAGTCACCAGGCCAAGTGACATTCTCAGCAGTGATTTAGAAGCAAACGTTGAGTCATTGCTGGTCAAATAGGCTGATGACATAAAGACTTGTGGAATGGAAAAAAACGATAGGGACAGGACAGTTGGTGCGATGTGGAACTTTGGGAAGCTGGATGATGTAAAATATGATTAAATGCAGTCAGATACAAAGCTGCTCGTCTAACAACAGAAAACATCAATCATGATAATTTCTGTAGAACGAGGTATTATCCTACATTTTTTTTAAAGAGGTAGAAGTTTAGAGATAATACTACCTCATAGCTATCACCACGTTTTTTATTTGTTTTATTTCAATTTGGTTGCACATATGGTAGGTGAGGAGGTACGTGTGTCTTGCTCTGTATTTGTGGGTTCCTAATACACTTCAGGCATAATATACTTCAAATGGTTATGTCCAAATTTTTGACCTGGTAGAAATAAGTCTATAAGTTTGGGTCCTTACAGTAGTCTGGTGTTGAAATAAAAGCTACTTTTCATAGGTTTCATACATAGGAACACAATATGGAAATTGTTTGTGCAGGCACACAGGAAAAAGTAAATAAATTGCAAGTTGTTTGAGATCTGCTGTTGAATCATTTATAGGACTCGAGTTAAAAATTTTAAATGACTTCTTGTTGTATGTCAGGCAGTAACCAGTGGGTGGTATAGGACCCAGTCCTAACGAATTAGCAGATAACAGTAAGCCATGAATATATGCTTAGAGTTAACTCAGTAAAAAAAGGACATTGTTTTTCCGGTTTTCAGTGGTTTAGAGTTTAGTAATGAGATTGTAAATTCAAAATAAATTTTATGTAAGTTATCATCTTGATCAGATGAAGTCATCAAAGAAGAAAATGGCTCAGGCAGTTTTCAGAAATGAGCTAAGTAGCCTATAATACAAAATGTCTGATTCTACATGGCATTCCTGCTATCCAAAGGGTAAATGCAACAGCTTCATATAGCAGGTACCATGTTTTAATGGTACTGCTATTAAAAAAGGATTGGCGTTCTCTGAGAGTTTACTGTGTCACCTGGACTTAACCTGTGCTTTAGGTTCTTCATCTCTGAAAATGGAACAACACTGTCCATATTTTTAGGATTCTCTGTAAAAGCAAAGAAGTTTAGAAAACAAATACATAAAATCCAAATGATGTCCAGATTTATATTTCTTCTTCGCCAACATCAGGTAATCTTTGTATCCTAATGATATGGTGTGATTGTGGTATGGTGACATCTGATGTGGTGTGACATGTGATGTGATCCTGACAGCTTACACCATCAAACCCTGGTCTTCCCGGTGTAGAGGATATGAAGGCAGAGAGTCGAGAGTGCTAATCAGTGCTAGGTGAATTCACTTGACGTTGACTTTCTTGCTCTGCCTCTGGAATCAGGAGTATGGGAATGCGCTAACTCTTCTTGATGCTCACAGACCCTGCACGGTTCAGCAAAGACACGAAGAGGCGAGGGAAGGGAACCCAAAAGCTCCACAGTGTTTCAACTAACTGTGGGTGGCCACAAGGATTAACTTGCTGCCTGTGGTGCACCAATTTCCTTAATTCTGATGTGGGGAGACCACCTTAATCAGCAGTCTCAACCAAGGTCTCTCCTTCTGCTTGCTGGTCCACTGTGTACATAGCCTAACATCATGATCAGGACCGTTTTCATCCAGCTGAAAATTATATACATAAGTCTTCCAGCTCAGGAGATGAGGTGAAACATGTATGTCTGTGCTAAACTCTGTAAATTGATTCCGAGAGGAACTGTTGAGTGTTTCTGGCTGGAGCCAAAGTTTTAGTTGATAATTCTTTTTCCTGTACGATTCTGTTACAGAATACTTCCAATGATTTACTGTCTCCCAGTGTTTGGGGTGTTTTTCCACAATAAATACATGTTTGAATCCGTGAGAAGCTAGCTCTGCTCTCCACAAGCCCCTTACATCCTTAAATATTCCAATTCTGATTGAACTTCCCCAAGCTGCATTTTTCCATTTATTTAAAAAAAAAAAAAGGCAGGTATTCAGCTGGTTCTAGCAGACATGCAGACAAGTTAATTTCTTCCTAGTGTTCTTACCTGCATGTCTGATGTAGAAATTCCCAGAACTGGCCCATTCCCAGGGTGGCTCTGTGCCGTTTACCCTGCAGGACCACCAATTTGAGGCTGTATGGGACTCAGATAGAAGAGTATTTGAGACCATTTTCTGACCCTGAAAGTTTCTCCTAATATCACATATTCTGTCGTCTGAAGCTAAGGAAGGATTGTCATCTAAAACCATTCTGTTTTAAAGTCACTGGCCTTTCAAGATCTCAGAAAACTTTTTCCATCTCCCTTATGATTTTTTTTTCTACACTTACTCAAACTTTTTCTTTCCCTGCCACCATTCAACACGCAAATGGTAATTTTGCCTCCTACTGCATCACAGCACGTTCTGGTGTATATAAGATGCTGCAGCTTTTTGCCACTGGTACTGAAGGTTGGTTAATATCAGTGCTATAGTGATGTTTTTAACTGAACGCTGTCTCAGAAAGGAAAGTAAAACCTTGCTAGTGAAATATCCATTTCACAGAAATAATGCCCAAGCTGGATTATGTCTCAAATGTCTGTCTTTAAAAGACAGTTCAGCTGCTTGACTCGTGAATTGGAAAATAGCTAAGGCTGAAAAACATGATTTCATCCAAGTTCCATGATAGAAACAACAAAAACATCTCAGTAAAAAAATTCATGTTTAAAAATGTGAGTAAGGATATTCTGTAAAGAACAGGGCAAATGCTTTGAGAAAGATTTCATCAATATTCATTAGAGTAAACAGAGAAATTTGTTTTGCATTCTTCATTGCTTCTAGCAATCCCTTTCTCAAAATGCTCTACTTTTACTTAAAATAGGTGTCTGACTGTCAGACATTCGTGGGCAACAGGTATAGGCATAAACAGTTTATTTTTGTTCAATGAAGTATTTAAGAATGAGCACGTAGCACATGACTTAAATTTTTTTTTTAAAAAATATTTATTCTATTAATATATCTGAGTTTAAAATCTTTGAGAAAGTTGCAGAAGAGTTTCTCAGTCTGAGTAACAGAACTAGAAACAATATTATTTGGCAGAGGTGGTGCAAGCGAATGCCATTTTTTTGCTAATTTTCTGACATATTCCCACTCAGGACTATACTGTGTTCATGAATACTTAGTTGTGAAACAAACCTGGATGTACAGATCTGACACTTGTGTGCTTGAACTCATTTGCTTGTCAGAACAGGAGAAACATGAACTTGCTCTATTGTCTAATGCCAACGATGCCCTTAAGAGACTGTAGCAAAATGTTTCTACTTTATGAATTCAGTATTTGAGCCAAAATCACTTTCCTATGCTGCTGCTGTTGATTTTGAATCAAAATTTTATTTCCTCTTTTGAAAATCTCTCAGTGGTTAGGCCCAGTTGCTCCAAATGCTAGCAAATGCAATTTGCTATGACAAAGTAAAAAAATTTAACTCATGAAAAGTGTGGCTTGTTTTTTCTTGACTGTCTTGCCACTGTGAACATCACCAAAATATTCCTGCCATGAAGTTCTGACTCTTTCCCTGTTTCTAAAACCATGACTCAGAGCGCATCCCATTGTTGCCACTGCAAGAATCTAAACACCTGTGGATTTACTGTGTGGTGAAAATCCACTATGTTAATTAAATGTTAAGTGTTGCTTTTCAAATATAAAAATAATTAAACTTTTTGCATTTGACATAGCAGCAAGCCATTCTGTTAAAACAGAAATTACACACCAGTTAGGATTTTACCGTTGATGGTCTTGCCGCGTGTTTTGCCCTATGGACCTGCCAACACACCTTGTGCTCAAATTACTCCGTCACGACCTGGGACGATTTCTGTTTTGGGCACCAGAACCAGTGTATGATTACAGAGTGAACCAATTGCTGCAAAAATTTGTCTGCAAAAGCGGGATGCCTGGTGGTTTGTTATTAAATATTTCAGAAGCTGGCTTCTTCCAAACGCTCCATGTCAAGGCTTTACTCACGAGCTGTCTAGAATGTTTCAGTTTTGCTACGACCACTATAAGCTGGATGACTATCCCGAGGCCCCTGGGAAATGGGAATATCCTGGATTCTTGTGGGAAGGAGAACTTAAAAACAATTGTTCAAATATGAGCTAAATCAACATGTGATGTCTCCACTGAAAAAACAGTTCTTTTTTTTTTTGTGTACTGGTATTGCAATATATTTACGGGAGTCAATAGTTATTGACTAGTGAAGTATCTGGTCTGGACTAATGAGGTATTAGACTGTCTGAAAATAGCAGAGTAATCTAATTACCATTGGAAGTATTAATGAACGTGCATTTGATAAAAATATAACAACAACCATAACACACTATTTTGTGTGAATTAGGCAAAAGGCAAAAATAAAAACTATAAATAAGAAAATGTAGGAAGAGGTAGAATAAACATTGTTGTTTATTCTTACTCCAAGTTCCTCCTACTAAATTGATGTTCCCTGGCCAAGAGTGAATATCTAACATTCATTTCCTATCCAAAAAAACCTGCATATCCTGCTACTGAAGTAAATCAAAACTCCTTAGAATAGGTATAGATGTTCTGAACCTGCTACAGTAGAGAAGGATACCGGTAAAGAGGTGTGGGGCTGGGCAATTATCTCTCACAAAACGGGCAGCTGTTGTGAACGAGTTGGACACTTGAGCCAGAGATGCTTTCTTAAACTGCTATGTGAGTCAATTCACTTTTTATTCAGATTTTCTTCTAATTTCAGCTGTGCTGAATGCTTTCTTAAAATGACTCTTCAGGAAATAGCACAGGTCCTGAGACTCTTGGTCTGGATTCTCAGAGACATGTAGGCATTTCTCTGAAAGATGACAGCTAAGGCAGAAATTCTGTAGGTGGGTGGTGAACTCATCTCACAGCTCATTGCTGCTGAAGGGAAATTTCCTCTCTGGCCCTTTCTTCACCACCGGACATCCTCACTCTTTACCTTGCACCATCACCTTCGTACTGGCTGACTGGTAGAGGACTAGCCTGGGAAAAGGTGGGACTGTGCAAATGAAAGCCACTATCTGTGGTGGCGCAAGTTGTCGGGCTACCTCAGCCTTTTTGGAGACCTTCCTTAAATTGCTCCAAGTAGAACATCTAGACACTTCCAACAATTTGGCTTCACATGAATAGTATAAACTCAACTCTTTTCTTTCCTCTTTTATTGGTTTCCAAATGGAGGAACAGCTTGTTCCCTTCACAGCTCTTCCAAGCTTTGCCCTCAGCCTTACACCACCCAGAGAAACGGCAGATTCCAAAGAAGTTAAACCCATTTTGTTTTCTTCCTCTCTTTCTGTCTTTTAACAGAAACTCTGCTGGATGCTCAGAGGCAAAGCTCAGGTCTGAAGAGAAAAGCCTCCACCGGATAACGCCACAAGGGAAGGGTGCTTCTGGATTTACGTGCAGGTCCACTGTCGTTTTCAAAAGGTTACATGGGGCTGATGATCTTCAACTCACAGCTGATTAATACTGCGGTGTTTTACGGAGCGTTTCACCGGAGAATCAACGTCAGGGTAAGAGAGCTACCTAGTGTATTACTGTCAGTTGGGCTTTGATACCCATCTAGTTTTTAGGAACTTGCATTTCTGAATGAGAGGCTCTTTGATTGGGCAATTTGTTGCTGTCTTTAGTAAGGATTACATTGCCAACATTGCTTCCTGTTGTCTTTATTAGTTCATTAACCTTGACGTTTAATTGCCAGGGTACTTCTGGAATCTTTCAGAATAATTGAAAGCTTCCTTAATAATTTGCAAAACACAATTTGTTCCTAGAATCATTGAATGGTTTGGGTTGGAAGGGATCTTAAAACATCATCTGGTTCCAACCCGCCTGCCATGGGCAGGGATACCCTCCACTAGACGAGGTTGCTCAAAGACTCATCCAGCCTGGCCTTGAACACTGTCAGGGATGGGGCACCTTGGCTAATCTTGATGGATTTAGGAGAAAAGCAGCAAAAGTTTAGGTTGGTTATGAAAGTACTGTATGTGTGGGGGGAAAAAAAAAGAGAGTGTACCCCAAATGGGCTCAAGGAGATAGATGTGGCTTGTGACACTTGCAGGTGCAAAAGTTGTAGTTCCCAAGCGCACGTGTAGTTCTTAACGTAGATTGTTTACTAGAGATATCCTGTGAATGTTAAAAATGTGTTCACTTGTGATGAGTGTGCAAAGACTCCTAAGGCTCTTGAACTCAGGTTGCATTCTCAGTCAGATTTGATGACTGGAAGATGGAGCATAAAGGAGTCAAAAATTTTGAGCTCTAAATCCCTGAGAGATTTTTGACACTTGGCAGAGAGCGAGCCGCTTTCAGAACTGCTTTGAAAGGTTCACTCAGCTCCATCTCA
Organism: Tauraco erythrolophus; assembly: GCF_009769465.1. Taxonomy (NCBI): domain Eukaryota; kingdom Metazoa; phylum Chordata; class Aves; order Musophagiformes; family Musophagidae; genus Tauraco; species Tauraco erythrolophus. The sequence goes on along the minus strand of NC_141469.1, from coordinate 4,005,107 downwards.
CAACTTTCTATTGCTTTTACACGCTCATGGGGCACACAAGCTATTTCTTGCTCTAAACACTGCTGTGAAATGATTCTGTTTGCCCTGTGATATAATTCCATGGAAGTTATACCAAGCAATCTGTACATTTTAGACGCTTCAGTAGCTGCCATCCCTGGGGACTAAAAAGCTGGATTTATTCATAGGACAAAATCAGTGCAAGAACCAGCATAGTCCTCCTTCCTTATTTGCTTTACTAAGTCCTGATGCACAGCGAGTACCCAATATTACTCCCAATTGCATTCTTTATATAACCTCTATGCTTGGAATGTCAGGAAGTGTAACACTTACACTTCGTGATGCTCACTCCAGGAATTACATTTATATCTATCAGATGATTTTACATATACTGGAAATAGAACCTGAAATAGTGTTACATTACAGTCAACAGCCATAACTAGGTGCCACCCAAAGAGGCCAGTAAAAACATTTCAGATTCATTTAAATGCATTTTATTTTAAGACTTGCTTTAAAAAGTGGAAAAATAAAATTATCTATTGTGCAGAGAAATTATGCTTCACAAGAAAACTCACAGTCAGTACATACGCTATCTAGGACAGGCTATGAGTTAAAAATGGCCAATATTAGGACTTAATGTGAAAACTAGAAATAATGAGTTAGAGTTGTTGTCAACGTGCATTTTAAAAGATATATAATTTTTGTATCTTAGTGGTACAAGTGGAAGAGCATTTTCTGCTACTGTAAACATGAACGTGCTGCTTATGAAGTCTTAAACATACTGATCTGTTTCCCCATAATGTTTTATATGCACATCTTACATCTGTGGATGGACTTTATATAATATATATACCTATGGTTCTGATAATAAAGAGATTGTGGTGTTCCTGGGGGTAAGTGAGGCCTTAATTAATAACAAAACAGACTATATATAATCCTCTTGACCTTCACCTCTTCCTTTAATAATATATTTAAGACCTTTCTTTTGAGCGAAGCAGTTAGTGAAGCATTAAACCTAAAACCAGAAACTATATGTAAAATCCAGCTTCTTAGCAACTGAAAACGAGGACAACAATATTGAGTAACTTTTTTTGCAGTGTAAGATGATCTCAGCAAACTGATTATTTCTGTATTTTATAAGGCTGCTAAGGCACACTTTGAAGTAGGAGACAGATAGTGAAACTTGAAAAAAAACTGTATCATAGACATTTTTTTCAGAAAGACAGCCACCTGCTATAACTTTATAGGACATGTCTGAAGGATTTCTGTGCAGCTGGAAATAAATTTTAAAAAAACAACAAACTCCAGAGTAAATAACGGCCTGGAGAATCACCTTTAAAAGGGTGGTTTATAAATGATTTAAAGTGAAGTGAGATCTGTAGGCTTGGTGGTTTTCCCAGAAAACTATGTATTTTGTACACTGCTTTATTTTTTTTCCCTCAGCTTGGTGTTTTTTCAAGAGTGTTTCTGTATGCAGGTGCTAATCCAGCCTATAGCATTAACACAGAACAGAAAACTGGGTGCATTATGCTCTTCTGAAAAATTAAGGAAACTCTACATCTATTAGAAAGCAGTATGAGATGTTTAGTCTTGAGAAAAATAAACATTAGAATCATAGAATCATAGAATCGTTAGGGCTGGAAGGGACCTTCAAAGGTCATCTAGTCCAACCCCCCTGCAAGGAACAGGGATATTTCCAACTAGATCAGGTTGCTCAGGGCCTCATCCAACCGGGCCTTGAACGTCTCCAGGGATGGAGCATCCACCACCTCTCTGGGCAACCTGTTCCAGTGTTCTACAACTCTCATGGTAAAAAATTTTTTCCTAATATCCAACCTGAATCTACCTCTCTCTATTTTAAAACCATTACCCCTTGTCCTATCACAACTCGCCCTCCTGAACAGCCTCTCCCCATCTTTCTTGTAGGCCCCCTTGAGGTACTGGAAGACCGCTATAAGGTCACCCCGGAGCCTCCTCTTCTCCAGGCTGAAGAGCCCCAACTCTTTCAGCCTGTCCTCATAGGAAAGGTGCTCCAGCCCTCTTATCATCTTCGTGGCCCTCCTCTGGACCCTCTCCAACTGGTCCATGTCCTTCTTATGTTGGGGACTGTGATTAATGAATGGCAGTTGTTGGAGAGGATATATAGGACTGAGTTTTCTTGGTAACCTCAAACAAAAAACAAGACCAGATCGTTTTGATTATTAACGTTACGAACATGGGTTCCTACATTTGACTACATCCTCATGCTGTGGCAAACTGTAGCTATACTTGTACTATAGGCTCTATTATTTAAGCTTTACTTAAACTGTAGTTTTGGTAATTGTTATATCACAGAAAGGGAACTAAGGAAATAGAAATGACAAGAAATAACCCTATGCTGAAAATCGTTCTGGATGCTACTTAACTTGAAGGTGACCCTGACTCTTCCATAAAAGGAAGGAAATTGCTTTAGGCTTATATTCTAACTTGCACTGAAGGAATCTCTAAAGGCTCAGCGTGTTCACTTTATCTGGATAAACAGACAGATATTCACATGCAGAGAAGTATCTTTTGCACCTGCTAAAATGTACTGGAAATCCTGTGACAACAGGTTTTTTGGCAAAAGTCAATATTTTGCTTCCAGACATGAGCAGACCTAAGAAGTGAGAAGGTGCAGAAATTTTTCTTTAAAAGAAAAAGGGGAGGGGGGGCGCGCAACACAGGTTTTGAATCTGTCAAAAATTTGCTGGTTTATATTTCACTTTGTACCAGTTAATTTTTTTATTTGTGATAAAGTGTGGCAATCTTGCACAACTTGAATATTTGCTTATATTGCCATTCCCAAGCAGCCTACTCCTCTGCACTTAGCTCCAAACAACCAGAAAAAGTATAATACAAAATGGACCTGTAGCCTGGTATCTGTAGACAAAAGACAAGCTTTTAACAATGATCATTTAAATCAAGTTTCTCAGAAAAATTCAGGAGCACAAACGTGCAGAATGTCAAACAGCTGATGTATGTTCAGGGTTTGGGGAAAAATGGGGGGAAATTTGCTCACTGGGGAGGTTTTAAGAGTGTCAGTTTTATGATGGCAAAACCAAGTGCACCTTGGTTGACTTCAGTGGCGTTGCACAAACAAAACCAGGAGAATTTACTGAGCGTTGATTTTTTTTCAAGTTTGTCCAAGCCATTTAGTTAATTTTAGAATTATTTAATCTCTTACCCCGGCCCTTCCCCTCAGCGACCTGTTGGTTTCTGGGCGGCTAGGTGCAGAGGCCGCCTTCAAACTGCTGTGTTTATGAAAATAAAAAACGAGAATACATTTATAAGAAGGGTCCTATTTAATCTTGGAAATGCATGTTTTAAATGGTTCGGTTTTGTTCTTAAATAAATTTGTAGTTACCCAAGAGTTTAGGGAACAGAACAAGAGGAGTTGTGGCCTTTGAAGCCAAGGTGTGCAGAGGTAATGCTTTAGAAAATGTCTGTGTGACTGATAGAAATGTGCTGTGCTTGCAAGGGATGTCTCCTATAACATCATCCGTGCAACATAGTCAGGGTTTATGCTGTTACTACTTTAGAGAATTAGCTGTGAGATAAGTCATCCAGTGCTTGTGGTAAATTTCTCTTGTTGTTATTGTTTTAAGAGTAAAAACATTTGTGAAGGCTGTTGTATATACCATTCCAGAGCCTCAATTACTACAGTGTTTGTCTGAGTTTATTTTGGCACCAGTTTCAATGTTCTGGTCTACAGCATTTGTTTATTTGCTTAACTCATGTCCTAAATTTCCGAAAGAAACCCTCAATTTCCATGCAGTCACTCAGTTGCTTCTCTGAAAATCACCACCATTGTGGGTTGGAGGAGTATGGTAACAATGAAAATCTGTTTGCATGGATTTTTTTGCTGCTGTTCTTATTGTCAGTCCAAGTCACTGTGACAAGTAAATTTCACAGACTGAGACTCTGAGTGTCCAAAGTCAGCCAGAACTTTGCAGTGGAGCATCCTAGACTCTCTGCTGTAGTGAATTCCCTAAAAAGAGACAAGTCTGAAACACAAAAAGATGTGTTAAAAAATAGAAATGCAAATTATTTTATATACATCTTGAACAGAAACTCAACAGAAACTGGAATAGTTTATGCACAAGTGTCTCCGTTCCCACCATACCTGACTACACAGGTCCTAGCTTGTGGATTTGATTTCAGTGGACTCGGAAACTTTGACTGTCACTGTTAAATCAAGTACTTTAGGAGCTTTTCTATCACTGCTTTGCTTCTAGTTGTGTCTCATTTACTCCGTGGCTTCTTGAACCTTTTCTTCCCTGGTATGCTCAGGTAGCCCACCTGAAAAAGGAGCAATTTCTCACTCACAGAAGAACCCACCTTTCCCAGTCATTTCCTCAAAGAACATGCAACAATTGTGAACATAAAGGAAGAGTTTAAAAAAATAGTTGGGGGTTGTATTTATTTAAAAAAAAAAGGAACCACTCCAAAATGTTTGTCACAATGTGTTTCATAAGAAAATTAAGGTTTTGTAAGCGCAGGCTAAAAAATGAAAGCTCAGAAGTAATACTTTTCCTACAATATTGCACAAATACAGATGCTGAAGTGTTGCAGTGTTCCTAGTTTTGCAAGCTATTGCAGGGAGGCTCAAGACATTGGCTGAAATCCTGCGAGTAATGATCATGTTAGAGAATTGCCAGGCAATTGATTTCTGGTTGATATCATCCACTATCTTTCTCAAAAGATGATTGAAAGAGGACGTTTCCTCTTTCTCTGGCACAACCATCACCTATTACTACTTTTCTTCAGGGCAGCTTTACTGGTTTCGAGTTAAATTTACTTCAGTGCATGTCTGAAGGAGGTCTGCCTCAGGGAAGAGCAAAATTCTTTCCTACTATTTCCCGTGATGCTGGCAAACATCTATTTTGGGTGCTATTCTAGATCCTATTTTATAATCTGATCTTATTTGCCACTCAAAAGGTTTTTCTTCAAGAGGCGTCTAAAGAGCTGCTGGTCACTTTTATCTTCTCTTTACCGCTGTTTTGTTTGAAGCCGTTCCTAATTTCTCCAGCAAGAGAGGAAAATATGACAGTGTGGTTCTCAGCTCTGAAGTCAAAGCTGTGTCAGCCTTTCCGTTATATAAACCTTTATTTTGAAGTGTTTCAAATTCAGCTATAAAAATGCAGTCTGGGCTGGAAACTGGCAAATTATGTCTTTGCATGGGATATGTTTCTTTTAATAAAAATATTAAAACCCTGCGTTTGGCTGCCTTTGTGTTTAAGTCCTTGAAAGACCTGTCAAGCTACCCTTAGAATGCTCTCTATATGCTTGCAAGATCAATTTTCCGAGATGCTCAGTGGTTTTAACTATTTGCTGCAATTGCTGAAATTGACATTTTTCAATAGTTTTCTAAAATGTTTTTTCTTCTGTTTTTTACTTTTACTGTGTTGATCCTGCTGTAACAATTAAAAATGATTTTTTCCTTCTTTTAGCATATTTACATTAAGAATGTACATCAATTTCTTATTCACTTCTGTTCCTATGCTATGTTGGAATAGATTAGTTCAAGATTCTTTGTGTTGGATCATAACTAGTGCAGTTGTAGCTTCGACAGTTGCTACAGAGAAGTGCGACAGGAATAATTTAACTGACTCCTTTGTTGTTATGGTGAAGAGCTCTTACTGCAGCCAGGTCTACTGCCCAATTTGACGCAGTAATTACTTCACCAGAATCAGAAAAAGGTGAAGGATGGGAGGGATATGCGTCAAGGTGCTGACCAGTGGTCATTTCAGGAGATCAAAAATCAATTTAGGTCAGATGTTAAGGGAGGTTGTCTCTGTTCTGAGACAGAAAAATAACTGGGGATTAATGTGGAAGCAAATATTTGAAAGGGGTAGGTGTACTTCCGAGCAAAATGTGATCTTTGATAGTCCTTGTGCACAGAGTTACAGGGGAAAAAAAATATATATATATATATTCTTCTGTATTGGACTTCTGCCTTGATTAGGTGATGTCAAGTTTGAAAAAGTTCTGAAAAAACTACCTTTATTATTTTACTCTTTTTCTTTAATATCTCATATTGGTATATCCCTGTGAAGTGGAGAGGTATTTTACCGGAGATAAATGCCGAGTCGCTTGTAGAGGAAGGAAACAAACGGTGACATGAACCCTGCAGAATGGGCAAAATGCCAGAGGAGTGTAGGTCCCCATTCAGTAAGCGTTTAAGCATATGCTTAAATTTATCCCTTTCCACCAAAGGACTTACGTGAGCTTAACTTTAAGTATGTGCTTACATCCCATTGAAATCACACGATTAAGTGCTTCGGTGAATGAAAATTACTCAAAACTGTAGTGGGACAAGGAATAGAGACAGCGTTTTGCAAGGCCAGAAAATATGTATTAATGGTAGAGTACAGCGATGTACTTACTGTCCCCACAGAATTCCTCTTTCATCTCTATACCTTTACACTGTAACTGGTCTTTAATGACAAAATCTTAACATCCTTCGTTCTTTCAGGTCTGTCCTCATCTGCTTTGTTGTTTCAAAGCTGGACGGTTCGTTGGATTGTTTTTTTGGTTGTTTAAAGAAAACTTCTGAAATGGCAGAATTACCAGGTTGTTTTGAGAATGCACCCATTTTTATTTGAGAGCTGAATTGTGGACTTTGGCTCTGAACTTTGGATACTGAATTCCAGAACTGTTCACCTGACCAAGTAGCCAAACTGATGGGACTTAGATTCTTCACAGGGAACAACTGACATGAACCTCTCTCTTCCTCACTATACCCATTATGATAAATATCAGCTGTTAAGTGATAAAGCCTCACTTCATTGAAAACTATTATTTTTTTTCTTCAGTACAATGCTTCTGCTGTTTTTAGGCTTGAAGTTTTATGTATTTTTCTTCTGCTGATCCGTATCTTCTCCCTGGCAGTATGGCTGTGTTCTACTGTACCTCAAACAATCTGCCAACTAAATGAGCGTTTGAAGCTGATTTTATTACATTAGCATGAGATGCCAATTAGACATTTGTAGAAAGATTTTGCTGAATGTTATTTCTTGAAGAGCTGAACAAGGCACGCTGGCCTACAGTTATTCAATTCCAGCCAGACTATCAATAATGTAAACTGAATCTCTTTCTGCACGTAGTCACTCCACGCAAAGAATAAACACTGGGTGCACTGTAATTCAAATGGTCTCTTGTTTTAATCATTAAAAACGATAAACTCCCAAGAAATGTCCTCATTTAGTTGTGTTTTGCCTTTGTTTTTATATGAAGCCTTGGCAGATTGACCAGTTTTAGAGATGAAATTTGGATAACTCAGAGCACAGGACTGGAAGCCAGCTTCCTTAAGTACTCTTCCAGCAAGGCTGTTCACTCAGAAACAATATATCAAAAACTATGTTTATTAGTTAGAGATAACGAGCAAGTAGAGCTCTCACGAAGGCCAAGATGATAGATTTCCTAGTTTATTTCTAGTTTTTATGCAAAGAGTTTGAAGAATGGGACTGAAAGTTAGACCTAATATCTATTCAGATATGCTCTGATTCTAATAATGGCTTTTCTCCTAGTAATTCCTACTAAATCCCACTCTGCAACCCTAAGGGCTACAAGAGCGTTCAGCAGTTGTGAAATATTTAACTTGTATTTAGGAGGCTGGTTATGGTTTTCAAAGCTTATCTGCTGGGGGCGCGTATTTACAAAATCTTAGACCCCAAGCAATTGTAATGACACTGATATTGAACTATATTTTAATATATTGATAAAGCTCACGTTTAAATATTGATATGGCCCTACAGGTGCTTGGAGTCGTATTAGAAGTAAGGAATTAGAAAGCATTTTGGTAACTAGCATGAAACCTGTGGAATTAGAAGACTTGTATATATTGTGTCAGGTACTGTTGCTGCTGTTATTCTTTGGTCATGGAGAGTTTGAGTTTGGAATTTTGCACTGAAGGAGTAGAGAGATGTGCACGAAAGTGCAAAACAGGGTGAGATACGCTTATATAAATAGCAGTGGCTTTTGGGGGTCCTTCGCTCTATTGCAGCTACAGCGTTGAAGTAAGAGTTTCTCATCTCTGATCTTTTGGCAATATCCTGCAAAGAACCGTACTATTGTATTTCCCGGTCTGTTACTATGGAAACAAAAAATATTTTTAGTAGTGCCTTTCAGCTGCGAAGCTCGGTATTTTGAGCGACCACTGAGTCGAGCCTCCCAGCACCTGCGGGGCAGGGCAGTGCTCCACAAGTGGGAGGGATGGGAGAGCCAGAGCGAAATGACTTCTCTAAATTGGCAGATAAGGCTCCCCTGAGAGTGGAGTCCCTATCTCTTGGCTTCATCCTGTGCCGTAACTGCCCCTCTGGAGCATCTCTTCCCTGTTAATGTGAGCTAATGTGCAATTCAGAAGTTCTCATGACCTAAAGAGATAGAATCATAGAATGGTTAGGGCTGGAAGGGACCTTCAAAGGTCATCTAGTCCAACCCCCCTGCAAGGAACAGGGATATCTCCAACTAGATCAGGTTGCTCAGGGCCTCCTCCAACCTGGCCTTGAACGTTTCCAGGGATGGAGCATCCACCACCTTTCTGGGCAACCTGTTCCAGTGTTCTACAACTCTCATGGTAAAATATTTTTTCCTAATATCCAACCTGAATCTACCTCCCTCTATTTTAAAACCATTACCCCTTGTCCTATCACAACTGGCCCTTAAATAAGATAAGCTCAAATAAGATAAGCTGGGTTTAAGTAGTAATGCCTTTTATTGCTAGTAACTTGATTATTTTTTTTATAAAGACTAAGAATAAAGTTGAATTTTAGGGTGCTTTTTTGTCTGCATTGACTATTCACTTCTGTTTGCAGAAGTGTGAAAACAGAGGATGTCTTCTAATGAGAGAAAAGAAATCGTTTAAGGTATGTTATTAGTGAATTGCTCTGCTATCTTTTTACCCTTTTCTTAATCAGAGTAACTTCATCTTTGTTGACAGTCTCTTTTTGCTTGCCGATTCCACTTCTAATCCAGTCTTGGTAATCTGTGCTTGCATAAAAAACTATTTCTTATGGTTCTGTGTTTCCTGTACACAATGCCTGGTGGTTTTGGTACAGCTAAGATGCATCCCAAAACATATGCCAGTACAGTCACCGTTAATGTGGAATTTTATCAGGGGTTGCAGTCGATCGTATAGACCAGTCGATCGTATAGACCAACCGATCATCTAATTTGAGAACAGCTTATCCAAAGCAAGGCTTACCTGATATATGGCTGAGAAACCTGTTTTGATGTTGTCTTTTGTTATTGTGGGCGGAGTATGTTGAACTTGCAAACCAAATTCCTGTAATATTACCTTAATTCTTCTTTTCAAAAGGAGCTGCCTGAATTTTCTCAAAACTAGGAACAACTCTACTGTAGAAAGTCATTTTATACATGTATAAAACGACTCCGAAAAACACCCCCCCAAAACTTCAACTTCATCAGCAGCTCAAGAGGTGAAACAAATCCAAAACATAGGGAAAAAAAAAAGCAGTTACAAAACAGTATTTGGGCTAGAATCCAAGAAATCTCTTAGCTCGTCTTCAGTGATGTGGCTATCCTCACAATGCTGACTTAAAAAGAGAAAATTGAGAAGATACTAAGGGCTGGGAAAGTGGTAATTTTATCTGGAATGTCATGGCCAAATTCTGAGGATAACATGTAAATGTCTGTGGAGGGAGGAAAAAAAGACCTGGCTTCGCAATGACCTCATCCAGAAGAAATCCAACTGCCATATGTTGGTTGGGCCTGTGATTCATACCATAAAGATTCTAAGATACATGCAGGGAGGAGAAGGGGAGTGGTTTCTCTTGTCTAGAGGAAGAAACATGTAATGAAGTAGCTGTAAATCTGTGCCTTGATGTGTTCACGCTAATTTTTAATCTGCTTTGGAAGCTTGCGGAGATGTAAAACACAGCAGTTAGAACCACAAAAATGGACATATCCTATAGCAACTGTTTACTGTTCTCCCTCTGCCAGCCAGAGACCATCTCATACCTAGCAAGCAAAGACTGAGGCATATTTGTCCTTCTATAAACCTTGAAAGCAGAGGCAAAACAGAGAAATAATCCCACTATATCTGGAGAATTCAATAATAGCTTTTTCACTGATTTTGTGATCACCCTTAATGAATATATAGGAATATAATTTGTGATGTATTTTTTTTCCCTGGAGCTTAAATCCAACTACTATGAAAACAATGATAAGTGGAATGCAAATTCCGTTCCAAAATATTTCTGTAATACGGGAGAGGCCTCTGTTCCCATACCCTATTTAAAATGAAATGGCTCACTCAGAAGTGGCGCTGCCGAGAGGCTTCCTCCCAAAATACATCAACACTTAATTAAATTACGGTGCCATCGGAGAAAAGAGGTGCAGCAATTTCAGTGGCTGACAGCTGGATTTACACACATCCATTTCTGTTAGCTGAGGCCCCGCTTTCGCGATGCCCGGAGTTTGGCGGCGTGTGGACTTCATGGCCCTGTGCCCTCGGCGCTGCAGCTCGCTCGTGCCAACGCAATCTAATGTGTCTGCAGGCTCTTTTTGTGATACAGACGGGCTGATTTGACTTGAAAATCTGTATTTTCCATCCTCAAAAACTCCTCTAAGACGATTTTATGGCCGTTGTGAACTGTGGCAGGAAAGGTGCCCTGGAACCTGAAGTCAAAAGAGAGTGCCAGGAGGAAAGCTGGGAATTGTCACCAAACCCTTTGTAACATGAAAATGCAGCCTGAGGCCACAAATGCTGATTTGTTCTGTGAATGGGATTGTGCTTCAAGCTGCCTGCCAGTTCGTCAGGGGAGGTTTTATACCACGTTCTATCATTTAACTTTGTCATTTTTCCTTTAAAAAAAAAAAAACCAATAACAAAACAACCCATGATAAAAACAACATTCGTTATTTTATCTTTGGACATGCCAAGGATTGTCTCGCTGTAGTAACTAGGTATTTTCTTTGAATTTACTGCTTCATTTCCTAGAATGATGATAAAGCATTGGGTTTTTTCTCTAAGATTTTAGGCTGGAGCAGGGCTGTTATAAGTGGAGATGAAATAATACAAGATTTTCAACTTTGTGTGATCAAAGGTAACTTGCAAATGAAATCCACAAATGTGTCCAGTTTAGACTTCTGGGCAGATGATGCTGAAGGGTATCATCTACTACCATAACTCCTGCGCCGAAGCTAGTTTGGACCCCGAAAAAATGTAGAGCAGTAACAGATCTCAGCAGAACTCCTCCAGAGTGAAACAGCCTTGGCAGGATGCTCCAACAGCCGGGGGTTGCGGGCAGATAAAACTGTGATGAGCTGCTGTCCCACGATGCGAAAGGCAATAAGGAGAGACGGTAGTTCTGTTGTACCAGGTTGATGCCATCCTAGTTGGAGGCAGCTTCAGAGTCTAGTAATAAGTCGTGTGTTCCTATTTTACCTTTTTTGAAGCAGAACAGGGCAGTCAGAGGACAAATTATCTCTTTGTGTCCACAGGGATCGTTTTTCCAAGAGATTACACAACCATTGGGAAGTTACTGAAAGGTTCTCCTATGAAGTGAAAGAAACATCAGCATATTTGCTACGTAGACTGCAGATGACTGGTGGAAAAAAGGCCATATGCACCTCTGTTGTGGTAGTCTTGGCACAGGTTGTCGCGATGATGCCGTGAAGCCAATCCAATGGGTTAAGTTTAATGGCCTTTCTTACAGTTGGGCAGCTGAAATGCTTTTCTTTGCAAATGCAGCTGGAAAGAGAGATGTGTTTATTCTAACATGATCCAGGAACTATGGGGCTGGAAGGAGACATGGGCTACGGGAATTGCGTTCCCTCCTCTGCATGAGTAGTCAAGCTGCTGTGTAATTTCAAGGCAAGTGACAAAAGGAAAGTTAGCACAGGAGCAGGGAAGTCTTTGCCTTCACCGTAAAGCCAGTACTTTTCTCCAGATCTTTTTGCTTTGCAAAGGCATCATAGGCATCTCAGTCACTTGAACTTAGGTAAGGTCTGGGAGCTGCAAGGCTAAGTAACAGTATTTGAGCTTAAAGCTTTTTTTTTTTCCCTCTTATCCCTCCCCTCTCTATGTTAATGGCTGTGTATTCTCATTTGGGGAAGTTGTTGGCCTTAATTTTTCTAACTGTTGTGGTATTTCATTGAAAAAATGAATTCATAATATATGATGTTTTCCATATCTTGTTTTGCAAATTGTTTTGGAATAGGAAAGATTTTAAAATGCATGATGTAAGTTTTCATTGCATCATTCCTATTTGTTCTTTTTCTCCTCGGAGAGTAAAAAATATTCAAAATTCTTGTCATTTGTTGTATTTGTTGCATAAAAGATTCCTCTAAAACACTGTATTGTTTCGGACAAGCAACCAGATCTGCCCTTTGGAGTCTCCTCTTGCTGTCGATTCCCTCCTCAGTCCGAGTAAAAAAAGAGCACCAAGTTTGGTTAGCAATTGGACGTCACGTTAATCTCAGGTCATGTTAAAGCACCGTAGTAATACAGTATCTGCATAGGTGTGCTCGCTCCTGCGTGCTCTCACCCATGTTTACTAGGCAGTCCAGAATGAAAGAAATCCAGGGAGCAACTCCTCAAACACTGCTTGGCAAAGTGAGCAAGACCCTTCACATATTCAGCCTAATAAGCTTCTTGCATAACAGAAGGCATGTGGCATTCATTGGTGTATTTTGAGAGTGTTATATAGTTAATAACTTCTTTTCCTCCCAAATTTCATCTGTATTTACTTTGTTTTTGAATTAGGAGAACAGGTAGAGGCCCAAGCTTGCTCATTGTTCATGGGGAAATCAAATGTGCTGATCCTAAGTGACTGCTGTAAAGGGAAAAATGATCAAAGACTGGGTTCTTGGGGTTTGCTGCTCACAAGGTTAATCGCCAGAAAAACAGATCCTTTTTTACTAAGCCTTACTTTCAGGGAAACGTGAAACTGAGAATAGGAATCACAGAAGCAAGGAGCTCTCAGGAGCAAGGGGTGGTTTTGGATTTATCTCGTATGGAGAAGTACAGATTGCTAAAGTTTCATAGAAGCAGAGAGGTTTTTGACAGCTTAGTGATGGATTTATGTGCGAGGGCTTGTGCACAGTGAAGTAAGTAAGAAGGAAATAGAAAGTCTATGGGAAGCAATTATGTCAGGAGGGCGAAAGCCACAAACTACATGGGAGTTACTGCAGTTGAAAGGAGAATTTGCTGTTTCTGGATGGTGCCCAATGAACCTTCCAGTTTTTCCTCTCTGCTTGTTTCTGGAGATCTCATTGTTCCTGTTCTAGCTGAGGGTCCCTTTCCAGCAGTTACCTCGGTCTCCTTCCTTACGCGTGCTTTGAAACTTTAATTTGAGCCCAGTTGTAGTTGTAAATGTACAGAACACAACTGGCAGAACCACCCAGTCTTTTATCTTTTTTTTTTCTGCCCTCCATCTCAAAAAAAAAAAAAAGATGCCATCATTAGCAAGTTTGTTAAAAGGAAAGGGCAATTGGTCCTAAGTGCCTATTTTCCCAAAAGGAAGAGATGCTTTGGAAAACATAGCTCAGGAAGTACCTTGCAGATGGAGAATGATGCCTCAACTCTCGGGTTGTTCCAGAGTACTATGGCAACTCGAATAAGAAAAGACAAGACCTTCCTTCACAAAAAATCTCCTCTAGGTCCGTGATTCCCGTGCCATAGCCCACCCATGACAAATCACAAGTTTGTAGGGCTGGTCGTAACCTGCTGGGTCTCCCACAGCATTTTAAATCGACATTAAAAGTGTGACACACGCTTGACATCTGTGAATTCCGTCCATGCCATTTCCTGTTTGCTCACCCTTGAAAACGGCAAGCGAGTACTTGTGTTTCTAGCAGAATTCTCAAACAGTTTTTAACAAATGGCAGTACCAGGCAGTGCCACTTATTTTTCTCTAGAGACCCAGAAAACTCTGCAGTTCTATATTCATTTACTAATTCATTTGGCAAACTGAAAAGCTCTCGTTGTTTCCAGAAATTCAACTGTATCAACTCAAAACTGCCTTTCCTTTATAATGGAACTGCTTTTTTCTCCTTATGTAGTCTTTAAGCCTTTTTTTTTTAATCTTTGCCATAATGCTTTCCTAGCATCTGAAAGTTCTTATGGCTCTTTTCTCTTCTTAGGCATGTGTTTTCTCTAAATCTTGTCTGGTTCCCAAGTTATTCTTTTAGTCCTTTAATACAGCTTCTTACCAGAGAAAATGCCTTTTTTTTTTTCTTGCTTTTGGTTTGCACACCTGTTCGCCTTGCATCATGTTTGAGCCTCAGAATGTGTGCCAAATTTGCTCTTTATTCTTATGTGGTGGTACTAATTATTTCCAATCATTATTCTGTTCTTAAAATATTTTACAACTAGGAAGTATCTAAGATTTCTTCCACACGTTTGGGATTTTTTTTTTTTACAATATCATAGAATCATAGAATGGCATAGGCTGGAAGGGACCTTAGAGATCATCTACTCTAACCTCCCTGTCATGGGCAGGGACGCCTCTCAACTAGATCAGGCTACTCAAGGCTCCGTCCAACCTGGCCTTGAACATCTCCAGGGATGGGGCGTCCACAACTTCTCTGGGCAATTTATTCCAAAGTCTTACCACCCTCGTACTGAAGGATTTCTTCCTAAGATCTAATCTAAATCTGTTCTCCTTCAACTTAAACCCATTTCCCCTTGTCCTATCAGTGGACACTCTTGTAAAAAGTCCCTCCCCAGCCTTCCTGTAGGTTCCCTTCAGGTATTGGAAGGCAGCTGTTAGGTACCCCCAAAGTCTTCTCTTTTCAAGACGGAACAATCCCAGCTCCCGCAACCTGTCCTCGTAGCAGAGGTGCTCCAGCCCCTGGATCATCTTTGTGGTCCTTCTCTGAACATGCTCCAACACATCTATGTGTCTCTTATGGTGGGGACACCAGAACTGGACGCAGTATTCGAGGTGAGGTCTCACAAGAGCAGAGTAGAGGGGGAGAATCACCTCTCTTGACCTGCTGACCACGCTTCTCTTGATACATCCCAGGATGCGGTTGGCCTTCTGGACCGCATGAGCACACTGCCGGCTCATGTTGAGCTTCTCATCTATAAACACCCCCAAATCCTTCTCTTCAGTGCCCAGTTTGTATATAATGTAACATCTGTGTGAACAAAATGATTCTTCTGGTGACACTTACTAGTTTGTACTGTTGTGGTATCTAATGGCTCATCATGACACAAGAGATTAGTACCAGAGCTCAGAAGCCAACCCCTAAAGCCCAGCCAGGTTTTTCAGCCACATCCTTTCTTTCAGTAGAATGGGCTGGAGAAACTGTGAAAGGAGAAAAGAAAGGGGGAGAAACATGCCTGCTTTATCACGTAAACCACTTCCTTTGCACTTTTTTTTATGTTCTTTTCTTTCTCACCTTTGCCAAACATGGTCTCTGAGCCTATGATTGCATTTGGAAAAGCAGAAAGGGATCATGCTCAAATGATTTGGGTCTGCCAGAAAGGAGGGTTAAGAAGAAGGCTAGTGATTATGCAGTGTTAAATTCTTGCCCCTGTTATCCAGCTTTGCATCCTAAAAGCAGCAGTGACCTGACCTGTTTTAATTAGGCAGTACTAGAGGGATGTTTTCTCCTATTACTTGCTTGCCTTTTTATTACACCTTTTTCTGAGAGACCTTTATTGCTTAGCAAGGGCGTTGTGGCTGGTATTAATTTTTGTGATTCAAATATGGATTCAACAATTTGTTTTTACCTCATGTTTCTCCTGTATTGTAAAACATCAAAGGACCCGACCCATTTCTAACCTGTGGGCAATTAGGCGGTAACCCTAAAGATTTCCACTAAAGATGGCAGAAGTTCTGTGTGTGTTATACTCACCTCACACGAGTCATGGGACTGTTTATGACAGAAATTTTGAGCGTGTAGGTAAGCATTTGCAGGATCAGGGTTCACAGTCAGTGTACGGTAACGGAGATCGTGCAGAACGCGGATCCCATTTCATTCCTCTCCCGGGTACTGTTAGGAGCCTGCAGGGAGAAGGTGTTTCCAAATGCCTTGAGGCGGCACTCACACATTGTGAAAATCCTTATTATGCTGACAGACTTACCCTAGGGTTACATATGTACTGAATTACAGGAACTTGCTACATTTCTGCACATCAGAAATGTGTTTTCTGATTTGCATCCACGTTTCCGCTTCCCTTGTTGCAGGTGGTACGCTGAGAAGGTGGGAGTTGGGTATGAAATTCCATCTAAGCTGTAATGGGTTTCTTCCATGCCTGTAAGAATTTTTACAGAATTGCATGTTTAGCATTTACAATCTATGTCAACGATGATGATAAAGTTTGTCTTTCTAGAGTTAGACGTAATCATAATACATCTGCCAGGCAATAAAGCAAATTCTGCTCACGTAACTCACCGTAGTAATTCCCAAATAATTAGTTTGCCATACTAGGTAGTAGCTCTGTGATGTGTCTCAATCATAAACCACATAGTGCACGGTACAGATGTGAAACACTGCTGCCGCTTGAGAAATGTCAAAATGGAAATCAAATTGCTGAAGTTGAATACGGAGCCAGCTTCAGACTTACCTGTTTTCATACGTTATTGTGGAGCTTTTCCTTCTGCTTCTAGTGTAAGGAAAATCTGATTGTTCTCTTAAAACTCCCACTGGGTATGCTGCAAGAACCCTCTCTGTGCATCCCCACCATCTGATATTGCGCAGCTCGGTCAAAAAAAGTATTAGCAAAATCACACCTCTTTTGGATATAATTCTACTTATTTTACAGTTTTTGTCGCTCTAGAGAGAGCATCAAAAACTACATGACTGTTGTTAGCTGTGGTGTTCTGCAAGCAGATTTCTCTTAGACCTTGTTTAAGCAGATAACCTAGTTTTTTCACTTCACATCACATATTTGTTACTAATAAGCGGTTATTTATACGCTTGCTTGCTTTATTTTTCCCTCTCTACAAGGAGGAATGTCAGTATTTAAAAGCAAGAATGTGGGTGTGATTTCCCTCCCCCCCCCCCCCCCCCAGTTTTACCTTTTGGCTGACTTTATTCTGGCATAAAAAACTTCCCAGGGTGTATTTCAGCCTGTGAAGTGTTGTACCAAGTGCTCACAGTGTTTAGTGAATGTTACACGCGTAGGAAATGTACTCTTGGAAAATAAATCACCCTGAATTGATTCCAAAAGCATTCAGCAAGTGTGTTTGTGTTTGTGCTTCGTTTTTGCCTGTGTGAGTTTAGTCTTCGTATCCAGAAACTGGGGCTCAGTTGCCATAGAAACAGCAACATTCATACATATCGTGTACCAAACCAATTTTAGAATATTACAGCAATTTGCATCAGTGTTCAGTTACATTTTCTTCCTGAAGAATTTCTAAAACAAATAAATAGGTCCTTAAGCACATCTCTACCATCAGTGTAATAACAAAAAAAAATTAGACAGATTGCTTGAAGCACAAGGTGTCATGCAGTGATTTCCAAAGGTCTAATCACTTTAACAGGGAAAATTCTGGTGCTGGTTTTACTTTAACTAGTTAAGTCTTTTTGAGTGCTACTGTCCTTAGCTGCTGCCTGTAACTTGGTATGATTACAAAACCATCTACGGTTTGAAACTGGTTTTATAGTTCACCCTTCTTACAGGCAAACTGCTGGCAAAAAAAAAAAAAAAAAATCACTAAATAACACCACTTAAAATGTAAAATGTGGAAAAAAAGATCATAAATATGAAACATATGTTGATTTTCTTAAATCTGTGTTAATGACCTCACTGGGTTCTCTGAAACGCAGAAGAATCTGGATCTGTGAGACTACCCTGAGTGCTATGGAGGTCTGTGGAATAACTTCAGTGTGGGTGAAATTCCTCTGGGAAACTCGTCTTTCTGGTTGATGCTGTTCTAGAGCCGACGATGAATTGGGCTGAGGGGGGTGTCTCCAAAAATAGGCATTCTCACTGCTTTCCTCTGCATTGGGACAGTACTATTCATAAGGTGTCTTTGGCTCTGACCCAGATGAACGACGTGTGAGAAAACATTTTGGAATCTCAGTTTTAGGCTATTGTCAGACAAAATCTTTAAGGGTCCCTTCTGACCCGAAACCTTTGTCAAAGCAAGTACTCTGTGTCCCTAGGCCACAGCTTTCTGTATCGTTGCTTTTTTGGATTCACGTATCTTAATTGTGTTAGGCAAACGACAGTGTTCCAGGAGCCTAACTGGTGGCTAGTGGCTCTTTACAAGGTATAGAAATGACTCAGAGGGAATTTGTGGCAGGAAATGCTTGGGGTCCTGTCACTTCTAATGAAAAAAAAAACTACCTATAATTGTTTTCTTGCTAAACTAGTCCAACTGGCCGAGCCAGTGTGATCTATTTGAATGATGTTAGCTCACTACAGAGGAGAAAAAGCAGAGACGGGCTCTCTGGTGCAAACTATGACAAGTGAGTTACACGAGGGTGTCTCGGCAGTTCTCGGATGTCGGAACACAACTGAACAGTCTTGGCCAATCTAAATCAAATGAAGGTCATTTTAACTTCGACTGCGAGTGACCTCGTGGGGAGTTTCATCTGTTTGAAGGTTCCCAGCTGCAGCTAACGCAGGTTGAATTTTCTTGTGTATCCCCAAGCAGACAGCTCACTCCATGTTGATATATCGGAATTCTGTGGTTCAACAGTCTGTGGAAACCATTGCCAACCCAGAGGTGACAAGCAAGTTCTGTAGTTTGGAAATCATAGGAGTTGCGCATGAAAACCTTCAGCAACTATACATTAAGTGATATAAGAGTCTCCACTGACAGTATGTTACTTGTTACTATGAGTTAGGTCCGACTTTGCACGCTTAAATCTTTTGCCCCCAAAATTTCACCCGAGAGACACTTTTTCTGAGTATTATGCTGTACATGGGAAATAGATTTGGAACAAAGCTCCAGATCAAAGTCTGATCAGAACAATACCTTCCACTTGAGAGTTAATACATCTGTAGTATTAGTCACAAAATGTGGAAAGTAGCCAAGTTTCCTCTTTCATGCCACCAGCCATATCCAGGTTCCTGTATCTGTGGAATTATGGCCTGCGACCTCGGGATATTTGGTTGCTGTATTTGAAATGAGTCCTCTAGGAGGAGAACTGAGGATTTGATTTTTATTATTATTAATTGTGAGAGGTCTGCGTTAACCAAGAGATTAGTTTAGTTTACTGTAAACCGAGAAATTGCAGTGGATGTCTTCATCGGCACGGTTAAAACTAGACAAGAGACAAACAGGAGTTTGTTGCAAGCAAGGCTGTTCTGGCAGAGATCTCCTAGGTTTTTTGGCTCGAGGTTTCTGACATAACAGGCAATTAATTGCGTTTTCAGGTCACGTTCATACTGCTGCCGAGTCAATCTCTCATCGGCGGCAGTCTGTATGTTAAGCTAACACAGGTTTCTGCTTTCCAGTAAGAAATGCGTGTGATTTGCCTATGTACAGAGCAGGACGTTTGCAGATGAGTTTGAGCATCCAAATAATAATTTTAAGAACTAATTTTAGTCTGTGCTTTCTGCTAGTACAACCAAAATATATTCTGGGGCGAGTATGCATTCGATGAATTCATGTTTATCGTTTGCCTTCTTTAGCTCAATCACAGGTCACAATCACTTGACTTGACATTATTCATGGTAAAAATAAGGCAGGGGGTGTTCTTTATTAGTGCAATGTATTTTCAACTTTTGATTTTTTAAAAAACTCAAAATTCAAAAGACATATACAATCCAAAATGTATTAAACAAATACATTTTTTAAAATCCCATGAAAATTAGATGCCTGATCCATAATTTGAAAACATAGGGCTTTGGCAATATTATAAATGTCCATGAATAAATCTGTAATTGTTTACCTTAGAGACAATATTAGAAGGAATTTTCCATAGTGGTAGAAAGAGAGCTTGTATCTTAAAATCTGTTTTTCCCAAAACCAAAAGAGGGTTACAGCTTTAATGGACTGATAAAAATATGTTTCTACGTGTCAGGAAAAAGGCTTAGATATTGCTTCTCGATTCTTATATTTCCCACAATTTTATTGCACAAAATAAAATTTTTTTTAATTTATGACAATAATCATAGTGGCAGTTTAGACTATACATGCTATTACTGTGTCCAAAATTCTGAGGTTTTACGGTGGCAGGAGTTACTGGTCTTCTAGCGGGGATGAAAGAACCTGTGGGATTCAAGAGCATCAACAATTAACAGGAACTATTTTTTTTTATCATATGTTCTGCGTATGTATAAAAACATGTGTGTATATATAGAGATGGTGTGTGCAGACACACAAACATTGACCTACCAGCAGCTGCAAATTATTTAAAAACAGTTTAACAAACTTTAAAAATAGTTAAAGTCTATTCCCAAGAAAGAAATGTCACTTGTAGATCAAATAACTTGAGACTTTTGTAGGTTGATACCGAAACTGGTGACACCCCGTTGAAGAAACAACAGTTTCTCGAGGCTTTTACCTCTTCTTTTTCCTTTCTTACATGTGGTGATAGGTTCCATTTCACAGCATTTATGAAGCCTGTCAGTGGGAAATGGAGCAAACTCACGTAGTAAAATTCCCTCTAAGCCGTGGCGATTGTTTTAATGACGGTGGGATCATGATGCTCCAGTGGCTTGTGTCGTTCCAAGGGCTTCATCCATAGCGCACCACAGAGAGAACCTCTTCCACTGATGTCCATGTATTTCACTTGAGGCTTTTTCTGAACTAGACTAACCAACCGTTCCGTAGGCAAAAGATGTTCCTCGTACCTGTAGGCACTGTGCAATAGCGCGTCTTTAGTCGCGTGTTGCCAAGTAAGTGACTTTTTCCAAGACTGCGTTTGGGAAGCCACCCGAAGTCGTCCACATGGCTCCACCTGCTCACACGAGGATATCTGCACCAAATTTCAACTCAACTGCAGCCTGTGGCACCAACTCAGATATTTATTGTGAACTCTGAGGAAGTTGCCAAGAAATAGGTGACGCCTGTTGTATCTTGTGAGCGCTCCTGAAAGAGGAGGCGACGGTTGGTCTATGGAAACGCATACAGCCTTTTAACAACGCCTGCTTTGAGCCCTCTGCCTGTAACTTTTTCCTGCACAGGGCAGGTATTTGCTTCCCTACGTAACACACACCACCACAAAACTCATTAGGTAGCATAAAAGTATTACTGTTCAGTGTAGAAAAAGATTTGTCCCCGGTGGGGCTAAGCTTAACGATACTGTCAGTAGCACCGAGCTGGCAATGAAGGATCCGTGTGGGTAATTCATCCCGACCGGGAAAGCGAGGAGATGTGAGGGTTTTGATTTCAATTACTCCCTATCCGTGCTGGAGGAAACGTCTAACCCACCGGGGACAGCAGCTTGGTTTTATTGCAGGACCATGTCTGTCTAAAAGCCTCTCACAGGAGCTGGCCGGTGTATAAATGAGCCTTGTACAACGCCGCGTGCTTGGAAGGAGGACGAAGGAACGAGCAATCCATGAGAATAGGCAAGAACTGATCTGTGCTGAGGTTAGGGGGCAACACAACAGACGGTGTTGATGAATCTCAAGTTCGTTTTTATAGCCAAGCTTTCTTTCAGTGAGCTGCCTGAAATAGGACTGAAGTTTCCTTCTTCCCCAAAGTGTTTGGATACTTGCGGAGACGTTTTCAAAGGCTCATGGGTAACTGAAAAGACAACCCGATGCGAGTCATTAAACGTGCTCCCCAGCAATTTGGAGAGGGGTGTGGCACTGTTTGGAAGAGAGCATCAGTGGGGCTTCATCTATGAACCTGGGATGATGCTGGGGTTGTAGTTGATTAATCCAAGCAGCCATATGTGTGATACCACCAAAGCAGAACGCTATAAAGGGTTCTCAGAAAATTCTTAATTTATTATGCTTTCCGTTTGGGAAGGTAGGAGATAATAGTGTGTTTTCAGAAATTCTGGCCATCGTCCAGGCCCAGCTGAAATCCTGTTTAACGTCTGGAGTTATTGCTGACTTTCAGAATGCTCAGGAATTCCCAGAGGAAGCGATAGAAACCCCCCACCTGCAAAATTTAAGCTCATTGTTATTACTCACACTGTAATAGTGCCTCAAGGCTCTAATTTGCATGACATGCTCTTATACAGCGTTTCAGCTAGAACTTGTTGCCCTCTGTAGAATCCGAGAGGTCACGTTTTATGCTTTTTAATTACTAATTGAACTTAATCAGCAATTTCTGGTTGCCTTACTGCTCAGAACACACTGCTGCCTAGAGATTTCCCATTTCTGCATGATACGGTGTTACACTGAATTTCATTCTGGCCAACTTTTGGAGTATAATTGGATGAATGCATTCTTTTTTTTTTTTCCCATTACCTTTTGGTTCCTAAGCAACACTTCTTTTCTGCCAAATTAGTTATCCCTTTACCTGATGCTCTATGACTCAAAATATATACTAGTTCTGCTGAATACTGTATGCAATTTTAGTGTTGCAAGGGGTTTTGTCAAGTAGATGTCCAGACTTGGATCTGAATCGATGTCAAAATAGTTAAATTTCACTTACATGTATAGCTGCTGTGTTAATTTTGGAGAATTGGTGATTTCATCTTAGCTTCTAGGAAAAAAAAAAAAGTGCCTGCATCAAAAGAGGCACATGAAACCATTATTCGTAACAAGTAATAGACTTAGCAACACAAGGCAAGGTGAAAACTTAATAAAGCAGAAACTTGTGTCCACCGAGGAGTCCCTTTTCAGTAGATTATAAATTAGGGGCTCACAAGGCTACATCTGCACAGAAACTTTAATGAAGTGTATGTGTAGCGTGTATATCTCCACTTAGATCATGTATCTGTGCCCTACCTGGCCAGCCTATAGGTATAAGAAAGATGGATAGCCGTTGTCTCAGCCTCATGGAAGAGTTGGCAATTCTGAAAGTTTAGAATCATAGAATGGTTAGGGCTGGAAGGGACCTTCAAAGGTCATCTAGTCCAAGCCCCCTGCAAGGAACAGGGATATCTCCAACTAGATCAGGTTGCTCAGGGCCTCGTCCAACCTGGCCTTGAACGTCTCCAGGGATGGAGCATCCACCACCTCTCTGGGCAACCTGTTCCAGTGTTCTACAGCTCTTATGGTAAAAAATTTTTTCCTAATATCCAACCTGAATCTACCTCCCTCTATTTTAAAACCGTTACCCCTTGTCCTATCACAACTGGCCCTCCTGAACAGCCTCTCCCCATCTTTCTTGTTTATTTAGATTCAGTTTAATTGCCAATCATTATAAGGGATAATTAAAACTAATTACCAAAGTCATCTCTGACATTACAATGCGTAAAGATCTGTATGCGTGACCTGAAGCTTGTAGTTAGTATAGCAGTGAGTCATCCAAATGCCATTTCTAGTATTTAACGACTATTTAAAACATCCTGAGCCTTGCAAGCACTTCAGTAGCATTCCTTCTGAAGACCATGCACCATTCCAAGTTAAAAGCGTCCCTCCCTCTTCAAGCTCGCGTTAGAAAGGGAGAGCTTTGTTGCAGCTGTGCACCCCTAACCTTGACATCAAATTCTTTATGAGGCCAAAAGCAATACTTAGAATTATGTTTTTCTCCAGTCGTGCTCTTTTGACCAATCTGTATTTTCAGCTTTACCTTTGTCTGGGGAAAAAAAAAAAAAAAAAAAGTACTGTTTTGTGAATGACAGGGATTTGGTAAAACACATGCAACAGGCTGTGATATTATGCCTTATAAACTAGACAAGTTTTTTCTTTACAAAAACAAAGATTTCCCTTCCACTGTAAAACTTCAGTTGTTCTGAAAAGATCCATCCCATCTGAGTTTTCTAGATTTATGCGGCATTATAAGGTCATGCCTCGCCTCACTTCTCTTCCTCTGGCCTTTTTAACTGCACTAAGACAAGTTTTAAACAAGGCAGCTGACCTTGTGTGTGAAAACCTGTGGTCTAGAAACAAACGAGGCCGTTCCTTCTGTCGTATTTGCGGCAAGGAAACCATGCTGGAGAGGATAGCTGCTCTCTGAGAAAGAGATTTTAAGAGCAGCGTGCCAAAGCTTCAAAGCAGTAACATGCTGATGGCCATGGCAGCCTCTAAATGTGCACTGTAGCCTCTTCAGATTATTTGGCTCTTAGAAATTAAATAAAAAAAAAAAAAAAGAAACTTAGTAAAAAAAAAAAATCAAAGGAGATTTTGCATCTACGTTTGTATCTGAGGTTAAGGGTGGCCTAAACCGAGGACTGGCGTTGCTGTGGTGGTAGCCCACCAACAGCGCTTGTGTTGGTGGCAGGTCCAAGGCCTCTGCCCAAGGATGCTTCCTAGAGACTCCTGCATGTCGATGACAGTGTCAGACATGTGGGTCCATGGCCAAGCGCAGGCACGGCTGTGACAGACCACCAAGCCAGGTCTATCAAACTCACTCATTTTTCAGTCCTGAGAGCTGCCTGGGATGGTGTCCAGAAACACGTGTAAGGGAGCTGCTCCGTTACCCACGCAAGATAAATTATTTTATCCTCATCCTTGGGGCACTAAATTCTATTTTGCTCTTCCAGCTGAGAAGCCCTAGCTGTGAATAGATGGTGTGAACGCATAAAGGTGGCAAACGCAGCTCCTTTGCTTCACAACCGATAAGTAAACCTAACTATGATGTAGTGGCATAGCCCCTGCTCATTGTGAGGGGATGTGTCATCTCTAATGTCCCGGAGAACTGGGTGACCCTCTTGTCACACAGTAAGGACTTTCCCTGATATCTGCTGCCAAAATGTCCGTTTTATCCTCAGGAAGCACACCCGGCAGCCTACCATCCAGCTGCTCTTTCCAGAAGCAGTTGTTTTGGTAGGAGTGTACAAACGTAAAGACTTGAGTTCTATTTCATTTGAGATGGTGCACCTTATGGAACTGAGAAATAGGAAGGTCCTCCAGGAAGGCCACCACCAGCTCTAAAGTCGTGTGCAGTCATTACAGAGGTAATACATGAGAGGTCTATCAAAGGTCCAGACCTAAATTTCCAGAGTGACTTTATCGGCATCATTTTAGCGGCTGCACGTTTACATCACTGCAGGCAGCTGAGATCAGAATCTGGACCTTTGCCTACGCAAGGCAGCAGGGAATTGAGGAAAATCTGTGTTAAATATAGAATAAGTTAATGGCAAAATTCTGGTTGTGTCATCATAAACCGGGGTGGAATCTGATAACTCACAAGTAGCACATCTGTAAATTAATTACCAGCGTCCACTGATGAAGGCGAAGAGGATGATGTAAGTCTCGTGCCTCCCCGGGCTTTTATTCGTGTTTCTAATCCACTCTTTCCAGCGATGAGTGCCTGGCGGAAGCGCAGCATCCACCTGGGAAGCAGAAGGCCGTGAGGTCCTGCTTTTTCTCTTCCCCACCAAGAAGGTACGCTGAGGACAGGGGTGTGCAAAAATAAAGTGGGGTAAAAGGAAACGGCTGGTTAACATATTTCCTGCTCCTGGAAATAGGAAGAATATGGACTCTCTGTGTGTAGGCTAAAGCTTGCTTTGCTCTTACTGTAGTTGTAGCTGTTGAGCTAAAAAATAGCAGTCCAAAAAGCTGGATTTGAAGCAGACAAAGTTTTCTGGCCTCAGGCATAAGCAGGTAGAGCACTGGAATGCACATCCTGAATAGAAACCTTTCTTGTTACTGACAGCTCTGCCTGGCAGCCAAGAAGGAACACATAGTTTCCTACTGGTAAGAATTACCTTTCACAGAATCACAGAATGGTTTGGGTTGGAAGGGACCTTCAAGATTGTCTAGTTCCAACCCCCCTGCTATGGGCAGGGACACCTTCCACTACACCAGGTTGCTCAAAGCCTCATCCAACCTGGCCTTGAACACTTCCAGGGATGGGGCAGCCACAACTTCTCTGGGCAACCTGGTCCAGTGCCTCACTACTCTCAGTGTAAAAAATTTCTTCCTTAGATCTAATCTACATCTCCGCTCTTTCAGTTTAAATCCATTGTCCCTTGTCCTGTCACTACATGCCTTTGTCAAAAGCCCCTCTCTAGCTTTCTTGTCAGCCCCTTTAGGTACTAGAAGGCTGCTAGAACATCTCCCGTGAGCCTTTTCTTCTTCAGGCAAAAAATTGATGTTTTCTGGGACTTTCTAAAATTGAAGTGAGAAGAACAGTTATGATGTCATCATAGCAGTGTTAGCACTTGAATCTGGTTTTTTTCCCCACAAACTGTCTTCCCAAGACCTTGTTTACCATTATTATTCCTGCTTCTCTTGAGCTCAGAGCAAGATTCTCTCTCTGGGTGTGTACCGGCGCAAGGAACGAGAGATGGCACCTTCCAGCCTTGATGTGCTGGAGCTGTATGCCAATCTCTTCATGGAGAGAAAGAAAACATAACTTATGTTAGCATCCTTCATGGGAAACGTTTTTATCTGTGTTCTCCAAGATGTGTCTCATTTTAAAACAGCTTCCCCGTGCCGCCCTCCCCCCCACAAAAAAACAAAACAAAACAAAACAAAAAAAACAACCCTGTTTAGATTCCTGGTTCCCTGAACCTGACCCAGTCCAGCAGCAACAGGCTTGGGAGCAGAGCTGTGACTCAGAGACATCCGTCTGAGTCACACCTCCCGAGGCCACCCCTCAGAAGCCAGGTTTGGGACAGAAAATCCTTCCACCAGACAAATTCTCTGCTCTCTGTGCCAGCGCCGACCCTTCGCGCTCGGTCGTGATTGCCTTGGAATTCATCGTTCAGCTGCGCTTAACTTGATAAAGCCGCCGTCTTCTTGGGCTCGTGTTTGTGTGCCGGATGTGTGTGGCTCAGAAAGAGCAAAGTGAGGTGCCAGTCTGACCCGAAACAACTAGAAAGGGGCACGTTTAACACCCCTACCTCGGATGAAGCAAACCATGGATGAGCCTTCAACCGAAGTCATCCTCTCCGCACACGTTTGAGTTATTTTTATGCTCTCAATACATGCGGAGGCTGCATTACAAGCACTGAAAATATGTCATTTCCTAATGATATAGTAAATTCAATTTTAAGTAATGTACGTTTGAATTAATGCATTGGCAGCACTCAAGTTTAAATACCTATGAAGGTGCTGATTTTTTTTTTTTTCCCTAAAGGAAAAACAAAACTCTCTGTTCCTTTCACTGAGCATCCTAAATGGGCTGTATAAACTATGCTTGCAGCTCCTGAGCATCTACAAATCTTAAATAAAATTAATGTAATTACATAATGAAGTACTTAAATTAAGTATTAATTTAATTAAAATTAAATTATTAAATTTTGTAATTAAGAAATAAGTAATTAATTAAAATAAAATAGAATAAGTGGAATATTAATAGCATATTGTCTCCTAAGGCCTCTCTTCTCGAAGGTCAGCGGAGTAATTTGCTGCCACAAGCCTACTTTTGTTTCTACAAAAGTGGAAAAAATAAAAAAATGGGGAGGTTTTGTCAGACCCAGAAAGAAAGACGGCCAAGTTTATAGATGTCTGGCAGAGATTGCCCACGAATGTGTGTGTTTGCAGCTGAGTGGTGACTCCCAGGGGTTGGTACGGCAAACAGGGCACTGCCATAAGGCAGCACTGGAAAATCAAAGGCCATGTTCTCCTGGCGTCGTGGTGAACTCTGTTGCATCTCCTTAATTATATATATATTTTTTTTCCTACTGTTCAAATGAACCTACTTCCAAACTGCCTTTTAGATGACTCTGTAGTTCTGCTCGCTGCCGTTGGTCACCTACTCGGGAACGATCCTCTTTAGCAGCCTCCTGCAAATCTGGATATTTTGGATATGTTGGAAATACTTTGATTGTATAAGCAAAATCAGATATGGCTAATTACACATGTGCATATCATAATGCGTGGATTATGGCATAAGTGTACTGTGATAGTGTTTGGTCTTTTTGAAAACAAAAAAAAACCACGTTAATGACAAATATATTTACCTACTAACAATTTTGATCAGATACTTAGTGTGATGCTCTAATATTTATTTGGGCCCTTGGTGCTATATTTATATTAAAAGGAAGACATCATACTTTGTTTGCTGTTTTGCAGTAGATGGGTTAAAGGCAGAATAGAATTACTAGCCCGGTTTGTGTTTTAGCATTTATAGTTTTAGCTTTCTATATGCATTATTTTGGGCTTGTAAACGTGGAGGAAAAGCAGGAGTAAAATCTTGGAATAGAGAATTCTTAAAAGAATTAAAAACCACCCAACCCCAACTGAACAGCCCCAACTCTCTCAGCCTGTCTCCATAGCAGAGGTGCTTCAGCCCTCGAATCATCTCGATGGCCTCCTCTGGACTTGCTCCAGCAGCTCCATGTCCTTCTGATGTTGGGGACTCCAGAGCTGAATGCAGTATTCCACTTGGGGTCTCATGAGAGCAGAGCAGAGGAGCAGAATCCCCTCCCTCCACCTGCTGCCCACGCTGCTGTGGATACAGCCCAGGACACAGTTGGCTTTCTGGGCTGCCAGAGCACATTGCTGGCTTGTGTTGAGCTTCTCATCCACCAGCACTGCCATGTCCTTCTCCTCCGTGCTGCTCTCAATCCATTCTCCGCCCAGCCTGTACTTGTGCTTGGGATTGCCCTGACCCACGTGCAGGACCTTGCACTTGGCCTTGTTGAACTTGATGAGGTTTGCACAGATCCACGTCTCCAGCCTGTCAAGGTCCCTCTGGATGGCATCCCTTCCCTCCAGTGGATCCACCACAGGGCTGCCAGCGTGGAGCTGCAGTAACTACAGGATTTCATCCAAGTAGCTGTTTAAGGGTTAATGCTTTATAAAATCTAGTTTGAGCAAAAGTTGTTCCTGTTGTGATGACTCACGCGAGACAGGTCCAACCTGCACATTTACTTCACTTGAGCCTCGTCAGGCACGGGTGTAGGTTTCTGCTCGCTTCACTGTCTCCCAGGACCAGGGTGAAGTTGTGTTTTGAAACTGCAGCACATTCATACTTTAACTCAAATTTTTTAGAAAAAGGAATGATAGCACTCGGAAAAGGCACATTCCTCCTGTTTGCCACAGCCTTGACCAGAAGGCAGAGGGTTTGGGACTGGGGAACTGGTTTGTGGCTGAAAACAAATCCGGTACGCTCATACCTTCCAGATGTTTGTGGCGATTTTCAGAAACACTTGAAACAATATTCTGCGGGGGGGGGGTGCAAAACGCCCACCTTTGGGAAGCAGAAGCGGGAAAGGGCTGCCCTTTGATGGGGGGGATGACAGCAGGCGCTGCCCCGGGGCGGGGGAGGCTTCGCCTCCAGAATGTGGGGGGGCGGCAGCGGCGGCATCCGAGCGCTGCCGGCGAGGGGGGGGGTACGACGAGCGGCTGGCGGGGCCGGGAGGGCGGACGAGGAGGAGGAAGGAGGTGCGGAGAGGGGGAGAAGGGAAGAAGGCAAGGAAGGAGCTGCCGCGGGGGGGTGGCCGGGGGAAGGGGCGGGCAGGGGGAGCAGCGCTCCGGCTGCCTCCCGGGGTCCCCCTGCCCCGGGGCGGGGCGGCGGGGAGGGGAGGGGCGGGAGCGGCCCGGCAGCGCCGGAGGGGGCGGGCGGAGGGCGCCGCGCGGGCCGGGGAGGGGAGGGGGGGAGGCGGCCCGGCACGTCCCGACCCGTCCCCTCCCCTCCCAGTCCCGTCCCGTCCCGCCGGCCGCGCTGCGCCGGGGCGCCCTGACTCGCCCCGCCATGGGCACTGGCCCCGGGACGGGCAGGCAGCGGCGCCCCGGCGCGGGACCGGAGGCGGGCCGAGGATGCTGTGACCCCCGGCGGGGCCCTGCCCACCCGGCCGGCACCGGCTCCGACTCCGGCTCCAGCGTCTCCAGCAGCGGGCAGGGCGGCCTCCGGCGCGGCTGAAGTTGTTGAAGTTGGCGCTGGGTGCGATCCGCCGCCCCCGCCTCAGAGACTCTTTCGGTTTGTTGGTTTTGTTGGTTTTTTTTTCGTTGTTTTTTTTTTTTTTTTTGTGTGTGTGTGTGTTTTGTTTTCTTTTTATTATTCTTTCTTCTGCCTCGCTCTTGCCCCAGCCCAGGTGAATGGCCCGCGGTGGGTGTAGCTGGCCGCGCCGCCTCTGCAGGGGGAAGATGCTGGCCGGGGGGGTGCTGGCCGGCCTCTCCGTGCTCAGCCTCCTCACCTACGGCTACCTGTCCTGGGACAGCCTCCGACTCGGCCCCGGAGAGACGGAGGCGGCGAGGAGCGGGCTGGGAGAGAAACCGGGGGCCGGCACTCCCAGCTCGCGGCCTCACATCGTCTTCATCCTGGCTGACGATCAGGGATTCCGAGACGTAGGGTACCACGGATCGGAGATCAGGACGCCGACTCTGGACGCGCTGGCTGCCGAAGGGGTTAAACTGGAGAACTATTATGTTCAGCCTATGTGCACACCATCCAGGAGCCAATTTATCACTGGAAAGTAAGTTTACTACTACTCAGTCGTTCACCTCGCGAGCTTAAACGCTTATCCCGGTTGAAAAGAGCACGGCTCGAGCCTGGCTGGGAACACCTCCGTGATATCCTGCAGGCAGGAAGGTGCCTGTCCAGTTCAATTTAAAACCTTGAAAAAAACAGACTTTCTAATACGCTTGAAGTCAGGAAATAAAAGCTCATGCCCGGCGAGGGGCGAGCAGAGGGCTGTCGTACGTTTGCGTCTCCTGCGTTACTAACATACGTGCTGGTCGTCAAGTACCACCGCTCTTACTGGGGAGCGGTCAGCCTCGGTTTTCTCTGCCGTTTCCGAGTGACTTAACAGGAGGAGTGAATTTTTTAGGGAAATGAAAGCGCTATGTTTCCCTCCGGTACGTTCATTGCACCTCGGATCCTGGCTCTCGCTTGAACCTCGACTTAACACGAGTTCTCTCTGAGGGTTGTATTGAATTGACGAGATGACTCCGCAGGGCGTCGAGTGTGGATGAGCGCAGGGAATCCGGGATCCTCTGAGCTGTGGCATCGCTCATGTCGTGATGTGATTGGTGCCTTGCAAACGATTAGAAACTTTTCTCTTAAGCCACTAAAATAGGTGCCTCACCAAAAGGATAATGGCAGCGGGTCGGTATCGCGTGCTTTGCCATCTCTGGTAAATTGTGTTTTTTTGTAGTTTATTAAGTAAAGAACCAATTACCCAACCAAAGGGTCTTCCTAAACATGAAGGTTAATAAGATGAAGGGCGGGGAGGGGGTATGCATTGGAAGTGTGGGAACAGTTCCCAAATAACTCCAAGTGTGGACACATTTACTCTGGAACAAACCCGCCTTGTTTCTGTTTAGCGTAACTCACTTTGACAGGAACAGGGAACTCTTAAAAGAACAAAACAAAACAAGAGGAAAAAGTTACATAGTTTATTTTCTCCTTTCCTTAAGTATAAACAGGAACAAGGCAATGTTAATATTGCTGGTAAAAGAAACACATGTTTAAATAAAACAAGCAACTGGCCCAGTGTCTTGTGTCTCCATATGGTTGAGCTGGAGACAATTCCTGGTCTCGGTCTAGTTCCCAGAGTTGCTGGACCAGGGAGGTTTGCATGGAGAGCTGATGTGTTACCTGGAGTGAGACTTCCCCACACATTTATATTTGGTTTGGTTGGATTTTTTTGTTTTTTTTTTTTTCCCCGTATGCGGACCGTGTCCTAGCAGAGAAGTCATTTCGAGACACCTACTCGCCCATTCACCGGAACGTAGTTGCCCTGCGGCGACTAAAGTCACAGCTTACGGGGGGAAACGTACATCAGGGCAGCGTTTAACGCGTCTCAGTTGTCTTTAGAGCCGTGCAGCAGTTGGAAGCGAGGACCTGCACCAGCAGCGTATAGCCAGCCAGCTTTCTGAGGACGGTGGTTTGGGAAGCCCTGCTTTCCGAAGGGAATGTCACGCTGTGCAACAATGACTCACGCGGCAGCTGGAGGAGTGGGGACGACTGGGTTCCAGGGGAAGCGGGGTGCTGTGCTGGCTCTCGGAGACCGCAGAGGTTGTCTAAAGATGAGAAAAGAGTAAAAGCCGAGTGAGGAAAAACAGTCACTCGGTTTAACTGTTTTAATTCTTCACTAAATACGGCGCAGGTTGGGTGTGAATGTTTATTAATAGTACAAGGTAGGCGTGTTCCGGGGAACCCCGCTCTCTTCATCGGCTCGTCAGGCGGAAATGTGTCTGCAAATCTGCCTGCTTTGGTTTTGGAACCTTTTCTAGGAAAAAAGAAATTTGCTTATGCTTCGTTTTTATTTTCTTAGTCTGCTGGTCTAAAAGCCTCTGAACATTTTTTCCTGTTGTTCTACTTTGGGAAAAAGGAGCAGCAGAGAGAAGGAGCTGCCTCGCGTGACTGAGGAGTAAGAGAGGGAATGGGGAGAGATTAAGAGGTTCGGGTGGAGTATTAACAAGGCAGATCCAGAGGATACTGTCATCCCTTCCAGCTGAAGATAAATGCTGGTGATAAATACTTATAATGCTTTCTTAGTAGAGGTACCTTAATTAAAATGCCAGGACTCAGAAACTTCCAATCCAGGAGAAGTGCTGTTATGTCTTGAATTCCAAAATGTGTTAGTTGGAGGCTCAATGCCTGCTCGTCCACTGAAGGCCCACCTGGATGCTCCATGCCTCCCATACACATATCGTGCTTAACGTGTTCCAAACGTGACCGGACTGATCTACGAAAAGCAGAGGGACTTGCATGAACCTGACTCGTCAGGGAGCACTGACTCACGTTGCCAAGCAGAAATTGGACTTCAGGCAAAGAGACTTGGAATGCCCCAAATTCTTCCTGGGTCTCCAGACAGTCCCTCTAAGGCTGGAGTTAGTAAAGAGACCCTTCTTTGGGTAGCTGTCCCATGCTAGTGAATGAGCACAGGGAAGGAGGCTGGAGGTGACCTGTTAAAAGGAAAAGGTGGAATTAATTCTTTTTTTCCCCCTTTGTGCTGTACCACAGCTGGTGAGCCCCTTTCTGACCTCTTCTACATCCCTCTGCTTTCCTATGACCTATGCTTGAGCCTTTATTCTACTTTCATTTCTTGCTTTCCACCAGTATTACCTCTTTCCCCATCCACTCCATCAAAAGCTATCATTTGAAGGCTAATAGTGAGGACAGCTTCCACAGCTTCGTATTCAGGGCTTTATTTCTGGGCGTGGGGAGGGGGCTGCAGCTGAGCTGGATCTTGGGAACGGAAGAGAAAAGCGTGAGCCGGTGGGCCGAGGGCTACGTGTGATGTGCTCTCCCGGCCGGCTGCACTGGGGCAGACAAAGGGAAGGTAAGGGAAGAAGCTCTCGGGAAGCAGCTCAGCTCCAGCTCCGTAGCTGCACGGCTGCGGTCGCAGAAGTGACCTGAGCAAGAGTTTGCTCTGGCTTGAGCTGCTCCTGGGACCTCTGCGGTTCCTGCTCGAGCTCCTGCAGCTGGATTGAAAATTCACTCATCCAGGGCTTTTGGAGACTCATCCCTAGCGTTGCTTCGTGCTGGTTTGGGCAGGGCAGTGGCCTGCATGCACTCAAGAGGTTATTGACCTGCTGACAAATTGCACAATTTATCTAAAATTATATAATTTAATCAAAGTTCTAGAAAGACTGTAGGTATGTTTGGCTTTTTCTCTTTCCCCCGCCCTCCCAAAGGATATGAGTGAACCTAAGTTGTCCTCCAGAACGATTGTGTTGCGTGATACAGTATTTTTTTTAATTATTTTCTTCTCGAAAGTAACAGGCATGCCTCAATAAACTAAACAATTTAAGCAGAATAGCTCAGGATGCCTAGCTTTAAGCTAGTGATGAGGTGAAAATTATCTTAGGGCAAAGACATTTGTATGTGTGCATACATCCACCATGCTGGAGCGTCCTTAAGATACAGAGAGACAAGAATGTGGTACAGGACGCGCCTCAACTAAAAGACTACTTTTAAACTCCTCCATGAAAGAAATGAAAAATAAGCTCATCTCTGTTGTTTATGCTATTGTCATTTACATAGAAGAACATAAAAAATAGTGGCTCAGGCTTCATGTCTTCAAGTTTTCACCCCCTAGGACAAGGGGTTAGGAGGCCAAGCACTTGCTGAGTGAGCTGTTGTGCCTGTGTGCTTAATAGCCTTGATGATTTTTTGTTGCATCAGTAATCTTGTAGACCCGTTTGGTAGCACGGTTTAAGATCTCAATTTATGAAACAATACAGGTCATGGAACGTACTAAGAAAATCTAAGATTATTTGTGTGTGAAGTTTTCTGCATGTGAGTGACCGAGAGTGGATCAAGGTAAGGTAGAGAGAATAAGATGGATTTGTTACGGTCATGTGTGGGGTTGCTTATTTAGATAATTTGTCAAGTTGGGTTATCAGGGAGAGTCATCTCCTTTTTAAATGAAGAATTAGTGAAGCACAGTCAGCGTGTGGATGGTTTCCCAGAGTTTTTTAAGAAATGTTGAAAGATTGTGACCAAGAAGAGGAGTATTTCTTTGAGCGGGTGAGACAAAAAGACTATAAGCTTAGATGAACATCTGTTGGGGTAGCTGACCCAATTCCGTAGAGGGTATTACGCAGCGTAGTTGTATTTGCTGGAGCAATACTTAGTAAAAGAATTTGAGAAATAAGACTGACCGATAAGAAAAGAAGGAATGTAGACCTAAAGTGCTGTATTTTTTTTTGACATTATAAAGCAACAGACAACTACTTCTTCTTCTCGCCTCCCAGTTTGCTGCTGACCATCAGACTTGTTCATTTAGGACCATTATGTGCACTGGAATCCCTTGGGGCCATAGGAGGGTTGTTGACCTACACAAAAGCAGGAGTTGCCGTTGGTGGAATCACCAAGGAATCTGAACTCCCTTTTACAGTGAACGCTTATGAATCATGGAAGCCCTACTCTAATCTCAAGAATGAGCTTTGCACGACGGATGGAATGTGGAGATGGAAAATGTTGAGAAATGTTGAAAGTCTGGGGAACTAAATCTTTTATTATTTTTTTTCCCGGGATAAAATGAAATACTGAGAATTTGCTCAGCCAAAGCAGGCAGAAATAGATTGTACAATCAGTAAGAATAATCCAAGTGTTATTTTAATATAAATAATTGTATCTATTATCTAATTATAGAAATATTACACCTTTTAATTATATCTGTTATCTAATTATACAAATAATACAGTTATAAAAATATATAGCCATATATAGCTACTTAGCGTGTATTCTCTTGTAGGCACCCCTGTGTAGCAAGATATGGTTGACCATCGAAAATGACAATGTCTCAGCAAACTAAGAGTTATTTTGACAAACAGAAATAGACTAGAGGAAATTGAAAGTTCCTTGATTGAAAGCAGCGCAGCTGACTTGCAAGCAAGCAGGAATATTGTATTCTGGGGGTTCAGACTTCTTGGCAAGGCTGCTCTTCCCCTAGGTCTCCTGGGTGCATAACGGTCCTAACAGCAGTTTCAGCAGTTTGGGTGCTCTGAGATGGATCCGGTACAACGGTGCGTGAGTGGGAAGTCATCTGAGTTGAAATGAAGAGTCTCACAAAGACTTGATGGGAACACTGGGAAATGTGTATAACACTCTGTTATGTATATTCCCATTCCTTATTTTGTAGTAAACAAACTGTGAAGGACTGCAGAATGTCAGCCCTAAGTATCAAGAGAGCATCTGATACTTCATCTGCTCTCCGGTAGAGATTTGGCAGTCATTGGACCTGAGTTTAGTTCTGCTCAGTGTTTCTGTTAAGAACTTGGATGTTGAAATAAAATGTTCTGATTAAATATGCCAGCATTAAAGAACTGTGGTAATGTTGAAAATCATCTTGACAAATTAGAGAAATAATCTGAAAAAAAGCAGAACTCAAGTCAGCAGCGATGAGGAGAAGATACTATGGTGAAGCAAGAATAACTTTATAAGCAGAGAGTGGTGGACAACACTTAGATAGCAGTTCTTTAGAAACATAGCTGGAATTATAATGAATCCTACACTGAATATAAAGTCAGCAATGTCATGCCATTACAAAAAAAAAAAAAAAAAAAGGGCAAACATCATACCAGTTTGTGTAAACAGGGGAGCCTGGTAGATATGTGAAGCAGCCCTTCTGCTCTGCAGTTGGAGCACTTGTGCCCAAACTTGGGCATCGCTCTCCAAGAGCAATGTGTGTTATTGGATAGTGTCCAGATAAGGGTGATCGGATATCTCGGAAAGATAACTGTGGAGAAAAGACCAAAAGAAATGGAGTTGTTTAGTCTGTAGAAGAGAAGAATGAGAAGGGACGTGAGAAGCCTTCAATATCTTAAGAGCTAAGCGAAGAGAAAAGGCATAATGTGATTTCAGTGTCATGATGGATGGTGCAAGAAACGAGAGGCTTTCTGGAGTAGAGAAAAAACTTGAGGTTAGGTAATAGGGAAAACTTTCAAATGCTGAGGATTGTGAAACACTGGAATTAGCTGGCTTTGGGAAACTGCTGAGTTTCTTCATTGGCAGTCATTAAGAACAGACAAGACAAATATGTCAGGAATGACATAATGTAGTTGAATCAGTCTTGGGGAAAAGGGTTGAACTGGATGGCTTCTCTTCCAGCTCGTATTCATCTGTGCCTCATTTGAAGTGTATAGTGACTGCAGAAGGCGTTCTGAAGGAGGGCGTTCATAAAATATTTTTAAACACTAGAAATGATTTCAGCGTTCATTCTGACAGAAAGTCATCTGTGTGAAAGTTTCATTTTAGTTTTCTCCTAGAAATTCCTGTTTCCCATATCCTCATTTTTCTCTGAAAATTGTTGGGATTTTTTTTCCCCTTAGGCCTTCATAACTCTTGCAGTATGTAATTATTTATTTCTGCTGACTTCTTTCAGGACAATTTGTGGGACTGCTGCCAAAGGCGTTGAGGTATCTTTTTCCATGTTCTTGCTATGTCTTTCACTTAGGATGACGCTGTCCATATATATGTATATTTCTCTATATCTGTATATATAGCTCCTGCACAGAGAACAAATAAACAATTAAGTGCAAGTACTTAATTTTCTCATTTTGTTCTGCTTCTGTGCTCTTCTCTGTTAGATTAAAATTAGATCCAGGTACTGAACTGCTCTGTGGTATTAAGCTTTTAGGAAACCTGTTCATATCGCCGTAATTACTAATGCACTGTGAAAAAGGAGCGTTTGGAGGAGAGAGTTGGAAAGGAAACTACATGCAAACAATAAGAATGGAAAAAAAGAACATGGAGGAAGTAGCAAAGCGTAGTACAGGTGGTGATAACTTTCTCTCGCATCACTTTCTGGGAATATTTAAGAATATTTTCTGATAGTTGAAGTCTGCTGCTTGCAGCACAAACATAGTGTTATCTGACATATATAACTAGACAGTGGAAATGGAGTAACTTCTTTTTTTTTTTTATTTTTATTCTCCAGTTGCGTTGGGTTTACGTGAAGCTGGTAGCGGGGGGGGGGGGGGGCGGGGATCGCTCCCCGTAACTTCCCGGGCTCCACCAAACCGGCCGGACCCCATCCCCTCAGGCCAGGCCGAGTTAATCAGCGCCTTCGCCAACGCCCGATTTAAGTCCGGGACAAAGGAGCCGCAAACGCGCTCCGGACTGCGGTGAGGTGAGGGGGAGGCGGCCGCCGCCCCTGCCCACCCCCAGGCGGCGGCTGCCCCGCCGGGCCCGGGCCACGCGGCTGCAGATGGCCGCGGCAGCGCCGCGTGCCAGGGCGCCGCTGAGCCGAGTGGTCCGGAGAGGGCTGAGAGCGGAGAGGAGCGGCCGCACGGACACCAGGTCAGTGCAGATGGTGCGGGAGGAGGTGCCGGAGCGGGGATTCCCCTCAGCCCGCGGTGAGGTGGCCCCCGCAGCCATGGGGCACTCGGTGGGGCACAGACCCACCCGGGAGAAGCCCGCGCTGGAGCAGAGGTGCCGAGCCTGAGGGAGGGCGTAGGGAACGAGACTCACGACGGAGTCTGAAGTCTGTGACCGCCGCGGAGCGCGTGGCAGCTCCCTCAGAACCCGGGGCTGCGGTAACAGCCCGCGGCGGAGCGATCTGAGGGGTCAGGATGGTGTGCTGCGGCGGGAAGGGCTCATGGTGGAGCAGTCTGTGGACTTTCCCGTGAGTAGGGATCCGCTGGAGCAGGGAAGGAGTGTCAGGAGTCCTCCTTTGGGAAAGGAGCGGCAGAAACAACGTGTGAGGAGCTGCCCTGCAGCCCCCATTGCCCGTCCCTGCGCCGCTGAGGAGGAGGTAGAGGCGGGAAGAAAAAGGCGGGAGGGGGAGGTGTTGTTTCTAAGATCTGTTGTAGTTTCTTGCTGTCCTCTCCAGTAACTGTTAATAAATGGAATTGGTTTGTCCCCAGGCCAGTCTGTTCTGCCCGGGGCCACGGTCGGTGGGTGCTCCTGCCCTGTTCCTGGCTCTCCCTCAGCCCTTTCCTCCATTTTTCCCCTCTGCCCCTCGCTGAGGGCTGAGCGCTGGCGGAGCCGCTGGCTGGGCCGAACCAGGACAGCAGTTTGTACAAAGTGCAGCAAGTGAAAGAAACACAGTCGGAAATAAGCTTACAAAATTTGTGACTTTAAATTATGAGCACCCTGAGGAGTTTAAGTTATCAACTTTTAGCCTGTGGGGTTTGTTTTGTCTTTTTGTTGTTTTTTTTTTACTGGAAAAGAGAAATTACATTCCATGGAAAAGTTAGGCTTAAAATAATTAAGGCATTTTGCTCCTTCAGCAGTGTTCCTGATATGTTTGCTTTGTCATTGATGATGCATATTGCTGCCTATAACAAAAACTTGAGCGAGTGGTAGTTGTGGACTTCTCTTAAAACTCCTCTCACTTTTTAATGTTACTCTTCCCTCACGAGACCCTTGAAGTGAATCAAGATGGAAAACTGCAATGAGGATCTGGAAATAAAACTGGAGTAAAAAGGTGGGATTCCACATCAAAGGATTTAGACCAAGATGATCCGATTAGGTGGGACTTAAAATTTGAATAAATTAAATTGACATTTTCATTAAAATAATTGACACTTCACAGAAAGATTTGCCAGATTCATGAGCTGAAGGTCATTTATGAGCTAAAGAAGAAGGGAAAGATCTGTCTACTTTCTTTTTGTCTTTGTGACACTTGTGTCAGTGACAATGTCAGACCCAGGGGTTTCTTTTCATAATTGTGTGAATCTTAGCTTTGATTTTGAGTTTTTCTGCCCTTTTAGTTTTAGAACGATTATGTATTTGTTTTCATAGAATCATAGAATGGTTTGGGTTGGAAGGGACCTCAAAGATCATCTAGTTCCAACCCCCCTGCCATGGGCAGGGACACCTTCCACTAGACCAGGTTGTTTTGTTCAGTCAGGACCTCTGCACGCATTAATACAATATTGTTTTAAGGTAATGGAGAACTTAGAAAATGTTTGATGATTCTTGAATCCATTATAAATGCGCCTCTTTCTTTTTTTATTTTCATGATGTGTGCCTAGCAGAGTAGTCCTCATAGAATTGAGGACATTATTACTGTAACATTTCATATCCGTAGAGTAATATTTCATTAATATGTGCACAGGCAAATAAAAATAATAATAAAATATGATAACTGAAAAGGATAAGCATTTATTTTGCATGACCACATGCCAAGAAAGATAAGTGGATGAAAACGTAGCTATTGGATTTATGAAACTTGTGTCTTATGTTTGTTTTTTTTTTTTAACAAACTAATAGAATAATCTATTTCAGATTTTGGAGAGTTAGGGTTTGTTTTTTGTATATGAGTGGTGTAGTAATTGGCTTGAATTTATGTTTGTATGCAAAGTTTATAATTTGTTGAATCTGGTAATTTACATTAAAAATGTTAACATTTAGTAATGGATGCCGTTTGACACGCGTGAGCAATTGCCTCTTCAGTGTGTGACACTTAGCACTGCTTTTTTCATGTTCTGTTCCAGACTAGTACAGTTTCTTGCACTAATATTTTCCCATTAATTCCTTGCTGTAAATCTTTGATGTTTCCTATTTCCTTTTTTTTTTTTTCCTTGTTTTGTATTGATTCATAGTCAGATTTTCTCTCCTGATGTGAGTTGGCTTAGTTTTACAACATACGCTTAAGAACGGATGAGGTAGTTTCACCAGCCTTAATTCATGAGATTGACATAAATAGTACAAGGTGAACAAAGATTGCACCCGTGTGAGCGATCCTGTGTAGGATGTGTTGGCTTTCTCTGTATCTTAGCTGCCCAGTTTCTTAGTTCTCCTACTTAAAAGCAAGTAGATCTGGCTGGTGGCCTCAGCTTGTCTCTGGAAATGTAAATTGGCAGGCCAAAAAGCAACGTGAAGGGTTCAGAAAGAAATGAAGATAACACTACTGGGTAACAAATTTAAAATATCAATATAAAAGATGTTTTAACCATTGACATTTGACTAAAATAGCTTTGGACTTTTTGTGGTCTGTGATGAAATTGGAAAATTTTAAACAGGCAACTTTATTGTACCTGCTGGCTCGTAATAAGAAATGAGTTAAACATGTTTCATGATTCTAGTTTAACTGCGATTGTAATACGATAATTAACTGTGTCAGCTATCACCTGCTTATTAATTCAAGCTGATATCACCAGATAGTCAAGCTCTAGGTTGGTGGGAGGAGGGAAACATTGCCAGAGTTAGAAAACAAACTTGGAATAATTAAATATGTTTTAATACGCTTCAAACATAAAATTATCTTCCCAAATGCATATAGGAAGAGACTACTGTGTTAGATAATAAGCATTAAAGTAGATGTTACTACTGCAAGTATGCTATGGCCCCAGAGCCTTTATTTTCAGCCCAGGGGCAAAAGATCCATGTGTAGGAACCAAACCCATCCCTCATTTTTCTTACACTTAAACACCTGCTGGATAAAGACGTTTGTGCCGTGACAACTTTGTCGCCGACGAGGCACGTAGTATTTGCAGGTGGTTGGTTGTGATCTGCGGATCTGATCTCGGTGGTCCTGCTCCGGCAGGGGGATTGGACTAGATGATCCTTTGAGGTCCCTTCCAATCCCTAACGTTCTGTGATTCTGTGATCAACTGCGTCTTGGCCGTGGGCAGGGGTGCGGAAGGAAAGGGGGGGCTGCTGATCTAGTGGCACCAGCAAGAGTAGGACCTGCAGTCCCATGCTTCCTTCAAAAGGCACGTGAGAAGTCACAGAAACGTATTTGGTTGCTGAGATTCGTAAGCATGAAAGTGTTTATTCCAGTATTTGGATGCTTTAAACGATACTAAAAACAGGACAAAAGAAGGTCCTGCAAATCTTCACCTTGCTTGAAGTCTCAGTCCTCAGCAGATGCGTAGAAGCAGGCCTGAACTCCCTCCTCTTGTCTCAATTTGTCTAGGACTCTAATAAGTGAAAGACAGACTTTGCGACGCGTCTTGCCAGGTTACCAGTTTCCAGCTTCTGCTGTACACGTCGTGTGGTCTGGTTATCGTTCTGTGCGTAGAGATCCGTATGATAAAGGTGTTTCAAAATACTATTTATTAACGCTATTGCGTTCCCTTGCTCTTAAGTGTTAGTTATATTATGGCATGGAGTGATGGCATACAGGCAGTTTATGTGATGGACGCTGGAAAACCGGAATTTGCCTTTGTTGAACATCAAAGTATTCGAAAGAATCAAACGTATTTCTTCTAATAATTAAAAATACCTGATGTTTAGTACTAAAAGCAAACCAGTGTCCTTAATTCTTGATGATATTTTAATCTGATTATAGAGAAATGTATGATTGTAACTACATTACTTTGGCTTTTATTTTTACTTTTTGAAAAAATAATTTTGAAATATTCATTCAGCTTTTTGGAGTACATTTGAATTCCAATACATCCATTTGTCAGAATACTAGCTCTTTGCTAGATAAGTCTCTTGTGTCCATTTTCAGATTCAGTCCATCTTTCTCTTCTTCATTTATGCATTTTCAAGAGTTTCCTCCCCGATGAAAAATATTGTACCATTCCGAGATAACGTTATGTGATTTTTCTTTAACATTTATAGAACAGAAGTGAGTACCAAGGCACTACTGTAGAGGCAATCTCTGTGATAATAAGCTCTCCTAAGAAATGAGTTCCCTTCTGTTTTGAAGGAGAAAATTACAAATTTGAAGAAACATTCCAGTTTGAGGAAAATAGGAAGCTGGAGGGAGTGGAAAAAATTAGTCTCAGGGTAGGGGAAAGCAACGTAGTATCTTTAGGCTAAATATACTCTAATCCATATACTGTTACCTAACAAATTGTGCCACTCTGAATTTAATACACTTTATCAAAACAATACTTACCATCATGTTTATATATTTCGTTTTAGGTGTCACATACTAGAGTTCCGAGAGTCATGGAAAAACGGGTTTGAGGGCACCTCTGGAGATGGTCTCCTCAGGCCTCCTGCCAGCTCATATTACACAGCAGAGACATTCTGACTTCATAAACTCTCTTCTATTGTTTGTTTCCTCCTTGAAATAAGAAAATATTGCAAAGTATTCAAGAAATGGGAGTCTAGGCTGTTGTTAGGGAATTCCCTATCTTTGCCAAGTTACCAGTTTTCATGAACTTAAGAAAAACGTTTCATGAACTTTTTTCATATTTCCATTCATCTCTTAAAAATAGATTTTTTTTTCTTTTTAAGGGCCAACTGATGAAATTAGTTTAATGAATTTCTTAATGACTGTCACATAATGGCAGCTCCTTCCTTAACTGTTCCATGGTCCTCAAACTTCACAGAAAGCTATCTTAGTATGTTTGCTGATTTCTTTTAAAGCAGGTTTTTTTCACTTCTGTACTCTACCTTACTATCATCATTTCACATTTGTTCTGATTTGTAGCCTGCTTCTAGGCTTTACTGTCTCGTAGGATGCTTTTCTTGGCTTTTCCCTCCGCCTGATGCACAAGGTGAGGCTTTGAGAGCTGGATTTCTTACTTTGCTAAAGGCAAGGTTGAGGGGAATCCATCCCTGTCTTCAGGGATGTCTCCTGGGAGGAGCAGAGGAGGCGGGAGCAGGTTCTTTCAGGTGCCCAGGGAAAGGAAGAAGGGCAATGGGCACTGGTCACCTCAAGGCTGGATTAGGCTGCTCAGAGAGGTTGTGTGATTTCTGTTCTTGGAGAAATTTAAAAGAAACTGGCGAGTGCTCTGAGCAACCTAGTTGAGCTTGGAATTAGCCCTCCAGTTGTAAGGGCTTGGATCTAAACAACCTTCACGAGTTGCTTCCAACTTAAATGATTTTATGGTTCTCATTTGTCACGATAACATTCCTGGTGGAGGGGAGGAAGGAACAACTTCTGGGTTGTTTCTCCCCCTGTAGAAGTACTTCAGGCAAAAAATAAAGTCTTTGGCATGTTTGCCTGCTTGGTTTATGGCCCTTGTGGCCAGCCTGAACGCGTGCTCTCCAGAGTCTTTGTTATTACAGCCCTGTTCAAGTCTTGCTTCTATAAGAACACGGCATATTGGTGGGAATATAACACCACTGAATTTAGCTTTGTGTCTCAAATTCTGAACAGGCACCTCTACTTTTACCAGATCTGTGCAGGAAGTATATACATTGCTAAAGACAGACAGACTTATGGGTGTCAGGTATGTACTGCAATGAAGCGGTTATGGAGTTCGTGATATTTGTTTCTGTCTTCTTTCTTCTTAACTTCGCTGTTGCTGCTGTTACTATATGGAATTCATTTTAATAGAAAGATGAGGATTCGACCCCTTGCACAGTGTGGAAGGAAGATAACGTTTCCTTGGTTCCTAATTTTGTAACTACAATTTTGTTCCTTTTACACTGCAAAACCTTTAAGACTTCATGTAAGATGAAAAAGAATGAGCCTCTATGATAAAATCTGTGGCCATTTTGGTAATACTAGGTATATATGCCGGAAGCGATGCAGTCTTATGTAATGATGAAGAGCTTGGGGAATACTGTTTGTCACCGTTATAGCCCTGTTGAGTCTGTACTCTGTTACAGATTTCATTTCATAACCTTTGGCAGTAACGTGCTTCCCACGGTGAAACTTCCTGTAGCATCTCTTAGAGTTTTAAGGTTCTCTGTTGATTTCAGTGGTTTTTGTGTTTTTGCCACCTGCGGCAATGACGTGGTTAGA
Organism: Tauraco erythrolophus; assembly: GCF_009769465.1. Lineage (NCBI taxonomy): Eukaryota > Metazoa > Chordata > Aves > Musophagiformes > Musophagidae > Tauraco > Tauraco erythrolophus. Next base: position 3,961,202 of record NC_141469.1, on the reverse strand, counting down.
TACTGGGTTTCCATTGTTACCAGCTTCTGGTTTTGTGTTATAGAATGGTTTGGGTTGGAAGGGACCTCAAAGATCATCCAGTTCCAACCCTCCTGCCATGGGCTGGGACACCTTCCACTAGATCAGGTTGCTCAAAGCCTCATCCAGCCTGGTCTTGAACACTTCCAGGGATAGGGCATCCACAGCTTCTCTGGGCAACCTGTTCCAGTGTCTCACCACCCTCAGAGTGAACAATTTTTTCCTTAGATCTAATCGAAATCTCCCCTCTTTGAGTTTAAAGCCATTGTCCCTTGTCCTGTCACTACATGCCTTTGTCAAAAGTTCCTGTCCAGCTTTCTTGTAGCCCCTTTAGATACTGGAAGGCTGCTCGAAGATCTCCTGGGCTGAACAATCCCAACTCTCTGTGTTCCTTGTATCAATTTGAAAGTTTGCTTTATCCAATTGTGATGTGGCTTTGCAGGATGAGTCTTGCCAGAGTGGAGCTGATGGCAAACTGAAGCCTGCCAGCAACAGAGTTTTTAGCCTCCGGTTGGAAGAGTCAAGTATTTTTATAGACGTTTTCAGTAGAAATGCTTCTGCTCAAAGTAGAGCTCAGAGCTTTCTATATAGTACATTATGTTTCTGCCATGCAAAACATTGGCTGTTTTCCACTGGGAAAATGTGGCTCAAGTACATGTTAATGTCTTCTGCACTAACCTCAAGGCTCTTATCTGTGTTCCTGCTGGAAGCCAAGTGGCTTTTTTCAGCATCCTTTTGATAGTCTGCCTTCTGCTACTGAGTGTGACCTCCAGGTGCACTGGAGTTTAATAGTCTGAATTTTAGCCGCTATCTCCTACGCCGCGTTTGTTACCTAGGCATGATCTTTACCAGGAGGCTCATTGAACAGGTTTTGTACAGTTGTAGCTTTTCTGTGCGAGTCCTTATAGTGCTTTTGAATCTGAAAAACTGTCACGTTGAGATGACACTTTATTATTCAACGTGCTTCCTCTGTGTAACTGAGTCATACCTGCTCACTTTGGTAGCAAAAACATATATTTTGCTACCGTTAACCATGGTGAGTCAGCTTAGGTAAGGCAAAATTAAGTTTGTGGGCTGTTTTGCTTTGTTTTTCTCAATAAACAAGTCACAGTCTGAGACATCTTAAAAGACAAAAAAAAAAATCAGAGTAACACATTTCTGTGTGAAATGATTTCATGTCGTAGCTGGTTTTTTGGTGGGGCTTGAGGGGCATTTGTACTCCTTAGAAAATTAGTGATCTTCATAATAAAGGTATTTAGGATTAGAAGCAGATACAGGAGAAAAAATGTAAGCAGCCAGTCAGATGACAAAAGATTTTCCTTTCTGACCTCGGGATCGTGTACTTGGAAGCCCTTGCTGTAGGGTGAAGGTGCCCATCACCGAAGAAGAAAAACAGAGAAAAATCCCTCATCCTTCCCTGCTAACTAGGAGAAAGCTGTTTCCTAGTTTTTCTCTTGTGATGTGTGCGTGTTTTAGAAAATAAAATGAGTAGCATAGGCGTGATGGTAGGGATGCCTGTGTGAGATGAGGTGTTTTTTCTAATTAACGCTGAGTGCAGTGAGGTTGATAGTAATTGTAAATTAAGAATAAGTTCCTATGTTAGAATCATTGATTTAAATTATTAGATGGAACGTGCGAATGACCAAAAAACTCAAACGTTTTGTATGTTTTCAAATTCATGGTATTCATGCTAAGCATTAATTGCGGTATTAATAATGCAAAGTTTGGTTTGAAAAAAAAAACAATGGTAGTTGAAAATAATACGGCTGGCACTGTGAAAAGCAGCTTTTTTGTGCAAGTTCACCCCTTAGGGAGCGCTCAAGCCATTACACAGTGCCTACTGCTGGCATCTGACTTAGATGCAAATTAAAGCCCCGAAGCTGGGACCCTGTGCAGATGTTTGTATATATCATCAGTGGAGACAAATGGACATCTCTGAGGAGGTGACTCAAAACACCTTATTTACACACTTAAAGTATATGACTGCTACTCCTGCGTGAAAAACGTGCTGAATCAAATTCTTTGAGCCTTACCATGCCTGCTTTCCCTCAGCTAGAGAAACAAATAACAAATGAAGAGCCGTATCCTGCAGAGCTCTGCTGGATGAAGTTCTTTCAAGAAGGACAATGGCAGATTTATTTCCTGGGGCTGGGGAGAAGTGGGATAGCAGCTAGAGCAGACTACGAGGATTACCACATCTGTCCTGGTCGAAATCTTCTCTTGGATTGCCTTTATGGCCACAGGCAGGCTGTGTGACTTGTCCCAGCTTCAATTGCACATCTGCCTCCGTGAACCTTCTTATGACGCTGCTGTTACAGGTTTGGAGCAGGAGAGGCTTCTAGAATTTAATCAACGCTTATTAACTTGACCTTGTTGCCACCTCCTTCTGGATCTCTCATCCTTCTAGGGAAAAAGCACAGGAAATTATGATGTCCATTGTAATAGTAGTTCTCTGTGCAACACTTCCCTCCCAGCTTTCGGGATTCCTCTTTGACTTTTTTCACACTATCCTCCCCCCAAAAAAAAAAAATTTGAGCCTTTCAGGTTTCTCCAGGATCAGTTTTAAACTTTTGCAGCCTCCCAGACATTTTCCAGGCTTTCCTGGATACCAGCCCACCAGGTAGGTTGTCCTTTTGGAGTCTTCCGTCTGCGTCCAAGGCCAATCGATTCGGCTGCCCAGACTCAAATCCGTTTTGTTTCCCTCCTGATCCCGTCTCGGGCACCGAGCGAAGGGGAAGCCACACCAAGTCTTCTCCACGGGTCTAAAGAACCGTGTCCCCCTCTCCTGTAGTTCTCTCTGTAATCCTTCAGGTGTTTTTTGGCTGAATAGCAAGCTCGATGCATCTTTCAGACACGAGCAGAATTTCTGTTCAGTGACTGGCGTGCACGCGTGCGGCTTACCTGTAAAGTAAGAACATGGATACTTGCCTTATCGGAGTATTTTAAGACTGGATTAATGATAGTTGATCACAGTAGTAAATACACTTTGAGGAGTATCGTAGAAAATCCTCCTTGCGCAGCTCTGAAAATATTTTAAAACAGTTTGAAAGCTTGCTGTCAAAGGAGATTTTCTCATAAATATTTGATTTTTACCCCGTAGTTTGCTATCAGCGTAGTATTTTAAAACTGGCAGGCAAGGTGATACTAACAGGGAGAAGAAGGAACTTTACCAGGGTTGTGCTAGTCCTAAGAATGTTTGTAAAGAAAGCAAACCTAAAGCACTTGGAAACAGTTCAGGGGTTTCTAATCAGCTGTGACACGATATGATATGTGATGTGATATGATGGATCTGTCTAGATTATTCCAAGTTCCCCCTTCTTTATTCAAACCAAACCATGCGTCACTGATTTACTACAAGTCCTGGAATTTACTTCTCTGCTACTGCCAGCTTGTCTGAGCAGCGCAGGGAAATTTCTTTCGCTTCGGTTTGCAACCTGATCGGAGAAAGAGGGTTTTTTTAGGAAAGCCGATGTTCTTTTTACAACTGCAGCCTCCTGGGTGCAGCCCCCCCACACCCCTTCTTTGTGATGGTTGGGTTTGCCGGACCCAGCTCCCGCAGGCACTGGCAGCGTTCCTGTAACGGGGACGAACTCTCCCTCTTTGTGCTGAAGGAACAAATTCAGCGCTGTGCTGCTCAGACTGTTTTGGTGGTTTTTTTTCCCTCAGCGATTTGCTGTGGATCTGGTTGCTTTTGCTGCACATAAAAATTCTGTGTTTGACACAATCTCAGCTGGGCTGACTGGCTTAGGCACAGCTCTGGAATGTTTGGGTTTTTTTACGGCTCCTGAACTGCAGCTGGCTTGCTTCGGGCCGGTTGGGAATGGAGAGAATAAACTGGTGTTTGCTGCTTTGTATCCATACAGAGTCCTCTAGAAAACAAGGATTTCTTAAATCTTAAGAAGTTGCCTACTGCATCCTACTTTAGGAAATCAAAACCAAAATATTATTAAAATACATGAGAACAGCTTGTTCCTAAAAACGTTCAACAAAGACTTCCACATTTCCCTCAAGCAGTCTTAGTGGTAATTTCAGTTATATAGTTTTTGAATTGTCTACCTTCCATCTTTCTTGCTGCAGTTTAAGCATATGATCTCTTAACAATTCCCAAGTGAAGAACTTACTTCGCTACAAGAAGTTGCTATATCTCCTGTACGACTGATGTCTGTTATCACGTGTCTCTCTGCTCTTCCCCTCTCTGACCTGAGTAAAATCAGTGCTTTCCATCTTGCCCCACAGATTGTGATTTATATACCTCTGAAGGCTTTTCATGTTCTTCTCTGGACTTTTTACAGTTGTGTCCATTTTTCCTGAAAAGTGATGCCCAGAACAGGACACGATGTTCTAGCTGAAGTTTGACCAGTACTGCCTCAATATTTTGTTGTAAATCACAAAGTTTTCTAAAATATTTTCACTGTTGAGTAATTGGAAGGCAGGACATCAGCTCCTTTACTGGCATGAATTTACCTCAGCAGAAAATCTGGCCAAAGCATCTGTGTATCAAAGAGTATATGACGCTATTTTTTCCACTGCTGCTGAGTAGGAAATGTCACAAGAACAACAGATTTTCTACTATTTTTACCACAGTTAAGCTCTGATCTGCAATTTAAACCAAGATGGTTATCCCTATGGGTTCGTTCCCGTTAGAACACCCATGTTCTGGTACAGTGCTGGTCAGAGTGCGCTCAAGTCATCCCAAACTATAATAAGGTAACGGCCAGTATGTCCCGTCGCTGGTCTGAATGTTTGGCTCTGAAGCAAATGCATTTCCTTTTTCTCTAACAGACCTGAAAAACATTTGTCAGCTGTTTCATTGCCTTACTTGAGACAGGACGTCATATGTTTTACTTAACCCATCGCTCTTATACATCCCAGTAAGGTGATGCTTTTTTTCCCCGACATCAAGTCGTTCCTGACTCGTCTTCAGGTTGGGTTATCAGTAAGCCCCAGATCTTTTTTTTTTTTTTTTCTGTGAGAAAATAGGTTTGTGCAGTTGATTATTCCTACCTAAAAGCATTACTTTGCAGTTGTTGTAAATGTATTGCCTTTTTAGTTCAGGCTATTCCTCTAATTCAAGTTCATTTTGAATTTCAATTCTCCTGTCCAGCAGGCAACGCAGCAGTTCTCCTAGCGCAAATTCACAGTCTGCACAGGTAATGGCATTGACTGTGTATAAATTTCACCTTAAAAATGTATTCATAACCCATGTGAAAGTAATTGCTGTAAATGTAATTAACCCAATTGCTTTTACTTAGTTGTCACAGATGTATTTTAAGAGTGAAAATGCCTTTAACTTAAATAAACTTATTGCAAATGGTTCATCTTAGAACTCGAAACTGAATTTGCTGAATATATTTTCAGGATTCATTAAGGAAATCGTATGGGTATTTCACGATGCTTTGGGCTTTCGGAGTCTTGGGTGTTTGGGCTTTGTTTTTGGATTTGAGGTGTTTCTACTCTCCCTTCTCTGTGTTTCTATTTTGCCAAACAAAACAATTATCTCAGGTTTGGGCATTACAACGTTAAGTGACCCATGCCGTTGTCAATGAGTCCTGCTATGCTAGAGTATTACTGGATGTGATCTGCAGGTATTAAATGAAGATAGGAATAGATTGATTGTTCAATCTTAATTTGTTTCTCTGAAGAAATGAGGCAAACAATTACCAAAATGAGTGGACAGAACCTTCTGTGTAGCCGTGTTGTTGTGCTGAAGCTGGCAGGACAAGGCTGGTAGAAGCCGGGAAACCAGGCTGTCCCAGTTAGAAGCGCAGTTGTGCGCATCCGATAGTGAGCAAGGAAGGATTTGTCTTTAACACGCTGTAATTTCTCCATAGGTAGAGCTGAGCCTTGTGGCTAGTAGACCTCAAGATGAAGTTGTTTGAGTTCATTTCTTCACAAAAAACATTGTCTGTTTTGCAGATCAAGGTGAACGTAAATCATACACAGGGTCAGGAAGCTAATACGCTCCCATATTCAACAATACAAGTCCACTTGTACTCTTTAATATTCTCATTACTTTGTTCCTCTGCTGAGGAAAGAGCAATTTAATGGACTAACGGACATTGACCTGTGAAGGTGTCTTTTTATAAGACCGCTTGAAGCTTTCAGGTCTTTCGAAGTAGACGTATGATGCTTAACAGCAAGGACATTTTCTACAAAATTACTGCTGGGGCCTCATGAGGTTTTAAAGATTAGAGGTGACCAATCAGATGTGCTCCGGGTGTTTCCGCTACGATAGCTAATATCCGTTTCCATTAGAAATGTGACCTTTATTTTCTTTTGAAGCATGTCCAGCAAAACAGAATTGTCGATTATTATCAGCAAATCGGGTTTGGGTTTCAGGAATAAACCATGCGTTTTTTTAATTCTGCATGAGAGTTTCTTCTCTTCCTCTCCAAAGAACATGGTTTATGAGGAAGAAAGTAGGAAAAATAATCCCTTACTAGGTTGAAACCATCAAGATGGTCACAAAACCCCCAAAATTATCAGTTTCTTCATTTCAACTAGCATTACTGTAGAAGGCAAGATCTGTTGCTCAGCCAGGGATTCCTGGGTTTTTAAATATCACACGTTTTCTTGTCTTTTTTTCTTTGACATTAACAAGGCATCCTTGTGAATTGGACAGATTGTGTGCACAGTACTGTAACTTTGTAAAATCCAGTGGTTTTCATAGTTTTCAGAAGAGTGCTGAAGATTTGAAACATTCGCTGTTCAAAATAATAAGTCCTGTAAAAGTAACCAGCCTTTTAAAAAGGCTTCCTAGAAGAAAAACTTCAATGCTCAAAAATACATTACTGCTAAAAAGAAATACTGTCGTTTCCCTGCAGTGATGATAGAACGCTCTGTAGAATAGATGTCCGTTGGCCTTCTTAATGTATTGCCTGACCTAATTTTTGTTAAGTGCAACTACTGTATTAGGAGCCCTCATCCAAATGAAAATTATGGCGGAAGAGCCCTAGTTTTAAAATGATTTATTCCAAGCGATCATGTACGTAATTGGAAGTAGCTTTTAAAAGAGCTGTCTTGTGTCCAATTTAAAAGCGAAAATAATGGAACGCTGAATGCCAAGGAAAGTTTTGGTATCTAGAAAAAGATTAGCAAGGGAGACATAAAAGTTTTCATTTTCTCTATTGCTGTTCTTCTATGGAAAATAAATTTGCTATCTCACTTGAACTTTCAATCTTCTGGCAACAAATGTACATGGCCTTAGTAGCTGGCTTTAAAAAAAAAAAGCGTACAAAAACCCCTGCCCTTGTCTAGCCGAATTCCCTTGGCTTGCGCGTGGGAAATTTTGAATTTAGCAAATGGAACAAGCGTGGTCTGAATCTGCTCTGTTTGGGAGCAGTTGATAAGTTGTGTCAAAACAGTGCTGCGTACTTAAATTAAATCCTGCATGCTTTTGAAGGAAACGCTTGCAAATATTGCCATGCTGCAAAAGCGTCTGAAGCAGTTGGTGCTGGTACAACACTGGCCAGGCAGGAATGGAATCAAAATATTTCCCCTCCACCGTCTGCTCCGGGCTTATCAACTGCTAATGCCATAAGAAACTCTGTCTGTCTGTAGTATGCTGATCCAAACTAACGATATTTTCCTGCAGAACCAGTTTGCTTTTCAGAGAAATCTTTCAGCAGTTTAGGCTTTAACAACCGTGCTTTAATCGCAGTTCATTTATCTCGCCCCAAAACCTCTAATGCAGCAAAATCTGCTGCCCTTCTCAATTAATAAGAAGGGCGACCAAACTGGTCAAGGGGCTGGAAAATAAAACTTATGAGGAGCGGCTGAGGGAGTTGGGGCTGTTTAGCCTGGAAAAGAGGAGGCTGAGGGGAGACCTGATTACGGCCTATAAATACTTGAGAAAAGATGGTGGGGAGGTAGGGGAAGGGCTCTTTACATTAGTGACGGGTGATAGAACAAGAGGAAATGGGCATAAGCTTAGTCAGGGGAGATTCAGGTTGGATGTTAGGAAGTATTTCTTCTCTGAAAGGGTTGTCAGCCACTGGAATAGGCTGCCCAGGGAGGTGGTTGAGTCCCCATCCCTGGATGTGTTTAAGAATAGGTTGGATGAGCTACTTGAGGATATGGTTTAATGGGGATTAGGGATGGTTGGGCTCGATCTCTAAGGTCTTTTCCAACCTAGAAATCTATGAATGAATCTATGAATGAATGAATAATAACTCAACATCAGGTGCATTGATGTGAATGGAAGTACTCCAGGTTTACAGTGGTCCAGTGCAGACTAGTTAGTGACTTCATACTGGAAAGTATTCAAATTCTGAGTCTAAATGAACTAGACACAGAGCATAAATTTAACTTCACGTCCTTTAAAAATGCACTGAAATATTTTATGCATATAGCCTGAACACCGCAGGCTTCATGTCATAAATTTCAGTCATTTTCTTTTAGGAAGCCTTAGCAAAGGAAAGTGATCACATGAAAGTGAACTCTAGAAACGTTTACTGTAAATATAAATCAGGATAAACAAGGACTTATTTTAGTGGTTCTTACGGTTCAAAAATGTGATTTTTAAAAAAAAAAATTTAATGTTTTCTGTTTCATTCTTTTTGCCAAAGACAACCAGTGACTGTACTTCATCCTCTTCGCCTATGCTGGGTGCATGGGTCACGCTGAGTCAACGCATGTAACTTGTGAGGGAAAACATGCTTCATGTTCTCCTCCATGTTCCTGTTCTATTGAGCGAGCGCTCAGTCAGCGTCGGGCACTAGGAACGCTACGTGCTCAGCCGGTGCCACCTCCTGTTGTGGCAACGTCCTTTCCATGTCTGGAGAAAGGAGGGAAAAAGGTGATATACAACCATAGAGGAGACATTGACATTTTCTGCGCTCATCATGACTCTTCAGATGCTCAGGACAGCCTTAGAAAGCTGGTGAGGAGCCAGAGATATGGTGCAGTAGGCGGATAACATCAAGTACATGGGTCCATCTCTTGCGTGGTACGCACAGGAAACAAAGCGAGGAAACGACCTTAGCCAGAGGTAAAGTTTCCTCCGTCTCCAGAGGTGAAGTTCCGATTAGATGATGTACTAATTTTCTTAATTGTTAATGGCTGCGCTCTTCCTAGTGTTTGGTGTACATTTGGGAAACATCGTTTTTCCATTAGTGTATTTTTATATAAATGTCTTTGTTTTGTTAGGTAGATGGATTTAGCTGCCTAAATTGGAGAGCCAGTGAAGGCATTATTTACAAGATTTTATTTAATACACGCATGCAGTTTTGCAATGGTTAATGAAAAAGATATGGCTTATTAAAATATAAGTAATTTGTTAAACATAAAATGTCATCTTCTTAAAGTTATAATTTGATATACCGTTTAGAACTAGCAATGTGGATTTTCTGAAATTAGCTGTTTAATTAAATAAATCTACATAAACCCAGATATTACATTTAGGCAGGTGGTAGGCACTTGAAGACAGGTAATGCACAAAACCCAGCGAAATACACGCACACAAACATACAAAAACTGAATTTGGCTGAAGTATGTGGCCCCTCCTGTTTGCTGGATCCAGGCGAGAAAACTTGAGTGTTTCGAGTTCGCATGGTACAACCGGAGATCATGCCAGGAAACACGATGGGGAGAGAACAGATTGCTTCCCGTCACCGAAATAGATGGTTTAACCTGTTTACTATGTACGGCACGCAGTCGTTAGCCTTCAAGAAAAAAAAAAACCACGTTCACAGGCTGTGCGTGTTTGCTGGTACTGCTTGCTTCTAGATTTGCGCCTCGTTAACTCCTTATTGAAGGAAGTGAGGCAAGAAAGAAACCAGGTCTTGGTTTGTGTAGGGGGATGATCATGCAAGAGCCAGCGAAGCAAGAGGACAACCTAGGGGTGAGCCAATAGCAAAGTGTGTTCTAGGAGGGCGATCGTGCGGCCATCCTCGCGCTGCCCGCGCTTGTGCAAGGCAGCAGAGCCCCAGTAGCACCAATCAGTCATTGGTGATGCGAGTGAATGACGAAAGGGAAGAAATAGGAAAGATGGGACTGACTTCCCCTTCTTTCTGTCCTTCTGCGTTGTAACCTACCCTCCCACCCTGGGCTCACGCTAGGAATTTTTGAAAGGCATTTTCAGAGGGATAAAGGAAAAAAATCCGGTATCTGTAATTGTCATTGCAGACGTTTGTCGAGTCATAGAATGGTTTGGGTTGGAAAGGGACCTTAAAGATCATCTAGTTTGAGGAAGTCACTGAACCATGGAAGCTGCCAGCTACTTTGGTCTTAAAGCTTTGGCCCTCTATAGCTGCTTCTGTCTAAGGATGTCACACGACTTTAGAGACATTGATAAGGTTGGCTTCACAATGCTCTGTGAGAGGAGGAGAACTGATTTATTCTTCGGGTTTGTTCAACTGAAGAGCCATGATGGGCAAATTCATTTTAGCTTAGCTACGTGGCTTCGGATACTTTGGCCTTGTTTGGATCTGTCACCTTTGTGAACTCAAATGTTACTGCCCAGGTGCTGGAGGGAGCAAAAGGGAACATAATTTCCAACTTGGACCACGGTCTGAGGTATTAGCTTAAACCATCATTGAAGTTAGGTTTCTGCTAGGACCAAGGCAAGATTTCTCCACAGCAGGCAACCTCTGAGAGAGGGTAGAGAGAACAAGATCCCAAGAGAATGCCACGATTCATTCAAGAGTTGGAGTCCTGTGTGCTTCGTCCTACGTCTCAAGGGAAGTTTGAGACAAATCAGCAGAGAGATTCCACCTTTCCTGAATCCGTATTTTGCTTCTTTAGCTGCCAGTTTACTTTAGGATGGAAAACTGCAATGGGCAGGCCCAGTGTTTAATTTTTTTTTGTTTCTTTTCTAGAAAATAAAAACTATCTGCAGTATTAAAAGGCTATCAAAGACTTGTTTAAACAAGCAGCTGAAAATGTGGCCATAATTGGGAAGAATTTTGAAGTAGGAGTTGTTGAGTCAGGAGAAGTGGAATTTTGTAAGCACATTCCTGAGGGAGTGAGTGGGAGAAATCATTATTTCTGGTGAGAGCATGAAAAAGCGTACACGCGTTTTGGGGTTTTATTAAAAGGTATAGTACGCTTCGCATGATTCCACTTGTTCAGCAAGCTCATTTAAATCCATCTTTTCCATCTGTGCGCTAATCAAGATCTCCGGGATAGTCACGCACTTGAAATTTTTGAACATTGTGAGATGGTTGTTTTGTTTTATTGTCCCTGTCTCAGTGACACACCTTGGAAATAACAGATTCGAGGAGAGAATGAGAATTTTCTTTCTTTCTTCTCCCATCCCAAGAGAAGACAGCAAAAAAGAAAAATGTTTTTTCAGCTAGAAAAGCAAAAGAAAAACAGGTGGATGAGCAAAATACAGTGCTTTTTATTTTGTTGGCTCCAGGATTCTGCTTCTTACTACCAGAATATCTGCAACTATATTAGAGGTGGTGTAAACGTCAGAACTGTGACTTCCTCAATCTGACTCCCGTTTTGCTCTTTCTGGCGTAGTAGAGCTAGAGGTATTTATCTCATTTTTCTTCTTCTGAGATGTGAAAAGTGTCCCACCTTGTACTGGTGCATGAGACCAAGAGAAAAACAAGAGTTGCAGGTGATGGTGGGCTTTTTTTTTTTTTTTTTTTTTTTTTTTTTTTTTTTCTTTTTTATTTTTGGAGACTGAGTCTGCAGAGCACTAGTTAGGAGTTCTCACCTGCAGCGTAGCTTGAGACTCTGTTCAGCGTTAACATGTTAAAAAGAGCAACAGATGGAGATGTGGGCTGCTTCAGATCTCTGGCCACAGTGCTAGTCATAAAGGCTGATGTGTCTATCTCTTCTAAGACCTTATCCAGTTGATACTTTTGGTAGCATTGTTTCCACTGAAAGGTGGGATTTCACTGGATTTTTTCTATTTTTTTTTTTTTAATGGAAATATTATTTCACCAGAAATCTGACTGAATTAAATTACGCTGACTTTTCAAAAGTGCTTTCAGTGTGCTGGAGAAGTCTAACATGAGGTGGGAAAAGACAGCACTGTGAATATCCATCCATCCTGCCTGCTGATAGGCTATTTGAAATGGGGGAAACCTGTAGAAAATGCACCAAATTGCTGAAGCCTTGCAGAGAGCTGAATAGGTGAACTCGGGCAAAGCAGTGATGGTGCTGCAGAAGAAAACCATATCAACCGGAGCAGAAGGCAAAATCAGAACTTCCCGTAGGTGAACCCATGAAGCTCATGTTTGTTTGGTCCCAGTGACCCCAGTAAGGAACCCCAGTGAGGCTTTTATTCCAGCACATGAAATCCTTAAATGTCACTGACGGAAAGGATATTTGTATGTTTAAAAGGAATACCGATGAGAGATTTTTCCGAAGCAAATGAAATAAGAAGATGGTTTGTTCATAAGCAAGTGCTCTAAATCATGTTGAAGCTAAGGGCTCAATTGTGAGTTCGACTGAGAAGCAGCTGGAACAGCTATTTCTGATCTTGGACAGGGAATGCAGGTAAGCTCAGAAGTGAAGTAGGTGTTTTCCTTCTCAAAGCAGTATGCTAGGTTAGATTCTAGATTTGGAATTGACTGGAATTTCAAGCATGAGGGTTTTTTTCCTTCATCCCACAGGAATGAGAATGAAGATAGATGGGAAAAAGTAGAGAGGAAAGAGAAGATACTCTTCCCTTATTCCTTTTTTAGTTATATGTTTGGGAGTGGCTAACTTAATTTATATAGAGGATGAATTCAAAGTTGTCTGAGCTTTACTGCTTCTAATATATTAGAATTCAATTGTCCGCATGCAACCAACCTTGATGTTAATATTAAGTGGAAATTTATTGGCCTTCCAGTTGACTCGTAGCATTGGCAACAAACAGAATTACTGTCGTGGGGTTTTTTGGTGGTGTTTGTTTTTTTTGACAGACAAGGTTGATGAATTTCCCACAGCATATGAGATACGATTTCAGAGAGACAAACGAGAAATCAGTCAATGGGTTGGAGAAACACAGTTCAAAGACTTATAGTTCATAAAATATTTCTGTACTGTTAGGAAAAATAAAAGGGAGAGGGAGTATATGTAACATACCAAAGAACTGAAGCGCCAGCATCAAACTTTCTTTGACATCCCACAACTGAACCTAACTTACATATTTCAAGAGAAAGCGTGACCAGCCGTGGCTTTTCTGCAAGTGTCCCAGGTTCTGTGCCAATTTCCAAATACAACAATTCAGTTCTTTGCTATTCTATTGTTCTTGGGCTGATGCGTCATTTACAAGCTATGCTCACTGCGACCGAGCGCAGAAAACTAGTTTGCCACAAGATTTATTTTTTTCCTGCATAATAATGCAATCTGAAATGAAAGAGGGGTGGAAGGGAAGCAACATCAGAAAATTTACTGCACGGTTTAAACTCGAGTGATGTTCCAAAAACAAACAAACAAACAAAACCACCACCACCTTCCCCCAAAGAAGGAAAAAAGTCTTAATTTCCATGCAGTAAAAGCCTGGGAAGTAATTGTGTTGCTTGGTAGCTAGCTCATGTTGTGTTTTACACTGTTATTACATATTGTCATGCCTAGATAAGACGCTTTTTGAATTTCTTTTGAGTTTAGATCAGTAGCTATTTCTTTTTAAAATGCAGCACTTCCATAACAATACCTCCTACTGGCTTTATGTCTAAAATATGTACTGCAAGTTGTAAAGGAAAGTACGCAAAAAGTAATGAAAGCTTAACTTAAAGTTTCGGGTAATGTTAATAGCTGGATCAGGCCCTAATGAAATCACTAAGCTCCGCTCTGATTCTAAGGTGCTTTCCGTGGATTTTTTCATCTTTCCCTTCTTTCTTTCATTTCCTTTCTTCCTAATATGGTGCAGCAGTCGCCGTTCTTCCCAGGAGAGATCGATGCACCTTTCCCTAAATGACCATCAGTACTGCTTCCCTGTTGGTTAGATAGATTCTATCAGAAAGATGGAAGAAACTTCATTTTCCCAAGTCAGAGCCAAAATACATGTTTATCCTAGGCTCCTGGCTCACCAAGGAATGCCAGCTAAGGCTTTCTGGGTCTTTTACTGCTATTGCATTTTGTTGCTGCTCACTCTTTAGCCACCTGTCTTGGGTTTTGATTTTGACCAGGCATACGTAAGCCTGGTTTTGGAAAGCAGTTGCTTGATTTTAACACAAATAAAAACCAAGGAGTTGGTCCTGCAATTTATAGAGCGCTGCTCGTGAAAAGCCGGGCATGAAATGAACCGTTGAGGAATTTGAGTCATGCAGTCAGATTACCAGAATTCAAAATACATTATGTGCTGAATATTGAACAAGTCAGCTGGGACAGTTAGTGAAGAACTGGTGCGTTTAGGCAGCATTGTTAAGTTGCAGGGGCACATGTGCAGGACGAGTTGAAGATGTGTTTTAGTGTTTTATTGTTTCCCTTGTGAGAAACCTGGTTAATTGATCCTTGATGAGCCTATTGCTCTCAGACAGTATTTGCAAACTTGGCCATAATTTCCTAAGCTCAAGTTGTATGTAGTAAGGAAATGCAGTGCAGCAAGTTTCAGGTTTGGTTAATGTAGACGGACAAAAATCCATAGAGAAAATTGTCAAGACAGGGACTTGATATAGTTTGTAACAGAAAGTCAGTCAGCATCGTGCATCCAACTATGGTCTTGCTTTTCTAACTTTTCCTTGTGCTTTCTTTTTACGAGCTCTCTTGTTTTCTGTCTCTGGGGCGCTGAACCGAATCGTGGACTTTTTCTTGTGCTGTTGTGGAGCCCCAGGCTGAGGCTGGGAAGACCAAAGCTCTTTCTACAGTGATGCCCTTGGTGGTGGGTTACTTCTGTGAGATGCTTCATTTTTCCTGATGTCAGAGCGCCTGTATTTAAAATAGGGATGTTGATTTATCTGTTTTGTGGGATCCTTTGAGACTGAAAAGGAAAAGCTGTGTAAATGAGTTTTATATGTTGTTATTGCTAATAGGAAAATATAGATAAGAATTTTGTTTCTGAGTTAATGAGAGGCTCCCCGAAGGGTTTACAGCTTCTTCTGGGCTACTTCCCTCCTGTGTGACCCATTAGAGCTACGCTGAGAAGGCAGGTTTAGTGAATGGAAAAGTCTCGTACAAACAAAATCCAAGAGATGCGATGTTCTGGTGTTCGGTAGTTTTAGTGATGTCTGCCCACTCTCCCCAGTGGAGGTAGCTCTGTGGTGTTGTCACAGCTCATCGGTATTATACGGTCGTAATGCAGACGGTACTACACAACGTCAGAACTTACCGTGCGTTCAGTCGCGCTGCTTTTCTCCCCCTTTCACTCTCTCGGCTTCTCAAGAGGAAATAAATATTTTGTCCTTGCGTTCATAGCAGAAACCAAACACGCCTGATTGTTCTTTATTCTCCTTCCCTCTTTTCCCTTTGCAAATCCCACAATTCCCATATTCCTTTCCCCACATGAAGACGAGCGTTGAAAATAACAAGAGCAGACTCTGAATGATGATGCTTCATTTGTTTGGCATTACAGCGTTTTGTTCCTTTTGACGTTATTGACGTGGTTATTAACCGCTGAAATCCATAATTTCACAACCTTGAAAGGACATAAGTGATGTGGGAGCCACAAGTTATTTGCCACTGACTGAGTAATGTTCCATGCAGTTAATTGAGCTTGGAAAGGAGTAATGGGTTATGGTCTTAGTGTCGTCTTTTTCAACAAACACTTGGCTCCCACAAGAAACCCTAAGGATGAAGATAAAATGTAGCTTTTCTGTGATGATGGCAATTTTGGTTTGGAATCTCTGAGAAGGCAGAGGATGCCCTTTTAATCTCCATTTTGCAAAAGAAAAAAGACAGAGGAAGATTACATTGTTCATGTATTTACTTACACGATATCCAGTTGTACTGGGGAAACAGGATGACAAATTAAAATAGAGAACAATTTACTCATCTCCTTTGGCAAAATAAGCATTTTGGAAAGTGTATGTATTTTCTTCTAATAAAAAAGATGCCGTGCTACTCGAAGGACCCAGACGTTGTGTTAGACCTCCCCATGCACGCACAAGTATGCATAAAGAAAGCTGGAGAGGGACTTTTTACGAGGGTGTGTAGTGATAGGACAAGGGGCAATGGCTTTAAATGGAAAGAGGAGATTTTGATTAAATCTAAGGAAGAAATTCCTCACTCTGAGGGTGGCGAGGCATGTTTTGAGGCTTTGAGCAACCTGGTGTAGTGGAAGGTGTTCCTGCCCATGACACGGAGCTTGGAACTAGATGATGTTGAAGGTCTCTTCCAACTCAAACCATTTTATGGTTCTGTAAGTTTGTACCCACCTTAACAAATTCAGTTCCCCTGGCTGGAATGCAAGGGTTACAGAAAAATCTTGAAGGACCAGGGATTTTTTTGAAGGAAGCTTAATAATACAGATTGGGAATCGGTGGTCTTTTTTTAGTTGCTGTAAGTTGTATTGATTTTGTGGAGATTTAGGGACGTGTTTTTGAGAATCCCATCAGGTATCTATTTGTGTCTTTAGCTGTAAAAACGTTTATAGACTGGTTTCTAAAATTCTTGTGATATTGCAAAGACTGGAAGTGCACTCAAGCATCAGTTCCAGAGCAGGCAGTTGTTTAAATCCATCCCGTTCTAGAAAGCTTTTCTACCTCCAAGGAATTTAACCAGGTGTGGAAGTCTGTCTGTACAAAGGGATCTTCCTGAGTCAGAGCTCTGTAGGTATTTAATGAAACAAACACTTTGGTAAATGCTAAATGTGTTTCCCTTTCTCCTTAACAACTGATATTTCTCAAAGAGTCACTACTTTGAACTTTTATTTTTAAGAGAGTTTTATTTGTCATGGCTCCAAAAGAAATATTTGGAACAGTAAATACCTCACATCCGAAAAGATCACCATTTAAATTACTTCATTTTTTCTTAATTGCTTTTAATTTACAGTATTATGTTGATTTTTCTCTTTCGGCTGTTGAAGTTAGCAATAGAAATTCATGGGCTATGACAGTGTGTGCAATCGATTGGTAACACAACACCATAATTTATGCTCATTCTTTCTGTATAATATACACGGGTGGGATGTAGTGAACTGGAGAATAAGGACAGCGTACAGCTGAACGAGAGCAATATAAATGTATGAGCATCTTCTGGTTCGACTGCAGAACAAAATGGGTTACTGTCAAGTACCTGCCTGGTAGTGACCCATTTGAGTTCCGTAGAGCGTGGAAAGGGCACGTAGGTCCGAAGTACCAAAATAAGAGATCTCAACAGGGGCCCTGGGGAGTCAGCAAAAACTTTGTCTTTGGTTTCGATGTCTGAATTGGGCCGATAATCCCATCCGCCTCTCCCAAGTTATTCCTTGCCTTGAAGTTACTCTGTAGTATAGTATAGGATGTTGTACATATAGAATGGCATACCTCCTACTGCAGTATGAGTGATCTGCGTTTTCAAGAGGATATCTGTCCTTAAATCGCTTATCACAGGGTATATGATCACTCCATTGAACAGATGTTTTCAGGTAGGGGGGAAAGAAGCCCCACAGAAGGCAGGCGTGCAGCGTTGATGGTATTGATACATAGGTTCCATGAATGGCCTAGATTTAATTGTTTAGTATCTCGAACGCATACTGCCAAAACTCCGTGTGTGTCCGATTTACACCTCGCTTATGCTTATCCAACTCACTCTGTTACATGAGTCATTCTTGTGGTATTTTGTCTGGGATCAAAATCACCTACTAACATCTTAAATCATTAAGATATTAACGTTTTATAGCAAATATTTTATGTATGCTTTGTCTGGTTTTAGACATGATTGCTCCACGTGTTAAAGACGTGGTTTCTGGATTTTTGTCAGACTAATAATAATTAGGCACCTGTTTCCATTCACCCCCTGTCTTATCCTCCAGTTTATTTCCAGGTGCTATTGCACTGTGGTCTCAGTTCCCGGTAGGCTTTTGGACACTCCTGCAATGCAGACAGTAAAGGAAGACATGACTGAGGAGCAGCATAAATGAGAAATTACTGCTCGTTAGGAAGGATTAGGGAGCGTAGCAGTGCTATCTGAGATAGCTAAGCCGGCTTTAGGAGGGAAATAGAGAACTGTTTATCCAAATCACTTCATTATTCAGTCACACGGAGGCCTAGAAACCAATGTGCTGTTAACCTCTGTCCCTTATTAACTCTAGTTTCTTCTCTTCCATGCTGTAGGAGACTGAAGGGAAGGGGAAAGTGTAGCCGGATGGTAGAAGGGGAATTGGCCGTGTTCATGCCCTTGCATCTCGCAACTGTCAGATGTGTGGGCTGCTGTTAATGGCTGAAACAGAGAGCTTTCTGATCCCACTGCCCTCCTGCTAATATCTTTCCCTTGCCTCTGCCTAATTTGGACAGAGCGCAAAGACAGCAACTCGAACCCGTTTGGCACGGGAGCAGAAAACAGCCCTATGAAGTACTGAGCTCCTGGCACTGGCACTGGCTCGTGGCGGTCGGAGGCAGCTGGGGGAGCCGATCCCAGGAGCCTTTTAGGATTTGCTCCTGTGACAAAGGGAGGGGTTACAGTGGGGTGAGCATGACACCTACTGAAGTTGTTTTGTTCCTTTCGAGTTAGAATCATAGAATCATAGAATCATAGAATGGTTAGGGCTGGAAGGGACCTTCAAAGGTCATCTAGTCCAACCCCCCTGCAAGGAACAGGGATATCTCCAACTAGATCAGGTTGCTCAGGGCCTTGTCCAACCTGGCCTTGAACGTCTCCAGGATGGAGCATCCACCACCTCTCTGGGCAACCTGTTCCAGTGTTCTACCACTCTCATAGTAAAAATTTTTTCCTAATATCCAACCTGAACCTACCTCCCTCTATTTTAAAACCATTACCCCTTGTCCTATCATAACTGGCCATCCTGAACAGCCTCTCCCCATCTTTCCTGTAGGCCCCCTTGAGGTACTGGAAGACCGCTATAAGGTCACCCCGGAGCCTCCTCTTCTCCAGGCTGAACAGCCCCAACTCTTTCAGCCTGTCCTCATAGGAGTTCCAACATACAGAACTTTTAAGAGAGAAGGGAACCAGTGACCACAATGTTTAAGGATACGTGGGAGGAGAGTTCAATTTGTCTTCACGCTTTTATTGCTTTCCGTGTTAGTAGGGGATTTTTTGAAAATCCCTAAAGTAAGAAAGACATCGTGCTTTCAATAGAGGCATTTTACTTTCCTTTTTATGCTGTACTATGCAGTATGTTGTATCTCTGATGTGTTAGTTAAAAATTTGTCACATAAATGACTGACAGCCCTGAAACGCTGCTCCCCACTCCTTCCTTCCTTTGCTGCAAAAGCACACCTACGTCTGCATCCACCCAGAGAACGGCAGTGAAAGCACTTCATTTCCATGTTGAATTTCCCCTGTGAATAAACAAAGATGTTTCATTTCCCCATGTTGTCAATCAGGAACCTTTCATCTGGGACCCAGATTAATAAAATACTTCATATCTTATTTCTTTGGGAACAGCACACAGGGCCTTCGACACCAGCCATTGGCTTAACCAAAACCAGACCTGCGTGTTGTGGCCAGTTTTGAAAAATGGATTTTAATACAATATTTCTCAAGCAAATCGGGGAGTAGAAAGGAACATCCAGTAGTGCTAACAACAGTCTGAATTTAATGAGGAGGTAGGATCCAGTTCAGTAAGATCCAGCAATACGTGACAGAATTTGTATGTAACTGCCGGTAATCGTTGTAAATAAGTAGATGTTTGTAAGTGCTGTGTGTTAACAAATCCCGTTACAGACTGGTTTTAGCATCGGGGTGAGGCTCCTTTGTGTCCTGCTGATGTGTTTTTTATCAGAAGACTAAGAAGGCTGTTTTGTCCGTTAGCTGTGTCGTGTGACGGACGTAGTGCCGTCCCCAGTCAAAGGGACGAGAAACACAAAAGACCAAGGAACTAATAGGAGGGGGTCAGAAGGACAGAAGAATTAGAGGTCAGTTGCAGTGCTCAGGCTAAAAACTGCGCAGAAGCCAGGAGAAAGTGTGTCTCTTGGCTTCCAGCCCTCTCTTTCAAGTCAAGGTTGTCCCTTTCGCTAATGATTGAGTGCTGCTGCTGTTGCCAGTAAACGTCAGCCCAAAAAGCTATCCATGTTGTTGAAAAGTCAAAATGCATGGGTTTTTTCTTTCTTCAATCCAGATAAAGCTGTTCTTAATGTTATTGGGACTGTAGCTTTTCTTGGGAAAGTTTCTTGAGTTCTAGCAGAAGTTGTGGAGTGGCATGGAACGATTTCTGGCGTGTTTTTGTCCCAGGATACCTGTAGCGAGAACGGCGAAGGGCACCGTTATCTTGGTTGACAAGAGTGCTGGCGTTCAAGATCTCAGACAGGAGGTGCCTGGGTGGGCATCGCAGGCTGCGTGAAACTTCAGGTTATGTCGCTTAAGAGGATTGAAGTGGATGGCGCGCTCTCCCTTTTTCAGTTTTGAATAACAGCTTATGGTTTCATGTGCAACCGATGTGCCGGCAGAATCCTTTACAAGTGTCTGGAAATGTGTAATTAAGCTTTAAACAGGAATGCTCAGCTGCGTCACGTTGCTCTAGGTGGGTATCTTGCTGTGTTGAATTGCCATGTGATACGTGGGAGGTGAAGGAAGAGATAATTTCTTTTTGATGCAAATGTACATGTTTTACAGTAATGTTATACGATAGACTGCGTTAAGCAGAACAAATAGAGTAGCAAAGTTGAGATGAAAGAGAAATAATCATCCGAGAGTGTTTCTCAATTAAGCGACATTGACAGTGAGTCTCTACACGAGAAAAGGGGTTTCATGCATTCGTTCAGGGCCTCATTTTGATCTTTTGATGACACTGAGCAAAAATTTATCTAAAAGAATGTTCAGTTGACAGTGATGGAATTGATCCTTCTGTTGAAGTGGCTTCATATTGATTAAGGGGGCTCGATCTCCTGTAATAGGTGCTTTGAGACAGTTGAGTTTGAGACATATGATAGAGCAGGATAATAGGTGTATTATAAATACTAAAGAAAGATTGTGGCCGTTACCACTTGATCAGCATACTCTCAGTAATAATTTGTCTCTAATTTTCAATTAATCTTCAAGACTAATCTAAGGCTTCAAAAGACACTTAATGGCTTACGATATACTTGAGCTCACTAAAGCGACGAAACTGTGACATTCTCCAATGTCGCGCTCAGAAATGGGATGTTTCTGTAGTTGTTCAATGGTTGATAGAATATGACAGCTGTCTCAAAGTTTGGATGTGGTGTGAAGGTATCTAAAACACTTGAGATGTCTCCGAAGCTTCGAATAATCCTGATTTTTTTCAATATCGTAACATTCTTTAATTATAAAGCAATTATCTCTCTCAAATGATAGCATATAAAACCATGATATGGTAGTTGTTAACTTACATTTTACATCTTGTCATTTTGTCCTCGGTCATCCTTGCTGATAATTCAAGGTCATTTTACGGCATTTAGATTGATATAGACTCTAAGTACTGGATATATGAATAATACATAAGGACAATATTAATTCAGAAATAGTAATAAATGGTCAAAATGGGTACGTCAATTAAAGTGTAAGGAAAGAAAATAACTGTTTGGCTGCTACCTTAAGGACAGCTATCAAGTATGTCATTTTTATGAAAGATGTCTTCTTCTGAAAGACAACCATGTAATGAATATCTTTCACGTCCTTTAGGTGCACTCACTGAATATATTCATTGTATATAAAGATGAACTAATTTTTCTAAACTGCCACTGAATTACAAGTTTCAACCTTGAGATTTTTAGCTGGAAAAATATTTCACGCATGTATGTGGCAATTTCTTTTTTTTTAATGGTCATGTCATAACTCCTGTGTTATTACCAATTAATGTATTCTTTCAGGCAGAATGCTTCAGTGACACATGTTGAAATTTACCCTGTCTGTAAGAACGATTAATCCAGGATATGGAGAGTATCTGGGATGGTATTCTCTCCAGCACAGCAGCGAACACATGGGTTAAAATGAAGGCCACTTTTACACACTTACAGAACTCAGGAGTTAAGTGTTACAAACTGGACATGCTGTGTCCCTGTTCCAGCATGCTGGTCTTGCTCCAGCCTCATGGGTTGCTTGCAACAGGGTCTGCAAACCACTTTTTGAAGTATCCGAGGAGGGAATTCTTCCACATGCCAATTTATGGCTTTTAGACTCATAGAATCATAGAATGGTTTGGGTTGGAAGGGACCTTAAAGATCATCTCGTTCCAACCCCCCTGCCATGGGCAGGGACACCCTCCACTAGACCAGGTTGCTCAAAGCCTCATCCAGCCTGGCCTTGAACACTTCCAGGGATGGGGAAGCCGCAACTTCTCTGGGCAACCTGTTCCAGTGCCTCACCATCCTCAGAGGGAAGAATTTCTTCCTTAGATCTAATCGAAATCTCCCCTCTTTCAGTTTAAAGCCATTGCCCCTTGTCCTATTACTACACGCCCTTGTCAAAAGTCCCTCTCCAGCTTTCCTGTAGGCCTCTTTAGGTACTGGAAGGCTGCTATAGGATCTCCCTGGAGCCTTCTCTTCTCCAGGCTGAACAATCCCAACTCTCTCAGCCTGTCTCCATAGCAGAGGTGCTCCAGCCCTCGGATCATCTTCGTGGCCTCCTCTGGACCCACTCCTACAGCTCCATCTCCTTCTTGTGCTGGGGACTCGAGAGCTGAAGGCAGTACTACAGGTGAGGTCTCACAAGAGCAGAGCACAGGGGCAGAATCCCCTCCCTCGACCTGCTTCCCACACTGCTTTGGATGCAGCCCAGGACACGGTTGGCTTTCTGGGCTGCCAGTGCACATTGCCGGCTCATGTTGAGCTTCTCATCCACCAGCACTCCCAAGTCCTTCCCTTCAGGGCTGCTCTCAATCCGTTCTCCACCCAGCCTGTGTTTGTGCTTGGGATTGCCCTGACCCACGTGCAGGACCTTGCACTTGGCCTTGTTGAACTTCATAAGGTTTGCACAGGCCCAATCCATTTATCTCATTTTCTTCTGTTTTCCTTCCTGTAAAAGTGACTGAAGCAGGACTAAAAAAATGCACCTCTTACTAATGGACTGGTATTTCCTTTGCCATTTACGTGCCTTAACTTCAGAGAAATATGCAGGCTTTGTCTGTTTATGTGAACTTCTCTTCTTGCGAGCGCAGCTCCGGTATACTCCCGAGCTCACAGCCACGCAGTTCTTTTCCTTGTAACACGTTGATGAGGTGTCATATCCGATGGGATCTATTTTTGCTGAGAGCCCAGAATTTGATGGCAACCTCTGGGTTTGCGGTTGGCATGCGAAGTATTTCGTCACACTTTTCTTTTTGTGTCACTCACATGTAGACATGAAACTGAGAACACTGATTATGCAATCACGCATATTTCCGCCCCCTTTCCTTTTTTCTACATTAATAACATTCGGTGATAAAAGTTGGAAATGTTGTGCTCTGTTTCCACAGCTGCATCGAACTGGGAGCAAAGCAAACAATAACTGCATAGATGCATGTGCGTTCCAGCTGCCGCCGGCTCCCACGTTCTCCTTTATCCTTTTTGTCCTCTCGTTTGAGCAGATAAATTGTCTCAACTGCAGGAAGGGTTAGTAGCGGATATGCTGCCAGTTTAATAACGTTTCATAAAAAATAGGAATCAGTGTACGAAAATACTTATTACCACTTAATTTGTGGCGTGGTTTAAAGGTGAAACTTCTGCTTGAGTTTCACGATACGGTTATTTTTTTTTTTCCTGCACTAACCCCACCTCGCAACCAGGGAGAGTGACCCCGAGGACATGCAGATTAATGTTTCTGTTTCTTTTCTCTCCCAGCTTGGTTCCACGGTCAGCTGTTTTTTCCTTGAAACCTCGCAACTCCAGAGTTTCTTTCTGGCTGCTCGCCAAGCTCTGCCTCATTCCCGGGGTGCCAGTTGCATCGGCAGGAGTTGGGGAGGTAAAAGAGAGTAGAGCTGGTGCATACCCTTGAGATGCAAAATTGATGGGAATATAGAGTCAGGAAGAAAAACCTTTCTTGGGTTGATTCTCCAGCTTTCGAGCAGCAGGGTCCGTCACTGTGCCGGGACATGTGAACACAAGGAATTCACTGGAAGTTCCTCTGGATCTTGCTATGGAGAAAGGTTTATTTTCATTAGTGCTACTCCGGGTGACTTTTCTAGGTGGCAGATGATAACAATGCCTTCGCAGTATAAGCAATCTAGTGGTGTCAGGGCGTTATTCAGATGAGCAAATGTCAGAGCTTGCGTGAGACCCGAGTTTCCAAATGATTTTGAGGTTAACGCATCAGAATCCAAATGGCGTTTGGTTAAACAAGGACACCTCAACTCCTCTAGGTCCTTGGAAAAAGGTAATTGGAACAAAACCCACAACATTATTAGTCCATGAATAAATCTCTACTTTTTTTTTGCTTTCCCTGTATGTGATGGAAGAGATTTAGCTGATTTAAAAACACACAAAAAACCAACCACCAGCTCCCAAAAACTTGGAAGTAGGGCAAGATTCAGAATCTTTCAAGTGAAATGTTTGCAGTAGCAGTGCCAGAGTGATAAAACTGAAAATAATTTGAGTTAGACCTTTTATGTAAATGCTTGATTTAGAAGTGGATATTTTTCTGCTCAGATTTATAAGCACATAAAAATTCAAGGAATACAGCCGAAGGTGAAACGAATGTGTGTGTATGTCTGCCTGTGAAAACTTCAGTTGTAAGTGGGCTGACACAGTGAAAGTCCGCAAAGGTTTAGTGCTCACGTTTAGTCTTTGATGTTGCATTTGCTTCTCTGATCTATCTACATCCTTAGCCCACCTCCTTGTCCCCAAAATCTTCAAATTGTAAGCTAGAGGATAAAAATGGTTAAATGATAGATTTAATATCTCGGAGAAGTAACTCCCTAGCTACAGTACCATTTGCACGTATTGATAGAAGCATTTTATATACTGGGACAGTATTGAAGATATTGCTCTTGTGAGACCCCACCTGCAGTTCTGTCTTAAGCTCTTGAGTCCCCAACACAAGAAGGACATGGAGCTGCTAGAGCAGGTCCAGAGGAGGCCGCAAAGATGATCCGAGGGCTGAAGCACCTCTGCTGTGAAGACAGGCTGAGAGAGTTGGGGTTGCTCAGCCTGGAGAAGAGAAGGCTCCAGCGAGATCCTATAGCAGCCTTTCAGTACCTAAAGGGGCTGGCAAGAAAGCTGGAGAGGGACTTTTGACAAGGGTGTGCAGTGACAGGACAAGGAGCAATGGCTTTAAAATGAAAGAGGGGAGATTTCAATGAGATCTAAGGAAGAAATTCTTCCCTCTGAGGATGGTGAGGCACTGGAACTGGTTGCCCAGAGAAATTGCGGCTTCCCCATCCCTGGAAGTGTTCAAGGCCAGGCTGGATGAGGCTTTGAGCAACCTGGTCTAGTGGAGGGTTTCCCTGCGCATGACAGGGGGCTTTGAACTAGATGATCTTTAAGGTCCCTTCCAACCCAAACCATTCTATGGTTCTATATGAAAAATATCTTACCCACAGTCTTAAGCAGGTAGAACATTAGGCAGCATAAGCCAATACATCCTCTTAATTTATATTGCTCAGCAGAAAGGTACTTTTTGTGACAGCTCATGTTGTCATGTAGAAGTCATTTCCTTCACTTCTTAGCGTTGTTCGGAATTTTAACCAGGACAAAATGCTGCACAGCTGACTTGAGAGTTATTTCCATACCTATAGCATCACTGATGTTCATGGCACAAAGTTTGATTGCTTACTCTGGTCCTGTTTTAGCCAACTACCTGGCTGAAATCACATTCTTGTGTAAACTCTGTGTTGAACTGAAGCCTTAGCTGTGACTTTGGAACCAAGTATCCGGAACTTAGGGCAGAAGAAAGCCACTTTCTCCCGTGCTGCTGCATAGCTGCTCTTTTTGAAAGACGAACTATAACTTCCATAGTAGAGGCTCGAGGCTTCTGAGGATTGTTTCTGAGAAACTGATATTGCATGAAAACCAAAGCTGTTGTGCTAGCGTTTAGAAAATGTATCACATAGAATAGTACACGGTCATGATGGACCATCAATACTGAAGAAATGTGATCGGTGGAGTTGAGCTAACCCAGTCTTGTGCAGAACAGATAGTGAAACTCGCTGCCATAACACGTGCTGAGATGCCTGTTGCCTGCTTAGCAGATTCAGCATAAAACATTGAGGTTTTAGGGCAAATATTTGTGATGCAGAGTCATATTTTGTGAGATTCTGATTCTTTCATGTCAGTCCATGTCTGATCAGGAACTTTGCATCTCCTTGCCATGCTGTTCACCAGCCTCTTTGGAGGGCTGAAAGCAGAAGAGCTTCTGGACAGCTTCTGCTTCCCTCGTGGGCATCATACAGAGCTCAAAACAACTCTGAGGTAAATAAGAGTAAATATAGCTGCCCAAAGGTACAGCTTTCTCAAAAGATTAGGGTTTGTGGGCTCCATGCTAAAGCCTCAGCCCACTCTAAAGTCTTTATTATATCTATTTTCTTGTACTGGTGATTGAGTCCTGCTTCTGATGATTTGCTGGTGACAAGTGGGATGCTGTGGGTTTTTTTTCTCACTAACTTGGACCTTTGAGGACTGGGAACCTCCAAGCAAAAAACATCACTGATTTCTATATTCTTTACTCATATGGAATAGCCATATTTCTAGCTGTTGCGTTATACAAACAGTTTCAGGTAAGATGTCAAAGGTTGTTCTTTAGCAGCCTCTAAACCTACTTTATAGACTGGTAGCTACTTAGTGTATTTTATAGTTTTTAACAAGAAATGCATAATCATCAATAATGATCCCTTTAATTAGCACAGCATGCATACTTCAGTGCTATCACTCTGCAACTCCTTCTGGGAAGTGATTTATTTTTTTTGATTTAAAATATTCTAAATCCTAGGCTGGAGTTTTTATTATTTAAAAAATTGAGAAAATTTTTTCGACATGTTCTGAGCTATGCAAGCATAATAAAAATACATTTTCCACAGGTACCAACTAGAACTGCGCTAGCAAAAGTTCCTGAAATTGGAAGCTTCAAACTGTGCTGCTTTGTTAATCTGCAGTGAGCCTTGAAACAATCTCAGTTTGAAGACAATTAATGCAGTATTTTAAAATTACGAAAGCTTAAAATCAATAGTTTTATACACGCACATGACAAAATTAGAAACATTCCAGCTTCTTTCTCAGAGCGGAAGCCACCCTGAAGTTAAGAGGAAAAATACTCAATAGAAAACTCCTTAGGGAAACTTTTTTTTAAGGAAAACTAGTTTGGCCTACATATGTTTAAGACTGCGTAAGCACCGTGAGGATGTGAGACATGCCAGGAGACTCTCTTCTACTCTACAGACCTTAAGTCTTGCTCTCTGCTTCGGGGGAATCATAGTGAAAATGTACAAAGGCCATTAATCCCCTTCTCTACTTTGGTTTGCTGTCTGGATGAGAACTGGGAAAATAATTTAGCTTTACTAAGGACATCAGAAGAGGGAAGTTAAGCCTCCAAATGTTAACACATTCCTCAAGTGAAGGTCAAATTGACTTTAGTGTCCCCGTGGTGATTTACATCCCCAAAGACTCTGGCACTTGAACGTACAGTTGACCTTTGACAACTTAATGGTCTCTGCACCTTGAGACTGAAGGTAGGAGTAATGTAAAAACCGTTGGCTTAGCTTTGTGTCTTTCTAGATTAAAACGGGAAGGGAAATCACGTCAGAACGCAGATTTGTGAGCTCAAATTTGGGATGAGGCTTTATTTGTTTATTTATTTATTTTAAGAAACCTCTGAAACATTTCTCTCTGCATCCAGGAAGCAAAGGACATATGAAGTCATCCAGATACTCCTTCTGGGAGCCCGTTGCTTTAAAGTTACCACTACAAATAAGTAAACAAAGCAGTGTAAGGGTCAGCTAGCATTAAACAGCTGCTCGCTGGAACAGTTACCACAGCGTTTTCGCGGTAAACATCTGAACAACTTCCTCCCCAGTAAAACTGAAATGAGAGTAGAAAACGCGCAAAGAAGAGCCATCCCCATGTAGGGAGGAGAAATAAATTTTCTGTATGCATATTATTAGCTGAACATTTTACATCAATTTTACTTAGTTCCTTGTCCCACGAAAGTCAAATTTCAGGTATCTAATAGAGGCAGACATGACCTAGAAACTTGGGGGGGTAGGGAGAAAGGGAGCAGAGAATGTGTGTCTAAAGTGCACCCAAATCTTGAACCCCTGTACTTTAAAGAGAATATTGCCAGTCTGTTACCTTTATGTAAGTACTGTCCGTAAAGGTCAAAGTCTAAAAGACTGTACAACTGGATTCTGTGGCCTGTCAGCATTTGCTTATATTTAACTGTTTGCTAGTGTTGTAATTATCGTAATAGATTCCAGACTATTCATGTTCGTAACTTGCTTTCTACATTTGGCATTGCATGCAACCAATTTATTCGGAAGAATTAGCTAGGCGTGTGGTGGCAAGCGATGAAATCTGTAGAGTGTATTTCACAGGCGTTTCATGGCAGTTAGCGGGCTCCTGAGTTGATCTTCTGGAGAACTCCCCCAAAATCGGCATCTGCCTCTAATTTCCTTCATGTTTTGCCTTGTTCAGTTTTTTTTCTTCTCTTGCACAGTCTAAATACAGTTTCCAAACAGTAACGTTGGGACGCTTTTCCTTTTGCGATCAATGCCATTTAATTCCATATAATCACCATCTTTCGCTCACATTACTTTGTCTTCCTGTGAATAGTCTGCCAGTCCTTTGGAAACAAAATACTTCCACTGAAAAAGTAATGTTGGCACATAATGGCTCAATTAGGAAGACGTGGCACAGAAAAATGAACCAATCTTGACCCTTTTTGTGATAGCGAAGA
Organism: Tauraco erythrolophus; assembly: GCF_009769465.1. Taxonomy (NCBI): domain Eukaryota; kingdom Metazoa; phylum Chordata; class Aves; order Musophagiformes; family Musophagidae; genus Tauraco; species Tauraco erythrolophus. The sequence goes on along the minus strand of NC_141469.1, from coordinate 3,932,387 downwards.
ATATTCTGGTAATTATAGGTCAATATTTCTTTGAAATTTCTTTCTTCTTCTCTCTTATTTGGTCTCAAATATTTATTTGAGACCAAAGTCTCGTGAAAAAAGGCAGTGGCAGAGAGCTGAAGCAGGACTGCTGTGTGCGTTGTGGGCAGCGTATTGAACAACTTAGGGAAGGGACTGCTGAAATACGAGGCGTTGCTGTGTGCCAAATGTTTTCCTAAGAAGAATCTGTGTAACTGAGGCTAATTCCTGATATTTTTTGGTTCAGTATTTGTCAGATTAACCGTGTAGGACTTTCATGCATGGGTGTGTAATTGAAAAGCCGTAGCTTGGGAAGCGGTGCGTCGTTTCTGAAATCTTGGTGAGAATTAACTTTGTACAAATACCATACTTTTCTGCATAGGCTTCGCAAAGAAAGAAAGAAACCAGTTTGCAATGTGTCACAAACTGTGTTGCCCATTTTCCCCCAGGCACAGCTTCTGTGTCGAGGAGAAGGGTGGAAGGATCTCTGTTACAACATCACTTTAGAGAAAATTCTGACTTCCAGCAGAACTAGCTTATCAGGGAAGAAAGTGGCTGGCGGGATTAAGGGTTGATCTCGAGGTAGAGGCCATCAAGATTTGAGAAAGCAGAAGCTCTTCACTAAAATAGCAGGGTGGGGACAAGGACTTTTTCAGTTGGATCAAATAAGGGGAATTTAGGGTTTAACAAGGCGGAGCAAAGAGAAGGGGAAGGAAATGAAACGGCTTGTCAGCATGGCTCCCTGAGGACTCGCAGAGATGGAGGGAAGTGAAGAACAGGGCGCTGCCGTTAGCACGGTTGCCTTATTGTAGTTCACCTGTTCTAAAAGGAGAATAATATCGTTCTTGAATCAGGGAGAGACGTGGGTGGTTTTGTGTGTGTGACATTTCTTTTGCAAAAGCAAAGCCTAGCTCCCAGAAAACCCGTAATTTCGAGAGTACGTCTCCTGTGTCAGCATCAGCTTGTGAGTTTGGGGACAACTGGATGGCAGGGCTCCCGATCCACAAACGGGCAACAGAAACAATGCTCTGAGAAAGTGCCAGAGAGACTAAGGAGAGCGGCCGTGCTGCAGCCTTCTGAGCCCAGGCTAGCTTCAAGCAGAGGAGAGCAACACCCAAAGCTTCTGCAATAAATTAGTGAGGCTCGAGCTTCTGGTTCCGTGTAAGTAAGTTCAAGGATGAAATGGGAGTTACACAATTATTGCAGATTGGCAGGCGTTAAAGATGTCTATGGTGCCTTCTAAGATCTCGTCCAGGAAGACATCATATAAAAGCAGATTTTAAGTTATTTATGGACAGGCAGAGCCTAGTGGTTTTAATTTTCTAGATAGCTCAGGAGGCCCATCACATTGGCAATGCTAGCAGAGTGTGTCAGGAAGTCCCAGCTCCTACTACCACAAATTAGTAAAAGGATGGTTTTGGGGAAAATTGACAGTATCGGAGGACCTAGCTCTTTTCTTCATGACTGAGAATTTAATCTTTTCTCCCTCTCAGGGAGGAGTCAACTTGGGTTTGCAATGTGCTATTACATTTTCTTTTTTAGTGTCCAGCTGGTGTAAACGGATTTGTCCTTGAGTTTTTCATACTGAACTACTGCCCATACTGAATTCATTTTCCAGTCGTATGGAGCCCATATGTATTCTTTAAACATAGACTGTACTGCACTGCAGAATTTATCATCCTGTCCTTTAAATATACTGCTGTTAGTGCTCCAAGTCCAGCATATTTATACACTGTAGATATGTTTACCACAAGCAAATTATGAGGCGTTGCAAAAATTGTATTTATCCGCGTAATCTTCTATAGTCCTCATTAAATGGGGACATGTGAAAGCCTTCCGTGGACAAAAAAATGTACCTCAAAATATCCGTGTTCTTCTCTATATAGAGACAGGTACTTTGACTAACTCAGTTCATGGAGGGAAATATTTCATCCAACAGTTAGGCAAGGACAGAAAACAGCTGGTGAATAAGGTTGAAAAGGTTGCCCAGAGAAGTTGTGGCTGCCCCATCCCTGGAAGTGTTCAAGGTCAGATTGGATGAGGCTTTGAGCAACCTGATCTAGGGGAAGGTGTCCCTGCCCATGGCGGGGGGGTTGGAACGGGATGATCTTTAAGGTTCCTTCCAGCCCAAAACATTCTATGATTCTAGTAAGAGATCCAGTGATGAAATCATCACTTCGTTTCGAGTGATCGCTCATAAACCTCTTCCACTGTAACTGCATAGGCATCCTGGAGTTTTGGCCAGGGTAATTGCCGTGCACGCATCCTTATGCCTCTTACTCAGGAGATAAATGCCGGAGCATGGGACCGTAGGTGTTCCGGGAGAGAGCAGAGCCAGGCCCCGTGGTGGGCATGTTGAGGACTGACTCGGCTGTTACAATATTGGTAATATCTCTGCTAAGTCATAGCCCATACACATATCACATGGTGGATGACCAGAAATCAGACCCTCAGGCTTTCGGTATTGCGCGTGCCGTGAGAGCTGGTCCCGAGTCAACGCTGTAGTTCTTGTTCATGATCAGAAAAAACGATGCAGTCATTCTGCTTTCTAGGGTTTGTATAGCAGCGAAGGGGTACTGGAAAGCTCTGGGGGTCTGACTGCTAGCTTTAAAATAGTACTGCTCAAATAATAGTTCGTAGGCAGAGTGTTGCCTCTGAGATCCTTTGACGTTGCTCAAGGTAATCAAAACATGAAAAAGGAGGCCAGCCAGGAGAGAAATGAGTGATGCTGCTGTGTCGTGTTTTTCGGTCAGTCTTGTTGCCCACCAGGCAAAGGAGGTGGAGGAACTGCTCTTACACACTCGTGAACAGAAACAGGTGCCATTCTCCTGTTTCAGAAGATTGAACAGTATGTCCTCATTAGTTTTTGATGTATGCGCTTCCAAATATTTCCAGAGAAAATTGCCGCATCCACAGGAATTTTTGCTGTTATGTTTACACGCATGGGTGTCCATGCGTAAGGGCCTGAGCATTCCTTTCCCTCTCCCCGCCTGATGCCTGTCTCCTCCTTGCCTCCAGGTACCAGATTCACACCGGCCTTCAGCACTCCATTATACGGCCAACGCAGCCCAACTGCTTACCTCTGGATAACGTCACGCTACCTCAGAAGCTGAAGGAGGTTGGTTACTCAACGCACATGGTTGGCAAATGGCACTTGGGGTTCTATCGCAGAGAGTGCATGCCCACGCAGAGGGGATTTGACACTTTCTTCGGCTCGCTCTTGGGCAGCGGCGACTATTACACTCACTTCAAATGCGACAGCCCGGGCATATGTGGCTATGACCTGTACGAGAACGACAACGCGGCTTGGGATCATGACAACGGCATCTACTCGACGCAGATGTACACGCAGAAAGTACAACAAATCTTGGCTTCTCATAACCCCAGGAAACCCATCTTCTTGTACATTGCGTACCAAGCTGTTCACTCGCCTCTTCAGGCACCAGGCAAGTATTTTGAACATTATCGATCGATAAACAACATCAACCGGCGAAGATACGCCGCCATGCTTGCTTGTTTGGATGAAGCTATAAACAACGTAACCCTTGCTTTAAAGAAGTATGGCTACTATGAGAATAGCATTATCATATATTCTTCCGATAACGGTGGGCAGCCCATGGCCGGAGGAAGTAACTGGCCTCTCCGTGGAAGCAAAGGGACCTATTGGGAAGGAGGTATCCGTGCTGTTGGGTTTGTCCACAGCCCCCTTTTGAAAAACAAAGGGTCTGTGTGTAAGGAGCTTGTGCACATCACGGACTGGTTCCCCACTCTGATCACGCTGGCAGAGGGACAGATCGATGAAGATATCCAGCTGGATGGCTATGATATATGGGAAACCATCAGCGAAGGCAGACGTTCTCCACGGGTAGACATCTTACACAACATCGACCCCATTTACACCAAAGCCAAAAATGGCTCCTGGGCAGCTGGCTACGGCATCTGGAACACCGCGATTCAGTCTGCCATCAGAGTGAATCATTGGAAACTACTGACGGGAAATCCGGGATACAGCGACTGGGTACCTCCGCAGGCCTTCAGTAACGCGGGCCCCAACCGCTGGCACAACGAGCGCGTTTCTTGGTCAGCTGGCAAAACAGTGTGGCTTTTCAACATCACCGCCGATCCGTACGAGCGAGTGGACCTCTCTGCAAGGTATCCGGAGGTAGTGAAGCAGTTGCTGCGGAGGCTTTCCCAGTTCAATAAGACGGCGGTTCCTGTTCGATACCCACCTAAGGACCCTCGGAGTAACCCGAAGCTGAATGGAGGAGTCTGGGGTCCGTGGTTTAAGGAGGACGAAAAGAAAAAGAAAGCAGATAAAAATAAAGGTGGGAATAAGCAAAAGAAGAGCAAGAACAAGAAGAAAGCGCATCGGAAAAAAGGGCAATCGTTACACTGCCGTTCACGTCTTGCTGGTGGATAGACTCTAAGCATGCTCTGTTGCCAAGGCTAGGTGAGCTTGGCCCAACTTTCTTGAACTTCGGACAGCACGAACTAGAAATGCTAGTTATGGAGGAAAGTTGGCACCTTTTAGTTTTTTCTCTGATTTCACCAGCACGAGATAGCTCAACACTCTGCCTTGAGTGCACGTGAACATCCACGTGACAAACTTTCTCCTCGACAAGGATGAACGGTGCTCACCCATCACAGCTGCGTTCTAGATAACAATGGCGACAGCATCTAATTGCATGGAACTCATTTTCAATGGGCAAATAGTGGTTCCTTGCCTAAATTAGTTGAAATATGTGGAGAGTATGGAGATGTTTATGACAGATGTTCTCAAACTGACTGATTCTATAGGAAGGAAAAACAGCTGGAGAACCTCTATGGGTCAGAAAGTGTTAGTCACCAGCCTATGACGTTTTTAGATACAGCAAAAACTTGAAGCCATCAGAGTAGCTTTATAGAGGTGCTGGGGAGGGGGCATGGTAGGAGGAAAGCTGCTTTGAATTAGATTTTGTCTGGCTTACATAAATCAGAAATATTTTTTACATTTCCTAGATGTTCTAAGCTCCCCCCATTTGTAGCCAAACCAGAAGGTTGTTATTCAACACACATGAACAGCTAGCACACACCATGGATAATTTATAGACAAAAACGCGTCACCAAAATGAATGTAATATTTAAAACGCTTTAAGATAACGATAGAACAATATGTAAAAGGCATAATTTATTTAACAGCACAATACTTACTTCTCTTCCATTAAAACTTTAATTACTGGATGGTGCAAGGTACCCCTTTGGGTGCTAGGGTTGTTGGGGGTTTTTTTCCTTTGATTTTCCATTTTATTTCCACTCTCTCATTCAGAGTTTTATTTAACAGATCCATGTCCTCAGAGTACTGTAGAAGAAGAAAATACTGTATACACTGCTAGGATGAGAAAGGAGAATGATTCAGGTGCATCGTTTCTTTGTGTGTTTGCCTCCAGTTGTTTTGAATGTAACAAAGTGATTATTTAATTGAGTAGTCACATGAATATTGTTTGGTTTCTGTACAGAAAGGCCATCTTTATGTTTGGGGGGAAAATTCTACTTTAAACCTTTTATTTATGTATCTATTAAAATAGTTTATTTTTATGGCATTCATAAAAGTAGTCTGCCTCTTTTTTGCATCAAATATAGTAATTCTGTCCTTGTTTATTTTTAATGACCTCAGTAAGCTTTTTTATTACTATTATTTTTGGTGCAGGGATGATTTTATGACATTTCGTTTCTGAAACAGAATTTCTGCTTCTAATATGTGTATAATTTGAGACACAGTTCAACCTTTGCCCTTTTCCAAGGTGTCTGCGTGGATGATTAATGGATGTACCGACTGCATATTCTTGGTGATCTGTGCTAATAGATACCACGCATACGCACACAGAAGTTTCAAAATGAATTCTGTTAAGTAAAATTGATGAGTCATTTGTTAAATAGCTATAACTTATTTTGGTAAAATTTAAAATAAGCATGCTTTTCAACTCTGCCTCACTTAACTCAGAAATCACATTTATGTAAATATAGATCACACTTGAAAAATTAAACATTCGTAAAATCAGTGCACACTAAAATCTGAATTGTGTCCAACGCCCTGACACCCCCTGACCTTTTTTGAAAAGAAACTAACTGCAGCCATATACTGCCAAAAGCTGGTACATTCCATATTTGCAGCTCTAAAGCAGAATACAGCTGTCATTAACGGATGCTTAGAAACAAATTCGTCGTGTTTTAGAGGTACTTTTGTGATGAATAGACTGTGGAGAAGATAGAAACGGGCTTCTTGAATAGTTCCCTATCAATAATAGTTATAAAAGGATGATGTATATCTGCGTAAGTGCTTAATATTGTCACTGTTGTTTTTCATATTGTGTGGTCCTTAAGAGGACTAATTAATTTTCTTAGAAATCTGTCTAGCTTTACTTAAAATCCAGACTATTCAATGAGTAATCAGAAACTCAAATGTTCTGATTTCTCACTTTCTTTTTCAAATGTACCATTGATGTCCTTAAGAGAAACAATAATAATGTCTTGAGATAGTATACTCCGAAATGTGTTGGATAAAATTCATGTCTTTGAGAAAATAGATGTCTTTTTGTCTTTGATAAAAAGTGGGACTTTTAAAATTAGCCTGGATCAGCTGTCAATACACAGGTATATGTACAAATTGGACAAATGCAGAAATGATGACTTTTTATCATGTAGCTTTTCTAGTTTGGGACAGAGTGGACATTTCAGTAATAAACATTAGAAGTGAAGGAAGCAGGAACTGATTTGGAAACGTTTTACTGTCTAGTTTGCAACTTAACACGTAAATCATGATGTTTATGTTTGAAATACCCCCGGTGTTGCACATCGAGTTCAACATTAGAAAGAAATAGTAACGTTTCTGACTTGCCAAGGTCATTTAAAAAAGGCCAAAATTAGATGTGTAAGCTAAACTATATGTAAAGAAGGACTAAAGTAGTTGAATTTCTTTTGGCATAATAGAAACAAAGCACTGTAATAAAGTGTTATCCTCATAGAATCAACGATGGCCCTTTTCTGTGAAAGTTTAATGATTGCTTTGGCTTTTACTGGCCTGAAGCAAGCAGAGAGCATTATTCTCTGACAACATTTTATTCTGTAATTATTTATATCTGTTCTCTCTCAGGCAAAACAGGAGTCCCTGAAAGTAATCGATGCAAGGTGGAACAGCGGATCGGTTCTTGCGTGCCTGGGTATTAAACGACTGTGCCGCAAGAGCGAGTGGTTGTAGAGTACGCAACAGGAGGATGTTTTCCACGGCTGCGCTGGCTCTTAGTTAGGCTGATTCTCTGGGAATTGATACTTGGATCTGGTATAGGCCAAAAGTCGGATTTACAGCGAGTTAGAAAATACCCACCATTTGCAAGCTTTCCTGGATCTTTTGCTGATAAGATCCCAATGTGAAAACACCGTGTTGCAATTTTCCTGTCTACTCTCACGTGACTCTGACGATACAAAGGTCTCTAGTTTTTGGCAGCACTGTCCAGCTCTCGAACCTGACTTTTGTATTTACAGAGTTGTAAGCGGTTCATACGCTCTCACAGCAGGATTTCACAGATTATTTATGTCTCAGAACGTGTTCCGTGCCCAGTCTTGGGGAAGGTATGAGAGGTAAACGCTGCAAACGCTTCAAAAAAGGCTACTAGACTTATTGAAACCGCAGTCCTCCACTCTGAAGGAAAGCCCACCGGCCTCCTAATTGCTGGGCAGATGTATCGAGGGAGTCGTCGCTTGACCCAGGCTGATCTATGTGTGCAAAGGTACTCTTGAAAGCTAATTGATATTTGATGTCAGTCAGTAACTGGTCTCTCTACCCACGTTTTTAAGAGATCTAGAAAAAGTCTGGGTGAGGGGAGGAAAGGCAGGGAGGATTTGCTTATTCTTTTGAAGTCACCTCAAGCCTTCTATTCTCCACATGCTGTATGGGTACGAGAAAAAGGCAGGTCTGATATTAATTAACTCTCTGATCTGGTCTTAGTAACATCCACGCCTTTGGGAGGAGCAGCCTGAGCAGTGAGACAATACGTCTTCCTTTCCGATGTGTTGTTGATAGCTGTGATCGTGGATCATCGTGTCTACAACAAGGCAACCTGAAGAGTGCAGGGAAGAAAGGAAGAAAGAAAAACTTGAGAAGGAGAAAAAATGCAACAAACCAGAAGGAAGAAAGGACTGCCTTGTGGTCTGTGCTCCCTGAACATAGCATTTCATGCTGCATTGCTTTTTAAAATTTTGTGAAGTGCGAAACATACTTGTGTTGTCCTTTCAGGTTTTCTCAATTTTATTCTAACGCTCTTTTAATTACTTTTCTAATGATTAGATAATTTTGTTGTGTTAACTATTATTATTATCGTCGTTGTTGTTGTTGTTGTTGCTGTTGTGATATTATTTAGTTTGTCATAAAGTTGGAGATAAAACACTGTCCTGGCTACCGATAAAGACCAGTGGAAGGGAGTGCCGAGAATGGTAAGTAAATCTGAAGTGGCAGTCTTTATGTACGGGTCGTGTCGGAAGATGCGAGGGAAAGGCCGTGCAGTTGCAAAGGTCAGTCATGGAGCGTGAGTTATCATAACTAATGGAGTCATTAGTGTCTGGAGACATCCAAAAGGTTCCTCTGTCTGCTGGGACATGAGACTTTTTGGGAAATGAATTAGGCCATTAAACTTTCTCTTTTTCCCTGGAAGTAATGGGTGCTGATTGGATTTCAAGCTGATGAAAGAGCACTCGTGTTTCCATCTGTGCAGGATTGTACATCATGGGTTATCGGAGGTATCGTCTCGACAACAGCGGAACTCCGGGTTTTGCGGTCACGCTGCACAGAATAAGCTGCTTTTTCTTCCCCTGTGTTTCGTGCGCTGCTGTGTTCAGCAACCAACGCTCACGCTTTGATGCAGCCTCCGCAGTTTGAAAGTCATCTTTTAGAAAGAGCCTTAGCTTTCTGCAACAGAACGTGAGACAGCAGCAAAAATTAGAACATGTGAGGTCAGAGACTCGGCTGCAGCATTTAGGGAATAAACTATGAATTGGTTTGCTGTTAAAATTTATTTCAGTTGAAGTAGCTTCAGATTTGGTTGGTGACAAAGAATAAAAGAAGTTTCCACAATGCAATTAGGCAAAAGAAATTAGTATGTCTGAATTCTCCTCAAACTACAAGGAGATGCTGAATTCCTCCCGGTGGCATTCTTCAGTGCAAAGGCAGGTGCTGGATCTACCAGCTTCTACTCCAAAGGTGGTTCAGAAAATCTCTGAAGAAAGAAAAAGAAAGGAAGAAAATAATCTATGGTATGTTTTATAGGATTTTTTTTTTTTTTTCAGATATGGAGATCTACGAACAAAGAATTGTGCCTTTGCTGACTGTTGTTGTGCGTTTTACATGAATCCTGGAAAAAATACTTGGTAATTTTCAGTATGTAACATTCACAGGTTCCTTTTGTCATCTTGCTTTAAACCCAGTGAATATTCATCAGTGGTGTTCAGGCAAAGCAAGTAAAATCTAGCTTACTTTATACTACGTGTACTATAATTTATACTACCAATGCAAGGTCTGCTGCTCCAAAAGACAGCATTAGCTCAGAGAAAGGTGCTGGGATATGCAATGTAACTGTTGACTATTGGCTTAAGTCAGTTAAGACGGCATTAACTTCTCTTTTGCTGGTCTCAATCTTTTATTTTCTCGTTTCCAAGAACAGACAGAGAACGCATGTTCCCACAAGAAAAAAAAAAAAAAGAAAGAGCATCAAATTTAATTTAGCAGTTAGATAAAAGAAGCTGCACTTCAGCATTCCATTCCTGGTCAGCAGAGTATGCAATAATGGACTTTGTTTCATTTCTGTGGAACATTGTTCAAGGTCTTGATGAAGCGGAGGAGTTGTGAAAAAGGCAGGTCAGTGTGAAAATCCAAAAACGTTCTTTTTTCCTGAATTATGCTTGTTTTCACCTGTGCCAAGCAAGTTAATAACACTAGATATAAATGCAGTTAACAGCATGAAAGAAGATGTAGTTAAGTGCTGCCTGGATTTGAATTAATGTTGCAACAAAGGTATATTCCATGAGCTGGTTATAAGTTCTTTCATAAATTCCATTCGTTTTGATTATAATCAGGGCAACGTTGCTCAAGTTTAGCTTATGACTGAAGTAACAGAACTGATTAATGACTGTGACTGTGAATTTCCATAGCGAGTGGAGAACAGGGTCCTGAAATGTCATACCAATATAGCCTGAAAAATGTCTTTTTAAAATTCCTTGTCAACGTCGGAGTCTCAGTAAAAGTCAAGTGTTTAATCGCCTGAAATTAGCGCAGGCCGTGATGTTGCTTGTCGTTCCCTAGATTTGCTTAAAAAGGCCACTTTTGGGAATTACTTGACAAGGACATGTTTCTTCCTCCTTGAAAAGCAGCTGTGCTTCTGCTGGTTGAGATCAGCCGGCGCAGAACGGTGCGCAGGAGAAAGTCAAAGGGGCTTTAAAAGTAAGAGTGTTCTTCACTTCGAGTATATAGAGCGCAGCTTGGAAAAGGTCATCACTAGTATCAGAATCCAGGATATTTGGAGGGATTTGCCAAAATCTAATGCCGCAGACTAATTCACTCCTTTTAGATCACCAAGATATATTTTTCTTTTTTAATATGGCTGGAGAAGGAGGGGAAACATGGCCCTGTGAGAAAACGAAGAGTACCAAGCTGTGACTGGTATCATACATGGAATGAAGATATTGCAAGTTGCTTCAAAGGAACGTTTTGGGAGGGTGAACTGAATGTTATTAAAGAAATACTTCATCTATCATCAGCTGTTTTTCTTCCAAAAACAACCAAGCCAGCCTTCAAAGCTCTGAATATTGGCAAAACTTTAAGGCCAAGGGTGTAACTAGTAATATCTTACCTTTGGGCAACCCTCTTAAAAGTCTTTCCCTGACAGCATACCTTTATAGTGATCGGTTCCAGGTTTATTTGGGTTTTCATTAGCAGATTTCATGACATTTTATTACTCCTGATGAAGTGAATATAGTTAATGTTGATAAAGAGCACGTTGGAGCTTTTTACCAAATTGTGATCTCTTAGCAAGCCCTGTTTCTAATCTACTTAAATAATTGATCTCTTATTACTCCATGTGTCGCTATTGAGGGTTGAAAATTCCATTTACCTCATCTCCATTCCATTTGGACAGCAGGGGAAAGTATCTGTGGTTAATAAAGGTTAAGCTCCACGAAGAAGGGCTTGCAGAGCTAGAGAGGGAGTGCACAGCCCTGGCCTTCAGCCCAGATGACTTCAGCAACTCGCAACCTTTTGTCTTTAAACATGTTTTCTTTGAGATTTTTACTGCCCCTAGATTTATTTTATTTTTCTTTTTGTTCCTTCTTTCTGAAAGGAAAAAGCCTAAATGATTCATTTCACTTTCGACATCGGATGTGAAAGCCTGCTTGGAAACCCCTCTGTGTAGAAAGGCAGCACAAGAAGAACAAGAAGTGCCTGGTTTGCGTCAGGAGGAACGCGCCGTGCTGCTTCCCTTTCCACCGCTCTCCTCAGCCTCCCACGGCCCCGGCTACCGAGTCATTAACAGGAAAGTCATTAAACTTTTGAGCATGTGAGTATGCCAAGATCTAATAGTTATCCCCAGAGAAGGAGGCAGTTGAGATGAAAGGGTGCCCTTTCTGGTTCCTGTCCTTTTTTCCTTCCACGCACTGACTAAACTCGTGGGATGGTCGTATTAAAATCAGTGGATTTTCTCTCTTGCAGGTCCAGCAGGCTGAGATCTCACTGGCATCTGTTTTCTTCCCGTCCATGCCAGCAAACACCAGCGTGAGGACTGGTACTGGAAGACGGTCCTTGAAGTCCAGCTAAAATCACGTCTTTCTCTTCTTAGTCATGGTTTTTCCTCAGAGGTATGCAGGAAGGCATTGCACGTAACGTAATCCTAAATTCAGGTAAATTCATAAACAAATTCTAACTTTTCTCATTGTCCTGTCTGCTTGTACAGTAGGCTTGTTAAATGTACAGTGTCTTGCTAAAGACACAGACTTGCCAGTTTGCCATTTCCTGTACTTTAATTCCCATTTCGTTACTCAAACCTGGTAAATTCTGTTTCACCGGAAGATAACTGTTACTTGAATAAACGTGAAGAAAAGCATCCAGTTCTGATTTAAAGCAGAAAAATACGGAGAACCTATTACTTCCCGTTGTAAATCTCTTACAGTAGTTAATATCTGAGTTAAAACTTTATATGCCTTCTTTCTAATTTGTTTTTTTGTCTGGCTACAGATTCCAGCCTCACGTTATCTTTATCCCCACGACTAGGAGTCCTTTGGCACCTGGTGTTTTTCTCTTACGATCATGCTTCTGTATTGCAACATTTAATTTTTGTAAAAGCTGAACAGATCAGGTCCCTAGAGTCCAGTCACTGTATGGCACTTTCTCCAGTTCCTGAATAGGAGCTGAGGCTTTTTTGCACACCTTCTCCAGTTTTTCCATAGATTATGAAAAATGTAGACATCAAAAGTAAATACAAGATTCCAGTATTAATTTCACTCAAGCTATATAAAGGATATAATGAATTCCATGTCCTTTGTGACTCTCAGATTGATTTAAGGTTCCTCACCACTCCAACCATTCTCCTGGGACGCCTTCATTCCTTGTTTCCCATATTCTGCGCATCAGTCCATCACTGGTTTTGGTAAAACATTTTGTTAGAGAGGCTGAATTTCTAGGATTCTGTGAATTTTTCAGGTTATCCGCATCACTCTGCCGTTGCCCTGTCCTCCTCCTTGTTGCGTACCGCTCCAGCAGCCTCTGTGTCACTTGCAGATTTTGTCGGCAGTCCTTGCGCATGCGCTGGACCCGATCCTGCTTCCCATGAAAGCACCTCCTTTCTGTGATAGCTTCTCATCGACAGCTACTCTGGAGGCCTATCAGGTGGCCATTGCTAACGCAATTTGATGTACGGTTTGCCTGTACTATCAGTTAGTTTAGCCTGTGGATTGCTTGGTTTGAGTAGCAAAACAGTTTCGTATCCAGGAGTCTTCGAAAGGCGAAATTTCATATGATGGAAAGTAGCGGTCACGTTCAAACTGCCCTTGGGGCTGCACTGGGCCTAGAGCATCCCCTGCTGCTTCCATCTTGGGATGGCACTCCCAGGCAAGGAGCCCACGCACGGAACAGGCTGTGTAGTTTGTGTTTATTTTTGTTGTTTTGTTTGAGGCGATCTTCTTACTCCTTAGGTTGTTGTTTATTCTTATACAGAAAAAAAAAATAGAGTTTGTAACTGTCCTGGGAAAACAATCTGATGTTTTCTCTCAGCTATTCTGTCCTTTGTCTCGGCTTCTACAGCTGTTTTCTAAAAGCCCCCTGTGCAAAGCAGAAGATGAAAAGGTAAAAAATAAAGAGGATAGAGAACAAAATCTATGATTATATTTTGTATCTCAAAATATATTAACAGCAGCCATGCTTATAATGTCGAATTCCAGAAAAATATGGATGTCTTCGTGTGAGTAAATTTTCAGAAGTCATTTTTACACATTTCATGATTCCAGAGGGTAGGCACTCTTTAACTCACACTTACTTAAATCAGATACATGATGTTTATATAGATATAGCCTGCATAGTAGCTTTCATTTCAACTTCAGTGGTTGCATTTTCTCAACAGAACATGTTGAAGATCATGTAGGTGCCTAATCATTGCCATAAAATAGCTACTATATTTCCATCTCTACAGATAAATCCTCATTCCATTTTTCCTGCTTCTGAGCGCGACGTGCTGGTTTATCACTGCCGAATGGTGAAATTCATTCCATCTCACTGAAACACTGCTGTGATGTACGTACCCAGGTATTTCTTCCACTGTTTTCCTTCACTGTGTACGCTCCTGGCTTTGAGCAGTTTCTGTGCATTTACTAAATCTACCCTCACAGTTTGCAGCGCAGGTCGTTATTTCTATCCCTGTTTGACATACAGAAAAGAAGACATAGGTTGTTCCAAGGTGACGGAGGACGTCATTGGCAAAGGCTGAGTTCAGGTGGGAGGAGCAGAGGGTAGGGGAACACTCAGGGTGACGTAGTAATTAAAATCCTAAAATCTTTTGCTGCATCCGACAAGATGAGTAATATTTTCCCTATGACAATATCAAATATATTTGTAGAACTGTCTTCTAATGCCAGAATTTCTTCAGTCTGTAATTGCCTAGTGATATTATTTCCCTAAAGATCATTATTTCTTTTTTTTTTTTTTTTCTTTTCACTAAGTACTTTCCAAAGATATGAACAAAAGTAGAGTTGCACTGCAACGGCATCGCTACTGCCGGAAAACGTTAACAGCTTTAATAATGAAAATAGGGCAGGTCTGAGAGTGCGTAGTTACTGTTGTTTGCAGGCCCAGGTGAGATACTTACTGAGTTAAATGGGCTTTTTGTGAATTACTAAGGTAGATGTGACAGCAGTCAAACCAAAATTGCAATTTGTTTGTTACAGGGAGGGTGGATGGACGAAAAAACACTGTAAGTGTAATGTTACCAACTCTGTCTCTCATTTTCAGAGGAAAAGACACGTCGATGACTCTTCTGCGTTGCCTCCTGAGACAGACGACTTCCCAAGGTAAGAATGTGTGTTTCTAGTGCTGTCGTTGAGATTTATCAATCCAATTCTGTAACTGCTTCATATTATGATTCCTTAGTTGTTAAAGAAACAAAGAAAAAATGCCTTTTTATTGTCTATCAAGTGTACTGCATTTACCCAACACTACTGCCACTGCAACATCTCGGGGATATTTTAGGTATCTACCATTCATTATAATCATGCGAGGTTTCTCCTGAACTCAGCCCTCCATCTTTCATTCTTTTCTAGAATTTTATGTCCTGTTTGTCTTTCTCTTCACTCGAAATTCCAATTTATCTTCATGAAAAGCAATAATGCTGTTGATAATTCCGGCTCCGCACTGGTCCTGTAAGCGCGTTAGTTTTTTCAGCAATGCAGATATTTCCTGATCCGTAATACGCAATAAACAGGTTACCCTGTGCAACTAGATGGAAGATTAAATCGGTGCTTTTGTTAGCTAGTTGAAGCACAAGCTTTTGCTAAATTATCCAGAATGCCTTTGCCCGACCATCTGTTTCAAGCGGAAATGAATCTTTGGCTTTAATTATAAATCTCTTATGTATATTATTTTTCTTTTCTAACCTAATCTGCCCTTTTGGAGATAGCTTGAAATCTCCTGGTATCACATGAAAAGTGGGTGTGATTACCAGAGTGGCTGATAGTGTGTTTTCTTTTTTTTTTTAAAAAAAAATTAGTCTTCTGTTAATGACTTTAAATCTATTTATGCCCTTGCTGCAAGTTGAAGCAAGAATCTGTGTTACCAAACTGTGTTTACAAATTCACTACAAAACACTGTGTTAGGAAGCAATCTAAGTGCAAACATGTTAAACCATATGGAAAATCCACCCTAATCTTGCTAAATTGTTCCAATGTTTAATTATCCAGATCATTAAAAGTGTGCACCCTCTTTATAATGTGTTTTTCTAATTTTATGGTCTAGCCCTCTGATCACATTATGATTCTTTACGTGTTCCCCATGAAGGTGTGCATAGATGAAGACCAAACACAGAAAATTCCTGCTTCAGGTCCTGTTCTGCAGCAAAGAATTACTCATCTCAATAAGGATTTGTCATTGAAGTGCTTTGTAGATGTATATTTTTTCAAAAAAGAGTGAAGTCTTTCTTTTTATTTTTAATTAAATGGGGAGTCGGGGAGGGGAAAATGGAGAGCTCTGGTCTGAGGTGTCAGGGGAGTCCTTACTAGTGGTGAGATCCTTTCTAGAGCTCTTCACCTTCATGTAAGGAGTGGGAAGAGGAGCTCTCCTTCCCATTCCTCTGGCAGAGTGTCTTCCTCTTCGTTCCTGTTGTCAGCAAACCGTTCTCCGTTTGGTTTCTTCTAGCTGGGTTGACCAACATGCCCTTCGCATCCAGCACATACTTTTCTCTTCCGCCTACCCAGTCTGAATCATAGTACTGTCCTAACTTGAATCTTCTGTGGTGCAGGGCAGCAACTCCTTTTTATGACCGAGAAAGAAAAGTAAAACAAACTGAGTTAACACTTCTTGGCACGTTTTCCAGCTCCGCTAGAGAACTTGGCCCTTGCTAGTCAGTTAGTCCTTGAGCAAGCAGAGGAATCTTTTTCCTGCCAAGCTGTCTTCCCGAGCAGAGGCCAACTTGTAGCAACGCAGCGCGGAGATGAGTCAATGAAAAATGGGCTTAGGTAAACACTGTTAACTGATGTTACAGAAATTTCTGCCGTGTCTCCAGAGACGGCTGCAGTTATTTCTTCATCCAAGAAGGTGGGGAAGTATTTGAATACTCCTAATTGAAATCCAGTCATCTACTTATAACTTTAACCCCTGCGAATTTTAGTTCACATCCCTCCTCATCATCAGCTGTTGGTGCATGTCATCACAACGCAGGCCTACATGTAGTGCTGTTTATGAAAAAGAGTGAGTTTAGCTCATTCTCTTCAAAGGATTTCTGATTTGGAAGGGTGCCAGATTACCCTTTTATCTTTTTGAAGGTATTTTCTCTCCAGAATGACCAGACTAACTTTTATCAAAACATACTTTATTCAAATGGTTTCCTGAAACTCTTAAACGAAAAGCAATATCTTTTTTTTTAATAAAGATAAAAAGAAATTAAGATGAGAGGTATTTCTTGTTTTGTATAGCTAGTTTGCACTCTACGGAGGTTGATCCACACAAGACATATGTAGGATACTTGCATTAAATCAAGACTTTTAATTTTTAGAAGAGAAATTTCTCCACTCTTCCCTCATGGTCAGTTATACTGAACTTGTTAGGACCATTCTAATTGTACTTTTTCATAGAATGGTTTGGGTTGGAAGGGACCTTAAAGATCATCTCATTCCAACACTCCTGCCATGAGCAGGGACACCTTCCACTAGATGAGGTTGCTCAAAGCCTCGTCCAGCCTGGCCTTGAATGTTTCCAGGGAGTTTTCATTTTGTACAGGAGGTACATTTTATACCAGTATGATTTGTTAATGTGATTTTGCCCCGGTGTAATTAAACCAGGATGCCTTCTACAGTGGTGTAAAGGTGTTTTATACTAATATTGCAATAGATTTTGCCTCCTTCCACAGAGAATATAGACAGATATTCCTATATTGGCTTCTCGAGAAGGCACAGATACTGTCTTTGCCCTTGCAGGGCAGGTTCCCTTACTTTAAGTTACGCTCCGTCGAAGGCGGTGAATCCTTCCTTTGAAAGTGCTTGACCGTCACAGCGCTTCTGTATGACCTTTGAATTGTGTCCATCTGCCTGCCTGGTGATGTCATGTGGTGCTTTGTGCAGTCTTTCTCTCCATGCAGACCGCTCAACCTTGGATGCCATGCCCCACATTGTGCCATCTTAGCGCTCGCTGCCACCGTTAAATCAGCCCGTGGTTTTTGTCCTGTAGGATGTTGCTCTACTAAGCGCTTGTACAGAAAGCGTATTTACATTTAAGGTCTCATACAGCTTCTAAAGGAGTCCCAAGAAGGTTTAGCTGTTATTTTATAGAATGACAGAGGCAAATATCTTGAGAGTCCTCCCTTCTCCTGCTCCCTCATTTCTGTACTGTATTCAGTGAGTGAAAAAGATTCACTGTGACTCATTCTAATTCCCTCCCAAGCTGTGTTCTTCCCTGCAAAGTACAATATTTCTTTTCATGTTCTCCATGAATACTGTGGCTGTGGCTTCTTTCTCCTGTTTTTCTCATAGGGACGTTTAGCAGCAGCTCCTGTAAAGAACAGGCAGCTGAGGAGCATGAGAGGAAAGCTGGTATTATATCTGGAACCACGTCTCTGCACCTCTTGGAGAGTAATATATCAGCTCTTGGCAAAAGGAAACACGCTCCGAGAATAGTTCAGCCGGATCTTAAAGTTTCAGGGCTATGAAATGCAGAATAATAGGAGTAGAGAAGCAAGAGATGGAAGATATCTACAAATTTCTCTTCAGTTCCCTGCAAATGAAGGCTATGGCTTGACACGCTTGGCCTCTGGAAAAAAGATTACATCGGCCACTACACAGATATAACTGGTTTGTGTGAAGCAAGAAAGGTGTTGATGCTTCATCCAGTTCTTCATCTGTGTTCAGCTGAAGACCTCCAAGCAACAAAAGCATTCATCTGGGTTTTAACACCAGTGGATGACTGTTTAAAACACGTAATGTCAATCACTGTGTATGTTTAGTACAAAAAAAAAAGATAAGCCAAGAAACTCGCAAGCATTATCATATGATGTTAGCAAAGTTAACAAATAGTTGTATTTAATAGTCGCATTAAGCAACCTGACCCAGGAACTTGGGCACCTTTACGCTTCTATTCATAAATTCTACTAAACCGATGGTTTCTGAGTGTTTATTGCAAGTGTCAGGCCCTCTCAGTACACACAGTCTTGAGGAAATGGAGCTTTGACTATTTGTTTCGGGCTCCAGCTGCTCTGCTTTGGGACGTGAGAAGCGTGCTCAGCCTCGTTAAATCTGCAGGGCTTGGAAGCGGTGCTGGTGGTTACGCTGCAGCCCATGTTGCGTGCGAGACACAAGTGCCGTAACTCTTTGGCACGAAGCACGGCACACGCGGGAGCTCAGCGGCAGTTCCAGAGCTCACTCTTCACGCATCTCCTTGTTTTTCAGCTGTTGACAAAAAGGTGGGGTTTTTTTAAAAAAAGTCCAAAGTTAAGCAGATGTCCTCGGAGAAGCTGAAGATGGAAACCTTGCTGGTGTCTTGAGTTTTGTGGGTAAAACGTGATACGGTGCTTGATGTTGGATTCTTAAGCACATGGACAATCAAGTTCTACAGGACTAAACTTCCCCAGGCTAAGAGTACTTTTTAAAAGCATGGACAAGCCAGCTATGCTACTGTGTGCCTCTTCGGTTGCTTCCAACCATAAGCAGAGATGCAGAGGCTGTTTGGAATCCATGAACTGTGTGTTTATGGACTTTTTGTCTGAGGGGTCAAGTTGCAGTTGCCAGTAAAGAGCTGATAAAGTAGAAGCAACTTCTGTGCCACTGTTGATGGACAGCAGGGAAATCAGAAGGACATACTAAGTAGGAAATTATTAGTTGGTGAAAGTAGGGAAAAAGAAGGGATCTTTTCCTTTAAGCTTGCTTGTTTCTTGAATTTAACACAGCTAGCCCAAAATACTCTATTTCTGTTTAACTGCTTCTCATTTGCTTTTATATCGCTTTCACCTAGAGTGTGAAGTTCCAAGTCACTGTGAAAAAGCTGCCTTAGGAATATTCTTGGCAATCCTGCGAGCAGAAAGTACAGGAAACCTCACAAGGGAGTCTGTTCCAGCAACATTGCCATCCACGTTTCACAGCTGTGAGGACATGCAAAGCACATTTAAATACCCCCTTTTCCCTTCTGCAGAGCCTTGCCGAGGTAAAAGTACCTGGGACCAGAAATGTTGGGTTAAGTTATGCCACAGTCACGACCCGCTGAGATAAAGAGGGGGAAAAAAAGTAATGATCCATGAGAAAAGTCTGACAAACCAAAAAGGGGGCAAGATTGTATAACCCAGTTAGAGCATGATAGGCTGGCTGTCGGGCAGAGCAGGAAAGCAAAGGGGGAAGGTTATTGAGGGCAAACATTTCTCTGCTGGTTATTTGTTGTGGTTTAACCTGGCTGGCAACCGAACCCCACGCAGCCGCTCGCTCACCGTCCCCCACCCCTGGGGAATGGGCAAGAGAATTAAAGGGGAAAAGGGAAGGAGACTTGTGGGTTGAGATAACAACAATTTAATAATAACAATAATATGAAATTAAGAGTAATAATGATAAAATATAAGAATATATGGAATATACAATATATACAAACAGGTGATGCGTAGTGTAATTGCTCACCACCTGGTGACCAATACCTGCCCCATCTGGGCAAGCAATCCCAAAACAGGTGGTTCCTGAGACCGCAATCCCGGACAAGTGAGAGACCTGAAAAGAGGGTGATAGAGAGAGATGGTACTCGGAGAGTCTGAGTGAGCCCTCGGAACCAGAGTTCCCAGAAGAGAAAGAGCTTCTTCCTGGTCAACCCTCATCTCTGTCCTGGGCATGACGCTGCATGATATGGAATACTCCATTGGCCAGTTTGGCCCTCAATCCCAAATCTGAGTTCAACTCACAAGGGGAATTGTGGGCCCTTTGTCCTGGCCATGTCCCCCCCAGCCTGTCGTGTTCCTGCACACTGGGAAAACACAGGAAGCTGAAAGGTCCTTGTGATGTCTCAGCACCAGCTATAAACATCAGTGTGCTGTCAGCATTCTTCTCATAACGAATCCCAGACCAAACCCAAAACACAGAGCTATTCCAGCTGCTAAAAAGATAAACTATCCCAGCTGAAACCAGGACATTGTTGTAGCCACATTTGGCAAATGTTTGTCAGTGAAGAGGACCCGGGGCAGTGCTGATTGTTGGAAAGAGGAAGGTAGTGTTTTCTCTCCCGTTATGCCTCCAGTGCTGTTTTGTACCACCGCAGCTGTTCTAGCCAGCCAGTGAGGGTTTTTTTAAGATGTGCTTTTGGTAACTGACCATAGGTTAATCTTCTGAAAGCATGTTTAAGTAAGAAAGAAAGTGTAGGCGTTGATGGGGGAAGTTAACCTTTCCAGTACTCTTTCAGGTAGCCAAATTTAGGTGCCAAGCTTCACTGCACAGGTATGTTGGGTTCATCAGTGAATGAAATGAAGTCTGTTGATGATCTTAATGATGATCTTAAATATCATCTTAAGCTCTACGCTCCATCTGAAAAGTCTGTGAGACAGAAGGGGTCCTGACCACCTCATTTTGACCAGAAGATTACTCCTCCAGAGAAGACTCAATGGAGGAGACGTAAGGCTGTATCGTGAAGACCTGAAGACTCCCTCTTGAAGAGGCCAAGCCATGTTGACTTTGTCGTTAAAACACAAAGGCCTTTGGTGCTGAAACAGCGTAAGAGTTGAAAGGAAATTAATGTGATTCAGAACCTTATGAGCTGCTTTCACCCTGGGTTTAAGTGCCGTCTCCCTGAATGACACAGAAACTCAGCCTTGGCTTGTATCTTCTGTGCTGCAGTTTTCAAAGCTCCTCAGGGTGCTCCTAAAGGAAAGGTGATATTGCCAAAGATGGACTGAGAAGTATACCTGCATAATTGCTCCTCTCTTGGGTTTCCATCTCAGATTTGCATCAGCTTTTGCCATATAACTAAGACTTTTGAAGTTCAGTACTTCTAGGATTGTTTTGCTTTCAGGCAGTCAATATATTATTTATTTATTTATTTATTTATGGATATTACTGAATTTTCTCAAGTCTCTATTGGAATTGACAGATCTCTTTTTCTAATCCTGGCAACTGTGATAACCACGTAGCCCTGAACTTGCTATTTAACCCACTTGTGTTCATGTAGGGAAAATCGTCAGAGAGGTCTCCTAGAGTTTAAAAAAATACCTGTATATCCATGGGAATGTGTATATGTGTAAAGAGGCATATCAGGAAATAATCTGCCAGTAATTTAATCAGTCATTTTTATGCAGAGTTCTGACTTGTTGTTTTCTAATATATAATATTGGAATAATGCAGATTTCACTAGGTAAATTAAATGCTGAGTAAAACCCCTGTGAAAATGCAAAGATTTGGCTCAATAAATTAGAATGCTCTACTACTAGCCAGAAAAAAATGCAGTAAATGTTCAAATTCTAGGCTGGTGAATTTATTGTAAGTAAAGTGTGATCTCTAAGTAAGAGTGACTGTTGATGGGCTACAGTCTAACTGGGACAGGGTTCAGGAATTAAAAGCTGGCTTCAGCATTAAGGATAAATCACGTATAGAAATAGAATTTTGGTACTGTTCTGCTCCAACTTGGGAGGAGAGAGCACTGACTCCAAAAAGGCGTCCTGGAGCCTGTCTTATTTTGTGGTGCCTCAGCTCCAGTTCGATTCAGAGAGAAGTTAACTAATAACATTTAATTATAGCTACGTCAGAGGCTTGTGTCAAACGGTGGAGGTAACTCAAAATCGAACATAAGTTAACTAATATGCTTCTGAGACAACATTTCCAAATATATTAAACCTAACAAAATATCTAAATGTAGTCTTAAGGTATTACAGGAATAGGAGATATAATTTTCTTGCAACAAATGACTTTCAAACAGAAAATAACAAGCATGCAGCAGGGGAAAGCATTAGCAAATAGTTGATTGCACTAAAGAATCCTCTCTCAAAATTCTCCTGATTGTCATGACCTTTTCTTTTTCTCACTTGGCTGATCTGCATGTTATGAGTTACTAGTTGAATTGGGTGTAAAAAGAGAATCAAAAAAAAACCCCAAGTCTTACAGAATGACTTAAGTGAAAACAGATGGCAGAAGATAGCTATGCTAGCACAACAGTATTCTTTATTAAGGAAATAATATATAGCAAGCTATGTAGAGCACTGGAGAAATCATTGGGAAGAGGGAGTACGCATTTTTTCCAGTTGTTATATTTTCTTCCAAAAAAATAGTCACACACATATACTATGTTTGCAGTAACATTGACACATGGAAAAAAAACAGGTTCTGTAAAAATTTCAGCATTCAAAGAAAATTATTTCTTGTACACTGTGCATACACACAAATCACCAACAGCCAACTTGTGTTGTCAATGGCAGCTTTCTTACATTTTTCTAATAAATAAGAAATCTTTCAATTATGCCATATTGGTCAAACTATTGCAAAAAGAAAGGAATATTCTATGGAGTTATATTTTATGTAACTGAACTGATATGGCAAGGAAAATAAGTAGATCTGTGTGTTAGTGTAAAAAAAAATTAATATGAAATATAAAGTAAATATGCAATATCTTTATGCCCTTCTTTTATTCATTGAACTCCAAAACCAATTTCTGCTCTTTCTCCTGTAGTATCTGTGCCAGGTGCTTCAGGACAAGATGCAAGAACCTGCCTATAGCTTTCCATGCTGGCTCCTGCTGTAGTTTGCAACAGTTACATGTTGGCCTAAATCACTGTATAGGGCGTTTAATATGATAAAAACTCAACATTTCATGTTTTTATAAATCTGTAGTCTCTCCTTGTGAGCTTTGCTGAGCCACCTTCTTTATTTGATTTATTTTAACATGTCCATCTTCAGAAAGCAGAGCCCCAGTCTCTTCTGTCCTTGGTCATGCCAGAGGTTTTATAAAGCCTTAAACACTTTTGTTCTCTTAATCCAGGTTCTGCAGCAGACGTCATGGCACAAAATAGCAAGTGCTGTCCAGGCTGGCTGCAGAGGGCTTCATATAAAGGAATCACAACTTTTGTTCAGCCTGGAGAACACAAGGCTTCAGAGAAACCCAGCAGCCTTCCAGTACCTGAAGGGGCTGACAAGAAAGCTGGAGAGGAACTTCTGACAAGGGTATGTAATGATAGGACAAGGGGCAATGGCTTTAAACTGAAAAGGGGAGATTTCGATTAGATCTAAGGAAGAAATTCTTCCCTCTGAGGGTGGCGAGGCACTGGAACAGGTTGCTCAGAGGACTTGTGGCTGCCCCATCCCTGGAAGTGTTCAAGGCCAGGTTGGATGAGGCTTTGAGCAACCTGGTCTAGTGGAGGGTGTCCCTGCCCATGGCAGGGGGGTTGGAACTAGATGATCTTTAAGGTCCCTTCCAACCCAAACCATTGTAGGATTCTGTGATTATTTCTCATGCATCCTACCATCTTGCTAATGTTTTCTTCACAGCTGCACGTTGAAGTATTAGTGAAGTATGAAAAACAGTTAACTGATTAGAAAGAGATATAATTTACTAAATATATTCAAGATAAAAGAGACTTAACCTTTTTTGCTCCCTGAGTGGTTATAATATCACAAAGAGGAAACATACGCTTTCATGTTTTTTGCTAAGGTTTTATTTTCTTTCTTTTTCCTTTGTAAAATCAATCATCCATGCAGAAAATGAACAGTAATGGTGTAAGTACTGAAAACTCTTGATCGTACAATAGGCAGTGGAAGGAGAGAGCTATCTGGACGTAGAGGGTACCCTCAGGACTTAGTACATCTATCTAGATTATTTACTTTTGTTTTAAGAAACTGCTTGAGTGTCATTTTAGGTCACTTTATACATATTCTAGTGTTAGCGATTGTACAAAACTATAGAGAGGTGAAAAAGACGCCTGACAATTAATTCCCTTATAGCTATAGGAAAGGTTTGTTATACACCACTTACATTGCTGTGACTTTGAAACCAAGAGGAAAATGCTGGCGAGACCCGTATCGGATCTGGGCAAGCTGCATCTCCTGTTCATAACGTTGGTTGCTGACTGTGACTGCCCACTTCAGGTCTAAACCAAAGGCTTGGCAAACGCAGGAGCACACAGAATCCAGGTGCAAGGCGAAAGTGGTGTCTTAATGCAGCAAAAGCTCGAGGCAGCGAGGCAGGGTTTGGTGTTATTAAGTGCAACAGCCAAGGGAACAAGTTGTAATAGGCAAAAGTTACCAAGTAGTGGTATCCACCACGCATGGTGAATGTATTGTAATATTGTTTTCATACATTGCATCTAATGGAGTGAGTTTTTTTCCTGGGAAGGTATGGGAGTCGTAAGTTGAGAGCGGCGATGGTTTTCAACCTAGTCGCTCGTTCTTAGTAGGAGAAGCGTCTGGAAGAAGTTGGCCTGTCCAGTTGAAACACTGAGAGATCTTCCTAGTCAGGTGAGATGTAGAGGTACTTCTGACGTGAACGCTGGTTACTAAAATGCTACGAGGCTTCTGTTTAATAGGTACCCAGTGGTCAGAGTGCAGCTGGACATCTTTGAAGGGTTACCTTCTGCCTTGCGACACCGATACCTTAGCACTGCCCAAGAGCAGGCTCTTCTCGCCGGCTCCGAAAGCCATTTTGCCTCCTGTAAACGTGAAAACCCTTGGAAATAAACAGAGCTGCAGATGAGTTCTGCAGGCGTTGGATTAGGTACAAAACGCCGTGGTTTGACACGGTTACCCATGCGCTTGCACAAAGACCGCCCAGGCATCTCTTCAGTCTTGCTAAGAAACTCTTATCTACAAAAACTTCCAGAATTTCCCATTATTGCTCAGAAAGGATCGGTATGGGCTAGTAAAACTAGTGTTTTTTTCATAACTTGGCTGAAGTCACCATAATGACTCTCAGCATGCAATAATATTTTCCCCTTGGAGTTTGGAGAGTAAGAGTTAAGAGAGCTCAAATCCTTTATTATTCTGGGCAGCTGTAAAGGAAAGTATTTTGCGTTTGGTTGAGAGAAATTACTTGAGCATGTATTTTAAACTGAAAGTGTTCACAAAACCGAAGCAATCTAAATTGAAACTATCACGTTGTTCACAAGCTTTAGTATTTCCTTTAATTTGATCAAGGAGGGGGGGAAATTATGACTGAAAAAAAAAAAAAATATTAACCCCCTCCCTCGTTTACTTTCTTTGCACTTTTTTAGGAGACTGATTATTGTACATTTTATTGCTAGAAAGTGAATCACACCCTTCTTTAATTCCTGTAGTGATCTGAATATTGCAACTGCAACGTTTTCTACCAAATTTCAGTGGAACAGCTGTTGAGTTCATGTAGGCTGGCAAGGGTTACTAGGCTTTCTGGTTTTCATAGTGTTGGTAAGTGAGTTGTTGAAGCTGAAAGCTAAGGGGAGCTTCTGCAGGTAGTGATAGAGACAATGTTCAAAAACATTTATAGTCAAGAATAATGCAAAAAGAGAATAAGTAAAAGATATTACATGGTATCACGAACGTCAGAAAGTAACTGTCTTTATAGAAAGGGTCAGAGAATGAATATGCAGTTGGTGGCTTTCATTTATTGCTTTGATTTCTGCGTTTAAATCAAGCACGTGTCTACATATGGCTTTTACTGAGACCTATGCATATGGGTACCTTCCCTCACGTTAGAGACTGAGAAGGTTGTCTGGAGCCACAGTATCAATGTGCTGCATTCAGCATTTGCAGAAACATAATGCTTTCCCTCCCAGCACCGTGTGATCCTGGAGATGGACTTGTTCCCTTTCTACCGCAGCTGAAGTTTCCTTCTGATCCCTGCGATAGGAATCGCGGCGATGACATGGATCTCCTGAACAAGACACAGCGAACGGTAAAAGCAAACATCCGTTCTGTCGGGTGGTGGCTGTGAAACTACTGTCCTACCAGAAATCCCGGTAATTTTATGTTTTCTGACTCAGTGTTCAATTTATCTTTATCTCAGACAGGGAGTCAGTTGCATTTTTTCATTAGAGGCTGACAAGGTGATTTACATTTCTTGGGCTTTTACTTTATGTCCTCTACAACAAAGCAGCAAATTTCAGCAGCTGGTATGGCTGTTTACAGGCCTTCCATTATTTATATTAAAAGTAGAGAAGAAAGAGGAGGATATCTGGGGAAAAAAAATAAAAAACAAAACCAGTTTGGAAGCTGTAGGGAAAGTATTTATACTTTCTAAGACCAGCAATTCAAATGTGTCTTGAATGGTATCAAGTAAAAAGAAATGTAAAGAACCATGCCAAATACAATGTGCACTTATTGTTCCATAATTTTATGGTTTAATCTCTCTGGCTTTGTCCATATGCAAGGATTATTCCTAGTGACAGCTGTCATTTGTTGGTAGTTCCTCCCAGATTGCTCAAGGCTATCAGATAAAGCAGCCTGCTTCCCTGCTATTAGCAGTTCCTACTTGTCCAATTGCACGTTTTCCTTTCTGTCAGATCTCTCTTCTCTGACCAGCACGCTCGAGTGTTTGATTAGGAAATTCAGCCGTGATTTGTGAAATCTTTACAGACCATGAAGTATTGACTCCTTGATACATGATGTTTCTACTTCAAAATATATGCACTCACGAAGCGTAAACATATACTCTCTTAAATATCATCATTCTTTTCACCCAGGAGCCTCTGTAATTTTTCCAGAGAGAGATCCCAGTGTCAGAGAGGGAATGGCTGCAGACCAGTTGTCTTTAGCTACCTCACCTGCCTACAGTAGAGGGAAAATGGTAATGCTTAATATTTTTTTTCATGACCCATCATCAATCTGTCACTTTGAAAAATAAGAAGTAGTTAAATTAATTATTCTCATATTGATTCCCCTTTGCCAGATTCATTAGACTATCTTATCCCTGCCTAAAAAAAAAAAAAGGTCTGGTTAAAACTTGGCAGAAAAATGCATTGCCTCCACCAAATGACTCATTTATATTTCATTGTTTTAAGAGGTTTCCTCTGTAAATATTTAATAGATGATGTATATATCTAGATGAATAGCCAAGCAGAAAACTTAAAAAACCTTGACTGTAAACTTTCCTGCTTCCTGATAAGATAACCTTTTTTAATCAGAAATGAATTAACTGCTCCCTCCTAGCACAAGCTGATAGTGGAGGGTTTCCCTGCCCATGGCAGGGGGGTTGGAACTAGATGATCTTTGAGGTCCCTTCCGACTCAAACCATTCTATGATTCTATGAAATTGTGAGTAATTACATAAATACTAACATCTGTCCAAACACTCATGGTTAGCAAAAAGCATGGCTCAGAAAATGCAAACAGCAGGTCACCTGCTTTCTTGCACGACTCTTATTTTTCCCATCAACAGCATTAGGCACAAGTGTTACTACTTGAGTCAAAATTGAACTTGCCTCTTGTGACGTAGAACAGAGGAGGTGTCCCTGTATTTCTTCCACACTTGTAATACTCCGCAGCAAAAACCTTAACTCACTATTGATTGGCAGTTTCTTTACGTTTCAGCTGGTTCAGAGAGACCAGTGTGCTTCAAGCTGCTTGTTTACGTGGAGGACAAAGATGGGGCTACAAGGTAAGTTCAGCCATAGCTGCCCACAAAGTATTGACCCAGGAGGAGAGACTCATGCGGTAATTGATACGGACTAGGGAGCACTGGGGAAGTATGCAGGGGCCATCAAAATTAATTGTGCTTGAGTGTGAACTGTTGAAAAGCTAAATCTCTTCAGGGAGGGATTTGTGGAAGCGCAGTACTCTTCAGGGAACCATGCAAATGTGCATTGCAATAGCCTGTTTCCTGAGGTTTCCGTAGGGATCATAGAGAATTTATTGGAAGGCTGCGGTTTTTTGTAGTTAGACTGCCTTTACCAGCTGCACAAAATTCCTTCTTGAATGACTACGTTCCATAAAAGCAATTACAGAAAATTCTGGGATTCTTCTTTTCATTTCCTTTAGTGGTTCTGTAGAGATCTCTCTTTAATGAGTAACCAGAGCACGCACGTGCCGTGACAGACCACGCTCTGAACAAGGGTGCACGTTTATCCTTCTTTACACTGGGGATGTTTGGGAAATGCCGTTATGTTCTCGTGCATGCTCTGTGCTACTCGATTGCCACAATATATATGATTTTAGAAGAAATATTAAAAAGAGCACAGGAAGATTTACTTGTTGTGCACGTGTCAGGTGGAAGCCTTCAGCGCAAACGCTCTTTGAGGAGGGACTGGCTACCTAAGGCCATGTAGGCTAGAGATTTGGTTTCCACTCTTACCTTTCTGGTTGTTTATGCTTGGGAGTGTGGAACTCTTTTATCAAGACCAGAAAAAAGGTCTTTTCTTTCAAAGCAACAGCACAATAAAAGAAAGCAAGAGCTGACCTCATTTGTTGGTAGCGGTGTTGAGATGAACTGCAGCTCTGACCTACTTCTCCAGAGTTCCAATTATTTGCTGTAATGGTACCACTTTGCTTTTTAAATCCCGGATTACTGTACTGTGAGATTTAGACAAGTTACTCACTATCTGGTTACAGACCTTGTTACTTTGGGGGCAAGCCAACGTGAAGAAGGAATGAACACAGGTCATAGACAAGTAGAATGACAGAATGGTTTGGGTTGGAAGGGACCTGAAAGATCATCTAGTTTCAACTCCCCTGCCATGGGCAGGGACACCTTCCACTACACCAGGTTGCCCAAAGCGTCATCTAACCTGGCCTTGAACACTTCCAGGGATGGGGCAGCCACAACTTCTCTGGGCAACCTGTTCCAGTGCCTCATCACCCTCTATGAGCAAAGACAAGGCACGGGATCAAGTCATCATAATGAATTTGTAAATTTTATTGGAATGTATTTGTATATATATAATTTTATAATTTATATAATTTTGTTTATTTATATACACTTTAATGTGTAGTATTAAAAACTACATAATATATAGATATATAGGTATATATAGATAAAAAAATGTATATAGATAAAAAAATGTAGTTCTGTCTTCATATGTGTCTCCACACAGAATGATCTAAACTGAGGTCATGTGGTGAAGGATTTGGGTTTTTTCATTCATTTGGCAGACAGTGCTTTTTTGAGATATAGTCAACTTCTCTGTGCAGCATGGGAATGATAAATATAAAAGACTTTCAAGAAATCAAGTTTTCATGTATTCAGAACCAAACCCCTTAGTGACAGAAGTTGACATAGCTGCCTTTAAGTCAATTTAATAGTTGCTTAAATCAATGGAAGAAAAGTGAATTACCTTGCATGAGGATCTGGTATCTATAATCTGATTTTTTTTTTTTTTTTTTTTTTTTTTTTATTAACAGTGTATCCAGCCTTACAAAACAAACTTTTTTTCCCTGAGTTTCATATTCATCTATGTCACCAAAATGAAGAGAAAATATGTTCTGATGTTTTCCTCAAGTCCAATTTCCTTTGTAAATTCTTAGCCTTCAGAACAGATCGTTCATCTTCTTGTGTTTTACCACTCAGGATACTACTACCAGCATTCACAGCAACATTGTGCTGGTAACGAACGTTGAGTCCTGCCAAAGCCAGTGACGCAGAAATCGTGAATCAGGTTCTCCCAAAGCATAGGGTTAGCCCTAAAATTGAGGTTTCAGGGGAGGAAGAAAAAATATAACCACACAACAACACCAAGACCTATCTTTTCATTTACTCTCTGTTTTCTGGCACGTTTTAAGCTTTGCCCCAACCCGCAGCACCGATAGAACACTGAAACCACGACTGTTACACAACCACATGCCGACTGCTATGGATGTAACTCTCCGCTTTCAACAAGAACAGTACATAGTCCATTCAGGCCATTCATTGCACATAGGCTAGACTTATTTTATGCAACCCTTTTGTTTTTGTCTGCCTTCAGTTTAATGGGAAATCATTCCTTTTTTTTTGTCTCAGATCTGCTCTGTACAAGGTGATGGAATGCAGTGGTTGTTCCGGGCTTGTTTTTTGCCCTGTTGCCTTTCATCCCTGGCACCAAGATGCTACGAGCACCATCCCCAGAATACATGAATTTTAAAGAGAGAAAGCCTTTCAGTGCTTGCAGAAGGCTGAGTTCAAGCAAGGATAAGAAAGTAAACTATCACTCAAATTCTTAGCGAGGGGCCTCGTTTGCTTTTAGGATTCCTGTGCAAAGTCATTAAGTTTTGCTGCGAGGGGAACGGTACCAGACACGGATTTGAGGAAGATGTTTATGGCTCCATCCCTGGAGGGCTGACACACAGGCTAAGCATCTGCTAGCATCAGCTAAACGTGCAGGGGAGAACACAAGTATTTGGAGGAGCGTTAGGATAAGCTTCGGCCGAGGCAGCTGCAGAAGATGAAAAATTGCTGCTGTTATTTAAATCACTTTAACCAAATTTTTAATCTTCGCCTTGTCCTTTTGCATCAAGGTAGCAAAGAAGGGATTCGGATTCCACTACTGGAAATTTTTTGGAACAGAAGTGAAGAGAAGATATTGCCATGGTTTGCTCGAAAATGAGACAGAACATTTTCATTACTCCCGAGGGACATTTATTGAGAACAGGAGAAAAGGTGGGTGCATTTGAGGTGACAAGAGAGTTTTGCTATAAAAATGAGAAAGTACAAAAAACCCTCCAACGCTAATTAGAAGAATAAAACAAACATTTTCCTTGGTTTCTGAGCAAATCAACTCAGAAAATGCATCAGAAAAGGCAGATGAATAATCTCTTCAGTCTCAGTTCTCAGGGAATCTCTCCAGGGAATTTCATGTACTTTTTGAACTTGGTGGCTCATAGCATAGCAATAACGTGCATTTCTGAGATAGAACTTTTCTATTCTTTTTCTTCTTTTTGTCTACGTACAATTTTTTTGTGATGGCAAGATACATATACCTTAAGATGTCTTCCACTATATAATCAATTACATAGTTATTATGGTTATTATCATCATCAGTTACTTTGCTTCCCAATAAAATATGAAATACTTGCAAGGTCAAGACAAGTTATAAATGTCCAGTATTTAACAATTGCTCAATATATTGTCCAGCAAAATTCCTAATAGCATCAACAGAGATCTTGATAGAGACTTTAAATTGTAATGTTTGCTCTAAAGATTAGATGATGGATAACGACTTTGATGAGAAGAAACACACATTTAACGCTGTCATCTAGTTGGACCGAGTCTTATCATCAGAGACATTCAGAGAATAAATCAGTCTGTATTGTCAGTAGATCTACAGTCTGTAGATGCTGTTGACTCCAGCTGAATACAGCGTATTTGCTCCTTACGCGTATTCCGAATAAAACACAGATATGAAAATGAAAGCTGTGGTGAAGGTGATAGCAACACGAAACATCTTTTGATGTTTCAGTGCTTTGGAAGTATCACCCATGTCCCAGTCAGACAGGACTTAGTCTGAGCGAAATTTCATCCACCGTTCCGTGTCTGCTACAAACTGTACTTTTCAACTATGTTATCCTCGGGGTACCACCAGCAATGGAATAATCTCGTAGTGACAGACAGATGGACAAAAATATGTGTATCCATTTGTTTAGATGTAATACAAGTACTAATTATCTCTTCCATGAGGCAATGTTTAAATGTTACGTAATGTTTCTAGACCGTACATAAAATTCTGGATTATGAAGTATGTCCGATAGACTTCTTTTTTTTCAGCTGTTTATCTCATCTTCCTAGAACAGAACTCTTTGCTACAAGGAAATTGTAGCTATAGCAATTCCTTGCAAAGAAAAAGTGTAAACACGTTTTTTACAATGCCACTTAATTTATTTTCCGTGCTTAAAAACTTAACAGTAACTTACCAATTGTATGTTGACATCACTACATCTTAAAGACAAAAGCAGATTAATTTTATGAAGTGGGAAACAGTTTGTCTGTTTTTAATCGGATTTCAGAGTATGAAATATAGACCAAAATAGGGGGAAAAAAAATGCAATTAACATTTAAAACCTGACCAGTTCTACAGTCAAATGCTGATTAAAACCAAATATGCTTAAAATCTAAAGCATGTGTCCAGCTCTCCTCTCTTCTCACGTTCTCCCTCAAATGGTAGATTTGGAAGAAGAGGAAATACAGTTTCTCGTCACCATCTGTTACCTGACATTTGAAAAAAGTCACTGTTTGACCAGTAATGAGACAGCAGCATTTGGGCTAGAAATCATTAGCCTCTCATTAGCAAAGCTGGTACATTTTTAAAGGCAAAACAGATAATGCCCTATGTAGAAACGGCCACATCACCCAAGATACAGAGCCTCATCCAAGCATTAAAATACCAAACAGATGGAGGAAACATTCCAAGGGAATATACATAGGGAAAAAATTGCTGTGAAATGTAAGGCAAGAAAACTCTGCCAAGCTCAACAGGACCATAGAAAGCATTAATGACCCAAGGATTATCTTTTTCCAAAACGAAAGACGCAACTATGAAGAAAGATGTTCTCCTGACACAAACATCTAATCAGAAAATAGCATATATATCAACATGGGATTATCCCCAAAAGATGAAATTGGAAAGGATTTCCCATCCTAGTTACATCAACTTTCTAAGGATCAAGCTTAGACAAAATATCCTAAAGCTGACTTGACAACTTCACGGAGTAAGGGAACAATAAAAAACAAAAACAGATGTTCTGTGCTACGGGAATCTTCATATTAATGAATCATATGCATTATATAAGCAAAGGATAAGAGGAAAAAAAAAAGGGGCCATCTGAAGGCCACGAAATAGATTGCTGTTGTGCCAGGCATTGTGAAAACATGGTATGTTTGAGTATGAGGCAGCTCCTGCCTTGAAGAGTTTAAGCTGTAAATAGAAATTGGGTGGAGAAAGTGGTAGAAGGCCAAGTCAAGGAGAGTGGCGTAAAACCAGTGGGTGTTGGGGTTTATTTCCTCCGCTCCAGGACGGTTTACCTGAGAGGGCATTATGAGATGAAACAGAAGGGACATGAGAAAAGAAGAGAAGATTGGGACCACTGCAGAAAACTGACGAGAAAGGGCTGTGGGAATCGCCAAGTAAGGCAGAAGGAAATAGCTGACCTTCCCGAGATGGTGAGGGTTCAGGCAGGGCTAGAGAAAGTTTGCTGAGTGTCCAGAGCTCTGGCATTTCTGGGCATGTGGCTGCGCGTGGGGCTGAGGCCTCACAGGCTCAGGCTTTCCCAGGGGATGCGTGATGATGAGGATGGAAGGTACTAGCTGGATCCTACCTGATGTGAATGTTGAGTTAATCTGATGGTTACAGGGATTTGTGGTGCTCTGGTGTATCAGAAGATGATGGATAGATGGGCGGACAGATGAAGATCATAGATTAATAGAATGGTTGGGGTTGAAAGAAATATATATTATTTTTTTCAGCAGAATTAAAAAAGGTAGACCTCATTGACTGCAGAAGAATGTGATTTCAACAAATGTAAACAGCATTTCGGTCAGAAATCTGTGAATAATTTTTGTGGCCACTTTTTCTGTTCTGTTTCATTTGCTCATAAGAGGTTATTAACATGCCTCAACATGGTCCAAGAGTTACACTTTGAATCCTTTGAAGGTCGTTACACTTTGAATCCTGTGAAGGTCCCCTCTAAAAACACACTTTCCACACATGTAAGGCACATAGGAACGCTTCTTGGTGTTCTTAACTGCTGTATTCAGGGGTACAAACATACCCTCTCGTATTATTAGATTAGCAGATGACTAATTGTCAGCATGTTATAGACTTCCACAACGAAGAAACACTTGCATTCCATAGGCCAGAGGAATTTCTACATGTGTAAGTGTGAACCGGGCACCCTGAACGTAAGACGTGACTGTGTCTTTCTGTCATTGAACGTGAGATACATTCTGTATGCGACACGAGTGAAAAATTGAATATATTTCTTCTACAGACATCCAAAGTGAATGGAGTGGGAGGGAGGAACACACAGGTCTTTGCCCTTAGGGCTGTGTTAAGAAGGCACCAGGTCTCACTGTCCGACCGAGAAAATGGCTCTAGGAGCGAGTGTCCGTTCTTCACGATGGTCACCTCGATCTCCTTGTTTGATGAAATGCTCCATAAAGGATTAGTTATAACTGTTTGGCTCAGGGCAGAGAAAATGTAGTGTGTAAGCTGTGTATAGCCATAAAGTGTTCAGAGAGGAGCTGTGCTTTGCTCAATCACAGTATCTCAACTGT
Source organism: Tauraco erythrolophus (assembly GCF_009769465.1). NCBI lineage: Eukaryota > Metazoa > Chordata > Aves > Musophagiformes > Musophagidae > Tauraco > Tauraco erythrolophus. The sequence goes on along the minus strand of NC_141469.1, from coordinate 3,898,009 downwards.
CTCTTGCTCTGAAAGAATAATTACCTACTTTTTTTAAAAAAAAATTTGCTTTCTAGCTTGGCCGTGGCCCTCCTCTCTCCTTCCTTACAGTTTTTATTTGCTTGCGCATGGGAGGAAAAAGCAATAGGTAAGAAAAGCCTAATTGAGGCAAGATTAATGCAGTTCCACAGAGAATAAGGAAAAGATTTATTCTCCCCCTCCCTTCCACAGATGTCTTGTTAGGGATTCAGCCTTGCCTAACACATGTACCTTTATTCATTTACTTCCTTCTGCTCCTCTGGGAGAAGCCTATCTGATGTAATTTATTGTCTTGGCTGCCTCGTGCGTATCCATGTTACCAGTAAGATGTATTGAACGCTCACGTAGTAGTCTTATTCTCAGATGCGAGTGAAGGGGGTTTATCTATGTTGAAAAATACGTACATTTGGCTTGCCACGAGTAGGAGTTCCTGTAAAGAAAATGTTGAAATTGGAGCCTCTGAGCTGGCAAGAAATGGGGAGGTTTGAAAGAGCGGGATCCAGCAGAGCTGCTGGAATAAAGCGTCAGGTTGAGAAGAAACGGGCAGCCTTGTGATCCTGCTCTGTGGTTTTCTTCCTCTTAGGTGACTCTCGCCGTGGGCTGGTGACGTCGGCCAATGCCAACAAATGTTAGCAAGTGACAGAGGAAGGAAATATTTGTTGTAAGTAGCTGTTTGATGAAAGGCTGTGGGAGGAGATGAGGAGAACATAGGAGTCCAATTTAATTTATACGTAATTGGCTCGGGCAGGACGAAGGAGCTTGGGCCAGACACCACGTGTGTTGCTTTCTTGCTAACCTTGTGCTTGGGACTGGTGTATGAGAAGACCTTTTACAGTTCTTTGTGGAAAGGACAGCTTTGAAGGTCACCCCGTGGCATCGCTGTAAATTTTTACACTGTCCAAGGGAGAGCCCTTTATATCAGTGCAGAAAAGGAGCATCTTTACTCATCGTCAGATTCAAAAACCTGCCATTGATAAGCTCGAAGCAGGCACTGGGCCCTTTTACCAGCCAGCTGTATGTATTGAAATTGTCTATGTTTTTCAATATTCAAAATGACATTTTCATTTTTACTTTTCAGAAGAGGAAGGCTGCTCTTCTTCGCTTTGTAATATGCAACCTACCCTTGATATTTCATGACTTCTCCTTTTGCCAAACGTGTAACTCCTGGAAACGAAGTGCTTTTGGGGTGAGGTGAGTGTAACTCTTGTTACTTGCTTCTCAAACCGATCTGAAACTGCCATAGACAGCGTAGGGCCCAAGAGTAGTGTGTTTTAAAAGCTTTCGGTGTTTCAGCTCTGCTTGCCACATAAATATTTTTGTGCCCTTTGCTTCCCTTTCTTTAACGTACAGGTTTTTACTTACTTTCACTGCTATCACTTTCTCCTTCTTCTGTTACATGGATTAGCCCATGCTTGGAAACGAAGGGTGTGCTGTTAAAGGAGCAGCCTGACTTCCAAGGAAATGAAAGTAGCAATATTTTTCTTGCTTTATGGTGACTTCCTTTTTTTTTCAAACCCAGGCTACTTTTTAACTTGCTTTTTTTTTCAGCTAAAGCTTGTGGTTTTGAGGGCATCTACTGGATTTTTTTTTATTAAGTTCTCAATTGTCCGTCACTTCAATTTAATTCTTTTTCTCACATCTCATTTTGCATAAAATTATTTTTGGCTTGTAAAACTGTCTCATAAACACCAACTAAAATATACGATTATTCAGCTGGAAATTACTTTTTCAGTTTGGAGACTCTTCTGTAATTTGTAGAAGTCCCAAGGCTGTTCCAGTAGTAGAGGCCTGAGGCTGCCATCAGACTATAGATAGGTACTTACTCCTACTCTTAGTGCTCAAGGATGTTCTTGTAGCAGAAACCAATCATGAGTTCCTCTTCATGCTTCGGTTTGTAGACCTTTGTTCACGACAGTAAATCTCCAGCTTGTTGTCGTCGTGATGACCGATATTTTTTTATAGGGTACTGATCTCACATCCCTTTTATCCACTTGATTCTGGCTCCAACCAGTGATTTAACAGTTCATTTGTAAAGAACAAAACCAATTGAACAAACCCCCACCAGATGCAAGTGGTACTCGCCAAAACGATCACATCCTAACTATTACAAAATTCCAGTTGTTTTTGTTTACCCACTGCAATACATTTAAAGTACGTCTTCACTTTTGCCAAGTGATTCCTTGAAGTTTTCCTTGTCATCCTGACTCCTGCTAACTGATTTTTGCTCTCTCTTTCCTGTTTCTACTTTTCCATTCTGTGTTGGCTTAAGGGTCTCCTTGCCAGTGTTCACCCTAACAGGAGAACTGTCCAAGATGCCGTAAAACTTTGTTCACGGCCAATGGCACACTTTCGGATTTTCTCTTTTCCTGTGGGACAGGGAGGATTTCTAATAGGATCCTTGAAATACTCTTTTCTTCCATTTTCTTTGGAGCTATCTGGAATTTTATAGGGTAATTTTAGGGCCATACGTGCCCATGAGCAGTATTATCGATACAGATTTGCCTGTTAGCTCCAGAAGCACAACATTCCTCTACACTGACCACATGTTCTTGTTCAAGGAAGACCCTTCATACTCCTGCTGCTTTGTTTTTCTACTGCAGCATCTAAAATTAATCTCAGTTCACAGTAAGGCAGGCTAAACTCTCTCAGGTTGGGATGCTCAGCAGCCCATGGCTGCCCATTATCAATGTCTGCACTACAATCCCCTGGATCAGCCTTCCGAGATATTTTCTGCACAGCCTAAAACCAAGTCAGGAAAACGAACTCGCCCTGTGCAGCTCTTCATTCCCTTCAAAACTCCTTTTAGTCAGTCTGTTTGCTAATTTTCTACCATTCGTTCAATTCCCTGTACGAGCACACTGATCACATTTAATACCTTTTGGGGAAAGCAAATGAGGTGGTGATTTTGGAGTTATTTCTGAACAGTGATGTTCATTTTAAATAAGAAAAATCTGCCGCTGCAAGGAATTAGCGATTGTTTTCGGCTCATGAATAATCAGCAGTATTTGAAAATGATTTCCACTGATCCATCTCCAAACAGAAAAGTGACATTTCTCCTCTCGATCTGAGATCAATGCAGAAAATTTATCTTAATCTCTCCTAAACCATCCAACCTCCAAAACTCATAGTCACAATCAGGCAGTTGGCAGATGGCAAATACTGGCCCTGGGAGGGTTGTCATGGCTGTGAGTAAGCAATTTTACTGCTCAACAGGTCACCAACAGACGTTTTAACCTTAGCAATTATTTTTCTCAAGGTCAGTGACATCATGAAAGGAGCCAGAAACGTATTTCTTTGGACAATTATAAGCAGTGACTGCTCTTGACCTTGATATTTATAGGGTCCCAACCATCCAGAGGCTTGCAGCCAGAGGTTATGTGGGTCTCCAGAGCAACCCTGTCAAAAGTTTGGAAAAGTTCCAAAATAGCAATAATCTGTGATTTCATTGTGCATGGCTAATTGTTTTTCCTCAAAGAAAATCTCATGTTTGGCAGGTACCTTTGTAAAAAAGAGATAGCAAGGGTTGTAAATCCCTCAACAGCTATTATTGCACAATCAAACTTTGTAACTCGTATATATTTCCCCTGGAAATACAGTAATATGCTGCTAAAGTCAGGGGAAACAAAAAAAAAGGGGATTTGGGGCCATGGTATTTCATTACAAGCTGTCCAGCAGAAACTTGAGATTATTTTTTAAGAAATGATTAGTTAGGAAATAGATCAGTATGATACGTATCAGTGTATATATATGCAATATATATATACAGTGAAGTGGTCTACTAGTTCAGTAAACAGAGAAAAACACTGTGTAGATTGTGTTTTTCTAAACAAAATGGGGGACAGAAATACAACCATCTCCCACAGAAACAGTTTCTTTCTGTCTATTGCTGTTCACGATTGAAAGGAGGACACAGGTAAGAGGAAAGGCTGCCCAGGGAGGTGGTTGAGTCCCCATCCCTGGATGTGTTTAAGAATACGGTGGATGATCTACTTAGGGATATGGTTTAATGGGGATTAGGGACGGTTGGACTCGATGATCTCTAAGGTCTTTTCCAACCTAGAAATCTATGAAAAACTTAGATAAATCAAAAATCTGGTCTGGCTTACGCTGCTCTATGCTCCTGTCTACTCATGCCACAGTCCAAACTCACTTTTCTTTGATGGGGAGGGGAGAGTCTCCTTTTTGGCATTAAATCTCCATTGAATCTTGGCTGTCTCTGTTTGGATGTCATCACTTAGAAACAACCGTTTGGAGATCAGCTTGCCTTGATCCTATTCAGGTGATGGTCATGTGGGAATTGTGGTGCTAGAATTTATCAGAATAGATATAGATAGAAATATGTTTTTTATATTTTAAGTATAAATAGAGAAGGGCTGGTGAGATGTCCCCCCAAGTAATAATTGTAATGAGATTTAGACATGTAATTATAAGTAATACGTAGAATTTGACTTCACCATATTTGAGAAAATCAAATCTGAACAGCTGCCACGGGAAGAACCGAGGATGAGAGGGAAAAGGAAAACTTATCTTCTGATCAGAGACTAAAAACAAAGACTGAAAGAGAATGCAATTGCACTCTCAACACAGAAGTGGTATTAACAGCGTTTGGGGACAACCTTAATGGAAATTAAAGGACAACATTGGGACAGAACAAATGGCTCCAAGCTGAAAATGGATAGGTACAGGCTGGATATTAAGCAGTTTTCTAACCGTTAATGTTGTATTGGCATGGAGCAGAATTTTAATCTGATGAGCAGAGGAAGATGAGAGGTGAAGCCTGGCCATACAAAAGACTAAAATGGCCCAGAAGCATCCTTCTAGTCCTATACATCCAGCTCCTGTGTGTGGCATGTCTAGAACAAAGACAGCGTCTGTAGGCAGGCTCACCTGCAAAGGAATCGACGAAGAAAAGCTAGCAACAAACCCAAGTAGCTCATGAACTTCTTGCTGAGATTTCCTGTTCCCTCAAATGTTGTCATCCGCGTCGTAACTTCACAGACTCCATCCGTTCTGTTCATTTTAACGAATCTGATCAAAAAGGAACAAGTTAGCAAATACTCAGTTCAGCAGGTGCATTTCTAAATGAATTAAAGATGGGACAGTGAGCAAATACAGACTGTTGTTGATGGCATGAAGCAGAACCACCTTTGTTCTCCACGCTCTGCCCTCATCAGCTCGTTTACCGTTTTCCCTCGGCGAGGCCGTTAATTTGGTAGCATTGTAACTCATCTTGCACATTTGTGCATTTTAGGTGGCAAGCAGTCTTTTTGCGTTAGGCTGCTATAGATGATCATCATCATTTATTCATGCTTTTTCAGTGTAAAATTTGTTAGAGATAATACTTCCTTTTGTTTTTTCCTCCAAAAATATATTTGAAAAATTCTTTCAAGAATTTTGTGTCCAGTTTTGGGCCCCTCGCTTTAAGAGAGATATTGAGCTCCTGGAGCGAGTCCAAAGAAGGGCGACCAAACTGGTCAAGGGGCTGGAAAATAAAACTTATGAGGAGCAGCTGAGGGAGTTGGGGCTGTTTAGCCTGGAGAAGAGGAGGCTGAGGGGAGACCTGATTACAGCCTACAAATACTTGAGAAAAGATGGTGGGGAGGTGGGGGAAGGGCTCTTTACATTAGTGATGGGTGATAGAACAAGAGGAAATGGGTATAAGCTTAGTCAGGGGAGATTCAGGTTGGATGTTAGGAAGTATTTCTTCTCTGAAAGGGTTGTCAGCCACTGGAATAGGCTGCCCAGGGAGGTGGTTGAGTCCCCATCCCTGGATGTGTTTAAGAATAGGGTGGATGATCTACTTAGCGATATGGTTTAATGGGGATTAGGGATGGTTGGACTCGATGATCTCTAAGGTCTTTTCCAACCTAGAAATCTATGAATCTGTGAATACTTAGATGATTCTTTGCTGAAAAAATAATCTGAATCTTTGCAATGAATATAAAACTTGTAAGCTGAAAACAGTCCTTTTTACAAATATGTAATGACCTTATAAATGTGTTTTTTCTGTACAGCAGTGCCCTCAGCGTTTCTTCAACTGTTTCCTACTTTTTATCAAAAAAGACTAAACCTTTTCCTGGCTTAATAGGAAAGAGAGCTCAGGTTTTTTACTCGAAAAAATATTTTTCCCTTGGCTTTCTTTTTTCATTTTTAGTTTTTAACAAAAGTGTTGGTCACGAGCTTAACATGGCAACCATCTCTTGGCCTCGGATCTGTTGCAGGGGCTATCTGTCTCCTACGTGATTATCCTTGCAGACTGTGTACCTTCGAATTGCATATCAACTGGATGATTTTCTCTGACCCAGGATTTCCTACGGGAGCCTGTTCATTCCTTATTACTATCTTTCTAAATGAGCTCTTTCAGTTTTAATGATGACCTGGTAGTTTTCAAGCTCTTAGCAAATAACCTCTCCAGAAGGCTTGGCTGGAAAGCCGGCAATTAATTCCAGGCAGGACTGAACCCAAGCTCCCCTAAAAAGCCAGCTTCCCTGTAATAAACTCATTACCTGCTGGCAACGTTTAAATTCTCTGGTCACAGTTATTTAAAGCCAGGAGAGATGAATAGATTCCTGTGCCTGACTCCCTCCATAAAACAGACGGTTCCATTTCATGCAGTCACCTCTGAACTGAGCCTAGCAACTCGGATACGATGAAAATACCTTTGCGAAGAACAGACGGTGTTGTCTTAGGAGCTTCAAAAGATCAGCATTGGGATGTTGAGCAGTTCGCGTCCTCTTTAATCATTAGGAAAAACAGGGAGGTGCTTCTACCTGGAATCTCCTGGTTCGTGCTGTTCCGTTCACTAGCTTATGGTAATTAACTTTTCAACTTGGTCAGAAATGTCACCAGTATCTGTAATGCCCATAGCTTCAACCATGGCATCTGCTTGTAAATAATTTTCATAAAAGCGTATACTTTCCTTCTACAGAGACACATGAGATAATTCCCTGACAAGTAGTTCAGTTATTAAATGTATTCATCCACCTTAAAAAAAAAAAAAATGGCTGAAAGGTAAAGCAGATGTGCTGCACTGGGAAAATATTAGGGACGAATATTCAACCCTACCTGTTAAGGACAACATGCTATGAGAAAGTGTCTGAGTCTCAGCCGAAGCCCTCTCCTCCTCGTTATTATCATGTGTCTTTTCACACCAGAAACTTGTAATGTTTCTGCAGACTTCCCAAAAGGTGCGTAATTGGTGAAGCCGGCACCGTTACTGATACTTGGTGGGTTTCATCTTTTTCTTTTTTAGCTTCGAGAAGAAATGAGGAAACCATGAAAATGACTGCAGGGAGGGCAGAGAACTGCTTTGCTTTAATCATCTAGAAAATCTCTTGTCCTCAAGTCAGAGGCCTCAAGGTCAAATAGGTGTCTTATTATTTTTCAGCTGAGATTGGGAAGAAATGATGCAACTAGACTCCCGTCTCCAAATCCTGAAGTAAAGAAGCAATCTTCCATCATAGGTGAACGTATTCTTCTACAGATGATGGGTGAGTTTATTTGTAAGCTATTGTTGTTCATGCTTCCAGAGACATTGAGTTATAAATGCAGATGAGGGCTGTACTTGAACGCTCAGGAAGCAGCCTTTCCAAACCCTTTGGTAGGGCCGCTGAACTAAACACAAAGCTTTTGTCTGTCAGAATCTCTTGGGGCATATTAATCCTTCACTTGCAGGTTTGTCCGATGAAAAGCAGCTTGAATGGTTTGGTATTTTTTTTTAATTGGGTCTGAAATACTGTCAGTGCTGTATACACAGCAGATAAAGCCACTGTCGAGACACCCAAAAGGTGACATGATGCCTTTTTCATTTGCAAGGTACCCAGCTGACCTGCTACTGCTCAGAAAAGGGGTGGTGGAGGCTGAGGAGGAGCAGCCCATCACTTGCAGTTCCCACTAACAAGCCCGTTAGTGATGGCTGGCAAACCAGACCGCTGTGGAGTAAGAAATGAGTTTGTCTAGGAGGGGAAGCCGGACCATTATATGCATATACGTGATGGCTACTGGGGGTTGCTGGTGTGTTTTATCTCATTGGCAGTTATGACACTGGCGAAAGTTCCCTTTGTATCACGAGTTCAGTAAAGTATCGAATGAACTATTAGTGAGCGCTTTGAACGGTTTCCTTTAAAGAGACATCTTCCAAGACACAATATAGCTCGCTGGGAACGAGCATCATAGAATCATAGAAGGGTTAGGCTTGGAAGGGACCTTAAAGATCATCTAGTTCCAACCCCCCTGCCATGGGCAGGGACACCTTCCACTACACCACGTTGCTCAAAGCCTCATCCAGCCTGGCCTTGAACACTTCCAGGGATGGGGCAGCCACAATTCCTCTGAGCAACCTGTTCCAGTGCCTCACCATCCTCAGAGGGAAGAATTTCTTCCTTATATCTAATCTAAGTCTCCCCTCTTTCAGTTTAAAGCCATTGCCCCTTGTCCTGTCACTACAGGCCTTTGCAAAAAGTCCCTTTCCAGCTTTCTTGTAGGTCCCCTTTAGGTACTGGAAGGCTGCTGGAAGGTCTCTCTGGAGCCTTCTCTTCTCAAGGCTGAACAGCCCCAACTCTCTCAGCCTATCTCCATAGCAGAGGTGCTCCAGCCCTCGGATCGTTTTTGTGGCCTCCTCTGGACCCAATCCAACAGCTCCGTGTCCTTCTGGTGTTGGGGGCCCCAGAGCTGAAGGCAGCACTGCAGGTGGGGTCTCACAAGAGCAGAGGAGAGAGGCAGAATCCCCTCCTTCCACCTGCTGCCCACGCTGCTTTGGATGCAGCCCAGGACACAGTTGGCTTTCTGGGCTGCCAGCGCACATTGCCGGCTCATGTTGAGCTTCTCATCCACCAACAAAATTTCACATTACGCCGTTGCTTTCTTCCCATCCCCTCTTGACTGTTTGCATACGCCGTATATGATACGTGCTGTTAGAACAGCCAGCTGTGCATGTGGTTTGGGGACAGCACAGGAGTGGGCTCTGTGCTCCGACGCCTGCCCGGCGTTTCCTTCCGCCACCGCGAGAGACAAAACGCGGGGCTGGACGGGCCGAGGGTTTGATGCAGCAGGGCTTTTCGTATGCTCTTAGGCTAGTTTGATCCTACAAATCCTTACTTATAAAGCAATCTTCTCTCATGTAAGTAGATTTGAGCTTTGAGGGTTCTTTATCTGAGCATCAGATCCACGTTTTCCGTAAATCAAAATGGGTCACAGTCATTTTTCTGTAGGTCTTTCACTCAACGGATCTACACCCAAGGTGAATCCAGTTTGTTGGGTTGAAGTGGGAAGCCTGCTTTTCTCTGCCAAGTACTTTGCCAGCTGTTTTTTTCAAACTTATCATAGCCAGGTATTCGACACAAAAATGACGCTCATTTTTTCAGCAAAATGGGAGAATAGCAGCCTAATTTGATGCAATCGCTGTGATGTCTCTTTTGAAACTCAGACAGGATTCAGAGTTGTTCAGGCTGTTCCAGTTCTGAATGGCTTACTGAGTTTTGAAAATCCATTATTCAAATCTTCCTTTGCTTCTAATTTAGTTTTCTCCCCTTTTTTATATGAAATTTGTCAAAATCAAGGCAATATCTTTTAAAGTCTTTTCAGAAAGAAAACTTGACTGCTGTTTTCTCCCTAACCTTGAAGCCAGGAAGATAGAAATATGAACATTAGGGAAGAAATCAGGCACCAGTGCAGCATTTAGTTCTGTTCTGTAAGCAGTCAGAGCAGTAATTTTGTGCCACAAGAAAGCTTTATTTCCATTAGATACCAAAAACCACCGTTCCATTAACAGCAATATCAGATTTTCACCTTGCCATTTGTACGTTTGATCATTTTCACACATTGGAGTAGTTGTACCTTCGGCATGACAGTACAAAAAAGTGGTGGCATCTCATCTTAAGCCTAACCATTTTCTCTCTGCTTTCCCACCAGCAACCCAGAAGAGCCGTAACTTGCTTCACGCAGAAGTAGCAATAAACGTGAAAGGTGAAGAGACCAGGTATCCACCGTCATTGTATGCAAGTCGCTTGGGACTCTCGTGTATTCTGCAGGTCTGTACATGTGTAAGAAAGGGCCAAATATATAATGAATCTCATTGAAATGGATGATTGATAAGTGATACATTGTCATGATAGGAAAAAAATATTTATGGTTATGCTTGTGGAGAACACTAGAGATTGTGTAGGGACATAAAAAAAGAGTTCGAATTTCACATTTTCGTATTTCAGTTTTGCATTTTACATTGATTATAGCTTTTAGTAGCTTACAGTAAGAGAGAGGAAAGCAATAACGTGGATAGAAGGAAGAAATGAAATGATAGACCGAAAAAACCATTGTTATTGATTTACACTGTGTGGTTCAATATGCCCAGGAAGTAATGGGCATGTTCTTGTGGTTTTTTTGTGTTTTGACTAACTTGTGTAGGTGACTCTAGAAATCTCTTTTTTTTTTTTCTTTTCTTTTCTTTTTTTTTTTCCCCAGGGAGGACATATATCTGTAGGTCAAGTAAAGAGGGTCTGAAGAACAACCACATCAACAAGGAAGCAACACAGAAACTTGAATCAATATTCAGTCGAGCCCATTAATTACGCAACTCATTTTGTACTGATGTAAGTAGATCCTTAATTCTGAAGCAATTTGTGTCTAGGGAAAAGGAGCGAAAGAGGCTGTTAGGTCCCTTTAGACAGCAGCTGATGGGGAGCATGATACAGTGAAGAGATGGAGAGCAGGAGAGATGCAAAACCTCAAACAGCCTGAAATTCAGGAGCAGTGGAGACAGGCAAAGAGGGAAGCGTGTGGAGCTCAGGAGGATAAATTATTTTAGAAGCATGTATATATCTGAATTTGACCCATCTTTATATCAGGTGAGAGATCTGATATAAAAGGAAATTTCTGTGATGAAGGGTGGAAGGGTGTCATCAGGCCATGGAAAAATCTCTTCACAAATTTGTTACTTCCATGTTGGAATTCAGGAACAAAGGAATGTAAGATCAAACTAGGTGACATGCTGCAAGTCTTAAAGTAGCTTTTTTTAAAAACAGAAATCATATCTGATCTCCCCTTTGGGGAAAAAAAAAAATTCTTGTATAGAAAGTTACAAAAAGTTCTGGATCCAACTCTGTGTTCGGCAGCTCAAGCGGCTTCATATGATCAAAACTCCAGTGGAGTTTTTTCGAAAGAGACTTCAGATTCCTCTGGGTATGTGTCTGTGCTCGAGTGGCTGCAGCATGACAAACGTCCAACCAGCAATAGCTGACATTATGAAATGTCTGAAATGGAGGACAGTGACAACCAACACTGGAGCAGAACTCCAGCTGAAGCTCAGAAAAACGTCACCATCACTGGAGAATTAATTGTGTTATGTCGGTCAATGTAAACATGAAACATGATACCAAATAATAGATACTATTCCAAAGAAGACGACTTCAAAGAGTTCCTGCCTTCAAATTACTTTGGTCCAAGCTCTGTCTCTGGTAGCCTTCTATATGAGATGCATAGAAGATATATATGGAGGGCCACAAAGATGATCCAAGGGCTGGAGCACCTCTGCTATGGAGACAGGCTGAGAGAGTTGGGGTGGTTCACCCTGGAGAAGGGAAAGCTCCAGGGGGACCTTCTAGCAGCCTTCTAGTACCTAAAGGGCCTACAAGAAAGCTGGAGAGGGACTTTTGACAAGGACCTGTAGTGATAGGACAAGGGGTAATGGATTTAAACTGAAAGAGGGTAGATGAGATCTAAGGAAGAAATTCTTCACTGGGAGGGTGGTGAGGCACTGGAACAGGTTGCCCAGGTAAGTTGTGGCTGCCCCATCCCTGGACATGTTCAAGGCCAGGTTGGATGAGGCTTTGAGCAACCTGGTGTAGTGGAAGGTGTCCCTGCCCACGGCAGGGGGGTTGGAACTGGATGATCTTTCAGGTCCCTTCCAACCCAAACCATTCCGTGATTCTATGTGCATACAAAGTTTGCAACAACACTCCATCAGGTCAGAATATCTCCTGTGAGTCCAGAAAGGCAGACAGCATTTGAACAGGCAGCAGGCTGGCTGCTAATTAAACAGCACGTTACTCTGCATCTCATAAATCTCCATGAAGTTAATTTATTCTCTTCTGAGAACAAATAACTAATGTGAAGCCTCGTCTCGCCAGTTATTGTAGCCCTACGCAAAGTGATTTACATGTGGAAGCTGCTATTAATAGCAGCTACTAATTGGATGGTTATGTAATGGATTGTTGTGAAACCTAGTTTGGGTTTGACACCTTCTGTTTTCCAAAGACAACATTAAAAACCTCAGACAAATCCATGGTTAGCAATACGTAATGTGAAACAAAGACTAAATAATTACCAATCTTTCAAAACTCAAATAGGATTAAAAAGGAGGGGGGAAAAAAAATTGATTCATTTATCTGAATTCTAGTAGAAATGAGGTGGAAGTGAATCATCCAAGAGAGCTGCTGGTCAAAGAGACACTTTAAAGTAAGTTTCTTTAATACCTTCCCTGCAAATACTGGCAGAGAATTCAAAGTGTTTCTGCAACTTGTGAAATTCCAGAAAGTTTTTTTCTATTAAAAAAAAAAAAAAGGCTTTCAATGAGCATGAACAGAATATAGTTTAAGGAGAAAGAACGAGCAGAAAAGATCTCTGCACTGCCCACTGATACAAACCATGTTCTAGGATTAGGCACGGATCTCTGCTGTTGTTAATAATACAGATGTACCTGTGTAGTTTGACATTTTTTAAGTAACTTAAAAAAAAAAAAAAGAGAGAAACAAATGGGGGTGACATTTTGTTCCCTGCCATATAGAAGAAGAGAAAATTGCACTCCATTAGGAGGGAGGCTTTTACCTGGGGTGGCCCTTTGCAGTGCGTCTGTTCTTGGTTATTCCGAAGCCTAGGGCATCACTAATGCAACATACAGCACTGGGAACTTCTCCTAATGAAACCCAACTATGGTCCTCTAGTTTTGAGGGCATTTTCCTTTTGATACATCCAACACAGCAGCACACAGAGCTTGCAAGAAGAAGGATCCCTCCAGAGGTTTGTAGTTACAAGTATATAATAATATTCAAAGAGATGAAAACTCTTGGTCAACGCTGCACAGCTGGTGCCTCTTGGTTTAATCTTTGACCACGAAGTTACCTCTCAACACGTGTGGTGCCAGCAATTGTTTGATCGGTGTTATCTGTAACCTTTTGTTGCAATAGGTTGCTCCAGAGCCTCTCCCTTAATGAAAGAGCCCGGGATTCTCACACGAGCAACCTAAGGAACGCCTCAGCTGTCTGCCTACAAACACACCTCCTCGTGTTTGTGCAGAGAAATACTTGGAGTTGCTGCCGATTGAGTCACCGCTGAAATTCCAGGCAGCTCTGAGAGGGGTAGGAGCAGCGTGAGAGTAGAGCAGGGTCCACACGCAGAGCGTCACGCGGATCGCCTCTGGCATCTGCACCAGTTTTGCAACTGGTAGAGGTGTCCTGGTTTCGGCTGGGACAGAGGTAGTTTTTCTTTTTGGCAGCTGGAATAGCTTTGTGTTTTGGGTTTAGTCTGGGATTTATTATGAGAAGAATGTTGACAGTGCACTGATGCTTATAGTTGGTGCTTCCCGTGTTTTCCCAGTGTGCAGGAACACAACAGGCTGGGGGGACATGGCCAGGACAAAGGGCCCACAACTTCCCTTGTTATTTGAACTCAGATTTAGGATTGAGGGCCCAATTGGCCAATGGAGTATTCCATATCACGCAACATCATGCCCAGGATAGAGATGAGGGTTGACCGGGAAGTTGAAATCTGTCTTCAAGGGGACTCTCTTGGTCTCTTGGAGTTCTGTCTCTCTCTCTTTCTCCTTTCAGGCCTCTTCCTCGTCCAGGGTTGCAGTGTCAGGACTTACCTGTTTTGGAATCACTCACTAGGACGGGACAGGTGTTGGTCACCGACTGGTGAGAAATTATACGGTGCATCAGTTCTTTATATATATTATTATCATTATATATATATATTTAGAATCATAGAAACATAGAATGGTTTAGGTTGGAAGGGACCTTAAAGATCATCTAATTCCAACCCCCCCTTTCACAGGCAGGGACACCTTCCACTAGAAGGTGTCCACCACTCTATATCCACTATATATCCATATATTATTATTTTGTCATTATTTCTTTTAATTTTATATTATATTTATTATTAAATTGTTATTATCTCATCCCACAAGTCTCCTTCCCTTTTCCCCTGTAATTCTCTTCCCCGTTCTACAGGGGTGAGGGAGGCTGAGCGAGCGGCTGCGTGGTGTTTGGTTGCCATCCGGACTACACCACAACAATGGGATATTTTGGGTTATACTCTTTTTTATTGCTTTTTATCTGGCAACAGATACTATACTCAGCCATACTGAGTCCGTGTTATTTTCCGCTCCTTGTCATTTTACATTGTCTAGGTGATGATAAAACCCCTAATTTATCCAGCACAGTATGTTAGGAAGGGTTTACATCAATAACGGAAAACTCTGCTTCAGTTCCCTCCTTGTTAAAGCACCCAGAGGAAGCAGCCAGAGGCCTTTCCGAGACTTGATGCACGATGTCCCAGCACTGCAGTAGTGACAGCAAGCACGCCTGAAAAGCGGCGATAACGTAGGATTCAGCAACTGTTGAAAGGAACAAGACATTATAGAAACCAAGCAGGAATTTTTGGGTGGTCCAGATGCCTTCCACATGTATCCAGTTAATTACCAAGAACTAGAATCTCTTATCCATTGCCTGTGTGTGCATACATATATTTCAGTATGCATATGTATCTCTCCAGATAATTAATTAGAATATTTTGGAATCACAATATGGCAAATAATTCCAGAATCTTTTCCTAAAATAATTATTGGCATGCTTTCCTACTCAGACACAGCAGATGAAATGAGTTTTCTCTTAAATGCATCTTTCCACTAGTACTATGGTTGGTTTATATAGTTACTGCTCTCCTGTAATTTCACTTGGGTGAGGAGGAAGAGGCAGCTCCTCCGAGTAGTAACGCTATTTCACGTTTCTGTAGTGGTAGTACCGAAGGGTTCCAATAGGACACAAATTTACTTTGTCCCCCATTTCCCTACAGGACGGAGTTCATCACACCTACAAAGTTCGTCCACAGTCACATGATTTCTTAATTCACGATTATCCTGAATTTATACTGGTATGAATTTATACTCTCACAATACTTCAACAACTTTAGAAATACTTTTAATACTGTCGACCTCTTTAAATGCTGTGTGCATTTTAAATACCTTAAAAATATCTGCAAGTTGCCTCTAAATGATGTTTAAATATGGGAAATTTTTTCCTATGTCTGATGTCCCTTACTTGTTTTCCTCTGTAACAGTGGGTTTTCCACGCTTCGCATTGCCTGCCTGCGGCGACAGTACGTGGAGCTACGACCTGCTCTCTGTAGAGACTGCTGATCACTGGTTTTCCCAGCATATGGCAACCCAGGCATCCTCATTGGTGAGTGCATATAATTATTGCCTCTCTACTATCTATTAATATCTGTTATCATTTCCTGTTGTTTTTACATATATATATATACACATACACATACACACACTTCACTTCATGCGTCGGTCATACTTAAATTGATGCCTGGCATTTTCTGCAGCTGGCCAACATTCATGAGAGAAGTGGATGGACCAGTGAATTCCCATGATAATTATAATGATAATTTCCCATATAAGTCTGATAAGTCAGACTCCTTGTTTGCACAGAGAAGTAGTTAATTTGTTTGTGATGCTATTTTGGGAAGCCAGCTTGTAGAGAGCTAAAAACCCAAACTGTTCCCAGCCCTTTTGCTATTGTCATTCCAAGGCAATAGCAATAGTTTGAGCTAGGTCGTGACTACAGCATGACTAAGGCTGGGACAGAAAAGCATTCCAGGATGATTAAGCTATTTAGGTGCTCTTTTTTCCTGTATGGTTCTTAGCAGGGAAGGTGAACTCGCAGGGGGTAAAAAAAATGAGCTGAAGGAAAGATCGTTTTCCAATAGAGGAACCGAGAAGGTACTTCTCTGCAGGGTGCTATCCAGGAAATAATTATTTTTTTATATGGTATCCATACCTCTGGATTTTACCAGGTCTTTTACGTTGTTATTTGTTTGGGTTTTTTAATAAATGGAAAGACTTCCCTGCAATTCTCAATCAGAAAGATTCTCCAGATGGAAGTCAGGATGGGAAAGGAGCTTACCTCGCTGGCCAGTAGGTTGAGGGAGGGGATTCTGCCCCTCTACTCTGCTCTCATGAGACCCCACCTGCAGTGCTGCCTTCAGCTCTGGAGTCCCCAGCACAAGAAGGACATGGAGCTGTAGGAGTGGGTCCAGAGGAGGCCACGAAGATGATCCGAGGGTTGGAGCACCTCTGCTATGGAGACAGGCTGAGAGAGTTGGGGTTGTTCAGCCTTGAGACGAGAAGGCTCCGGGGACACCTTCAAGCAGCCTTCCAGGACCTAAAGGGACTACAAGAAAGCTGGAGAGGGGCTTTTGACAAGGGCCTGTAGTGATAGGACAAAAAGAAGATAGTTGATGAATTCTGGTGATTAATGTGTTAAATCTGTATTTACAGACAAAATAACTAGTAAAGGTATACATAAAGCATAAATGAAAACGATGCATATGTCTAATCATTATTTGGGGTATGAATCATACTATACTTCATAATTACTAGGAAAATATTTAATTGAGCCAAGGCTGAGATACAATTAAAGAGATGAATCTAATTCAGCAGGTTTCTGTGCCCTGTATTGGCCATCAATTTTGCTTGAAATAAAAATGACAGTAGCACATCCATCATTTTTCACAGTTCCAAGAGAAACACTAGTGCTCCAAGCATGAAAAATTCCTTCTGGTTATTTATACAAGGTATTTAGTGCCAATACATTAAAAGGAAGATAGTGCTGTAAAGCTGATAAAGCCTCAGGCTGAGTTTAAGTTCCTTGCTGTATTTCCATAAGCTATTTGCAATGACTTTGTTTGCTGGAATCTCCGAAACCAGGAGTGTCCATCCCACCTGAACCTGGCGAGCTGCTTCCAAACAACAAAGGTGAGCATAAAAAATACCAAAATCGCTGATTTTGCTGGAAATGCTCTTGTTTGGACAAATGTCCCACTGTGAAACATTTCAAGCAAGGGGATGGTGTCAGGCTGGACTGGAGAAGACACTTGCCCTCAGCTGACCCCAACGCAAGCAAGAAGCCAAGGCTTTGCCCTTCAGTGTGTATCTGGAGAGAACGTAGGCAGGGAACTGCCAGGATCATCTTTAATTTGCTCAATACACAGGGAACGAACGGTGAGGATCACTCCAGGAGCCTCTTGTACTGTGACAGCGGAGAGAACAGGTATCACGTTACATACAACTGGAACACAACGGTCACATTCACAGCTGTGCCCTTATCAAGATCTTTGGCGCTACAACAATGGAACGTTCTGTGGAGCTCGAGATAACACAGTAGAGGAAATGTTGGGAGAAGCTGGCACTCTTGCAAATGATTTAAACAAGAACAAAAAGAAAGAAAAAGGGATGTCTTGTATTGCCGCTTTACATTTTGCAAAGTAACTCCACTGGAAAAGGAAACCAGAACTTCCCTTACTCAGAAAGTTTTGTTCCAGTGAACTGATTTAGACACTTAATTCACGGAATCATTTTTACTGGATATTTTTTGGCCAGTAAATAATAAGATATTTGTTGCCCTGAGTATGCTGAGTGCGACACGTGAAGACATAAGAAATGGCGTTCTGATAAATTAGTCTGCAGGCTAGCTGTTGGGAAGTCGCACATATCTTTATTCTTATTTCATTTTTCTCTTATTATTAGCACTCCCCGCTCTCTAGGTCACAAAACCAGTTACTGCATTTCTCCTCTACTTGTCTTTAAAACTTCCACAAGTCTTACAACTGTGTTTTTCTCAAAAGTCAGCCTTCTTCCCCGTCATTGCTGTCTCAGCACTGGCCTGTGCATTGGTGTTTTCAAGATCTTCCCTTTTTCTGACCAAATCTTTTCCCCCTTCTTCGGTTCAATCTGTCCAAACAGTTGCCATGAAAATATCGCCCTTTTCTTACCACTATGAGAATGTTCCCCTACTTCTAAAATCTCAACATTGAACCCCTTAAAATTCAAGCCTGCCTCTTTTCTCATCTCCGATTAATTCCATTACAGCTTGGTTCTGACCTCCCCTCCTCTTGGAAAAGCCTTTTAGTCTCCAATGTTGGGAATCCCTGTGTATGGGAAGCAAGGGACATTGTTATTAATTTCCTTCTAAATTTTCTTCATCAACAGGACGCTCTGAATCTAAAACATATGGTAGATGAAATTACTTTGAGTCACCTCCCTCGTTTGTTTTAGGAAATGCCTGAAAATATTTATGAAACAATCATCAGAAAGCATTCAGAATGCAGATTCAGCACAAGGTAAAGGATCACGTGTGATTTCTACCAAATGAACGGAGATGTCTCAAACTTTTATTATATATCCTTGACTTTCGGTCTCTAGTTAGACGGGCCTAGGGTTTGCTCCTCGTTGTGGTATCTGACAGTAATATCCAGCAGGCTTTGAGGTGACTTAGGAA
Source organism: Tauraco erythrolophus (assembly GCF_009769465.1). Taxonomy (NCBI): domain Eukaryota; kingdom Metazoa; phylum Chordata; class Aves; order Musophagiformes; family Musophagidae; genus Tauraco; species Tauraco erythrolophus. The sequence continues at coordinate 3,879,434 of NC_141469.1, read as the reverse complement.
TAATTGAAGCACATCATTCCCGCTCCTTTTCACTCCCTCTTTGTGCTCCAGTTCTTATTGGAGCTGTGGTACTGGATTCCTAAGACCAGTATGTAGTCACGGTGGGTTTGTAGCACTTTGGAGTTGCCTGCGTTCCCCGATGCCTTTATGGAGCTTGCCTCATGCAGGAGAGGGAACGCAGACTGCTGTGTTTTCTACTTCATTTCTAGACCTGCGAGCTTCTCTGGAAGACGTCAGCTGAGATTATAATTAATTCATAATCTTCATTATATTGAGGTTGTCAGAGCCAGCTTTTCCAGATGCATGTATTTCTCTTGAATTTATATTAGAAGGTAACATTCAAGTCAGACCTTTCAAAACGCTGGAGAAATGCCTGTATTTCTCAGAGCCTATCGCCACTGAACCAAAAGTAACAAACCCCTGGGAACTCTGGACGGAGATATATTTATCCTTTCTGAGTCATCAAAGGGCTCAAGGCTGGTGCTAAAACTTCCAGAAACATTAGGAAAGCAACCACAGAAATCAGTCAAACAAACCAAACCCTTAAAGAGCGGTCAGAGGAAGCTACAGAAGCACATCCGAGCCAGCACTCGCTCGTCAGGACGTCCCCTTCTCCGCGCCTTCAGCTTCTGCCACACATGCCACCTCCTCCAGCACACCACCTCCAAAACTGCTGGGCTTTTTTGCTCACACTTTGGAGGCCTGGCGCCTCCTGAAACTCCGCGAGTTGGCTTGCAATGACCCTAAGGCTGTGTCTCGCTTGAACGATTGATCTGCTTGTACTTGTCAATACTGGTTTCCTTGAAACAGTTCAACTGCTCCTACATGTGAAACGAGCCTTGTCAAGAACAGATCCATACCCTTATACAGACAAGATTTCATGAGCAATTTTCCAAAAGTAACTTGAGTTTCCGGGGTCTGATCAGGTGAGTTTTGTTGTTTGTCTTCCTTCATTTTTCCTCGGAAGGAGCTTTGTCAGCCTGATGTATCTCCCTGGCATCTTGCCTACGGTCGATTTCTCTACGTGGGAGATGTCTTTCCCATTGCTCCTCGAAGGAGAGCAGGGAGGAATTTAATAAGGTCTGGGTCTATATGAGTTTCAGAGGAATTTGTAACAGTTATGTCTGTATTTGTCGCATCTGTGCTTCAGACCAGAGCAGTTTTTTGTTAACGTTGGCAACTCTGAACAAAGAAAGTCGTAAAGTTACTAAATGTAAACTATGGGGAGGAAAGTCCAGACCACTTTAGTGGCATCTTGGAATCATTTGATTTTAATTCTCGAAATTAACATCAAAGGTATTTTTGCTTTATTGAAAATTGTCATTTTATTTTTTTGTTGTTGTTCCTCACTGTACTAACTGCAACCTGTCTGTGCCCACGCGTGTGTGCACCCTGATACATAGTTATGGACAGCGTTTGGGATATCAGCTCCTGGATGTCGTCTGTAGCCAATACAGATAAGCAGTTTACAGCCTGCTGAGGTCTTGCAGAATTCAGTCTGGGGGCTCTTCTGCCTCCAGTGCCCACAAGAAAAGTGCCACCTGGATAAATATTTTCTGTCTTCCTCTACAAAATGACTTTTTGAGGTTCAGCAGTAATCTGGGCAGACTGTAAACTAGCTGTTCTCTTTACCACGTCCACCAGGTGATCTACTGAAAACAAGGAAAAGAATCCTGTTAGCTTTAGTAGCTCCTGGGATGAGTCCTTATTCAACTCAGAACGGGAAGGGTCATTTGCCTACGGAGAAATAGAACAGATGATGAAACCAATAGTCATAAAATCATAGAATGGTTTGGGTGGGAAGAGACCTTAAAGATCATCTCGTTCCAGCAATAATAATCCAGCTGGTCAATGCCTCAATTTTGAGAAGGAGAAATACCCCCTTCCCTTTTTTAAAAATAAATTGTAACTATGCAGTAATGCTCCTAAATGTTATAGTTGGTAATAACCTTTACTGAAGCATTCAGGACACTTTCAGTTTAACGCTGGTCTTTCCTTAGATTTGAGGATTCAACACGTTATTGCTTAGAGCGGTGGCATTTGCTGACTTTGTCACTGAATTCCTGAATTTGGCATCCCATCGGCATGGTTTCAGCCATTAAGTGCATAAGATAAAAACCTTCTGCATGCTCTTCTGTGTTCTGCTCTTCCTTCTCACCTTCCAGTCCTTGCTCTATTGACTAATCTATTCACAGCTTGAAGTATCTTTTTTTTTTTAATAGTAGCTATCATTCAAATCCGTGTCACGCAAGTCACTGGCAAAAGGTACAATGCTTGGAGTGTTGCTGACTCTGCTACTTGCTTGTAGGAAGAGCTGTGTAAATAATGTAACGTTTTGTTTGCTAGGAATTCATAAAAAATTACTTAGCTCAAAATTAAAGCACATTAAAAAGAAATCAGTCTCTTCAAAAGCATTATTTTAAAGGAGCATTTTTAATTAAAAATACCTTCAAATAAAAGAGAAGAAAATTGTATTATTTAAAATTCTGAGATGAAACATGTCTCTTATCAGACCATTTTTGTTTCCTTTCCAATGCAAAAAACTAAAACATCTTAGTTTCGCTGAAACAGTATTATTGTCCTTGCCACGCACAAAGATTAAAAAAAAAAAACACATGAATTTTTCACCTAGTTTTCCCTGTAGTCCTCCTAGAGGGAGGAGTTAAGTGGCCTCCTCATCTGTCAGGAGCAGTGTTTTTTTAGGCCAGAGAGAAGTTTTGGTCTCCTGCGTACCAAGAGCGTGACAGAATCCCTGAGCTATCAAATCAGTTATTCTGCCAACATCTTTCTGGTTCACTGAAGAGTAAATTAATCCGACGTTAAGAGTGCTCCAGCCGGAGAATGAGAGCGAACGCACGCACTGCCATAGTCAGGTAGTAAGGTGCTTGCCAGCAGTGTAAATAATGGATAAATAATTAATTTTCTTTGGGGAACCTTCAAGGATCTACTTCTCTGAGCGTTTATGTGCACATGGTGGAACGACTGCAGCAAGGGATTGAGCAAGAAAGCCTCTCCACGGGAAGAAAACAAGCCCTACAGCAGGTAGCTCAGCAGCTCCACGGTGGCTCTTGATGACTCGGGAGATGTGGGACATCTGGGACTGGCACCAGGTTCTGGGGTCAGCATTGTTCAGAAGGTGTTTGGGAGGGAGCTGCTCTGGCAGAAGACATGAGGACATGCCTTATGCCACCGTCATCGCTTGGAAATGACAGGCTACGAAGACCAGGTAATGTTACCCCAAAAAAACCCTTTATTTCGGAAAGTCTAACAGCTCCAATGAGAAAACAAGAGCAATATGGTGTGACAGATAACTCAGTACCGACCTGAAATCTGTTGCCTCCAGTTCAAACTACTACCATGAACTGCAAACCCATGTGTTGTCTTCTGTGATCTTTCCTTGTTTTCACGTAAGCGTTTGATCTTTTCGTTGAGTAACCTCTCTCCATTTTTCCTCCTGTCTCCAGATATTCATTTTTCTATCCACTTTCACATCGATTTTTTTTGTTTCTGACCCTAACAACTCTTTTACTTTCTTTCAGTTTCCCTTTACTTGCTCCTTTTTCGTAGGAAACGTTTTCTCCCTTTGTTCTCTATCCCCTTCATTTGTTATGTTTCTGTGATTCTCCACTTCTGTTATAAAACCCATTTCTCTCTCTCTTCTCATGTCTCCCTACACTAGCCACATTAACTCCATGAGCCACAGGTCCACTGGTCTCATTTCCCCTTTCCATCTGCTGTCTAACACCTCTCTCTTCCTCTTTTCTTCCTAGTTTGACATCTCTCCTCTGACTTTTCCATTATACTCCTGCTCGCTGCCTGATTGTGCTCGCAGAAAGGTTCAGCTTTGGTGCTTTATCCCATAGAGCTCCTCTCATCACCTCCTTGATGCTCGTTAGATCAAGCCCACAACCACCTTCTTGGCCAGTTCGGGGATGCCAGTTTGCTGTGCATTATTGATGTGAGCCTCTGGAATAAACAACGATACTTTCAATGTGCTATCAAGGAGACATTTGGATCACATTTTATATGAACAAGATTTGCCCAGAGAAGTTGTGGCTGCCCCGTCCCTGGAAGTGTTCCAGGCCAGGCTGGATGGGGCTTTGAGCAACCTGGTGTAGTGGAGGGTGTCCCTGCCCATGGCAGGTGGGCTGGAACTAGATGATCTCGAAGGTCCCTTCCAACCCACACCGTTCTACAGTTCTATAAGATAGGGACATTTTATTGACCAAATTACAGTTTTTTCACCTTTACTGCAATAAGGTACCTGTAACTGCTTCAACAGTTTCCATCAGTTGCCCCAAGGCACTAAGTGCTTTGCCACAAGAATACGTGCCACCTTGGGAATGATGAAGGATTTCTGTTCAAGACCATCTGGTCATAAAGCAAGTATTTATCTAAACCCGAAATTACTCAGGTTTTTGGGTCATTTTCTGTCTAGACCTCTGCTGTAAATGGCTGTTGCATTTGTTCACCAACTAAAACGACAATATTCCAAGCAGTCCTCATAATGACAAGTCTACAGGAATGACCTTTTGAAAGCTCTCGACTCCTTCAAAACATAAGCATATTGAAAATCTGTATTTACAAGATCAGAAATAAAATGAAAACCTCACTTTGGCTGTGTAAAAATAAAGCCATATAAAGCAAAGACCTTGCCGAAGAGCAAACCCTTAAAATAAATACACTTTCCTTTGCCACCATAAATGTTGTTTCAGATTCTAAAGTTGAATATATAATTCCTTCCGCTGAGCTGTAGCATTTTATTAAACTGCAGGAACTTCAGAGGAACAGCTCTTCAGTTTCTTGCGGACTAGAACTGCTCTCTTAAAAAAAAAACATTCTGGAGAAGAAAAATGTGCTCTGGGGTGGTTTTTAAGCCTTTTTTTTGGTTCATTTTTGAGATCTGACGTTCTGCACCTGCTGGGTCAACTACAGATTAAGTGTTTCGGTGGCCTTAATAGAAACCTGAAGCTCTAACCCGCTTTTAGAAGTCACCCTAGTGGGCCGGATCCTTGGCTGCCATTCTGGCTGCTTTGGTCTCCTCAGGAAGAATTTGGAGAACATACGGAGTCCTTAAAAGGCAGCTACAAATTATGGGTTTGTTTCAGCTCAGGAGTGAACTACTTTTAAGAGATGATTGTTCTAAGAAGAAAAAAACCTCTGAACAGACGTGTTTCCAAGCTATTCATCACTTCCCTAGTTATCTCTCCTTATGGAAACTCTCCAAGTCCTATGATACTGATCTTTTAAACAATTCTTTTTTTCCTTAGCTCCAATAATAAAATTCACGCTTGATATTTCTGTTAGAATTCCTTGGTTTCTTCTTGGACTTTTTTTTTTTTCTTCCCCCCTTCAGATTGGGAAATGGGACAAAAAACAAAAGGATTTTTTCTTTTAAATCTCAGTTTGGATCATGCATCCTTATAATGTCATTAAAAAAACCCACACAAACAAAAGCAACAGCAAGAAAGGAGAGCGAATTGACTGTAATAATTCCTTCTGATCATTTTTTTATTCATTAAATAATAAATGTATGGCACAGTGCTAACAGATACTTTGGCCAAATGCTTGTTGTCAGAATATCCCAATGGGAAAAAATGACATAGGACAGGGGAACATGTTTAATTTTCGCGTGTCTCTCTATATACATAAGGAACCTCGCAGACATGCCCCTGTAAATGCTCACAATCATCGAGCACTCTGGGGTTTCAGTACTGCTGATCACGTTATTTCTGCAGATATTTACAAAATTTTGCACAATTCCCATGTTACGTTTTTGTTAGAAGGAACTAAAAGCTACGCTACCGTTGGGAATACTTTTTAACGCACATTCCCTTCACTGGTCTGAGAACAGAGTCCTTCTTGCTTCAGTGCAAATTCTTTGGTCTCCATTGAAACATCCTCCAGTCGTTCCGTACTCACATGGCTGGATACGACATTTCCCTGGAGAGGAACTTACGGAGTAAATGCTTTGTACTTGCTCCCAAGTTTCGAAGACTTCCCTTCGCTGCCGCCTTTATGCCATGAATTTGGCCTTGTGTGAGGTTTCATAGCGAAGCTCTAGTTGCACCGCGAACCGACATACTCAACGCTTTCAAGCGCGGTGCGGATGTTAATTAGCTCCTGACTTCTCTCACCACCACTTAGTTTATGAGAAAGGAACAAAAGCAAAACGATGCGACTTGCCCAAAGCGAAGCAAATAATCATGGGCAAAGCCCAGGCCAGAAATAAGAGCGACGTTCCAAAGGCATCGGTGGCACGTAGACACTTGACAAGCTTTTTAAAGGAAAAAAATTCCAAGTTGGGAAATAGTGAGGTTTGGGTTTGCAAATTTTTCATAGTTCCAACAACTAGTATTTCTTCATCTGCCCCTATTACTTTAGCTTTAAATGTTTTAGAAAAGGAAATCTTCAGGATGAACCCCAATCTAACCACACATTTTCCACTTATCCCCCAAAATTCCCACACACAAACGCTTTGTTTCAAACGCATTTTTAGTATTGCTTTCAGAGACACTGAAACGATTACGTTCCAAACGCTTCAAAATCAAAACACATTTAAAGAATCCTCTCCTGACTTCCCATACCATTCGGATGGCCCCGGAACCCCTCATTTTGTGTTGGTTTGTGGGCTCTGGTGATGCGATCGCATCCTATTTTTAACAGAGAAGCTGGCCCTTATTTAGGACAGAAATTAGCCCAAGGTCAGAGAACAGCTGTTTACTCTTACATGTTATCTCCATCACCGCACATGTGCTCTCTGCTTTGTGTTCTCACCCCTTCCCATCTATCCGTGCAGCAAACGCAGCCACGTTATTCCCATTTCCCAGCTGGGTTCAGCGCACTCGGTGCTGCCTTCCCGGCACGTATGTCTCAACGTCTCCTCAAAGCCATGGCCAACGTCTACATCTTGACCTTCCTCCGAGCTGCCGACGCCTCCAGCGACTTCCACAGTCGGCGGTTCTCCTTTCGCTGTTCCTGCTCTTGGATGGCTCGGGCTGGATCCCCCTGGATTCGGGGTGCCCGACTGCCACGGCTGGATGAAGGGCGGCAGAAGGAAGCCGAGGGATGATGCACAGCACGCGCCTAACTTAATGGTTAAATACCGCTTGTCTCACGGCGAATCCATGCCCAAGGACACAGCTCCTGGTCACCGAGCCGTTTACCCCCCGACAGCCGCTCGCTGAAGAGCGGGGCCCGCCGGTACCGCACGCTTCGTGCCGGCGGGGCACCACCCGCCGTTCTTCCTCCCCCAGGAGGCGGAGGACGGGGCTTTCCCGTGGAAACCCACGGACACGGTCACGGACACGGACACGGACACGGCCGCCACTCCGCACGCGACCCCGCGCACGCGCGCTGTCCCTCCCGTCCCGCACGCGGCGGGGGGGGGGGGGGGGGGGGGGGGGCGGAGCGCCCCCGCGGCGGCCCCCGGTCGCGCTCGCGCTTCCCGGCGGCGGGTGCCGGTGGCGCGCGCACAAGAGAGCTGGCGCTGCCGGTGCCACCGTTCCCCGCCCCCCCGCCCCGGCCGGGCGGTTCGTGACGTCAGGCGGTCGCCGAGGAACGGGGCGCAGGTGCATCCGTTTATCTCGGGGCGAGCGGCGCCGTGCGCGAGCGCCTCCCGCCGCCCTCCCCGGTGCGCCGCGGAGCGGACGGGTCTTCTCCGGCTCCCGGTGCAGCCCGGGGTCCCCGGCCGCAGGGTGAGACCCCCCCGCCGGCGGGCAGGGCGGGGTTGGGGGAGAGGGGGAGAACCGCGACGGGGCGGGCGCGGCGGGCCGGCCGGGGTCGCTAGGGGGAGGCACGGAACCGGGAGACGGGGCACGAGGCGCGGGGGGGGGGGGTCAGAACGGAAGGCGGAGGCACCTCTTGGCCGGCGGGGCCGCGCCCCCCGCCCCGGTTTTGCTTTCCCTTTCGGCGTCCGCTCCCTCCCGCGGCGGGCGGGAGCGAGGGACGGTTATTTATTTATTTAATCGGTCGTTTCCCTAAAGGGCGGGGGCGAGGGGAGGGAAGACCGAAGACCGGCGCGGGGAGGGCGCGGAGGCAGCCCCGTCACGAGAGGAGGAGGAGGCGGCGGCGGTGGGGAGGAGGAGGAGGAGAAGAAGGAGGAGAAGCCGGCGCGGAGCCTCGCCTCGTCTCGCCGCTCGTTCGCCGCCACCGCCTCGCCGTCCCTGGCCGCCGGAGGTACCGGCGGCCGCCCGTCCTCATGATGGCCTCAACCACCCCCTGCACCCGGTTCACCGGCGAGTACCAGCTCTTCGAGGAGCTGGGGAAGTAAGGACGGAGCTTGCCGGGCGCGTTGGGGGAGCGGCGCGGGGCTGGGCGAGCGGCGCTGGCCGGGGCTCGGTGCGGGAGCCCCGGTGGGCGGAGGGGGGGGCGGGGGTGTGCACCTCACCGGTTCGGGTCAGGGAGGGCCGCCGGCGGAGCGCGCTGGCTCCAGCCCCGCACCCGGGCGTTGTTTGCGGGGTGGGGGATCGGGATCCGCGCCCGCCCGTCCACCCGCGCCCGTACGGCCCTGGGGGGCGGCGAGGGGCTCCGGGCGGGCGAGCTGCCTTATTATTTATTATCGTTAAGGCGATAGCGGGGGGCGGGGGGAGCGGGTCTGTGAGGGGCTGCCGGCGGCCGTTGGGGAGCGGCGCGCGGGGCGCCCCCCGGCGGCGGGGCGGGAGGCGGCGCGAGGCGGGGGCCGTCGGCTCTGGGCAGCGATCGCCATGTTGGCCGCCCGGCGGGGAGCCGGTGGCACCGGGGCGCTGCGGGAGAAGAAGGCGACACGGGGCCGGGGGTGCCGCCGAGGTGCCCCCGCGGTGCGCGGGGTGCAGAGGGGCGCTCCCTCCGCTGGGCCGCTGCAGGCCGGGGGTGGGTTCGGGCGAAGCGCCGCGTACCCGCGTTTCTGAGCGGAGTTTACTGTTGTGGTGAATCAAACCGGTGTTGACCGGCACTCAGTAAAACCCCTTTTATTGTATTTATCATTTTTTTTTTTTTTTAATCGCGCTGACATCACCCCGGTAAAACGCCCGCAGCGGAGCGTTTCGGTGGGGCTGACGCTTGGTCCGTTTCTCGGTTTGCAGAGGGGCTTTCTCCGTCGTGAGAAGATGCATGAAAATCACCACGGGACAGGAGTACGCTGCCAAAATCATCAACACCAAAAAGCTGTCGGCGAGGGGTGGGTACTTTTAACCTGCTATTTACCATCCCTCCTCCCTGTTTTTTTTTTTTTAGTTGGTTGTTTGTTTTTTTTTTTCATTTTTGTGGTAAGCGTTAATAAAAACAGCCAAATGATTTAATACCTTTCCTAATATCTTATTTTAATTATTATTTCCTTGGGTTGTTTGGGGTTTTTTTCCATTCTTGTGGTGTGTGTTTGTGTGTTTTTTTGTTTCCCATGTTAAATGTTTCGTGGATTGGCTGCCTGGAGGTCTGAGGTTGCTGTAAAGCATTTGGAGAAAAGATATACAAGTACTTAATTTGACGTAATGCAGCCACTTCGTTTTGGTATCTAAATAACTTTGAATATCAGTTTGCAAGCATTTTACAAGCTGATTTTTGGGGGAGGATTGGGAAGTAGTAAGTTGCCATTATAGCTTTTATTTTAAATACTGAATTCTGCGTTTCCCTTGCGTTTAAACGTGAACATGAAGGTCTGTCTGACTATGAAGGTAGGAGAAGTGCACTTGTACCTCATATTAAACTTTGTTATGAGGAGAAAATGATATTAAGGGACTAAATGAGCATTTTATGAACTAACTGTTTGTGGAGGGAGCCACTGTAATTAAGTGATGAACTGTTTTGCTGGTATGACCCAACCCTAATTCCTGCTATCCAGCTCGTTTGTGCTTTTGGTGTGATGGGTCTGTTTCCTAGATGTTGTCAGGATCACTGGATGTGTCTTTATGTTATGTTTAAGGTGAATATGCACAGACTGTGGGTTACTGCTGTGGAAAGCAGCCTTAGTGGTGATAAGTCAATTGCTTGTTAAATCCAAGTCAGAGCACTTGTGCTAGGATGTCAGGGATTAGGGATTATTCTGTTAGTCATATCTGTGTTTTGATATGAATTTGTGGTGTGCTAAAGATGGACGCGAACAAGCAAACAGTGTCAGAGTGCAAACCTGCGTGTGGCCTGGTTTGCGTTTGATGCCAAGGAATCACTGCAGGTAAACAGCAGTTTGAGTTAACTCGTGGAATTGAAACATAAAATATTCCGTATGGCATTATGGCCTCTTCTGGTAACATGCTGCTCTCTGATAGAGGTCTTTGAACATCGTGTCAGTACTCTTGGTTTCAGCTGATGAAAGGTGTGTGAAAATTTTCTTTTTACCTTTTGCTGCATTGGAGTCTTCACGCTCTCACTGTGAGATATGTTTTCCTTTGTTTTTTACAAGGTACTTAAATTCAAAATAGTCCTTTGTAGAGTGATGGATTTAAAGAAAGAGGGGTTAATAAAACAGTAATGTTTGAGAGAAAATATTTGCACAAGTTTGCTTAGGGCAGATCTTCATTTTTTTCTTTTGGTAGCAGAATAACGTGATCTGTTGAATTTTGATGCATAAAATAAACCACCACATTCTGAGTGGTTTCATAGATCCAAGTACCTTTCAAGGGGAGAAGGTGTAGGAAGATCAGCCCCACGTTACTTAGGGGCCATGGGTTTTGTGGCTGATGAGATGAATCTTGCAACGCTAGGCTAAATGAATAAAAACTTTGTCTTCCTTAGAAGTTATCATTTGGAATGTGCTGTATTTCAAGCTTTAATTTTTGTCCTCCTTTGACTGTTCATGCAGGACCAGGTCGGTCCTTAGTGTGTAGTCCATTAGTGAGCAGAAGCATATTTGGGAGAATTCGACTTTTAAGATGGAATAAGACAGAATTCATGAAGATTTGTGCACAGGTTTAGCTAGTCAGCCCATGAAGGAAGGGGTTACACTTCAAAGCTGGGCTGTGAAGTATCCTTTCTTATCAGAACACGTGTGGTGCCATGTCTATGAATGTAGGGAATGTGTTTCCATCTCTCTTTTTAGAGATCCCAGAAATATTTGAGGTTTTTTGTTTGCTTGGCTGTTGTTTTTTTCTGGTGGTTGTCTTGGTTTTCAGCTTTTTGAAATCTGCTAAAAAGCTTTTGAAGAGCAAGCTGGTTAGAGAAATCCTCAGAGTGTTTTTTGGCAGTTCTTTAATTGCAGAAAGGTGCACTTTAGTTGTGCTTGTGCAAAAATTAAACATGAAAAAGCCTCAAACTGTGATATTTTCACGTGGCTGATAACAGGTGTACAGCTTATAATTAAGATACTCTTTTTCAGACCTAAGTTGTAAGTTCGGTTCTGCTCGCATCTAAACTGCTTTATGGTGAGGTAGCAGTTCACTTTTGTGCTTTGCACTTCTTATAATGGAAATCTAAAGGACTGTTTGTGGCATCAGCTTCCTCTGGGAGAAGAGTTAGGGGTTCCTGGCTGGGCATATCCCTCGTGCAGCACCTGGCTCTCTGCATGTCTTGTAAACACCATGTCGAATTTGGGCCTCTTTGCTTGCCAGGTTGAAGAAGAGCAGTTTCAGTGCATAACAGGGAGCAGTCAAGACTCTCAAGACTAAATGAAACTTCCTTAAGGCAGCTTTGAAATTAAATTTAACTGGTTTCAGCCCAGTCATAACAAGACTTGTCTTGTAAAGGTTCTTGGAGATTTATCCGAATCCTTGCTTTAGTAGTCCTTCTAAACCGAGGAGCTGATGTGGGCACAGACTTAGGCTGGTGAAGATGTGTTCTCCTCTGTTTCCTTGTAAAGTTACAGGGAAATTTCTGACTAATGGCATGTGTGCAGAGGCATGGGCTTTGGTTTTAATTCAGAGGGGAAAGGAAGCTATGCCCCCTCTTGAAAGGCAAGTAACCTCTGTGCTTTTAAGTTGGTGACAGTTATTTATATCTACTATGGTGTTACTTACAAACTGTAGTCTGAAATATAATAAAAACAATTGAAAACATGATTATTATAAATATTTGACTTTATGTGGCAATTCCAATCCCATGTTCTTCTGATTTTAGTAATAGAAATAATAAATACTTGCTAATTAAATCTCTTTATTTCAGTATAGCAAAAATACTTTTGCTTGGCATTTACTAAGTCAGTTCATGTATTAAATTGATACTAGGATATCTACAGCTAGTTTTGTATCAACAGAGTATGTTCTAGACAAGCTTGCACAATTTGATTATGCTGCTGATTTTTAAAAAGAAGGGGGGGGGGAATGTAACATAGCCTAAAGTGCAACAGTGAACAAGCACACAGAAAAGTAAGAATGAATTGAAGAAGGGATGTTTGCTGGTTCTGGGTTCTGTACTGTTTGATCTGATGAAGTCGTTGGGATTTTCTTACTACTGGATTTCTAAAGTGTGCTGGTGTGGGCTTCTCTGTGTTGTTTTTCTTTTGTTGAAAGCAATGTAGATAAAAGTGAACTTCTGTGATGTGACTTTACTTTTTCCTTCCTCTGTTGCAAATACTAAATAATTTACAAATCATCTTTTTCTTGTGCCATTGTTTGTCCATCTTTTACCTTCTGAGAATCTTCTGGCTTTGATCCAAATAGATTTCGTATGAACAGATTCCATTTTCTGAACAGGTTTAGACCTCCTTTTCTGACTTAAAAAAAATGAATTGGACAAGCGTTTGCTTCTCTGCTTGTACTTGAGAAGATCAATTACTAATAGATCTTCATTGAGTGTATTTTTTGTGAGGAACTGATGTTGACATCTCCTCTGTAGTGGCCAAAAGTGCTGTGCCTTCAATGGCGATTTGATGGCGTCTGGGAGAGGAGGAGGACGAGGATGTTCCGGTCCATTTTCTTTCCTAATGTGCTTTTATAAATCCTGCCCAGACACACCTCTCCCGCCCTTAGATTGCTGCAGGACAAACACAAACAGCTTTGTTGATGGGCAGATGTATTCAGAGTAATGTAAGAATCAGCTGGAGGTTATCACTTGTTTGAGAAGAGCTCTTGGTGAGCTTTCAGGGACCAGCCATTCCATTAGCTCCAGTGAGCTTTTGAGCTTTAAGCCTCGGAGGCTTCACTGGGTACTTATCTTTCTTCTTAACAGGAAACTTCCCAAATCTTATTCAGCATCTTCCTAGTCTTCAAAGAGGAGAAAATCTCCCATGAGCTTGTGACTGCAGATGCAAGGCATAGCCAGAGGTGACCAGAGCCGTAGCGTTTCCCTGCACCAAGCTCAGATGGGTGAGGAGGCTGCCAACCCCACCCTTTTGGAACGGTATTTTAGTGACAGTGTTGAGTAATTTTACGGTGGGAAGAGTATCTCAGTGTTAAACCTGTCCAAGTAGAGCACCTGATGATCCCTGAAGTGATTTAAAACACATTAGGGAGCTGAATGAAATGTGAAGTGTATAGGGTGGTCTTTTTCAGCTTAGGTTTTCCATGACACAGAGATAAACATTTTTATTGTGTCAGTAGACCATGGTTGCCTTTAGTCAGGTAGCCTGTGTCAGTCAGTGCCAGATGTTTTTCAGGAAGCCAAGCTCCTAATAAGTCTTCCTGTGCTCCATGGGAGGAGAAAATAATTCTTCCTAATCTAGCTGGAGATCTTAATCTCCGAAGCCCACATTTAGCTGTGCAAGTGTATTCTAACACATGTATTTTTAATGCTAATTTCTGTTTCCATGTAAACATGAAGTTATTCCCACACGTAGAGTACTAGCCTTACGGGCGTTTAGTTGCCAGTGAAGGAGATTTTGTCTTTGTGAGGGCAAGAATTAAGCTTGGGATTTTAGCTGTTTTCTTCAATATCTTTCTCTAGGCTGTTTCTCGGGTTAATTACCTGTTGAGAAGTGGTATGTTTGCCTTCGTCCATGTGTTAAGAATGTTTTTTAAAATGTTGTTCTATTATATGCAAGAAGGTTTACTTGCTAATGTGTGGTTGCCCTTTTTAATGGTTATGGTCTTTCTGTCCTTCAGCTTAGGCATGGCATTCTTTCCAGTTTGACATAGATGTTGTGATCTAACGTGGATACGTTTGCGTATTTATCTGCAAGTATTTGTTTCAATTGCAAATTACTGTAATTTGGCAGGCTGCTGGCACTATCTGTTGATATTGAGTCCATTCAGAAAGCTCGGAGTAGTAAAGAGCATTTGTAAGAGTGTTATTTAAAAAAAAAATAGATTTTTGTTAGATGTTCCATTTTGAAAAAATGTTTGGAGCCTGTTATGTTTTGGTTTCAGTGCAAACCTGAAGAGCTTTCAAATACCAGTGAGAATGAGGACTTGAAAACTCATTGTGATAAGCTTTGGTTGGTAGTGATTTACTCTAACAGCTTAAACTGGATTTGAGATGAAGCTTTTCCCTGGCAGCTCGTAGTTATGTTATCCATAGTAAAAATCGCATCATTTCAATAATGCCATTTCTGGTTTTCTTTGCAAAGGATGAATTTTCTCTCACCATTGTGACTGTTGTTGCTTTTAGGAAAGGAGGTTCTCTTTATAGCTCATGCAGTGATGGGTCTTAAATTAAGTTAAGAATTTGGAGATGGCTGTGTTGCCCTTTTTATCATTAAGTCTTCTTGCTGGTGTTCTTACTAGGAGGTATGTACTGTAAAAAGTTAAAATTGTAGCACATAGTTTCACGTATTTCCACATGGAAGATGGAGGAAAAGGAATTATAGTATCTCTGCTGCTGTTCATGTCACGTGTTTCAGAGAAATATCTCTGACATGTAGCTTCATGGTTTGAAGTGATGCTCTAAAAACAGTTCTTCCAAGTTATCCTGAAAGTTGGAGCTTGTGGAAGCGTAGCTGTTGATTGCAAAGGACAGATGACCCAAATCCAGTATGTAAAATAACTTGGAGGAGGCGTGGAGAATTAGAAAGGTGTTTGCATCATCTGTCATCTCAGTTTGACCAAGCTCTGTAGAGGAGGTGGGAAAATACGTAAGAGACGTTTCTGTCCAAACTCCAAGATTATTAAGCATGTCTAAAATTATAAATCAGTGGAATGCATCTGTCCTTCTTGGTTCTCTCATTGTACTTCACCGCTACCTTGGCCTGAACCCCCTTTCCAATCTCTTCTACTGAAATATTAGCAACCAAGAGATTCCTTGGGACATTTTTGGCTACCGCTTTCCTGCCAGTTTCGATCAGAAGTTGGAAGTTCTGTTGCCAATGCCTACTTCTGATCTTACTGCAAACTGAAGACTTAACTGCTCATCTAAACAGCTCCACGGTCAGAACTTCTGTTGGGAGAAAAGGGAGAACCGGACGCAGGGGACAATACGAGCTGAATACCTTTACTCAGCTTTCGCATCTGCATTCCGATACTGAAACACGGATGTGTTGTTTTCCTCCTGGTCCGAGAGGAGTTGTGTTCCCTGGTAATGTTTTATACCTTATGTCCAAATCATACTTCCAAATGACAACTTTTGGTCAAATATGAAAACAAGGAAATGAGCATAATGGTAAAGACTTAAAATATCGTCTGTTTGTACATAATAGCGTACATAGAAAGCATGGGGTTATGTCTATGGCAATCTGAAACCATGGGTCAGCTGAATTTTTGTGAATTGCATCTGTCCTCGTTGACAGCAAGGTAGAAAAGACTAGTTTCTGGAAGAACTGAGGCTGAATTCCTCAGTGTTTGCTCTGCACCTAATTTCAAAACCTCTCTTAGTCTTAAAACCTAACTATAAACCAAAAATGGTCTTACTATGTAAAAGTCCTGCCATATATAGGTATATATTTTTTCAAATACTAAAAAAAATGATTTATTTGTGTTCTCTGGTTCTGGTTAGTGGTATGTGGTATGCTGTTTTTGCTTACACTTCTATGATTCCAAGGTCTGGGTTTGGGTTTTTGAGTTTTGGGTTTTTTTTGATGGTGAACATTTTTACTGTTGCTTCGAAGTGTATTGGGTTTGCACAGCAAGGTTTTGGTAGTAGGGGGATACAGGGGTGGCTTCTTGGAGAAGCTGCTAGAAGCTTCCCCCATGTCAGATGGAGCCAGTGCCAGCTGGCTCCGAGATGGATCCACCACTGGCCAAGGCTGAGCCCATCGTTGACAGTGGTAGTGCCTCTGAGATAAGATAGATAAGAAGGGGAAGAAGTTGCTGCACAACAGCAATGGCAGCGGGAGAGAGGAGTAGGAATATGTGGGAGAAACAATACTGCAGACACCAGGGTCAGGGAAGGAGGAAGAGGAGGCGATGCTCCAGGTGCCAGAGCAGAGATGGCCCTGTAGCCTGTGGTGAAGACCCTGGTGAGGCGGGCTGTCCCCCTGCAGCCCATGGAGGTCCACAGTGGAGCAGAGATCCACCTGCAACCCAGAGAGGAACCCACACTGGAGCAGGTGGATGCCCAAAGGAGACTGTGGCCCTGTGAGAAGCCTGCGCTGTAGCAGGCTCCTGACAGGACCTCTGGACCTGTGGAGAGAGGAGCCCAGGCTGGAGCAGGTTTTCTGGCAGGACTTGAGACCCTGGGGGGGACCCAAACTGGAGCAGTCTGATCCTGAAAGACTGCACCCCATGGGAGGGACCCACACGGGAGCACTTGGGGAAGGGCTGCAACCTGTGGGAAGGACCCACGTTGGAGAAGTTCATGGAGAGCTGTCTCCCATGGGAGTGACCCCACTTTGCAGCAGGGGAGGAGTGTGAGGGGTCCTCCCCCTGAGGAGGAAGGAGCAGCAGAGTCAACATGTGATGAACTGATCCCAGCCCTTATTCCCTGTCCGCCTGTGCTGCTGGAGGTGAAGGGGTAGAGAAATAGGGAGTGAAGTTAAGCCCGGGAAGAAGGGAGGGGTGGGGGGAAGGTGTTTTGAAGATTTATTTCTCATCATCCTACTCTGATTTGATAGATAATAAACGAATTTCCCCAAGTCGAGTCTGTTTAGCCCGTGATGGTAGTTGGTGAGTGATCTCTCCCTGTCCTTAGCCCAGGAGCCTTTCCTTGTGTTTTCTCTCCCCTGCCCAGCTGAGGAGAGGGGTGATAGAGGGGATTTGGTGGGGACCTGCAGTCCAGCAAGAGTCAACCCACCACAGGAAGACAGGAGAAGGCTGTATTTTTTTTTTAATTACTATTATTTTTTCTTTTAATTGGGAAGTGCCTGATCGGAGAGATGGAAATAAAAGTTAGCTAAATATTTTGCTTTACAAATGTAAATGCTGCCAAAATAGTGCTTTTCATGTGTCTGTCCTTCATTTGACCTCCTGAGAAATGCAGGCCAGGGTGTTTTCTATGTCAGGGTCCAGCTTCCTCCTTCGTGTACGTTTATTGCACGTTTCCCAAATGCTTTGTAAAGATATCATGGGGATTTTTGAAAGACTGTGAGAAATGTAACTTCCTCTGTTTACTGAAAAAGGTTATTAGAGAACAAAACCCGAACTTCAACACGGTAGTTCCTTTTGGTTAACTTCTTATTTATTAAAAATCGTTACACCTTGAATTTGAAGAAACATCTGCTGTGTTTTGGAGAGACCCAGAAATCCAATCCGCGTGTTGATTCCTCGTGTGTATCGAGCTCCGTGTGTGTCTGTGTGTGCATGTTTGTGCAAACTCCTCCGCTGGTTGATCCTGGCATTATGAGAAATGTCTTGGCCTCGGAGAATTTGTGTGACACGGATTTAGTATTTTCTTCCAGAGCAGATAATTGTGCTCTTGTACCCAATGTCATTTTCTAGGCTGTTGTCGGCTTGTTCTGAAGTGCGGTGAGTTTTCGGTGGTTGGAATTAGGAAACTCGTTTCAGAGCTTGGCAGCCCTGTTAATTCTTGTTGCGTCTGGTTGGAAGCTGCTGGATGTTTTCTGCTGAACTGAGAGTTTACTTAATTTCTTTTGAATCCGTTGCTTCCATGGATGCCGCTGGATAGAAGCACTAACTATAGCCGGGAGTCAAAAAAAAATGAGGAGGGAGAACTTAGGCAAATTTGCAAATATATTTTATCCCTGATTTAGCTTTTATTCTAATCCAGGGCCTCTTTAGTGGAAATTGAGAAGCATAAGTTGTGCTACAGCATATATTTATTTTTCATAATTAGGTTTTTAAG
This sequence comes from Tauraco erythrolophus, assembly GCF_009769465.1. Classification (NCBI taxonomy): domain Eukaryota; kingdom Metazoa; phylum Chordata; class Aves; order Musophagiformes; family Musophagidae; genus Tauraco; species Tauraco erythrolophus. The sequence continues at coordinate 3,861,419 of NC_141469.1, read as the reverse complement.
TCAAGAGAACGATGGTTAATATGCTTGGCAGGCTCTTAGAGATAAGTCTGTGCGACTGTTGGTTTAAATGACTGTATTTGGTGGGAAGGAACTTTGCCTGCCTGGTGATTTGAGGTAGCTTCTATGCTGTGAATTCCTGACTTTTCGTAAGTAGCAAGTATTTCACAGGAAACTTGGAGTGTAAAACAGGCAGGCTTAATTTAAAAACAAAACAAAAAACTAAAAAAAAAAAAAAAACAACACACCACAACAAAAAAACCCAAAACCTCTCAAAAGTAACAAAGTAGATTTTATTTAATAGTGGAAATGGAATGCTGTGGCTATTTGCTGGTCCAGATGTAACATTTCATCTTGCGATGGGAGACTACTTTTTTTTTTTATTCTTACAACCAAGAATTTCTACACTGCTACAAGTTGACGTCCTGGTGCTGCTTTCCAAGAGAACTGTCTGGCATCCATAAAAACAGAATTAATTTATGATTTGGCAGTCGCTTTCACCTTGAATGTGGAGCATGCTTGTTGAGAAGGTTCACAACTGGTCATGTGGCTTCTTTTGCTCGGTGACAGCCAAATCAGTTGGGTTGTCACTTAGACAGCCTCGCGCCCTGTCCTAAATGTGCTGTGTAGGGAGGAGATTTTTTACTGTGCATGGGTTTTTCCTCTGCCAACACACGGTTGGCAGTGCTGGGGAGAGTGTGGCTGTGGTTACGTTCCGCTGGATGTAGAACTTTGCCCAAAGCCGTCTTTAGCCTGAGGTGACGATGGGCAGAATTCCTAACTTCAGAATCTGATCTGCAAGCCAAAAAAAAAAAAAGATGGTATGGACTGAACGTTTGCTGGATCATGTGAGGATGTGCATTAATTTTGACAGATGTAGGGTAGATGGAAGAATGTATCAAACCTTGATGGTGAAGTTATTTGACAGTTGTTATGTGTATGGTCTGCAGACAAGGATACAGCCCTTCCCAACATCCCGTCCCACCCTGCGGCCTCGGGCTGGCAGCTCTCCTTACCTGGAAACTGTTAATTGATCCGTGTAAGCGGAGAGGATAACACAATGACACACCTCTGCTGTAAAGTTTCACCACCTGGGCACGTGAGAGGAAGAGAAGCATCAACTCCGAGTGCCACAGCTCATGTTCATGGCAATCCATCTATGGCGTGTGCTTTCGGAACTTTGTTCCTCGTTTAATTATAGTCAGGAACTGCTTACTGGTAAATTTTCCGCAATGTGAACGCGAGTGTTGCGGCAACAGTCACGTTGCATATTCATGTTGCTGCACGAACAGATGGGGTTCCTACAGAATATCCATAGTTGACAATCTGATGGGATTTGCCAAGCCTAAGCTTTCATTTAAATTTTAACCTCGTGGAGAGATGGGTTTGCTGTTTCATCAGTCAAGGGAGGCCTTGAAGGTATTTGTCTTGTATAGCAGATTTCAAGCTAGTGCTTAGGTGTGGGGTTGGTTTGGGAGACTCCTGGTAGGAATTGTTTTAATAGGCTATTGCTCATTAGAGTAAGTAGTCAGCAAATTAAAAGATTTCTCTTGAAACCTTATTCATTTGGCTGATTTTATTCGTATCCTTCAGCAAGCGGAGATATATATCCATTTCAAAACGTCACACAGCATGGACAGAGTTCTGCTGCTGTGGTACTGCCTTGTGGGGGGGTGTTGTACTGTAGGGCAGACGACCTTCAGTTTCCCTTGGGGCACCTCCAGGTGCTGCTGAACTTTGGTTATTAAAACTTGCCTAAAGACTTGTTTCCCCCCTTTTTTTTTTATAGAAAGTAGTCACAAATGTTAAGTGTCTCCAAGATGCAATTAAGTTTGAGTGCAGAAAGCAATCTTTAAAACCTACATTTTTTTGGTTATTTATGAAACACTATAGCTACGAAAGTACAAAGCTCACCTTGGTGCTTTTTATACTGCATATACTGCTTTTAAAATGAAAGAAAAAGGAAACTGAGGTGTAAGGTAGCTTGCTTATTATTTGCCTTATTTATGCAGCATAGACAGCTATGAAATCGTGGTTAGGATTGCCTTGATATATGCTCGTGGAACTAAGTGTTTTATACTTCGTAAATTTTAGTGTGTTAAAAACATTTCTAGTTGCTCATTCTTTCAATTAAAACCTCCTGGTAGTCTTTTAATACTGGAGAAGTATTAGATGTGATGTGTACTGGTGCGGGATGGAAGAGCTTCCAAAACCCTGTGATGTTTCTTTTATACCTCTGGATTTTTGTGGTCTTTAGTAGCTGTTGCATTTGGGGGGGGAAGAAAAGGCCGCTGGTGTAGCGCTGTGCGTGCGCACACCTTAGATGCAGAAAAAGACTTGGCAGAGCTTGTTTGTAGCCAGCTTGTTTGCTGTAGGAAAATGTTTTGTGCTAAAAGACCTGTTAACTAAACTAATTTTCCTTGTAATGAGGGCAAGAATTGGTGTCTTCAAATTTGTTGTTAATTTGTGGTTAACATGATTCATCTATCTAAATTAAGGAATAAATTCCTTTCAGTGCCATGTTAATCAAAACATGTTTACTAAGGAGATGGATTTTTCCCAGAGTAGTTGCTTATATGTGGTCCACCCCCTCTCTTGGAGATGTGTGTTAATATTAGAGGTGTTCTGGGGACCGGATCGATGGCTCAGCCAGCCTTGTGGACTGCTGGTGGGAAGCTCAGCGTATCTCAGAGATATTTTTAGGAAACCTGAAGTAAGGGGACGAGGACTCATTAATTAGGTGCATTTCAGATCTGTAATGAGATTTAATATTTCATCCATGTTTTTCAAATTAGTTTTATTTGGATCATAGGACATTCTTGTAGCCATATAAATCTTACAGAGTTGTTAAATTTCAACAAACTTCATATTCCTTAAAGTATGAAATATTTGGAAAAACATTTCCTTTGTCTTTTAAATAGGACTGATTCCCCTCTCTCTCCAACTGTCGTCTTGCTTAGATAGTTTTCAATGGTAGGGATTGGTCATTTACCAGTACTCAAAATGAAAGTCTCATTTACGGTCAGGTTCGGGTCTTTGTTGGGTTTTTTTTGTTCTTGCTTTTCCTGTTTCATGTAGCAGATTCATTTTAGCTAAAACTGACACCTTCCAGTTTCAAATGACATTTATCCACTGTCAGACTTGCACAGGATAAGAGCACATTTGAACATCTCTCACCTGGAGTTGGCCTGAGGTGAAAAATAGGAAATAAAATCCAAGTGTATTCAAGGTGAAGTTGAGTCCTTCAAGGGATTAAACCATCTCATTCAGTAATCAAGCTCTGCCTTAAAATTAACCAGGGAGGTGAGGGCTTAGTTCTTTTTGCTTTGCTGAAGAGAGAATTTAGTACTGGATTCTTCTACTTTGAAGATTTTTTTTGATTTGCAGCCCGATTTATTCATGGACAGTGTTTGTTGTCTGTGCCTAGGTTGTCCTTCAGGGAGTTCTTGGTCTTTCATCAGTGTATTTCTCACGGATGGTTTTGTTTAATTTATGTTTTTAACAGGTATCTTTCTTTAGCTTCCTCCTGTATGATAGACTTGCTGTTATTATGACTGTTTGTCCTTTTGTATGCTCTAAGGTAATATTTATTTATTTATCGATGTTTGGAATGTGGGATTGGAATTGAGCAGAAAAAAAACCAAACTCATGTGAGGTCTCCTGAGTGGCTTCAGTGATGCCTTGTGTCTGCATGGGAGGATCTTGTCAGGTAAATTCCCGTGTTTATTTACAGATTCATGTGACTGATACAGAAGGAGCTTCTTTAGTAATTTCACCTCAGCTTTCCCTTTCATCGCCTCGTTTCCTGTCACCCTTTTTACCAGTGTCCTGCCAATTTCAAAGTTAGATGGGTAATCTCTGGTTTTACTAATCCCTAGATGTCTCATGTTCTTTATTTCTACGTCCTAAACAGCAGAGCCTTGCAGGAGGCGTTGATCCCTGCCTGGAAAAGCTCTCCAGAGTAATGTTTTAAGAGGACTTGCTGTACCCAACCAGTAACTGCATAGATGTAGGTAGATGCTTTTTATTGTTTTTTCATGTATACAGTTTCTCAAGATCATGCATATTTGAGACCCATGTCAAAAACCAGTTCTGCCCATCATAGTGTTGTTCTGTTCCTAACACCGTAGCTTTTCGCAGCTTGCCGTTGCTCTCACCTCTGTGCAAGGTCGAGTGGAAACTGTTGTGCAAATAGCTCCATGAAATGAAGATAAATTAGGAAGAGTTTCTGTTGAGTGTTGACTTTTGTTTCTGCAACCACAGATGCTCATCTATTCAACAAAATTGCTAAAGAAGATGAAAACTGTGCGAATGTACTTGCAGCAGCTTAGTTCATTGTTTGCTTAAAGAAAAGTTGCATTGATTGACGCACTAGAGAAACTGAAACACTTGGAAAATGCTGCTAATTGTTGACTGCTTCAGTTAGTAAAATACAGTGTGTTAAAATAAGAGGACCCAGATGGTGCTTGTCTTAGGTAAGCGCGCTGGTGCTCCGTGGCACTGCCAGTTAGAGCTTTCCCTGGCATAGACCGTGGCACGCGAGCCAACTTGCTTCCTGAGCTTCCCGTGGGAGCTGGGCACTGGATGCCCATTCCAGTTCCACGGTGAAGTGCACCAAGAGCTACTGGAAATAAATGCTGAGTAGAGAGGTTAAAAATCTTCAACTTGATGAAAGTGTCTTTTAGGAACAGAGAAGTTGATTATAGTTGTATCGAGTCTCTACAGTCTGATCTTGAAAATGAGGTGATTTTGCATAAATCAGCAGTAGTTACATATTTGGCAATACAGGGGAATGTGACCACTAACATAATGAATTTGGCTGACGAGTGTAAGCATTCACGAGATCAGTACCTGCATTTGCATGTCGCGTTTGCTTTCCTACCCAGAAAAGGGTCATTTCTATTAAAACCTATGTGAAACAGGCTTTCAAACAAAAATATTAGTAACAAACAAGAAAGCTTCACATGAAGCCATATGCTGTTTGGCATAACCTTTTTCTTTTTTCAAAAGATGAGTAGTGTGTTTCTAAATATGGGAGTTAGGTATTTAAATGAATGGAGTATTAAGCTTACTTGCTCTTGTAAATATTTGAGCTGATTGACTGTTTTAACTTTCTGAAGTAGAAATGTGTCCCTTGACATGGAGTTTGTTACTTAACACAGCTTAATAATGATCAATCAAAAACTCGTGCTAGACAGATTAAAAAACCAAGCAACAAACAAATTGCCTATGATTTTCAGTCAAATGTTTTGATGATTCGTGTTGATTCTCCCTGTCCTCTCCCTGTCCTGGATCCTCCTCATTTAGAAGGAGGAAGGGATGGAGATACCTACAAAGAGAGTAATGCTCTCTTGTAGGACATTTTACAAGCTGCAAGACATATTTCTACAGGAATGGGGAGGGGGAAAGATAGTAACTTGTTTTCAGTATTGAAATAAAAACAAGAGGTATGAAACGAGTCTATGGTAATTCAGAGTTAGCGCTGGCTCCTTTAGTAAATAATAGAATTCTACAGTCATACCAAGTTAATACTGATAATATCAAACTTCAACAGCAGACCATGCAAATAAATGTAGAAAATAGGATTATGGGACTGTGAACAGAGCTATATACCTAAAGCTACAATCCCTTTCCTCTTGAAAATCTTAATAATGCATCAAAGCTCAGGTAGCTTAAGTTGTCCCACCTGAATCTGTGTTTCATAGCACAGAGGTACTGAATAATCTCAGCTGCGATTGGAAACAAAAAATAATTTCTCTGTATAACGTAAATGCGTTTTCAGTGTGAGAATGAGTGATTAAGTGTTTCATATGTCAAAGTGACTCCAAAATAAGAGGTAAAAAACTCAACAATTGCCTTTCTAAGTAGAGGTTGTCAGCTCCTGTGGGAATTTTACTACTAATTTTACCCAGAAGATTTTTTACGACATCATGATAGGTAGCTATATAAAATTATCCATGTCAGTTTTGGGTATCTGCAGACTAAATCTGCTTCTGGACTCACATGCTGGGATGCACAGAACACAAGCATTTGCATGTTTTATGTCTTTGAAGGATTTCTACAACCGTGTTCTTAATATACTGATTTTGCCAAGGAGAGAGTGTATGAAGGAACCATCCAAGAAACTCTGCGTATTGACTTGGTCTGAGAACCTCAGCAAACAGTTTTCCGACTAACGTACTTCGTTTTGCAACTGTGGCAGCTTTAACTGCCTATGGTCAGGAAATTCCACTGGTGGGCAATAATTTTCTTCAACTGCTGTAACCTGATCGTGTTTAGTCTAGTACCTGTATCCTTGGCAACTTCTGGTGAGATAATAGAGGGGTAGGGGTAGTTTCAGTGTCTGTGCTATTCATACCTCCATCTCGTGCACCCTTGTTCGACCAGTTTCGTCAAGGTGTTAAGTAGCTCTTGGTTTGAGAGCCGTTGTTCTCAAGGCTGGTGCTGGAGAAGGCTTATAAGATAGGCCTCTGAGTTTGACATGGGTAGGGTTAGTGGGATGTGTTGTGGTTTGGGGTTTTTGGTTTGTTTTGGTGGGGTTGTGTTTGTTTTTTTTGAATTGAAATTGTTGCATAGTATCTCTATGAGATAGGGCCCTTACAACCTCGTTACAGGGTAGTCTGATTATTTTAAACACTCATGTTCCTTTCGCTTGAAATGTACTCGTTTTCCTTTTCTGTGTTTTGTGAATAATCAATGGAGCAAAAATTCTTATAGTTAAAATGTTAGAAAATCCTCATTTCAAGTGCATGCTGATTTGAATTGAAGCTGCTTAGGTTTTGGATATATTGCAATTCTGGCATAGATTTTAACCAAACTAGTTTGATGTACAGCATTGAAGCGCCTTATATGTGCAGTTAGTGCTAGTGCCAGACTGTACACTTAGACCAGAACACTTCTTGAAACCATAAATGTGTTTGAGATTAGATTTGTGCTGATTTTATTTTATCCTCTTCTCTGAACTCGTCTGCTCCAATACGTGTGCAGACACATCCTTAGCATGAGGTTTTATGAAGGTCGCTCTTATTTCATCATAACACTTAGCCATTCCTACTAGAAATCCACACCGCTTTAATTTTAGTTGGACTTGCTGAATTTGAGTTTTGAACTGTCTGTAATGGTGTAAGAATCATCTGTGGGGTGCCAGCTGGGATCTCTTGGTGTACCAGGGGCTCTTCTGTGCACATCCTGTGAGTATGGACTACCTGCCACATAGTGGAGAAAAGGCAGCGTTGGCATGGATAAGGCACAGAGAGAGAAAAATTCGTGATTATTTTAAAGGATTAGAAATCTGTAGGGGGTGGAGGAAAGCTGGTTATCTTATCTGCAAAGTGTGGCGTTTGTTTAACCTGGTTTTGGTTGGTAATTTTGCCTTTTGAAGAAGTGAAAATGTCCTGGCATCCCACTTTACTGTCCTTCTGGTATAAGAGCTAAAGAAAAATGCGTTCAGAAAAATGTCTGCTGGTAATAGAGCATTCACTAGTAAATTATTCAAGATGTATCTTGAATGATGTCACATCAAATAATAAAGCAGAATCAGACTTTGCAATACAGTTAACTTTTAACTGTATATTTACAGTGATAACTTTACCTTATTAGTGTGGGAAGATTCTTCTAATTTTCACGACACTTTCTAGGAAACAGCTCAACAAAATGGTCTGCCACTACTCCAGCCTGATTCTGATGAAATAAATTGATATTCTGTGGCGGATTGTTGAGTGACAAGCACTGCAAATGCACTCCAAGTTTTCCTTAATGACTAAGCTTTCTTGCCTAATATAAAAATGAAAGGCTGCGCAGGAGTGAGCGATGTTGTCAAACCTGTCATCGAGTCCTCAGGTTGAGTACTTATAATGTTCTTCCTTTAATTGACTTGGAAATTTGCAAAGGTTGGTTATAAAAGGGGAGAAGCAATTTTTAAAGATGGTGGAAAAATTTAGCTTCATCGTTAACTGTGCAAAGGCCTAAATAATCAGTTATGGTTTTATTGCCTGCTGATAGTATTTAGTTGAAACATAAGTTCATCAACTTGGGGTTTTTATCTTTTTTTGGGGTAGGAGTAAATAACTTATTGAATCATCTGTAGTCCTTTGAGAGTGTTTGGAGGTTGAACTGAAAAAAAAAAATATTTGAAATCATCTATTCATTTGTTCAGTGTCAGGCTGTTGTCATTACCTGAGTGTCACTGATTTTCCTATTGTCAACAGAAGGAAGAAAACACCCCACCCCACTAATAGGGAAGTCTAAAATGGAATCTTGTCGTGTTCTGGCAAATGGCACACAGCAATTGTTGTAGCAGTGAGATGACAGTAGATGGAAAATTTTTAAAAAATTTCAGAAACTATAGTTTTCTGCAATTCTTACACCTTTCCCTACCGCAGAGGTGGTAGTTAGAAAGCTGAAGCGTACAACAGCTTGACAAGAACTTCTTTTAATGTCCTAATAATCATCCATGGCAAAAACCTGTGAAGCTTTGGGAGCGTGGCGAGGTGAGGATCTGAGAAGAACCCATGATGAACTCTCCTTGACCTCACCTTTGCCTTACAAGCTTCCGTGTAATCCCCCGTGTCCATTGGAGCCAAAGAGTAGGGCGGTGTGACCATGTCCCATGATGACACCTTGTCACCGCGTTGATCACCAGCGTCACGACCGACGCTTGGTTCTGCGTTTCTCTTCTGCTCTTGTGGTGGGCTGTGTTTGATGGAATCGTAATGATGGGTAGTTCCTCCTTGGAACTGCTTTTTTCTCATCCGTTGTCTCAGCGGAATTAACTTTCAGGAATAACTTGCGAAACTTGGATTTATACAGTTGCACAGTGCTGAGGACAGATGGGGAGGCAACGCTATTAGAATGGCAGATGGCTGTCTTGTACCCTCTGCCAAAGAAATGGCAATAAAAGACCAAGTGTTTCCTTTAACTTTTGATTTCTGATGTTTCTGTTAGGAAATAGCATGTTTTATTTTTCACTCTTGTGCACTTCTCCAATGATTGCCTTTGAACATTGGGAGCTAAATCAGGAACCAGAGAATTGCCCTTTGAAAGACGATAAAAATTCACAGTATAGAGGGCTGATTTCAGAATGGTCTTTTGTCTTAGAAAAAATGAGAAAATGACTGAAAGGATGTCAGTAATGATGTTAGTGTTTTTGAAACACTGCATCCCATGTCAAACCAAGCATGGGATTCTGAGGGTGATCCCTTCACCGCTTCGGCTGAATCCAAGAAGAGTTTAAACTGGTCAGGACACATGGGTGGAATCTGTGACAGTGTGGAAAATTGCCGTTTCCATTCCGTTCTAAAAATACACATGTAACTTAAACAATTACTTGGACATTTTTCAGGTTGGGAACAATGTTCCAAAGCAAGTGACCACTAGTAGTAGTCTGTCAGTGGTTTATCCACGCAAACGCTGGAGCTGGTGGGAAAATCGTGGAGTATGTCCCAAACGTTTTCTGTAGGTATAGCACTGCTGCTGCTCGTCCGGGAGATGTTGAGCCGAATAAAGGTGACTTCAACTGTTGGGCTTAGCAGAGTGTGTTCACCCCTTCTAGTAGGTGGATTCTGGAAAGAATTTTAAGACAATCTGTTCAAAACTCCTTTTTCCTTCTGCTTTACACCCAGCACTAAGTACTACTTGTCCCACAGCCCCTTCCCCGCTGAATACGGGGGGTTGTGGATGTCTAACGTGGACTATGAGAACGGTTTCACAACTCATCTTGTCAGATAGCCATTTGCTTACTACGAAACCTACTTGATAGATGGAAAATAGCACCTGAAACCCTGTAATACGCTTCCATGATTTGGTAGTTGCGATGAAGGTTCCACTTAGACCTTGTTTACGCTTAAATACAAATATTTCTTTGTTTAGAAGTCGATTGACCTTTTTGGGGAGGGGACTTTTTGCCAGTGCAAGCTTTCTTTTTGCCAGGGATATTCTTTGTGTAAATCTCAGTTGTCTGATTTTCTAGTGTAAATCATACTGCTCTGTTAGGTGGAGGATTAGTATTTTGGGAGATTTTTTTGTTGTTGAGGTCATGTTGGTAGATTTGACAACAGACATGGTGATTTATTTTGCATAGTAATGAGATGAATAGTTATTCTCCCAAGTGACATTTTTCATCAAAACCTGGTCAATATCCAGCCAGTCATTCTTAGACCACAGAATTACTGTACACTTCTTGAACCCCATTAGGTTTTAGATTTTTGAAATGTTTGCTACCAGGCTGTTTGGTAAATGATTTGCATAGAAATTTGCAATGAGGAATTTCAATTTTGAGCTAATATCTTCTTGCTTGTAGAATTCTGTTAACGCAGATATCTTCCATATTATATGGGATACTCAGTAGTAGCTTGAAAGAAAGGCTTACTGCAAGAAACAAGATAGGCTGTCATTTTGCCGAAGACTTTGGTGACAATGCTTTTAGTGTTAGTGAAATTTGACAGTACCTAGTGTTAAAAATGAAATAGTAAGGTAGTCTGTGTTATCTAGGAAGCTTTAGATAGTGTTTCAGCATGATAATTAATTCTGTATTTTGAAGTCTGTGAGTAATCCATGGGACTAAGCATACCTTACATCTGCTTGTGTTTGCCTACTCTGCTAAATCATCATTTCAGACCCATTTCAAACCCAGAATAGTGGTCATACTGGTTAGCTCAGTGATTGCATAGTTCTAATAAAAAAACAAATGTGCTTTAGTACACATAGCACAGGTAACTAGGGTGTGTGATAGATGGCGCAGATAATGCCAGGTGATAGTTGGATTCTTTTGAACTGTGACATTTTCTATATTTGTAGATCTCTGTAACACATGGAATAATTACCAGCTTAATTTGGACTTGATGGATGTTATTTTGTGTTTATTATAAAAATGTAGAGCCCAAGAAAGCTAGTGTGCAATTTATTAATGATAGAACTGAGCATCGCTACTATTTTATTTTTTTTTCATAATAGTACTGAAAGTCTTATTAGAATGTGACAGGTTGGCTGGTGAGAGGAAGGAAGCAAATAGAGATTTCTGTCCTTGGATCTTAACATAGGTTAGTGTTCCTTTCCACGTGCTGCTGTGTGAACTATCCCTGCAAGCTGTAAACTCATTACTGGTTTGATTAAATCATTTTCCTGTTAAACTTCTTTGTCTCTCACCTCTTGTTTGGGGACATAGAGAGGGGAAAATTCTTTGCAGGTGGCCTGGGAAGCAGACTGGGAGATTTTAAATAGTTGTGTAGTGCAGAGCAGAATAAGAATCGAGATCTGCGTGTTTGACACCTTGCTTGTACTCTGCCTGCCTATTGCAGCTCCAGGGGTAGGTATGTTAAGGATCTTCTGCAGTGATATGATGAGTAATATTTTTCTCTTGCTGCTGATGCAGCACAAACATGACAGTCACTGTAAACTTCACTTATAAACACTATTCTACAAAATCCATCAAAAATTTGCAAGGGCTGAGGTGTAGCAGAAAATGGCTTGGTTTGGATTTGCGTTGCTGAGCTTTAACAACATGCAGGAAGGGAATGTAGGCTTCTGGTTTGCTCTAAGATGTTGCAAAAGCAAGTGATTACAAGTATTTATTTTCAGAAATGAACTCCTTCTGGTTTCCATATGATACTGCGTTAACCTGTGTTACTTCTTCGTCTTTATTTTCATACACCATAATAAAACATTATTCAAATGGAATAATTTTTATGCCATTAGTTGACTAAAAATAGACTGGAGCTATATTCAACGTTTTAAGACTCAGAGGGTAAAATGCTTTGATGAATATTAAAAATGCTGTGAAAAACTAGGAGTAATGGAGATTGGAAAATACTAAGTATTTTTTTACCAGGGGGGCAGAGGGTAATGGTGATGAAAGGTGGAAGGTTGTTTTGCTTGTTGTCCTAATTTTGTTCACGTTTGGCACACTGTATTTAAAATGACTGTGTAATCATATGACCCTAAAACATCTACAGTGTTCTTTAAAAAACATGATTTCCGACAGACCTTTTTTCTTGAGAGTCGGGGAATAACGTGCAGCTGAACTGCTGCACAATACTTGTTGGAGAAACGAGCCGTGCGTGTGCCTGGGATGGTGTATTCCTGTCTGCAGTGAGATTTGCAAGTGATGCAGTTAGGTACTGTTAGTGAAGAAGGTGTCGTGCAGAGGAGAGCACTAGATTGAGCTCCTCTTAATGGAAGCCTGATGTAGGACGCTTGCCGTGGTTCCTCGTTTCCAGATCTGCTGCTGCAGAGATGCCGCATGTTGTCCATGAAATACGGATCTTGTAATGCTTGTTCACCTTTCTCAATGTCTTTGCATGTTCCTGAAAGGGATTAGCTCTGTCTGATAAGCTCCTTAGTCGCTCTGCACAGACCTTTTCCTTCACAACTATTCCCTCAGGATATTTATAGGTACAGCATTAACAACATATGCTGCCTTAAAGGGATGAAATGGATATGTATATAGGCCTTTGCAGGTTCATTTGTCTGCTAAGGAAATTCTGCTATTGGGTGTCTTTAAATTTTGCAAGATGCTCACCTGGAGTCCTGTGGAATATTTGTTTCTTGTGAGAAATGGCTCCACTAGATGGTTTTTTTACCCCTCTTTCTACGTTTCTACGTGAGACCAGAGGTGCTGTATGAACATTAAAAAAATGCAGCAGGAGAAAAGAGCAAAAGAGGGGTGAGGCTGGAACAAGAGCGTGGGTTTTTTTAACTTCTGATGTTGGAAAACTGTGGCAGCACGCTAGCTGTTTCACTTTCCTTATGATGCTTTGCCATGACACTATGGAACCAACCTTCAAGGGATAGAAAATGTCCTTGTGCTGCACAGAATTACTCACGAGAACATGTTCATTCTAGGAGGCAGAGTGTAACATGGAAAGGATGTTTTGCTGCTAGAGTTACCCAGTATATGTGTATGTATACTACCTCTTGACAAGAAACTCTTCAAAAGATGACTGTTTGCATTCAAATCAAGTGATGCTTTTTGGGTGGATGGTAGAAAGCACGTGTAAAATAAGAACAACAATCTCTGAAAAGGCTACTTAACTGAAGAGCAGAAATTACCACTTTAGTTTTCTTTGAGACGACTGTCTCATATAGCTTAAGATAATTTTGACATTAAATATTCAGGCTACTGTTCCTTCCATACTTAAGTGTGCCTGTAAGCTATCATTAGTTACCGCATGGATGTGCAAATCTTCTGAGGAGCTTCTTCAGCTATTATTTCTGGGCATAAACTAATCTCCTTCAAGAAATTGCTAAGCTATTGGGTTATTTTAAAGTCATCTATCCTGGCCGCTCTTACCTTTCTGGCAAAACTAGGAAATACATCTTGTCTTTTTGCCAAAAGCCAAAACGTCATTGCTGTTTAACTTGTTTTAAAAGCGGTAATGTAAGAAATGATTCAGTGATGCTACCTAGTAAATCATTTTGGGTGCTTTGAGACTTTCTGGTATGCAGGCTCTTGGTGGATCTTTTCCCTGTTAAAGGAGCAGACTTGGTCTCAGTTATTTCTCTTAGAATGAGAGAGTATCCCTGCAAGATGAGTAATTTCAAAGAATGACTAGTGAGTTTGGATAAAATAATTCGGTGCCTTTTATGCTTGTAAATAAGTGAGTGCCTTGTTAACATCACAAATCTTGATATGGATAAGGCAGAAGAGCTTATTTTGGGCTAGTTCAGTGAAGTAGAATATTTTACTGTACAAGTCGAGAGGTCAAGAGTTTTATAAAGTTTTGGAAATTTCAGAAGTGGAGTGAAACACGCTGAGCAAGCTCTTCTGATTCGGAAAAGGAAGAGAGTGGTTCCCCTTTGTTGGAGGGAGTGAAAACACAAAACCAAAAATGCAACCGAAAAAACCCCCCAGCTCTTCTAGAGGTAAATGGACAATTGAGAAACTTCATCAATAAACTTTGATTTCTTTGCCCAAATCGTGAACCAAAACCTTGCTGAACTGCTGATGATGGAAAGTGAGTGGGAAGCACTGTAGTTCTCACGCATGGGTGGAGGAACTGAATATACTTGGGAAAACTTCTCTGTCTAGGCAGAATGAGTTCTTGACTCCTTTTAAACTTGTAGGAGAAGCTCAGTTTTAGGGTTAATATTCTTCTGGATATAAAAGAAGAAATTTTACTTCTCCTGAATGAACTGAATAGTATTTCTGCCTATTCTGTCCTTTATTCAAAACTAAGTGATTACCTTTTTCCCCCATCCTGCTTGGACATGTTATATTTATAGGTCATAAAGAAGCACCAGCCAAATATAAAACAAACTTACTAAGCAGAGCAGAGAAGTAACACATTGTTCAATGTTTATGCTGAAATGAATATAAATATTTTTAAATTTTCAGTACAAGTGATGAACTATGCAAGTCTCTCATCTAGTGATTGAAAATTGCGAGTATATTCACTATAGCTGAATGATTGATTGAGCTTTGTAGGCTTTTTTTTTGCAGGTTATCTACTAGAGGCCTTTTTTCTGAATTTTAATAAATCAAATTTACACCTTTGCCTTTTTTAGGCATTTTTATCCTATCACTGCATACATTAACTACTAGCAGCTGTTGAGGTTCAATGGCAAAATGATATGATTATTTAAAAAGTAAATAAATAAAGAGTCCCTGTAGGTACCCAAAAGCGTGGTCAAGTGCAGGCAAAATTATCCAGATAGTTCATAATTTAAAAAGTACTATTTATTGCTTAGGTGGATTTGGTTTTGTTGGGTTTTTTCCCCTCCTTCTGGGTATGATCATAGTGTTATTTTCAACAAAGCTGCCTTAACAAGTCTTCTAGCCTTAATGAAAAGGCTTCTCAACATGTTCACTGTACTGACTGTTTACTGACGCGCTGATCTCTAGAGTCATCTCGAGCCAAACAACTTAGACACGGAGGGAAGGTGAGTTGGACAAGCTTTTCTGATTAAAGGTTCACTTGTTACGAAAGAGACTTCTGCTTGGCAGCTCCTGGAATGGTTTTTGAGCGTAAATGTCCTCCATGTTTCAACCTGGTCTGAGGCCTTCGGTGACATCCCAGTCCTTCTGATACTGGAGTTGTCTTCAGTGAGTCCAGATTTCAAATCTTTGCTTTTGACAGTATTGTTCTCCTGGTGTTTTTTCCTTTGGATAGTCACTATGTTCTTGTGCTGGTGTAGCAGTAAGCATGGCCAGTCCTTTCAGGTTCTTTCGGTGCACAGTGTTTGGTTTTGCTTCAGCCGTTGACTTCAACCTCCTTTTAAGATTTTGCAATGAAATTTTTTCCCTATTTCGCTCAACAGAAAATGGCAGAGCACCCTTCTGCTTTCTGTCTCTCCCTCTGTCTCCCTGCTGCCCTGGTTTCCCAAATGGAGAGTAGGAGACTCCTGTCTACTTCAATGAATATATCGGAAAGGTTTTTGAAAGCCTATGGAGTAACGTTTCCAAAAATCAGGGCATTGGTACCAGGGAATTGTCAGAGAGGTTTGGGGCTGCTAAGACCAAAGTTAGACTGGCCCATTGCGTTGGAAACCAAATGTAGCAGTTTTGTGAACATCCTTTTGAAAGTGCTCTGATGTGCTGAAGCCTTAGTTCCCAAATAATTAGGTATAATAGATGGTAAGATTTAAAATGCATGGATGTGCGATACTGAATTGCTATCAGAATACATATTTTATTTTCATCTGTTAAAATTCAGATTTTTATTTTGAATTTTTATAACTATTAGAAAAGAGATCAGGGAGTAGAATCTCATTGTTATTGATGAATAGACAATTTCATTCTGTCTGGAGTCCCTTTTTTTGCATCCCATTAAACCTTTTGAACGGTCTAATTTGATCTATAAGCAGAAATATTGACACATGACCCCTGACTGCAGATATGTTAAATGGAGATCTGAGTGGGCAATTAAAAATGTGTCTTTAAATAGAAGTGCTATCTGTACAGTGTCCAGCCCATTAAGTAAACTGTCCTACTGTAGCCTGGAGTTGTCTTTGCTGAGGGAAATGGGAAATTAAGGTTCTTGACGTAGTTGAATAGTGAAAAAATTAAAAGTGGGGATAGGGAGGATGGAAGATGGGGTTGGAAAAAAGTAAACGTGTTTAAATTCCGCCTGTTTATTTCAAGTAATTCAGAAGTGAAAGGCTGAACTCAGAATATTCTGTGAGATACGGTTGATATGATCTCACATTAATACGCTCTGAACAAATACTGAAGGGTGGGGGAGAACTTTTGCTTGTTTTACACCAGTTTAGCCATGGAACAGTGACTTTACATCACTCTCTTACATGCTGCACCTCATCTGTAGCTTCAGAATCCTCTGTACGCTGAATTCTGTAGCCTTCTCAGGATGCTTCGTGACATTGGGTAACTTAGCCATACAACAGAGGTATCGTTGTACCCCTTGTAGTGCTTGTAGTGGTTCAGAAATACAGCTTGGGAATGAGAAGGGGTCGGAGGATGTTAGTTGACCTGAAGAGCTACACAGGATCTGGAGGATTGAGAAGTATTCAGGGTGAGACTGTGTTTCCTGTCTAAATTTGCAGACTGTTTTCTTCCTGGTAAGTGCAGAAGCTCCGTTTGATTAATTCTGTAGAGCTTAGATTTTGTTCTTAGTGGGATACTTCATTAAAGAAAAAAAAGTAGTTTTCATGTGATTTTTTTTTTTTTTAAATGTTGCTCTAATTCAGCATAATCGTTCAGGAAAATCGTGAGAAACTGTGATGATGGGCTCTATGGACTGGTGTGTGTTTACTGATAAGTTGGTGCAGCGTGTTCCTATGAAAACAAACAAACCATAGTTCCTGCTTTGCTTCCCTAAGCTGTACTAATGTGGTTTTTATATATATATAGTGATGACTCTTCTCCCTCTGTAGTTTAGCAAAGTAGAAATAGAGCTCATAAAGCCGGCACTCATGCAAACACTGACCAAGAGCTGTCCCAGCTACGGTAGCATTGGGCACAGTGATTTTTTTTATTTTATTTTTTTTTCTGTGCGTAGTCTGCTCCGGCTTTTGCACAGCGTGACGTGGTTAATGCAGATAGCCTGTTGCTATTTCTGTTTGGAGCTGTTGATGGGTTCCTACAGCAGAAGAGCTTAAATTGTCTTGGTGGACTATGTTTCTTCTCAACTGCGAAGACTGTAGCACAAACGCAGAGAAAACCTGAATAAAGGTTGTTTATTTTTAGTGTTATTGTATCGTTTTGTTTTCTCCGTGAGAGGTATCGAAGCTCTCTTCGGTCGTGGCAAGCAAAGCCTTATGTGCAGAGCTTAAAGCTATTTGAGGGTTTGACCCATTGATCTTGCTTTCTGCCAAGTTAGGACGGGCAATTAATTGGCTGTAGAAACCTGATCAACTTCCAGTTGCTTAACAACGTCAAAGCAAACAATAACTACCATGTGTTTTCTCTAAGCTTGTTTATATTTAAAATAGCTGTGAACATGTCAAGTGGGGACATGAATAAAAAGCTGTGGAGATAAGCTACTGAGATAATTAAATTAAATTGAGTTTTAAGTACTCTCTTGTTTCATTTGATGGTGTTGCATTGTCTAAACCTATTAATTTGGCATTTGTATGGCTGTTTCACTTACACAGGGACCAAAAGGTCAACTTGTGTTTCTTTGTGGTGGTCTCCTGTATCCGTACAGCAAACATCAGATCAGTTGTTAAAACACTGGTACAATGCCAAAGGTGCCCGAACTTTTCGGCTCTTGAAAGTCTCCTAATAGCTTGAGAACGATGAAGAAAATGAGTTGTTTAATAATGTCTAGTTCTGTATATACTTCAGAGTAAATCATCATTCTGTAATGAAACCACGGATCATTTAGCTTAATGAATTACAAGTACTAATTCTCTAAATGGGAAAATACTAGTTGTTGCAGTGGGATTAGTGGGTAACGGAGAACTCTTTTGCATCAGGGCTGCCCAATTAACTAGAAAACCTTGACATTATTTTATTTATATAACAAAGAAAGACTCTAATTCCATAAACTTAAATATAGAACCGATGTGGCTGAAATTTTACGCAAGAATTGAAATGTGTATGCAGTAGTTGATTCCGTCCATTATCTGCGAACTGCTGTGTATACAAAAGGAATGCAGTTTCTGTACTTCAGCTGGGTGGTCTTCTTTGCTCTCAGTTGTGCATGGGAATGAGTTTCAGGCATGTTCTGGAATGCAGGCAGCTCATTGATGTCCAGTTGCTGTTTTCACTTGAAGAAACTTTGATTGGCTTGGTGGAGAAAAATTACAGACCTCCGAAATTGTAGCCCTAAAAGTTTCTCACCTTTACTATATCGTAAAATAGTCGCTGAAAAGTCATTTTGTTGCCTTGGGCGAGGTGAGCATTTTAACTCTGCTGTTTAGATGGAGTACAGGAGCCCAGAGAATCAAATATGAACAGAGAATATTTAAGACCTTAATTACAGCAGTATGTGCGGACAAGAGCGTTAAAGTTAATATGAATGTGAGCAAAGATGGGTTCGTTGCCTGGAACTTGTATGAAATAGTAAGAAACTGTACGTGCGAGTGAAAGTTCAGAACTGCACAGGAGAGTTGGGGTGAGCTGACCAGCCTGGTACGGTGGGACAGCTTCAGCATGGGACGAGTTTATTCTTGGATTCATGAGTCTGGAGGGAGAAAAAATAGCTAATTATTTAACTGAATGATGTAGTGTTTCTTCCCTTTTGGATCGAGGGTTCCTTAACTGAAAACAGATCTGAATATTATTTGTTCTGCTAGTAGCCAAAGTAAATCTAAAAAATAATTATAAATAAACCAAGAAAAGAAAGTTAGATGAGATTCAAAGCCAGACCGGTTTACCTGCAGTTGAATTATATCATTTGTTAACAGTTGTGAATTGTTTTCCATTTCAGACAGGTATTTTGTTTTTTTCCTTTTTTTTTTAAGTTTTTTTTCCCCTACTGTGGGTCACCAGCTAGGCATTATGGGTGTTTAAACTTGTATCCTTATTTGCTTTCTGTTAAGTTTATAAAGCAATAGAATGATACGACTGTTCAAGGCATTTATCCTAATCTAGTCTAAAATTAGAAGTCCTTTGTAGCAGACCCGATAATTTCAGTTGTACAAATTACTGCATTTCAGTTCAAACAAAAAAGAAATGATGATTTGTTTTAAATTCTCTGCTGTTTCACCAGTATTAGAAATGCTGCTGTCAGTATAATAAAAAATTTTAAAAGGGGAGTGGGGAGAGACTCTGCTTTACATGTAAATTCTAATTTTTCACTTATCGAAGAAATGCTTGGCTCACTTGACAGCAAAATGTGTGTGATGGCTGAACTATGAACTGAGATACTATCAGTGGCTCCTAATGAATGCTTTAGTAACCGAGTTCTGCTTAATTAGTGTAGTTAACTTCATGCATTGCTAAAGCTCTCAATGAGTTTGTTATTCATTGTGATTTTGTGCGTCAGGTAGATTCATCTCTGTAGTTGCATACAAATACACATGATTAATTTTTCAGAAGGTTTTAACTAGATAAGTCTTGTTCTGAAATGCTGAGAAACACTCTAAGATTCGTTTAGTTTAACTCATGAGCTGCAATTTATGGGAGCAGTGTTTATCTTCGTCATGTACTCGTTATGTTATTGCGAAGGATTCATCCCTTTAGTTCATGTTAGCAATTGTAATGATTTATTTATCAAATATCCTGAAAGAGTTCTTGTTTTTTTTATCCTGTGTGAATTTAAGAGGGCTTCCCAAAGGAAAGGCAGAGCTCAGGTTGTTTGCAGTTAATAAAAGTAGTAATTAAACAGTCATCTTCTCTTCAGGCTCTCTTACCCAGATGTTACTGCTGGATGTCAAACGAAACTTCCAGCACATTTTTCTAAGGAATGAAATGGATGTGGGTCAGTCAGTGGCTGCTTCAGGCGAAGGATTGAAATGTGCAGTCAGAACAGCCGTATCTTTTATGCAGTGAGAAATGAGACCTTTTTATGACTCGTCGTAGCTTTTGTCTGGAAAAATTCCATGTGGTGAAGACGCTTGTTGGCCTACTTCTGGTCAAAATTGCCTGTTTTCACATAATACTTTCCATGGCCCTTGTCTGCAGAGTGATCCGTTGCCAACACTGCGCAGTGTTTTGGTCTATCGTGCTTTTGTTAGCAGAGAAGTTCTTTTTCAATCTGTAGTTGTTGATGAGCTCCTGGTAGAGGTTCTCCCTCTTCTTCTGTTGAGTAGTTCCTTTTCATCTTCTGCTGGATTAAAGTGATTTGAATAATTTGTTTAATTAATTAGATATATAAAATAAATCTGTAATTACGTCGGTCACATCAGCTGACTGTACCTCTCTGCTAGTGTTTTCCTTTCACTTTGGTGATGGGATGTAACGCTGCGTACATTTAGTGAAAGTCCGGCTGCGAGTTGTGACTGGCAAGGCCTTATGGCTTTTTCAGCTGGATTGCTTTATTTTACTGTAAATAAGTGAATAAGTAGCATGTTCCAGTTGGATGTTTTTCTTACCACTTTTTAAACGAAACTGGGCATCACTGAGTTATTGTACTATTTTACAAGGGGGATTTCCTAGGTAATCAGTTTGGACTAAAGTACTTACTACGGGTCAACTGTACCTGATTTTTACAATATAATGGTTTAAAATTAAGTTGTAACAGTTAACATTTGGTTTTTTGTACTATCATATTGCATGGCGTCAAATAAAACAGTCTATACAAATGCTTCTAGGTATAAATAGAACAGTTACTGTGTATAATTTATAGCTGATGGTTAGCCAGTTAGCTGTTTAATCTACCTCTCACCCCTCCACCATCTAGGAAGTCCTTTTCTTCTGTCCCGTCCTCAGAAGTGCAAGCTTATGTTGAATCAAAGTCTCTTCCACGTAGACCTTGGTAACGTCAGTGTGCTGTGTTGGGTGTTATCCGTAGTGCCATGCTCCCTGGGAAACGTGTCGGTTTTCTGCACTGGCTTTGCAAACGAGGAGAGTGTTCATCAGAGGTGTGAAGGGGAAATCCCTGCCAGCGTGGCTGGAGAAACAAAATACAAATACGTGTGGATACAGCCACGCACGCTTTCTGTTCATTGCATTCATGAAGCTCTTAAGTTTGTCTGGTTTTATTTTCTTATACTTCGTTTGAAAGATACCCAATTTAGTTAGGAAGATCATCGGAATAGATAAGTTATTTCAAACTGCCTCTTGCAAGACGACTTTTTAAGAGAACTTGTGAACTTGCAATATTTAGTAGTTGAATTATCAAATATTATTATTAATTATCAATTATTATTATCATCATTTAGGGATGATAGATCGTGAGACTTGAGGAATTTTTTTCCTTCTCTTTCTGAAGTGAACTTAGGTCTAACGATCACTAGAAGAGATAGTATTCCTTCAGTGCAATGACAGCGGGCAAGGTGTGGTCAGCCGTTTCCATGCTAAATAAGCTTGTTTCAGACTTCAACTTGAGACCTTCCGGCTGCGCCTGGTCATAAATTTGCTGCTGCTGGTGGTGTTTGATTTTTTTTTTTTTTTTTTTTTGAGAAAATGTGTATTAGTTGCAAGTGTGGTACAGGAAGTTTCTGGTTTCAGGTAATTTTTGATTCTGCGAGGCAGCTTGCAGCTGAGGTATTCTAGACATCTGAAAGACGTCAGCGTTGCTGACAGCGGTCGCCGTCAGATTAAGAGCTGTGACACTTGGTGCAGTGGGATTAGGGGTGAGTCAGGAGTGGATTCCAAGGGTGTTGGAGAAGGTGAGCTGAGGAGAATGGATCCCTTCCTTTTTCTTGCTGGCAAAAAGCCGAGTTCCTCTAGGGCACGGGAATGAAACCACCTTCTCTTCCTTAGGATGAGAAATGAGAACAGGGAACGGGAACAGAGGAAGAAGAGCTGTGCAAAGGCCATGATGCCTAAAAGCTCGTGACATGAATAAAAAACTTAGAGAAACAGTGTTTTCAACACTGCGCGGTAAGTCAGGAGCATGACGCACCTTCGCAGCATCCTTGGAGAGGACTGTGTTCTAGGGATGGATGTACTTGAGAATTGAGCTGGTTTTGATAGCCCAGCATTCCAAATGTTGTTTATTGTTCGTTTACTGAAAGCAATCAGACATGTTATATTCAAGTAATTCAACATTCTGCTGGAGGAATGATGTCGTGTTTGGATTAGTCTGTAGATAATTGTTGGTTGGATTTGATTGCTTGGAGCTGATCATTAATCTCCAAGATGCACTACAATTTTTTTGCATTTTTTTTCAACTGTCTTATGACCTCACCAGTCATACCAAACTAGAAATGTAGTTAGCCATTAGCTTTTTGTGTTAGAAAAAAACATTTTCAGATCAAATACAATCTGAAACATACTTGGTTTTCATTTTAAGACTGATTTCTCAAAATCTTCCCGGTTGCCTTTCCCCTGGTATCAAAACACATCCCTCAGTATCCATATTGATTCTTTGCCCCAACAATTAAATTGACTTTTTCAGAATGTTCAGTAGCGGAAGCGAGGATCCATAGGGATCTCAGCACCTTTGGCTGTTATCTGTGGGGAACAGAGAGTCCTGAAATCATGTTTCTCTCTGTGTACTTGAACGTGGCTTCAGAAATTTCTGAAATCTGTCTGTTTTTACAAGTGTTACATAGCCATGTGTAACAGCAGTACAAGGAAGATGCTCAGGAGAGCAGGGGAACCTTCCCCCTCTTGATCTAGCTGTGAAGGACCAATGGAGCTGGTTTTAAACTGTTGTCCTGCTTCAGAACCTACTGCTCTTCTTGATCGAAGCTGAGGTCAGGAGCTGGTTTTTTTTTCTGCATTCTTTCAGTCACCCATCCTTTCTCATTTAGGTCTTTGCGTTTTTTCTCCATTCTCTGCTTTTTTATTTTGACCTACTTGTCCATGTTTGTGGTGTCTACTGAACCTTTTCTGTGGGAGTGCATTTTGGTTTATTATTTTTTTTTAAAAAAACCCTATTCTTCACTGAGCTTCAGGTAATACTTCTGGTAGTTAAGTTAGGCAGAGCTATCACGTGCCGATGTAAGAGCTGTCCGTTGAAGCTTTGCATTGCAACGCATCTGCAGAGATGCTGGCGATAGGAGAGTAAAACCATGGTTGGGAGAGTAACCACATCTCCTCCCCTTTTTCCTTGTTGGTACGGCTGGGTAAGACATTGTGTTATCTGTCCTGGCGCAGTGCAGGAAGTGTACTCTGTACTTCTTGGGAACGTTAATTCTCAGGAAGGGAAGAAGGACTGGGTCAGGCAGCTGCGAGGCGTGTAAGTGAAGCATGATGTGCTTTCTGGGTAATATTTGATCAGCAATCGTGACTGAGCTTGGGTACATTGAGTCAACTAGCCATGCAGCGCGCTCTCCTGGACGTGCTTCTGATAATCTTTGGTGAGGTTAACGTGATCAGCAGGATGAGAAACGTTTTGTCATTGTAGACAGTGATGATGAGTTATTTTTTTTTTATGACCAGTGAAGTTGTGGCTGCCCCATCCCTGGAAGTGTTCAAGGCCAGGTTGGATGAGGCTTTGGGCAACCTGGTCTGGTGGAAGGTGTCTTTGCCTGTGGCAGGGGGTGTGGAACTAGATCATCTTGAAGGTCTCTTCCAACCCAACCCATTCTATGACTCTGGTTTTTCAAATGGAATTCTCTAAGTGGAGATTGAAGGAGGTTGCGTGTAAAACCATGTGTCTGTTTGGAGCTTATCTCACCTTTCAGTATTTAAAAAAATAAGCAAATAACTATCCGTAGTGGTTCACCAATTATCTAATTCAAAGGGAGATTTAGGGTTCATAACTCACTCTGAATATGTCTGAAGTTGTTGTAATTTGTTTAATATTAGTTTTGAATAAGGCATGTTAATCAAGAATGCTATTTCAAGGAGCAATAATACCTCTCTGCTGCTTTTCACTCCTGTTTTTACTGCAGGGAATTATATTCAAAACCTATTTCTGATTTTCTTGTGTACATCAGCAGTAAAAATACTGGCCTGATTCCTCGTGTTATAAGGGGTCAGTTGGACAGAGAATGTTGTTGCAGTCAGAAGTGTAAATAAAGACATAATTTTGTTTGGTGAAATCTTGTTGTTGGTAATAATACAACTTGATTTTTGAATTCTGGGATGAGATTGCATTTCAAAAAAATGTTAATACTGCCACAAAGACTGTGTGGATATAGAAGCCAAGTGAATGAAAGCAATGTTGTTCCATCATTTTTACAAAGCTGTTCTCGAAGTAGAATCAAAGCAATGAAATAAAAATGTGCCATAATATCTATGTTGTTATGCTCCTGAGTGGAATGCTATCCTAGTTATACTTAATGCAGATAATTACTGGCTTAAAAGGCTTATTTCTGGCATTAAATCGTGAATTTATAAATCGACGCTTTCAATTTCGAGCATGAAGTTAGAGCCTAAAATCCAAATGTAGATTTATACATCCGTGACTTTTTCTTCAGTGTTAGATTCCGCGTTTTTGTCAGCAATAGTCAGGTCTGAAGATCTGTGGGTTGTGTTTGCAGTATTTGTGAGGGAGTCAAGAGACCGATGGAGGAATCCAGAAATAGGCACTTGACCACTCTTCTGCAGAGATGCAGTGATTTGGTAAGTACTTGCTGTCCTTTAGAGATCTCTGCCTGAGCAGAACTGCCTCGCAACGCCGGTACTTGTGATGGAAGGTTGATTTGTTGTGAGTTGGGAAATGATAAATTCTATTTACTGTAACGTTTATAAATGGAACTTGAATTGTGCGTGAGTCCCCGTGTACACGAGCACTTAAATTTATTGCCAGGTGTTACTGTGGAGGTACAGCGTGTCCATGTGCCTGCACGAAGCCACAAATTTCCACTTGTTCTGTGAACCTCTGCTGACTCGAACGTGCATCGTATGCTTTTCATAATGTGTTTTTAACTGCCTCATGGACTAAGCTTGATGTGGTGTGCAATGACAGAGAAGATGCTGAGGGAGCAGAGGGGAAACTGCAACGGAACAGTTCTTCTCTGGAAACACTGAGTATGGTAAAGAACATGGAGAGACCCTCCAAAACAGTAAGAAAAAGAACAGCTTCTGTAACTTGTCTGCTTTTTCATCCTGAGTTTTGGAAGGGTAGACATCAAGTCATAAAACACTTGATCGGAAAAGACTTCATTTCTGTCAATGAAGATTTTTGAGGCTTACTTGGAGATTTATTGGGCAAAAGCAGAGCGGAAGCTTCAAGAGAAGTTTGTGGGACAGAAGGATGGAAGGAGCAGGAGAAAGGGAGAAAGAGGAGTGGTACAATCTGAGACAGTAGAAGACAGTGCTACATAAGGACACTGGAACTGTGGTGAGATTTTTATGTACAGTTGGTGGTATTTTTTTGTTAATTGTTTCTCTTGTGATTTCAAAAGTAGTGGGTGTTGGGTTTCAAAGATCACGTGCTAAATATCTTAACTTGCCTAAAATACTGTGTTCTAGAGCAAAAAGATCGACCCAGGAGTGGATGAGGGTTCATTTATTTTTGAAACGAGGCTCTCAAGCGTCGTAGATATTTTGGTGCCTCCAAAAATACTGGGTCTCTGCCCTGGCAACTCAAAACCAGATGTGTTTTCGTTATGGGGATACTCAGCGAGGGCTGGGACCATCGATTTCCCTTGGTTCTTTTGTTGGTTCCATTTGCTTGACACTTGAAGCTGTGAGCACTTGCAAGTCCTACTGAAGTATTTCAGTGCTTCTCTTTGAGCCTTTTAGCGTATTAAAATGTTTCTATGGGAACTGAAAACACAAGCCTCATTAACACTTTTTTGTTTTGCCTTTTGACAAAGCAATTGCACATTTAAGTAATGCACTCCTCACTGCCAAGCTGCTAATTTTCATAATCTGTCGAAGATACCAAGTGGATAAAAATGAACATGTCTCTTAATCTAAAAAGATGAGTTGCTAAAACTGCACCTAGTGGGTGGCAGCTTCCTAAAACACTTTTTTGCTTACACCTGAAGCTATAAAATAGCTCTTTGCAGGAAAAGTGTTTCTGAATTCAGGCTGGTGAATCACTGGATTTGGGAAATTTTGTATTTTATTGCAGAATTCCCACATTCATGAATGCTGCCATCAGACATTTTTAGTATGGAAACTCCAATGTTGAGAGTGGTGCAGCCTTAAAAATATATACCAAAAAGGAAAAGCGTTTATTATATTGCAAAACAATTTAAAAAGTAGGAAAGAAATGTCTCTGCATCACCAGAACTACACCTACGCCAGGGTTGCTGAAAATGCCCTTGAATCAATATAGTTTTTCACAAGATCACTTAGTGCTGTAGGGAATCTTAGTGTTCTGTATCACTGAAATTATTTAGCTTTGCAAGTGTTCTATTTTAAGTTTTTGCTCGAGTTTTTATAGATGAATTTCCCTGAGAGACGAGTCTTGCTTGTTGAAATTCTTTAAGGCCAGGCCTTTCTTTATCTAAGACTTTATGTTACTATATACATCTCCTATGCTGTGAAAACAGTGGTGTGAGGGTGGGGGAAATGTTTTTGTCATAGTCTTTTATGTGTCTATGTCTCCTTTTTATTTTTTTAAATACATATGTTTATAATTCCAGGTTTGCCCCTTGAAATTCATTATGATTTAGATATTCTCTTCACATGTGCTAGTGAACTGAATTAAAAGCTGTGCAGATCTTCTCAAGATTAGAAGGAGTTGGAGATATTTTTCTGCAAACTGTACATCTAAGGAGAGTGACAATAGTCTGTGTGTGTGGCTTCTGCCGTTCCCTCTTAACGCTTCTCAAAAGCTGTTTGTCCAAAGTGATTTTAAAGTTTAAAGAAATGGTCTGGATTTGATTAGCCATGATTAATTTTGGTCAACTTGCTGCAATACCTGGGGAGGAACCACGTTCTCAGGTTATACTCCTCTATATATATTGTATATTGGCTCCAAAAGGGTTGTTCAGCACTATTAGCTGGGACAACAAGAAAACCAATTTTACTAAAGCTGGAAAACCTGCTGTACCAGATGGTCAAAACAGAGTTAGGTTGTTCTTTTAGTCCAACTAAGTGGATTTGTGGAATTTGCTATCGGTGAACTCAGTAAGTTGTGGGATGGGTTTAGTGACAAGTTGTCGGGCTGGTGCCAGATAACTGCTCGGTATCTCTTTCACTGCGGGCGGTCAGGAGTATTTAATCTTACACAATGAAAAATCAGTTTCACAGGGAAAACAGAGTCTGTAATGCCTGAAATGACTCTCTTTTAAAGACTGCTCCAGCTCTAGTTTGAGGTGCCTACGTGAAGTGGAAGCTCTTCAGTGGTTACGACTTGAGCACTGCAGTCAAGTCCTTTTTAGGTTTGTTCATATTCCCTCTGCTCTTAACACTTGTGTGGTTTGCTTTGGCTTTTTTTTGCCTGCCTCTGATGTTGGAGTTAGCACTTCACCCTTGCCCCATCCTTTCAGCTTTGCAAATGGCATGGCTCTGGCTGCCTCATGCCTGTATCACTGTCATGTTTTAAAACACACTTAAACAAGAGAGTGTTTTCAAGGTTGACTTTTATTCCTTTTTTTCTGCTGTAGTTAATCGTTATAAAGTACGAGTTACTACATGTCTGTATCCATTACTTTCTGAGAGCATGGGATTCCATACTGAAAAATCAAGAAATAAGCCTGTAAACTGAAAGTGGTTTTCCAGGGCAATTGCACTAGGGTGAGAAAAGATGTTATAGGTAAACCACTTGTCTGCCTCAGTTGAATATTTGCCTCTATGTAGCAAAAGTGTTTTCTTATTCCTGGGTTGCAAGCAGCTTCTGGTGTTGTTTGGGGGGGTTTCCTTTCATGTCTAGTACTGAAGATTTGAAAAAGTTACTGGATTTACTTTCAGTTCTGAATTGCACTAAACTCTGGAGAGTTGAGAAGACAAGTTGAGGTTAGTGTTGAATTGTAAGAGCAAGGAGCAAGGCAGAAAGGTTGGCGCTCAGCTTGCCTCTTTTGACCTCTGAACCTTACTCTTGCCATTTGGCAGCTGAGGAGAATTTGTTACAGAAACCAGTGACCTGGAATTTTGCTAGTATTTAAGTCTTAGTGCAATATTATCCTTCTGGCTTCAAGTAAAGTTTCAGGAAGTGTTCTGTGGCACTGTGAGGTTGTTGAAATGTAGTTCTCTGTGTTGTTGTCTTCTACCTATTGGAAGACGATGGATAAAATATTCAGTGTCTTGTTTTTCCTCATCACTGAAACGTGGATAATAGATGTTATCTGTAGAAAAGGATTGGTTTGGTTTGGGTGGAGGGCTTTTTTTGTTCTCGTCATTAGGTTTTGGTTTTTTTAATAATAACAGAAATAGCCCGTCTTAGTAGTAGTAGAGGAGGAATAAAGAACTAGTATATTTTGCGAAATGGAACACACTTCATTAAGTGATGTTGTCAGAAGTAGGCTTAACTTATCTGCTTAAATTTCATATCTGTTATTTTCCTTCACCAATATTTTCAGTCACTGTATGGAAACTAGATTTGAAAAAAACAGTGTCTAGAAGAGTACTTGGCTAAAATATGCTTCTTTATTATTGTAATCTGAAAAAGCCCAGTAACTAGGAGGAAGCAAGTGCTGCTGTTAAGTAGCTTTCCTAATGAACCTGAAAGCACTCTGTCTCTTCACGCAGATCAGAATTTGTTTTGCTTCTGTATCGACAGCTGATTCTACAGTACTTATATCAAAGTGATGATTTTTTTAATTGTGTTTAGAATTTTTTACAGATGTAGAACAGAGATTTCTAAACGCACAAGAGTGGATGTAAGCTGACAAGCCTGTAGCTGAGAAAGGGAAGCCCTAGGAATGGAATACAGAATTGTGCTTTGCTATTTATAAACCTGCTCCAGCATGAGAATTAAGAGCAAAATACAAATGTTGCATCAAAAATCTGTCACTTCACCTAAGAGCTTTGCTATCCATCTAGCTCACTAGATGATAGTGAGTTGATAATAATGATAATGTTTTTACATTTTATCTCGAGAAGCTGGTGGTGTTTCTCCTTCTGAGAGATGTTTTCCTGAGCTTTATTTTGTAGAGAAATTATAAGTTAAGTTGATTGTGACTCCTTCCTGTTACAGGACATGAGGCTGTTCACATGGGTATGGAAAGCAAGTCAGTTTGGTTGTAAACAGATTGAACAACCAAGTGCTTTGGGATAGACATGTGTGGGATCTTACTGGCTTAGCACCAAAACCCAACAGACTGAAGCTTAACTTCTGTTTACTTAAACCTGATCTGCTGTGGAACTGTGCAGTAAACTTTAGTGGTCTTTTCACCAGACTTTGTGCTCTCATTCTGTATGGGCTGTGATTTTTCTTGGCCTGTAATGATTCATGGACAGTGATGGAGAGCGGAGCAGTATCTCTAAAAGCCTGGCAAAAGTATTTCTGCTATTCTTATGTGGCCCTTGCAAGGGGGAAGTCTTAATGTTTCTATTAGTGAAGTGATGATACCTAAATATTTTTGCATGCTGGCAGTTGATCTTGCAACTCTGTTGAGATGGTCACAGTGTGATGGTTTCAAGGCTAGCTCGAGCGGGGACAGCCAGGGATCAGGAGTGTGAGGGTGACTGTCCCCAAAACTTTTGAATGAAATATAGCAGTGGTCAATACTTAGAATTCTATTAGTAGCGTAATTTGGACATCACAGATGATGAGAAATATTTACGTTCCAGAATAAGATACTTGCTAGTAACAGAAGAGTCAGCTTCCTGCCTCGGGATTTTAAAGGTGTAAAGAGCAGTATGTACAGTCTAGCAGAAAAGCCATTGCTTTGCCTCTCCAGTTTGTATCTCCTTGCTCGCCTCCAGTGCTGGCAGTACATACACCAAGGTTACTACCAGCTTGTATCTCAGACATGGGTCATTAACGCTGCTGTCGTACCCGTAATCCGCAGAACTTAAGATACATCAGTGTTAGAGAAAGCTTCCCCCTCCTCTCTTCAAATGATTTAGCTAGCTCTAGAGCCGCACAGGGCAGTAGAGAAGACAGTGGGTAGTTTCCCTCTCTCCTCAGCCTGGTGTGGTTCTAAGTTCTGTGAAATAAAGTGTGACAGTGTCAGTGGCCTCAGCCTGGGGAGCCTTGGGCTGCTGCTCGCATGTGTAAGGGCTGGGAGCATCACCGTGGGCACGGAGCAGGAGGTGTGAGTGCCAGCTGGTGGGCCTGTCCTCTGCGCCGCTTTGGGTGTTGGGGTATGCACAACATGCCTGGGCCTTTGGGGTTTGTTTTTTTGGTGGTTTTCTTTTTGTTCTGGTTTTAACATGAAGCAGGAAGTGTTCGTGGATTGCGATTTTAATTACTTGATTAGTTAATTGTCCGGTTAGTTAAAAAGTTTAGTTTACTTAGTTTAAAATAGCAGAACACTGGTCTGTTCTTAAAGGCAAGACTGTCACATGAGCTTGTAAAAGAAACTTGTATCGATTTGGGATTGAAAAGTGGGTTTTTTCTTCTTTAGAGTCTTTTTGTACTTTGATTATATTATTGATAAAAAGATTGCGTTGGGTTTTTACTCTCAATAAGAATGTTGGTTTTGCATTTTGTGTGTTTCTGGTGATGGTGACTGGAATATAAAATGTTTTTTTTCTTTGATAATAATATGAAGTATTTTAATCTCTTAGTGGTTAGTGCATGCTGAAGAAACTTGAAGTGTAACTTCATTTTAGCAACCGTCTGACAATCTTATGTGGTGGCGACACTGGCTTTGGTTGTAGCCTGATCCACGAGGTTGCGTAAAGAGACAAACCCAAGGAATCTATTTTGTGAGAGAATAATCTTCATGTAGTACGTTGTCTTGTTCCTGTAAGCCTGGTAGTTGCACAGGTCACCACATCTTCACTGGTATCTTTGGAGTACACTTTAAAAAGAGAGGTAGCAATTGAGAAAATTATCAAGAGAACTAAAGCACAAAGAAAACCAGTAAAGATAAATGAACTAAACATTGCTTCAGAGCATCCAATTAAAAATAAAAGGCAACAGAAGGGTTTTTACAAACCCTGTGGGAGGAAAAAGTGATGGCAAGCTGTGTTCTATAAATCTTTTAGCCTAGCCTGAAATTCATGGAAACAGTTTACTTGGTGCATGTGTGTTTCTTTTACACTGTCCTACTGCTGCTTCCATTGAGCCTTTTAAATTAAAAAAAAGACAAAAAAGCAGCAGCTTCATTTCTAGCTGCCTGTAACTGGGTCTCTTGAGGAGAGAGGCAACAAAATAGATGATTTTCGGTGTCTCTTTCAATATGACATGCATGTGCTACCTCTGGAGCCCGTTGGCAGTGCTGAACGGTCTTTTGGCAGCAGACACAGATATTGATATTGTTATGGTAAAAGGCAGATTGTAGGATGTTTGAGCGAATTTTGATTAGATGGGAAACAAGCACAGGAGCCAAGTTTTTGTAGCGTGACTCATAATTTGCGCTACGTGGAGCAGTTCCATCAGTGAGAGTTCTCCCAGAATAATGACTCCAGCGACTGGCCCTCGGCCAAGGAAGGGTGCGAGTATCTGGTTTGTGTGTTTGCTGAGGTGCCTGTTAGAGCAAGAGCTGTTGCTCTGATTTCTGAATTTGAAACTATCTGCTTTTCCAAGAGCGTTTGTCCTTGTTCGGGACTAAATTCAGGAACGCGCAGATATCGGTGGACGTTATTGTGGAGGTGGTAATTGCACTACTAATCTTTTGAGCAGTAATTAAGATTTTAGTGCTGTATCGTGCCTCTAGGACATAGTTGTATTCTTAGTATTTACATTGCATGGAAGGGGTTTTACTTGGCAGTATTGTAGGTGTGGGAGCTGAGTGGATGAAGGCTGGAGGCGACCGTGTTCATACATGGTGCATGGCAACCTTGCACCCAGTTCAGCAGCAATTCAGTCTGTGAATCAGGCTCTAAGAATGTGAAAGTTGGGCAATTTGGAGTCATGTTTTCCATGGTCCTGTCCGTACTGCATAGGGTGAGGGAGCTGCTCCTACTCGTTACGGAGAATGAAAGGGTGGTGCAAGGAAGCTATTTAGGACTTGCAAATTGTGAAAGCTGCTTTAGCCTTAGAGTACTTGGAAGATAGACAGCTAACTTAAGGTGTATCTGGGCTAGACTAACACTAATGCTTCCTCAAAATAATACTGTCTCATTTAAGCAAACCTTTGGAGCAAAGGTGGAAATGGAGACCTCCCTTTCTAAAGAAAATTTTCTGTTTCTTTACAAACACTCTCCCCTGTGTCGCCTGAGGAGCAAAACAAAAAAGGGGGCAGATTCCAGAGGGAAATCTGGTCAGCTGTGTTTGTGACAGATATTGTTGCGTGTTGTATTCAGTAGGTGCAACAGTAAGTGCCAGAAATGGACATCTGTCCATGCCGTAGTCTGGGGAGTTAAAGGGTTTTCTGCTCTCAACCTAATCTTGATGTCTTTGACAGTGACGTTCTTGTTGTGATGGACATCCTATTTAGCCCACAGTTAACTTCTTTGAATATGTAGTTACCTAAGCAATCAGAAAATGGTATGATGTGTAAAGGTGCTGAGTGGTTACAATCAATTTGGAAGTCTCAGAGCAGGAAGTTCATGGCAGGTTAGTCAGGAGGGTGTTAATAAAAAAACCCAAAATACCTAATTGTTAACATGGGATACATCTAGTAGGTTGCACAAGTGCAATCTGATGTACTGGGAGGTGAGAGGGCTTTAGAAATGCATGTGCTCTTATTAGTTCCTGTGGTGGCATTAATGGTTAGTTGTCTTTTGAAATGAGTATTGAAGAGCTTGGTTTAATGTTAATCCAGACTTTGGAACCCTCTCTGGAGAATGTCCACAACTGTTCATTCAAGCAATGAGGGCCATAATCTCAATTTGAAACACTTGTGTTTGAAGACATTGAAGCCAAATGTTCGTAACAGTCAGCTGGTCTGAGATGTCCAGCATCTCGACTTCTTTCGCACTGAGGGCTCACAGACTCACAGAATGGCTGAGGTTGGAGGGTAATTCTGGAGGTCATCTGGTCCAACCTGGCTCAACCAGGGCCACCTAGAGCAGACTGCCCAAGGCCATGTGCAGGTCGCTTTTGAGTAGCTCCAAAGGTGGAGACTTCACAACCTCCCTGGACAACCTGTGCCAGTGCTCAGTCACCCTCACAGTTAAAATGTCTTTCTGGATGTTTGGAGGCAACCCTCTGTGTTTCAGTTTGTGCCCATTGCCTGTCACTGGGCACCACTAAAAGCAGCCTGACTCCATGTTCTCTACACCTTCCCAGCAGGTATCTCTGCATATTAAGAAATCATCCCAGAGTTGTGCCTCCTCTAGCCTAGACAGTCCTAGCTCTCTGAGCCATTCACAGAATCGTAGAATCATGTAGTTTGAAAAAGACCTTGAAGGTCATTGAGTCCAACTGTTTACCTGACACTGCCAAGCCCACCACTAAACCATGTCCCTAGGCACCACATCTGCATACCTTTTAAATACCTCCAGGGATGGTGACTCAACCACTTCCCTGGGCAACCTGTTGCAATGCTTAATAACCCTTTCAGTGAAGAAATCTTGTCCTAATATCCAATCTAAACCTCCCCTTGTGCAAGTTGAGGCCATTTGGTCTCATCCTATCACTTGTTAGTTGGGAAAAGAGACTGACCCCCTGCCTCTTCCCCAAGCCTGTAGAGTTACATTGGGTTGTTGTGACCCAGGCGCAGGTCCTGACACTTTGTTGCATCTAATAGAGTTGGCCTCGGCCCATTGACCCAGCCTGTCCAGTTTCCTCTGTAGATCCTTCCTGCCCTCCAGCAGATCAAGGGTCCCGCTGAACTCGGTGTTGTCTGCAAACTTACTGAGGGTGCACTCAATCCCTCATCTAGATCATTGATAAAGACACTAAACAGAACTGGCCCCAAATACTGAGCCCTGGGGAACACCACTTGTGACCGGCCACCAACTGGATTTAACTCTTTTCTCCACAACTCTTTGGCCAGTGTTTTATTCAGCAAAGAGGACACTTGTTCAAGCCATGAGCAGCCAGTTTCTCAAGGCAGATGCTATGGGAAACGGTGTCAAAGGCTTTCCTAAAGTCTAGGTAGATGACCTCCACAGCCTTTCCCTCACATGCTAAGTGGGTCACTTTGTCATAGATGGAGATGGGGTTGGTCAAACAGGACCTGCCTTTCATGAACCCATGCTGACTGGGCCTGGTCACCTGGTTGTCCTGTACATGTTGCATGATGGCACTCAAGATGATCTGCTCCATTACCTTCTCTGGCACTGAAGTCAGATTGCCAGGCCTATAGTTGCCCGAATCCTCCTTCCCTTGTAGATGGGTGTCACTTTACTTGTAGAAGAGGTGACCCAGCCCCTTCATCATCTTCGTGGCCCTTCATTGGACTCTGGCTAGTAGCTCCTTAGTTAGTCTTATACTGAGGAGCCCACAACTGGACACAGCACTCCAAATGTGGCCTCCCCAGTGTGGAGTAGAGGGGACAGAGTGCGTTAACAAGTTATTGTGAAAAGTTTATTTTGTAAACCATCTTCCTGTCACAGACTTGTTCTCTTGAAGGCCATGGGCAGCTGAGAAAATACCGCCACAGGTTTCTCTGCCCTTGGAACTGGGATACGTCCAGCTGTGGGACAGGTGGTAGAAGGCTCTAGAACGCACGGTGGGTTTGGAAACTGGTGAGCTGTGTGGGGAAGAAGCAGAAATTACAGAATTACGGAGATTTGCTTTTTTTTTTTCCCAAGGCTGTGAGCTCTTGGAGTTCGCCAAAGGGGTGTGGGCAAATAGAGCCTATGAGTAATGAATTTGTTTCATACACTTGGTGTAACGGTGGTACTATTTCCCCAGTGCTTTGCCAGCGATTTAATCAGAAGTGGCAGTTTTAATTAAATATCACAACTGGAGGTTGCGTTATTTCACTCCTCTAGTTCCCTTACCTCTGTTTCAGAAGAGAGAGACTTTTTTTTTCTACAGTAGATTCAGTTAGCAGAAAAGTGTGTATAGGAAGAAGAATATTCAGCTGTGCCAGGGAAACAACATTAAATTGGGTTCTTTAGTGATAGTGGTACATGACACTGATAATTTCAAGTATTTCCACTAAATAACTTTTTCAGATATGCAGCAGATCCCAGAAAAAACAATGACAATCCCAGAGGCTGCTACTTAAAGGTAACAGGAACTGAACAAAACACCAGTTTTTCTTATTGGAAATAACCTCTATCTAATCCAGAGTTTTTCTGCTGAGTAAATTGAAATCTTCGGTATGACTCTGAATTACATTTTATTGTCGTGGTTTGGGGTGCGTTTTTGGGGGAGGGAGGGTCGTGGGTGTTTGCTTTTTTGGCCAGAGTCCTGTGCTGTGTTTTTTTTCAATGACATACTTGCATCAGTGCTCGGGATTGGGCAATAGAACACCACAAATGCACAATCCCTAATCAGAAGAATGGAATTCCTGACTTAAAGCGACGGTGTGAAGATTTTAAACAAATCTTGTTACTGTGAACGTATGCTTATTTTCTCTGAATCGTCAGGCTAATCAAATTCAATAATTTCCCAAGTAGAAGCGTAGAATGGTTAAGGTTGGAAGGGACCTCAAAGATCATCTAGTTCCAACCAATCAATTATGTTGATTACTTTCTGTCACGTTTTGAGGTCAAAAGACCAGTCTATCAGCTCCCAAGTCAGGCGAGACCCTTGGGTCCGACTCCCCCTGCCCTCTCTTGGCAGCTCAGTAGGTCGGACGGTGATTCGCCCACTTATTAGGGATCGTCACTAGTAGTACTATGGGCCAACTCCTTATAATAATTCAAAAGTTTCCAGAAACATGCATATATATTTTATTTGTGACAGAATACAGGTTCGAGGATAGCCGGTGATAGTGACTGACTACAAAAACAACTTTAATTGAAATACTGCAGTGATAATATAAAACGATTACTGATCAGTGATAATATTAAGTAGCTAGCAAGATGTTAGTAAGTAATTAAGTAAGTGCACATAACACAGAGTTCTTACCCAATAGGCGTCCCTAGGGGGGGGAGAAGAGAGGTTCAGCCCGTCGACTGTTCCCAGGCGTTCCGATGGGGGGGCTTCTCCCTAACATCCCCTTTGTTTGCCGCTATTTTATACTTTTTTCATATCTTTTAGGTGGAGCTCGAGTGACTCTAACATACATAATTTTTATTAGGATTGGTGTAAATTTCTCTCGTGAGGGGTGTTCACGAATTAGGATTGGTGTAAATTGCTCGTTTGAGGGGTGGTCGCAGCACGGAGGCGGGTGGAGGTGTGACTTAGTAGCTGAAGGACACAATTTCGCCATCACTGCTGAGGCAGCGGTTGTGATTCACTTCCCTCGATGGCATTTTTATGGTTATCTTTACCAGGCGCCTCTCATGCCTGATAACAGGGATGAGCCGTGATACCTCCGTATCACTCTACTCCCCATTTCAAGGGTATTGCGTGGGCCTTGTTCGTTGTTTCTTGGCCCCGATAACAGGGCTGAGCCATGATACCTTCGTATCACTCTACTCCCCATTTCAAGGATATTGAGGCCTTGTTTGTTCCTGAGAGCAGCAGCTGTGCTTCATGTCAGAGCTGCTCTAATATTAGCTGAATTCTGGGGAACAATATTCTCCCATTCCCCTCCAATTTCAGTCATTTTCCCACACTTTCTTATTGTCTTTTGTAATAGCAATAAAATACTATGCCATGATTACCATTTAAAATGCCGCAGTTTTAGTCCTTCAGACAGCTAATATCGATGTTATTCCAGTTTTACCTTTTCAGACAGCTACTATTAGTCACTGTGCCAGCATTTG
This sequence comes from Tauraco erythrolophus, assembly GCF_009769465.1. Lineage (NCBI taxonomy): Eukaryota > Metazoa > Chordata > Aves > Musophagiformes > Musophagidae > Tauraco > Tauraco erythrolophus. The sequence goes on along the minus strand of NC_141469.1, from coordinate 3,824,743 downwards.
GACTCCCTGCAATATTAGACTATCTTCCCTGGAGTCTTTATTTACAGAAAGAAGGGATAAACATTCATTATCTACAATGGCCTATTAACCACGTTTGATTTACCTCAGAAAGCTGCGTGTGGTTTTAAAAGATTGATCGTATCTTTCATGCCGAATTGTAGCAGGGATGAACCTGACACCGTGGGAGACTGAAATGCATCAAGTGTTCTTTTAAACAGTAGGATTGTTGGGTTTTTCTCCTTTTGTCAGCTTTTCCTCACAGTTCTGTTTCTCTCTCGTGCTCCATGTGGCATAGGATCTTTATATTTTCCTGAGGCACAGAATGATTTACTTAGCGTGTTCCTCTTGCCAACAGAGAGCGAGCCTAGTTCTATAATGTTTCCCAAGAAGCTAGGAGAGAGGCTAGCAGCTTGGGAATTAACGCTGCACGTGGAAATAGCCAAGTGTTGGTTGTTTTAATAGTGGGAAAAAGCTTAAATCCCTTGAGGCAGGTTTCGTGCAACCACTGACCACTGAAGAGGCCAGCTTGCCTCCTGGGACTTGTTGCTTGCAGCAGTAGATGGCTTAGTCAGAGACAGGATTTCTATATACTTAGAGTTCCTTGGATTGTCTTCTGGATATAATGTATGGCACAGAGTGCAGAAGGTAATGAAAGCCCACTTGTAAGGAGGAGAGCTTGTTTACACAGTAAACCTCCAGAAATTTGTCAAAAGCAAAAGTTTAAATACCTGGTAATGCTTGCTTTGACTTTTATTTATGGTTGGTTTTAAAAATGGTATTGATTTTATCCTCACCTTAATTTAAAGAAAAAAAAAAAAAACAGCCTCAGATTTCCTTGCCTGGGAGCATCTCCATTCACCGTCAGTAGAAAGAGTGACTTGATGGCAAGTGTTGAATCAGGCAAGCTACTTAGGTGGCCATGTTTTACTGAAATAAGACAAATCAGGAATTGGAGGAAAAACACTTGGAGGATTTGGGCGCTTATCCTTTGTTCAAGTATTAGAGGCTTTTGTGTTTTCTTGGTGCAGTCAATTACGGTGAGTTTGCATTGTCATTAGAAAATCAAACTGAAAGAAGAGAAGATCTGTTCAAACTCAGGGCCAAAACTCTAGATTAATACAAATTAGACCACTAACCTTCAATAAAGGATTAACCAGTTCGCATTGACTGAAATTACTGTGGTGGTACTTCAGCAGTAACAACAGTAATCTTCTGAGATGTTTGGGGTTTTTTTTAAGAAAAGACTCTGTTTGGGTACCATCTTATAGTAGTATGTGTTTGCAAACTTAGTGAATTACAAGAAAGTAATTCTAAAATCATGTCTAGATGATCGACTTTCAAAATAAAGACCATACTCATGTAGCTTGGAGGTCATAGCTTCGGAATCCTGATATCAAAGATGCTGTAGTGTAAAGCTTCAGGTGGTTAAAACCTATTCATGCACACTCTGTTTGAGGAGGAAATTTGTTTTTCTTACGAGCAGCAAAGACTTAGCAACTTGGCAGAGCAGGCAAAAAAAAAAGTATGGTGGGTTAGTCATAAACCACTTGTTTCTTGTAAAATAACTTAGTGGAAGGAAGATAATCAAATTACTCTTTAATGTGGAACTCCTTTTTGGGTTTTTTAGTATTACTGGTTTAGCTTTTTATGGGCCATATAGAAATCAAGACCTGCTTTACTTACGACCTACTATTTGGTAAATACTGAGATACAGTCATTAAGATATTTTTATTAATGCAATAGTGTCTTTAGTCCTATAGTACTAGTACAGTCTACTGTTATTTTTGAAGAAATATTCCTGTAGGCATGTGTTTATGTATTCTTAGTGTTTCTTTTTGTTATGAAAAGCTTTGGCTTTGATGTGCTTAATAAATTTCCTCTGAGTCATTGTGATAGTTGCCAGACCATTGTTTCTGTTCTTCTTGGACTTGATTCTACTTCTACAGTTGTTTCCTCCTAGGGGGTTAAAGTCCATGAGTTTTTATTAAGATAAATGTCAGTGATTTCAAGTGGATTTGCATAAAAGAAGCCCTTGGTCTCCGGTAGAATGTCATGTGTGATACGTAGTTTTAAAATAACAGTGACTATGGGAAATGTTAAGAAATCCAAGTTGTTGATCTTTACTGCACCATGGAATTGCTGCTTTCACTACTCTTTTTCCCTTTTGATTAAATATGGAATACTCCAGCATCCCTACACTGTCAGTGACTGAACGTCCTCCTCACTGGTCATCTTCTTTCTAAAAAAGTAAAAATATCTCCCTCTCAAACAATGAATGCAATATTTTCTAGAAATGACATAGAGGCTAAGGATGGTGATTGTTGAGACGCTTTCTAAAAATAAATATTGCCAAAGTGAAGAAGTTAGTCAGAGTTCAGAAGTTGTTCTTTGCAGCAGCTTCCTAATCAGTAACGTACTCATGTCCATCCCAGCCAGGTAGATATCCTCAGCAGTCATCCTGACTTGGTGTCTTACATGTAGTAATTGTTCATTTATACTAGAACTAGCTAGTGTCTGTCAGTAGGTCATGATTTACTTCAAGTTAAAAAATAGTTTACTACCCTAGTGTACATATTGCTGTAGCTGATAGTGGGTTTGGGGTTTATAGTAAGCTGCTTTTTTTTTTCTTTTTCCTTTTGACCATTAGACAATACTGTTTTCTCAACATTTAGAAGGAGAATCTATGTCTCACGTATGTCTCTGAGCATTATTTTAGAAACCTAAATACTCGAAGGTGCCTTTAGGATTTTAGTTGTCAAACAAAAATCTATTCAGAGTTTATGATGCTGATAATGGCTTTAGTGGGTTGAACTGTTCCTCTTTAAGGTGAGATCTGCAGGACTGGAGCTCAGCAAAAAGCATTCAAGTATGTACTTAAGCCCATCCTTCTCCAGTGAAGTATTTGAGGGCAAGCAGATGCTTTAGTGCTTGTTAGACTGCTGCGTCAATGCTTGAAATTCCAGGTGTCTATTATGAGATGTATGTTTCTGCACTTACTTTCAATTCCTAAGATGTTTTTTTTCTGGTGTTTTTTTTTTCCATTTTCTTTCTTTCTTTTTTTTTTCCCCAAATACTGTTGTTTCTTGTAAACTTACTGCAGCTTTCTGCAGGAAGTGAGTTAAGAAACAGGAAAAGTATTTCCCTAATTATGGTTTAGAGCTATTCATTCGGGAGCAGTTAGGTAACACTCACTTTGAGTATTGGTGTTACAGAGAGAGTACATGAAAATATGTGCAAGTACTCAAGGTTTTAGCGTTTTGCAGACGATCTTGTCTTCGTTTTGAGTAGTCAGAATAGAGGAATGGTCAAGAAAACCTCTATGCTCAATATAACAGCCATTGCATGACTGTCTTCTACAAATCTAATAAATTTATCAGGTTCTATTTAAAAGCAAGCAGTCCAGCTGCTCTCCAAGTCCACAGTGTCCCTCATGCGCAGCGAAGCCGTCGTTTCCCTTAGCTGTCCGTGCTGACTCACTTGGGCTGCGTGCATCAAGTACAGTCCTTGTAGGTCAGGTGTTTGTGACTGAGTCAGGAAACTGCATTTGGGATTTTTGTGACCACGTCATACCACTTTCACACCTGTTAGCACAAGGGCATATGGGGAAAAGCTTTCAGACAGATGCTACGTGGAACTAAAGTGCTGATTCTGCAGCATTTTGTGATTACAAATAATTTCCCTGTTAGTTTCAGAAGCTCAATGTACGAGGCATTTAGAGGTTTTCTTCGAGTTTCTCTCCTTGAATCTCATTCTCCATGCCTGTCAAATTGTACGATGCAAGAAAGTGGTAAGCACCCTGAGAATCCAGTTGCTGGATTGTTACGTACTTCTGTGTAAAATCTGAAAAGCAGAGGCTGCCGTTGGGCTGAGATGTGTTGTGCTAAAGTGCTCTTGGTCCACTTAAGTGCATGCTCGGCTTCAGTTCCTGCTTGAGAGCAAGTGGAGTCATCTTGCATCGTCTGGAATATCATTTGTTGTTTTTAATGTCTGAACTACTCAAATATGAATCATGACTGAGAAGCCTGAAAAAAATTTAAGCAAGCCAGCAGAAAACATAAGACAGGACAAAATGAGAAATACTGTACTGCAAGGACAACATGTGAAGAGCTTTCAAAAGCTGGCATATAAACACCAGGCAACACGTGCCGAGTCAATCGAGGGACTCCAGGAGGATGCCCTGGTAAAAGTGGTGGGGAGCAGCTGGTTTGAGGTGCTGAAAGAGGTGGGGGGAGAGAAGAGTCCTGGGAAGCGGCATTGGGTGAAGTATCAGTGTTCTGGCCTAAAAGTGGAAAACAGACTGAAGCAACAAAAGAAGCCTTATTATTCTGCTTTTAAACATAGTCGTGGAATGGTTTGGATTGGAAGGGATCTTGAAGATTCTCCAGTTCCAACCCCCCTGCCATGGGCAGGGACACCTTCTACTAGATCAGGTTGCTCAAAGCCTCATCCAGCCTGGCCTTGAACACTTCCAGGGTTAAAGACATGCTCAGGTCTTGAACGTAGGGTTGTTGCCAAAACCAAATTCTGGTCCAAAAAGAGGGAAGGGTTGAAGAGGAAAGATTTGGCTGACTATGGGCTTGTAAGTATTCGTGAGTTTGAGTCACAAAGGAAACAATACAGCTGTAGGGACAGAAAGAGGTAGTGAAGGAGAAGATGGAAGATAAAAAGTGCGTTCAGGTTTTCCTGCAAAGGCCAATGTAAGTCTAGCGTGAAGATACATTAGGGAGATGGTACAAGAGGCAGCACTGGAGAGAAGATAAGAATAGAAGAGGTGACACAGAGGAGAGATGATAGGACCCATGGTAAACGGAGTTAAATGTCGGGTGAAGATGGGTTGGCAAACAGTTGTATGTGACCAGGTGATCAAACCTCCGCTTACTGGCTCTCAGGGCTGTTCTGTTTACCTTGGCACTGAAGTTTTACAGCATATTACTCCATTTCAGTAGATGTTGCGTTTATATAATATATAGCCATTTTATATCCGTTATATATTTTAGATATAACTGGGCCTTTATTTTTATACTATACATGAAACAAATTTCTCCATTTTTAAAAGTGGATATTTAGCTCCACTAACCTGATGAGGGTATTTAACCCAGAAATAGGCAAAATGCACATAAAAAACAACTACTTTTTGTTCTCTAGGGCCCGTTGTGTAAAGTTGGTTTCGCTTGTGCCGGTGTGGCTTGCTGGGACTTCGCAGCAGCGTCAGACTTGTACTAATGCTCTTGGTTTTCTGAGTCACTTCTCTCAGAAGAGTGAGGTGAGTGAATCACCAGCTGGCTGTTGAAATCCACAGCAAATTAGGATAGAAAAAGGGGAGAAAATATTAGGATTTATTAGCATGAACTCAGCACTGTCTGAACATATGCTTTTAAGAGCTGTTTAAAAGTTCTCAGTGTTTGAGAGAAATCCAGTCTGCATTACGAAAATCGGTCTGTCGGTCTCTCCTGTCTGTTCATTTTGGACATGGTTAAACACAGTTCTGTAAAAAAAAAAAAAAAATAAATCTTCTTGGCTCAGTGCTTTGCTGTTCATGTCACATGTTCTCTTCACTCTTTTTGCCACCTCACTTTAATGTAAATCACATGCTTCTCGGTTTCAGCGGTAGTGCTGGAAACAGAAGAAACACAGGAATATCCTGCTCTTCTCTTTGGTCACAGTTGTCATCGAAATCAGGGCTAGTGTCTTGATAAAGGAGCCTGAAGACACTTGTACTGTCTCTGACTCTGTAGTCCGTGCTTTGTAGGTAGGAATGAAGTCTCTGCGTGTATTTATCAAATTGGCACACGCTGTGAACGCTGAAATGTTACTGTAGAAAGGGGGTGGGAAGTGGAAGAAAGCCCTACAGGAACATTAGCCAGCTGAAAACTGCTATTGTTGGCAGCCTTCACAGCTGAGCACAAATGTGCCTTTTGTTTGCTGAATGCCCTGGGGCAGAATTTGAAAACCAACAGGTGTGGGGTTCATTTATTTCGTTTTATTTTTTTCTACGAAGCGTCTCAGATTAATGTATTTAGTTTTTCCGTGATACTCAGAAGCCCGATTGAATAGAAGCGTGTATGCGAACGTAGCCACAGAAATAACTGGAGGCATGCTCCGTGCCCTGATTTCTGGTCTGGGCATGCGTTTTGACCCATGGTCTAATAAAAGAACGGGCTCTGCTATTGTCATTGCATACTCTTATCCATTATAGAGCTGGGTATCCATGGAAAAGATGTCTTTATAACGAGTACCTGGCGTGCGTTTCTGTTCAGGAAACATTAGGAGGGGTGGGTCAGCTGAGTACTCTGTGTCTCTACTTGTTTATTATAAGAATGTCCCAACTTCTTAGCTATAAATAACGGGAAAAGAGGAATAAGTAAGGACTATTTTCAGATGTTTCCCCACGAGCAGGTGCTGAATGCTGGAGTGTTCATTTTGGAAAAAGTGCTGTTGGGAATTGAAGGACCATATTCCTTAGAGTGTACTTTCTTGAAGAGTAGTGGAGGGGGTAAGTGAGGTTTGTCTGTGAGCCTTTCTGCAGCATGAACTCAGAAATGGGAAATTCCAAGGGCAGCATGATGTACTGTTAAATGAATAAATGAGGTTCTCGTTTTATTCTACAGGCTGAAAATGACCGAGTTGCAAATTGCTGAAGGTCTATAAATTATCTTTTGTAAGAACCACCTCAGTCAGACAATTAGTAATACTGTTGGTCCCCGCTAATGACTTCGACTTGCAGAAATGATGGGTTCTGAGAAATAGAACCGGACTGTTTCCAGAGACTTAATACTTCCTCAGAGAGTGTTTTAGAAAATATAGTTAGATTGTGTGTAAACCACATTCCTAGACTTAACGCAAGTCACTGTTGCTCTTCCATAATATACCCTTAAACCACAAATACTTACTTTCCATAATGCCTAGGATACTTCACTGTGCTCTATGTAGTTGTGAGAGAAGTTGACAAAATCAGAGTGATGGTAGGGGAAGCTGTATGTCTCTGTTAATCTGTGTGTCTCTCCCACTGAGCGACAAAGATTTGGTTTGCGTAACTGCCAGGCAAAAATGTGTAGAAAAAATATGGTGCTGCTTCAGATCACCCAGGCATGACGTTTGGCGTTTTGGTAGTACTGAAAGGTAAGCTTTCTCTGCATTTTTTTAATTCCCCACAGAAAAATTTGCTGCTCTGTGTTTTTTTTTTACCTAGGAATGGTTTATCATAATCTTACTATTCCAATTTCATGTGTCTTCAGTACACACAGCACATGAATTTCTGAAGGGAAAACTCAATTAACTTCATCTGTGCCCGCTATGTTGTACCCACATCATCCATAGATGGACATGGACATGTCCCATGGACAGCCAGGCTCTACCACTGCTCTGGGAGAAGGGCAGTATTGCTGTGAATCCCCCTTTTCTCATGCGTATGCATGACCTTGGCACCTAAGGGTATTGGTGCAGCCTGTGAATTGGCCTCAGAACTTCTACTGTGGGAAGATCATGGCATCATAGAATGGTTTGCGGTGGAAGAGACCTCAAAGATAGTCTAGGTACAAAAAGTCCTGTGTGTAGTGAATGAGGGTCAGATGTGGCACGGGATGTCAGGACATCTCGCGTGCCTGGCAACTGTGTCATGCCTGTGAAAATTCCCATTCCACAGCTACCTGCTTAAATATTACCAGGTGTTAGGTATGCCTTTACACAGCCCAAAAACTGCTAAAAAGTTCAGTGGGTAGGTCCTACCTGACTACTGAACTGCCTAGAAATTACGTGGAGTGAGGGCTTAAGTTTCTAGCCAAGGGTTCCACCTCCTAAGCAGGCTCAGAGCGCTCTGACGCTTGGCTCGCCATCGGCGCAGAGACCTTAAACACCTTTTGTCTCAGGGAACAGTCTCTTTATCTCTCTTCTTACGATAAAGGAGCTTAATCTGGTGAGATTTTAGGTGCCGAGAGGTTACGTTCTGAAGTTTTCAGTTCAAAAAAGAAACAAAAAAGCATGAAGGAGGACTATTTTAATGCATCATGAGGTTTTCTTTTAATAGGAGCTTGGTGAGCAAAAGAAAAGATTTATTTTTTTTTTAAAGTCAAAAATAACACTAACAGTAGAAAGAAAGTACAGCTGCATCCTAGTGCATGTCATCGTTGGAAATTCCTGCAACGGTCTGTTGATTTCCATGGGAGAATGTAAGAGAGCCAAGGTGTGGTGTTCAGTAGGCTTCAAGGAGGAGCCTCTTGGGACATAGAGGTCCTTGTTTTCTCTTCATTGAGCTGTCTAAAGAAAAACGTGGAAAAAAACTGCCAAGTGGTGTACTGTATTGCACAGAGGGGGAAGCAGCTTGTAGAGACCATCCTCAGAAAGATGAAGCAAGCCATGAGAGTGCAAATACATCATCTCACATGGAAGATTAACATATCCAGTCTATACTGGGGGGAAAAAAAAAGAAATGTACAGACAATGGAAGGGGCTAAAGATGTCCAAGTTAGTGCTGGGGCTATTGTTCACTGTGGACTGCAAGCTCTAATAATAAAATAGCAACAGGAAAAACACAAAAGTTGCTACAGATTATTGTTAGAAAGAGGCTGTGCTTCAGAGAAGTTTGAATTTTAGATCCCTGTGTTGATAGGTGGTGAGCGGTAGATGTTCCTGCCATGGTGGTAACCTCCGTTTGGGTGGTCATGCAGGATCAACACTTCAGATTAAGAATCATGACGCTGTAGTAGAAGAGGTTGATGCTGAAGACATTAATTGTATCCCTCTTTAATTATAAAATATATTGTGACATAATCAAAGAAGTAGGTGTACTCTATGCATGTAAGCGTTTAGAAGAAAGTAAATTTTGATAGCACTTAAACAATTTTTTACTTTATTTACCCACCTGATATCAACTCTACACAGACAGTCTGATTTTCGGATGCATAAGTTGTAATATGACATTTTGGTCTAAGAGGATATTGTCATACGAATTAAGATCAGTTCAAGTCTTCACATTCACACAGTCTGTCAGTACCCCAAATTTGACACATCTATGACATCTATGTTCTCTTTGTTTCAGGTTTCACAGAATTTCATTAGTTACCGTAAAGGCTGGATTTCTTATGGTTCAGTACATTAGATCTTGTGGTTTTTTTTCTTTTTCTTGGCCACGTGTCACATTCAAGTTACTTGTAGCTGGCTGCAAGGTTTTTTCCATTAATAAAACTGTCTTATTCTCGTTGCTGCTGCCTTTTTGATTGTGTCGATGTTTGGCAGGCGGTGATCTTTGGGCAGTCATGATAACTGCACAACGTTGCTGTTGCTGAGAGGTGCCTTTGTACACAAACGGAGACCTGCTTAAATAAAATAATCTGGAATTTATAGAGCGTTCCTTCTTCTGCATTTGCTTTGCTGCTTTTTGAGCTCCTTATTTGTATTTTTCATTTAATTTTCTTACAGTTTATGTAGGCCATGTAGGAGACCTTTTTGTAATCAAGGGTAGGTAATGAAATGAAAGCAATGGAAGCAAATATATAAATGTACTTGCTGTTCCCTTTTTACTGTATGTTTGGATATAAAGCTTGGCTTTTTCTTACTGTCAGTCATTTTTCCTTTTCCATACTGGGAGGTGAAAACAGTTTTAGCTGCTGAATTATATACTGTCAAAAATGAGAGGAATTAAGTTCTTGCTTTCAGTAGGTGACCTCCTGTTGAATTTATTTTTTTGTAAAGCTTTTCCGTTGGTACTGTTGTAGCGTAAACGTTTGACGCTATCACACACTTTCTTGGGATTCATGGGATTTTGCAGCCTGCTTGGTTGTTTTTCGGGCAGGACACTTGTTTCCTGCTGAAGTCTTGGTGCAGGGGCACACCTTCTTACGCTTTGGATGTTTGGGAGCTGAGTGCCCGAAGTATTTCGGTTTGACGTGCCCTTTGACATTCACCTTCAGATCACCAGTAATTGAAACCTGGCTGAAAACAGCATAACAGAAATAGATATTTATGTACAGCGTTTGCAGTTGGATGTGCTTGTGAGCAAGCTGAGTGGAGGAAGGAAGGCAATATTTCCTGAAATATGTAGATGGAACATGGCGACTTTAAAGGTGAATCTTCTTCTTGGGTACCTCATATTTGTATTTGGTTCCTCCCAGAAAAACTTCGATACTGCAGGCTTACTCAGAAGGTTTCTGACACTCCTCTGACAACGCTAAGGATGACTTTATTGCTTTGGGAGTGCAGCTGTCATCTTCTGTACCTTAAGGTCCACTTAAATCCCTGACTCAAGGAGTACTTAATGCTCTTTCTGCTGCCTCCTGGCACAATGTGCATGGTGCGAGATATCTCCATTCACTTAGTGTTTGCTTTCATAAAAGGTAGAATAGCAACTACTCTGAAACAAGCAACTGAAGGAGGTAAATGCAAAGAGCTCATACTTAGCATTTACATGACACCAGACACCACTTAATTGGCACCAGTCAATAAACTGGTTAAGTTTGGAGTGAAAATCTGGGAATATTATAATGCAGTCAATCATAGTAATAGTGGTGACATAACCTTCACATATTGCGATGCATCCAGCAGCGTATCTGAGTATGATGTTTTCATTGTGATTTCCAAAAACATCAGGCATGATTTTTTAATCAACAGTTATAGTTCTTAAATTGTGCAGTAACAATTAGCCTGTCTGCATATCTGAAAATGTTCAGCTGGAGTATCTGTTACTTGAGCACGCTCTTACATCTGTAAATGAGACCTAAATGTTAGCCCTATCTCAGCACGGTGTGCTACTTCTTTTTTTAGTAGAAAGTGATCATTTCATGAATTACCTGCTTGTTTTATGGCATGGCCTGAAGCTGTCTCCACAGGCACAGCTACCTCTGACTCAGTACTGTGGGCATATGACACGCAGGGCATGTATTTGCTGAATAATAAGCTGAAAAAATGTGAGTAATGATCATGTTTACCGAGTGCTTTCAATTGGCAGGCCTTAAAGTATGAAGCTCTGTCTCTAAGAAATGGTATTCATTTATTAATGAGGGAAATGTGGTTTTTTCAGAGAAACGTACTAGCTGAAGCATCAGAGTTAGCAATGTGAAGTTCGGTACACGAGAAGAATTGATTGAGTTCTTTGCCTTCAATTGAAGTTGAATAAATGAAGTTGGTTGTTCAGTTGCCACGGCTGTCACTTCAGAGTGTTTCGGTACATGAACACATGCAGATACTCTTTATTTTTTTTATGCAGTCAATGCTAAAATCTCAATGACATCAGTGGGAGCCAAGGGCTGCCAGAATCTCGCAGGTTTAGACTCAATAAGTTCTTTTCAGGTAAATAAAAGAGCTCCATCTAGTTTATGCTGTCATTTGAGTGTTTATTTCACCTAGAAAAGTGTGAAGTAATGTTTTCTTGTCTCTCTGTTTCATCTTGTTTCATTTACTGCCTGTCCACCGGAGCAGAAGGAACATTTGTATGATGATGGTCATGCGTTGTATGGCTTAGTCCTGTAGACTGGCTGACCCAGGTGGTTCCTGCCTGTGTGCTTTCCGAAGTAGAATGGTACCAGTTAAACAACCAAGGAAAATGGGTAGTCTATGTGAGGAATCAATCATATATGCTGTGTCAGTTCAGAAGCTGTGGTAGAGCAATTAATAGCAACGAAACTTCAAGTCTTTATATTCAAAGTCGGAGACCAAGTGCTTTATTTTATCTGTGCTATCCCTGAAAAGTCGACATAGGATGTGTTTGGCACTTCATAGAAGACTCTCAGACACCTTTCCAGGTTTCTAGCTATGCTGACTAATCCTGTAAATATAGATTGAGGTAGTGCAGAATAGCCTTTTAAAGCAGTGCTGGTCATGCCCCAGAGATAGACATCTTGTGTCAAATGACCAACAGTCCCTCGGTTAATTTTTATTTTATTTTATTTTCCCCCCGAGAAACTCATCATGTTTCCATCTTTCTTCTAAAACAAGCTTAGTGTAGTTGGCATTTCAGATGGTCTCCCTGTGCGCTGTGTATAATATGGCAATGGGTCAGCCCAGGATTAAGTTACAGCCGAAGCTGGTGGCCATTAAGATGCTGTAACTGGATATGTCTGTGCTTGTGTTTCAGACTCGCTGCAACTGAATTTAAAACTCTTCACATAAAACCTCAGTGGAAGACTTCTCAGTTTATAAAAGAACTTTGAGCTTATCTTGCAGATTTTAAATTTTTTTTTAATACATTTTCAACTTCTGAAATTTAAAATTACTTTTTTTAATTAACAATAAGGTAAACAAGGAAGAAGGTTAGACTGACCAATTTTGTCATGCAAGTGGCGTAGGCTTTGGGGCCTCGTGGAAAATTATGATGGTTCAGTTGGCAACTGATGAGCAGCTCAAAAACTGTACCTCTGGGCAGAAGACTGCACACTTCTTAAGAGTATAGAAATAATCTGAATTGTTAACATGCGTGGAATTAATTCAGTTGTTCTTATTGTTAAAGTTGACTGAAAATATTGGGAAGTACAAATCATGGAAAAAGGAATGAAGTTTCCTTTCTTGTTTTTTTTTCTTTTTCCATCCAGATTTAAAAAGTGTTTTGGAAACTTGAACGGCTACCTATGTTAAAGATGGAGTTTGCTTATTTTATCTTAAATCTGTTGTCACAGTTCTTTTAAGCATATCTATCTAACAACCTGGACTCTTTGTAGTAAAGCTTGAGCTTTTCAATTTTGTTTTAAGGTCCAATGCTATAAATTACTGACTCTTAAGAGTTGTCATAGCAACTTTTTCTCAACTTACCTGTTTCTTAGTATTTTCAGAACTAACCTTACCATGCAGTTCTTGTGACACGTGATAATTGTATTTAAGGGTTAAAGCACGGTATTTCAATTGTAGCATATTTTTTACATTCCAAACAGTTGTATTGTCCAAAGTTAGTATTTTGGGAAATTTGTGATCCTTCTTGTAGTTGCGTCATAGCAAATCTTGTAATTTAATGTTCACATACTTGATTTAAAAGAGTACAATTATTGTAGAGAAAACAAACAATTATGCTGTACATCCGTGGGCTTCAAAAAGTCTTGCAAGCTTTTCTTTTAGCAAAGAACAAAGAATATTGTATGAAAAAAAAAATATCATCTTTGGTACGACTTGAATGAAAATAGCTAGCTTTTCATGTGTTTCATTTGTGTGGTTTTAAATATGAAAAAAATGAGACTAGTATCCCTAACAGAGGGAGAAATGTACAGAAGAGCTCTCTTCTAATTAATTGATTTTGAAACATGCTTAAACTGCATGTCATTTGCCTTCAAAAGTTATTACTCTGGCTTAATTATTTCAAACACATTGCAGGATAGTGCTTATTTTTCTAATAAATTGATAAATTTTTTTCTTTTCAACACACTAAGTTACATGTGCAATGTAGAAACCAAGTACTGGATTTCTGAGCGAGTATATTTGCTGTATGTTTCTGTATTTATTTTTTTCAGTAATTCTGTCTGTAGAGGCTGAGGTTTTGCATTGCAACTGTTTTTACCCTTTATTATAGAAAGAACTGCTGGAGCAGCAGAACTCCGTGTGTTTGCCTTAATCCCTATGACTGAATCAGTTCCTACTTTATCGTTATTTGACTTTGGAAATCTGTTTTACTTTCAGAGAATATCAAAGTAGATAACGTGCCTTTGTATTTAGTTGGACATCATATGTTTCTCTATCCATGTCCTTGTATGTCCTTTTTTTGTTATTATAGCATTGAAGTGTTACTGACAGCTGTGTCCAGGATATTTTAATGTTTCCTTAATGTTCCCTCGAAATGCAATTTCTGCTGTCTCTTCATTCTTGCAGTCAATAGTTTTCTGATTTCGATTCCTTCTCAATTCCTGAAAAGACCCTGTACAAGTGATGCTTGTATTTTCTGCAAAAAATGATGTCTCCAAGCAGTCCAGTAATGGTTACTGCTTGGTTTGGCCTTTTTTTTGTTTTTGCTTTACACATCGGGTCTGTGTTGGTGAGTCACCAACCAGTTTTTGTGTGAAACCTGGTACTCTGTTCCTTCAGGAACAGGGCTTTGGCATCCCTCTCCTCATATCCCTTGGGCTGGAGCCGCACGGTAGCGCTTGTGTCACAAACAAGGATTTGCTTGGTTTTAGCGCACGGAATTGGGTGGATAATGGCGATGTATCCTTCCCTCCCTTATTTCTGGAGGTTGTCCTCATTTAAAATTCGTTGCAGTAGTTGAACAGCTGTAGTTTTTGCAGAACTTCTTGCATTCAAATTAATTGCTGTTTGTCCATGACCTCTCTGTTGACATCATTAATTGTGCTTACTGAAATCTTTACTGATTAGGCATAAAACAGTTGGATGGATGAAGTGAATTAGCAACAAAATAGTGCTTGTTAATTGAGGACAATTACTTGATATTAACTTGTCAAGATCTGTCAGGAGAACAGGGGACTTAAGGTATCTCTTCTGTTACGATTTGCTATGATTTAATAATTTGCTTTCCAAGTATATGTCAAATAGATTGGTCTGGCTGGCTTCACCCAGATTGGTGTGAGGTTAGCTTGAATCTGAACATTTCAGACCCAGAGCTGTCTGCCAGGTAGTTTCCCCACTGTAAGGGCGCGTGCTGCACCTGGGTTTGTCTTTGGTAGGAGAAGGTTAGGATCTTCCTGCCCAGCTTGTCCCTCTATCCCCATGCACTATTAAACATGGTAGTCAAGGGTCATCTTACTGAGTGTGTTAAATAAATGTTTATATTTTCTGACTTGCGTACAGATTGTAGTCTCTAGGCTGTATTATGGCACTTCTTAGAGGTCAGCTTGGTTGACTTACCTTCAGTGTTCCAGGTTTATACTTTGCCAGAGCGTGACACTTGAGTCTATACATGCAAAGCTTAGGTGTCCTGCCTGAGTTTTGAAGAACATTTTCATTAAGTGCAACAGGAGGTCATAGCAATTGAATTGTTTGGTAACAGTTTATATAAAATAAAACCAAAAAACCAAACAACCCTCCCAACCACCCTGCCAAAACAACCAACCACTCCCTCAAACCCCAGCTTCCACAATTCATCAATAAATTTATCTTTGATATCACAGAATCATAGAATGGTTTGGGTTGGAAGATCATCTAGTTCCAACCCCCCTGCCATGGGCAGGGACACCTTCCACTACACCAGGTTGCTCAAAGCCTCATCCAACGTGGCCTTGAATACCTCCAGGGATGGAGCATCCACGGTTTCTCTGGACAACTTGTTCCAATGTCTCACCACCCTCAGAGGGAAGAATTTCTTCATTAGATCTAATGGAAGTACCCTTTCAGGTACTGGAAGGCTGCTTGAAGTTGTCCTCAAAGCCTTCTCTTCTCCAGGCTGAACAGCCCCAGCTCTCTCAGCCTGTCTTCATAACAGAGGTGCTCCAGCCCTCGGGTCATCTTTGTGGCTTCCTCTGGACCCGCTCCAACAGCTCCATGTCCTTCTGATGTTGGGGGCCCAGAGCTGAAGGCAGGACTGCAGGGGGGGTCTCATGAGAGCAGAGTAGAGGGGAGAATCCCCTCCCTCAACCTGCTGGCCACGCTGCTTTGGATGCAGCCCAGGATATGGTTGGCTTTCCAGACTGCAAATGTACGTTGCCAACTCACACACAGCTTCTCATCAACCAGGGTATATTCCTGTAGCCATCATTGCTTTTATAAGCACTGAAGTATCTCAAAGGATTGGAATCGTTATTAGTTGTCATTTCATTTGTATCATTACCACACTTAGGAGGTTGCGCTGGCCATCAGGAGCAGATGGTTCAGTCCTTTGTGCAAACAGGCTGCCGGAGCTGACTAGCTGGTAATGAACAGTCATGGCAGGAGAAACAGCCCTCAAGATCCCAGTTCAATCCGTAACAGTAATTGCTACTGGAACAACCAGGATATATAAGTAATTTTGTGAAGTGAGCCACCAACCTGGTGGGAAGCTGCCTAGGTTGTGGTCATCGCTCGCATCACAGCTCATGTGTTCTGTGCAGGGGCTGTTGATGCTTTTCATGTGAAACGATCCTCACAGCAGGTCAGCCATGTCTTCCTGGACCAGCATGAGCACCCAGGATCACCACCACCTGCCCTTACGCACCTGATGCTCTCATCTGCACCTACTGCTGTCCCCTCGCTCATCCAGAGAGTCTCTCTGTCCTGTTCAATGAACCGTGTGTAGAGCACCTCCACAGGGGGCAGGCTGAAGCCAGAGTCATCTTCAGGAAAGAAAAGTTGCTGTTTCATGAGACGAAGTTTTTTTGGCAGCAGTGGAGGCTGCTGGCCACCCTCACTGTCGTGCTGTGCTGCCCCACCTCCCTCATGTTGGCACAACCATCTGCATAGAATTTAGTTTTTAGTTAGGGTGACTCTGCTGATCTATGTTTAGATTAAATTTAGATTAAATTCTCTAAAAGAAGTAGCACCTAATGCTTGGTTGGAAAGAGTAGAGCTGCAAGTGCGCTGTCTGCAGAGCCTGGTCACTGCCTGCGGAATAAAACCTGGCTGCACATCTTTCTGTTGCCCCTTGGCTGAGTTGGGAAGGAAAAGCTTCCGGATTGTGGTCAGCTTGAACAGGGGACACTGGGACACCACGCAGAAGAGAAAGGTGAAAGGAGGAGTGCTGAGGCAAGTCGTGGAGTCGAGCACCAGCTAAAAGGAGATGTCAGGATCACGCTGCTGTAGCCAGGCACCAAGGAGGAGGAGGGTTTTATACTGTGTTTTTGCTTGAACACTGTTCAAGAAAATGAACACAGACTCTGATGTCAAACTGGTATCAGAGAAATATTTAGTGGCTTGGAAAGACAACCTAATTACAGTGATGGTCTTAATGAAAACAGATGCCATACTAGATCTGTAAGAGTTACATTACAGAAAGAGATGACTTCTTCATCCTTGCTCTAGTATTTTGATGCCTAATATTCTTTTGTGGATTAAACTTTTTGTATGCTCTGAATGGTGGTTATTCAACTCAAAACTTACTGTGTGTGGACTACTGTTTTTATGGGGGGGAAGGACGGTAAAGAATTTCCACTTGTCGTTGTGAGGAGTCTTGTTGAACATAATGCGGATTATTAGGATTGCAGAGA
The DNA here is from genome assembly GCF_009769465.1 of Tauraco erythrolophus. Lineage (NCBI taxonomy): Eukaryota > Metazoa > Chordata > Aves > Musophagiformes > Musophagidae > Tauraco > Tauraco erythrolophus. The sequence goes on along the minus strand of NC_141469.1, from coordinate 3,807,704 downwards.
TAGCCATTACTTGTGTGACATTGCAAGTTTGGGTCCATGTGAAGGATAGATTCTTATAATAGTCTCAGATATCAAATTGGAGCTAGTTAATACAATTGTAGAAGATCCTCATCTCCAAGAAGGTTTTACAGTTTATTGTTCTTCTAACTTTGAAAAATTACTTGTAGCTATTATTATGAAATTGAATCTTTGCTGCTTTTCTGTCTCTTGACAAAAGCTTAGTATTCTTTGCAGCCATAGAAATTAGGCTGCAGAAAGTCAAGATGAGTGCACTGCATGTCTGTTGGAATTATAAATTTACAGTAGGCAGTAGCTGGCTGTTTTTATTCTCTCCAAACTATGTACTTTATTGCCCGAGTTACAATCATGAAATTGTTTAGGTTGGAAAAGATCTTGAAGATCATTGAGTCCAACTGTTTACCTAACACTGCCAAGTCCACCACTAAACCATGTCCTTAAGCACCACATCAACATGCCTTTTAAATACCTCCAGGGATGGTGACTCAACCACTTCCCTGGACAGCCTGTTCCAAAGCTCAATAACCCTTTCAGTGAAGAAATATCTCCTACTATCCAATCTCAACTTCCCTTAGAGCAACTTAAAGCTATTTTCTTTCATCCTGTCACTTGTTCTTTGAGAGAAGAGACTGAACCCCCAACTTCCCCAAGCACATACCATTACATTGGGTTGTTGTGACCCAGGTGCAGGACCTGACACTTGACTTCATTGAATGTCATACAGTTAGCCTTGGCCCCTTGACCCAGCCTGTCCACATCGCTCTGTAGATCCTTCCTGCCCTCTGCAGATCGATGGTCCCGCTGAACTCGGTGTTGTCTGCAGACTTACTGAAGGTGCACTCAATCCCTCATCTAGATCATTGATAAAGATACTGAACAGAACTGGCCCCAAGACTGAGCAGTGGGCTACACCACTCGTGACTGGCCACCAACTGGATTTAACTCCATTCACCCCCACTCTTTGGGTTCAGCCACGAAGCTAGTGTTTTTAACCCAGAGAACAGTGCGTCTGTCCAAGCCATGACCACACAGTTTCTCCAGACAGATGCTGTGGAAAATGGTGTCCAAGGCTTTCTTAAAGTCTAGGTAAACAATGTCCACAGCCTTTCCCTCACAAGCAAAGCAAGTCATTTTGTTGTAGGAAGAGATGGAGTGGGTCAAACAGGACCTGCCTTTCATGAACCCATGCCGACCAGGCCTGATGGCCTGGTTGTCCTGTACGTGCTATGTGATGACACTCAAGAATCTGTTCCATAACCTTCCCACCACCAACGTCAGATTGTCAGGCTTGTATTTCCCCACATGTATATAGGCGTCATGTTTGCTAACTTCCAGTCAACTAGGACCTCCCTAGTTAGCTGCGACGACTGACAAATCATGGAAAGAGGACATGGTGAGCGCTTCCGCTGGCTCCTTCAGTACCCTTGAGTGGATCCCATCTGGCCCCACAGACCTGGTGTAACAGGTCACTAACCATTTCCCCTTGGTTTATGGGGTCCTTATTCTGCTTCCCCATCCCTGTCTTCCAGCTCAAGGCACTGGGTATCTGGAGAAGAGCTGGTGTTAACTATTAAAGACTGAGACAAAGACAACATTAGGTACCACCGCCTTTTCCTCATCCTGTTAACTATGTGTGTTTTACACTGCCTGACAGTAGGCATTTATTTTAACGTACCTGAAGACCTTCAGGTATTTCCAGTATAAATAACTTATGCTCCTTCAATGCTCTCATGTATTATATAAAACAAGTACTATATTACTTAACATTAACCAAAATGCAGCAAAAGTAGTACTATAAATGGTGTTGTGTGACGTGATTATGAAAGTGTGCTACACAAAAAAAGCAGCTTAGGTGAAATGGGAGTTTGATACAAGTAGTAGTATTTTATCTCCAGAAGCATTGTTGGGGCTTGGCGGTGTACAGGTTCAGACCTACAGCCTGCTCTTCTACCCAAAGGTTAGAAAGAAATGGCCAGGAGAGGGGAAGCCAACAGCTGGTACATCTGGACTTACATGTTCAGGATATCTTCAGGTTAGTGAATAATCAGCCTGAGAGAGAGATTAGCCTTGCTGGGAAAATAATAACTGCAGGTCGTTAGCGATGGAGGTTCCCGTAGCATCATATCGTGGTGGGAGCACGGGGTGGCCGGAGCGCTGGCGCTCTGACGGGGGCACTGCTGCGTGTCCAGCTGCGTACCTGGTGCACTCGGTGTCATTCAAGCAGTGAACAGGTAGGATTTAAGGCAGTGGTAGAGGTTCAGGTCTTCCTTGTTCTGACTGATGTTGTAACGTGGTTTATTGCCTGATGATTATAGGCTATGACGTGAATATTTCCCGTTTTCTCCCGTAAACGGGCTGCTTGATTTTTGTAATGGAACAGCACCTGTGGTGGTCCATCAAAGAAGGGGTTGGATGCAGTAACTTGATTCAATATTACAAACAGTTTTAATGTAAAATCCTAATAGAGCTAAATAAAGCATCAGATGATGTATTTTTTTGCTTCTGAAAAGCAAATACACTGAGTTACGTTAATCTTCATACTAAAAGCAACTCTTTTGCTTTCCTTTGTTGCAGATCACCAGAAACTGGAAAGAGAAGCTAGAATCTGTCGTCTCTTGAAGCATCCCAATATTGGTAGGAACATTCGATTGCTTTATATGGTATATATACCAGTTGAGAAAGCTAAAGGAAAATACAAAATAACAAATACAAATAGCAACTCAGAGAAATCAAATGGAAATGTCTCCAGGCAATAGCGTTTCTTCATAATGTCTTGCTTATTTGTAATTCTGCTGTGGGATATAATATCGGAATAGATTACCTAAACTAACATGTACCGTTCTCATCTTCTTTGAGCTATTGCTCTGCCATCAATGAGCTGTCTGTGCCAGGTGTTGAGGGTTTTTTTGAGCAATGTGTAGGAGGAGTTATTTCCAGTACTGTTCGTGACTTTTTGACATCTGCAGAAGAATTTCTTCTGAGAGCATATGTTGCAAAATGAGACAGGCCAATGTCGACAGTCCATGTTGTTTTTACTGAGATGCTTATTTTATCCTGTTTTGTTTTGCATTTGAGATTCTGTTCTGCTTTAGAAAAGATAAGTAGAGGCAGAAAGCTCTGCTCCTTTTATTCCCAGAACTGTGTGTTTTCTACTCATGCATTCATGGAGAGGAAACAAAGATATTTGGAGTGTGGGGTGTGTCTGTTTCCTTGCTCTAGAAACAGTAGAAATAGATAATTATCTCAATCTTTAAGGAGTCCTATCTGGGTTTTCAGACACTGAATTATCTGCCAAGGGTATCTCTTACAAGAGTATTTGCTGTACATGAGGCTTCTGCAGAACTGTGGGATTTTCTTATCCATCTTGTTTCTCTATCCCCATGTATGTTCTTAAAAGTTGTCATCAGAAAACTAATAATCTCACCGAGTGTTTTAAACAAACACGTTTGCTTGGTACGCCAAAAGTACTTGGCAGTCTGCTTGCTCTTCCTTCTCGTTAGTTTTCCTCCTTTTCATTTCTAACTAATAAATGTTAGTATTTATGACGTTTTTAGACTAATATAATTGTTTCGTGCCTGGGAAAGAATCAGCTCCTTCCTTTTAATAATAATCGTAAATTGAAAACAAACATACCACGGTTCAAAATGAAACGTCGAATCTCTGAAAAAGCTCTCTTAGGCAGTCTCAAAAGCTTAAAGGTTTCACATGCAAATTTGGTTAAAGAGGAAGAGCGGTGTTATCTTCATTATTTTATCCCAGCCCAAATTTTTGCATTGCGAAGTGATGCAAGACAAGGGAATGTACAACTTGTTGCAGGGTGGAGGTGCAGCTCTTGTGCAGTTCTGGAAGCAGTGGGTACTCATACGGTGCTAGTCTGACCCTGGAGTCATTCATCTGTGCCTTGCTTTAGCTAAAGTATGTTTTTGAGTTTGAACAAGCCATGGAAGATGACTAAAAACAATTAAGTGGAAGAGCTGAAGTGCACAGAACTCAGTGAAACAAATGTGTAAAATCAATTTCAATGCGATCACATGCCTTCGGTTTGTTGAGTAGCTTGAACTAGTATTATGATGTGGTCCAGATGCTCTGGGGCAGGCCAGCTGTCCCACGTGCAGCGTTTGCATCTGTGAACGTATGACTTGGAGTGCAAACAGACAATGATAACCTCGGTGACAAGCAGGTAGGGTTCTGTAAGTCAGCACAAATGCCGTACGCACCAAGGTGCACAATTCAGTCAAAGGATTATAGACAAATTCTTCTACTCCTATTTCAGAATCATAGAATGGTTTGGGTTGGAAGGGACCTTAAAGATCATCTAGTTCCAACCCCCCTGCCATGGGCAGGGACCCCTACTAGACCAGGTCGCCCAAAGCCTCATCCAGCTTGGCCTTGAACACTTCCAGGGATGGGGCATCCACAGCTTCTCTGGGCAACCTGTTCCAGTGCCTCACCACCCTCACAGTGAGCGATTTCGTCCTTAGATCTGATGGAAATCTCCCCTCTTTCAGTTTAAAGCCATTGCCCCTTGTCCTGTCACTACACACCCTTGCAAAAAGTCCATCTCCATGTTCCAGACCTGTCTGAGAGAAGATTTTCACGACTTGGAATTAATACGCCAGGGTTTGGCAGCAGGCACTACATTCTGTCATAGTTCAGTCTGTACTGTCAGCTGTTCTGCCAGCCCTGCCCAATAAAAACTTCTTCCAATTAGTGTGATTACAATAGTTCCTTGTTTGCACGATTGCTGGAGAGAGGGCCACTTTGTATCTCATTTCTCTCTTGGAGGAAGATCATAAATACGGTCTGAAAACGAGAAATGTTTTTTAGAAAGGTAACTTTTCAAAAATAATAGTTTCAGGCCTCTGAAGTCCCATCACATAAGCCACTGGGCTGAAGAGGTTCCTGTTTGGAGGCTGAGCTGGCTGTCCAGTGTCCGCCTTGGCCGGGTCCCTGCCCTTCTCCTTCACCCTGGGGCTGCCCATCGGAGCCTCCTCTGCAGTCGTACCCTCAGCCAGCTGGACGTTAACCCTACAGTCATTCTAGAGTTGTGCTGCCTGCACCCCACTGAACCGCTTATTCTCAGGTCGCTGTCACATCCTTTTTTTAAAAAAAGTCATTTCTGGTGGGTAATAATATGTCACACTAGAAAGCACTAATAGTGAAAAAGGAAGTATGCCAGAGTAAAGTAACTCAGCTGTAACAGCAGGGCTTGGAATGTGTTTTATATGTCTCAAAATGGTGAAGATCAACGTTTGTAAAAAAAAAAAATAATTTACTTATCTGCTGTGTATGACAAAGTATGTGTGTTTGAAAATTGAAAATATCAGCAAGTCCAGGAATATAAAATCCATACTTTTCTTTTCATCTCTATTGTCCCTTAAGTACTGCCACGAATTAATTTCTAATAGCCTAGAAGATAAAAGGTTTTTTGAAAAGGAACTCGTCGTGTTAGCACTAAGTATGTATAATTTAAGAAAATAAGGAAAAAGTTATAAAAACCCAATTTTTCAAATGCAATTTCTATAGGAAAGCAGAGATGTAGTTTAATTGATTGGGCAGTTTCTCAAAGGTTCTCTGAGTGGTTTTCTTTATTTTCCTCCAGTGTAGTTCTTTTTAGTTACTTGGCTTTGAATTACACATTTGTTGCAGGGCAGCAGATTTCTGAAGTTAAAATTCAGTAATTCTTTGTTCTTTCAGCTTTTTTCTTCTTTATTCCTCCTGGTTCACTTGATTAATCTCCCTTCTAAGTGACTTAGTGTCAAGGTGCCGGTTTCAGGTTAACTTTGTTTCTAAAATAATACATATATAATACTACTCCTTTTTAGAGCATTGTATGGTCTCTTTGGTTAATTATCTTTCAAGTCTTAAGACCATACCAGATACTTGAGGGTGAAAAACCCTTTTTAATTACCATTTTCTTACTTTTCCTCCAGTCAGAGTAAAGCAGCACGACTGTGGTGAATCACGTGTTTAGATTTCACTCTCTGAGTGAACACATTGGAGTTTTCATATGAGCAAGATTATTTTTATTCTTTAGAGAAACGGAGTTTAAAAAGAAAATTCTAAACCACTGGAAGTATTTTCCAATTATCTTTCCAGAGAAAATAGAGAATTAGCAAAAACTTTTACAGATCACTGGTTTTATGTTTCCAAAGTAGGTGTCCAAGTAGTACAGAACTAGAAAAATATTTAGTATTTAGTTATTTCATCAGGGTAAGAAAGAATTGACTAAACTTCCTAAGAACATACCTACTTTTAGCTTCCCAACAATACCATTTTTATATCCATTTCATATCTGATTTGATGGTGGATTTATTTAATGAGTGTTATTAGGCAGTTAGAAAATCCTAGGGTGACATTTTAAAAAGAGTTTTGATTGTAGTCTGTATTTATACACACTAAACTTGAGAAGTTCCTCTGGTATTGGCAGAGGACTCTTAAAATTGGATGTGAGTGTTTTAATTTTTTTTTTTAAATGTGGAATTTCAACAAAAGATGTGGAAAAGCACAGCGTATGGGGGAAAAAATAGAAGACTAAATCAGAACGCTTTCTTTCAAATGGGTAAAACTCTGAAATTTAGAAATTAAGAAGACACACATGAAAATATTTTTGTTACGGTTCTTGATTTGAATCTCCCCGAGTAGTCACTGTAAAATGTTAAACACAAAAAAAAATGAGAGGAAACACACATATTTTCTGCAGCCTTTTTGGAAGTATTTATGGCATCAGATTATTATTTCAGGAATCAACGTATCGACCAAATGTTCACAAATAAAATATTTATGTGTGTATTGAGGGAGCTTAATTTTCATTAGGCATTTCTGCTGAAAGAAGGATTTTGAGCTAGAGTAAGATACCAAGTTCTGAATTCAAGATACCAAGTTCTGAATTTGTGTATGAAGATTTAAGTCACTGATGGTTATTCTCACTGGGCAAGCATCAAGAAGGGAAGCTAACTAAATCAAAATCCAGCTATCTGGCACTTCAAAAACCTTACAAATTGATTAAATCCATGCAAATTCATTTTGATACACAGATGTTGTGTTGCTTGATATGGATACGTAGATTTAGGCCTAGCTAAGCCTATAGGAGCATACGGTCATTTGGAAAATGCTTTTTAGATGCAGCAAATTTATTTATTTTATTTTTTTTAAACGGATCTTGCCACGTGCACTTGATATCCTTTTAATGAAGTCATGAATCTGGCTACTAGTGTCACCTGCCTTCTGTAAGGCATTTATTCTACTGCTATATTACGTGCTATTTTTTTTTTATTAGGGAAAATCAACATATTCTTTATTAGGAAAACAGATAACCACAATAAAAATGTAAGTCGGTGGTTCTCATATGATGAGATTAACTGTGACAGACTTCTAAAGAAGTCTCATTCAATGTTTTTATCAACAGATTAAAGAAAAAAACCTAGCGTGGTATCAGTTTGATACGATGGGACTAAGGAGCCTTACAGCCAAGAGGTGTGAGCTCTCCTGTCTAAGAAGAAAGAATGTATGTCATTCTTAAAAAGAGGAGTGCCTGCATCTTGGAAAAGAGGGACTTTGAAAAGCCTGGGATGATGAGAAATAACTACTTGAACCCCAATCCCATTGGGATGCTGTAACACCCAGAGGAAATACCATTCTCAGATGCATGGAAGTAACAATCAGAAAGAGGAAAACAGTATTTATTTTCTATCTGCCAACAGAAGTCACTTCTAGAGCACTGTGCTGAGCTTTGACATCCACGTGTCAATAAGTACTGTCTAGGTAAAGGGGGTGATTTGAGGAGGTCTACCAAGATCACCAGAAAATGTTCTTTATCAGGAAAAAGGCAAAAAGAATCATGACTATAGTGATGAAGTTAAAAATAGGAGTTAGTTTTATGACGCAGAAGATATAAGAGTGACTTAGGGGTATGATATTTTCTGACTTGAAGTATGGATTTTATTTTTTTTAAGCTTTACACCAAGAACTGTCTATTAGTGAAGATGTATGTACTCCTGGTATTCAGAACTATGTACAGGCTGTTATTTTTGGAAAGCTGAATATTACTGAAGGAAGGCTTAAAGGTAATGATTCTGTTTCTGTAGTGCTTAGGAAGCTGGACAGTCCTTACTCCTTATGTTTGTAGCCAACACAGAAACGTCATGGAAATCTTCCTTGAAGATGTTTTCACTTCATATACAAGTATAGCTCCAGGATATCTCTGAAAGCGGAATATCTCTGTCCAGACACTGCTTTGCATATAACTAATTCAGTTATTCAGCATCTCTTTATTTTACTCTTTTTATTCTTTTTTTATTATTATTATTTGAAGAAACCCACGATTTCTTCTCCTCTGTCCAGCTATGTAGTCATGATGCCTAATGAATGGTGCAGGAAAAACGCCTGAAAGGAAAGTGGATTAGTAACAGTATTTCCTGTTCTTCTTTTTCAAATCTCCGTTTCCCACTTCAGTAATGTGTATATGAAGGTTTGTTTAAAAAATATAGGATTTCCTCATCTTTTTTTTTTTCCACCTACACCGACTCCTTAGCCATATTCATTGCTTGTGTTGTGATTTCTGCCTCTTCTCACCTCAGTTCTTCGGATCGAAGTAGTTGTAGCAGAAGGCGAGCCCCGCTGAATTTTGTGTGAGAATTCAAATGATGCAAAATCCGTGAGCTGAACTTTCAAGCCTTGGGAGAAAACTTTGTGGAGGTTCAGAGTCCTTTCTTCCTGACTGATCAGGGAGGAAGGTATTTTCTCCTTTTCCAGCATTTCTTGAATTATCTGGCCTGCTTCTTGTGTTGTATTGTGGTAGGAAATTTCTGGGCAAACCTAACTCAGATTCCTTTGGTAACAGAGGTGCTGCAGTAGTTTGTACATCAGTCTGATTTTCAGCATTGCTGTATTTCTCAGGTTCTTACCGTGATGAGATGACTGTAACACCACCAGTGTGTCCAGGTTTTCTTTTTTACTTTTTACAACCTGCTGACACAATAGAGTTTAAGATGAAAGGTAAGTGTAGGTTAAGTGTTTGGAGAACCTGGTGCTTTGTCTTTGTAAGATCACACATCAGGTTATATTAAAAGTTTGTGTCCTTTACTGAACAAACACCCATGAAGAATTTGTCATCTTGTATAACTTACTTTTACAGCTCTTAGGTGTACTAATGCTTCTGATTTTTAAATTTGGAAATCTGGAAAGAAAAGTTCTTAGGAAAGTAATCGTCTCTTCCCCAAGAAATCCACTGTCATTGTCCCATTTTCTGGCCTTTATGTTCTTTTGGTAAACTTGGATTTCTCAGAGCTCTTGTAACTTAGATAAAGTTGTATTTCAGCACTCGAATTTCTAGTCTAGCAACCCACATATTTTTGATGATGTAACACTGTTGCACCATCTTGTTATTACTTTTGATGTTCATTTAGAGCCTGCTTTGGTAATTTTTATTTATGAGGTCCCAACAGATGATAAAAACTCCATTAGCTTGATGACGCAAGTCCTGACCCAGCCTGGAAAACGACTGATTCAAACCTGGTAAAAATGTGCATTTTTTTTTTTTTTCCAGGTTAAGTTTGCTCTTGCAGGATTTGTGCTGAATTGGGTAGTATTTATTTATTGGGTAGTACTAATCTGAAAAGGATAGATTTCGATGAGCTCTAAGGAGGAACTCCTTCCCTCTGAGGGTGGTGAGGCACTGGAACAGGTTGCCCAGAGAAGCTGTGGATGCCCCATCCCTGGAAGTGTTCCAGGCCAGGTTGGATGAGGCTTTGAGCAACCTGCTCTGCTGGAAAGTGTCCCAGCCCATGGCAGGGGGGTTGGAACGAGATGATCTTTAAGGTTCCTTCCAACTTAAATCATTCGATGATTCTATGATTTGCCTAAATCAAAGTTACTCTGTCTCTCTGTGTAGCTGCTGGAAGGACTTTCGCTGTCTTTACATTCCCACGTGTCGAAAGCCGTACACATCAAAATGCTATGTGCAGTCTAGTAGGATCACCTAAATACCAGAACCTCCCAGTTTTCACGTGGCAGTGCAGACACATCTGGCTTCTTTACAGCATGTCGTTCCCTGCCTGCCACCGCCTCCTGCCTTTGCTCCACAGACGGTGTATGAGATATGGCGAGCAGACGGGCTCCGTTAGCCAGCTACATCAGGCTCCAGTCTTACTCTGAATCTTCATCCCTTCCCAAAAGGCCGCAGCAGATTTTACTGACACGTGGCAGCCCTTCAGCTGATAAATGAAGTCCTTTTGGCAACGGGACAGGTTGTCCCTGAACGGCTTTGTAAGTCAGGATATTTAGAGGTAAGTAGGACTGCCAAGCAGAAACGGTGCCGTCTCAGCTCTGATGGGCCTGAGCCAGTTGCGCGTTGATCTGCTGGCGTAGCCTCGGTCGGTCCGGAGCTGCGGCGTTGCCGACCGTGCTTTGGAGGGCAGAAGAGTCTTTCTTCTGGGAAGAACTATACCTTGACTATATGGGAATACGGAGCAGCATCTTTTCAAGGAAGGGTGGCTTTGCAGCAGGTGAAGAGGCAGGCTAGGTGCAGGAAAAAAGACAAATCGCCGCGCTGATTTCCTAAGCGTGTTGGTGTCTGTTTGCAATCTGCTCTGGTTTCCCTACTTTGAGTTGGGAACTTCTCATAAATCGCTGAGGAAATCGATAGCACCCAAGCTTGGCACGGCTCCTGGTCACACTCTTCGTGCTTGCCTTCAGCCTACTTATTCAGGAGCGTACCCTTCCGCCTGAAGGAAAGGAGGAAAAAATCTGCATTTGGGGGTTTTCTCATCTCTCCCCACGACAACACAAAACATGAGCATAGTTGCTGTTAAATCCTTTATGTGGGGTGGGAAAATAAGAAACTGCATATTGTCTTGTCCGTTTTGGACAGGGGATAATGAAAGATATGTTGGTTTTGTGTCCTTTCTGCAAGACAGCGTGTCCTTTCTGTGTTACATTCACCAAGTTTTTGGATGAGACTTCCCATAAATTCACAGGACGATGAAGACAAACACAATAAACATACAGCAACTGTGGATTTAGTAAATCCTTTCTGAATTTCTTCTGACTTACTGCGGCAAAATTAAGAGTAGCTCAGCTGGCATTAGTTAAGTTACTGTATAAACCAAATATGGAATAAAAATGAGGCCTGTTAAGGTTTGGTGGATGTAGTTCTTCAGCTCAGTATTTTTTTAGGAGCTTAATTTCAGGTTTCATTCTTTACATCAAAAGTACATTCGTACAGACTTAAAATGTAATAACACAGTTCTTTCCTGATGCAGTGAAAATCAGACAAATCCTCAACTATATTCATTTTTGCTTAATAAACGTGGTCCTCAGAAATATATTAACTATATGTATATAAGTATATATATATGGGGTATATGGGGTTTATATATATCTAAAAAAGATTTTGTTTACCTCATAGAGAAACCGGAAATCTGTGGGGCTGATGCATGTAGAAGATCTTGCTTCCTTTAATTATTTTTATTGCTTAGATGAGCTGATGATTTCAATAATTTTAAATCTCATCCATTCTATTGAATTAATTAAATTTGTAATTTCCATGATGAATAAGGTGAACCACAGTCCTTGAAGAGAATTAAAATAAAACATCAAGAAACCAAATAAACCAGTGATATAACATGATGTTATACTGAATGTAAAAGCCATTTTAGTGAGTATTATAAAATAACAGATTCAGTGTTTAAACTCAGCTGTGGCTACAGCGTGTAGCTGAGTAGTGAAGCGCAACGACAGAATATAGAAGGTGGTTTTGTAGTAGCTATTTGTAAAATTAAATGTGCCGTAACAAGACTGAACCAGGCAAGAACACACAAGGAGGGCGTTGTGGGTTTTGTTGCAAATGGCTCTTTTGCAGCCTTTCTCGTTCTCAGCCGGTTTTGTTGTGATTTCTTTTAATTAGTGAAGTCGTCGTGAGTGCGTGGTTGGTATTGAAGAGTCTGAAAGCTTTCGCTTGTGATGTTGTAAGAATTTGGTGGGGAAAGGGCTTTCTGTAGGGCTGTTGGCAGCCCTAACAGGGAGTGAAATAATACCAAAAAAAATATACTGTAGTTAAAGTACTGGAAGTTGTTTAGTGCTAATCAACGTGTCAGTAATTTTCAACATGTAACATTAAGTGTCAGATAACGTGGTCCAAGTGTGAAAGCCAAGAAGCGTGAAGGCAGCTTTATGAGGTGTTAAAGCTTTTGTCTCTCTTTCAGTTGCAGCATAATCCTTTTATTTCGGTGAGAGTGGCATTGAGTCTTTAGATTGTACTCTTCAGGCTTACTTTGGAGCATAATAATGTTTTTTAGTATAGACAATGGCACTACTCTCTGCCACACTAGGTTAATTCTCTTTCTTTTAACGGAAGACAAGATTATTGTTGCTCAAGTGAAGTGTTGATGGTTATAATATCCCTGATGCTGTAGCAACATCCATAATACACCGAGGAAATGAGGTTTCAGTAAGATTTGCCACAAACTTTGTCATTTTTAGCCTTAGAAAGAATATGTTATTTGCACCAAAATAGGTAATGCTGAAGCATAAATCCAGTGTGAACCAGACCTTGAAGGATTTTCCTTGCCTGCTGATAGCTGGTTTTGTTTTTTTAATGTTCTTAAACGCATGAAAATTCTTTTCCTAGTGTCTCCAGATTCTTCTAAACATCTTTTCTTTCCATAAAGTCAGTTACGCTTGTGTAGCCAGTCATTTGAAATGTAAAATCGTCATCCACAGAAAGGGGAAGTGGAATTTAAACGTCTCTCTTGAGGAACCTGCTGCAGGGGGTGAGCGCTAGGATGGCTGCCACACTTCCCATTTGCATTTTGATCTCTTGTTCTGTTCTACTTTCTATATGTGCTTTCTGGAAGGGTTTCATAACTGCATTGCTGACTTCAAGAATTATATAAATAAGCTAGATTAAAATGAATGGCTCTCCTTTTACACACACAAGATGAATCTTTGAGAACTTTTTTTTTGTTTGTTTGAAAGCTTTGTTTATTATGAATCTGCAACCACGTGTTGTGCATAGGGATAGACATCATGACTCCCAGCTAAACCACAAATATGTAATTTTCCTCTGGACCCTTTCCTCCAAAAACATAGATCTCTACTACTTAAGCTAAAGTAAACTTTTTCTTTCAGTAAAGCTAGCACAGACATTTTTAGAGCATTTTTAGGGGATATTGTAAGTTCTGTTCCCTTCGCTTTGTACAGACACCGTTGTTGACAGTTTAATAGGTGGATTCTGCACTGATTCTTGGATCGATACCCAAATGACGGAAAAAAATATCCTGAACCTCTTCCTTGAGTTGAGGAAGAAAAATTTAAAAACAACCCCAAACTGGACAAAAGTTCCAGTATATTCAGTAGCGGGGATGGGTGTCACTGTTCGAATGGCATGAGTGCAGCGCCTCTATGGGTGGTAAAATTATTGTCGGGTGGATTTGTTTCCCAGGCAGCCAAAAACTGCCCCACATGGAGTGTTTGGCATCTAACCCAAGGAGGGTGGGCCGTCACCCTTACTAGCATCAGTACATGCCTGCTTCTGGAAAAGGTATCTCCAAGGAGAAGGCGTTTGGCTGTTGGTCCCACCTCGGAGCTGAGTCCCACCCTTACCCCTCTTCTCTCGCTGTCCCTGCTTTGCTTCCCTGTGACAGGCAGAAAAGGGCAAATTCAGAGATGCAGGGAGGGGAGTGGTGGGGAGGAGGAAGCACCTCAGTGACAGAATGGGAGAAGGCTGGGGATCCAAGCTGGCAGCAGTGAGAGGCGAAAGGAAGGTTTCCTCGTTTGAGACCACAGATCATATTTTGACTTAAAATTCTCCTTAGATCAGGAGTGTAACTCAGGAAAGTCTTTGTTCTTCTTCCAAAGATGATGAAAACCCAGGAAGCTCATTAGAAGAGACAGTCCTAGAGGCTGCTCCCATCTGCCCAGGTATCTTGCTTTCATACCATTTCCCCTGAAAAAAAGACATCATAAATCACGGAATCATGCAGGTTGGAAGGGATCTCTGGAGGTTGTCCAGTCCCAACTACCTGCTCGAGCCATGTCCAGTAAAATCAGTTTATTCAGGTCCTGCCCTGCTGAGTTTGGACAGGGAAGGAGGTTGCATGGCTGCCGCAGGCTCCGCTCCAGCCTTTGACCACCTTTCTGTCAACTTAAATACATACATGAAAATGTCCTTATGCGTAGCTGGGATTTTCCATACTCCAACATGTGTCTGTTGCCTCTTGTCTTGCTGTGTGCACCCTGAAGAAGACTCTCTCTGCCATCTCAACAGCCTCCCCACTGGGAGCTGATGGCAGGAGGGAGATGCGTTTCAGCCTTCCCTTCCTATGGCCAACCCAGCCTCTACTCATGTGCCACTTGTAGTCCCCCGAGTATTGTGGTGGCCATCTCCTGGAGAGCTCCTGAGAGAAATAACAGCTAGCAACAAACTAAGCTGTCCTAGTAAGTACTTAGACTGGACTGAAATAAAGATTTAACATCACAGGTTACTTGGAAGGCACGATATATGACGTAATTCAGGGTATGGTCTGTTTTTGTCCTCTTGGGATGCTTTCCTGGACAAGATGCTGCAGAAGTAGTTTAGTGGAAGGAGCGAAGCAATTGCAACGTTTCGTTCTCTAAAATCTTTTCTGCTGATCAGCAAATAGGGTACTGGAAGGTAAAGTGGATGTTTTTTAATACAGCTGCATCCCTGTTAGGATGTTTTCATTCTTTTCTTAAAAACCATCCGCTTTCATGTTTAAATATTGTGACATAAATTCTTAATGAAAGTGTAATTAGACTGAAAACTGTAAACAGGGCCTGACTTTCTGGAATGGAGTTTTTTAATTAGTTGCAAAGCGTGCATTTGGGAGTACGTTCTGTAGGCTCGACTTGTCTGTGTCACGTCACGTCCAAAAACCCCTTGCCCTCTCGCTTTTTGCGTTTCGTCTGCATCTTCTGCATCTCTACCAATGGAATGCCCAGTCAGTACAAGACTTTGTAATAGCTTGGGTATTACAAATTGAGGACAGCACCTGGAAAGTCGGGTTACTTAGTAAAAACGTGAAATTCCACATAGAAGACAGTGAACACAGCACAATGAAACCACATACTGCTGTGACACTAGGAGGCTGGTTGAACATCAGTCCGTGGCTGCAAATACCACTAACCTCCATCGTCATCAATGGCTAAATATTTTCTAATTGCTCAGTTTTGTCTGTTTTTTTGCAGATTTCTGCACTGAAGACTTTCTTATTCCCACAAAACTGCTGATCCAGGAGTTTTTTCCAGTTGATAGGGGTTTAATGATACCTCTCTCCTCCCAGTCACCTTCCAAATTTGGAAGTTCTTTTTTTAGTGGCTTCACCAGAGTGTTAGTATTCTCATGGACTGCCCATGGGAATGCACTTCTAATTTTAGTTTGTCCTCTAGATGCCTGTCTCCCTTAAATACATCCAACCTCTCGTTATAGCTGCGCCAAGCCGAGCTCCTGATACTTGTGTATCCAAGATGTTCTGGAATTGTATTGTAATCACATCCACAGCTTCTGCTCTTGTGCTGCACAGCAGTGAATAGCACTCGTGTATCAGCAATCGTATCATCCGAGTAGTGCTTTTTAATTAATTTATTTGTTGTGCATTTGTTTACCAGGTTGACCTTGAGAGTTATTTAATTGCATTCCATCAGTTTATGCTCAGCCTAATAGCGATGATGGTGTTGCTAGGATTATGTTGCATTTGGCCGTGCAGTCGTGCTGGAAAAGAATTGGTTGGTGATCTGAAGTCATAACTGCAGCTGAATGGCTTGCAGCTCTCTTCTGGAGGATATATATTTTGGGAGTTACTGCATGTGCTAAATAAGAGGAATATTTAGAGATGTTTCAGCCACAACTAGTAGTCTGTTTTTTTGAATACAGACTGGCTTCCAGCTCTCTGTTGCAGCTTCTCTTCCATCCAAGTTTATGTGGGTTTTCACTGAGCTAATTAGAATCTTACAAATGATCCCGTGGGACAGGACAAACTCTGTAATTTCCATTTATTGTGAAAGCATGATTAAAAGACAATGGCAGTTTCTCATCATAAGCCTCAAGTTTGTCATCTATTAAGTTAATATGCATTCCCCGCCTTCTCTAAAACAAACCCTTTCAATCATTTAGGATCATCATTCACTTGTGAACTTGCACATTAGGAAAATGATAGTAATTTAGAGTTGTCTTCAGTTCTGGTAGCATGACTTCCTGTGATATTTAATTGGTAGAAGGGGAAGCCACATTCATTCAGAAAATAATGCAGATGGTTTTGAGCCCAGCCCAGCGGAAAGAGATGGAGTGGGATTATTATGGAAACACCCTGTCTTGGTGTAGTACTTTGAATCTCTCAGTCTTACTCTCTGTTGAGTTACTGAAAGCTTCTACTGCTTATACGTTGTCTTGATTAATTGCAGCAGCGTTTGGTTATCTAGGTTACGGCAAATTTGTGTTCACTGCATTTGGTGGTGTAGGGATGTCAGCAGCATCATACAGATAGCAAGAAATAGGAGACCAGTTATGTAACCTTGATTTTTTTTCTTGAGACGTTTCAGACAGTCTACTTTTTCATAGTGAGTATAGGAAACAGTTCTTCGCATCTTCACTGTAACTTGTGGCATAGTGTGAAGATGACGGAATCGTAGAATGGTTTGGGTTGGAAAGGACATTCAAGATCGTCTCGTTCCAACCCCCTGCCATGGGCAGGGACACCTTCCACTACACCAGGGTGCTCAAAGCCCCATCCAACCTGACCTTGAACACTTCCAGGGATGGGGCAGCCACAGCCACATAGTCATTAAATTCCAGATGTCCTCACAAAGTGGTAACTATTAAACTGATGTAGCTGGGGTTTTGGTGCCCGTCTACTGTTCTGTAAATTGGGAAATTGTTTCAGTACAAATTAGCTGATATTTTGTTATAAGCTGAATTAAAACAACATAAACTTCAGTTTTATGCCAACACACTAACATGAAGTAGAACATTTTTCGTTTGTAGACAAAGGTCTTAACAAGGGGTATTTGTAATACTCATTCTACAGTCTCCAGTAAGAAATAAGGGAAAAAAAGTTTATTTGTATGTTCTGTTGTCGTCTTTCCACGAAAAGGGATGGCAAGAATTCTCCAAGATAACTTTATTTGAAAAAAAGTTAAAGCTTTAAAGGCAAAAGAGAAAATACAGTAAACTGACTAAATCCTTTTTTTTTTTTTTTTTTTTTTTTTTTTGTCAGAACTAAGGTTTGAACTTGTTTATGAACCAAATGAGATGGGCCTATTTTAATTTCTGTTCCCGGCTGTCAGCAGTAACAGGGGTGTCCCTGCCTGGGGAGGACGTTGGATCTTCCTTCAGCCTCTCTCTTCCCGCTGGGAAAACCAGGGAAACTAAAATATTGTTGAGATTTCTTTTGGCTCCCCGATTCATTTGTATTTTGTAATAAGGGGAATATTAAAGTTTCTGTTTTAAAGGTTGGTTGTTCCGGCTTGAGGTAAAATGAACTTTATAGTTAGTTAACATGCACATGAAGGTCTTAAGTGTTATTTTTGTGAAAAAAACAAAGCACAATAGCAACTTTTTGTGAACTTCCGTGTTTTCAGATCAACATGACAGTAATGATCATTTTGATATATATATGTATCTATTGAAAAAATACATTCAACCTATTTTATGCACAGTATCTAACCTATATTAATAAATAGCTAAGGCCCAAACTGAGGAGGCACTTTGTACGGTCAAGAGCAAGAGGAGCATTCCTCGCACGTTGCGCTGTCACCTGCTCAACTCATTAAATCTCAGAAGTCATCTGTTCCCAAGGATTGAATGCACAGCCTCCCTGTCCAAAGCAGCGCACCAATTGTCTGGTGCCTTCCTCGTCTCGAGGATTTGCGTCCCAAGGATCCCAGCGTGTTTTCCTTTCGGAGATGGCTCAGGGAGCAGTTCCACTCAGACATCAGGTGATGGGTCCTGCGAGGTTTTCCATTCTCCCCGCCGTGTATAACGCTCAGGTCGGAGGCATACGGTCCATACCCGAAAATGGGTCCGTTCCAGAGCATTTGCTCTGACATTTCCTTAATGCTGGAATGGGATGCTTCATGCTGGACTCAGGGACCAGGCTTCTTGGCTGAGGGGAAAGAGTCTCAGGGTCCTGGTTCCCTGGATCAGAAGCCTACGGAGAGATTTTTGCCCCTGGTTCACACTTTGCAGTTGGCAGTGGGATGTCGCTGGGACTTGAATGAGGCAATTCCAGTACACTTTTGTTTTCTGTGTCCTAACACAGTTATGTTTTAGCAGTAAAATTTGTTTTGTTTTATTTTCCTCTCTGAAAGCGTACTCTTGTTTGGGAAGTATTGCAGGAAATGGAAAGTATCCACAGTTTAGCCTCACAGAAATATATTTCTGGTTCTTTGTTATAGCCGGAAATGAAACCTGCTGGGATTCCTTGATGACGAGTGTCAAGGATTTGTTTCCGCAGGGATAATTAGTCTTCCTTATTTACTTTTAAAAAGCCGATTTGTGGAAGAGTATTTATGTCTAGGATGAATAATGTGAGATAAAAACATATATCTGTGTGCATGATTATCCCTTGCGTAGAAGCTACTGTGGAAGATAATTTAATAGGCTTATTGACCTCTGGGTCGTTGTGAGCTGTTTTATACAGAAATCAGAGGGGAGACCATTTTTATGGAGATAGCGGATCAAACTGCCATCATACAGATGTTCTTCTGAGCGACTTCAAGGGTTTTCAAAGGCACGAACATCAGAGTTGTCATCTACTTTGGCTTGCTGCAGAGCTACAGCCTTGTGTAGCTGTGTATGAACGGAATTGGAGGGATAGAGGGATGTTGCCAGGAGTCCGGAGGCTCTGTTAGCTGTGGAACCCACTGGAATATAAAAGTACAAGAGGAAAAATGAGTTTGCAAGCAAATTTATTTTTTTTTTTTCGCCCCCAGCAGATGTGGTCCATATGGAAAGGACTTCTGCAAATGTTTACATGTGCTTCTTTATTTGTTATGAGCATATTCGTTACAGATTTCTGTTCTGGTTAGGTTCTTAAAAGTGGTTAAGTGCCTTGGTACAATGAAGTGGAATACTTTCCGTGACTGTTTTTATCGCAGCTGGGGGGAAATGAAATCCTTAATGATTAAGGTTTGCGTTCCATTAAATAGCAAAAGACCAGTTTGCTTTTTGTGACGTTACGTGATAATTGATTAAATTCTTCACAAATGTAGTTAGTTTACAAACATCTCCCTTACCAAAGTTTATTGATCATATTCCACCGAAGTGACTGAGACACTCTTCTAACTGGGTTCAAGAAAATTTTTTAGTTTCATTTTTTTTCTCCATAATCTATCTGCTTTACAGAGAACATGCCTGTTTTGGCAAAAATCTGAAAATTCTTCAACAAAATGAATGTTTGTATTTGAAATCAGTATTGGGTTTTGGGTTTGGATATTTTTTTTTAATTTTTGTGGACTGAAAATTATTTTTTAGTGCTATTAGTGAAATGAAAAATTCTGTGGATGTTGTGGGGAAGAAGTGGGCAGGAGTGTCAAGTTTTCAATGAACCTTAGGAGAGAGAGGGGTGAATAATGTTTATTGTAGCTTCACTAATTCAATTAGGGTAATTTTTTATGCCATTTCTAACAGCAAGATGGCAATTTACAGTGTATTTAATACATTCATCAGACTATAGAGCTGATTTTTCAATCCTGCTGCATTTCCGTAGTGTAACAAAGTAGATGTAGCATAACCACCTGAAAAATAATCGTGGGGAGAACAGCTTCATGCTTTTATTATCTCCAGCTCCCAGAATGACCTGGTTTAAAACTTTAAGGCCCTTGTTCTCCTAAAGCATTGAGAGACCAAAAAACTATGACTTTATATATAAATACTGCATTTTCAGTATTGCCCTTGGTCAAATCAATAGTTCAGATCAATTACAAATATTCTTTGTTAGGACAGTTATATAGGAGTGGTCATTGAATGCAAATTGCGTATGAGAATTGGATTATTGCTCAGTTGTTAAATAGAAATCAATATCTGACATACATGTCTAGTAAAGATCATCTTTTACCTTTTCTTACATCTATTAGCCATGTACTTTCAGATGAAGAATTCTACTAAGTTACCTTGAATACACAGTCATCCTCTCTTGGTTTTACTTGATGGTCTTTACTCTTTTGAAATTGGGGGGGGGGGGGGGAAACCACAACAACAAAACTAAAAATGAAAACTTTTAGGAAATTTAGCCATAGTAATACCTGCTCCTGACTGAAAGAATTTGGCCTAGGTTTTCTGAAAGTGATTGTTACAAAAGGTGCCTTAAATACAGCGCTAATTGCTTTGAAAGTGCTTTTATGCTCTTTTATGAGAGGCTCTGGTGGCGTAGGTGACGTTTCTTTTCTGGGGTACTTCTCCAGTCACGCCACGGGGTACAATTTTCTGCTTTCCTTTTTGTTTAAAATATTTCCAGTAGAGTGCCTTTGTTGCCATAAGCTGATGCCTTTAAATAGCTTGGGGCCTAGCCCTCATGAAAGGGGAGTGTTTAGAAAATAAACAAACGTGCTTCTCTGAGTGGTCACTATAAAATTATATTTCTGTGTTTAATGTGTTTTAAGAGAGGAAAGCCAAGAAGGGAGGCTGAGTCCTGCCCAATGATTGTGACCACCTTCAAAATCCAATTTTGTAGACGTGTAGATCCTATGTATTATTTTTATAGATCTGTTTTCGGTGTTGGACAGCACTGTAGATATTAAAAGGGACATAGCATAATTTTGACAACTGAGCAATTCTGTCTGAGGTTTCATTTTCTTGTGACAATGGTCTAGGTGAAAGCTTTCTTCTACCACATTTACATTTGGCAAAAGTATCTTATCAAAAAGATACGGAACTGTATCTTTCTGACAAGGATTAATAACACTCTTTTTGCTTGTCTAATTAGAATCATCAAATGTTTTGAATTGGAAGAGACCTCAAAGATCTTCTAGTCCCAACCCCCTGCCATGGGCAGGGACACCTTCCACTAGACCAGGCTGTCCAAAGCCTCATCCAACCTGGCCTTGAACACTTCCAGGGATGGGGCATCCACAGCTTCTCTGGGCAACCTGTCCCAGTGCCTCACCACCCTCATTGCAAAAAATGTCTTCCTTAGATATCACCTAAATCTCACCTCTTTCAGTTTAAAGCCCTTGTCCTGTCACTATACGCCCTTGGAAAAAGTCTCTCTCCAGCTTTCTTGTTGGCCCCTTTAGGTACTGGAAAGCTGCTATAATTAGGGTGTTAGATTTTGTGCGATGAGCGGATTTCATTCCATTTTTCATTTGATCTTTCGCATCGCTTCAGTTTCTGGAATTGCTAAAATTCTGCACTTCACTTCAGACTGAGTCTTGGCAGTCGAGGAGCTGCCCAACCTCTGTGGCAATTTCGTCATCACTGATATATAAAGATTTGCTTTAACATGAGAACTAGGCCCCTTTTTTTAGAAAAATTAAGCACATTCCATTTCTTCCATTAAAGTATGCTGTGAGGCTTTCGAAACCTGATGATTTTAATTAATGTAAGAACTCTCTGTTACAGCTTGTCCTTTTGTTAGTTAACACTCTGTGAAATTCTGGTGTAGGTTGTCATTGTTCCTCTTCTCACATGTTCTGATGAATGCTAAAATGGTTAAAAAACGTTAATGCTTAAAGCATCAACACTGGCAGCCGAGGCATCCGTTTACTTTTAGTGAAAAACTCGTGTCAGACTTCCTTTTAATCCCTGCAGCTGTCCTCATAAGGCTTAATCTGATGACATTTGTAAAGCTTTGTGGTGGTGTAAAAAAGCTCGTTATACTTAGAAAATCAGGGCTTTAGTTGCAAAGAGGAATTAGCTCAACCTGAAATACAGAATTTCTGGTAAATGACAGGATTATAAAATAAATGAAGACATAAAGATACAAGTGTAGCTTTTAGTGCTCTGTTCTTTTTTAAACTGGTATGTACAGTTTCACTCTTTTCATGTATGAATAATTTAAGGTGTGTAACTCCAGCTGTTCCTTTTAGCTTCTGGGATACAGGATCTGATCTCACAGCACTCTTCTGTGCGTGTGTGCACACATAAATGCACTCACACCTGTGTCACGGTGCACTGAAAAGGCAAACAAATCTGTTGGTTAAAGAAAAAAGTGTCAGAATTATTTCAACTACTCCCCCTGGAGACTACTAATACAGAATGATACGTTTTGGAATATCAGTTTACTTTTTTTTTTATTAGTTAATTTTATTTGAGATGTTTAATTTTTAGCAGTGAGATTTCTGGTGTTCAGGCTGAAGCGGTTTCTGTCTTTTAAATTCCATTTATTAGCACTTAGTGCCTCAAGCACACGTAGAAGCGTGACCTGAAGATCTATCTGTGCTTACACAGACTTGAGAAGCTGCTTGGGGTGTTGGTTTTTTTTTGGATAGTTTAGTAACTCTATGAGCCTCCTCTGATCCCAAAACATTCTCTTCCTAAAGCGTTCTTTCTTTTTCTCTCTCCCTGACGTTTCCCACGACATGGATCTTACAGCGTATCCATGACCTGTTTGACCTGTCCGTCTTCATCCAGCAGAAATGAATCAAGAATCTCCCTGTGCCAAAAGCATTGGTAATTGGAGGCCATCTGCTTTGCCATCAGGACCTGGACTGACTTAGTCTCACTTCAGAATTCAGTCTTTTATCTGCTTTGGCAAATAACTTTTGGTTTTCTGTGTAGCGAGAATCTTTTTCCCAAGTTAACGATTTGGCAGAGCATGCATTAGGCTTGAGGGGTTTCAACCAAGGCTGTGGACGTGCATATTCCTGGCATTTAATCAGAACACAGAAGTTTATTGTATGAGGGCCTTGGTGGGAGAGGGTTTGGGTCACGAACGAGTATTTTTAGAATATATGGCATTTTGTTCATGCTAGTTAACACTTAGTGTTAGAGGGCCTTGGGGACGAATGCAGCCTTTCCAAATATTAAATTGCCTAATTATTTTTCCCATCATTTTTCATTATACCAGTACAGATGCAGATTAATAGGATTTTTTTCTTAAGCTATTGACCCTAAATAACCACAAATTTGCACTGTATTGAAGAGTGGTTTATCTTGTGAATGAATTTGGAAGCTACGTGATTTTCTTTCTCTGCTGCTGAATATACACCTGTTAATAGCATTCACAGAACTGCTGGCTCACGTAAAGTCATTTAATGCCAATAAGTACCACAGGGCAGGATTATTTCTTAGATATGCAAAGCTTTACTCTGTGTTTAATGTCTTTCAGGAATCAGCTGCCCTTGAGCGTTGCTACTGTGCTAATCTTACCAGATTAACCTCTAAATATTTCAGATTGTTAGGTAAAGGCTCTTATTAATATTTGCAAAGTTCTTTCTACTGTAACTGTGCAGCTTGGTTCTAGAGGGCCCCAGACTTTCATGATCTCCAAAGAACAATATTCTATGTGAAGAAGTATAAGCATAAGGAGCAATCTCAGCTTCAACAGTACCACCTAAATTTCTGACTCTGGGCTCCTGAAATGTGAGCAAGGGGAGAAGGATGCTTCCCTGCACGCTGAGGAGCACTGCCCATCACCCGTGGCAAGAGCCAAGCGCTGCCCTGTGACTTGGGCATCCCTTATCCTGTGGCTCAGCAGATGACGGAGAACCTCAGCGTGGTCTCTTCTGTGGTCATATAGCAGCTTTCAGCTGCCTGACTTAAATACTGGACACTGGTCTGTTAATACTAGAGATTCAGTGCCGAATGCCTGTTTATCCAGCTTTCTTACTGGGTTTGACTGATACTTACAATTGGTTGTTTCCAAAGAAGTGATCTGAGCTGGAGCTGTAGCCACAGCAGCAACTACAGCATAGACTTAAGGAGGGTTGGTTTGGGTTGAGTTTGATGTCTGGAAGCTATAGTCATGATTGTTGTGCACCACTGATTTCAGGAGTTCGGTTGCTCAGCAGAGATGATTTATATCATGCATCAAGAGAGAGGAAGTGGTGACAGTGATGGAGAAATGTGGAGCATTGAGATATAGAGAACGAGGTTGCTGTGAAGATGGGATTTTTTGAAGGGAGCAGATGTGTGATCAGTGCACACAGCAGCACTCCTGAGCAGCGGTTCACAAGCTTTTGCATCCACAGCTCTGCTCTCGTATGCAATTTTGCGTTTATCATGTTTAGCTCGGGATCTAGACTAAAAGATCCAGGACGAATTTTGACTTTTGTCTCTGTTCTTGGCACTGCTCTAATGACTTCTGCCCTGGCATCCATGTGAGTTTCTGGTGAAGTTCTAGCAGTAGCTTTATTTTCCTTCCCTTGTCACCTTGGTTTATTGAATAGAACAGGAAAGATGACCAAGGGTGACCGTGCAGGAAGATCTGAGTCCTAACAGTGCTAAGCCACTCCAGATCTTCCACTTCTCAGCCAAGCAGTGTTGCTGAGCACGAGGCATTCTTTGTCAGAGAGACAAGGGAGCGAAAATGCTTGTAGACAAGTGCTTTGACATAGAAAATCGAGTGGTTCAAATATTACCAAAAAGCATATCTGGTTATACTTTTTCGGTGACTCAGGGTTTTTTCACTTTTTGTTTCACCTCTTTATTTTCAAATGCAACAGCTTATCCCATACCTGGTGGATGCAGATACCGTTTCATGGAAAACCCAAGATTAAATTAAGTCATTCCATTAAACTCCTTCCATTAAGTAACTGAGTTCATTTTTTAGTTGGTTTTTTTTTTCCCTAAGAAGAGTGATCTGCATAAGATCTGCATAAATACTGTAATACACTTTTGGAAGTGAACATGGAGGGAAAGCACATCTGACCCTTTTTCACTCTTCTTGCAGGAAGGCAGGAACTTGAAGAAATTTGCATATTTCAGCAATTCTGACATGCTTTCTTGACTTTCAAACCCATTTTAAACCTGTACTGCTGACGACTGACCCCATAACTTCCTACCAGTGCACTAATTTGAGACATCAAGCTTCACAGAGTTCCAGGATGAATGCTTCCTGCTACTCCATAGATCTTCATCTTTAGCACCAAAGGGAAAATGAATGTCTTTAACTACTTTACCATTAACTACTTTATACCTTTCCATGCTCTATTAATAAACACAATGAATGGGATTGCGTGGACAGAGTCATCCCTACTGAGCGGCACTCTGGCAGTTTGACATCTCCATGCACGTTTGTGCAGGTGCTGCACTGACCGTGGACCGTAACTTCCATCGGAAGTGCAGTCTTCTCAAGTGTTTTGTCTTCGTAATGTGAACTAATTCAGATACCAAATTTATCAAAATTACCACTTCAGCAATTTCTTTTAGGCACTAGTTTTAGATATGATTAGCTAACTTTATCGTGCAGAATTTTTAGCTGACTTTATCTACTGTTTGACTTGTCTCCTTACCTGGAAGAATTTGATTTTCATTGAAAGTATGTGAAATTCTATTATTTTGATTTTCTTCTTTAAAGGCAGAAATTCAGAAAGGCGATAATAAGATTGCTCGGCCATCATACCAAGCCTTTTTCTGTAGAATAGACATAAAATACTATAGTTCAGTACAAGAAGTCAAATAAAGGAGATCACTTTACTTTTCAGTCTGACTGGAGCTTGCCCACACTGACTAAATACAAAGATAATAAAGCTAATAGACATTCTTCCTTAAATTATTACAATGATTTCGGCAGAGCGGTGGTTGGAAAGTGTTTCAGATTAAATCAGTGCTGAAGCCAAAGGGATATTTCTGAGCTTTTGTGTGCATATGGTATTTTTCCAAAAGAGAGCAGTGTGCTCCCTGGATTCCTATCAGGCCTTTCAAGTGGTTTGCTGAAGAGCAGCAACGTCGTTGTCAAAGATTGTTAAACACCTTCTCCGTATCCCACTGGAGGAGAAGGACAGTAAGACTACAGCAGGTAGGAGGGAAAAAATAATTACTCATGTGTCCTTTCCGCCGTATAACGTGCGTGTTCAGGACAGCACCCATGAAACAACTCCAGTTAACAAGGATTAGGTCTAGCTGTAATCTTTACCAAAAAGAGAAATGGA
This sequence comes from Tauraco erythrolophus, assembly GCF_009769465.1. Taxonomy (NCBI): domain Eukaryota; kingdom Metazoa; phylum Chordata; class Aves; order Musophagiformes; family Musophagidae; genus Tauraco; species Tauraco erythrolophus. The sequence goes on along the minus strand of NC_141469.1, from coordinate 3,781,640 downwards.
ACTGTGTCTACTTTTCGTGTCTCTGGAGAAGTAGGAATTGCGGCGTGGGTTACTGATGGAAGTTCTTGTATTGGATGAATAATCTCTGTAATTGCTGCCTTGCGGTTTGTCGTGCCTGAATCCTGCCTGATGCGGGCATGGGAAGAGCTATGCTTGCAATGAACACACCAATGCTTTTTTGTAGCAAATCACCTCTTAAACGTTGTGAATAGCTCCTCGAGTTGTCATCACGACACGCCTTGTCTTTCTCAGTGAAAAGCTGAGTTGCAGGCAGAATGCGGCAGCAAAGCCTGGGCCGTGCTGGACTCTGTCCTGTCTTCTCCACGGACTCTTCTCCTTTGCCCGTGCGTATTTGGGATTTTCACCTGGCAGATTTATTGGCATAAAACTGGATCTGAACTGAGCAAAGCAGCCAACATAAGTGCTTGCCAAAAGGCAGTTTTGATATTCCCTGTCTGCCTCAGCCTGTTGTTCTTTTCAGAGGCAATCAGGGGGCATGTGATCCTGATTCAGAGAAGGATTTTTCCCATCTCACCTATGATTCGAACATTTAGGAGGAAAGAAAAAGCATGTTTTGTGTTCTGTATGGAGGTGCTGATATCTATATGTAATAGCTGTAATGATGTGTCTATTTCAGTCTGTATAAATATGAACTATCTATCGCAGGCTTAAATATGGATATTCCTAGCAGTAGAAGTGGTAGACATGATAGATAGGATTATTTAAATTATATTTAAAAAAAAAAAAGAAAGGAGTTTTGTACTGCCTTGAACCAAAGGCGATGAAACGTAGCTTTTTTTTCTCCAATGACTTTGTCACTTCAGGGTCACGGTTTTAAACCTATGCCTTAATGGCTGTAGGTTCATGTTGACTTCGTTCTTACCTAGGAGATGACTTTCTCATAAATACGTCTAAGAAAGTCATCCTGTGTTTAAAAAATACAGCGGTAATTAAGGAATACAGTCCTTGGCTACAGCTGGTTGCTGGCAAATCCACGCTGGAGCAGTGGGAGGAGTGGACCGTGACAACTGAGTAACTATCTGTATGAATATAGGCTGTTGACTGTTCTGTAGCCACAAGCTCAAGCCAAGACCGTCTGGTTTTAATACCAAAGTAATATTTTAAAGGTGGATTTCATTTCCAAATTTGAAGATTTAGTGAAAATCTGGCTGGTTTTACATGCTTCAGAGCTCTCTGAAAGCAGTTGGCAGCAAATACTCTGCCTCACCAGAAGTGTTTGGTAGTTCTCAATATCCATTCATGATATGGGAAATCGAATATGAAGGCTTCTGCCTGTCTGAATATAATGCTGTTAGCGAGCAGCCAGGAGAGAAATCCTGCTTCGAATCCAGAAAAAGCGTCCACAGAAAAGCCATGCTTTGAGTTCTTCTGAATCTATTTCAGGAACAGGCAGTTTCTATCAAAAGGTATAATTTGCTGTGTATTAAATCTTTTACAGTTTTAAACTTTTTTGGAGAGGCATACGCAAAATGTAGTAGCTGCACTCCAAAGTTTACTGGTTTAGGGTTAAGTTGCATCTCCGTGACATGCCCGAGGGTCCATAATAAATCCCATTGCTAATTTCTGAGCGCTCGTTCATGAGTAGGATCTTTGATGCTACTGTACGAAGTAGCACACTCAAAAGCCAGATGGTTTGGAGGTCTCTGTTCTGAGCTAGAAATTTCAGGATACTACTCTAGGCTAGTGCTTGGTGTCTCATCTCACATTTGGTTTGCTTTAAAGAACAGATATTTGGGGGTATTGGAATCTCAGCTCAAAGAACGCAACCAGCAGGAAAGTTCATTTTGGTTTGTTGGGGTGTTTTCTTTTGTTTTGTGGGTTTTTTTTAAAAAAGGCATGAATACCCAAAGACGTGAATAAATAAATGAATCTTTAATTCTCTAAGGAGACATTGAAAATTCACTAGTAGAAAGATCTGGAAGATTCCTACTTCTGGCTGTCTATAAATGGTCTATAAATCGGGTATGTTTTACTGCAGCAGCAATGTACTACCTTGGTCTGTTATGCTCAAGGCTTGTACTTTGCAAAAACTTAGACAAATCTAGAATATAGAACTAGCCAAAACCACAAATTCTGATTTAGACCTACTTGGCTCTTCTGAATCATCACGAGCTCTGGGCAGTGAGTCAGCCCAGAGCTGGTTTTCTCTTCAGTATTGTGCAAACACAAGATGTTTTCCTGGGCTAAATATTATTAAGTTTAAAAGTCATGTTTATTTGATTTGTTTTTCTTTTAAATGTCATGTATTGTATGAAAAATGATTAATACATAAAGCTACCATCTGGGGAAACCTGAAAATCCTTTTCTCTTACACTTTCTTCATCAGTTTTGAACATGAAGCAGTTTTAGGGTACTTGGATTTTTTTATTTGGTTCTATGAGCAATAATGATTTGGATGAACTCAACTGACAAAGCCTTGTGGACTGTGGGAAAGTTACCTTTGGAAATCACTGTTTCATATAAAGTAATGAAGAAAAACCTCAGGACCCAGTTCATAGTTCTACCATGACGCGATTTGAATTCTTAAAACCCAAAATGAATTCTGCAGCTGGCTAGTGCGTTCTCGGGGAAAACATTCGGTACGGATACCCGGGTGTGTGTAAACATGACATGGGGTTTTTAATCATGAGGATGCTGCAAGTTTGTCAGCCGTGACAGGCACCGGAAAGGCTAATGACTGTTTTCTAGCCATCCCACCATTTTGCTTCTGGCAAGTCCGCTCCTGCACCTTACGTCTTTTCCAGAAACGGCTCTTCGCGGTGATGTAACGAGAGGCAACCACCTCGCTGAGCCGTCGCAGCCCCCAGCACTCGCTCCTCTCCTCTCCTCAGCCCACCCTTGCTGTCCGTGGGTCTGGCCGAGCACCCACAGCCGGGCGCTGGGTAGTCCCAGTCCCTTCCCTTCAGCATTTCCGCTGCGGCGTTGGCTGCCGCTGCGGAAATTCAGCGTAGATTTGGCGGGCATCGGTCTGCCGGTAGATTTCTCTCTTTCGCGGCTGTTCACTGTTCAAGTGGTTAAAGTGGATAACAGGTAAGAAAATGAGAAGGACACAGAGATAGATAGATAGATGGATATGTAATAGAAATATGAGGAGGAATATAGCTTATTCTCTTTTTGACCCCACTGAGAAGTGTCAGTTAAGAGACAGAAGCTAATGACGGAGCTGGGAGCTGTTTGATGCAGGCGATTTTTTTTTTGTCTCTATCTTTTTTTAGAGCAAGGAAAGCCTGCCTTACCCGAAGTCTTTCTTTTTTTCTCAGACTGATGCCATTTGTCATTCTAAAGGCTTTATCTCCCTCGTGGTTTCTCATCCATGCTCCTATTAAGAGGCTTCCAAGCAGCACACCCTTCACCGCTGCACCACATATGTGATGTGTAGCGAGACAATTCTTCATCCAGTTCGTTTCTCTGAGCAGCTTCACCTGTCTCTAGTTTTAGAGTTTGAGAGGTTGATTGATTTTCACTCTCAGCTTTCAGAAAATGAATGCAAAACTTTTTAAAATTCAGGCCAACGTTTAATACCCTGCTTTCAGCGGAGCTAACTAAACCTGTAAGAATCAGCTTGCTCTTCTCAAAATCTCTTCTCTTCCTACGCCAATATTTCTTTGGCCTCCCATGCAGACATCCCACCATGAAAATACAGTGCAGAGTGGTACAAGGTGTGAGTGAGTGCAGGGAGTTGGTATTTTATGGATTCTTCCTTTACAGAGATATTAGTATACCCAAAATATCCTTTCTTTTTTCATGGTTGTGTTCCTAGTTTGCTTAAGGAGTCTTAATAAGAAATACGGGCTCGAATTGTTCTTCTGGAAGACTATTCTCGATGGTGTGGTGTGGATTTGGTTATTACCTAGTTGTCCTTATTCAATAGGGAGCGGATGGGCAGTTTAATTTTGATTTATTTTTGGTTGGTTTTAAGGGAATATGAATAAGTCATACACAAGTTGTTTGTTTTTTCCCTTACAAGCATATATTATTAATATGAAGAAGATGTTGCTAGTGAACAGAAAGCTGGCTTTCAAAGGGACAAGTATTGTATTTTCATGCTGTGGCAGCGTTACAGTGAAATTAGTCTCTGTTTCAGTAGTTAACTTGTTTAAATATTGGACTATTTTATCTCAAGTAAAATCGAAAGCATTTAATTAGAAGTTAGAATGAGGAGAAGGTGAATCTCAAAAAAGGCAAATTACTCTGGGGACTGGCAGACAGTGATTTTATTTTTAATTGAAGTTCCTTTTTAATGATTAGTTAAGAAGAAAATCTTGAATTATTAACTGAACATGCACTTTTGTTTTCCAGTTATTTTAATATGGTCAAATGCTTTTAGTTTGCAGTGATGCTTTCTCTTTCAAAATCAGCACCGTCTTGATTATGGAATTTGTTAACATAGCTTTTAAAGCTTGTTATTCTCCTCAAATCTGTGATTAATTGTGACTTTTTTTTCCCTGTCTTGTTTGGTTTACCACTTTTGATATAATGCTGCTCAGAAAATAGATGTGTGACATTAAGAACACTGTTTAAGATAATAAAAAGTCCAGCAACTGGAGATTCCTGCATATGCTATTTAAAAGATCGATTGGCCTCAGAAAAAGGGAGTTGAATCATGTTCATATAGTGTTTTAAATGAAGTCTGACTGTGCTTTCAGAACTTGTTTGGTCGTGATTTGGCACGAAGGGCAAAGGCAAGGTGCAGTGTGTGCCTCCGTGCCCATACGTACAGGAGGTGGTCGGAAACGATGGCACCGTTCTTCTGTGGCATGGCCAAAGCAGAGCTCATCTAGAAATAACTGTGCAGTGACCTGCACATACAGTCTTTTGGTTTCTTTGTTTAATCTCACCTTCTGAAAAAGACGATTCTGAGGGCAGAGAATTTAAAAAAAAACCACAGAAAAGCGCAGATGAGAACACGCGCAGATGCGATACCAGCTCTGCCGTCGAATTGAAATCCTCCCTTCTCCCCCCAAATCAAAGACAGACGTTAAAGACATGAAAAAGATGACCAGTGTTTTATCTTTTTTTTTTTTTCCCCTTTCAATAGTTCGGCTTCACGACAGCATATCAGAAGAAGGATTCCATTACTTAGTCTTTGACTTGTAAGTATGTGTTTTGCATATGTTTAGCATGTCCGGGGTGCGGTATTCAAACTTTTAGATGTCAATATAAGCTCAGGAGATAAATGCATGGTTCTGGTGCATGAGTTGGGAAAACAGATGTAAACAGCTGGAAGGACAGTAATGTATTGGGTCGTTTGCATGTGCAAGAACTGATTTGGAAGTGTCACTGTAAGAATTTTGTGTTAAAAACTTTGCATACGTAGGGCCACTGTTGAAGTGGATTTTCGTATAAAAAATGTAGGTATGTAAGTAGAAGTTGCATGCTATCTGCCAAAGCTAAGCAAACATACGACTCAGAAAAAATAATTTGCTGCAAGCCAGTGTCTGTAAAGGAAACATTAAAAAAAAATCCTGTGGAAGAGTAATTTATCTACGGAAAATCTGCGTTGCTGGATTGAAAGGTAACCTGAATTTCCTAGAGGGAGAGACTCTTAATATTTTCTTCCCAATTCGTATCTTACTCATCTATAGAATGTTTCATGGAAACATATGGAAAAGAAGCTTCCTTTTTATTTCCCATTTTGCTTCAGGGATTTCAGTCCTGTGAGCTGTTCGTGTAGTGACTGTGTGTACATGGAGCTCGTTTCTCCTTGATAAGGCTGTTTAGTGGAAGAAGGGACGGTGACAACGCGAGCTACGTGTCTCAGGCTCTTAACTTCAAAAGAAACGTTCATGTTCTTCATTCTTCCTTGGGACAGGCAACTTTTCCACACACTTGGAAAGTTACTGCTTTTGGTTCTGGCTATGGACAAATGTGAATGGTTAGGAATTGTCCTGCAAAACTCACTTATTGAAGTATAATTATCTATTTCAACTGCAGATTTTTCCAAGTTTTGACAAACAACATGCCCACTACCCCCCCCCCCCAAGAGCTTTTTTAGGCCCAGCACGGCTTTGCTGGTTAGAATAAGAGTATATTATTACCCCTAGAAATGTGAAATAGCTCATTTCTAAGCATACAAACAGGAATATTTGCATTCAGCATAGATAAGATAGAACCTGAATCCTCCACAACCATGCTCAGGTTGTATTCTGTTTTATTTTCTGACTTAATTTTCTTAAAGAAATCCGTGTAGACTTCTTCAAAACTAGATTTCAGACTAGCAATACAAAAACATTAAATAGTCTGTCTGCAGCAAAGGCATTCAGGATTCAGTACTCAAATCCTAACAGGGCTCAACAGGAACTTTGAGATTCAGATTTGTACATATTCCAGGTAAGTGCTCTGACTGTTGGCTTGGAAATAGCTCTAGGGCACAACTTGCATACTTGTTCTCTGACATGCACTGGGGTTTGTTTCGCCTTTTTTTTTTTTTTTTTTTTTAAAGGGCTACAAAGGAAACCTTTCTATGTGGAATTGGAAAAATCTTCTTAATCCTGAATGTTTCCAAGAAGTGCATGCAGAATTCTTAGTTCTAGGGACAATGTCCCTTTTATAAACTGGTGGCATTTTTATTTCTTCGTTGTACTGCTGTACTGTTAGAAACTATGCCCTACTGTAATTGCAGTTAGTCCACTTGTGCCTTAAACTCAGAATATAACACCAGACATATCTCAGGAAATAATGATTGCAATGTGAACTAGAAGGCATCTGAACAACTTCAAAATTGTAGATCCCAGTATCTCTATCTCAATAATAACAGAGCAAATAGAAGCCTGTATCCTGCAATAAAAATTAATACCTAACCCAAAGACACTGTCTTGGCAGAAAACTAGATTCTGCAGGAAGCGTTCTGCGCTGGCTGGAACTTCCTCTGTTTCCCTGTCAGTCCCATTTGGGACAAACATAGCAACGGACTCAAACGTATGCCCTTCATCTGGAACAGTCCGCATGGGTTTTGTTTTTCATCCTCTACATAGAAAGAGGGCTTCAAGATAGAGATGTAGGTAGGTAGATAGGTAGACGTACAGCTTTTTATGTTTTGATCATGTTTTGTCAACATGAATTATTTCGTAAAAAAGAAAACGTCGCACTGGTGGTGGTGGTGACTGTACTGGCTGCTAGTTGTCTTTGGAAAAGCAACGTGTTGCATTCTTGAAGAACTTTTGCCTTAATTAGTAAGGATGGCTGTTCACAGTTCATTTTTCATTCCGACTAAGAAATTATTGCTTTGATGCTCATTAATACTATTTATTGGTGAAACTTCATCTTTTACCACAAATAATGTGGACTAGTGGCTTGTTTAAATGCACATACAAGAGCTGCTGCTGCAAAAAAAGGTACCATACGTACTTCCTTAACATGAAGGCCAAGTTCATGGTTTTATTTATTTAATTTTTCTTCAACAGGAGCCTGACTGTGGTGTTACACTGTCACTCCACCCACGCGTACCATCATGGCGTTATCTTAATGATTTCCTTCAGACTGTGTGGGATTCAGTATGACTGTTTCTTTAGAATTCTCTTCTAGACTGCATCCCACATAAGAAAGTGAAGAGGAAGAGTGCTTTCCCTGTGACTAGGAAAAACCAGTCATTGTCACTTTCTGTTTTGAATTTCTAATGATCTCTTTTGAATTCATGTCATGGAGATGTCTGCAGTCTGAAGGAGAAGCCTGTTGCTTCACTTGTATATGCCAGTGATAGCTGTGCTTTTATCCGGAGAGAGAAAAAAAAGTGATTAACGTACTCTTGTTACAGGCCTGCGTTTGGGTGGAGAGTTCTAGGGTCGAAATGGGAAGGTGGGAGTCTTCTAAAATCCATGTGGAAACTGGATATTGAATGAAAGATGTGCTTTCTGATCAAATGCAGTACTGGGGCGTTCCTGTAAGAAGCCCTGCATGTGAGAGAGAGGTGCACTGAAGTACTGACATAGCACATAAATAGATAGAATTTATCTTTAGTTTCTGACTCCCCATCTCTGAAACACATACACGGCGCTGTAGTTCTGGATCATGGTAGTTGTTTTGCACTTGCCTAGGCAAAGTAGTGATTTTCAAGGTCTCGTTGATGTCACTGCCAACAAACAGAGGCATCTTGGTGTCTACCAACGTGGCTCCTACGTATATTAGAAAATCAACGAAGATGACCTTCTGCGATACTCCTCCCAAGCAAAGTACTTGCTCCTGCTACATTTCTCTCGCTAGATAAAGTGATGAGATTTGCAGATTATAAAATGTGCATAGTAAGATTGATGATAGACTTCATGAAGTTGCTTACTCCTCTTCCCTTACTGGTTAAGCCAACTGTAGTTAGGATTTGCGACTCTTCATTGGCCCATTTCAGTTGCTAAGCGCGATTGAGATTGTCTTCAGCGTTAATGATGTTAGATGAGTTCAAATCCAATCAATTCCGTCAGTATTAATTGCTGCGCCTGAATGGGAACAGCTGTAGCACTTGAAGACTCTCTTGTGCAAGTCAATGAGATTCTCTTTTTTCACTGTCTCCCGTTTTAATGCACTTGATGGGATGCAACAATTGGTACATTCAGAATCCTGGTGTTGCTGTTGAATCCCAAGTGGAGGAACTGTACTATGTAGAAGAAACAAAAATACAAAAAAAAAAAGCCTAATTGCAGAACAATCTTTGGTTAGAGTAAGCATCTGAACCTTTCTTTTTCGGAAGTAGGAAGGTCACAGATAAGTGTAAAAAGTACTGTAATTTTGTAAGACTGCTTCATTATGAAGGCAATTTAAGAAATAAGAAATGTAACCTAGGAGGAAACACCACCAGTGTGATTGTCAGCATTTTTAGCTAGCTTTGCTAATTTGGGAGTTCCTTTTAAATATCTTCTTATATTTGTAAATTTTCCTAATAGACTGAATATGGTACCTAAAGTTGAGGATTTTTGTATGTGTTGTTAAGAGCGTTTGCGATAAACAAGTGCAGCATTAAACACTGTAAATACAGTAATTTGTTAAATGAAGCCATTAAAAACTGCTTCTTAGTGTACCTCTTCCGAGAGAGAAATAGGATTCACATTCTTTGTACGTGGAATCCTTCTCCTTGCTCCTCTCTCTCCAGTTTTTCTGAAAGACATACCTGGTACAGAGGGCCTTGGTGTTTCTGCATGCTGCTGGTACTTCTTTTGTTTAAACAAACCCATGTACTTGATTGGTTGCCATTTCAGTGTGCTCTTCAGAAAATTAAGAACAATAATAATTTATGAGAACCAGTGGCTTTTAATTTGTGCCCTGAAAGTTACTAGAGCTCGTATCATGAATGTCCTGCCATGAAATAGGACCTCACCGAAGTCAACAATAAATCTGTGTCGGAAAGGCATTGAGATCCATTTACTTCCCATTTTAATCTTGCGGGGAAAAAGGAGCTTGGCAGCTGTTCATGGGGCTTTATAGTGAAGGACCCAAGTTGTTTGTGTTTTTTATGACTTTTTACCCTCTGCTTTCCAATCTTCACTTATATTGTGTATAGCCTACCTCGATATATTTGCAGATCTAACTGTGCTGGTAGTTGCCTTCTAATTTAAGTACTCAGACTAGAGTCAGTGTTCAATTCCCACCCCACCTGAATGGTACAATATATCAGTTTTCCATTATTTTAGACTAGGGGGGAGAATAAAAACATTTTAACAGAAGCACCAGTCAAATTATAGGTTTGTCCTCTATTTTACTTTCCTTCTGTAATTTGATTTCAGAGATCAGCCTAAATATTTCTGCTGATCAGCAAAACCCCCAAGAGTTCCGATTTCAGCACACCTCTCTACGTAAGGCAGCTGGGTGCTCTGCCTGGTAACGGAGCAGTAGCAGGGAGCCATGCGTTCTCGAAAGAGTACGTCACACGTTTGTTTCAGGTCATGGCCTTCACTAGGCAAGGAGAACCTCCTAACTAAGGATCTCTTCAATTTGTGTAGTTTGTGTTCGTGATGAGTAAGCTCAGGTCCTTCTCTAGCCATTGTGTTTCATAACTGAAGATACAGGGGGAAAAACGACATCTAATAAGGAGTAGAATGCTTTGTGTAGCCAGTTTGATATTAAACTGTATGGAGCATAAAAAGAAATTTATTGATAACTGCTCTGTTCTTCATAAAATCAGTGAATAACGTAGGTTGGTAGGATCTCTGGAGGTTATCTGGTCTAACCCCCTCCTCGAACAAGGTCCAGTAGAATCAGGTTGCTCAGGGATTTGTCAAAGTCGGAACGTCTTTACGGTTGGAAATTCCACAACCTCTTTGAGCCTAACCATCATAGAATGGTTAGGGCTGGAAGGGACCCTCAAAGGTCATCTAGTCCAACCCCCCTGCAAGGAACAGGGATATCTCCAACTAGATCAGGTTGCTCAGGGCCTCGTCCAACCTGGCCTTGAACGTCTCCAGGGATGGAATAGTAAATGCATAGTAAATAATCATAATAACAATAAAGAAAGAAAAATCCTGGTACCTATTTGGTATTTCGGGTGTTTGCGCTTGTCCATTGCCTTTCATGCTCTGTCTGCCTGTCCACCCATTAGAGAGTTATGGACAGCAATGAGATCTCCTCTGAGCCTTCCCATCTTAACAGTGAACAAACCCAATTATCTCCGCCTCTCCACGTGCCTCCAACTCTAACCATCTTGGTGGCTCTCCGTTAGACACAGTTCATAATGTCACCGTCATCAGTGTAGCCTCAAAGGGGCAGTTGACCTTTTTTAGCTGCAAGGGCACGCTCCATGAGCAAAGGCCACTATAACGGCTGTGACGATTTTCTTAGAGGCTCAGGAGATGCAGGTGAGTTCCGACCTCTCCTAGTCCCCTGCGCTACCTTCCTCCGTTACAGCCATTTAGCTGCCTTCTGAGAATTATTCCTGACGGATCCTTCAGAGTGACATAGCATGGGAATTGGTGACTGCTTGTTTGGTTGTCAGTGAAATGCACCTGCTCTGTTCTTGCTTTTATTTTTGCATCGTTTAACGACGGTTATGAATGCCAAGCAAACATTTAGTGTCAGCAAATAAGAATGTGTATCTCCTTTTCTCCGTGCTTGAGAAGAACAAGCATCAGCTCGGTGTTCTCTCCCACTGAAATGCACTTTGATGACAAAAGCTTTTTCTTTTCTTTTTTGGCTAGGATCAAAAACAAGTGGTTTAGGGAAGAATAAGATCAAAGGGCGCTTTGTTTTTTCGATCATCACAAAGTAGGAATTACTCCTCTTTGCCAGAACTGGGGTAGACAAATATATATGCAAAAAGGAGTTATCAAAGACTGTCAAAATATGCATCAATCAAACAGTTTGTGTTACAGCATCCAAAGCCATTTTCTGGAAGGTAGAAGACAAAAAGAAAAAGAGAGTACAAATTAGACAACCAGCTATTTTACCTCCTCCAGATTTTATTGCAGACTTTTGTACCAAACAGCGTTCTGTTACCTCAAACTGATTACTGTCAAAGTCAGTAAGGTATAAACTCAAGAGAAGGATGATTTAGCCCAAATGTAAATGGAAACATGAAAAGAAAGTTCTTGAAGTGGCCTTCTCGAAGAAAGGAGCCATGTTGCTGGTTGAGCAAGTCATTTCTGCCATCCTCAAATGCGACTGAATAACTGGGATCTACCACAAACTGTTAGTACAGGAATTTGCAAATGAATGTTATGGTTCTGAAGATTCCAAATATCCTCACTTTTAATTTTTTAATCCTATTAAACCTAATTGTATTCAGTAATAATTGTGTTCATTGTAGTATAGATTTTTAAGCAGCTTAATCTTTAAGCATCTTGTAGCACTAGCTTTTACATTTGGGAATTTATTGACAGTATAATGTGCTCCGTGAAAATTCACTGCATTCTTGAACAGTAATGAAATATGAACATGGATCTCCTATCTAGGAATTATTTACGTTGGCCTATGAGTAGGATCAAGGTTTTGGAAAGCGGGAATGGGACTAACTCCTGCATTCTGGCTGCATGTAGGTGCTCTGGTTAGGCTGTGTGCTTGGGTACTCCCCATTGCGCGCGTTCTCAAGGCTTGCATATATGAAGATTTACATTTGGCTGTGAAAGTGTGCCAGTATTCCCTGGAAGAGAAATGTTAAGAGTATAGTACAGAAACAGGCTTCCTCTTTCTTTGAGTCCACTCTGGTTGACACAGGCAGCCAAGTTTTATGATTTTTTTTAAAAGCTCATCGATACTCGTCTTAAAAACAGAGCACCTGTCTCAGTTATTTTACCAAACACTATTCAGTTACACCAGTTTTATGACTGTTAGAAAACCTCTCCTGGTATTAACCTTATATTTATTCACAGGTATTACATGCTTATCTGTTATTGTACCAATACCGTCCCTTACAACTCTTTTCTATGGAAAGCATGGTTTATGCTCTTTGTCTTCAGTATTTATTTTCATCCCTCTTAAACTTTGTTTTACGGAGCTCAACTGACTTTCCTTGTCTGAGAAGATAGGATGAGTAAGTGAACGGATAGCCTGCTAGCAATTTTCTGCCCATATTACTGTTTCAGTTCCCTTTTCGGAACATGAATGACCAGAACCGTGTACAATACAAGGAAAGATTTTACTGCTGTACATAAGGACGTTGCTGTTACCCTATTTTGAATGTGTTCCAAGACTGTGGCAGTATCCTGTTGGTGACTCGTTCTGGACTGTCATCTTTGGGTCATAACACCACAGTTTAATTTCTTTCTAACCGCTTCCTACTATGAAGCTACTGGTTGTACAATGAGATCCCAAGTATGCAACCACACACAGTTGCTCCTATAACTGGTCCTCTAGTTCATACCATTCTTCCCTCATACTGTGAATGCCTCTTAAGTGGCACTTTCACTAAAGTGTTCCTACTCTCTCGACAAAGATACCTGAAAATTTTCTCAGAAAAAAATCTGCCATTAAACTGATTAAGGTACTCTGCTTCTACTGATACTCTCCTTCCAACTTAGTAATCCTCTTTCTAGGAAAAGCACAAAAAGAAGCGGCTCTGGCACATGGGTACACCTCTGCTGTGTTCTGACCTACACTAAAGACCTTTTTTCCTTTTTAGCATTATTGTATTGTCCTTTCTTACATCTGTCTTACGTTGCAGTTCTCAATTTATCCTGAACTGGTCTGAACTTCAGCTGCAATTTTCCTTGCTGGTCACTTCCCTTTGTTCTTGTAGTTTTAGTACTTACTCTTGACATCCTTAACTGTTGTACGACATCTTGCCCAATAAACTGCTGCTCTTTGCTTTTATTTCCTAGTTATGATCGGTCGTTCCACCACATCGTTTTTATTCGTGTAATGATTTGCGTGGGCAAACCTTCCACATCAGTTCCTTCACTTTGCTAGTCAAGACCTCTTGCATTTCTGTACAAATATTTCAGTTATTCCTCTCTGGCTTCTCCCTGTCAAGGTAACTTGAAATGAACATTTTCACTTCTGAAATCTCCTTTGCCATCTCGCTTTTTCTAACAGAGTCACTGGAGGTGAATTGTTTGAAGATATAGTTGCAAGAGAATATTATAGTGAAGCAGATGCCAGGTAAGTCATTTGCTTTTCTAAAGTTGCCTCTAACAATTCTAGGATAGTTGCTTAAATATCTCATGGTGTTTGGCATCAGTTTGACCAGCACAGTCTGTGAGACTCTAGGGTTTCTCCTAGAGTTCTCTTAGACTTGGAAGGGCTCAGATTGGTGTTTTGAGCTCACGACTGTGTGGTGGGAGGACTCGAATGAAGTCTAGATGTCTGCTGATCTGAAAAAGCTGGAATTGGATCTCGATTTGTTAAAATCTTTGTAACTTGTGATGTTGTTAAAATCTTGCCCAGTTTTCTCCTTTGCAAACTGGACATAGCGTTTCAGCTATCTCATCTAGGGACTCTTACATTTGCTGATCAAAGTCTGAAATGTATGTTGGTCTTGAAAGCATTTTACATTAAATAATCCTTTTTGTTCTCAGTCCAGAAGTGCTAATTTCCTTTTCATATTGAAACATTTTTGTTGTGTTTCATCAATAAGCAATTATACTGTGCATCTCATAGTCTGAGCTCAAATATGAAATCTCTAGCAATTTTCTGCAAGTGCTTGTTGAAAAACTTGAAGAATAAGTTGCCGATTATCATAATTTGCATAAAGTACCAGGGCCATTTTTCCATCTCGGAATCTGTTTGCCTCCATATAAGAAGAAATCTTAAATATTCTCCTATAATTATGCATCTTAAACATTGTGGTCAATTACTTTAAACAATGTTCCACCACTACGTTCTTCGCAGAAAATTTATCTCCAAGTAAATTTAAAGAATCCTCTTTTATCTGTGTGTTCCTAGTCACACACCACCATTGATAGGTATTTAGTACATGTAATTTTCAGTTATTCCTTTACATTTGGAATTAACTGGCAGATGACTGGAAAGCATTAAGTGTCCCTAACAATAGTGGTAGGACAATAATGAACAAGCGAGAAGTTACTCTGAATATTAGGAAGCTTCCACTGTTTATTGCTCTTACTAATTTCTGTAGGAATGATAGAAACATCATTACTTTAAGCATTTAAATGTGGAACAACACATAGCAAAACATGCTGTGGAAGAGAAAAGCAAATGAGTAATTTAGGTGGAGTGGAAGGAGAGGAGCTATGTTTAAACAATTCTTGAATTATTTTTTTTACCTGCTGTGATTTAAGCAGGATTTCTAATATTGATGCCAAAGGCCAGCATATGGTGTCGTTGTGTGTTTTTAAGATACTTGTGATTTAAAAGGAAAAATTGCAGTGTGTTTTTTTTCTATTCAAGAATTATGACATATTGGAAGGGGCTGTGCATATATATATACAGGATATATATATGCATTTTATATATTCAGTAAAAACTTGACCAAATAAGTGAAATATCTAGTTAACTAATCATGCATCTCTGTATTTTATATATTTATATATATTCATGTGTTTGTGTGTATACATATATCTATATATAGTGTGTATGTGTGTTTATATATCCCTATAGAAATAGTTAATGGACTTTATAGATGCATACCCTGGGACTGTTAATACTGGTCTGCTCCTACAAGCCCTTACTCAGGCGAGTAGTCTTTACTCATACAAGTGTTCGAGCTCAGTGAGTTGTAAACTACTCGCCTAAGAAAGGGTTTTCAGGCTTGGGCTCCAGTTACTGATTTATGACCATTCCTTCCGAATTCCATGGTCAAAACATTTTGGATGAGCAGTATCAAACCCTTGGCTACTACTGTTACTTACAGTCACGGACTTCTTGCCACAAGAATATCTTAAAAACAAAAATTGAGAAACTTGTGGTGCTGAAAAACATCCGAAAAAGTTCCAGTGCTCTAAAAGACAGACACTTGAGTTGTGCTTTTTGGCATCGTAGGCTGGCCAAAACTTGCAAACCTGGGCATGGAAAAATAGGTGCTAATGAAATTATTTAAAGCACCAAAATAAAACATTCGTCGACGTTTTTAATGTGGGTTTCCATTTCATGAGTGACTCCGAACTAAACTGGTGCTTGACAATATTTTAAATGAAAATGCATGCCACCTTTTTGAGTGACTTGGCTTTATTCTACTAATAGTTTTTAAGAAACCATTCAATTCAAAATGAGAAATGTTTTGCTTTTCCTTAGCTTTTGACTTTTTTTGTTTCATTCGTTTTCTGTATATCATTCCATTTCAAAGCATTTTCTTGTTTCAGCACTTGTTTTGATGTTAACTTCACCATAAAAATTTTAAAAACTCAAAACATCTCACTAATTGTTTTATTGCCTCCGCTTTATTTTTCCTGTAGCAGTTCTTGGAAACTGGAAAAAGCTTCCATACTGCTGAATGAAAATACAATCTTATGATCCTGTCTCATAGGTGTCATATGTTCCATGTTAAATGTCCTTTTTTTGTTTGGTTTTGGTTTTATTTTTTGTGTTTTGCCTTGTTTTTTGGATGTGTTAGAGCTGGAAATACCTCTATATTCAACATTTTTTTTGTTCCAGTTCAATGTGCAATCCAGACTTGTCAGGAGGTATAAAACTGGTTTCGTTCTTTATATTATTTTTTTAAGTTTTATTTTATTTTGTATTTAATGTGATTACGTGCCTTTAAAATGTTCTCCCTTCCATTCTGCCCTTGTATCTTTGCAGTCATTGTATACAGCAGATTCTAGAAAGTGTTAATCATTGTCATCTAAATGGCATAGTTCACAGAGACCTGAAGGTCAGTATCTGGTGCCCATCAATTGGATATAAGAGTTTTGGGGTGTTGTTTTGTCGTTTTTTTGGTTGTTTGTTGGTTTTTTTTTACCGCTGGGTAGGGGCAGAGGGTGGGTTGTCTGCCATGTTCCCTTGCCTAATACCTACTCACCCTCAAAACATCTGGACAACCAAATAATGCATGACGCCTCTTTCCAGTTTGCAAGTCTACAGGCCTAATATACATCATGGCAAAAGGGGGGAATGGTTGCCAAAAAAAAAAAAATAAAAATAAAAAAACAAAACCAAAAACGAACCAACTGTCTCCTTCCAAGGCGCTGGATTCAATCCCATGCTTGTCGAACGTGTCTGGTGTTCCGTTACGGCTGTCCATGTATCGCTGTGTACGCACATGGAGGTGAACTTTGGCTGTGATGTATGTCAGCCTGCAGATTTAACGGCCACTTCTGTTGTGAGAGCCCGGGTTGCAGTAGCAGGACAACCGGTCGCACGCTGCTGCGTTAAGAGTTATGACGAACCCTCAGGCAAGTGATGCTAATTGCCGACTAAATTGGACCGCGACAAGTTAATCATTGACCTAAAGCACCTCGCTCGGAGTGGGTGGTTGTTTTTTTGGGGTTTTTTTGCCTTGTTAACCTCAACGGCCACTACGATTTCGAAGCGCCTCCGAGAGAGCTCTCAGGAAGGGAAGGAGGAAAAAGGACGCCAAATATTTAACGCCACCTCGCCAACGAGTTCATGGCAAAATTTCCTAACGCTTTTCCAACTGTTTGCCTTTTCAAGATGGTGATTTGGAAATTAAATAAGATAAAAAGATGATAAAATACCAAATTTAAAAAAAAAAATAAAAATAGAGGGGAAAAAGAAACCCACAAAAGAGACCAAAAGCAGCCAACCGCCACCGTGCGGGGTCCCGCAGCGGCGCTGCCTGAGGCCGTCGTGCTCTGAGCGGCGCGGAGCGGCGGCGGAGCGGGGAGCGGAGCGGGGAGCGCGGCGTGTGTGTCCCCCCCGCCCCTCCCTGGTCTCCGCCGCCGGCCCCGCACCGTCTCCCCCGGCGCCGGGCGGCGGGCAGCTCGCTTGGAACTAACCCGCGCCCCGTGTTTGCATGCAGTCATTGCATTCAGCAGATCCTGGAGGCTGTGCTGCACTGCCATCAGATGGGCGTTGTCCATCGCGACCTCAAGGTGAGTGCTGCTGCTGCTGCCGCCACCGCCGCCCCCTCCCCGGCCACCCCTCCCCAGCCGGAGCCACTGCTTCCCTCCACTTCCGCGCCGCAGCGGGACGCAGCAAGCCTTGATGGGTGGAGATGTACATGGTTGTCTTGTTCTCTTTTTTTTTTTTTTTTTTATTCCCCCTCCCCTCCTTTTCATTTATTTATTTTTTTTTTTTAAACTTCGCTTCACCCGTGCGCGAGAGCGAAGCGCTAGCGTTCGCCGGAGAAAATCGGCTAAAGGCTGTCCGGATGTGGGCTGTGAAGACAGCCCGGCACGATCTGCTGGCACCCATTGTCAGCACCTGGGAGCACGGCCGTTGCTTTTCAAGAATTGCGTGCGTCCGTCGAATACGCGGTCTTCCTCTCCGTTTTCCAGCACTTTCGGGGCCGGGTGTGGGGGGAACTCTCCATCTCTCATCAGCACAACTTGAAGGCCTTCTGGGGAGCACGCTAGCGTTTGCACGTCATATGTGGTAGCGACGAAAGGCCGTCAGCGACGAGATTGCTGGCACAAAGATCTCTCTGTCCTCCAGAAGATGACTGGACTACAGAACATCTTTAGAAAGCGGGAATTTCCACATTGTTCTCACCGTGAAAGTCTGAGGAGTCAAGTTCCTTCCAAATGAGCAGTAGCATTGGGATAGAAGCTTGAGAAAGAAAACTCTTGCGTCGAGAAGAGCGTCGACCACTTCCTTAAGTACATAGGTGCCCAAATGGCTGGAGACGTCTGCTGCGGAAACGCTCTCTGCTTTTAAAGCATGTTGATATGGAAAGAAACAAGTACGGATCGCTTTCCTGTACTGGGAAGCTCGGGGAGACAAATCTGTCTCTCAAAGCTGGTAGTAAACTAGATAAGGCAGAGGGCTTAATTTGGGCACAAGATCCTCAAGTAGAAGATGATCATTTATTCTGAAATCGGATGGAAATACGCAGTCCAAAACATTGGAGCCTTTACAAAGGCAGAGGATAATGGCATGGGAGCTCAGGCAGCGAAACATGCTCATTCCTTCTGGCGCAGCTTCTTTATCTCTTTATTTTCCCTTCTGAATGAGTTACAGGGAGCAGGAATTTCCTGCCAGGGGAGGGGTTTTCTGGTGGTTGTCATTAGTAATAAAGTTGGCATCAGCACGCTGTCATCTTTCTTGCCATCCTTCGCTGCCAAATAAACGACTGTTACAGTCGTCGGAATTTATATATAAAGCCTCTATTGTTGTCCTATAGGAACAGAAAGGGTTAACCCTTGGGAGGCTCAGGGAGCGCGCTGGGTTTCAAAGACACTTACACAGAATTCTCTACCCATTTCACACTTCTGCATGTTCCTGTGTCGTGGTTGTACGAGAGGAGACCAACGAGTGTCTGTCCAACCCATGAATGTCACGTGGCAGCTGGATAACGGGGAACAAGTTTAAACGAAGGGATGTCACGTTTGTCCAGCTGCTCCAGCAGTTCCTGCCCTCACCGTACACACGCTTCTAGCAGGAAAAGGAGCTGAAAAAAACGATGGGAGCCGAGCAGGCTGACAGAATAAGGAATGCTCTCTAGTACGTCTCATACGTTCACGCAAAATAACTTTTTCTTCGGAAACGCATTAATCCAGCTGCTCCAAACCACGTGTGGATTTCTTACTCGGGCAAATCCAGGATGAATTGGAAAAACGGCGTGAGAAAAAAACAGTGTTTCTGCCAAGCTGTAGTACCCAGGTTTCGTGTCTGAAAGTGAAAAAAACTTCAGGATCGGAAAACTGTCCTTCAGTGTGGCAAAAGAGATTCAACGGCAAGGTTCAATCTGAGGGAAGTCACGTTGGCCGGCGTCCTCATCAAGGGAGGAGAGATCTCCTCCTAGGCCAGTTGCGTAGGTGGAGAAGCAACTCCCAGTTCCCAGTCTTAGGATTTTGATCCCTTGATTTATGTAACTGTTTGTAGGACTATCCTCGGGAGGGTTATACTGTTATTTTTGGTGATGTGGCCGAGTTTACCCTTATCTTTCTTTATTCATCCATGGGTGAGGTTCGATTTTGTGCGCTCTACTTTTTACTTCTCTTTGCTGATGTGTGATTGTCTGAGTGCACAAGGTTGCCAGCTGAAACTGAAAACCGTCCAGCTTCTCTTTATCTGAATTAATCAGGCAACTGAATAATGGTTGGATTGAGACTCAGGAAAGGATTGTTGGATTGAGACCCAGTTGAGGGATTTCAAGGCTCAACTTGAGTTTTGGTTCTTTGAATGGTGCAGCACTGCCCTGTTCAGTCTAGGGCTTACCAGACAGCTCCGGGCTGAGCTATCTTCGCAGCTCCACGTCATCTTTGCAGAGAGAGGGCCTCAAGGCGATCCAAGACGGAGTCACCTGTGAGTCACCTGTGTGTGCTAGACATTGCCAAAATTTCTGTAAGATCTGTGAGCCGGACAATTCATATATTCAGTTACTACTTGGTGGCACAAGAAAAAAAAACAACAGGTGAAATGAAGGACTGTGGTGAAATCCTGGCAGAACTCTGTACCAAAAAGAAGATGCCGAGACCCAAGGACAAGACGTGTAGAAGATGGTCATGGCCTGACATGGGTCCTTAAACTGCAAAACTTTTTTTTCCAGTAACACATACCACAAAGTGATGGCATGTTTGGTGGCGAGGAGGGCAACAAGAGGAGGAGATTTTGGCCAATTTCATTTTATTTAACTTCCCTTTTAGCGTAATTTGGTAAGCAAAAAGAGAGGAGCTTTTGCAGCCTCTTAGGACCTGCAGAAGTGCTTGTTACTGCTCTGTTTGCAACCCTCGGTGTAAGTGAGAATGGTGATGGATCCTAGATCCAGAAAAAATTAACCTTTTAGTGACAGGCTGTCTTTAACAGACAGTAAAAGCGCGCTTCCATGTAAGAATTCTGGTTCTTGGCGGTCAGCAGCGTTGCTGCTTTTGTGAAACTCTGTGATTATGACGTTCTTGCATTCCCCCCAAAAAACGGATGCTCCAGTTACGTTCAAGGAAGAGTACGCAGAGGCAGAAGTACTTGACCTCTTAAGAATTAAAGACCTTTGGAAAAACAAGGCATATATCAAGTTTATTTATTTGTGAGTAATTTTAGTAGTTAACAGTGCCATTCATTCTACATGCTTGACTGCAGCCCGTCTACAGCTTAACACAAGGTGACACTCTCAAATCCAAAGTACGAGTCCTGAGTGGCCCACACTGGGCTGTTAATGTTTTCCAAGTAATTGCAGTCATTCAAAGTTAATGCTTGATAATTATTTAGTACGCCTCTCGTCATCCTGAAATGACAGCTGTGTGTTGTTTAAGCACGTAGTCCCACACAATGTTGCCCAAAATGCCGTTGTCTTTGGCATGGGAATACATCGGGAAATGGGCTTCAGCTTGTGTTGAAACGTAGTCACCTCTGACAGTGGTATTTCTGCAGAGCGCTTGGATTGGCAGAGTAAAGACACGGAATGGAATGTGAAAACAAAAAATCCCAAGGCGGGGAGGGGGGAATAAATAATAAAACCCTGGCAGAAGAAAACACAAAACTACTGTTTTGAATGCAATCACGTGTCGCGAGGTGGTATGCGCTTGGTAGGTTAGTGCTTGTGCTTCAGCCAAGAGGGTGAGGCATTTCACTGCTTTTGGTTTGCCAAAGGTCACAGCTGAATAGAATCATAGAGTCATAGAATGGTTTGGGTTGGAAGGGACCTGTCACGATGGTCTAGTTCCAATCCCCCTGCCATGGGCAGGGACACCTTCCACCAGACCAGGTTGCTCAAAGCCTCATCCAACCTGGCCTTGAACACCTCCAGCAATGCGGCAGCCACAGCTTCTCTGGGCAACCTGTTCCGTTGTGTCACCACCCTCATTGTAAAAAAATTCTATGATCTATGGCTTTTAGAGGTTTATGTAAAAAATGCATTCCAGGAATTAATTACGGTAAACTTCTCTCTCTCTGCTAGGAAACCTTCAGGAACTATGTGACTATATGTTGAAATTAGTATCATTGCTAATGACAAGCAGCGTGACGTTGCTGAAATTGGTGTCAATGAGCCTGGAGAAGAGTCCTCAGCTCTTCAGTCACTGTTTGAGCTAACGTAGTTGAAGTGGTTGCTGATCATTTAAGTGAATATAAAGATTCTATTTTATTCTGAGACCTTAATATCAATTTTCTAAAACGTGGAATGAAAGAGTCATCAAGTAGCTATTGCTGGCAGATTTTTAATACTGCCTTTTCTATGATACAGCAACAAAGGGATGAGTAAGAGAACGGTGTTTGGAAATTGCCGGAAAAACCATTCTTTTACAGTTTGGGGAGAGGGAAAAAACACCTTTAGACTGAAGAGTTTGTCAGGGCCGGTTGTGCTGTTAATTAATCGAAGTATCACAGTGTTTGAGGTCTTAATTAGGCTCAAGCATATTGTGCTGGATACTCAAGAGATGTATTAAAGATAGCCTTTGCTGAAAGAAGCTTATGATCTTAATTGTTTCGAAGCTCAGTACCTGCATGGGATTAACTGTAATCACCTAAATAGTCCCTTGGAAACCCATCTCATTGCTGCTGGGTTTCAAATGAAATGCGTGTTTAAGAGTTTGCAGGATTGGGTGCCTGGTGTTAGACTGGATATAGTGAATTCCCTTGTGATAGATGACAACAAAAATTGCTTCTTGAGGAGTCACAGCAATACCCTTGAAAATGAGGGTTTGTTATGACGTAAATGTAGAACAAAACCTCTTTTAAAAATACTGGAGACAGAAAAGAAAGAAACTACAAGAAAATACTGTAGAGATCACAGTTCTCTGAAACAATCTGTTGAATTCTACAGTATTTTGTAAGTTTAATTTAAAAAAAAATGCCAAGGTTCATAGAGTAAAGTTATCTTTGGACAATTTGCATCTGATGTATTTGGTAACTGAATTTTAAAAGATACATTATGAACAGTGGAGAAAATACCATTGTTACGTCTGAATCCTTTACTTTTAATTGCATGATTGTACTGTAGCATTTGATTTCTGATGTGACCAACACACTCTCAACAAAAAAAAAAAAAAAAGGCCAAGTGGGAACTTTTGCAAAGTTGCACCGTTATTTGTAATAGATTCTCTGCAAGAGCAAACGTGGGCAGGCTGCTTTTGGTGCAAAGATTTGCAGGGTAAATACACCTGCCCTCTAAATACCAATATATGTCTCTTATTGTTAAGCTGCCACGCAAAACGTGTTTATGTTGGACAGTTACAGATGCCTGATCCTGCAAACTGCCTGGCTTGGACCAGTAGTCAAAGAATACGTGTCTTTGGGGGGTTTTCTGCAGCGTTTTTCGGGTAGCAAGCTCTTAGGACCCTCTGAATTGTCTGGTGACGCAAGTCAGCGTCGCAGTTCAGTGGGACCATTCTGGCCAGCCTCCTTGTCGAGCAGATCTGCGCGCCGTGCTCCGTCTTGCTGTCGTGGGATCATAAAGGCTGTTTACAGGCCTGGTGGTTCTTTCCAAGTAGGAACGGGAAGTGCAATTTTTGCAATTTCACAGAGAAAATGCCTGGGTTTTTTCTCTTTTTCCCTCCTCTAAGGATTTGTTCTTTTCCAGACTACCGTAACTAAAAAAAAAAAAAAGAAAACCTGTCTTAAAATATATTTACTTGTCTTTTCATCTCAATTTTTTTCTCTCTCTGAACAAAGCCTGAGAACTTACTTTTAGCTAGCAAATCCAAGGGAGCAGCAGTAAAACTGGCGGACTTTGGATTGGCTATAGAAGTCCAAGGAGAACAACAGGCTTGGTTTGGTAAGTAAATATTATTCTTTTTTCCTCACCATTTATTCAGCGTAGCCGTTAAGCCTCCCAAACCGCCCAGCTCTCACCCTAGTGTAAAACATGCAGCTCTTGCACTACTTGATTTGTAGCTTTAAGGGATATTTTGTTCACAGTTCAGTCTCTGCAGCTGGCTATGCTTTAGACCTTTTTCTCCAGCAAGAATGTTACCTGTGATTCTCACTGAATTAAACAGAGCTTGGCAGCAGACCTTATTTCGTGAAAAAAAAAAAAAAAAAAAGAAAAAAAATCTTCCAACACTTGTGTCTACGTTTCCAAATCTCAGAGCTCGCTTAGACAGGAAGTGGCTCTGCCCCGTAGCCTCCACTTTGCCAGCAAAGGTAAATCACCTTACCAAACATCATGAAATAAACTGGCAAAAGTCTCTTCTGTTGGCACAACTGTGTTCATTTTGGGGATTTTGCCAGCACTGCAGTACTGGTATGGAGTGGGATGGAGAGACAGACAGTTTTAATTCATGCTTCTAGTAAATACAGCTTTGTAAGTGTCCCTTTTGCTTGTAGTCTAAGTGCCATTGGCATTTCTTGATCCTGAAACTTAGATTTCCTGATTCCTGCCTTGTCCTAGCTTTTGTCAGCCATTAAGTTTGACTTAGGTGCACACAAGCTGCTTCTCCCTCACTTTCCCCTGTGTATCTAGAGGAAGGAAATAGGGGTGTAGAGCCTGGGAGGGAGATGGGTGGTTTCCAGTCAGGTGCTCGGGTGACCGAGGAGGAAGACTGTAGGTTAATACCACTGAGTGTATCTGCCTGGTCATAGAACCATAGGATGGTTTGGGTTGGAAGGGACCTTCAAGATCATCAAGTTCCAACCTGTGGCAGGGACACCTTCCACTACACCAGGTTGCTCAAAGCCTCATCCAGCCTGGCCTTCAACACTTGCAAGGATGAGACATCCACAGTTTCTCTGGGCAGTCTGTTCCAATGCTTCACCACCTTCTGAGTGAAGAATTTCTTCCTTAGATCTAATCTTGATCTAGCCTCTTCCAGCTTAAAACCGCTATGCCTTGTCACTATATGCCCTTGCAAAAAGTCCCTCTCCAGCTTTCTTGTAGGCCCCCTTTAGGTACTGGAAGGCTGCTCAAAGGTTTCCCCAGAGCCTTCTCTTCTTCATCATCAAAACATTTTGTCTGAACAGTTGTCTCTTGGCTGGAAATACCTGAAATTTTTTTTCTGAAGCACTTTGGAATGTGACTTGAACAAAAGAAAAATGGGGTTTGAGTACCTGAGGCTGTAGACAGTCACCCACGTCCAGATGTTGCTGTGACAGTACAATTTACCTGTCCCAGTTGTTTATATTGCTGTCCTAGAGGTGACTTCACATCTGCAAGTAAAACACTTCATAAAGTTGTTCTTTGACCCACTGAGGTCAAAATAAGCTGGCTTATTAAAAACGTACAATCGTTAATATATAAGCAACTCGTGGTAATCACGGAGAGCATAAACCCAGGAAGACAAAGGGGGGTTAAAATCATCAGGGACCTTGCACAATAGTCTGGAAAGGGTTGTCTGTCCACAGCTAACAAACGTCTTACAAAGTTGAGACTGAAGTTTCTCAGCCACTTCAGTGATTTTGAAAACACTGTCTTCATCTGGAAGGGATCAAGAGTATGCTTGCTTGATGGTGAAGATGGCAAAGATGTATGGGAATGTGGAAGCAAACTCCGTGTGTGCGTGTGACCGCCAGAAGAGAGCAAGTTCTGTGCTTCAGACACGCTCATGAAATGTTGGAAAGGGAGGGTGTCTGCCCCCTGAAGGTGGCAATTGATGGTGTAAACCAAGTCTGCAGAATCTATACCTAGAATGTGTCACAGTGTCCTGTACAATGCTCCACTTCAGGTTATTAGAAACAGACGGGGGTGGTGAGTTAAGTATCACAGGCTTCTCTCCAGTTCCACTAAAGCGTTTACTTTTTTTGTTAATTAAAAAAGAAAAAAAAAAGCTAATTGCAGATTGATTGTTACAGTTAACAGATGCCCAAAGGAAAACAGTGAAAAAGATTTAATACTGATCATTTTGAATAGTAGGACATGTAGAAACGTGATGCCTCTGTCTCGCATACCACCCTCTTGGAACAGACGTGAAGCACAGGACAAAACTTACTGTAAATCCCGGGAGGGAGAAATAGAGAATAAAATATTTCTAGGAGCTGGCTATTCTCACTTAGAGCAGCTAGAAAGCGTGGGTTAAAATTGAGCAAAGTGCTTGCGAGCTCGCTGTCAAAGCTCAGAAGAAGAGCACAAAGGATTTTGTGCCGGCAGTGGGTTGGGAGATTTGAGTGTTGGAAATCCAGGATATCAGTCCATGTGGATGCGCAGGCAGGACCGTTGGACATATGTCGGCAGCTTTATAAGCTGGCCTCTTGTTTGAAATCCCAGCCTTTATAAAATGGATTTCAGTAATCCACAAAAGACAGAGGAGATTGCTCTTGCACGTTAACAGAGACCAGAACAAAAGGAGTGAGATAGAAATAAGGCAAAACACAAGTTATTTGTTACAAGGGCGAAAACATCAGGTAAGCAGGAAGCATCTCAAGAAAAAATCAGCAGAACGAGCTTGACTTCAGGGGTGTTTTCTCGAGATACGTCTGTACGGATGCAGATGGTGCACAGGAGGTTGCAGTTCCCCAAAAATCCTTGCACTTGATTTGTTGGTCGTTTGGTTCTTGTGAAGTGCTTGGTTTAGGCTCGTAGCATCGTGAGGACTGCGGTGCTGAACTTGGTAGAAAGATTGAACAGAATGTCTTCAAAAGATGTGTGTAAGGAAGAGGTAAGCTGGCAGCAAGGTACTAGAAAGTAGTCTACTGTAGTGTTTTTGTGTTTGTTTGGTTTTTTTTTAATTTTTGATATTTGAGAAGGCGAGTGGGTTCTGTACCTTTTCTGGAACGCCCTTTTCAAAATGTTTTGGTGATGATCTGAGTGCCTGCCTTCATCTTTATGACTGCCTTAACAACGCAAAACACGAACTCCAATGTGCTTGACGTTTTGAACTTTTTCTTGCTCCCTTGCTGAAGATTTTTCTGCTTTCCACTGGCTTCTGCAGCACTTAGTGACTCATGGTGTGCTCTTATTCTAATTATAGCTCTGCATCAGTAGAGTTTTTTTTCTTTTTTTTCCTCTTTTTTTCTTTTTTTTTTTTCCTTTTTTTTGAGTGTAGTCCTCTGGTGCGATGGTCGCTTTTCTCAAACCATGGCTATGTCTCAGCAGGAAACTGGCACGACCTCCTTATGTTTGGATGCGACAGAGTACTTTGCTGGTTTGCGTGTTTGTAAAGCAAAACCTGTTCCTTGCCTGTTTGTAGAAAGTGTTAATGGGGTTTCTTGGTGGAAACACCCCACCCCGTTAGCAGGTGTTTAATGTACTGGGAAGGTGCCAGGTGGGCTCCACGGACTCACCCAGGCAGGTGCCTCGTTGCCCCTTGCCGAAGTCAGTGGAATGACTGCAGTTAACTCAGCTGGTAGCTAGATTTAGTCCTAGTTGTGTCTCATCTTAAAATTAAGTCCAGCTCTGCAACTAGAACTAAATTAAGTTGTTTTGAGGAGCTTTGCTGTACGAATTTGCTGGTTGTGTTAAATTAAGGTTGTATACAGTTAGGCTTTCGCATCCAGCCGTGCAGGAAAAGGAGGCTCCTGCCCTGTACTAATCTCAGCTGCTTGCTCTTGCCCCTTGCTACCACCTTCTCCTACCTTCTCACCAGGCTGCTCCTGTGGATCTTTATTCTCGAGTCAAAAGGAGGTAGGTTAGCAAAGTTATATGACTTAAACTGTTTAAATTAACATGGTTTATTCTGCCATTGTATTTTGGAATCCTTGTGTGAGTGATGCTGAGAAGGCTGTAAATCTAGCAGGGGTTGACAAAAGCAGAGGGCACGTCTTAGAGCAGGAATGTCTTCTGCTGTGTGTTTAAAATGCATCCCTCTGCATTAATTTAAGTTTACATGGTGGGATTATAGTTAACTTTCAATCCAGGCTTGACTCGAGAGGCGTGCTCACTGTTTATGAAGTATAATATATGTAATCTTTGCATAAGGAGTTTTTGAGACTCTTAAGTTATTTAGGCTGAGTAATGTGCCATCTCATGTTGCCCTGCACCACTGAACTCAACATAGCCTGGCATTTGTCTTGGGCCTCTGGATACTTAAATCATAGGATGGCAGGAGTACAAGGTGATGCGGTCTGTTCTGGGCACTGTACAGTCACAGTTTACAGCCTTGTTAGTTGTTTTTGCGAAGGTAGTTACTACTGTTAGCAATAGTTTTCTGAAAAATGCAGGCTCATACTGAGATCCCTCTGACCGGTTACAGAATGACCTGGTAAATAACAGTTTACAATTTCGGTGTGTCTTTTGTTTTTTACTGAAATAATGATTGTGTACTCTTCTGTGTTTGCTGCTTTAAACGACTTCAGCATATCTACTAAAACCATACCGATTATTTCTGTTCAGACCCGTTCTGTATCTTCATCAAGAGTTAAAATTCACTAAGTGCTACATTTCTTTTTACTTTAAAGTTTATTTTCAAGTGATGCATAGTAGTGTGTATGGAGCTATGGTAAGTTTGACAGTTGAGACAACTTTACTTCCCCTTTAAAATGAACAAACAACATTAATGTAGAGCACTAAAGCCAAGAGGTGATATGAAGCATCACTCTATTTAAAGCTACTCAGAATATGTATTTTTCAGCTTCTAAGATGTGTTTCCTGCATGATAGCACTCTTAACAATTCATACCGGGAGACTGCCAAAACCAAGCTTATTTTTCATGAAGATATTTTAGCTGTGTTCTCAGTAGAATATCCAGAATTTCTTCCTTCATTTCCTCCCCCCATTTGAAAATGATTGCCAGCTGCAGGGCACAGGCTGCCTTTTTTTCTGTACGCTTTATACATTATCACCGTCTCTTATAAGTTTTGTGGAATTCAGTGTGGTATTTCAGAAATGACATATGGTCCTTCATGAAAGCCACCAAATTCTCACCTTTCAAGAATTCCCAAGCATTTATTTTAGGCAAAGATGCTTGAAAGAACAGACACACTAACTGAAATGGTACAGAACGTTCTCGGTCATTAAGTTTTTATCATTTACAATGTCATAAGTCTACATTTATACCTACATTTTGCATTTCTCCTAAGAGAAAGCAGCACTGCTGGTAATGAATAAAGAATGAAGAACATATAAATTTTAAAGGCCAGATTACTTCAGAGATGCTTTTAGTAAACTTTTGTAAGGAGGTTTCCAGAAGCAGGATGACCTCACAGAAATGAGTTTCACGGTGGAAAGACCGTCTTAGAAGTAGCTGTACGAAACGGGAACAGCACAGGCTGTAGGAAGGCTGAGCCCTGACTTCGTGGTCTTCAGTCGTGCTCTTGTGACAGCTGGTCCTGAACATCTGGCATTGGCCAAATTGAGTTTCCGCTTCTGTCTGAAAAAATTTGAACTTTGTTTTTAATTTGTTTTTTCCTTCTAAATGAGAGATCTCTCCATATATGAACTTTTCTTAAATCTAGCCCTACATGTTCACTGGGAAATCTGTCCTCCCGTAAGACTGAATAGTGCTTTTAAAATGCTTCTTAGAGTTACAATCCTGTAGCTTAGCTGCCCCTCTCTTTTGTTAATTAGTTCCCTGTAAATGTCAGTGGAAGTACTCTGTGTGGGGTGGCAGTCTTCGCAGCTGATGGACTCCCAGAAATCCCATGCAAGTTTACAGTCTTAATTTGTACAGTTTAGGACTATTTTAAAGTAGCCAAAATTAGGCTAATGACTAAAAAAACCCCAGTAACAGTCTCTGGCATGCATGGTGTGAGTTTTCTGTCTTTCAGTTAGTATCTCCAAGGGGATCACTCAGATAATGTTTCCCACGCTCCCCCTGCTTCACTAACTTTTTTTGACCTTGACCCTCAGCCAAATGTATTTGCACCTCGCTACTGGATGTCTTGCTACAGCTTATGATAACACAGAAGTCATGAAAGAAATTTCCTCAGCTGTCTTATATTCTTCCTGGAAACCTTCCCCTGTTGCACTGTCACCAGACCCTTGACACCAGTGTTCAATCTGGAGCACTCTCCCAGACATGGTGACAGAAGAGGATGTGCCAAGTCTGGTCCTACCAACCAGAACATCAGTCTAATGACCGTTTCCATGAGCGTTGCGTCTAGGTGATTCACCATAAAAAGATTTCAAAATGAAGTGGTTAGAGGTCCGTGGCTTGGGAAATAATGTCCTGTGTCCTGTGGGTTGAGTTGAGAATCACTTGGTTTTTGCGGAGCACATACAGCTTTTGAGAACAGTTGCCTTGCCTTTTGACAGGCTTCGCTGGTACTCCAGGATACCTTTCTCCAGAGGTGTTACGAAAAGATCCTTATGGAAAACCTGTGGATATGTGGGCATGTGGTAAGAAATTATTCTGAAAGATGATGTACAGTCCACCGTGAAGTATTTTGAAGGAGAGAGATGATGTCCAGAATATATTATATTCTGCATCGGATAATACGTATTTCCTAAAATTCGATATTAATTTTTAGAAGAGGTCATTGGATTTTTTGCTATTCTACCAGCTTCGTTTTTTAGGTTTTTTAATTATTTGGGAAGTTGTAATGTAGTCACGACGTTCTTGGCCCTGTCTACGCAACACGCTTTCACAAAGTATTAAAAAAATAGTTGCAGGCGCATGATGCCTTGCTGATTAGAAAACGTAACAATTCATACTGTGAGCTGGGCCTTAGTTTTGCTTCACAACCAGCCTAAAATCTGATCTGACCAATATACTAGAACAGCAGTTTTAAACTGTGAAACAAAATGTTTTGTGGAGGCCAGAGCAATTACTTTATCATCCAGTTCTTGAAACAGCGTGGCAGCTACCTAGCTGAGAACAATTGGTGGTTTCCTTCTTTTACTTCTACACGTGCTTATTTGGTTGTATTTATGAAAGCACTTTTCTTTAGTCCTAGTGAATCATCCCTGTAAGACTAGCAGATGGGCTTTTTAATTTCCTATTGACCATATATTTATACAGGTAAATTGAGTTGCCTGAATTTTCTTTGCATGAGATGAGTTAAAACACAGTCTTGCAGACACCGGTACAAGCCGTGATAAAACCAGAGGTAAAAAATGCGTTTTCCTAGAACATCCATGATCATTGAAAATTATTTCTCCAACTAGCTATCAATGTTCCTTATCTGATGTTGTCTCAGATAACCATTATTGCCCACACTCTGCATAGGAGGTTATCTTGTGAACCCTGCGTTTACTATTTTCTCTAGTAGGAACAGGCAGTATTTTTCAGGAGGTGGGATAATACTGTTGAGCCATTTGTTTCCATGGTTGTCTGGTGCAAAATGAATTCCTGGGCTTTGTTTCTTGAAATCACTTAATACTACTGTGAATTTTCTGCAGGTGTCATTCTGTATATCCTCCTGGTGGGATACCCTCCTTTCTGGGATGAAGACCAGCACAGGCTTTACCAGCAGATCAAGGCTGGTGCTTATGATGTATGTACCGTATTCTGTCTATTTGATTATTTATAATTGTACCTCTAAACAGAAGTTTTCTAGAGTGAAAAATGAAATTAGAATTATTTCCTAAATTTTTTTTTCACTGGTTATCTTTGCGGGCCACTCAATATAGTAAATGTCACTTTAGTAACGTGAACTTTATTGGGATGGGAATGTCTTATGCTAATTTAAATTTGATTTCCCTATGGCTCCAAGCTTTCATTGTCTCGTCCTTGTATAAATCAAGCAAGCTTATGTTCTCCTGACAAGCCTGTTCAGACCTCTGTGAACTTCCAAGGGCCTGTGTTTTCCCTTGTGGTTTATCACTTCAACCAATCAGTTACTCTGAATTGCATTTAAGAAGTCTTAAGCTTCCTGAATACACACCTTGATGCTGGAGTATTGCCCACTTTTGGAAATACAAACTGCTATCGAGCTTTTCAAAAGGAATAGTTTCAGTAACTATGTGAATTGCAACAAAAAGCATTACAACTGTTGGTAGGTAGGAACTGGTGATTTGGTGACGTTATGAATTTTGCTGCATCATCCATTTATATTATATTAATCAGACAGAAGGCTGCTGGTCTTCAGATTTAAGTAATTTGTGAGTGTTGGAGAGCTTTTACTTGAATCCAGTCTTGGATGGCCGAAAAGGGAATTGTTAATGCTCTAGCCTTTTAGTGAAAATAAGCTACAGTCTGTGGGGTCTTCTTGCTAGCGAACACGTAGTCGTACACTAACAGACAGGGTGACAGCGGGGAATTACGATTCCAGCCGAGAGGGCAAGGCATGAGGAATTGCAGAGACTGAACTGTGCATCTGCATTGTACATACGTGGTACCTACTTGTGCCGTGCCGTGCCTAGGTAATACCAAATTCCTATCGTCTCCGAGTAAATGTTTTTAATAGAGGAAAACACAGAATCCTCAAGGTTAAGGACTCTTCCCAAAAGCAGTTTTAAGACGTGAGGTTTTTTCATTTCATTTGAACAGATGCTTTGAGTGCATGTATAAATATTTTGCTGAGCAGGGAGGTGTTAGACTTGTAACTAGTTAGACTTATATACCATAACTATACAGTTAGCATTAAGATTTACATTGAAAGAAAGCAATCAAGGAGCTTGAAGAATAATGCTTAATATTTCTGTCTTTATTGAAAGAGAAAGTAGGACTGTATTTACTTAATAATATTTTATTATTAAGTAAATACTTTTTATTATTGATAAAAATAAATTAATTAGTTATATTAAACATTTACATATATGCTGTATGACCATATGCCTCTCAGATGACTGGAATTTGTTATTCTGTCTGCTGTTGATATTTTATGCGATGAATTTCAGTTGGCATCATGTTATTGTAAATATAGAAATGCTGTGCATTTGAACCAAAGAAATCAAAGGTCAAAATAGTTAAGGAGAAAAACATTCTTTATAAAACTGGGTAATTCAGACTTTCCTAGTTGTGGCAAACTGGATTTTTCCCCTTAAAGCTGCTTAGTTGTGCTAGCAATTAATGTGACAGAAATAATGTCAATGAAAATCCTTAGATAAAATTGTGTAAAGATTGTACAAGCTAATATACACTTTTTTTTTTTTCTTAAGTTTCCCTCACCAGAATGGGATACGGTGACTCCTGAAGCAAAAGACCTTATCAATAAAATGCTTACCATCAACCCAGCAAAACGTATCACAGCATCAGAAGCGCTAAAGCATCCATGGATCTGTGTAAGTAATTTCCCCAGATTTAACAGGATAATTTGACAGGCAAATCAGTTTATAGTTTAATTGTTAATTACACGGATACAGTCAATAGTGTCGTATATAGAGGTCTCAGCCTGGGTAAGATTTTTGCAGAAATGAACTCCTTTTCTTCGACTTCATGGTGCAGAAGTTCACCGCAGCAGCATTTTAAATTCTTAGAGAAAAAAAAAGACAAGAAGGAAACTTTGAGTTAGGTAATGCTTTACATCTTCATTTCCCATTAACCATTATGATAGGCAGGAAATGTAAAGACAGGAAGTGAAGGGATTTTAAAAGTCACTTTGCAGGTAGCAGAGGCCACCTGTTTGTTACTGGATCTAGGACAACTTTCCAGTTCTCAGTACCCTCTATACGTTAACTGTGCTGGTAGTCTGGGCTGATACTTTGAAAGTCACAGTGAGACGTATAGCTGGTTCCCAGCTCTTTATTCATCGCAGTAGGCTGCGTTATCTCGCCTTGAAAATTGTAATGCAAATGAAGTTGAGTTACAGGGAAAATGCAGATACCACTGAATTTTCTCTGAAATATTTTCTTCAGCTGTACCTCACCTAATATCACTAAAGCTAAAGAAAAATTTCCTTCTTGTTTTAAAATGTATTTTCCAAAATCATGATTCAGTTTCTGACTTTGATTATGTTTATACTGTGTAACCCAAGTTCTAAGATTTTGTGTTCTTCTTGGTCCCTTTTTCTTTCAAGATGACTTTACACATGGAAAAGGCTGAGTAAAATGAGACCGTGGTTTCGTTGATTTGGAAATTTCCCAAATAGGTAGAAACCTGCACAAAGGGATAGTCAGACAGGGTAGAAATTGAAGGCCTAAGTTTTGGACCATGTGGGTTGTAGTATGTATGTTGTAGAGTAAATAAAATGGTAGACATCTGGCTGGGTGTGTTAAAATGACTCTTCTTCTCTTAGCAACGTTCTACTGTTGCCTCTATGATGCACAGACAAGAGACTGTAGATTGCTTGAAGAAATTCAATGCAAGAAGAAAACTAAAGGTAAGAAAGAAAACATCTGCGAGGATGAGTAGCTAATTTTGGAATGATTAAAGAATGTTGACTTGTGGTCCATGTGTAAAACAAACAGTTCCTAAGCCATTTTTTTCTTGAATATTATGCTTAAATGAACTATTTCATAGATGATCGGCTTTTGGCATGAGGATCTTAAACTCTTCGTGAAAGTGAATAGAACATAGCATAATTTTGTTGGATTCAAATAGTAACAATCATCTTCATTTATACACATTAAAAATACTTTGTTGAAAGAAAATCTTTAAGGTTATTCTTTTAGATTATCCTTTATTTTCTCCTGACCAGACAGGATAACTTTGCACGTGTGAACTTTTCTGATTAGCACATAACAAATAAACTCCTCTTCCTACCTAAAAAAGAATCTAAACACATTAGTAAAGTCTGTTTCATATTCAGTCATGTGTTTTGCTGATAATTCCAGTACCTTTGAGTACTCGTGGTTTGTGCATTATGTACTCACAATACGCATGTACCCACAATGGTAAATATTTGAGATCATCAGGATTGCTGGTAGGTGTGTGATCACAATTAAATTACAATTTATGCACTGCTGGCATCACGTATGATAGGTAACACACAGACAATGCATTCTTTCAGGGTTAATTTAGTAATTGGTGTCATTTACGCCCGTGTTCTTCTTTTTGTTGTGTCGCGTTCACGTTCAGAATTTTACACAAGTGTGATGCTAATGTGAGAAAATGTGTGTGTACACAGGGGGCCATTTTGACAACTATGCTGGCTACCAGAAATTTCTCAGGTATGTTCATTGAGCTCCGGATTGATATGGTCTTTATGCTTTGATGTCTGTGATGACTAAGATCTAATTAGGATTCATTAGTACAGAAGGATCTTTGTTACTCAGGAGCATCTAAACATGATATATCTTAAGTTGTTTCCTTTGCAGAAGCAAACAAGAATTTAAACTGTTTGGGCCAAATAGAATCTCTTGTAGATGACAGTCTAATTTTTCAGCAGAATGTGAGTTTCTTCTCTTTCCATTTTTAGTGTTACCTGTCAAAAAGACAGACAGTTGTTTCCTGTCTGTTTTGGTGGAGGAAAATAATGCATATAGCTCCACGTGCACAAGTATCACCAAACAATATTCAAAAACTTACTTATTTTTATATACCTAAAATGTCATTCCAGGATTCTGTCACCTCCAGTGTTTAAAAAAAAAAAAGTTCATTCTTTATTGCTTTGCTAAGGACTAAGAAACGTAGTAAAATGAGTCCTTCTGTTCCTTCCCTTCTAATGCCTAGCTTGATACGACAAGAGATGTTTCCTTTTTATGAAAGAATTTTATAGTGATATCCCTGGAGATTTAGATCTTCATACTAAAGAAATTTTAATAGAAAAAGCTGAAATAAGTTTGCTGTTAGTACAGTTAGAATTGTGCTCAGTAGTAGTATGGCTGAAATTTTGACGCTATGCTGAATTTTTCGTTTTACCGTTTGAAATTTCAAGTGAGTAGTGAAAAAGAACACCAAATTTTGAAATCAGTAATTTTACATATCCTCCTACTCTGTGATGTAACTGTTAGAGTGTAACGTAAATGAGTTTATGGACAAAAAGGTGATAGAGCTTTGGGCATGTTTTGAATAAGAAGCAGCACTGAATCATCCAAAATAAATTACGTAATCACGAATGCAAGAACAACTTGTTCAGTTCGCGTAGTACACGAAATAACAATTTCTTTCCTAGTTAAGTTCCTGCATTTCATACACACCTAAAACACAGAAGGCTGCATTTATGTAAATTACATTGAGTTAATGCTTAATGAATTGCCAGTATCTGCCAGTTCATTTTAAAGGTGAGAATGCTGTAGGCTGCATATCTTGTAAAAATGAATCATTATTAAATATCAAGCAAATACGTCATTGCTCATCGCTTTTCGTAACTGTCATTGTCTGTACATGTAAGGGTCAAGTTCAACCATCATGAACCGGAAAAAACCCGAAGTAATTTTAAAATAGTATTTCGGCATGAAAAGCAGACAGGGTTTTTGGCTTTATTTTGGATTTTTTTCACCTATCATTTCTCTTTTACACCGTATTGACCCATGTTTTTCCTTGACAACGTTTTATTTTTTCCAATTGTTCATTCATTGTATGTCATTGCAAAGCATGCTTTTGAAGGTCATTTGTCCATAACGATGTGGTTTTAAAAGTGTTTTATTTTCCTTTTTCTTTCTTCCTTTTATGTGGAATGTATATTTCTTGTGAGGTAAGACCCTCAGCACGTGAAAGGAACAGCTTTTTTCTCTTCTAAACCAAAATTGCTTTGTCCTAAATCACTTTAATTTCTACATGGTGTCACACCACCATTTCTTTTCCGTCTGCTTTCTGGCCTATTAGCGCTGCCGTAGGTTTTATTTATAGCTATTGCTTGTAGTTGCAAGAAATCTTTCATTGTGGGCTTAATTTAGAATATGCTAATTGCTTTGCTACTGCCAATTCCTTAAATACTTGATTTGTATGCAGTATCTGTGCTTAAAGAAAAATGCATCAAAATATTGTTAAAAAATACATTCCGAGCCAAAGCCAACAAAGGTGGTTGAGTATGGATTATGTCCTATAAAATAAAATACTGCGTAATAATCCATACTAGGCACATCTGGAAGGACACGCTGGC
Organism: Tauraco erythrolophus; assembly: GCF_009769465.1. Taxonomy (NCBI): domain Eukaryota; kingdom Metazoa; phylum Chordata; class Aves; order Musophagiformes; family Musophagidae; genus Tauraco; species Tauraco erythrolophus. The sequence continues at coordinate 3,745,520 of NC_141469.1, read as the reverse complement.
AATGCCATAAACACAATACTTGTAGTTCTTGCTTTCGGTGCCCTCATTTTACTGGCTTTCATTTAATTGTCTACATATAACATGTAATGTTTGTTAAGCATTAAAAGAACTCAGAAGTTTTCTGCCCAAATTTAGCAAAAGGACCTAGTTTGTTATGAACGGCAGCCTACAAGAATTAATTTATGTTTTCCCATATTTTCCTAAGGGATAACAGTATAAAACAGGCTTCAAAAGCAATGAACTTCTGGGTTTTTTGGCCTTAGGTTTTAGAAAAGTCTCCTCCCCTTTGCTTTCCCTAAATTGACTTCTGAAGTTAACGGAGCGCCCACAATATTGGTGGTAGTGTCAGATCTAAGTCTGGGTTGCTTCAGGTCCTGTAAGCACACTTTGCAACAGGATGTATCCTGTCTCAAAAATACATGGAAAACAATTTATTTCCAATATTAATTTACGTGTTTCTGTAAACAAAAACAGGCAATGGTCCTGTTGCGTAATGCAGGCAAATTTATTTTTGTTCATTTTAGTTGCAAATCATGGGCCTTGTGAGAGTTTTAATGATGGTGTCGGCTCATGTCCATAATTAATAAACTGCATTTGTGGGGGGCTGATATATTAAGGAAATTATAAACATTAACTTGGCTTCACTTTTCAGTTTTTTTTAATGTAAACAACAGCACAAGAACAGACATTAATTATTTCTGCACAGTTTCCAAGGTGATCTTACATTTTCTGTACCCTGAACCAGAGCTAAATGAGCACTTAATGCAGATGTAGCCAGAGAATAAGCCACAAATACAAAAATGAACTTCAAGTTTAAACCACACACTCAATAACTCCAATATCCTCAGGTAGTTGGAGCAACCTTAGGCTTACAAGGTGCATTTGTGGGGGTTTGATTTAGTTTTCAAGAGAAAGGTGCTGGTCATGAAGGGAGGTTTGTCTCCCTTTGATTATGCCAGGTCGTTAGCTGCAGCATTTCCTTTTCAAAAAGGTTTCCAACTTGTACATGAAACAGCATATATAGAAGCACTTTCTTGCAACCTAAGCCACGATATGCTTTCTGATGGGAAGACTGGGTCATAAACAGCAATAAAACCAAAAAAAACGCCAGGCTGGTTTTGTAATTTATTGTTCTTCAAGTCATTGGCAATGAGTCATGAAGCATTTACGCTTTAGTCAGTAGTTGATTTGGATTTGGTAGGTCATCCAGAATGTATTTGTGCTTTAATTCAGAGCTGCCGTCCGCTCGTTTGCACGTTAGCCCTCCAAATTTACTAATTTGGAATGAATTGGCCCCATTTCGGTGCCAGTTTTAAAGGATGGAGTTTAAAGCCTAACACGTGGATGACGTTACGGCAATGAAATTTTGCCCAATAATCCCCATCGCTTTGAAAAAATTTGACGAGTGCGCACCGTGATTCAGAAAATAAGAGGTTTTCATCATCAGAAGTCGAAGCAAAGCCTTCCGTTTGTTTTGTCCTCCAAAACAACACTTTGTTAGCAGATTGTTCTTCCTTTCTTATTTGCCATATCCTGACCTTTCCCGCAAGGCGACTGACGCTGTCGTGGTGGGAAATCCCCAAAGAGCCATTGCCCAGAGGTGCTTTTTTAAAACCCAGTTTACCTTTCATTGGGTGGAATAGGTAGTATTTTACCCCACTGCGTTGTACAGGTACCTTATTGATCTGATATCGGTTACTTTTATGTCATTGTCATATTAATTAACATCATTAAGATGCCAGTGGGCTCTGCAAACACTCAGTCCAAGTCCCTGCCATCAGAACAGCCCTTTTTTCATCATCGCGTCAAACTATCCCCATCAACAATTGTAAATGTATCGCAGTTGGAAAAATGAACATATCCTAAGCTGTTGCTTTTCCACTCGCCCTGCTTCCATTTCCTCTACACCATCCAAGGAGGTCTCTCCTTGTATACCTACAGTTAACCTACAGCTTGAATCAACGGAAAACAGAGATACATGACAATTGGAAGTATTTGTCGTTTCCTAAATATTTCATTTCCTATACTCAGAGCATCAAAAGGAGGAAATAAAAGCTGAAAAAGTATCTGCAGCTGGGAGGCAGTGGGGGTTTGCTGCGCAGCTGGTTGATCTCGGTGGTAACCACCTGGCACTGACATTATTTGTCTCGTTTTACAGCAGCCAAGAGTTTACTGAAAAAACCAGATGGAGTTAAGGTAGGTCCGACACATGCCTTAAAATGTATTTTCTTAGTCACCACCTATCTGTAACTTCTGCCAGTTTTTAGGCCTGATTATTGTTATTTTTTCCCTTTATAGAATGGGTTAATAAGTGCTTCTTGCCACGTATTTGAAGTGATTAAAGTTAGTAAGTGAAGCTTAAAAAACGAAATAAAAGAAATAATTGAAAAACAAGCGTTTTAATAAGCGGAAGATAGAAAACTGCTAGAGAAAATGCTTTTCTTGCTGTTTTCTTGAAGGATGATTGTGTAGTTAATGACTCAATGTTATTAATTAGCTTATAAATACAAATAATGGTTTAGCGGTGAGCATGTTAACTTTTTAGGTAGTAGCATTTATCCGCAGCTCTATTGCCTCTGTGTTTCACTTTGACTTTTTATTAGATTTCATGGAAGACCAAAAGTTGGCTGGTAGGCTTGGCTCCACATGAGGTGTATTCTGCCAGATGTACTCGCTATATTTGGCAGAACTGGAGGGGTTTACTAGCTCAACAAATCAGCTCATCCTGACTAACAGGCCTTGCTAAGAAGGGAGCGTTTTGGCAGCTTTCATACATGATTTAGAGCTCCTAGTCTCATGTGACCAGATCCTGCAGGAGGAGAGATGCTTCAGGAATGAACATTCCGGATAAATACGTTGAAAAACAGACAGGAAATGAAAAAAAAAATATATATATATATCACTCAGCAATGAAAAATATTTTATTTCTTTTCTCAGAGGACTCCTGAAGACTAAAATAAGTGCTTCAAGCTTTCATGATATGATTCAAAAGATATTCTTCTGTGCTCTGTGTGTTTACTCAGAAGTGTGTCTTTGACCTGAATTTTAATTTTCTATTTAATCTTAACTTCTTACTTTAACAAAACATTGTCTACTTAAATACCAGATTCATAGTGTATTTGTTCCTGTTCTCCAACGTATGCACACTTTTGCTATCGAAAAAATCGTGAGAGTGACTTAAAACAAAGTGAGTACACCACGATTTCAATGCTTCTCACTGCCAAGTAGTAGTTATCCTAATTTTATGGAGAAGCACACGCTCAGTACTGTTCTCTCATTCCTATGGAAGACCCTTAACATGATTTTGTTGTGGAATATATAAATTTTGTGTACTCTGTCTGACCAGCTTTTCCTTTTTAAATATCATTCCTCCTACAGGTCTATTATGGTATTTGTTTATATCTCAATTTTGATTATAACATTGGAAACAACTGTTGCCTAAATTTTGCCTAAATTACACTTGCTGGGATTTGATACTTCGGTTTTCAGCACATTTTATGTCTGCTGTTTGTCTGCATGGTCATGTGGAGCAAAGGGAGTAAATTTACATCTGGGGAAGTCAATTTTTGTCATTTCTGTTATTGAGATACTGTATACTCCGTAGCATTTTTCCACCCCTTCCTACAGCTTAAGCTGTCTTTTTCTTAAAAAAAAAAAATAAAAAAGCCAAAGCAGAAATATACTGTACTCCATGCATTGATACTTCAAATCCAACCAGTCACATTTTCTTCTTTTCCTTTCTCTCTGACTGGTCAATTCAGAAAAGGAAGTCCAGTTCGAGTGTTCAGATGATGGTGAGGATCTTTATCGACAGATTTTTTTTTTTTTCTCCTGTGAAACGTTCACACTTAGAAATCAAACAGTTGCATTTAGTTCTGTTGACGTACTGTGAGAAGCTGCAAGACTTTATTGAAGTACAGCCCTGTGAATTTTAAGCTTGCAGTTGCTATATGCCATCCACAGTGAATTGTTCTGCAGTTCTTTCAAGCAAGATTTTTATTTGTTGTTTTGGTTTTTTTTTAACCTGGGTACATACAGGAACAAGTAGATGTAACATTGACCAGTGCAGCTGTCCTTAGTAGATAAAGAGAGTAACAAAATATTAAGCTTATAACAGCCATCTGTTAGTTTTAAAAACCTCCTTATTTTAAAAGCTAATAGTATTAATATCATAAAATGTAACACAAACCACCGTGAAATAGTGTCACTTTAATTGAGCTGCTGTAGACCAAGATTACACCCTAAATGCTCAGGAGTTAAAAAATAAACAATTTCAGAGCCTTGCCACTCTACAGTTTCCCAGCTCACTTCGTTCACAGCTCAAGGCTTTGTCACGACACGTCTCAACTGACGGTCAGCCTCAAGAACTTTCATCCTCCTCAACCTGCTCTACAGTCTTGGGTGCGTTTGGCCTCTAGGATCCCACCCAGCTACTCACTCTGTTCCTGTTTGTTATGGTTTTAAACGTGACTTTTGAGACGTTCGTGATGCTCAGCTGGGATGTCCCAGCCACCTTCTGGTGCTGCCGGTAGAGAGAAGGCAAATATCCTCATCCGTGCCTTTCCCTGGGATGTCCAACTCCTTGAAAAGCAAAAATTCATGGTCAGGTCTGAGCAGTGACAGAGTTATGTAGGTAAATAGTCTGTTCTTTGGGCAAACGGAGAACTTCAGTGGTAGCAGTGTCCAAATGAGAGTCACCAAAAGCTACGGTGAGGATATTTCCAGTATCCCAAACGTGAAATGTGCTTTAATTTTTTGTTACAGAAGTAGCATGTGAAAGACTAAGTCCCATGACAGAGCTTTTGTTTCTTAAAATGTTTTTATGATATACTGAAAAAAAGACCAGTATCATGACTCTACAGTCGTGCCCAGCTGTTTGGAGCGTTCGTGTGTGTCTGTCAGACCGAAGAGAGCGGCTTTTGACAAGCGAGGCATTAGTATAAAAGTTTTTCCTTCTTCACAACAACTAGAAGGTCACCACCCAAGCACAATTCAACTTTTTTAGAAGAGCTGTTTCACGTGAAAATATTTTACTCCTTTTGGAATCATTTCGCTTTTGCTGTTAAAAATACATGGAAAATACACCTTGTGTGTTCGTATATTAACAAAAGCACGTGTGTATGTTCTCTAAGAGAAAGTCTACAGGCTCGTGGCTGTTTTCTTTCTTTTACCAAGTTCTCTTTACACAGAAGAAACAACTGTCTTTTGAATTACGTTATCTCTTTCTGCTTCTACCAAGGAATGCTGTGTTCTCCGTATTTTACCAAGAAGTTTTGAATGTATTTCCTGCAGTTTTCAGCAGTAGCTGTAATGGATATTGTTTATTTTTGTAGGACTTCCACCAAGGGAGTATGGACCCAAGCCTGCTCTCCTTACTCAGGCAAAATTGGAATTGAAATTTGATTAACCTGTTCTCATTATATATTCAACGAGCATTCGTTTGGCTTTACCACTTCATTTTTCCTATTAAGCTACTGCTAAAGAGGACTGTAGGAAATCTGGTGAAATCTTCCTTTCTTCCCTCATGTTTTTGCATTATGTTTATCTGCCTTTTGTTAGGGTCTTTTCATTTGTAGTCTCTTGATGACTACACCGTCATAAAAATAAGAACTTGTAGTTATATGACTTGATACGTGATTTTTCTCTTGTTTTGGGAGATTCCGTATGCCATCAAGCAGCGTTGTATGTCTTCTCACTATTCCACAGTTCTCCTGTAGAGCTTTCATTCACTGAAGTGTTTGAGGTTTTTTTAAGTTTTTTCCTGAGTGAGGAGTTGAGGTTTTGCCCATCTCACAGTCCCATAAATATCAAACGTAGCTGATAGATAAAATACTCGCTAATACTTATGTCTCCCCATGAATGACTTTAGGCACAAAGGTATTTATTCTCTCCCTGTCTTGAGTTCAGACAACCCTGCAACCTACAGTTGTAATTGTGGGTCAATAAGTGAAATTTATTTGACAATAACTAGGCCAAGTCTGGGCATAAACTGAACACTTGGAACTCGATAATGACTCATCTTTTCTCTTATTGACAATTTGTGTAGAAAGACCGTTGTTAAAAAAATAAGTTTCTCATCTTTTTGCTGTAGAACACTGTGAACTTTGATTTTAAATCAAAGAAAAATATTTTTATTCTATATGGAAGAATGATTCCTATCATAAATATTGCTAAATAACATTTAGTGTCGAAATAATGTTCCCTGACATTATCAAACGAGACCGCTTTATATTCTTCGAAGCCGGTTAAATGCTGGTTAAGATCAGGAAGTTTGCAATCTCTAATGAATTAATGCCAATCCCGTTGACATTTCCATAATCTAGACATATCCTAAGTAAGATTCAGTCCAACCGCAGGCATAACTTTCCATTTATGGAAAGGAAGGAACAAGTCAGCTGCTACACCTGTACTAAAGTAAAATAATCCTCAAAAACTGCTGAAGCCATGAAATTCAGTGAATTTCCCCGGCGGTGCGAACTTCGGAAGGCTCGAATTTATTAAAGCCCTTGGCACAGACAAAACATGGATGTCAGCCTGCGCGCCGAGGGGCTGAACGCTTCATCCGAGACGGCAGAGTCATCGGGAAGCTTAAATCAGATGATTCATGCGCAGCTGGGTTTGGTCCACTCTTCTAGGACTTGCTCTTTCTTTGTGCCTTTTCATAGATGTTAATTAGCATATCGCCGTTTCCTGATTGGTTTAGAAAGGCTTTTTCTGTTAGAAGAAAAAATATCAAAATTTCACCCTAAAATTGCTACTGTTCGTTTCTTTAAATGGAAAGTTAATTACAGTTTTTTACAAAAATCCATTAAAACAATTTTAGACTTTTTTTCTTTGTTTTGCACAAAACAAAGTGGTGCAAAGTACTTTATTATGAAGTAATGTGACTAGAAGGTTCAAAAGAATATTTTTTTTTTTTTAATCAAAGTCCTTCTAGACAATATATGTCTGTACACCCAGTTCTGCATGCTGCTTTGGACTGCTCTTGTTAAAATTAGACATGACCAAAATGTATGTAATATTTTATTCCTGATTATTGTTAAAGAAAAACATTACATATTTCAAACTAGTTTTACTATACTTTAATCTTGCTTCTTAGTGCATGTAAAAAAGTGGCTCAGTACATTATGTTTAGTATTTCTGTTCTTTTCATACCACGGTATTGATGAAAGCTCAATCTTAAAAATGGATTTAAAGAATCAGATACCTTTAAACTTATTGCTAAGCAGTTTAATTTGAATTAAAATTTTGAATAAGTAAAAGCCAAAAGTCCTGTGAAGATGTAGTACTGTGCTAAGCATAAGAAATAACATGATGACCTACGTGTATAGTTGGGCAGATACGTACTGATTTGTGGAGTAAGACTACAGATACTATAGTGGGAAACCTTAGACTTGCAGGTTATGGTGCCAAAATCGAAAGGCTGATACACAGTTACTGCAGGATTCTTGAGACTGAAAAAAATCACAGCTGCTAATTATTTTTTACCTAAAATAACACCAAAAAAAAAAAAAAAGCTAAAGGGGCACCAGTCTCTTTCTAGCATCGGTTGTATTTATTCAGATCTGGAATCAGTTATATTTATTCAAATCCGTTCCCAAAAGCCAGTAGAACAAATCTATAGATTTCTGGAGAGCTAGGAATAATCCAGTATTATTTATGGTGATGATAGGTAGTTAAAAATAAAGAACTGGGTGCAATTTTTTGACGTCAAGAAATCGCAATGGCTGTTTAGGACTTCCTTCGAACCCATATTAATTCTTTATTTTTATATGTGATTAGCTGCTACTTAAAGGCTCTCTGTTCTTCTGAGTGTCACAGCTGAAGTCATCTATACCTTACATAGACCTTCGTCTAGTGCCTCTGAAAACCCGTAGCTAGCATGTTTGGAGGAGCTGCAGCCACCCATGGGATCTATTGCTAGCGTTCTTCCAAGTTCATAAGTTCATCTTTCTGTGATTCTTTATTTCCATATCTATACCTAGACATAGATATCTATATCTGCATATAGATACTCTATACAGCGAGATATAGATACGGTGCCTGCCGCGAGTTCTAAGGGCTGTCTGTTTCTATTTTCTGCATACCTACAGATAAACAACAAAACGAACGTGGTAACCAGCCCCAAGGAAAATATTCCTACCCCGGCGCTGGTATACCTGGAATCTTCCTTCTCATGCTATCTTGAAGTTTTTGACTGTTTTCTGTTTGTTCTTCCTTCATTTTTGCTTTTTCATGCGTTTACTCTGTTTGCTTTCTAAAAACAGGTTTCGGGAAACCTTTTTCGTTTGAATTACGCTTTCTTTTTCTTTGTGAGGAAGTCCATTTAGAGCGTGTTTATTAATAGAAAATGTGACATGGAAGCTGGATGCGGTAGAGTCGTAGCCTTTGTAACTGTAGTTGAATTTTTTGCATGCCGTGCCAGAAAGTGAGTAGAGTGCTTTTATGTTGCTCTTAGCTCTTTGCCTGATGACTGTTTAGCATCTTTTTAATGCTAACCTTTTGCACAAAAAAAATAAAAATAAAAGCTCTATTATTTTCTCTGCTTTGTCTCAATATAATATTGATATCAAGGAGAGCTAACAGGATTGTTGCTGGGCTACCATAAAATAGACCTTATTCAGATTTTCGTGCCATGTTTCCTAAAGCTTCAGCAGGACTTTGCAAGTCTTCACTGGGATCGAGAGGCGTCTAGCGCTAAACGTTTTCGCTTGTCTCTCTTACATGGAATTCTGCGGGAGACATTGCTGGTTAATAAGCTCTGCTAGGAACATGTTACTAATTGGCGTTGATGAGTGGTTTTATTACAGTCTTGCTTTTATTAGTAGCTCCTGTTTCTTAGGCATTACATGTATCTCAGGGCTCACAAATATAAATGCCGGTGCGTAAGTACCTGATTTTTGTGAGGCGTTGTCTCCTGTATGCCCTTGTATATAGCTTTGAAAACAGGGATAATTGACATGCATCAGGAGAGATTTTTCCTCTTGGATTTTTTTGTGCGGCTGGCACCGCAGCATGGATCGCTAAGTAATTTCTAAGGACCGGTTAACGGGTTTCACGCGTGAGTATATGGCAGTCTGTTCCCAGACGTAGCCGTGTGCGATAGTCCGTGCTGAAAGCACGCTGGCTACCTGCCGTTTCAAAGATTATTTAATCTTTTTTTTTTTTTTAAGGGAAAGGATTTGGGGAAATTAGGCTTTAAAACGACGCAAAGATGTCTCTCGCTTACTTTTATGCTGCCCTGCCAGGGCAGCAATCGGTAGTTGTCCGCGTCTTCCAAAACACCGTAGTGTTTAGAGGTAAACTCGTCCTCAATCCTTGTTGATTCATCTGTATTTTTATTTGATCGCTTAATACTAATACAAGCAAACACACTTAAAGAAAAGAAGTGATTTCTGGCCGCCTCGTCCGGTCTGGCTCGGACAGGAAAACGCACAAGGCGTTTTGGGATGGCCTCGTGCAAAAGAAAGCCTCTGCAGATCCCCAGAGCTTCAAAGCCCTCTACACGTTGGTCATGAATAAGGTCTCTGCATGCCGCTGCGGTAGGTGAAATGGTCTTTTTTTTGCTGGCTTGCCGTTGAGGAAATCTGCATTAGAGACATCCAGTTTCACCCTCTGGCACCAGTTAACGTTCGTTTTAGCTCTTGTCAGTGTTCCGCGTTTGTGAGCTGGCTCTTCTTGCACTCCCTCACACTAATGAGAATGTATTTACCAATGGGAACTCTTTTTTTTTCTCTTTATTTTGTTCTCGCTCAGGAGCCCCAAACTACAGTAATCCACAACCCTGATGGAAATAAGGTATTCAGAAAGAATCAACTCCATCTTGCTTTTACACACCGCACATTTCATCCACTATTCCACAGTGAAATAGGGCTGTTCCAGGAATTTATCAAGAAAAAAAAAAAAAAATCTCATTCCCACATTTATTACACCTGGTGTGTCTTGAGCTTGTTTTCATCTGTGTTCATCCGCTACCTGCATCCTGCCAATTGCCGGGCTTCCAAAATTCTTGGGGGAGACGGTAGCAATTGCTGGAGTTGAGTACCCCGTGCAGCCAGGCGCGGGAGCGCGATGGCTCCATCGTTTCAGCCAAAAATGCTGCAGCCTAAGCGTAACCAAAGAAGGCTTCTCAGAGCGTGGTGAGATCGTACCAACGAGTTCTGTGTGCGGTTGTCACCTTAGATAAAGATGTCGTTTCAGTTTATCCCATCTGCTGTGTTCTCAGCGTGCTTGTACACCGTGTTGTGACGTGTCTTTTGCACAGGACTTTGGTTTTCTTCCATATAACGTCGCTCAACAGCGTCCAAAAAAAAAAATTTAACATTTCAAGTGACAAAGAGGTCTTTTGATTTTCATACGTTTTCCTCATGCGCTTTTCTTTTTCTTGTGTTTTGTGACGTTTGCGTTTGGCAGCTGATTCCTAAAATGTGTTTTGTTTTGTTTTTTTCATGCATGGACTTGAAAAGGGCCAGGAAATACCATCATTTACATATAACACATGTTCCTAGGTTTCCTGGAAAGAATTCACTCTTCCAACAAAAATTTCACTGTTTACAACATTGACTTAAAGAATTGACATCTCATTTCTCTAGTCTTAACTACTTGTGGTTGTTTCGTATGGGAAGGGTTGAATCTGAGTGAAAAAATAGCGCATGCAGACGTTGCTCAAGCATGGAAGTGCTGATGGTGTGTATTGTGCTTGTATATCCCATTCCTTTATGTACCTCCCATCTGTCAAACATAGAGCTTCTACTTTCGTGTTACTACTTTTTAAACTCCTAGGCAACAAACAGCCTGTGTTTGAACACTAAACTTTTATCACTGAAGTCTGCTAAAGACCAGAAAACCCAGATAAAATATTGGTGTGACTACATCTACTTGACTTTACTATATGCTCCTAGCAAATTAAGACACTCAGTGTCCCAAAAGGTCACAGCAAACCACCTGAACGTGGACAGTTACTCCTAAATTTGTCTGGAAGGCCAATCGTTGTAGTAGGGCAACTGGAGTGGATGCTTCAGTGTTACAGGCTACGTCTGCTGTGTGAGCTTGTGCATGGTGTTTACAACTGGTATTTGTGAGGAGGAGGTTTGTTTGCTTCTAAATCCTTTACTTAATATTTGAAGTGATCGAGCATGATACGTCTGTGTCAAGTGAAACGTCGCTTCACTCCAGCTGGTTCAGGAAAAGCATGGTGACTTGTTTGGTTTTGTTTGTGTGTGAATCAGTTCATGTAGTTTTCTTTATGGATGCGCATACGTTTTGGTTTTTTTAAGGTGTGAGTAATGCATTAACCGTTCTGAACGTTCCATCAGCTCAGCCTTGTGAGGACACAGTAAATAAAGGGCACTGTCAAATTTACCTTTTACTATTTAATTGTAAAATCCTTTAAAGAGTTAAGTACAATGCCAGTCCTATCTTCTGTCTCTCAGATAAAATTAGACCAGTTAATCCTTTTTGCTGTTGAGCTGTGAATTAAAAAAAAAAAAAAATATTGATTCTAATTTTCAAGAAAGTATACAGATTAAAAAAAAAAAAAGTTTAAAAACTGTCCGGCTTTCTAAAACCGTGTACCTATTGGATTTGCCAGTGCCCTGTTGAATTTGCCTGTAATATTTCACATTTCTGGTCATTCATGAAAGACAGAGATACGTATCCTTGCCTTTTTAACAGCGTGGTGGCTTAAGTATAAACTGTCTGATAGATGAGTCATTCCTCTACCTGACTGGTTGGTTGAAGAATATTGCTACAAAGATACTTTAGTTTGTCCAAGTTGTTATCGTGTATTTATCAATTCTCTATCTTATTCAAAACAAGTTTTTGTCACAAAAACAGCGTAAAAATGACAGAATCTGATGCGATGTCTTTAAAATCACTGGGAGGCTTTGTTTTAATATACATTGCGTAAGTCACGTGAGCGGAAAAACGGTTGTGAATTGGAGCATGCAGAAGTCTGCGTGTTTAAAAGTGGGAACGGAATGACTTATTTTGCACAGTTGGTTTAATCACTAAGCTTAAAATGGCAAGCTCTCCTCCTTGGCTGAGGATATTCACAGAACATTTCAGGTGGACTTTGTACAGTTGGATGTTAAAGAAAAAAAAAAAAAAACAACTTTGCTATACATTCCTGTGAAGTAAAAGCATTAGACGACGGGAAATGTATTTCTGTTCCCTACTGCAGGGAATGGCGATGTTTGACATCAGTTTTGGGTGGAAACGTCTTAAGCTGTGTGTGACCATTTGTTTGTGAATTCCATCCCACCCCGCTTCAAGGCTTTGCATGGTGTCTGGAACTAACTGGAGTTTTCAAAGGCACGCAGACGAGGCTGGGCTCGTTTTACACCTGCTTGTGTTTGCTTCTCTACAGGAATCCACAGAGAGCTCCAATACGACCATCGAAGATGAGGATGTGAAAGGTATGATTTTAAGCTCGGAGCATTTAGAGGAGCAGTAACATGAGTTACACCAATGTGTTTCATTAGGTCTTTAAACACGAACTCCTAATGAATCTTAAGAGTAGTATTTTTCCTTGTTTAAAAGAAATTACTTTTATGCTCCTCTTTGTTACTTCTGACATGTTTCAGACTTACCTTTGACTTTTTGTTTCCCAAAACACCATTTGCCGTGATGTTTTGGAAGGGAAGAATATAAAGCTACTGCTTATTAACTAAGATACTAGTTCCAGTAATAATAGTAGTAGATTAAAAATGTGTCAGTGCTTTGTAATTCTTACTTAGTTTATGTACTTTTAGCATGCATTTGTGTTTTCAGTTTGTTTGGGGTTTTTTTTTGGTGTCACCGTTTTAATTTTTATTCTGTTCAGATGCCAGTGTTTTTTTATATTTCTCTTTTGTTCTGTCTGTACACTTATTTTAATCTTCCTTTATTCTTTAAAAAACAAAAATAAATTTATTTTTTTTTTAGAAAATTAGTTCTTTAACTTCACAGATACTGGTTTTGTTTCCATTTTTTTCCCCTCTAAATGTTATACAGTCATGTTACTCGTACTTACTTTAATAACATTGTGTTTTCATAGAATCATAGAATCATAGAATGGTTAGGGCTGGAAGGGACCTTCAAAGGTCATCTAGTCCAACCCCCCTGCAAGGAACAGGGATATCCAAGATATTTTTAAATATCCAAGATATTTTTAAAAATATATTTAAAATATATATATATATATAATATATAATATATATATTTAAAAATATCCAAGATATTTTTAAAACAAAGCGTTTTCCAAAAAAGAGCTTTCAGTTTGTGCGTCTCTGGTTCACAGAAAAATTTTTCAGCCTCAAAAAACAATGTTAAACGTACAGGTGAACCGCAAGCCAGAGATTATAGTAAAGATAAAATGTGGAAAATGAAAAAAAAAAAAAAAGAGAATTCTTAGTGAACCGTTGCAATATGGGGTTTGCTTTATGGTGGAAGTAGTAAAATGGCCAAGGCACTCTTAAAAGCACGTGTTAGCAAAGTTGTGCCCGGAAACACGGACTTGAATCTCCTAAAAGGCTCAGCTAGCCCCTGAAGAGCATGGGAGCAGTTCAGAATTGAGAAGAGATTGAAACATAGAGTGGGTAGAATTGGATCAGAAATACCCAGCGCTTAGTTTGTGACTGGTGGAAGAGATGCTGTGCACGTTTGGTAGAAGTTCCACTAACGGATGGGTAACGTCAAGAGGAAAGCACAGTCCGCGGGTTGCGGCTACACAAGGAGGGCGGTGGGGAAAATGCAGATTTTTTTATGTCATGCTGCATAAGAGATTGGTCAGATGTCTGTACTGTGGCACTTAGCTGAGGCTTGTGGAGAGCGGAGCAATAATTTTCCCTGCTTTTTCGTAGTCGGCGTTTGCTGGGTGGAGAGGAGATTTTCTGGCCGCTGGTAGTGGCAATGCAGCTGTGAATCGTGACTTACAGAACTGTGTGAGCTGGAGTTAGCTCCAGCTGAGTCACAGATGCTGCTTTTTTCTCAGAGTTTCAGGGAATTGTTTCACCTCCACATGAACAGAGTCTTGGGTGCGTTAAGAACCAGCGCCCGCTCGCTGTAAGTAACAACCTGATCATAGTGGTTCGAGTTCATGCAAAGTGGTGGCTTGGAGAACAATTACAGGTATCTGCAGCTGATGCAGATAATAATTTACCTTTATTCATAAAATTTTACATTTCTTCCTTCAAACCGTTATCTGTAGTTTAGCAACTAACCTTGTTAAATGACTAATTTAATTATAGAGCCTCTGCACAGTGATGTAACATGATGTGACAACAGCAGGATTTTTATAAAAATCTGTCTGAAGCTTAGTGTGCAGAATTCCGTCTCAGGACTACCAGTATAAGAAAAACAACAATGAAAATGTTTTGCCTAAGTCTTTTATATGATTGTATAGTACTACGATTAAGAGCAGATTGGATGGCCATGATGGACTTTATTCCCAAAACGGAAAAGAGGTTCTTGCAATAATCGCAGGTCAGAGAGACAAGATGCTGGTCAGCCCCTTCTCTTTGCTGTAGATTCGTGACAGATGTAAAATGTTTAGCAAATGATGTTTTCTGTTATTTGTAGGTTCCTGACTCGTTGCTATGTAATAGTGATACAAAGGGCATAAAGTGGGTGAGGAGCTGAGGCTGTACTCCAGAGATTGTGTTGCTGCGGAAGGAGGAGCAGAAAGACACTGACTGTGCTCGCAGAAGAGGAGGCAGAGCAGTGGTTTTGAATTTGAATGGTTTGGGTTGGAAAGGACCTTCAAGATGATGTAGTTCCAACCTCCTGCCATGGGCAGGGACACCCTCCGCTACACCAGGTTGCTCAAAGCCTCATCCACCCTGGCCTTGAACCCTTCCAGGGATGTGGCATCCACAGCTTCTCTGGGCAACCTGTGCCAGTGCCTCACCACCGTCGGAGGGAAGAAGTTCTTCCTTAGATCTCATCAAAATCTCCCCTCTTTCAGTTTAAAGCCATTGCCCCTTGTCCTGTCACTGCACAGCCTTGTAAAAAGCCCCTCTCCAGCTTTCTTGTAGCCCTTTTAAGTACTGGAAGGCTGCTAGAAGGTCTCTCGGGAACCTTCTCCAGGCTGAACAACCCCAACTCTCTCAGCCTGTTTTCGTAGGAGAGGCGTTCCAGCCCTCGGATCATCTTCATGGCCCTCCTCTGGACCCTCTCCTACAGATCCGTGTCCTTCTGATGTTGATGGCCCCAGAGCTAAACTCAGGACTCCACGTGCTTTGGTGGGTGTGCTGGGTGAAACCACAACAGTGGGAAGGTGGGATGCTTTCTCCCCACGGAGAACAAGTGCTTGAACTGCCAACAGCCGGGATGCTTACGATAACCTCGTACGCTGATGCAGCTCTTTGGGCATCAGATCCGTGGCCTAACGCGCAGCAGCACCGCTGCCCTCTTCACCAGGCACCAGGGGCCCATTATATTCCAGCTTATAGGGATTTCATTTCTGTTTAGTTAAAAAACAAATATAATCTCCCTGTTACTAATTGCTTGCAAGCTTGCTTGGTTTTCACTTTTTAGTATTCCTCTCACACTTCCCAGTCTTTTCCACCAGAGGCGGCTTTTCAGAGTGTTTTATTACAAATTGAAGCCAACCGTACCCCTGGGGTCTCATTTCTAGAGTGATTCAGGGAGTAGGCAGTCCTGCAACCCTGACAGCTGTTATAAGCTCAAGCTTCATGCTTTTAGCAAAGCACTTAGGAAAAACAGGTTTCCCCTGCACCAGACTTGACTTCTGGATGTGGATTTGCTAGGACAACGTAGAGAAAGCCGTTCTCTTGTCGGGAACAGCTCCTGGCTACAGCTGGAGATAAGATACTGATAAGGACGAACGGATTTCAGAGGTGGCAGAGAGAGTTATCTCAGATTACTGACTGTCTGGGTCCTTGTACGTACGCTCAAGATGACGCTCGTCACCAAATCTGAGATCCAGAAGGACTGTTTCCCACCTTAGGCGATAAAAGGACCTTAAAAACCTTCTTGCTTTTCTTCACGGCGTGGAGTACAACATGGGAAGAGGTGAAGGAGAAGGGAAATGGGGATGCTGCTCCGTAACCAAAAAGCAGTATTAGTGTATGTTTTAGGATGTTGCGGTATGACCCGCGCCTCGCAGAGAATGACCCTTCTTTGCAGAGGGCTGCAATCTGTGCACTTTATTCCTCCTCCTCCTGTTCTAACACCGTGCATGGATCGCACAAACAGGGACGAGGTTCCTTCCTTTGTGCAGCCTGAAAGCACTCGGCTCTACGTCAGGTGGTTTTCTTGGGTTTTATTGATTTGACTCTTTCGAGACGTGTGGATCCTGTGAGTCTCTGTGGGATATAATATCTCCAGCACAGTTGTGTTGTGTGTGCAGATTCATCTCTGTACGAAGTATTACGAATGTTAGGATTTGTTAATATAGCAATTAAAACACACAAAAAAAAGTCTTAAATCAGCTATCACAGATGTGTCTCTAGGAACAGATTCTTACCTCGTATCTATCAGGGGGCACATGCAATGTTCTCCCCACATGTCAGGATCTCACCCTGTTGTCACTTTTGAAGACAGGTATTTTAACTTGAAGACAGTAAAATCAGGCTTGCTTTTCATTTGTTATTTATTGAAAGTCTTTGTGTCTGTATGCATTTACATCTTTTAGGACTGGAACATATTTCTTTTCCTAGAAGCAGTGCTTGGCAAACAACAGTGAGCTTTAATAATTCCAGGAATAAGCTCATTCTAGAATTCTAAGTCTGAAATTACTTGAAGCTGTAGTTCAGGTTCCTTGCTAACATAAATTTCTGACATTAACCATTGATCACGGGCTTATCTGCGTGACAGCGATCCCTCTTAAATATAAGGACAGGAGTGGACAGAAAGAACATTCTGAAAACTGGACCATAGGCAATACCTTCTTCTGGGATTGCTTGGGGGTTTTCTCCTTCCTGTAGTAATGAGACTGGAACTTTTTGGCAGCATCTCTTTGAAAGGAGATGGATATTGGGTTTTTTTTCAGTTATGCTGCAGAACACTGTTATTTTTGCCAGCAATGCACACAGACTTCTATAAAGCTGAGTCGTTAAATTTATCACTGTCAGGAAATCTAGATTTCTCATGGTTTGGGTTTGGTTTTTTTTTTGCCCTGGAAATGAATTAATGAAAGCATTAGTAAGAGTGATGACTCCCGATAGGAGAAGTTGCTGAGTTGTGAGGCACTTACAGATCAGGTAAATTCTGGCTGATCTGTGCTGCTTAATACATCCATAAGGTACATTGCTTCAAAACATTAAGCATGCAGGAGACATGTATTCTCATATATTTTGCTAATTTATTTCTTTTTATAACCATTGTTTTTATTTTATTCAACACTAGAAAGAAACCAATTTTAACTAATCCGTTTGGAACATACTTTCCTGAAGGAAAAAACTTCCATTTTTTTAAAAAACTCCTTCAAAACGCTGTATATCTCAGTACTGGATAGAGGGATAAATCTGCGCTGGCATCTGAACAGAGTCATTTACGGCGACAACCTTCACAGCTGTTCTTGGGCACCCGCACTGCTTCCCAAAAGTACCTTGCTAGTGCTGTTTGTGTGCTCAAAGAGTTTTGTAAGTTCTTGTTGCTTGTGATTAAATTATGGTTGTTTTTCTTTTGGCCTTCTCTTTTTCTTCCTTCACATCTGCTTGACCCTCCTACAGCTCTCACAAAGGAGGGTGACATGGAGAGGTTGTGTTCCACCCACCACTCCTCCTCTTCCATTGCTTCTTCATCTCAGTGGTCACCACCCTTGCCGTGCCCCAGCGGCCGCTCCTGCTGCCAGTGCCTGCTGAGGACTCTGATCACACTCTACCTCTTCATCTTTGTTTGTTCATATGTTGTGTTTCTTTCCATCAATTCAGCGGGCAAGTCCACGAAAAATGCAAACTCAGAGAGTCATTCGCTTGAGTCTGAGCTCTCCCGCTCCGCTCCTTCCTCTGTACTGTGTAAGTTGAGAGACTCATCTGTTCGGATGATCTCTTTCATCCCTCCTCCTCGTCCCTCCCCATCATCTGACAGTAGCACAAAAAAGGTCAATCAGATTCCTGGCTGATCTGGGAATGGCCTTTCCTTAGGGTTTACAAAAGTACTGAGTATGGGGGTTTTTTAGATATTTATTTCTCGGCTAGGTTTTAATTGTAAAAAAGCATCATCAGCCGTTACAGCAGTACAAATAGGTGTGTATCTCAGAAAGTTGTATCTTGCAGAGGTAATCTTTGCAGTAGTTTTCAACCTAAAGATAGATTTCGCTCTCACCTCTGGCTTGGATCCTGGATAGCGTTTCCAGATTAATTACCTGTTATGTTGAAGTCTGTCATCAAGTTCCTCTCTTTGGCGTCACTGTTGATAAACCAGCCTTAAAGCTGCTGTGACAGCTGTTAGCTTGCAGCAGTGATTCATGGCAACTGCAAAGTTTCATGCTTTGCTTAGGAGGAGATCTCTGATGATTAGTAACCAACTAACTGTAAAGGAAATCTTCAGAGTGAAGAGACTATGTTTGAGCAGTTCAGATATGAGAGGAAAAAGGCGTTGTGTTGGTAGCTCGTCTGTTGGTAGAACGTAAAAGGCCTGAGTAGATGCATTTCTTGTTTTTAGATGAACTCAGAAGTTCTTCAGAATGGAGGGACCTTGTGAGTTGAAATGGGGTGTGAAATGGGGTGTGACTTGCTCGGAGTGTAGGTTCCGCTTGCCGGATTCTGATCCCACGTCCTGGGTGTGTGAGGGTAGTTGCACTGGTATTAAGAATGGGCTTTTGCACCAGGAAAGGTGTGATCCAGGTGGGATCCTGGAAACACGGGCTGTGGGGTAATTGGCCTGCCTTATTTTAAATTTGAATAGAATTTTTGGTAGGTGCAGTTAATGCAGGTGAGAGAGGAATCGGTCCCTGAGGTGTTGGGCTGTCTCCAGTCATGACTGTTGACAGGTACTGTTGAAAGAGTGGCTTCATTCCAAGGGAGGAGCAGGATGGTATATATCAATATATAGATGACTATATATCGAACCAGAACTGCGAATACCGACAGCGCAAACCACACAGAATCTTCAATTAAGAGAGGCATTAATACGAGAGACATGGACCTGTGTGACATTGAAAGCTGACCCATCAGTAACACATGCCACAAGGCTTTTATTCCATCCACAGCATATATCCCCAGAAAATCTGTTATGTACCCAACATTTTCAGATTTGAATGCTAGCAGCCTCAGCTTTCCTGCTTCGTTGGGTAGTTAATAGTGCTAAGACCACTGTCAATGCTTAAACGTGGATGTTCGTTACTAATTTTGTTGCCAAATTTAGGAGCAGAGGCGCCTCAGGTAATACCACTATCCTTGAAAAAAAGTAGATTATTTTAGTTTCCCTGTGGAAGAGTGTGGTGCAGAAATGTCATAGTATGTATCTACAGAGACATTTCAAGAAAGCGAATAATCTTGTATTTATCCTGTTCGTTCTGTGACTTCAGAAACAAGCACACTTCTTTGCCACTTTGTTCCACAAAATAAACTTCTCAAAAATCCTATTAAAAAAGTGCAGGTAGAATTTGGTTTGAGGAATGCAACAACGATCAAATTAAGGAAACATCAGGTATGAAGCAGGAAAAGTATTAAATGAAACTGTTCTGGTAAAGCTACTTGGTGGAGACATGATAGTACTAGCACGTCTGGTAGTTAGCCTGCTAAATCAGTTTTGTTTAAAAGATTGACAGCTTAGAAATTCAGAATTTGCCAGAACACTCGTAGGCAGAGCAGCAGAAGTTAACCCAGTATCAGAATGTGCACCAAACTTGCTTGTAGTTTTTTATTCTGATGCTTCAAAATAACTTCACCCCAATAATGGGAATATTTAATTTCATTAAAGAACTAAGTTTAGTGACCAAAGAAACTTTAAAGTCCCTATAACCTCACTGTCCTTAGCTTATTTTTAAAAATGTGCGATTCTGGTATAATATGATTTTAGAAACAGCCGTGATAGGCTAAGTTTTATGTAGCTTTACATTTCCTAGGAATTGGCAGTCCCGTGGCCTGAGAAAATTCTGAAAACCAAAAGTAGTTATTGTCTGCCAAGAATGGAATTAATTCAAGTACAATTAAAAGACCTTAAGACATTAGGAACGTGATGGGCTGTTAGGGTAAGAACTGCTGGTGTGGCTGGCAGAAGATGTGTTTGTGCTGACGTGGGTTTGGAGTTTTGTTGGGACAGCTCGAACGATCTTTCAGCAGACCTGATACAGGTTCTAGAGGTCTCTGCAATATTACTGTCAAGATTATTATTACTGTTATTACTATAAAGAGATTATTGGAGTTGTGTATGTTTGGCAGACTTACATCCACCAGAAAAAAAGATAAGTGCTACAAACAGCTATAGTCGTGAGTAACTTAGACTAGCAGTGAGCAATATTAACAAATCAGTGAAAGTTAATACTGCTGAGGCTTTTTTAGTAAAGTACATGGGAGTTACTGGGCTTGCCAGAAGCAATTATATAGGCTCAAGTGATTATAATTCTTAAATTACATCACAGGAGAATTCAAGTCAGTGTTTTCGAAGAGCAAATCTGAGAATTTAGAAGAAAAAGATTGTTTAGTGAAATGAGACTATCAAGTTTAGCATGGGAGGTGATGGTCAGAGGCACGTGCAGTTTATGTCAGAAGTGTCTGGGAAATGAGAAGGGCTCCAAAAATGAGCTGGATGAATACCTGTGCCTGCCAGGCAGTGATTCCGTGACAGCAGAGAGATAAGAAGGTGGGAACCAAAAGAGTCTCCAGTGTTAGCTCTGTGTAGCACGAAACGGAATTCACTCTCTGTTGTTAAGTAGCAATTACTATAATTATTGGTATACATTATAATTATAAACAAGAAAAACATTGATTTCTTAGTTGGTAAACTTGATAGGTTTGAATGTGCTGTCACAGACGTGGGAAAAAGATGATGTAGATGTGACATGTTGAGAAAAGGCAAGTTGAGGAAGGATTGTCATGTAGTTGCAGTAAGTCCTGGAGAATAAAACATCTCCATTCCAGCCCTAAGTGCTTGAGGTATGGAGGAAAATATTTTTTAAAGGTAATGCAATTTTCCTATGACTAAAATAGGCAAGTGCCACAATTCTTAGAATCATTGTTTGGAGTAAAGTACAATCTCATTGTTTTTTTAAGCTTACTTTAAAAGGAAGGAGATGTAAAATTGAGGGTTATTATTGATATTCCATTATAAAACACTGGTGGACAGCAGCAAGATTTCTCTGAATCAGTGGAGTGATGAGGTAGAAGCACAGTTTAAATAAAAATGTGCACAGTGGCAAAGCGTGTTAATGTCTCAGTTATCAAGACTTTAAACATCATTTCTCGAGACAGCAGCCAGATTCTGTGATTAATGTAACATGTTGAGAAACCACAGTGCAGTATCTTGTAAGTGCAGCGACCGCGATGGAGCTTTGTTCTGTGACTTGTCATTAAAAAATAAACATTTGCCAACATTTGCCATGCAGGAAAAATATTACTGTAGTTGTGTGGTATCTCCAAGGAGAGAGCATCTTTAGAAATAATTAATTTCCTAGGAATAAAAAGAAACTATGTAGGGCATACGACAGGTTGCTTAACATCACATTATGATAAAGGTTTAAATAGGAAACACATTGATTTTGTTTGATCGTTTTGGCCACTATAGTGTGGAAAAGCGCTGGGATAATTTTTTCAGATATTTGCCTACGTATCTAATGCATTACATTTTTTTCATTAGGGAAGTAGTAGGCTCACGGGTTTTCAGAAAGGTGAAAGACAGTCGATAGCCTAAAAAACAATTCTGCAAACCATCCACTCATTTCATGATTTGATGAATCAGAGTGAATCCTTGGAATCAGCAGGTGCTAGGAAAGAGATGTTAGATGTAAGATGCCAACTCAGGTGTCTTGGCTCGTATCAAAGTTTAAGGTGAAGCAGTGGGGTGAGAGAGAAGCTCTGATCTTACGTACACTACATTGTGATAAACTCACTGACCAAGAAGTCCCCTGGAGCATGCCTTGTCATCTGAGGATCTAGGGTTTTTTTTTCTGTAGCTCTGAGATTCAATCAGTCATTTATTCATGCAGCACCTTCTTAGATTTTCTTCCCAGAAATTCCTTTCTTGGAATATTTGTGGAAAAAATTGGAAGAGAAATTATCGGCAGAGAATTTTCAAATATTGGTGTGAAGAGAATAGTTTTGAAAAACTTTTTGTGACATTTGTGTATTCCTGTGCTTCTAGGGTAGCGGTCCATGCTGTAAGTTCAAATGACATCTGGTACATCCACGTAGCCAAAGTTTATCATACAGCACAGGATAAAATTTCCGTTTTTTTCCCTCTTTCATTTCAAACTTTGGTTATTTTCAGAGTACAGAAATAACATTAATGGCTCTATGCTTTCCATCTAATTGCTGTTTGTTGGGACGATGTTCAGATTAGGAACGAAGCCAGGTTCCCCCGTACTGTGCCGTTGGATTTTAGAAGACCAGTGGCACCTTGGTAAGGGCTGCAGTGTTCCAAAATGATAGCGTGATGGGTAGAATTTGTCTCCCCGGGTTTATACACCCTCCACAACGTAGCTATCTATATTTGAGCTAGTTGTCTAGCCTCCCTTTAGTCAACGCAAATAGGTCAGATGAGTCAACGCTTGTCTTAAATAGCTATTTTAGGATATGATGAGTCGTGCCCTGAAAGTGCTTATTTCTTTCCCTTGACTGTAAGAGAGGGGAGTTGAGAGAACAAACTCACTTGTCTGTACTTATACGTGTCCCAAACATTGTGACATTAATCCAGGCTGATGTGTACCAAGATACATAGCTAAAAGTACTGAGTTGAAAAGTTCTAATATTTTTTTCCCTGAGAAAACAACATGAGAGCGAGGAAGAAGCAGAATCATTTTACTCATCTTGGAATTCATGTACTAATCTATAAACAGGCTACCTCAATCTTCTGGAAAGGTGCTTTACTGCTTAGCAGGGATTTCATCACTATCTATTCCAAAGCAAACAGTAGTAAGGGGTGTGCAGTGCCCTGATCTGAATGTTGCTTGAAAAATGAGGGTGATTTGTCTTTCCTGTGGACAAAGGGCTGTCTGCCCTGCGCTCATTTGATAAGCTATTTTCTGAAAGACCAAACACATTGGGTTTCTACGTCACTGGTATGGTGGTTGTTCCTAGAGTTATTTTGTGTTAAAAGAAATATGTCAAAGAACAATAAAAAAAGCATATTTCTACTTCGGGAACATCAGTGGCAGTAATTAGTAACCATTCTGGTATAGTAATTACGTAGTCAATCATCTAGAATAAGAGTAGAAAGATACTCCAGTATCTGAATGAAGCATAAGATGGTTTAAATTACTGTTTTCAGAGCAAACACGCTGGTGTCAGTTTTATAAAAATTCACGGGTAATACGGTGGTCAGTGGATTACCAAGGATTCTTTCTTACATTTTAGAAAACATGACGTTTCTCGTATGCGTACTTCTGAAGACTTCTTTTTCACATATCTGTAGCTAATTTTTATTCATAGAATCATAGAATGGTTAGGGCTGGAAGGGACCTTCAAAGGTCATCTAGTCCAACCCCCCTGCAAGGAAAAGGGGGGTTTTCTATTCTACAGCTTCTCTCTGCGATTGAAATACCAAAATATCCATCGTTTCTGTGTGATTCTTGTAGACTGAGTTTACAAACATTGCTTGGGGCTACAGGAAGGGAAGAAAAACCCCGTAGTTCCCTCCTAGAAAAGCAGTTTTTGCTGCTGTTTCGTACAATTTTTTCCCCTGTGATACTTGATTTCACTAGCTGTTGGACTGCACCTTGTAGGTTTAAGGCATTTATAGTGTTAAATGCTTTTTGAGTAAATGGTATTCTTACTTATTTTGTGTTCTTTAGATATTAGTGTTAATGGTGGCGTTGAATTATAAAATATTATCCCCACCCTGTAGCTAACTGGGGAAAAGCAGTAGTGAAATACAGCTAGAGGTTATTAACTCGTGTAAAGTTAACATATGTACTACAGCAGCGCCGCAGGAATAATTTTAGCCAGTGTTAGAAAATGTTCTGGTTTGTTCTTTTCTCCTTATTTGGTCTTTTTATAGCTCTTCTTCATCATATTGTTACTGGAACTGCCTTTGTATTAGTCATACACCAGCTCACTTGCAGGGGTCGTATTTTTTCGACCTGCTAATATCGTACTACCTTAACTCACTGTCCCGGCAGGGCTGAAGGTTATATTTGAAGAGTAGGACCATGGTGTTTTCTTCCATGGATTTACTTCACCCATATTCTGAGCAAAGAATGTAAAAGCTGCCGTCTTTTCCACAGGAGTTTACCATTTTATGCTAGATTTCTGTCGCCCTCTCTGCGTTTTTTTCCATTATGAGTTTTTCCAAAAAATGGCTCAGCACCTTTGACTTCTTTCAACAATGTTCTTCCCTCACACTTCAGGTATTTTAAAAACACTAAATATATTTTTGCTTGGTAATCCTTTGCTTACAGAGATTATATCATTTTGTGCCAGAGAAAGCCATTGCCATATTCTAAGACAGTAGAGACGGGTCAGGATTTAATTTTTCAATTGAAAAAGTAGAAAAAGTAGCTGAACCAGTTTTATCAGAATCGCATTAAAACTTTTGAGTTTTACTCCTGTATCTTAAAAGTGGCTTTGTCATTTATCAGACAAACTCTTACATGCCATAAGACTAGATGTAGTCCTTGCACTCTGAACACTTAATGATATTTTAAAGGGAGAGAACACGACAGCCGTAATAGACATAGCTCATAATGCCAAAGAAACTGCGTGTTTGGGTTCAGTTTGATCATCTCATCGCGCTGTGAGAGAGCGTATGGACGGATCTGTGGCTGGCTTTAACCAAAGCTGAAGCACGTTATTTAGGAAGTCCTTACTGCACATCAAATAAAAAGTATAACAGCATAAAATTGCCACTGTACGTCAAACACCATCGTTCTCCTAGAATTCAATCCAAGCAAAGTTTCTATTGGATAAAAAAAAAAAAAAAAATCAAATTAAAATGGTGATTGTAAGTGGCAGGTGGAAACTGGTCAGATGCCTCTTCCCTAATGCCTCGTGTGTTCGCTTGTTCTCCTTGTGTGGTTTGTAATGTCTGTTTAGATGGAAAAAGCAATGGGAGGTTTGGAAGACCGTATGTTTCGTGGAGTCCATCAAATTCTTAATGAAAATTTGCTAATTTTCTTACCACTTCAATAAGTGGCAATTATTTCTGTCAGATGATGCCTGCAATAGCAGGACCCTGTTCCTACCAGCATCCATTTCACCTTAGTTCTCCTTCGATGCCCTCCCTATTTCTTCCTTCGCACCAAGGGAAAGCGCAAGTTACCTGACTTGATTCACGTGGCCTCCAAGTCATGTCTGCGTTTTCCTTGTCGCTGCTTTCCTGTCTCCTCCTTCCCTGACTCCTTTTCCTTCCTCCCAGGCTCAACCTCTGCTTCTGAGACAATGTATTTATAGGCTGGAATAATTTTGGTCTGTATTTGTGCTCTGTCTCCGTGCACCCACGCACATCCCTATGCAGAAAGTACAAAATGCAAAGATAAAAAATATACCCAAAAATGATTAGTAGGAGGATTGTGTGAAATGACGGTGGCTACTGAGATTTTTAATTATTCTTTGGCATTTGATGTTACTGAATATTTCATACTGCCTTGTTCTTGACCGTCTTTTTTTTTCTAACGCTCGCTCTTGCTCTCAAACGAGTAAGGTCTGAGAACGAGGTGGGGACTTGCACGCAGGATAAATAATTTCTGGGACTCCGGCTTCTAAATTACGCTTCACCTCTCTCTTTGGCTCTTAGTTGCTTTCTGCCGATGAGGTTGTGTATCAGATCACTAAATAGGAAGAAACCTGATTTTCTAACATGCATGTATTATTTTTGCTCATATACGGTTTCACATGGCACTCGTAATTTTGTAGAAAAATTGAGAAATGAGTTGGAAGGCAGATGACTTGGCAACATCTTTGTGTTCTTGACGCATCATGACCTGTGAAGTCCTTTCACAAGTACTGGAAGAGCTGACGCTAGTGCTGGAGTTAGATGGTGATCAATTTGAGCCAGTGACACTGCCTTAATCTCCTTTACTTAACTTTGGTGGCCTGTAGAGCTTCCTGATGGATGTGTTTGATGTTCCATGGACAGGTCAGCAGGCACAGCTCTACTAGACGTTGATACTGCCCAGAGAAACTTTGCTGGAACCATAGTCTGTAATATTAGGTGGTTCCTATCAGAAAGCTTCATGAAAACACATGTTCCACTGCAATTTCCTTTTGGAAGAACAGGAAAAAGAGCAATTTGGCAATACGGTTCAGTTTCTCCCTTCTGGGGTTGATGTTGAATTATGTCTTGTAATGTAGCACAACATCAAAGGTATGATTGAAGTGCAACATTTTGATCGACCCAAAACAATGTTTGTAAATGTTGGCAAAAATTTCCATTCTCATTCAGATTGAAATCAAGTCTCAAAATCTCAAAGATTCTCAGAGTGAAACTTCTGTCGTTCACGTTCCTTTAACTCCTTCTATGGAAGGCACGAACAGATGCCAGTGAGTCAGGTTCCCATCCGGCTTCAGTTGCACACCGTTCATTTAAAACAAACCAAAACACCTTGATAAGCCTCTGGGCTTGGATCACAGGATGTTGTCTAACAGAATATGTTCACATACTCACTGTTGTTGGTTGTTCCCCATCAGACTACGTGTAACACGTAAGTTAACCGTGGGCCTCTCATGGTAAAACTTGGAAAATAAGTGGCTGATGTTAGTGAAAAAGGGAAAATTGCCAATTGTCTCTGGCCAAGTGAAAGTAAAATTACGTGGCCGTGTGGTTTTATGTCTCTTGCCTATGGAAGCTACAGTACCTTTGTAGATGTTTTAATTGCTGACATGGTATCCAATAACCTGATCTCATGATTATGTAGCAGCTCATCAGAAATTTTTACCTTGTTTTCCACTGTCTGATTTAACAGTCTGTAATTTCCCACTCTCTGATTGGAATGTGTTCCCAGGTTATTTAATCAAATCATTTAGGTATATCTATATGAGATGTTGCACGCAAAACTTGGGATTTCCTCACGACGTGAAGTCTGTGTATTGTGGATTTCTTTTTGCCAGCCTTTTCTAGCACTGCACTGTTAAATTTTACTCAACCGTCCTACCACTTGGCTCGTGCTGACGATGTCCACAGTTTGCTCTATGTTGTTTAAACATAGGACAATGGAGCCATTGCTGGTCTGCAGTCAAAGCATCTCTTCGTTACCCTCCTTTGTTTTTTCCCCAGTCTTTGTGAAAAATAAGGTAATTCAGTCGTGAATTATTCTTGCCCATCAAGCTATCTGCTGGTCAAGAGCTACTCACAGAAAGCCTAGCTAGATGTTTATAGACACTTTTTTCTCTGTCACTTCTTCCCTGATGGTTTCTTTTTGGTGCTTTTAAGTAAATAGGATTTTTTTTTTCCCAATTTTTTTCAATTTATAAATAAAAACATTCTTTAACACCACCATGCCAACTTTTGCCATACAGCATTGGAGACTTGCATTCTGCCCACGCTCGCCAGCATCATCACCTTGAAGAACATGAGCTCTCTCAGTACTTCAGTTTTAACATTCCAAGCATATTTGCACATGTGCACGTGTGTTAGTAGCCCAGTCCATGTGTAGGAAGGAGTGTGCAGGAGAATTACAACTGTTGCTTGCACGAGAGAGCTACCACAGCCTGGTTGCCCATGTTTCTTTTTATTTCAAGCTTGGTCTTCCAAATCGATTTTCTGAGGTTTAATAAGGAGTTGAACGTAAGTTAGATCTTTGCGAACGTACCAGTAAAATCTCTCTCCTGGCCTGTTTAGCATTAAACTCACAAAAATCTGTATTGGAGAGCAGTGCCACTCTGGTTGAACTTGATCCGTCTAAGGTTGAGCTTTACCAAACGATAAATGTACAGTACGAAAATACAAACGTCTGTTCCTCAAACCCCAAGTTTTTAGAAGTAGAAGTCTGTTTTCAAAGTGAAGTCAGTAAGATTTTTTCCATCTTGGTAAAGTCTCTTACACTTTGCCTCCTAGACTAACTGGTATTAGCAATAACCGTACCAAAGTGCAGGAATTTGTTTACTCTGCACCGTTCTGGTGTAACTCCTATCAGCGTTAACAAATACTGAACTGTGAGCTTGCTTCTTGACTGATAGATAAAGGAGAAACTATTTCACCTACTTTTGCCTTTGAAGCATACGCAAACACTGCTTGAGTTTGAATATTCTTTGTAGAAACACATACTCTGCTTGTCTTCTGTTGCTATTTAGCATTTATTATTGTTAGCAGATGTATTGTAATATCGCCGAATGATCTAATTGAGGTTTATTGTAATAGAGATTTTGAAAAAAACAAACATTCTGCAAGCAAAGGTCAGAGCTGAAAGACGCTGTGTTGTAATTAGAGCTGTGTGGATGTCTATGTACCATATGTGATCGATGAGCTTTGCTCCAGAGGGTCTTGACTGTAGGCATAAGGCCTCAATTCCTCTTTACTTAAACGTGCTTGTTTGGCCAAAGTGAACACCAAGGGTTACAAAGGTTCTTGAACATCACCATTAGACACTTAAAAGATAAAGGCTTCGTGTGTACGTGAAACATGAGAGCGTCGCTTGTAAAACAATCATCAGTCTCCTTTAATTTGAAGTTCAGAGTTGGGATTTGGGTTCGTTTTGCTTTTTAAAGACCACATCCTTCAGTGGAGGGAAGATGATTGGAAGCGTGGTAGGAGAGTGGATTGATCTGGACACGTGTTTAATTTCCTCGTGAATACAGGAGCACACTGAAGCCAAACCAGTGCAAAGCAGCAATATAACATCGTGTCCTCTGGTCGTAGAAAAGGACGAGAAATGGCTGTTGCCCCAGCCGAGGAATGACAGAATACTGTCACCGTCCACTTCGCCCTCCGTGTTAAAGAGCTGTGTTTGTATCTCTCCCTAGCTCGTAAGCAGGAGATTATCAAGGTTACCGAGCAGTTGATTGAAGCTATCAACAACGGGGACTTCGAAGCTTACACGTAAGTTCTCTTGTTTCGGAGAGAGTGGGGAGAGTTGGTGTATTTATGCGCCACTGTACACGTGAATGTGCATTTTTATGTACGAGCGTGTGTGTTCGTGTTCATGTATTCTTGAAGTTCATTCTCAGATGCCCTTAAGAAACACCACATGTGTTCCTTAACTGCTTTGCCTCGGCTTTACACGAGCCTGGTTGCCAATTCCAGGGGAGCTGCTAGTGTAAAGCCAACGTTCTACTCTGCCGAGACCGGATCATAATCCTGATGCAAAATCTGCAGTGGTCTGTCTTGGTGTACGAAAGTAAAATCCTGTTTGTGATTTAGAATCCAGAAAACACAATAGAATCCTCTTCTAGCAGAAAAAATTTGTTGTATGTAGAGATTGATATCAGCTGGAGTCCTATTTTTACTTGAGAATGTGGAAGACCACGTGGAATTTTGGTTCCACCAGCCTCTACTGAGCCCTGGGCAAGAATTTGCTGGGGGAAAGCGGACCAATTTCTCTCGACTTTTCTTTGCAAAGACACAATTCCATCACTGCTTCTCTTCTTTTCCTACCTCAAAAAAAAAAAAAGTAGAGGAAAGCCCTTCTCAGCATTTCTTTTGGTCTCCTGTGTTTCTCTGGGTGGATTCTGTCCTGTTGCAGTACAAGCCTCACACCACTTGTCCCATTAAAAACTTGCCAGCACTAAACTTTAGTTTGGTACGGTCATGTTAAAACCTTTGTTGTACATATGTC
This sequence comes from Tauraco erythrolophus, assembly GCF_009769465.1. Classification (NCBI taxonomy): domain Eukaryota; kingdom Metazoa; phylum Chordata; class Aves; order Musophagiformes; family Musophagidae; genus Tauraco; species Tauraco erythrolophus. The sequence continues at coordinate 3,715,708 of NC_141469.1, read as the reverse complement.
AAGTGGAAACTTACTCCAAATTCTTGTCTACATTTTGTCAGTTAAAAAAAAACCTACATTAAATCTTGCTTAAATAATGATGTGAGACATGAAAAAAAAAATCCTTTGAATTGCAGGGAAGCAGTTTTCAGAGTCACAAGTAAAAATTCCTACTTGTAATACCATTGACTTATGGGGCCTTCTTTGGCAGTCTTCTTTTTGGTCAAAAGATGCTTCATGTGAAATCTAGTCCACCTCAAGTAAGCTGCCAAATTTACTGATTTAGGTGACACCAGAACTCCATTATTTCTCCCCGTTTAAGTTCTGTTCTTTTTCAGGGTGATGGCACAGGTAAGTAATGCATGCGATGGGAATAAAGGAAACATTTTAAAAGTAATCTCTCCAAAGTTGTGTTGCATGACTGCATTTGTTTATTACAGAATTTCCTCTTTTCCACAGAAAAATCTGTGATCCAGGCCTTACATCTTTTGAACCTGAAGCTTTGGGTAATCTAGTAGAAGGGATGGACTTTCACCGCTTTTACTTTGAAAATGGTAAACATTCCTTTTCCATTTCCATCTGTCTTCACCTGGTCCTTGCGATTGTGTTTCTTGGGTCTAATTAGCATTTTGGTTTGGGAGTGATTTGATTTGGGCAGGGGGAGTAGTGTCTTTTTTTTTCAGAGTTCTGCTATACGTCCAACTCGGATAGCAGAGGAAAGTTTCAGGTATTTGGAAAGAGAAAGTCGGGATGTATAAAAAAAAAAAGCACACAAACCATAGATAAGAAATTCTCATACATTTTTATTTTTTTGTGTGTTGGGGAAAAGAGAAAATGATGCTATGAGTATACTTAAAAGAAAGGTCACTAGATGGGGTGATTACAGTGATTGCAACTAAGAGTCAGCAATTCCAGTGAGTACGTGGTGTACTGGGCAAGACCTTGCAGTCGCTCAGTTTGTGCTGCTGAGCATCTGATCAACTGTCTTTTCTGTAGTGGGGACATGTGTGGGTGTCTACATATGTGAAAACATCAATATATATAATACATATATTACAATTATGTCAGCTGTAAGAAGGAAAGATTGTCCATAGAGTGGATTTAATAAAGTTCTGGAGCATCATGTAGTGTAGGTAACCATTGTAGAGCAGACTTGGCTCGAAATAAAATACTGTAAGTGAACAGATCACCTTATCCAGTAATTTCCAAGAAATGTCTGAGCATAAAATGGGATTATCATCTTCCTAAATTCATCTCCAAAACAGCATCCTCCATACTTTTTCCTAGAAATGTTCCCTTTCATTGCCACTCCTTTTTAGTTTTCATAGATATCAGCGCTTAGTACAATACATCACAAGAATGAGTTAAAAGCTGAGTTATTTCAACTGAAAATATTAAGTACAAATGTCATTAGACATTAGACACAGCAGCAAAACTAAAATATTGGGAAGACTCAGTCGAGAAAGTCAAAATGGTGGCCCCGCTTCGATTTAATCCATGTATGTACAAGGATTAGGTAATATGTACTGTTAAACATTTGATTGATTTCCTTATAGGAAATGGGAAAACATACTTTATGCTGTGACTGCGCTCGGTTCTACAACGTTCTTGAGCAAGTTGCCTGTCATGATTATCAGTAAACATGAACTATTTCTTTGCATCTGCTGAGCTCGAGATTTTTGTTTTGTAAAACGGGTGGAGAAGCGTTATTTTGGCTCACTCAGAGAAAACGTGATTTATCTTCTCTGTGTGTGTGTGTTTGTTTCCTAGCTTTATCCAAAAGTAACAAGCCGATCCACACCATTATCCTCAATCCTCACGTCCACCTTGTGGGCGACGATGCCGCCTGCATTGCGTACATCCGGCTGACGCAGTACATGGATGGGAGCGGGATGCCAAAGACTATGCAGTCCGAGGAAACGCGGGTCTGGCACCGTCGTGACGGGAAGTGGCAGAACGTTCATTTTCACCGCTCAGGGTCACCAACAGTACCTATCAAGTAAGAAAAACGATTCAGACCACGAGCTTAAACTATTTAGATCAGACCACATAGTCTAACAGCTGCTTTTGGCCTTAAAAACGGTGAAACCGTCCCCTCGATAATGTCATTTCTTGTGGTCACTAATACAGTGTGTATGATATTCAGTATGGGTGCAAATATTTTTTAAATAATGCTTTTTTGTTGTTGTTGTTTTCAACTGTAATGCCCACTGATCCAACTCAGTCCCTGAACTGACGGCTTGAAGAGCAGAAAAATGGTTTAATGTAGATAAGGCTTGATACAAGTCGCACAAAATAGGATTGGAAAACCTGAAGAAGAATTTCAGGAAAACCTGGAAAAATAAAATGCAGTAGGATGCGTGAAGTTGTTAGAGCTGACCGGAAAGTTCCAAGGAAGAAAAGTATTACTGTTCTGAAAAACTTAATTTTGAGTAATATTTGTTGTGATTTCCAGCCACCTCTCCTTACTCAGGCCTAGTTATGTTGGCTGCAAGTTGATTTTGAGCCAGTTTACCTATTTCACTTATAAATTAAGTCATACAAGTACCTATCATGTTGTTATCTCCTTTCCCACGCTCTCTTTGCTTAACTGCTGAATAGTCATCGTCTTATAGCTATGTCATCTGTGTGGGTAAGCCTCAGATCCTCCCGTTGTCATCACTTTCCTCTTCCGTTCATTGGGCTCTCTGCATCACCACTCCTCCCCTCGGAGTCACTCCGTGGCTCGACGCGTGCAACCCCGAATTCCTTGAGCCAGATTTTCAGCAGCGTAAATTACAGCGCGCTCGTAGTTGCGATAACGAGATAAAGAGCCGCAGCTTCCTCAAGAGGTTTCGCTCAAGTCTTTTGGTTTTCTTCTGCTTGCAGCCTTGGCCAATGCTGCCGTGTCCCTCGGAGCCCAACCTCACCGGCTTCTGGCTGAGGTTAGACTGTTTCCAACTTAGGCAGCACTGGTAGAGGCCTTGGTTTGCTCCGGTGCAATCCCTCTGTATAGGACATCGTTCCATTCGTGTGAGGGGTCTTAACATGGATAGCGGCTGAATTTCCTGGCATGGACAACAAAAGCCTAAATTTCATCCTTGGAACTTCATCATGGCCCATATTTTATTTCTCGCAACGTTCTTCTCCCATACGAAATAATACTTGATGAAGTAAGGAACATGATAGAATGAAGCATTAAACTTAAGTGGGATGAATTTTTTATTTTTTTTATTTATTTAGGAAAAAAGCATCTCGATTACCTAGTGGTAACTATCGCATTTTATTTTAAAATGTGAAACCAGTGGGAGCAGGAATGACATCGTCCTTTGTTTCCTACATTCCAGCCGCATTGTCAGTGTTTAAACAGATAATACTGAAAGAGCAGTTACATTTTCTTGAAATGCAGTTATGTAAATGTTTGATGTTTTCCTAGAGGAGTGTTTTGTCAAGAGATCTGACCTTGGTATGTGTAGAGCCAAAAAAGTATAAATGAAACAGGTTCACCTACACCTTGGACAGTAAGTGTTCGTTGCAGAATGACAGGAATTGGACTAGAGAATTATTTAATCTTTTCCTTTGTTTTTTTTCCCCTCTGTTTTTTGAGAAGGGGTTGGGGGAGGGTGTCAGGTTTTTTCTAACTTAACTGTGTTTATAGGAAACAATCCTAAAGAGAAAAGACAATTTATGACACTCAGACACCAACACCAGAAGGCAACAAAATAGCTGTCTCACTACTGTTTTCATGGAAGATGATAGAATTTGCCCAACAATTCCTGTAATAATTCTTTCAGTAATACTTTACTTTATAGAGATATACTGAATAGCTTCTGCAGCTGCTGCTTTTTGAGGTCCAGTGTTGTAATAGGAGCTTCCATACTTGTTTCGTGTGTCGTGTACACAAGTGATGGGCTGCTGCATGCTGTGACACATACTGATCCTACGAACACTGGCCAGAGGTAGTTTTTCTGGAATATAAAGGGCATGTGCTGCCTGCCCCAGAGCAACTCCTGGCCCTTCAGACCGCATGTCTCAAGGGAATGTAGTCATAGAATCATAGGGTTGGAAGGGACTTTAAAGATTATCTCATTCCAACCCCCCTGCTATGGGCAGGGACACCTTCCACTACACCAGGTTGTTCAAAGCCCCATCCAAGCTGGCCTTGAGCACATCCAGGGATGGGGCAGCCACAGCTTCTCTGGACAGTCGTACTTACAGATCTGAGATTTGCCCCTCAGAAGCAGCACCAATACTTAGGGCTTGTGTAAAGTCAGTTCTTTACGGCTGCCCATGCTCTCTAATAAAGATAAGGATTTCTGGGACTGCTAAGGATGAACGGAGAAGAAGCTGAGAGATAATTTTTTTGAGACTGCAGTTGTGTGTCTATGCCAGTGGGTGTTCTGAGCCTATGGGGTCAGACAGAGGAGATTTCAGGATTGCGCAAGGGCATCCAAGCTGGAAAAGTCACAGAGGAGGAGTAGCGGCTCAGAGCCTTAGAGCACGGCTAAGGCTTAAGGAGAGATGCTCCAAGATTGCAACGTCGCCCTGGATGTGTAGCCCCTATGTAGCACTGGCAACAGTATCACATAAATCCCTTACCTAACCCTCATCTTGAATTCAGAGGGGTTTTTTGGACTTGCTCGTTTCACTGTTCTAAAATACCATTGGTCCCATAGTTGGGAACTTTACTTTCCAGTCTACGTTTTGGTTGTGTTCAGTGTATCCTTCATTATTCTTATTTCGTCATCGTTCGCCTATACTGGGGAGAGATAATGAGCTGTTGTATGTGAAGGCTGGTTAGATCACTTCCCACCTTCTATTTTTGTAGGGTAAATAAACAATGCTGACTTGTTTGGCTTTTTTTGACACGATCTCCATTTCCCTGGCTACCTCAATAGCTCTTCGCTGTCTTTACTAGTTTGAGGTTTGTCTTTCATTAGCTTGGGTTCTTCTAAAATACCGTGTACGTATTTGTGGTCAAGGGCTTTATTTAACATCATCATGTCTTTCTTTTCCCTGTTGACAATGCCACACCTGCAATGTTCTGGCATGATTTTCTCACTGTTGTCGTCTACGTCGCATCAGCAGATGGTCTCAGCCAGCCATGTATTTATCCTCAACTGTCATCTCCAGCCAAGGAGCAGACAGCAACTTTTGCTGAGCAGCGCAGCTTTGCACTTCCTAATTAGTACATGTAACATTTCTGGATTACCCAGCCCTCGAGGTTATTTGATTCTTCTTGCACAACACTTCTCTCCTCCTTTGTATTCATAGTGCCTTCCACCTAGGTGTAAGTGTACTACGTGAGAGCAGTCCTTCTGCTTGCGCTCAGGTCCTTGGCAGAGACTAGCAAGTCTCCTCCAGGCTGATAGGTCCTCTTTCAGCCCAAACCTTGTCATTTTTCTTTTAGTTATTTTACATTTTCTTTCTTTAATCCACATCTTCTCAAGGACAACTGGTAGATTCCCATGTAGCTCCATGCCAGAAGTCACCTTCTATAACCCATCCTGACCATCTTCTAGGCTCTTTGAACTTCACATTTCCTTTTCCCAGTCAGAGCGGCAGCATACCAATAACTCCATTTAGGAAAACTACAGAAAAAAAAAAAACAAAACACTATCCTAGATGATCCTTCCTTTCTTTTCTCATATTTGAAATTTCTACAGCCTACAGCTATTTATTTAATTATTACCAACACACAATAGTTAATAATAGTACTTCCATGATAAAAAAATACCTTACACACAATGTCCGAAGAAGAATTTCGAATCTAATAAACCGGCAAAAGCAATTACAGCTGTGACCTGCTTTTGCAAACGAGCATCCTAGATGTCAAAGCAGTTGCTGTGCGAGCACAGTAAGTTTTCAGGACTACAGGAAGGAGTGTGCATAAACCTAAGGACAGATCTGAGGTCTTCGGTAGCTGTAGGTACATGGAAATGTTTCCTTAAGGCAGGTAATTTATTTGGTAAAGAATATGAGCACAAAACGTATATTTGGTTTATAATAAATGTTATTTGTAGTTTTTGTGCTAAGTCAGACAAGACAAACTTTGGTTTCTGTCTTGTCTGTTGTTTTTCTCTGAGTGATGTGACCGATGGTAGGAAATTTTTCTGGTTATCCCATCTTCTTAAGAGCTTGTGCTCACGTGTTTCTGCAGAACCGTGTCCACAGAGCGTGGACCTGCACGACACGGGCAGGCAAAGGGCTATTGAACCTAAAACTGACTCCCAAACCTAAATTCAGACCTGAGGCTCCCAGGGTTGTATTCCCTCACTTATCACACCTTACACCTTCTTATACTTTCATGAGTTAAGTACCAAACAGCTGGGAGACTTCAGTAAAGAGTTTGTTCTGTGTTTGTACAGCGCCTAGCACAGCGGGATCCCCACCACGACTTCGGGCCCTAGATGCTACGGTAATACAAGTGATATTATAAGCTGAGTTAGTTAACTACTTGCTTACACATTCCTTTTCTTTCATTTTCTCTTCACGTACGGCTTTGGCATGTCTTGCATGTAAATGACATCTGGTTCTTCCTTCTTACTTGATTTGATTTTTATACGAGAATCTCAGTCCGTGGCAGCGTCCGTAACGTACGTGCTGGGGAAATAAGTTAAACTCAGAGGTTCCTGTCGGAATTCTGCCCTCCCTCCTTTAAGAAAAGCAGTTAAGACACCTTGGCTTCCTGCTTCAGTTTCCTTTTTCATTTTAACAGCCTCTCTGGCATGTTGTAGAGATGGAAAATGTCTGTAAGGTGGTTTGAAAAATAAAAGAATGCTTTGCCTGAGCCTTTGGGGTTTGTTTTTTTGTTCCCCTGGATTTTCTTCACGATATTGTGTTAAATGATCTTGATAAGATTTTGTTTTTTAATAGTACTGGCTAACACTTGAGCATGTATTGTTATCTGGTGGTGATGTTACTGCAGTAATGGCAACCTGTTGTTTTCTTTTTTCTCCTTCCTCCTAGCTAAAAATATCGGCGGTGCCGCTCTTGCGTTTTCTGTACCCAACGCACCCGGTTGATTACCACCTTGGCCATCCCGTTCTCTTCATGCATGTTTCTGAGTGCATGAAGTTGTGAAGGTTCTTCATGTAACACGTTTGTGATGCGCCATGTCGCTGTATATTCCATCCGTACACTGTTAAACATTTCAAATGAAGGTGATGTTCCATGCAAATAGAGGATAACGAGGCATAAAAGACACAAAAAAAAAAAAAATATTTGATGGACAGCAGTAGATACAGAACACATTTGTCACTTCCTCCATTTACGCCAAGTTTTGACAGACAACTTTAAAAACTATCTTGTTTACTAAAAAAAAAAAAAAAAGAAAAAAGATAAAAAAGAAAAAGTACATTTGACCCTCTTTTTTTTAAGAACTGGTTTTTGACTCCCCGTTTTCTGCCCCGCTCCCCGAGTCCCAGGATTTTGCTTTGGTTCTGGTAGGAATGGTTAGGATTTCCGCTGGCAGCTCCGTTACTGTAAAACAGATTTTTATTACAGCACGTAGATGGACGAAATCGCTGATAAATGTGGAAGTGATAATATCTTGGCTTTGTACCAGCTGAAGCCTCTTTGGTTTATTAGTCTCTGTAAACTGGAAAAATCTCCTCATTTGCTGGCTTGGTCACTTCAGAATTAACTGTCAATATTCTGGTGAGCCAGCAGCTTCTTTTTTTTTGCTTTTGAGTCTTTCCCTTTTGCTTTCTTACTACGCTAATTGAAAATTTCTATTGGATGATTAAGCAAAATTAAAAATCGTAGGGAACGAAGTAATGATCGAGGGGCGTTTTTTGAGGATTGAAACGGAAGAACAGAGAAAGACAGATTTTTATCGCTTTTAGGGTGCACTGTAAATTTTTTAAGGAGGCTTTAAAATACCTGCAATTTCGGTTAAGCTATAGATGGGTTGTGTGGTTCATATCCTCGAGAAATATTAGGCCTTAAAAGCTTAGTACGGAGAGTTTACTTACTTTACACTGTTGCTGTCGCTTCTCTGGAAACGTGTTACGGATACACCAGTTTTCTAATACGACTCTTAACGCTTCACCGCGGATTTTTTCGCCCCCTCTTCCCTTTCAATCCGCTCTCGCTTTCGGAACATCCTCACGCAGCGGATGGTTACGGAGGACAACCGCCTTGGCAGCGTGACCGACTCCCTTCGGCCCCGATCCGTCGCCGCGAAGGTCCATACGCTGCGCGGGGAACGCTCACGGCGTCGGGTCGGGACAGAGGCTTTGTAACAGGGACTGGTTTTGCTTCCCTTCCATCGCTGTGAAGGTTCGTCCTCGCGAGCGTTTCAGTTTATTCCTTTCTATTTTTAATAGAAAAATACAGGGATCGGTTATTTTTTTTTTTTAATTTTTTTTTTTCCTTTATTAATTGTTCTGTTACCAGCGGGGCTGTTTTCTGCAGCGCTGTATAGTGCATGGTCTCTCAATCGATGTCCTTTTTCGCGGTTACAAATTTACAACGCGGCAGCCTGACGTTTTTAAAAACGGGAGAGCTTCCTATAATTTGTATCCTTTCACCTTTCTGTGTTGATTACTAATCAAAAGCAGTTCTTAAAACATTTTGATGTTGTTACTAGTGGATGTATGGTAGATGGATTTAAGCTTCTCTGATAATTACTACATGATTTTAAACAATATATATTTAAAATAAGCATCTACAATAAATGTGTTGAGCCATATTAACCTGCCAATGGGATCTGTGAAAAAAGTAACAGCCTCATTTTTTTTTTTTTTTTCTCATTGATTTCTTTACTTTTTTTGTGAAGCGGCTATAAGTGGCATAACTGTATTTAAAATTAACAAATTAGGTGTAGGGTGTTTTTTTTTTTTTTATACTTCTAACATAGCATGTGGTGTTGACGTATTACTGTAGACCAAGTTTGTCTTCCACACCGAGACGTGAGGAAATTGTGATTTGTTCTCTCCACCACAACTGAATTATATATACACTTCTCTTCTGTCATTTTGGAACACTGCAGTTTACCATGGGACACAGTGTACATATTTCTTGCCATAATGGTAAATGATTGATATATTTAAGGATTAATAAATTTGTGATTTCTGCTGACATCGTGCTTGCGTTTTGATTTACCCATCAATTCTGAGTTTTTTTTCACTGGAAAATGGGTAGTGTCTGTTTGAATTAAGAAGTCAGGCACAGGAATGAGGTTTCTTACGAGCCAAATGTTTTAGTTTAAAAATAAGAGTGTGTGCTTTCATGATTTGTCCTTTTGGCTAGTTCTTAACTGCTTTTCCCAAGGACCTGACTGTACACCGTTTGTGCTGCACTTGGATAGGTTTTGCTCATACCTTGTATTTATAGGTCCGTATTTAGAAACATTTTAGGTAGTTTGCACATCTCTGTAGCTGCCTTACTGTGTTTTGTTCGCTCAGCCTGTAACACAAGATGTTGTAAGAGCAGTTACTGTAAGCTTAGTGTTGCATAAAGTGCATTAAAAATCCACAAATAATTAGCATTTTAAAGTAACGTACGGGTTTACAAGCTTTCATATATGTCTGTAGTGATTTTAGGCTCTCTCATCCTACACTGAGCCCCAAGTCCTTTATGGCAGCAGAAAAGAAGGACCGAGAGGGCAGAGGAGAGGAAACAACTTCGAGCTTTCCTGGGTCATGAAAGGCAGAGCTGGATCCGTTCCCTGGTTCTGTGCCAGGGACGGCGGCGTCACAGCCGGACCTGAAGCACTGATCCCTCCGTACTGTACCGTACCGCCCGTCAAAGGAGCGAGAGCGCATTCCTGGGTTCGGGAAAATTTCGGCACTTCCTTTTAGGTAGCATTTTGCTCTGTCTTTGTGAAACGTAAAGAAAAAAAAATAGTTAGGAGAGAGCTCAGAGGTTTGGAATGTTTCAGTAAACCCCAGAGGAATTGAAAGCGGTTTGGTCTGTTGAGAGGTTTTCTGTTTTGTCATATCGCTTCTTACCTACTCTGTTTACTCATTTTTTCCACGAAATGCTATTCCAGAAATCGGTCTGACTTCCATTTTAACTGTGTGCCTGCAGTAAGCTGTTTGACGGCGGTGGAGTTGCGGCTAATTTCGGGTATGGAGAGAAGCAAGATGGGTGCGTAAAGCCTAATGACAAGGAGAGGAGTGGACAGAAGACATTTGCCAAATACCAGGTTGAAGATTTGGGAGAGGGCCGAGAGTTTTTTTGGGTGTTTGGTTTGGTTTTAGGGTTTTTTTTGTCCTTGTAGATGCCGTTTTATAGCACAAATGTTTTAATGTGCTGCCTCCTGGTGGCTTTTTGTAAGGAGGTTTTCTGTTTAGGAGAGCACAAGAAGGTGTTATTTGCTCTGAGCAGGAAGGGAACCCAATTCTTCCATGCATTCACTTTTTTAATGTAAAGAACTCGGAATATTTCAGAAGCTGAAAATGTCCATTTGCTGGGTCTCGAACATACGCTATACACATAGCTGGAGGAATCAGATGGATTCCGTTGTCTAAAAACAGGCTCCCAGGACACACTTAAGAATATAAACATCCATCTCCTAGAGTCATGTATTAAATCTGGAGGTTTTTGTGTCAAATATTAATTTTACTGTTTCTTCAGCATGCTATTAATCCTTTATAATGTATCATCTCCTTGGACTCTGTGCTCGCAGAAAACAGAATTACTTTGTTCTTCCTGGGGCTTTTCTTTCTTCTAAAATTTGTACAGCCGTAGTTTATACATAACTCATCTTAAGAAAAGACCATCAGTCAAAAAATTAACTGTATCAGTTGGAGAACTGATCCGCATTGCTTCCAGAGATTCAGCTTCTTTCTTCTTAACAAATTATTGGTAAAATACAGATCACTGCAGGTGAATGGGTTAAAAGTTCATTGCTGCAAGGTCCAGCTGCTGAATGTCTGGTTCCTGCAAGGAAAACTGCTGCAGTAGAGTCCTGACGCACCTGCACAGGAGCCCAGAGAGGTTTGGATCCCCACGAGAGGGGAAGAACTGCCTGTCCTGAAGACTTTCTACTCACACGAACGCGATCCTACGTATAGCAGACGAGAAGCCTTTCCTCTCTTCTTCCTCTCTTGCGCAGATAACCCGTGGCTGAGCAGAACCAAGTGGCAGGATCTGCTTCTGAGGCAGCATGCAGGTAAAACGAGGAGAAGGCAGTGGTTCTGCGTCCCTCCCATGCGGCAGAACAGCAGCATGAGGCTCCTGGTTTCCAGCGTGTTCTGGTCCAGGCTCTGAGCCCAGGCGAAAGGCACTGCAGGCAGTAAGTGAGGGGAGGGAGAATAGATGCCAAAAAAAGACAAGAAGCCTGGTAGAAAACAAAGTTTCTAAGTGAGACCCCACCTGCAGCCCTGCCTTCAGCTCTGGGGTCATGTCTCATGCTGGAACATCGTGCCCTTTCTCCGGTACCTTTATTTTTGGCTGGGAACAGAGAAGGACCAATAGCTCTAAAGTAGGTTTCTTCCAGCTCTAAACTATATTGCAATGTAAAGCTGTGATAATTTGGATAAATTACAAAGCACCCTTGATAATAGTAATTAAAACAAAACAAAATCTGCTTTTTCTTTGAGAGAAACTGAGTGGCAATACTTTCTAATTGGTGAACATGAATTCTTAGACTGGCTCCAAAAAACAGCCTCAAAAGCAGTAGCTGGGCATTCCCTCAGGTGGGCTCATTAGATTCAGAATATTAAACGTTTTTCTCTAGATACATTATCTAAAAAAACAAGGAAAAACACCTTTTCATACATGAATCTCTGGATTTCGCTTTCCTGTTTTTGCATGCACACAAGAGGGGAAGTACAGACAGAGACTTGGTATCAGCGGCTCTGAAAGGACTAGCAGTGGCTTCTGGGTTTTTTTTATCAGCAAACCTTACTAGAGAGTCAAGTACGGAGGTAGGGCCATGCCAAAACTTGCCTTCCACCTTCATTTTGAAAATAAAATTATGGAAACATGCTGTCTTGGCCTTCATGGATGAATTCTCTCTCGCTTGTGGATACTTGACCTCCAAGCAAGTCTTTACAGAGGAGACAAAAAAAAAAAAAAGTTTGTGTGTGTGAAAAGCCTTGTTTGTATCTCACTATAGTATCCAAATGCTAAATCATCGAACCACTGTATTACCAAACCAGGATAAAAATGCTATTAGAAGTTACATAAAGTGCATATTTCTTCTTTTTAGTAGTTCACATCAGTACTGCACCAATGGAAGGAGGCTGAGAGAGCTGAGCTTTCTTTTACAGTGATGTACAGATATTCTTTCGGCTTTGATCAAAAGTAAATATTGTAAAGTAAAACGTTGTAGTAAATTTGGAAGATGATTTATTACATTAATTCAGAGATGTAGAATAGGGTGCAGATACGTGCACTGGTAACTCCATGTGGCAATTTCCATTTCATTGCTCTTTGTATTAGTAATTTTCAGACCATTTTTTCATGGCTACGATCAGCTTTCCACACCCCTCAAGGCAAAGCTACTGTGCATCCCCCAGGCCTTGCCCTGCCCAAAGGATGCAGGGGATGGATAGTGGAGGGCGCGGAAGAGCCGGGCATGAGCAGCGTGCAGTTTCCATTAAAAGGCCGCAGCAGCTCAGGATGTTCAAGATGATGTTGTTGCTGCTCCGCAACAGAAAACACAGTGCGGGAATGTGCGCTGTACAGCAACAGCCATGGGCCGGGATTGCTGTGCCCATCCTGCGCGGTGCCAGGCTGGAGCCGGGACCAAAGCGAGCCCGGGGCCAGCAGCACCGTGTCCGTGTCCGTCTGCCACGCGGGCTGGAGCCGCTGCCCCCTCCCACCGGCGGAGCTTTGCTGCCGCGGGAAGCTCCGCTGCGGGAAGGCAGCGACTGACGCTAAAAACAAACACACCGGCTGGAACCGGGGCGCCCCCGGGTGAGAGCAGCGGGGTCAGCCCCGCACCGCGCGCACACGTGTCGCTACCGAACCCCCCCGGTCTGCCTTCAGCTCCCGCCGGCGGCAGAGGGACCCCCGCTCCGGGCACCCCCCGCTCCGGGCACCCCCGCTCCGGGCACCCCCCGCTCCGGGCACCCCCGCTCCGGGCACCCCCGCTCCGGGCACCCCCCGCTCCGGGCACCCCCGCTCCGGGCATCCCCCGCTCCGGGCACCCCCCGCTCCGGGCACCCCCGCTCCGGGCATCCCCCGCTCCGGGCACCCCCCGCTCCGGGCACCCCCGCTCCGGGCATCCCCCGCCCGGTGCGGCGGCTCCGCCGCGGGGGGGCGGGGCCGGGAATGGCGGGCGGGGCAACCCGGAGGGGACCGCCCCGCCCCGCGCCGCTATTGGCTGTTCCCCGAGGCGCCGGCCCCGCTGATTGGTCGGAGCGGGAGAGGCCGCCCCCGCGGGGCCGGCGCGCGCCGCGGGCCGAGGCTTTAAGAGGCCCCGCGGCGCAATTCCGCGCTCCGCCGACAGGGGGCGCTCAGCGGGAGCGGCGGCGGCGGCAGCAGCAGCAGGTAGTGGCGGAGGTGAGGGGGGGTCTTGGAGGGCGGGAGGGGGTCCGTGCCGGGCCCGGGGGTCCCGGCGGGCGGGGGAGCTCCGTGCGATGCCCGGCGGGCGGGCGGGAGGGGGTCCATGCCGGGCCCGGGGGTCACGGCGGGCGGGGGCGGTCCGGGCCCGGCGGGGCCCGACGCGGTGCCCGGGGTTGGGGCGTGTGGGGTGTCGGGGCCCGGCAGGATGTGGGGCGGGGGGTTCCCCGGGTCGGGGCGGGGGTCGCAGCTCTGTCCCGGAGCAGCCCTGGGGGTTTGCGGTGGGGCTGCGAGAGCTGCCGCGCCGGGAGGGCGGCGGGGGCGGCGGGGGCTCTGCAGCAGCGCTGGAGCCGGGTCCGAGTGTCCCGGGCTGGGGGGAAGCGGGGCGGGGGCGGGTTCCGCGCTCCCCGTGTAACGCCGGCGCTGCGGGATGTGCCGGGACGCCTGAAGGAGCCGTTTTGTGCGGGACTGTCGGCGTTTCCCGGGCTGCTCCAGGGAGGGGGGGCAGAGACGCTGGTTCCTGCCCTGATCCCGGTGAGTATCGGGGGGCAGGATGCGACCACCGAGAGCCGGGGGCACCGGAATTGGCTCCACCTGTCTCCTGGTGCCTGGGTGGGTCCCCAGTTTCTGCTGGTTCTCACCTTCAGGTGTGGGCAGCTGCTTTGGAGAACGGATTTGGTTTCTTCCTTCCAAAGCCCAGAGCTGCAGCTGGGTCCCAGCAGGGCCTGGGCTGCTGGGGAGGGTCATGTCCCCTGCACTGCTGGGGGCCACAGGGCTGGACCACAACGGCCGCAGCGGTTCTGCAGGTCACCCAGAGAAGAACAGCCTTTGTGCAGGAGTTTCTGGTGAGACTGAGGGTGTAATTAAATGTATTTTTGCTTCCTTTTGGTTAACACAGTGTTTTATGTTTATTGTATGACAGCGCATTAACTGTGCTGCTCTGTGCCAGTTCTCGTTCTACACCGCAACGCAACGAGGTGGTGGAGTTTCACTGGACATGGCTGATGTTCACGCTGAAGGAGAACAAAGTGAAGGACATCCTGGCCCTGGACCTCAGGACTTTGCTCTGTGGAAGCTGCAGGTTCCCCTGCGGGTGCCCAGCTGGAACCTGGTGAGTTTCCTGGGGGGTTGCAGCACACACTCTGGGTCCCCAGTTTCTGCTGGTTCTCAGCTTCAGGTGTGGGCAGCTGCTTTGGAGAATGTTTTTTGTTTCTTTCTTCCAAAGCCCAGAGCTGCAGCTGGGTCCCAGCAGGGTCTGGGCTGGGGGGGTCACATCCCCTGCGCTGCTGGGGGCCACAGGGCTGGGAGTTTCTGAGGAGAATGAGGGTGTAGTTAAACATATTTTTGCTTGCTTTTGATTAACACAGTCTTTTATGTTTTATGTATGACAGCGCATTAACTTTGCTGCTCTGTACCAGTTCTCATTCTACACCGCAACGCGATGAGGTGGTGGAGTTTCTCTGGAGACGTGGCTGATGTTCCCGGTGAAGTAAAACAAAGTGAAGGACATCCTGGCCCTGGACCTGAGGACTTTGCTCTGTGGGAGCTGCGAGCTGTTCCTGAAGGATAAAGAACACCCCGACAGCCGAGGTACCGCCAGCATCCCAGCCCCTCTGGCACGGCTTTGAAACCCTCCTGGCGTCGCTGGTGTCACAGAGCAGGGAATCTGGCAAGACAGGCTCCATCAGAGACCAGGCGAAGCCACATTTGGGGTGCCCCAGTGGGGCTGGGATGCCTCATGCACACAAACAAGGATTTTCCTGTTTCCTTTTCTTTTCAGCCGTGGGTGCTCTTTTTCCTTCTCCCCTGGTGCCCACAGCCCGGTATACGTGCAAGCACTCCTGGTAAAAATGGGGTTTGTGGAGGTGGCACTGCAGCTGCACCGAGGATCCCTGGGCATGGGGAGGTCCCCGGGCATCCCATAGCAGGGTGTTTTGGGGTGCCTTTGGGCCCCATGGCAAGCCACTGTTTTGTGTAAAAATTTCTTTTTCAGCTCAAAATGTGATGTGATGGGAGCAGGAGCAGAGGCCTCTTCAGGGACCCACACTGGCTCCCTGCAGCCTTTTTGGTGACAAGGTGAAGCCAGCCTGGCCAAGCGTGGCATCAAGGGCCGTCCTAGTGCCCCTAGGGCATTGTCGGTGGCCCAAGCGATGCCGCGTGGCTGTGCCAACATGCGGAGAAGGCTCATCCCAGTGCTCAAGGAGCACTGACACTGGTGGACAGGATGTGCCTGGTGAGGTGAGTGCCCTGACAAATTGGCCAAGTGGAGCTCTCTGGTGAGACCAGGGTAAAAAATACATAAAAACATATTTTTCAGCTTCAAAGCTGCTGTGGTGGGAGCAGAGGCCGCTTCAGGGACCTGCAGCAGCTCCTGCAGCCCCGTCAGTGAGATGGTGAAGCCGACCTGACCAGGCATGAGGAGCGGACGGCCATCCTGGTGCTGCCGGTCCCTCGGGAGGTGTCGCTGGCCTGGGCGATGCCGCGTGACTGTGCCAGCACGTGGGGAAGGCTCATTGCAGCACCCTGGCAAGAGGCATGGCCCCGAGGCAGCAAGTGCCAGCAGGGAGGACCCGGGAGGACATGCCAGGTGAGGTGAGTGCCCGGAGGCTCCGAGGAGTGGTTTTGTGCTCAGGGCACTTTGGCTTTGCCCCTTGTCCTGCTGGTAGGGCAGCCAAGAGATGGGCAGGGCAGGTGCTGCACCCTGTCAGGGCTCCCCCTGGACCCTTTGGGGGCAAGGAGGGGTCCCAGCAGGGTGGTGCTGGTGTGTGTCCCTTAGGGGCTCAGCACCGCAGGGCCAGGGCCTGCACCTGCCCGGGCAGGGTCCCCCTGTGGCCAGAAGCTGTTTGTGGGGGCACGGGGGGCCCTGGGGGGCCCCGTGGTTCTTGTCCCTGCAGCCCACCCTGAGCCAGGGCTGGGCGGGTCTGGGCTGTGTGTTTTGGGGGGCTGTGGCTGCGAAGGGTGTCTGGGGAGGTGGGAGTGGGCGCTGTCGGGATCCAGCCCAGACCCCGCTGGCACTGGTGCGGTGCTGGCCCCGGCCCCACTCTGGGGATGCCAGTCATTGGTCTGTGCTCTTTGGGCCGTGCCACACTGCCAGGATGTGACTGTCCCACGTTTCACTGTGCAGGGATGGATGGATGGACGAAGGAGCCCTGGCCACGCTGTGAGAGACACCCATGCGGCTCCAGGTCAGTTGTTCGGGGCCCGTTGGGTTTTTTGGGGGGTTTGGGCTCCCATTTCTTTCAGGTCCAGGTCATGGATGGCTCCAGTTCAGTTTTGGCTCTGGTTCCTTCACACCTCCTGTTTCTTTCTGTTGAGGTTTCAGGTCCAGCTCAGGGATGGCTCTGGCAAGTTTCAGCTCCAGCTCCTCTGCAGCTTCAGGTCCTGCTTGTGGACGGCTCCAGTTCAGTTTGGCTGCAGCTCCATTTCAGCTCCAGTGCAGTTTTGTCTCCAGCTCATTTGCTGCTTCAGCTCCAGCCGGTCTGTGGCTCCAGCACGTTTTAGCCTCCAGTTCCTGGGCTGCTCCAGCTCCTCCTCGATCCGTCTCCAGCCCGTTACAGGTTGTACTTGTTCAAACGATCTTGGCTTTTGACAAGGTCGTAAATCCATCACTGTCATGACTTGTGTATGAACATGAACTGTCATAACTGTGCAGTGTCTAAATTTGGACTCAGGTGTTAAGGGCAGCAGCTCCGTGGCGTTTCACGCCATGCGATGCCGCTGGGAGCACCGACTATCCTACATCTCTCCTTCTGCAGGAATGGACAGACAGATGGATGATCCCCAGCCATGCCAGGACCTGCGTGGAGTGTGGAACTCCAGGAAGAAGCTGGGCTGCCTGCGCCGAGGCCGACGCTGTGGGGACTGCAGCACAGGTTGGTTGTTTGGACCCCGTTTGTTTTTTACTGGTTGGGGCTCCTATTTGTTTCAGTTCTGGCTTGCGGATGGCTCCAGCTCATCTACAGCTCCTATTGTTTGTTTCTGCTTTGGTTTCAGGTCCAGCTCCTGGACAGCTCATGTTGTTTGTTTCTGCTCTGGTTTCAGATCCAGCTTCTGGACAGCTCCAGCTTGTGCATGGCGCCAGCAAGTTTCAAGTCCAGCTTGTGGATGGCTCCAGTTGAGTTTTGGCTGCAGCTGGTGTTTGTCTCCTGCTTCGGGTCCAGTTGGTCTGTGGCTCCAGTTCGTTTTTGCCTCCAGTTCCTGGGCTGCTTCATCTCCTCCATGGTTCCATCTCCAGTCCATTGCAGTTTGTGCTTGTTAGAACCAACGAGCTTGGCTTTTGGCCAGGTCGTAAATCAATCACTGTCATGACTTGAATATGACCTGTCATAATTGCACAGTGTCTAAATATGGCAATGCCTATTCCGGTGGTTGTACGCGCCTTGAATAAACAGTTGGATCCTCGAAAAATGTGTGGAAAGTGCTTTTTCGCCCAGAGACTATCTCATGCGTTTAATTCGGCCTGGTGCATGCCAGCGTCCCAAGCTTCGGGGAACAACACGACCGGACCCCCACCTCCGGCAGGGGTCCACGCACCATGCCCACCCCCTCCCAGCCCCCAACAGCCTCCCAGACCCCAACACCCTCCCACCTCCCCACTGCCGTGGCCAACTCGGCCCCTGGGTTTGGCCCCAGAAACAGCCGACCGGGTCTCTGTTTTCGAGCCCAAACTCCCAGCACTGAGTCTCTGCTCCAGCCCCCGGAGCCCCTTTCCCAGCCCCAGGAACGCAGCTCCAGGCTCCGTTCTCGGGCCCGGGAAACACCCGGCTCCCCCGCTGCTGCTGAGCCCCGAACCCCCCAGCCCCGCGTGTGATGTCGGGACGGGCCCGGGAGCCCCGGCGGTGTCGGGCGGTGCTTGGAACTGACCGGGGGGACCCGCGGGGCGGGCCCGGCCCCGTGTGGCCGCGGGCGGCTCGGGCGAGGACGGGGGGGCGCCGGGCTCCGGCCCTCCGGGCTTTATTGTGCCCCGGCGCCCCGAGCCCCGCGGCTCTGCCCGCTGCTCCGCGGAGCCAGCGGCAGCGCGGCCGCCCGGGCACCGGCACGTACCGACCCACCCGCCTCCGCCCCGGCCCCGACACCCCCCGGGGCCGCGGCCCCTTCGCCGCCGCCGCCCCCGGCCACTTCTCGGCCTCGGCCCCGGCCCCGCGGCGCCCCCCGCGGCTGCCGCTCCCAGCCCCGGCCCCCCCTGCCCCGGCCGGGCCCCGCGGCTGCCGCGGACCGACCCCCCGCGCCTCACCTGGCCCCGCCGGCGGAGCCCGGCCCGGCCGCTGCCGCGCGCGGCGCCACCGGAGCGGAACGAGAGGAACGAGCGCGCGCGCGGCCGCCGCGGCTCAAATCTGCTCGGCCCCGCCCCGCGCACGCGCCCTGCGGCCCCGCCCCCGCGCCCCGCCCCGCGCAGCCGCCCTCTCTTTCCGGTCCCGCCCTGCGCCCCGCCCCTTTTTTTCCGGTCGGCAGTGCCACGCTGCCCCCGGTGATGGCGGACGCGGTGCAGAGTGTTTGCTCGGGCGGACGGAGCTCTCTCCTGGCTTGGCTCAGCGGCTCGTGCTGGGGCGATGAGGCCGGGACGGGGCTGTCATGGTGTCTCACGGGGCGCGGAGCGGTGCCGGGCGGGCGTGATACCTGAAAAGGACCCAACAATACCCCTTTATTGTTGGGTAACAGGCGGGGGCCGGTCCCGTCGCACCGTAGCAGCGCGCAGAGGGAGGCGGGTCTGGGATCGTCGGTCCGCGTCACTTGCCGGTTCGGGCTCGTTCCCGGAGCGCGGCCGCTCTCGTCCGCGGCCCCGGAGCGGCGGAGCTGAGCTTGGGGCTCTGGACGCTCGAGAGAGACCGGGGCCGGTCCCGGTGCCGCGGACGGGAAGAGCTGCACTGCCGAAACGGAGTCGAACTGGGAGCTGGCCCAGGCCGGGAGCGGAGACCGGCGGCTTCGGTCCCGCGGTCCCTCCCCGCG
Organism: Tauraco erythrolophus; assembly: GCF_009769465.1. Classification (NCBI taxonomy): domain Eukaryota; kingdom Metazoa; phylum Chordata; class Aves; order Musophagiformes; family Musophagidae; genus Tauraco; species Tauraco erythrolophus. The sequence goes on along the minus strand of NC_141469.1, from coordinate 3,696,343 downwards.
CTGCTCGCTCCTACCTGGGGCTCCGGTACGGCCGGTGGCCCGGGACAGGCGCCGGCGGCTCCGCGCAGACACTGAATAAAGGTTGGAAACCGCTGGGGCTGCCCGGGCACGGTCCGACCGGGTCCCGCAGTGCCCGCACCGGCGTCCCGAGCCTGTCAGCACTTAGCGGGGAACGGCCTGGAGCGGAGAAGGAGGTGTCTCTGCGATTCCAGAAAGCCTCGTTCAGCCGGGCCTGCCCCGGGAAGGGCCGGGGGGGTTCCAGGGCTGAGCCCCAGCCCAGACACGGGCCGGGGGCTCTTTATCAATCCCACCAGTGGCCACATGAGCCTCGTTTCAAGCCCCAAAACCATCAGGCCGAGTCTGACCCCCCACCGGCAGCACTTGATCGCTGATTTCCAGTCCCAAAACTGCCCAAGGGAGCCTGGGGCTGAGCGCCAGCAGCACAGGGCTCAGCTTCGGTGTGTCCAGCACTGGAACGCAGGAACCTGCCCAAAGGAGCCTGGTTGGATCCCCCAAAACACACAAGTGACTGTTCCTGAGCCCCAAAACACAGCACTGGGTCCCTTTCTCTCACAGCCCCATAACTGCCCAGGTGAGCCTCGTGTCACACACAGGACTTGCTCATTAACAGCCCTAAAACTGTTCAGCTGGGACTGGTTCCAAGCCCCCACAATGCAGGACTTAGTCTCTCTGAGACCTCCTCCCAAAAAACACAGGACTTCGGCTCCGCTTCTGAGCCTGAAAACACATGTGACTGACTGAGTGTGGTCCTGAGCCCCAAAACACAGGACTTTTGGTCTCTCTTTCCAAGACCTGCAGCTGCCCAGGTGAGCCTGGTTTCACACTGACAAATGCAGGACTTAGTCTCCATTTCAGAAACCCAAAATCGGCCACATGAGCCTTGTTTTGAGCCCCCAAACGCAGTATTTGCCCTCCCTTCTCCTGAACTCAAGTGAGCTGGTGTCCAAGTCTGGAAAACACTCAAGTTTCAAGCCCCACGAGCCTGGTTTCATGTCCTGAAGACACTCAACTCAAACGCTGTTTCTGAGTCCCCAAAATACACGATTTAGTCAGGATTTTCAAGCCCCAAACCCACCCATTCAGGTGTTTTTTCAAGGCAAAGCAGTGCAGGACTGGGGCTCGGTTTTCCAGCCCTGGAAACGCAGGACTGGGGCTCTGCTTTTGAGCCACCGAATGAGTGTTCGAGTCCCCAAAGTGCAGGACTTGGCCCCCCTTCTGAGCCCTGAAAACACAGATTTTGGGGGTTTTCTCCCCTATGCCCGGGTCTGACCACCCCACTCAGCCCCTGAGCCCCCTCCCAGCCCCTGAGTCGGGCTCGGAGCCGCCAAACCCGGCGGCTCCGTTTCTGGAGCCCCCCGAGCTGCTGCTCCATTTCCCCGACCCGCTCCTGCTGCGTGAAACGACCCCCCGGGCCGGGGGCTGAGCCCCGAACCCCACCAGCCCCACGTGTGATGTCAGGACGGGCCCGGGAGCCCCGGCGGTGTCGGGCGGTGCTTGGAACTGACCGGGGGGACCCGCGGGGCGGGCCCGGCCCCGTGTGGCCGCGGGCGGCTCGGCCGAGGACGGGGGGCGCCGGGCTCCGGCCCTCCGGCCTTTATTATGCCCCGGCGCCCCGAGCCCCGCGGCTCTGCCCGCTGCTCCGCGGAGCCAGCGGCAGCGCGGCCGCCCGGGCACCGGCACGTACCGACTCACCCGCCTCCGTCCCGGCCCCGACAGCCCCCCGGGCCGCGACCCCTTCGCCGCCGCCGCCCCCGGCCGCTTCTCGGCCTCAGCCCCAGCCCCGGCCCCCCCGCTCCTCACCGGGCCCCGCCGCGACAGCCGGGCCGGCACCGGCAGCACGGCAGCACCAGTGCTCCGCCACCGGCCGCCTCAACATCGCACAGACGAAAGAGCCGGACGGCGGCCGGAAGCGGCCAAACCTCTGCGGGTCACGCCCCGCGCACGCGCCCTGCGGCCCCGCCCCCGCGCCCCGCCCGCCCGCAGCTGCTCCCCGGGCCGGGAACGGGGCGTGCTCGGGGCGGGAACCGGGGAGAGGGAACCGGGCAGAGCGTGGGCGAACCGGGGGAAAACGGAACGCGGGTCCCGGGCCCCGGGACCGAGACTTGTGCGCGGTGATCGCCCTCCGAAGGGTGCGGGACGGTCCCGTACATCCCGGTACCGATCCCGAATCGCTTCCGCCGGCTCTACGGAACGGCCGGCGGGTCCTACACAGCCCGTCCCGCGCTCAGCTCGTCCCGGGGCATCGCCCCGTCGCTCGAAGTGTTCCAGGCCAGGCTGGACGGGGCTTTGGGCAAACTGGTGTAGTGGAGGGTGTCCCTGCCCATGGCAGGGGGGCTGTAACTGGGTGATCTCTGCGATCCCTTCCCACCCAAACCAGTCCGTGATTCCATCATTCTACAACTCGCCACCTCTGCTCTGGGATGTCCCCGTCCTCGACTGGGAGGTGTCGGTGCTTGGTGAACGTTCAACCAAGGATGCAGATTCCTTCAGCCTTTGGAGACGGGGGCTCTGGGGCTCACCTGGGGAAAAAATAAACAATTTAAAGATTATTTATTCCTCGTTCCCCCTCCCTGGGCCGAGCAGGGCAGCGTGGGGCAGGCTGCATCCCGGCAGCGGGGTGCTGGGCACCAACCCCTCGCCCCGTGTTTCACCCCATGGTCACAGCCCCGGCCCTGCTGCCGCTGGATTTCCTTGGTTGGGTTTTTTGTTTGTTTTCATTTGTTTTGGTGGTTTTGGTTTAATGGGCATGGGAAGGCTGATGAAGGAAATTCACATTTACGAGGGATTTCAGGGAGTCCTGCACAGATCGCGCCCCTCACCTGTGCTCCCCTGGACGAAGGTACCAGTCTGGATAAACAGAGCCGGTTGTTTAAGCTGGGAACCCCAGTGCGGCCGGGGATGGAACATCCAAAAAATGAGACAAACCCCAGCACACAGGGAAGTGGCACCTTGGAAAGGTGCCCACATGGCACACGGAGCATTGCCTCTGCAAAAAGGGGTGGAGAGGATGGCCTGCTGCAGGAACGGGGCGTTTTATTTGATTTTCTTACATTTTATTTAATTTCCTTGTATTTATCGGCACCCCCCCGCCTGCCTTCCCTGAGCAGCCCCACGTGCTGAACCCACGGCTCTGCCCAGGGGCTGCCCCTGCTCGGGGGTCTCGAGCGGAGCTGCCGGGCAGGGGGTACCCGAACTGGGTGCGGTGCCAGCGCAGCACGGCGTGACCCCGGAACGTACAGAGAGAGAGAGACAGAGATAAATCCGTGTGTCTGTGCCCGAAATGCCGACGGCTTCATCCGCATCGAGTCCCCGGCAGCACTTGGCCTTTCTCCTGCCATGGCCACTGCGGCCGGACCTTCCTGGGAACGTGTGGCCCTGGCATCTGCCACGGGCCGGGGCTCTGGCAGCAATGGCCCCAGCCCAGCGATGCCCCCCCAGTGCAGCGATACGCCCCAATGAAGTGATACCCTCCCCCCCAATACAGCGATGCCCCTCTTCTCGCTCTGGGGGTGGGGGGGTCCCCACACACCCCGCTGCTCCGGGGCACGGGACCCTGCCCAGGGCTGCTCGAGGTGGGGTGGGGGCTCCGGGGGGACTGAGTTGGGCCGGGCTGTTCTTGCTGCTGCTTTTCAATTTATTTTTTGGCATGTTTTTTGAGGGGGGTGTATTTTTGTGTGTGGTGTTTTTTTTATAAGGAGGAGCTTTACCAGCTGCCCATGAGGTAGGAAGTGTGAATCAGCTCTTCAATGCATTTATTTTGCACTTCTACTTCTTATTCTCATGCTTTTTAGTTTTATTTTTCTTTTTTTTTTCTTTTTTTTTTCCTTGGGCTTTTCGTTCCATTCTTTTAAAAAAAAAAATTCTGTATGTTTCTTTTTTTTCTTTTCTCTCTCTTTTTTTAAAAAAAAACTTTTTCCTGAGCTTTTTTTTTTTCACTTTTTTAACTTGTTTATCCAATTTTTTCTCTTTCTCTGTTTTTTTTTTTATTTTTTCTCTTTTTTCTTTTGTTAATGTGGTTTTCCTGATTTTTTTCCTTTTTTAATATTTTTTTTTTCGCTTTTTTTTTTTTCCTTTTTTTAATATCGTTTTTTTCTGTGTTTTTTTTTTTTTTTTCTTTTCTCATCTGTTTCAGCAGTGGGTGGGGCAGCCCCCCAGCTGTGGGCAATTCCCGGCTGATGAGGACGGCCCCGCCCCTGCGGTGGGCTCAGGCGGGGGCGGGGGCGGGGGCGGGGTTTTTTTGGGCAGGAGGGTGGCAGGGGGGTACCCGGTGCTGCTGGGCCCCCCGAGTGCGGCTCCGGCGCTGCCCTCCCTCGGCCCGGGGTGCCCGGCGCCCCGGCAGCTCCGCTCGGTCGGTGGCGGGGGCGGCCGGACGCTGCGGCCATCCCTGGGGCCGCGGGTCCGTGGCGAGGGGCTGTGCCGGGGAGCCCGGCCGTGCCGGGGAGCCCAGCCCCGCTCCGCGGCTGCGGGGCTGCCGGGGGCTGCGCTGCCGGGGGCGGAGGGGCCGGGGGGGCTGTTCCGGGAGAAATGGCCGGATGTGTCTGTGTCTGTGTGGGGGTGCGGGACCCCCCGCCCTGTGTCGGGGTGGGCGCTGTGGGGGGCAGGGGGCTGGGCAGGGGGCTCCCCCCTCCCCGGTTCCTGTGCTCGCTGGGTCGCGTTTCGGTTACTGAGTAAAGGGAAACGTCACATTCGCTGCATTTTCTGTTTTATTTCTGTGCCGGACCCGAGTTCATCGCGTTTAGTCAATCGCCTCAAACGTCCGTAACGGCAGAGACAGCGGGCGGGCGGCAGGACCCGGGGCGGCCCGCAGGAGGCGGGGCGGCCCGGTGGGCGGGGCGATGCCCGTAAAAGGAGTGGGCGTGCCGCGGGGCGCGCCCGGCGGGCGGGGGCGCGGCCCCGGAGCGGTGAGTGCGCGCGGCGCGGGGGGCGCGGCCCGGGGGCGGCTCTGCCGGGGCGGGCGGCGGGCGCGGCGCGGGGGCGGCACCGGCACCGGCCGGGGGGACGGAGCGCGGCGGCCTCGTCCGCGCCGCTCCGCCGGTTCCCGGCCCGTTCCGAGCACCGCCGGGGCTCCGGGGTGCAGCCCCAGCCGCGGGGCTCGGGAACCGGGATCTGGGCTCCAGCTCCGGCTCGGAGCGGAGAGCGAGTCCCGGGCTGCCGGGGCCGGTTCGGGGCCCGGGGACAGACACCCGGTCCCGGGGCGGTTCGGGGCTCCGGCGGGGGCTGGGGTTTGGGGCTCGGGGCGCACAGCCGAGCCCGGGCTGAGGCTCAGCAGAGCCGGAGCGGAGCCCCCGCCCCGCGGTTTGGGGAGCCCGGCCCCGGTCGGGGGCTGCGGAGCGGAGAGCGAGTCCCGCCTGCCCCGGCCGGGACAGCGGCTGTCGGGGGGCTCCGGGCCCGGATGCGGCCCAGAGCCCAAGTCCCGCGTTGTGCAGACCCGGAACCGGCTGCAGCTGCTGGTCTGGGGCGTGTGAACAGAGAGGGACCCCGCGGGGTTCGGGGCTCGGGCACACGGGGCGGAGGCCGGTACACACCGTGACCGAGTCCCTCGTGTGCGGGGCTGGAAACCGGGCTGGGAAACAGAGACCGAGCGCGGCGTGTGTGGCTCGGAACCAGAGACCAAGTGCTGCGTGCTGGGGGCTGAAACAAGGCTCGTGTGGGCAGAGTGACGGCCCCGAAACTGGGGCCCAGAGCTGGGTGTTGGGCCAGAAACGAGAAGCCAAGTCCTGCATTTTCCCATCTGGAACCCGGGGTCACTTGGCCATCAGAAACAGAGACCCAGTGCTGTGTTCTTGGGGTGGGCAAGAGGGCTCACTGGGTCAGTGTTGGGGCTCACAGAGAGAGACCAAGTGCTGCGTTCCGCAGCCGTGACACCAGGCTCCTTGGCCCAGACTAAGTCCTGCATTCCTGAACCCAGGCTCATGGAGAGAGACTAAGTCCTGCGTTTTGGGGTCCCGAACTCAGGCGCTGTGTTCTCCAGTCATGACACCAGGCTCATTGGCGCAGTGACACAAAGTCCTTCGTTTTGGGATCCCGAACACAGGCTCATGGAAAGAGAAACTAAGTCCTGCGTTTTGGGGTCCCAAAACCAGGCTCATGGAGAGACTAAGTGCTGCGTTACAGGGGCTTGAGGCTGGGCTCATGGGCCAGTCTGGGGCTCTGAAGCAGCCCAAGTCCTGCGTTTGGCAGACTCAGAACTGGGCACAGGAGCTGGATCCAGGGGTGTTTGGGGCTCAGGGAGTGTTGGCTGTTACACATGTTCAGGTCTTGGCCCCAGAGACTGAATCCCTTGTGTCTGGGGCTTGGAACAGGGCTCAGTGGGCCAGCTGGATGCTCAGAACCAGGGACCAAGTGCTGTGTGTTAGAGACAGAGACCGGGCTGAGAACCAGAAGCCAAGTGCTGCATTTTTCCAACTTGAGCCCCGGCTGTTTCAGGCTGTTGTAGAGACCAGAAATAGAGACCGTGTCGTGTGTTGCAGGGATGTGGAGCAGAGACCAAGTCCTTTATTTCAGCTGAGAAACCGGGCTGGGTCGGCCCGTCACAGGGCTCACAGCCCCCCCCGCCTGTCGGAGCTCCGGGGCCGGCCGCGGCTGCAGCCCTTCTCCGGTCCCGGCGGAGCAGAGCGCGGGACAGGCGAGAGAGCGCTCCGCACCGTGCCGCGGAGCCGCCCCCGCCGGTTCCAGCCTTTATTGAACACCAACGCGGAGCCACCACCGTTATTCCGTGACCGCGGCACCGGCAGAGCCCCGGCTCCTCCGCACCCACCGCGGCAGAAGCGGCACCGCGCCCGGCGCCCCGGTGGAAGAGCTCCAGCCCCGCGCCAGCAACAGGAGCGGACAGCGCGGGGCTGCGGCCCCAAGGCCCGGCCACGGGTCCCCGCTTCCCGAACCAGGCCGGGTCCCGGAGCGCGGCTCCCGCTGCCCGCAAGGCCGAGAGCGAAGCGGCGAGGCCGGGCCCAGCCGGCACCCTGCCCCGGCCCGCCAGCTCCAGGACCCGCAGTCCGGCTGCTTCGGACCAGGCAAGCAACGACCGGGAGCCCCTCGCCAACACCGGGCGCCCGCGAGACCCGACGCCGACCGAGACACGAGCGCCGACTGGACCGCGAGGACCGGCCCCGCACCGACCTCACCGCCCTGGGCCGAGCCGGCGCTGCAGCCCCGCGTCCCGAGCGAAGGGTCCCGTCCGCGCTCCGGTACCGACGTCCGCCGCGATCGCTGCCGGCGGCTTCTGGCGGCGGAGAAATGGGCGCGTGCGCGGGGCGGGGCGCGGAGGGGCGGGGCCTCAGGGCGCGTGCGCGGGGAGGAGTTCGAGGGCGGGGCCTCATGGGCGAGGGGCGGGGCGAGGAGGGCGGGGCCCTGGGGGGCGGTGCCTCAGGGCGCGTGCGCGGGGCGGGGCGCGGAGGGGCCGGGCGCGGAGGGGCGGGGCGTCAGTGCGCGTGCGCGGGGCGGAATCGGTGACAGCTGCGCGGGGCGGGGCGCGGGGGCGGGGCCGCAGGGCGCGTGCGCGGGGCGGGGCCGAGCAGATTTGAGCCGCGGCGGCCGCGCGCGCGCTCCTCTCGTTCCGCTCCGGTGGCGCCGCGCGCGGCAGCGGCCGGGCCGGGCTCCGCCGGCGGGGCCAGGTGAGGCGCGGGGGGTCGGTCCGCGGCAGCCGCGGGGCCCGACCGGGGCAGGGGGGGCCGGGGCCGGGGCTGAGGCCGAGCAGCGGCCGGGGGCGGCGGCAGCGAAGGAGCCGCGGCCCCGGGGGGGTGCCGGGGCCGGGGCGGAGGCGGGTGGGTCGGTACGTGCCGGTGCCCGGGCGGCCGCGCTGCCGCTGGCTCCGCGGAGCAGCGGCCAGAGCCGCGGGGCTCGGGGCGCCGGGGCACAATAAAGCCCGGAGGGCCGGAGCCCGGCGCCCCCCCGTCCTCGCCCGAGCCGCCCGCGGCCACACGGGGCCGGGCCCGCCCCGCGGGTCCCCCCGGTCAGTTCCAAGCACCGCCCGACACCGCCGGGGCTCCCGGGCCCGTCCCGACATCACACGCGGGGCTGGGGGGTTCGGGGCTCAGCAGCAGCGGGGGAGCCGGGTGTTTCCCGGGCCCGAGAACGGAGCCTGGAGCTGCGTTCCCGGGGCTGGGAAAGGGGCTCCGGGGGCTGGAGCAGAGACTCAGTGCTGGGAGTTTGGGCTCGCAAACAGAGACCCGGTCGGCTGTTTGTGGGGCCAAACCCAAGGGCCGAGTTGGCCACAGCAGTGGGGAGGTGGGAGGGTGTTGGGGTCTGGGCTGGGGGGAGGTGGGAGGGTGTTGGGGTCTGGGCTGGGGGGAGGTGGGAGGCTGTTGGGGTCTGGGCTGGGGGGAGGTGGGAGGCTGTTGGGGCCTGGGTGGCTGGGAGGGGGGTGGGCACGGTGCGTGGACCCCTGCCGGAGGTGGGGGTCCGGTCGCGTTGTTCCCTGAAGCTTGGGACGCTGGCATGCACCAGGCCGAATTAAACGCATGAGATAGTCTCTGGGCGAAAAAGCACTTTTCACACATTTTTCGAGGATCCAACTGTTTATTCAAGGCGCGTACAACCACCGGAATAGGCATTACCATATTTAGACACTGTGCAATTATGACAGGTCATATTCATATACAAGTCATGACAGTGATTGATTTACGACCTGGCCAAAAGCCAAGCGCGTTAGTTCTAACAAGCACAAACTGCAATGGACTGGAGATGGAACCATGGAGGAGCTGAAGCAGCCCAGGAACTGGAAGCAAAAACAAACTGGAGCCACAGACCAACGGGAGCTGAAGAGGAGCTGGAGCAGCAAACGAAGCAGGAGACAAACACCAGCTGCAGCCAAAACTCAACTGGAGCCATCCACAAGCTGGACTTGAAACTCGCTGGTGCCATGCACGAGCTGGAGCTGTCCAGAAGCTGGACCTGAAACCAGAGCAGAAAGAAACACAGGAGCTGCAGATGAGCTGGAGCCATCCGCGAGCCAGACCTGAAACAAACACGAGCCCAAACCAGCGAAAACCAAACAGGGGTTCAAACAACCAACCTGTGCGGCAGTCCCCACAGTGTCGGCCTCGGTGCAGGCAGCCCGGCTTCTTCCCGGGGCTCCACACCCCACACGGGTCCTGGCGTGGCTGGGGATCATCCGTCTGTCTGTCCGTGACTGCACAGGGAGACACGTGGGACAGTCGATGCTCCGAGCAGCACCACACAGCGTGAAATACCCCAGAGCTGCTGCCCTTAACTCCTAAGTCCATATTTAGACATTGCACAATTATGACAGTTCATGTTCATACACAAGTCATGACAGTGATGGATTTACGACCTTGTCAAAAACCAAGATCGTTTGATCAAGTACAACCTGTAATGGGCTGGAGACGGATCGAGGAGGAGCTGGAGCAGCCCAGGAACTGGAGGCTAAAATGTGCTGGAGCCACAGACCGGCTGGAGCTGAAGCAGCAAATGAGCTGGAGACAAAACTGCACTGGAGCTGAAATGGAGCTGCAGCCAAACTGAACTGGAACCATCCACGAGCAGGACCTGGAGCTGCAGAGGAGCTGGAGCTGAAACTCGCCAGAGCCATCCCTGAGCTGGACCTGAAACCACAACAGAAAGAAACAGGAGGTGTGAAGGAACCGGAGCCAGAACTGAACTGGAACCGTCCATGACCTGGACCTGAAAGAAATGGGAGCCCAAACCCCCAAAAAAACCCAAACGGGGTCCGAACAACTGACCTGGAGCTGCAGCGTCTCCGGTGGGTGCAGGCAGCCTGTTCTGCGTGGGGCCGGGCACGGGCAGCCCGGCTCCTTCCCGGGGATCTGCACCCCATGGGGGTCCCTCATAGCGTGGCTGGGGCTCCTTCGTCCGTCCGTCCACACCTGCACAAGGAAACGTGTCACAGTCACATCCTGGCAGTGTGGCACGGCCCAAAGAGCACAGACCAATGACCGGCAGCCCTAGAATGGGGACAGGGCCAGCACCACACCAGTGCCAGCGGGGTCTGGGCTGGATCCCGACAGCGCCCACTCCCACCTCCCCAGACACCCTTCGCAGCCACAGTCCCCCGAAACACACAGCCCAGACCCGCCCAGCCCTGGCTCAGGGTGGGCTGCAGGGACAAGAACCACGGGGCCCCCCAGGGCCCCACCTGCACCCAGAAACGGCCTCTGGCCACGGGGGACCCTGCCCGGGCAGGTGCAGGCCCTGGCCCTGTGGTGCTGAGCCCCGAGGGACACACAGCGGCACCCACAGCAGCACCGCCCCGCCGGGACCCCTCCTTCCCCCAAAGGGCCCTGCAGGGAGCCCTGACGGGGCACAGTCCTGCCCTGCCCGTCCCTTGGCCGCCCTACCAGCAGGACAAGGGGCAAAGCCGAAGTGCCCCAAGCACAAAACCGCTCCCCAGAGCCTCCAGGCACTCACCTCACCTGGCACGTCCCCCCCACTGGCGCTTGCTGCCTCAGGGCCATGCTTCTCGCATGGGTGCTGGGATGAGCCTTCCCCACGTGCTGGCACAGTCACGCGGCATCGCCCAGGCCAGCGACACCTCCCGAGGGACCGGCAGCACCAGGACAGCTGTTGCTCCTCATGCCTGGTCAGGTCGGCTTCACCATCTCGCTGATGGGGCTGCAGGAGTTGCTGCAGGTCCCTGAAGTGGCCTCTGATGCCGTCACAGCAGCTTTTGAGCTGAAAAATAACTTTTAATGTATTTTTTACCCTGGTCTCACCACAGAGCTCCCCTCAGCCCATTTGTCAGGCACTCACCTCACAAGGCACATCCTCCCCACCGGCATCTCCTCGCCTGAGCGCCGTGATGAGCCTTCCCACGTGTCAGCACAGCCACGCAGCATCGCTTGGGCCACCAACAACCCCCTAGGGGCACTAGGACGGCCCTCGATGCCATGCTTGGCCAGGCTGGCTTCACCTTGTCACCAAAAAGGCTGCATGAGCCAGTGCGGGTCCCTGAAGAGGCCTCTGCTCCTGCTCCCATCACATCACATTTTGAGCTGAAAAAGAAATTTTTACACAAAACAGTGGCTTGCCATGGGGCCCAAAGGCACCCCAAAACACCCTGCTGTGGGATGCCCGGGGACCTCCCCATGCCCAGGGATCCCCGGTGCAGCTGCGGTGCCACCTCCACAAACCCCATTTTTACAGGGAGTGCTTGCACGTATACCGGGCTGTGGGCACCAGGGCAGAGGGAAAAAGAGCACTTCCCCGTGGCTGAAAAGGAAACAGCAAAAATCCTTGTTTGTGCACATGAGGCATCCCAGCCACTCTGAGACACATAAAATGTGGGTTTGCTCGGACTCCCCCAGAGCCCATCGTGCCAGAGTCACTGCTGTGTGACACCAGCGACGCCAGGAGGGTTTCAAAGCCGCGCCAGAGAGGCTGGGATGCCAGCGGTACCTCGGCTGTCGGGGTCTTCTTTATCCTTCAGGAACAGCTCGCAGCTCCCACACAGCAAAGTCCTCAGGTCCAGGGCCAGGACGTCCTTCACTTTGTTTTACTTCATTGGGAACATCAGCCATGTCCAGTGAAACTCCACCACCTCGTTGCGTTGCGGTGTAGAACGGGAACTGGCACAGAGCAGCACAGTTAATGCACTGTCATACAATAAACATAAAATACTGTGTTAACCAAAAGGAAGCAAAAATACATTTAATTACACCCTCAGTCTCACCAGAAACTCCTGCACAAAGGCCGTTCTTGTCTGGGTGACCTGCAGAACCCCTGCGGCTGTTCTGGTCCAGCCCTGTGGCCCCCAGCAGCGCAGGGGACGTGACCCCCCCAGCCCAGGCCCTGCTGGGACCCAGCTGCAGCTCTGGGCTTTGGAAGGAAGAAACCAAATCCGTTCTCCAAAGCAGCTGCCCACACCTGAAGCTGAGAACCAGCAGAAACTGGGGACCCGCCCGGGCACCAGGAGACAGGTGGAGCCAATTCCGGTGCCCCCGGCTCTCGGTGGTCGCATCCTGCCCCCCGATACTCACCGGGATCAGGGCAGGAACCAGCGTCTCTACCCCCCCTCCCTGGAGCAGCCCGGGAAACGCCGACAGTCCCGCACAAAACGGCTCCTTCGGGCGTCCCGGCACATCCCGCAGCGCCGGCGCTACACGGGGAGCGCGGAACCCGCCCCCGCCCCGCGTCCCCCCAGCCCGGGACACTCGGACCCGGCTCCAGCGCTGCTGCAGAGCCCCCGCCGCCCTCCCGGCGCGGCAGCTCTCGCAGCCCCACCGCAAACCCCCGGGGCTGCTCCGGGACAGAGCTGCGACCCCCGCCCCGACCCGGGGGACCCCCCGCCCCACATCCCGCCGGGCCCCGGTACCCCCCCGGCCCCGCCGCTACCTGCTCCCGCCGCCGCTGCTGCTGCTGCTGCCGCCGCCGCTCCCGCCGCGCCGAGCGCCCCCTGCCGGTGGAGCGCGGAACTGCGCCGCGGGACCTGTTAAAGCCTCGGCACTCGGCGGGTGCCGGCCCCGCGGGGGCGGCCCAACCCGCCCCGACCAATCAGCGGGGCCGGCGCCCCCTGGAACAGCCAATAGCGAGGCGGGGCGGGAGCGGTTGCTCCCGAGGGCGCCGCCTGGCGGAGGAACAGCAGCATCGCACGGAGCCGCCGCCCCGCCCCGCCCCGCCCCGCGCCGGGGGATGGCCGCGCTGCCGGTGCCCGCTGCTGACGGGGGCATCGGCCGTGCCCCCCTGGTCCCCGTCACCCTACGGCCTCCCCTGCAGCCCCCCACCTCTCAATCCCCCCCGCCCGGTGTTTCAGCTCTGCGTTTCAGCTCCGGCCGCGGCGGCTCGTTGCTCCCTTGAGGGGCAGCTCAGCTCTAAACCCTCTTTTTTCGGGTTCATCTCGACCTTTTCTCGCTGCTTTTTCGTTGTTCTCTGCTTTTCTCTGGGCGGTGTCACTGGGCTGCCTTGGGCTCCTCCTCAGGTACTGGGGGCTGTGCATGGGCGGGGGGGGGCTCTGGTTTCCCAATGTCCTCAGGTTTGGGTTTGTGTTCCGGTTCCATGGTGATCTGTCTGCATTCCCTGAGCCAGGGGCTGCGGTGGGACTTGGGGGTTTCGTACTTCTGCTGGCCGGAAAAATAGGGCTGGAGCACGTTCTTTTCAAAGCCCACCCTGTAACGCAGGTTTGACTCGTTCTTTTTTTTTCATTTTAAGTTTGCAAAAAAAAATAAAAGTCCCTTTACATCCCAGGCCTGACTTCACTGTCTCGGGAAAAAGTCAATTTGGATTAAATGGTTCACTTGATTTTTAAAAGCAGAAGTCCTGCTTTGAGCCTTGGAGAGGGCAGGTTGCAAAGAAACTGGGGGACAGGCAGGAGAGAGACTTGTCATGTTGAAGGCTGTGCGAGAACCTTGAGGTTCTTGTGTGCCCGCCTTCGTGTGCAGACGCTTGAAGGACCAGGTAAAAATACATGGGTTTGGTGCAGAAGGCACCAGGTATCCCATGGTTCTGCAGCCCTATCCAATGCTCCGGCTGATTATGGAGTTACGGCAGAACTCCTCGTTCTTGTCTTGCTCTGGAGGTGGAGATGGAAGTTGGGGCTCCTCACGTGGCCCAAGGCTGGAGGAAGGGAACCTCAGGAAGGGCAGTGTCTGCCTTTCCCACTTGTTAGTCTTAATGCACCATCAGTGTCGTTAACAAGTAAGGAAAAACCAAAACAAAAACTACTTTTTTCCTTAGGTCCTATTATTGTTCTAAACCAAAATTAATAGCGTTGCATTTGCTGCAGCTGTTTTAATTAGTTGCTTTTAATACCTATAGATTCCGATATCCTATTCTGACTCCTCTTTTGCTCCCCATCCCTTCCTCCTCTCTCTCCTTCTCCTCAGATCTCAGCACAGTGTCTGGCTCCTAAAACTGCATCATTCTGTAGCGCAGTGAGCACCCGGACTCTGCAAATGCTCGGGATAGAATCGAAGTTTATTTCCCCTTTACCATATTTACAGCATACAGCGCCCCTTCCCATCCTCCAATAAACAGCGGAATCGTGTATTTCTGTATTTTTAAGTTTCACACAGCAGGCCAAGCATGTACACAGCTCCCTGTTTATTCCAAGTGTTCTCATCACGAGATGTGATAAAAACCAAAAATGCACCTGGAGTAAATGGGAAAATCCCCCCATGTGAGAGCAGCGGGATCAGCCCCACACCACACACACACGTGTCGCTACAAAACCCCCCGGTCTGACTTCAGCTCCCGCTGGCAGCAGAGGGACCCCCGCTCCGGGCACCCCCTGCCCGGTGTCGCGGCTCCGCAGCGGAGCGGAGAGGCAGCCCGGCACATCCCGCAGTACCGGCGTTACACTTGGATCATTTCTCTGGCTCTGGAGTACAGGACGAATCTGGCAAACACGCGAAAATGTGCCTTAAAATCAAACCTGTCATTTAAGAGGAAAAAACAAAAAATACTGACAAAATGCCATTCAAGCATGTTGACTGAGAGGGTGAAGCCACCGTGATTCAAACGGAGCAATTAACTAGGAATTAACTCCAACTGACTCCTCTGAGATGCCTGAGGAGCAAGCCCAGAGGAAACCATGTGCGCTTCGGTTAGCAACAAGCCTTGGAAATTGTTGTTCTTTCAAAGACTAACGTGGATAACTGAGGACACCAGTAATATTTGGGCTTTTGCTTGTCCTTCAGCCCCTAGGAATCCAACATACTCTTTAAATACATCCTGGTGGGGTTAGGAGGGCTGGGCAGGATTTTGCTGGCCGGGATGGAGACAGTCTGGCAAAGCCTGGAGCTGAGCACCAGCGTTTCCTTCCCTTGGTGGCTCACCTCTCTCCTTAGGAATTTTCGACCTCAGAGATAGCCTGATTTCACACAAAACTATTTATTTACAGCAAAATCTAAGCAGAAGCCAGCGGTTCCTCTCCAGGCCGGCTTTGCCCTCGGCCGCTTCAAGCTGCCTCACGCTCCGAGAGCTCGAGACCCTCAGCCACCAAGAGCAGACAGCAACAGGGCAACGGAGGGGATTTGGGAGCCTCTGGGATGCAGCAGGGAGATGCCAGCAGCTCCTCCGTGATCCCACGTTCACCAACAACGCGGATGCACTCCTCCATGAGCCCACCAGCACCCTGAGCACCCAGCTGTCCTGTCCCACTCTGTCGCTCCCCAGCACCTCAGGGACGGTAGAGGGGGAGCCCGGCCACCGGCAGCCTTCCCCCAAACGGCGCCGAGGGACCGTGCCACCACCCTCCGCGGTTGGGCACGGCGGGAGACAGGCACCGTAAAGCCAAAGGCAGAGACTCGCCAGCACCACCGGATTTATTTTCCAGTCCAAAGCAAGTCACGCTGATTTTACAGCCACGCTCTGCAGGCAACCACCTGACATTAAGGCATCTTTAAAGACATATAAAACAGTTTTCCCAGATGCAGCTGCCGTCCCCGGGTGCCGCCTGCACCCTCGGCCTCAGCGCAGCGTCACTAGCTCTTCGGCAGAAGTGGGGTGAATGGCGACGGTGTTGTCCAGGTCGGCCTTGGTGGCCCCCATTTTGATGGCCACGGCGAAGCCCTGCAGCATTTCGTCGCAGCCCAGTCCTTGCATGTGCAATCCCACCACCTTCAGGGAAGAAACCAGAGGCTGAATGGGACCCAGCACTGACGAAATCCAGGCTGGATGCTGGGCTTGGTGCTGGGGGAGCTGGATCCCAGCCCAAGACCCAGTCTGTGCAGGTCAGGACCGACCATGCGGGGACAAGAGGACAGCCAGCCATGGTCCTCGCTACCTCCCAGCAGTGCGCAGCTATCCCCCCAGTCCCCTCCACGCACCTTCTCCTCCTTGCCAGCACACACCAGCTTCATGACACACTTAACCTTCCTCTGGGTGACGGCGTGGTACAAGGGGGTGAAGGAGGTGCTGTAGATCTTCACGTTCTCCCTCCCGTGCGTGGCCACGGCTTCGTCTGTAGCAGAAGACACGACACATAGGTCAAGGGGATGCGCCATAATCACGAGGCATTTACAAAGAGGGAGTCAAAGCCCATTTTGCAGGGCTCAGACCACTTGCTGGAGATCAGGTCGTCTCCTCAAGCATCAACCCGGCACCACTGAGCCACAATGACCCCAGCCTCTTCACCCCCCCATGCCCCCTGTCTGTCCCCACCTTCGGTGAGGCCCACGGTGCCAATGGGCGGGTGGCTGAAGACGACAGTGGGGATGTCACAGTAGTCCAGGCGGGAGTCCTGCTTGTCCTCGAAGAGCCTGTGGGCCAGTTTTCTGCCGGCCGCAATGGCCACTGTGGGGAGGGACGGGGAGCCTGAGCTGCGGCACAGCGTGGCACCAAGGGGCTGGGGAGGGGGGCACGGCTGCGGTACCTGGGGTGAGGAGGGCTCTCCCGCAGACATCCCCAACAGCATAGACTCCTCTCCTGGTGGTGTTCTGGTACTCGTCCACCACCACATGGCCCTTGGCGTCCACCTGCACACCCTGCCATGGGAGGGATGGGACAAGCGATGCCCATGGGGGACCCATGCTGGTGGCTGCCATGTACCAAACTGGGGATAAGGCATGGGGGAACACCATCCTGCAGCAGGCTCTGGAGATCCATGAGATCCCTAGAGGCCCACGGGACCCTTGGAAACCCATGGGATCCCTGGAGACCTGTGGGACCTCTGGATACCCATGGGACCCTTGGAGATCTATGGGATTCCTGGAGACCTGTGGGACTCGTGGAGACCTGTGGGACCCCTGGAGACCTGTGGGACCCTCTGAAGACCCATGGGACCCCCTGAAGACCCATGGGACCTGTGGAGACCTGTGGGCATCCTCGCGGCAGCGCAGAAGGGACGTGCCACCATCTCACCACTTGGTCCAGGCACAACTCCTCGGTGTTGGGCTCCCGCCCCACAGCCCACAGCAGGCAGTCAACGTCCTGGATCACTCCCTCCGTTGGCTTGCGACCGGGCACCGAGGAGGTCACTGTCACATCCAGCAGCCCGCGAGGAGACTTGGTGACCATCTTGACCTGCGGGGAACAACAGGAGCCGTGGAGTAGACGGTGCCGACAGCTTTTGCCTTGCAACAGGCGATGGCAGCCGTGCCGCAGAACCAGAGATGCCGCCAAAGCCGTGGCCCGGCAAGCGGCGCCCAAAACGCTGTCTTTCCCCCAGCCCTGTCTCTCCAGGAGAGATGGGATCAGCCGAGGGGCTGCTCTGCACGCCCATACCTGTGTGTGCTTCCAGACGTCCACCCCGGTGTTCTCCAGCTCCTGGGTACAGTTTGAGCTGATCATGGAGTCAAAAGTCCTCAGGACCTGGGCAGGGACCCACCAGCCCCATCAGATGAGGGTTCGCAGGTGAAGACACTGCCTGGCAGCCCCCTCCACAGGCATTTCCCTGCGCCTGTACCCCAACCAGGCCCAGAAGAGGTTTGGGGCCCTTCTGGTTCCTGATAAAAGTTATCATCTGATTGTTTTTCCTTTAATATTTCTCTTTTCTCAAGTCACAACTTGAAATAAAGCTGAAGGAAACGGGAGCGGCAGCGTGCACGGCTGCACAAACGCCGGGTGTGCCGGTCGGTGCTGCCGAAATCCTGCCAGCAGCACACCTACGCTCTTCTTCTCCCCCTGTCCGATCCCCCCAGCCCCTCCTTCCACCCATCAGCCTAACACCACCATCCTCTGCATTGCCATTCCCACCCTCCCGAGCCTGCGCCGACACGGATCCTCCTTTACCAGCTCACGGGAGCTGATGACCGGAAAATCCCAGCGAGCTGGGATGCAGCTGCCAGGTGCAAGGGCAGCTGGGGACAGCTGGTGGCACTACCTTGTCCTGGCGGATCAGCAGGGACGACTTGGAGCCCAACGTGGAAAGGATCCCCGCCATTTCCACCGCAATGTAGCCGGCACCGACAATAACGCTGCGCCTGTGGAGAAGTGACGGTGCCGTGTGCCGGCGTGCCGAGCCGCCGCTGTCACCGGCAGCTGGTGGGGGGTGAGCCCACCTTACCTGGGCAGCTCCTCCAGGTCGAAGAAGCCGTCGCTGGTTATCCCCAGGCTGGCACCTGCAAAGCAGAGCCCCTTTCGCACCCCTCACCAGTCCCCCACTTCCCACCTCCACCTCCACGAACCCGCTTTGCTTCGGCAGACCTCTCTCCAGGCAGCCCGGGGGGGAATGTTGTCAGGCTTACCAGGAATTTCGCTGTCGGGAGGGACGGCCGGGCGCCCGCCCGTGGCTATGAGGATGTGAGGAGCTGTGTACTTTTTCCCGTTCACTTCAACGGTGGGCTGGGGACCAGCGGTGAACTTGCCGTAGCCCTGAATGATGTCGATGTGAGCCTTTGGAGAGGAATGGGAACATGATTAACGGCAGGAGGAGGTGCGGGAGCCTGCTGACGGAGCCAGGGCTTCCCCAGATAGACGAGAGGACGCTCGTTAAGGCTGGAAAAGTGGCCAAAACCCCAGAGCACTCTCACCTTCTTTAGGTTATTCTCGTAGATCTCGTTCAGGCGCCTCACATAAGCATCGCGCTTCTCTTTAATCGTTCTGGAACAGAGCGGGGGGTTATCGTCACCGCGAGTGAATGAACCTACAGAGCTCAGCGAAAAACAATTCAATCCCTTCGGAACGTGGCGCTCAGGCCACAAAATAAAACGGTCCCGAGTTACCCAGCAGCCTTCCCCACTGACCCCTCTTTTTCAGGAGTCTCTTCCCATGGCCGGTTTGCCCCCTTCTCCTTTCCAAAATCCCATCCGTGTCACCAGCTCAGCATCCGTCCACGGGAAGCCTCAAAGTGGGCAGGGACCCCCTTCAGGGTGGACAATGAGCCACAGGGCCACAGCGCCCATCTGTGGCTGCTCCCTGTGGGACACGCACCGGGAGACGCTTGTTTCCAACGGGCTCTTTCCATAGTTACCTCCAGTTGAACTTGACGCTGGGCGTTTCGAAGCCGTAGTCGGCGTGATCGTGGATGAACTCCGCGTGCACCGCCGCGTTCCACATCACCTGCCGGCACAAACCGCGAGTCAGTTCGGGAAGACCGCTTTGATTTTGGGAAAACCCTTGCCGTGAAGCCTCACCTCTGCCCGGAGCAGCCCACGGGACAGGGGTTTGAGTGCTTTATGGCATCTCGATGGCTCGATACGCTCCGAGCCCCTGCTTCCTCCCCGCTCCTTCCTCCCCACGCCCCCGCAATTCGGCGGGCACCTGCACCAAACCCAACCCACGGCTGAGGCGCTGCCAGAGCCAGCGGCGAAGGCGCCCTTACCTTCTTTGGCACGCACCCAACATTGACCTGGGGGGAAATAAGAGCAAGTCTCAGCATTAAGGTTTAATTTTCCAAAGGCAACACTCTAGAGAGCATCCCACATCAATCCTGCTTTTGTTTTCCTGGGTGAAGAGCTGGGATTATATGTTTCTGGTAATGAAAGAGGACTGTAACCGCCTTCGGTGCCTCAAGGTCTCGTGGTTTGTCTGTTTTCCTTCACTTCCTTGAAGCAGAACACAGAAGGTGCACGGTCTTCAAATCCAAGTTGTTTGTTTTGTTTTTTCCATGACTAATTTAAGAGAGATTTACTAGGAGAAAGGTGTTTGCCATCCCTTTCCCACACTTCTGGTCCTAGTAGGGCAACTTTTTCAAGGGAATGTACTTAAAGCGCAAAACTAGAGCCCGTCCCCGGCTTGTTTGAAGAACAAGTTTCTTTTTTTTTCCTGCTCGTTCCCGCTTTTGCCGCCTTTCGACTTGTCCCCGTCCCTTTACGGGCCTGAAAACACCCAGAAAGAACCAGCACCCTCCCACGGGAAGCGGGTACCGGACCCTGCCCCACGGAGCTGGGCATGACAAGGCAGATCCTTGCGCAACCTTCCGTGACCGGCGCGGCCGCTCCTGCCCCCCTGTTTCCCTCCCCGCGCTCCGGCCGCAGGAGCCGGATCAGCCCCGGGGGAACGGGCACCAGCTCCGGTGAGTCGGGGTCAGATAGGGGGAACCGGACCCGCACCACTCGTGTGTCCACACCGCCCCCCCCCCGCGCCCAGCCCCGGGACCGGGTGTCCCCCCCCCGCCGGTGCCCCCGGGACTCACGCAGGTGCCACCGAATCGGTGCGGCTCCACCAAGGCGACGCGGGCTCCCAGCTCCGCTGCCCGCCGGGCTCCTGCCAACCCCCCTGACCCACCGCCCAGCACCAGAAACTCGTAAGCGGCCGCCGCCATCGTTCCCGGCTCGCTACGGCCCCGCCCCGGGGTCACCCACCCCCCGCCTCTCCCGGTCCGCCTCCGGTCCGCCCCATCCCGCCCACTCCCGCCCATCCCAGCAGAGGCACCACGGCTTGGGGCTGACAACGGCAAGTTTATTGGTTTAAGGTACAGCGAGGAGGACTGCAAGCACTTCCAGGACAAATATACAGAAGGGAGAAGGGGAAAATAACAACAACAACAAAAAAAGAACAAACCAGAAAAAAAAAAAAAATAAAGGCAGGATCGACACGGAACGGGAATCGAGCTAAAAAGGGAACGCTTTTATCCGTGTTATGACAACGTACTCCCAAGCAGGAATTGCTTCCTTTCTCCAGTTAAGTCGATCGGTCTTCCAATAAAATAAAGGGCGGTGGGGGAAGAAGT
The DNA here is from genome assembly GCF_009769465.1 of Tauraco erythrolophus. Classification (NCBI taxonomy): domain Eukaryota; kingdom Metazoa; phylum Chordata; class Aves; order Musophagiformes; family Musophagidae; genus Tauraco; species Tauraco erythrolophus. The sequence goes on along the minus strand of NC_141469.1, from coordinate 3,675,801 downwards.
TAGTGTGCATTTCTCTCCAAAATCAACTCTAATTCATGCCAGTTAAACACTAGAACTAAAAAAATTTACAAAGAAGCATCAAAGGGGATGGAAGTGTTATTAAGAGTTACCTTTTTCCTCTCTGAACAGTCCAGAAGAAAAAAACAATGACTACAAATACAGCAGGCAAACTGACCGTTGGGCTGGCGGGTACAGGATATATATAGTGTTGTAAGGAATTCAGTCTCGAGTTGTGCTAAACGCCCTTCGTCCTCTGTATGGCACGTTTTGGTCCATGATGGGGGATTTGAAGTTTGAGACGAATCCCGATTTCTTACGGAAACGTGTAAATATTGTTGCTCTTGAAAACGCCAAGTGTACTTCCCTCCGCAAAGGTCGGGAGAGGTTTATAGGAAGTAGTCTGGGGTACGACGGGTGACATGAGGCTCTCCACGACGAGGTGCTGGGTCGAACTGGAGGCTGCGGGAAAGAAAAAAGGGATCAGTTCCCTCTCCTCCACAAATTATTTTCCAACACCACAATAAACACTACACTAGCTCTCCTGCTGCTATTGTTCTATTCATCCCAGCTGCTTCCACATAAAACCTTCCGGTCCCAAAACAAGCATCCGTGGGAGTTAAAAACTCAGCAGCTGGTCGAAACGCTGCTTACAGAGGGAACACCACCCAGCAGCCCAGCACTACCTTCACGTGGGCTCAGCTGAATGCAGAATTCAGACTCCCTCACCCATCTTGACAAAGCCTAGTGGTCCCGAAAATAAAAATAAACCCATAAAATCAATCTGCCTTTACTCTCTCCATCAAGCTTGGGCAATAGAGTGATTGCAAATATAGAGAAGCTTCAACTCTCCAGAGAGCCAGGAAGAGAAGATAATGCAGTACCCAGGAGAAGCTTTCAAGAGCTTAACTCACTACTTATTTTTAGCTATTTTTGCAGGTAGAGCACACGACGTTAATTCCTGAGTGGTTTGAGCTGACTTTTCACAAAACAACCTCCTTTGGAAAGGATCAGACATTGGTCACAATACAGAAAGGTGAGGAAGAGAGACCAGCCCAAGCCAGGTTACTCACAAGGAATATTTTAAAGTGTCATCTAGTTCCATGATAGCAGCCTGGTTCCCACAGCGATAACAGTAATTGGGAGCACTGAAGATGGTAACCACATTTCGGTCGTGGCACCAATTATAACCCTGCCAGAAAATGAGAGAGAGAAAAAAGAGGGGGAAAAAAAAAAAGTCTCTGTTAAACCTCAAACCTCAGCCCATCTGAAGTTCCTCTTGAAGGCTGAAATGATCCAAGGTGTTTGTGAAACAAGATACTTTTTTGAAGTTATTTCCAAACGACTTAGTTGCATTTTGCAGAGTCCTCTACCACAAGAACAAGCAGTAGTTACTCAGCAAAAACAACTCCAGTCACTCGGCAGAGAAATGGGCCATGTGTCGCTCGTGCGTTGACCCGTTTCGTACACAAATCATGGATTGTACCACAAAGAAACCTCGGGATTTCTTAGGTACGCCTTCGGCTTTCATCCACCACAACTGAGAACTCGCCGGCTGGATGCGAGCGACTTCTGACACACGGTACTACTTAAGGGATCTACTTGAACTGGATTTTAAAAATACATCTGCTCCATTGACCCACCTGGCAATCTTCCAGCAAGACATACCAGAACAGCCTATCAACAGCCAAAATTATGGCTTAATCCCTGTCACATCTGACGGCCGAGTGTTATAGGACAGCCTCCTTAATGCAGCAGCAGTCTAAGTAGAGCAGCGGGCGTGTAAGAAGATTATTACTTCCACAAATGGGCTGTGACAGGGTCCCTCTGGCAGTTTACTTGCCAGGCAGGGAAGAAAAGCACATCATGTTCTGTTGCTGCTTGTTTTCACACCATTTAAGTCCCTCTTGCGTAACATTTAGGTGTCAGTTCATGCAAACCCATCAGCAGAAGGCCTCCCAAGAGGAGAAAAGAACTCGCATCTATGTTTTGTTAGCCCCATCTAGCAGAGCGCTTGCCCTACCTCCATGACAAGTTGGTGAGCACGGGAGACCAGCGTGAGACCATTGGCATGGTTAAACGTTTCGGAAATGTCTTGCCCAAAGGTGTAGCCAGCACCGCGTGGAGATATACCCCAGCCGCCACGATCATCCGGATCCGACCACAACAGATCGCACATCGGACCCTTGAAAAAGGTGAAGCGTTCTTCGTTAGACCGCTAGCAAGATGGTTACAAAAAGCCACTTCAGAAATATTTTTTATTTACAGCAGCAAGATTGCCAGCACGACCTTCTCTGCACAAGGCACGTGAGTTCATTTACCACATGTAGTACCAGTAGTTACTCACCGTGTCAGTCAGCATCCTTCCCAAAGAAATGGAGACGTACACAGCTAAAAAAGGAGCCCATGGAAGCGGAAAACCGTTCCCACCACCTCTTCCACACACACCGTTTACCATTTCACTTCAACTAGTCAGAGATACAAAGAGGCGGCGAGCAGATCCACGTTCTTGCTCCTGACTCTTACAGGATAATGAAGGAAGGCCAGGTGAGAAGGTAGGTGTGTCCACGGACACGCAATGGCTCCACCGGTGCCAGCCAAGTTGCAATAAATTAAAGAAAGGGCAATGATCCATAGGAGGCTATGAACTAACTGTTCCAGAGATTGATGTTAAGGCTCCAGTAGCCCTTTCTGCAGGGTATTAATCATTTAATTTCCTCTCCTAAACAGTGTGTTGTTGGACGTGACTTATGCAAAAAGATCCTGGTGCACATCTTCTAACCATCACAAATGAAGCTCAGCAGCTTTTCTTGCTGAGCTACTGAGGGGCAGTAAAGACACCCTAGTTTCTCCCAGCCTCCTGCTGTTTCCTACCCGCTGATCCGAGCTCTGCGGTAGGGATCACACTGACTACATGTGGAAGTCCTCAGGACAGGCAGATTTCAGCACACAGATATGTAACACAGGACCGGGAAAACCCCAGAGCAACAATAAGGCCTAACTACAGGTCCATGTCCCATCAGGTAGCCCCCCAACTCTGGGAATTATTTACACAGCTTATTTCAGGTTTTGGGAAGGCCTGGGAAGACCTTGCTGCATTGTTCTTGCTGTTATACGAAAGACATTGCAGGACACGAGGTTTATTTTCATCAGGGGAACATTCAAGTCCATTTGTAAGCCCCCAGCCACTCCAACACAGAAGAGCCACCTGCTACCCTGAGAGCTCAGAAGCTGGTTTCTTCAGTCTGATCTCAGGCCTCCAGAGAGCGATGAACAAGGTCAAACATCACAGAAGAAAGGACTGGCTGGGAAGAAGGATGGTGACACAATATGGCTTGACGTGGTGGCTGTCTGTTCACAAGCAAGTCTGCCATGAGGCTGAAGGTAGGGAACACCTTCCCCTGTCAAATACTATTATTTGAGTCAGTGTGACAGCCAAAAAATCCTGTGGTTCTGTGAAAAACAGCTGCGAAAACCCCACAGCTCTGCTTTTGTAGATGGCTGTAATCTAAACATATTGACCTGTGTGTTTTGCTCAAATGCATGTTCATCAGCCCTAGCTCTTAGGAAGGCAATAACACGCTGTGTAACCTCATGTCTCCCTGTTTAAATGGATTTCAACCTGAGGCCACGTTTGCATTTTCCACCAACAGATATCTTAAGTTCACAACGCATTTCTTTTCCGGTTACCTCGTGTGGAACTTCTTGCAGGCGGTCCAGAGCCCTGATATGATCCAGTGTATCTATGGATGGAGAGAGGCCACCGTGGAGACAGAATATCTGTTCCCAAAATTAAAAAAAAAAGCAATCCATTCAGTGCATATTGTTATGGGAAGACTGATCTCAGAAATAGCTGGTTTTAACTCCGTTATCATTCTTTTACAATTACAGCCATCTCGCCCTCGCAGGGCGGAAATGAAATTTAATTTCTGCCGAAGGAAACAAAAGTAAAGGGCTGCACCTTGCACACAGGGATCAGAGCAACAGCAAAAAACACCACGCCTTCCGTTTTAGGGGTATCTTGCATCACAGCCACAACTCAACTTCCATCTCATGTATCACGAGGGGATTCCTCTATTTATCACGAGGGGATTCCTCGCTTGCCGAGCGCTCGTTTAAAGCGCAACGTACATGCAACGCCCTGCCATTCCTTCAGCAGCAGAAACCAAAGCTTCCTGCACCATCAAATTTTATTGGCACCTCACTCAATTCTTCCCCAAACCCACAAGAAGTAGATGGGCTTTCAAACAATTCAGATGACAAGTTAAAGGGGCTTGTTTGGGGCTCTTCACGTAGAGGACAGACAACACGGTCTGCGTAACTCTACGAAACGGAGCGTTTTCCTTACTCGAGGCTTACCTGGCCATCTACTAGAGCCGTAAGCGGAAGATAATCAAAGAGATCCGTGAAATACTTCCAGACGTTGGCGTTGCCGTACTTGCGCAGACATTCGTCGTAAAAGCCATACACTTGTGTAATTTGTCTGCTCTCGTGATTGCCCCTCAGTATTGTAATGCGTTCCGGGTAACGCACCTACGGACAAAGAAAACGATCGTTGAACGTCCGAATCGTGCCACCGACACGGAAAGAAACAGTAACAGAGTATTTCGAATAGCAGTCAAGCAGTCAGCTCTGTCATCACACAACACGTGGCCATTCACACACTTCCATTTACATCTGCCTAGCTCAAGCCAACGGCAGCGTCAACGGGAGAAGCGATCCCTTCCGAGCTCCCCGAGAGCAAAGTTTTGCCCGAGGCTACTGTAGAGAAGCTGTCAAGCTGTACCTTCAACGCTACTAGAAGAGTCACCGTTTCCACCGAGTAATAGCCTCTGTCCACGTAGTCTCCCATGAACAGGTAGTTTGTGTCTGGCGATTTCCCACCAATTCTGAAGAGTTCCATAAGGTCGTGGAATTGACCGTGGACATCCCCACAGACGGTGACGGGGCAACGGACCTCTTGCACATTCGATTCTTTCGTAAGGATTTCCTTAGCCTAGCAAGAAAAACACATTTAGGACAAAAAGGTAGGAAGCTCCTCCATAAGCAGGTGAAGGTGTTATTCTACCGTGTTTGCACTGGAAACCCGATTTCACTTCAGTAGCTCAGGCTGACCACTGCAAAACCAGTCTGTCGGGCAAGCAGAGATAAAGTGTGTTTTACAAATCCCTGTGCACAAAGACAAGCAGGTCTGGTACTGGGAGGCCAGGCCATTAAGGTCTTACAGTACTCCAAGCACTGACAAACAAATTCAAAGTGGTAACTGGAGTTAATTTCCAGCCACCCCTGAAATGAAGCAGTGTGAACTCCAAGACTTGCACTGGATATACTACTTACATCACCGTCGAGGTTCACCCATGAATCCTACACTTCTTCCAAACATTTCTCAAGCGCAGACAAGACGAAGCACTATTCCCGTAAGCTTCAGTACCATCACGGGCAGATGTTACCTTCTTAAGCACAACTGATTTTTGCTTAACATACATGATTTGGACAGACGTGTCTCATCTACATGTTGAGCAGAGCTCAGGTCTGTTCATCTCAGCTGCGTCAACTACGGCAGCACTCTAATCCGACCGCCAAAGTCCAGTGCTATTCAGTTTCACGACACCTGGAAGCTCTTTCCTCCAGCACCACAGCTGTCCCCTCAGTCTGGGAGGCCACCCCGCACCCTGCCATGACGAATTCAGTGCAGAACTCGTAGGAACAGAGATCAGTCAATACTCTTGGGGTCTTCTCTAGGTAGAAATACCAGAGGAGACGGTGCGCACCACTCGGGCGACTATTATGATTTGCTGGTTTGCGAAAGCACACATAAAGCTGGAAATAACCCTAAACTTACACTAGTAGGAAAACTCTGACCTCCTAGACTTCTGACAGAAGTCATCTGATGTGCAACCAGGCACTTAAACACAGACTGTCTCCTGCCACGTTTTACTCTGACTACCAGCTCAGCTGCTCCACGGATTGCTCTCAATCCCACGCAGTCGCGTGGAACCGGTGGCGTTGCCAGCTTTCCTGCTAACACAGCAGCACACTGCAACAACTATTCTGCCAGCACTGGCAGCTACTCCTCGCTGCCTTCCTCCTCTGGGATCCCTCGGGCTTCCTCTCATTGCCGCACGCTCGTAAACCTCCAGAGTTCTTCCGAAGCCCAGGATTTCGCAGCGGCGGGTCTGTGCCATGGAAACAGCACTACGAACAGCGTGTTGGTTCCATACCAACAAAGCCAGCTCATCTTGTGATAGCTGAGCAGAGATGGCGTTCAGAAAGGCTGCGCAAAGCGGCTCATCTGGCAGAAACGCCGGGCAACCGCTCCGGCACCCGATGAGCTGAGCCACGCCGCGGTTACTCTGCCCAACACTAACCAACACGAGTGCCAGCGCCGACGGCCGATGGGGCTGCCTCGGCTCTCCGGAGGTACCGCGCTTTCAGACTGCGTCACGGTGAGCACGAGGGGACTGGAGCTGTATGGCAGGAAAGGGAACCTTCTCTGCACGTTCCCAGAAGACACGGGAACCAACAAATCCGTTCTCCTTGCAGAAGGCCAGATTTCTTCTTGCTTAAGCTGTCGAGGAAAACAAGTATTCCTACGCTTCGCTTTACTGACCTGGCACAGAACGTCACTGCGTATGCAAGAGGCACTTCTCTCGGCCAAGGCACTTGTTGCCTGCCAGATTTTCCATCCTCTTCAAAGAACAACAGTTTAACAACTTCTAAAAGGAGGTCACGTACAACTGGAAAAGCCAAGTCAGAGGCAATTTAAACATATGGAGCCACAACCACCTTCCCTGGCTGTACCCAGCTGGCAACAAAATGACCACAGATGGAGGGATGGCATCCCTGGATTTAGTCATCTCTTCCTCTACACCCAGCAGTTCCTCTGCTAATTGCAGCCATGTAACGCAGCCTATCTGGATTACCCTACTATCGTTATCAAACATCACATTTGTCTTGCTGCCTACAGCTCACCAACCGATGTAGATCAGCGCTCCAGGCTCATCTGAGGCACAGTGAACACCCACAGATTGGCTCAGTCTGATTTGGACAAAGGGATGAAAGATCACCAGTGCTGAACAGCCACCAGCAGGCAATGATCTGGCTGTTCATCGCCAAGTCCCTCAATTCGGGATGATGTAGCTCCCAGAGGGAAGCTGCTTACCAAGGACACCCTCAGCGAGGTCCCCGAGGACACCTGTGTTCACATGCAAACATTAGTTGCCTTGCCTCTTTCAGGGAAAGCGTGTACTTGGAAAGAACTACAACCCAAGCAGTCAACGGCTTGGACAGCATCCAGCGTGCCCCTTACACGGTAGGTTAACCCAAGGCACGTGACCCCGATCCTCAAAAACACATCCTGCACGTTGACCCAATGACGTAGGGTCTACCCTGGCAGTTCCCAACTGACTGCAAACTGCTGGATGTACTGCATCTCCGAGTGCAACAGCAGTACTTAAATTCTGTTCACGTATCTTTAAAAGCACCTTTTGAGAGCTTCTGCCCTCCAGGAGAGACACATGTAAAACGCCGTCACAAACCAGCTGCTCGGTGTGTTCTGACTTGCACAAAGCAACAGACTGGGTTTTGCTGTGAGCTGGAGCTCACTTGACCACAAAAGATGCAAGGTACTTTCTGTATCATGCACGCTGCTTTTTACTGCGTAAAAACTATAAATACACTCGCTTCAAGCCTCCTGGGAGAAGATGCGGGACACTACAGATGCCATACCTACTTACCGGTGTCTCAGCCACACGGTGACTCTCCACCACTCCGATCTGCCCAGAAAACCCATGCACTCATCCTGAAAACATACACGGGTAACGCCGGACAGGCAACAGAGAAGAGCTCCTTTTATGCAGCAACAGGGCTAACACACACTAAACGCGCCCTAGGAACGTGGGCCAGTGTGAGTCCTGAAATTTTGTTATTTCCAGAGAATCTAGAAGCTTCCCCTCATGAGAAAGAAGGAGCCAGCAGTGAAGAGCAGTAGCTTTTCCTAAGCTGCCTAGCAGCTGTTACTGTGCAGTCTATTTTAGCTTACTATGTAGACAAACATACGCGCACACCAACGGATTAACTCCGGTCGTTTTAACGCTGCGGAGCTGGTTCCAATCAGGCTCGGAAGCGGAGCTCGGCTGGCCACAGAAGTTTGCCCTCACATGACTTCAACGCAGAACTAGAGCTGAAAAATCTTAAGCATCATTAAAAACACTCCAGAAAAGCAGCAGCTAACTGTGCAGAGCTAACACTGAAGTCAAATGACTGAAAAGAACAAAAGCACCACTACAAAACAAGGATAAAGAACCTCTGAGTCAAGTGAGACGTCCTGCGTTATCGTCATTTACTTAAAAAGGCTGTGAAATGACTATGATTTAAAGTCATATTTTAGCTACCTTTGTTTTAGAAAACGGTGACTAATGTTACCAGCTTCCTAAGCACGTGTCTCAATTGTTTTGGATGAAAAGCATAGCCAGGTCCGAATAAAAAGCAGCAGCTTTTAGATATTTTTTATCAAGTACGCCTCCTTTAAGCATAATAGTTACCATCTGTGCTCAAAATTCCTTTGAAGAGTAGACTTTGTTGGCTGTGAGCTTGCTGATCATCTCAACTCCACTCTTCTTCCCTGTTTTACATTCCGTAGATCCCATTTGTACAGTGGAACACGAGCTTGTCTGCTGTCCGGTCCTCAATCCGCGTGGAAGGAGGCTGGAGAATGCACGTCCTGATAATTTACTGTCTTACAAGAAACTAAGTGGTCTCAGGGCTTGAACACAACCCATTAATGTCCTGCTCCAAAACCTGAGATGCTACACCAGCTTCGAGACCACCACTGGGATCACCAGGAGACTAAGCCCTCCCTGAGAGACTTAACCATCAAATCCACATCAACCATCACACTGTTCAGATTCATCTACGATAACTGTGTAGGCCAATTCTGAGGGTGAGGGGATTACAATCCAACCAGGAGACGGGTTTTCAGCGTTGTTTGACCCGTAGAAGCTCTTACTTCAGGAGTCACAGAAGGCAGCGATGGAGCTTCCAACCCAATTCCAACTGAACCGTCATTCCATCAGCTGCAACAGATCAAACTACTATGTCAACAAGCGTGCGAGGATATTAAAATCTCAAGGAGCTTGGCCTGCACAAGAACCAGCTAGATTCTCCCCAAATGAGATGGAAGCCTGAAGGACGGAGCTGTCCTGTCCTGTCCTTCAGCAAAAAGGCAGCCAAGGATACCCTGGAGCCTCAAAAGCTACAGGGACTGTCACGGCGCACACGTGCTCCTAGGGGTACCTGGGCCAGCATACCCTGGGATGAGTGTCACGGCTGGAGACATGAAATATTCCTGGCTGTAACTCAACACAAGACTCGGAATTTCATGGTTTGAACAGCATCCAGAACACTACTTGGCTCCACCACTCACACTAATTTCACCAATTAATGCACAAGAGCTTGCTAACTCTCTGCTAAAATTATTCTTCAGTGAAACGATCTCTGAGGGCAGAAGCACCACAGGTACACGCCACTAACAGCGATATTCCCTACAGCATCAACGGGCTCCTGCTGCTTGGTTTGAAGCATCAGTTTACAATTACCATTCAGTAACTGTCCCAGAAACCCAAGTCTTCATTAGCAATTAGAATCCTCCTCCCACCACTTCACGACACAAAGCTCTCGAGCTGCTCACAGCAACGAGACTGCAGCCCTTCTTACAGATTCCAAGAACAAGGATAGAAAACAGAAGCTAGAAAAAGCGCGGCGGTTATGGATGGCTGCTTGTCTGTGATTAATCTAAGAGACAGCCCTTGACTCACCTTCTTTCACATCTCATTTTATTACCTTACTGAAAAACCTTTTTCCCCTGGGATAAGCAGGTTCTCAACTCTCTCACCTGCACCAGGATTCATTTGCTGACCTGACTTGAACTTTAGAACATAAGCAACCAAGAGGCTTCCGCATCTAAACTCGGGAGTGCTTCCTGTTGAACCAATCCAACTTCTTGGCCATTTAACCTGACTCTAGCTGTCCAAAAATACAGGTTACAACCTCTGCACTTTCAAAGGCAGTTCAATACCGCCAGCACTACCCTGCTATCAGCACCAGAGTCAGCAATTTCGAAGGTAGCACCAGCACAGAGAGCTGCCACGGCACCTCTGACGAAGTGCAGACATAATCCCAGGCAGAACTCCATGGATTTTCACTGCCTATTTAATGATGAAAAAACGTTTTCACAAACTTCTCCTATCAAGAGAGACTAAGACCACGATGTTCAGAGAAGTAGTATGATATGCAAGACATGGAACGCACATTTCCCCAACATCCTGGAACATTTCTTGTGTCTACAAGCTCCAGTAGTGATCATAATTGTTTGTCCTTCTACAATCCTCAAAATGTCAGCACGATTTTAGCTGGATTTCATTTTCAAGACCAGCAGAACGCGCAACAAGTGTTTTCATGTTGTCTAGAGATGATATCTTGATTAACTTTATGAAGAATACAAGACTGATTAGCTGCCAAAATTATGTCGCAACCGGGCAGGTGAAGACAGAATGTGATTTTACAGGTGCAGATTTCAAGAACTTTCAGAGCACAAAATAATTTGGCATACCCTCATCAACTCTAGCTATGTCCCATTTTTCCCTCATGACTGTCCCTTATGCCAGCAATTAAAAACAAGAATGACTCACCCAGGCAAGTCTGGAATCTTTCTTGCCCCCTCTCCCTTATTTTTGATTTAAACATTTTTTATTTTTTTTTTTTTAACTACCACACTCTTCCAGAAACGTAAACCTGAAGCAAGAAGTACTGTTATGCTTGGCCTCTTAGAAATTAGTCACACAAAAGGGAGTGACAACAAGTGAGACAAGGTTGGTTAGGGTTTCTCCAAATATTATCTCCAGGAAACAAACTAAACCAGCTTTCTGGCAGGGCTGCTTCACACCAAAAGGAAGCCTGCACACCCAAAAGTTTTTGTAAGCTCCTTTCTACCACCAGCTGGATGATAGAACCACTCCCCAAAAACTTAAGAATAAGCCACGCAAGAGCATCACTGAGCATGTACTTCACACCCAAGTCGTTTTGTCAGTCACAAGCCCCCTTGAAGAACGAGGTGCTGTGACAGATGACATTCGTTTCACACCGTGCAACACAGGTTCAGGGTTCCTACCTGTCATCTGGATGACAAACACCCTCTCCACCTCCAGCTGCGACACGGTGCACTGAGCTGCCACGCTCCCTATTTACTGTGCGATCCCTGACGTACGGCCACAGTCTGCTGGCATTGTCCTCCAGCTCCCCAAAACACAGCAGCCACAACTCCTCAATTAACAATGCAGCCAGAGAAGAAGAGAATGGTTTTCCGTAACAGCTTGCTGGCTAGAACAGCGGTTCCCAACCAGCAATGCTTGGAGCAAGGCACAGATCATGCTAATAAATTCTTTCAGGCTTATTAGCTCGGCCTCACGCAGGAGACAGCACAGCCATGAGGAGCTCTCGCTCTTCAAGATATACCTATTCTTCAAGCTACTGCTGTCGCTGCCTGCTGTAGCACCAGTCCTTCTCACCACACTCCCTTGGAACTGATGAAGATCTAGAGGAAAAAGTCATAAAACAAACACACAGCCCCAGTATGGAATAAAAAAAAGGGAAAGAGGGAAAGAAAACAGAGACTGGGTAGGGGAGAGCGAGATATCAGAACCACTAGTGAAACCATCTATCAGGAAGCCAGAGCCTGGAGTCCTGCGTAGACTCTGCCTGTGGCATTCCAACAAACAGCTCCTACCTTTCCGATGAGAACCCACGGAACGTTACATGAGGTTGCAGTACAGACCCTTCCCACTGTTCAGATCTTTCCACCGCGGTAGTCTAGCGAGGATGGGATATAAAGAAATAACTGCGTCTTCTGAAGTTGGCACTGAGGTGTTTAGTCACTGGCCAAAACGTGTTGCCATGAACAGGCATCAGAAAACACGTTCCACTTCTGAGAGAACTGAGTGAGACACACAGGTAGCACTGGGACTATGCCAAGTTCACCATCAGTGACATGACCCTAAAGGGAACACTGAACTCTCTGCTTTACTCTCGGCACCTTCTAATTATCAGTCCACCCAGGAGAGAAAGCTGAGAGCTTCTCTGGAACCCCTGATGAGCAGCAATGGTCTCTGCTGGTCACTGAGACAAGAAGCAATTAAAAGAATCATCTTTGGCACTATATTTGTTACCACTTCAATTCTTGAACTGTCACATCTTGCAAGACCAAAAAAAAATCCTAACTTAGCCCTAGATTACAGGACTGAGAGAATGTTCACACGGAGATATTTAACTTCTCAGAGAAAAAATAACACAAGTTGAAGGATTTGTCTCCTGATAAGAACAAAAAAGGCTCTTGATAGCCTACACTGAGTAAGTCCAAAGAGGAATTTGCCCAAGGGCCGCCCAAGCAACAGTCCAAAATAGCAGATCACGTCCTTTATCCAACCACTTCTCCTTCTATTTTAGGTCCGCCGCTGTTCAGGTCAGCACTCCAGCCTACCTCACCCCGCTTCGCTTTCCGAGATCGCCCATCGGGTGTCAGAACGTTCCCTCACCGATCCACGGCTGACTTGGCAGCACGCGGCTCCCACCAGGCGCTCCGAGACGCACGGGAGAAGCGCGACGGGAGGCCCCGGGAAGACGGAACCGATCCCTCCCGGGACACATCGCCCCGAGCCTCCTCCGCAGCTCAGATCAACTCAGAGCCAAAAAATTAAACCCATTCTCTTGAGAGAGGCTACGTGCGGGGAAAAACTCCTACGGCCGTGGCATTCCTGATGCCAGGAACACGCTGCACGCCTGAGGACGGCCAGCCTGGGATGAACGACGGGCAGCACGGCGGCCCCGCGGAAAGCCACGCGAACCTATTTCCCCGCCACGGTGCCCCCCGCGCTCCCGGCGCCGCGCTCACCTTCTCGCAGAGGCTGCGGACCTGGCTCTCGCTCAGCTGCCGGCACTCGTTCAGCTGCTCGATCCACTGGTCCAGCTCCTTGGCGAGGCCCTTCTCTTCCATGGCGGCGGCGCCTCCCGCCGCGCGGGGCCTCGCCGCGCTCGCGGCCCGCGAGGCCCGGGCCCGCCTAACGGGAACGGCGCAACAAGCGGGACGCGCGGCCTCGCTCGGCTCCGCGTAATGGCGGCCCCCTCCCCTTCCTTCCCGACCCTGCGCACTTCCGGCCACGCCCACCCCGCGTGCTTCCGTGGCGCACTACGCGAGCCGCCCCTCCCGCCCGGGGCCCCGCCCCTCCCGCCCGGGGTCCCGCCCCTCCCGCCCGCGGCCCCGCCCCTCCCGCCCGCGGCCCCGCCCCTCCCGCCCGGGGCCCCGCCCCTCCCAGCGTCCTTCCGCCCCTCGCTGCCCAGCTCAGATTCAGGTTGTTATCCACGGCCGGGGCTTTGGGCGATGGCCGATTTGCGCTCTTGTGACTTAAAAGTCATGGCAGCGTTTGGGGGAATTTTTCTGAATTTCTCCTTTCTGCCAGGACTTAAGAGACGAGCTCCGTTCGCTGCAGCTGGCCACTGCCGTCGCCGTGCCAGTTGGGATTCCTCCAAGGCTGCAGCTGGCCCCTATGACCATCGCTGCGTGAGGGGGCTAAGGGAGGTGGGGTACCTGTCCGTTTCCTACAAAAGCCACTGAAAATAGTAATTATTTGGCATAAAAATTAATGTACTTGTTCACAGTCAGGTTTTCGATTCATGTCACCGTCAGCCCTATAGTGCATCGCACCCCTGAACATGTCTACCTCCTGAAGCAAAGGCGGCTCTTTAATTGATCATGTGCCAATTTCGACTTGTTTTACTGTCTTCTCTACACCGGAATGTAACAGTCATGTATCGTGATAATGATGTAATAACTCTGGTTATGACACGGCTAAGGTCTGGAGCGCTACGTACGCTGGAGTTCCAAGTGGCAGCGAGGACCGGGATGGTAGGAGATCACTGGCGGGAAGCTTTCCTGGGATTTTTAGCAGAACAAGTGAAGGCTCTGTGGTGGTTTTTTCCCATGTCAGATGGAAAAGCTGAGAATTGTGGAGGGCCTCCTCAGGCTGTGCGGGTGTTCTTCTACCAGGAACACCAAAGCCGGTCGAAGTTTCCTTCATCCCTGCTGGGTAAAGCAGGTGGACTTGTGGACTTCACGCTGAGGGGAAGGAGATAATTAAAGAGTTCAAAACATCACATCCCTGAAGCAAACTTACCAACAAAAAATGCATTTAACAAAGTAAAAGGGAGCGATATAGATGCATAAACACCAATTTTGTAGCTGCTTTTAAAGATTGCATGCGGTTTGCCATTTCAGGACCCAGAAAAGACGCCTGCCAGGAAGCGTTCACGTACGCCTGGATCTTTTCTTTGCTCGTTTGTTTCCAGCAGATTATTTTTAACTGACTGCCCACATTCGTGGCACTGCGGCGGAGAACTTAACGGCCCTGGGAGAAAGCGAAACCTCCAGCGTGGCAGCGGACAATAAATCTTTCCACCCGAGAGCTTCCCAAGGACGGCACGCGCAGTGTGCCTTCAAGAGGGCAAGGGAGACCAACACCCACTGTAAATATCGTCTCCTGGCTTGTTCAAAATGACCAAAAAAAGTGTGTCCTGAGTCTCAGGAGGTTACGATGCAGCCTTAAGACAAAATGCAGAACGGCATTTATTTCTGTCTTTCAAATTTTGAAGGTTTCCTTGTCATTTAATATGCAGAAACAAAATCAGAAAGAAGGCCATGCGTTAACATGGAAGTCTCACATCATTCCTGCTGGGAGAAATACCATGTAGCCCGAGGCTTGAAGCAAAATCAGAGAAGAGCATTAACTAGCTGTTAGAAAGCTAGTTAAGCTAGTTATGCACTTGCTAACTAATAAGTTGATTATTATCCTAAGTTTTAGATTGGAAACAATTATCTGGTAACTACTTGCCAACCCTTTCTATCCCGCTATACTGAGAGACACATTTATCCATATGGATATATATACATACACTTTGGTGATAAGTTTCTATTTGCTGCTTCCTTACCACCATTAAAATATTTAATAGGAAAAGCCTAAACGGAAAGCTTGAGTAGATAAAATCCTCTTGGCTCCTTACCAGGAACTAAAAGAGGTTTCTTAGGTATCGATCCGAGATGGCGCGCGCGCCCTCTCCCCGGCATCAGGAAAGGACCGGTGAAACCTCGCAACTACGGCTGTTGCAGCCTGAACCAGGACCGTCCTCGGATCAACTCGACGTGCTTTATCGGAAGAGCGAGCTCTCGGGAAGACGTGTGGATTTCCCTGCAAAGGAGCGGCAGGGACAGAGCGTGGCGAATCGCCAGGCAGCAACGGGGCATGTTCAGCAGGCTCCCCGGCAGGGAAAATTGAAAAGCCTCGCCGAGAGAAAATTAATGGAGGCAGGAGCCTGCGGCGCTACGCTGCGATCTGGATCTTGGCTGCGAGCCTGGAGGAGAGAAAACCCGCCCAGGCGTGCTGTGGGTGCTCTGCAGCACATCTTATGCCGTGCAAAAACCCAGGGGGTGTTGTAAACTCGCAGTGTACCTCTGGGGTCCCCTCCGGATCGGGTCAGCTGTCATGGTCCCCCTCATTTTGCATCGGCGAATTTTCTTCCAGTTTCTCAGCATTTGGTGGACGGGCAGCGAGAGGAGCAAGTGCCCTTCCCTGGCACAGACAAACTTCCTGCGCTTAATGGTCTTCATCATTCTCATGATACGAGCCATTTTCCCTAAATCTTTCCTGGCGGTCAATTATAAATATCCAAGCAATCCCATAAACCGGTTGTAGTCTAGCTGGCTACCGGAGATGGCCAACGCAACTGTTCTTCCCAAGGTCTCTCTTGAATGATCTTTGGGTCATGAGAAGGAAGCCATTTGCTCTTAGCAGTGAAGTAACTCCAAGAGAAGTGATAAATTGAACCACAATAAGCCCCAGAATCTTTCTGCCTTTATTTTTTTTGTCATCAGATTCTTTCAAAAGCGCACCTTTTCACGCATCACGACTACCTCCATGTCGGTCTCAACAGCTTCGGGCTTGACTACACCGGTACTAAGGCTGCCTTTCTTCACCGCAACCAACGCATTCTCACTGAACATCAGAAGTTTGCTTGTGCCTTCCTCCTGCAAAACCTGAAAACAATTTTTCAGGGTCTCAAAACGCTCCCCACATCTCACCATTAGCATCTGCAGCTTCCTGAGATCCACAGGGTGGCCGCCTTCCAGCATTTCCCCCAGGCATCAAATAATAGGGATGCGAAACTGGGATTTTCTGGGGCTTGACTTTTCTAACAATTCGACGCCGGGGCTTGCCGTTTCTTATCCATCTCGTTATGAAGTCTTCCAGTTTTAAGCTGGCAGACCTCACTGGGTGTGGACAGGGCCGCATGGTTGAGTTCGAAGAGAAGCCGTCTCTTTTCCTCCTCAACAGTATTCTCTAAAAACATCCTTCTATCTTTCCCAACAAGGCTTTTAACTGCCTCAAAAAACATGCTCAGGGCCAAAGAACAATACTCTTGGGGTGTTGGGTTGCTTTTCTCCCTTTTTTTCTAGGCTCAGTTGCCCAGACATCCGCCCTCTAAGTAATGGGCCCTCAGCCCCTGGCACTTCCAGCAGCAGTGGCTTGTTTAGCCAGTGGATTTTCCACCAGCTTCTCTAAAATCCACTAATTTCTGCCCTAAAACCTGAAAAGGTGACGCTGGTGAAAGTGGCATAATAGGCCCCCCAAAAACAAAAAAAAAAAATGCTGGCTCTGCAACATTAAACTGCTCATTGGGTACCCTTGCTTTCTTATTTTTGTGATTTTTCAACTGAAACTTGGGTCTTCTAGGATGTGATACAAAACACAAGGGAAACCAAATCAGAAATAAGTACTTAGTACCACCACCGCCTATGGAAGGTGTTGCTTTATCCACTGCTTCCCAAAGAGCCGTGTATTCCTAACAGCAGACCTGCATTTTAGAGAGAAAAAAAACGAAAAAATAAATAAACCAGTAAAGTCCTTTCCTCTGTCAGCAGCTGAGCGCACCAAACTGGGACATGTCCTCGGACTAGAGTCACAACGTGGCTTCTAGTAGCCAGCCTCACTTCGGAGAATAAAACTCATGAAGAGAAAAGGAGCTACTCGAATTTCCATTTTTTTTTTTCTCCCTCCATTCAGATCCATCCGAATTTCCCCTGCTGCATCTTTTATTGCAGGGAGTTATTCTGCCATGGAAAATAACAGCTCCTGGTGGCACCGTCCCCATCTCCACAGTGGAGGGAGCACATGCCGCTACGGGGCACCTCATTTTCCCTTGTGCCCCCTTACCCCATGTCCACATGCACCCCACACGTAACCCTCACCTCGTGCCCCATGTGGATCTGCGTCACCCCACAGGCACCTCCACCCTGTCCTGCACCACCACAGCATCATCTCCCGCGCCGTCACCCGCACCTCTCCCACAGCACCCACTACTGAGCCCCAGTACTTTCGTGACAGCAGTGGCACAGGTGTGGGAGAGGTAGCGCCAGGAGAGCTGCCCCAGGGCAAGGTGCAGCCACCAAAAACCAGCTGGGGAAGGAAATCTGGGGTGATGGCACTGATGCTCAGCACTCCCGGGGACCGAGCACAGCCCGCAGCCCCCTGTTTTGAGGCTAAAAGGTGACAAAGGAGCGTTTTCGGGGTGCTGACACCACATTGTTGCTAAGAATGGAAGGCAGACGTACCCAACAGCACCCTCCACAACGCCGGGCTTCTCGTTCCTGGCTTCTCCCCATGGGATTCATCTCTGCTCCCTCCTTCCCATGCTGGCATCCATCACCATAGGCAGTGCTGCTTGTACTGCGAGGAGCAGCAGGAAACATCTACAAAACCTTGATAAACTGGGAAATAAAGACTGAGAGGTCAGGGAAGAGGAAAGAGGGAAAGAGTTGGGATGGTGCCTGGAGAGGGGGATATCACTGGAAACGGACTCTGGGGCCATAATGTATGCACAGGGACAGTTTCCAATGGGAAGGAAGGGTGACAGCCCTTGCCCTTGCATGGATTCCCCTGAAATTTTCCTCTTAGATACAGACACGTCTCTAAGGGAATATAAAATGCCCTCCTGTGGCAGCCTGGAATGTTTTTAATCCCCAAATAGCTTTTTTTGAGGGGGAAAAAGCCTCAAAGCCTGAGAGTCTTGCAGCAGGTTTTGCTTGCAGAGGCAAGCAAATGTGGAATATTTCCTTATTCCTTTTATTGAACCCGCTGGCTGATTCGATTACGTCCCTGGAAACGCATGTGCAAATTGGTTTCCCAGCCTTTTGAGGGCACTGCCTTCCGCCGCGACGTCTCCAGTGACTGATGCCAACTTCCCACTAACGCAACGTGCCGTTAAAGACCGAACTGGTGTTGGATGGCGATGCTGATGCCCGCAGCTTTCGGCTGCTCGTTGCTTTCAGCCAGCTCATAGCCATAAATCCCTTCGCTCTCGAATGCAAAACAGCGCCATCGGAAACGACTTACCCTTCCAGAAACGCGTTAGCAACAATTTCATCTCTTAAATTAAGCGGGCTGAAGCACGGCCGTTCCTCTGTCGCGCGCTTACCGGCTAGAAGGGTCTGATGAAAGACTGGAGGAAAAAAAAAAGGACGTCAAATTGAAAAGCCCTGGGGAGATGAATGCGAGATAACCGAGAGAGAAACGTTTATAGGCTGACTCTCGGCTGGAATGATTTCCCAGAGATTTTCTTCTCGCCTTCACGGGAAGCGCCCAAAGGAGAGCTGCCGCGCAGGCACGTCGGAGCGGCAATGAATCCGATGGTAAGAACCAGAGCAGACAGTTAAGATTACACGAGTAAGCAAATTTATTTGAAGACAGAACAAATATCATGGCGAACAACAATATGCAAATTCAGTTGAGAACAGGGGTAAAGATCAGACTTAGTTTTCAAATCGATATAAAATATAGTCAGATTTTATTTCGTCCAAAAAGCAGCTCGCGTCGGGGCAGGGGTTGGGAGGGGATGGGTCTGTTCACGCCATCCGAGGTCTGTGTCACCTGTAAAACCTCAGGCTTGGGAGGCAGCTCCTCTGCCAGTGGAGATGAGCGATGCCAAGAGGAGATGGAGGTGCCTTTGGAAGCTTCGGCTCCCCTTGACTCTGATTTTCTGCCTCTGTTCTCATAAAAAGCCAATTCTTGCCACAAAGCGAGGGGTAGGTTCATCCCCTCCAAGACCCTCGGTGCCCACCTACCACCTATGTACAGATGGGACGGTCACCGGGACACCAGCTGCTTTTTAGGGTCAGGCATCTTTCAAGGCACCTGCACCTCCTCTTCCTCGCCAGCTCCCGATGGATTGACCTGCCACAGCTGAGCCCAAGAAGTCAGTGAGGGAGCAGCTCACCTTGGATGCCAGAGGAGCTGCCGCAGTGTGAACGGGACAACATCCCCTCCCGGTGTGAAGGTGCTGGCGCGCTGCTTTCTAGAAAAGCCATCTCAAACAAAAGCAGACATAGAAAACATTAGATTGTCAATGATGCTCTGAAACAAATTCAAGTTTATCGTCGTGGATTTTTTTTTTTTTTCTCTTTGAGTGCACGCACGAACGTGTGTGTGGACTTGATACAAACAGACAAGAAAGACGCCGTGAACTTCAAGCTCTGGATCGGCATGTCGTCAGTTAGCATCCGCAGAAGCACCATCGGATACGGGAGAGTTAGCACCAGAGAGTTTGGAGGACGTAACTGATAACATGCGTCACTTGGAAAAAACGGTGGGGGACAGGTTGGGAAGTGGTGGGGGGGACATGGTACAGTCCATTAGAAACAATACAAGGCAATTCATGAGTTTTCATACAGTACAATACAGCCACTGATCAATTAACCCTTTCAGTACAGTACATGACAAGTAACACTTTGCACCCTGTTAACACTAGGAGAGGAGGCTTTGGGCCGGAGGGAGGGAGGTGGCTGGTGGTTTAACCCTTCTGCTTTTTCATTTCGGGGATTGCCTTTCAGACACACCTCCAGCCCACCCCAGCTCAGACAGCCCGTCCCCAGCCAGGCTCCCCAGGAAGGATGCACTGGCGGACTGGGATGCCGCCAATTTGTCTGCCTGTGCCGAGGTCTTCACCCAAATTGTCCTAAAGCCGAGAGCCACCATCCCTCCGCCCGCACCAGCCACTGAACCTATGAGAAAATGTCAAATGTGAGCTTCCCCCTGGTCAATTCCGGTGCAGAAACACACAGAAAGGGTCCAGAGGTGGAGTTCAGACAGCTCCGAGCCAAACTCACTTCTTCCCTCAGGCATAGTGAGAACAGGGTCCATTGGAAAAGTGCTAAATTACAGTACATTGGCATTTCCATATGTCAACTATTGAACAGCAAAACAGATTGATTGAAAACAGAATCAGTATCGTACAGTAAGTTCACACTTAATTCTTCACCGTTTCTACACTTGTAACACATGCATTTTATTTCCATTAGTTTAACGCCAGTAGGACCAACATCCTCCAGAAC
Source organism: Tauraco erythrolophus (assembly GCF_009769465.1). NCBI lineage: Eukaryota > Metazoa > Chordata > Aves > Musophagiformes > Musophagidae > Tauraco > Tauraco erythrolophus. The sequence continues at coordinate 3,655,319 of NC_141469.1, read as the reverse complement.
AAAGATCTAACATTAAACAAAACTTCCCAAGAAAAATATTAAGCATCACATAAAGTTTCAGAGAAAACTGTTAATTAGCATCACAAGGTACTCAGATTTACATGTAAGAATTTTCATGCCATGACTTTAAAACACCTTTTGGTTAATATCCTGGGAGGTGGGAGGGAAACAAACCCCAAAAACCAAATCAACCCAAAAAAGTAAAATAAAAAAGGATCAGTTGGGGAAATAATATATCTATATGTTTACACACACACACGCACGTACAGGCAGATAGGTGCATGGGTGTGTGCGCATTTTGAGACTGCCTCCTGCAATGCACAATTTGTTTTGCTAAACTTGACTCATTTCAAGGGCATTTGCATGGGTCCAAAAAGACTTTCAAGGGAACAAACTGTAAACTAATGACGCAAATTAAAAAGTCTCTCTTAGACATAAAGAAGTCATTACAACATTGCCTGTGTGCCATTACGATGTGCTTCCCATGAGCTATCTTAAAATCCTAACAACTGACAAACCCTACAAGAGCTTTTTTCTGCCTAAAACGTCCTTCCTAAGTGAGAGGTGCTGTGCTAGGCTTTGCATTCAGGACAAGATGCCAACTCCAATGGGCAAAAAAACTACACCTGCAGGAGAAAACTTAAAAAAAAACCCAAACAGCCTGTTCCACATCCCCCTTTCTCACAAGCTCAATTCCCAAGGCCTTAAAGAGAACCATGAGCTCACTGAGGGGGTGAATTTTCCAAAGGGTTCTCCTATATCCTCGTGACAGCGAGTGAGATGTAGGCTCTGAGTCATCAAGGTACTTTCTGAAGAGGCTATCCCCTCGGCCACTACTATTCCAGGGGGCTCAGATATAGCAGCAACATTGCCAGGTGCTATTTCTTTAAAGCTAGATTTGCAGGGGAGGAGAAAGAAAAAAAGGGGAAAAAAAGGAAAAACCCCGATTCTATTTACATTTCCATTTTGAAATCCAATGACAAGAGGATATAAGAGCACAACACTTTGGGCTGCTCAAGGTTTGTGTTTTTTAACCACTTCCAATGCCCACTGAATACCCAAACCCATGAAGGTCTATCGGAGAAAGGAGCTTGAACTGAAGCCAAGCAAAATCAGCCACCTAAAGTGGAGTTGGTTGGGAAAAATCCTTCATCTGCTGCAACAAGCAAACCCAAGCCACCTTGTTTTTCTGTTGCCGAAGGCTATTTCCATCATGTCTGCTTGCTAGCAGTGAAGGAGAAGGCCTAATACACTTCTCTGTTCAAACTGATCACGCTGTAACAGCGGGGTTTATCCATCAAGGGCCCAATACTCCACCAGGGAGTACTGCCAGAGAAGGACTTGGATCGACTATCAGCTCGTCAACAGCGACGAGCAGGAGTCCCCAGGTAGCCCAGTATGAAGGAAACGCGGCACTCGCCCGACCACCGTCATCTATTCGGTGCTATGGAAAACCCACAAGGGCTTTTAAAGAAGCAAAACACCACCAGTTGGTCAAGAGCAGACAGTTTGGAACACCCAAACCCAGATTGTTCTGCATCCCAGGGATCATCATCCCATTTCAAATCCTAGAGATTTACGACTACTTTTACTACAAACTCTACCCTACTGATTTCTTGCTGGCGAGGGAGCTCTAGTCCCCAACCATCCCTATGTTGGAACACCACAGGAATTCAACGAGAATAGCGACGTGCAGCTGAATCGCCTCCAAACACGAGACCTGATCCACTCCTAATGCCGTGGCTCAAATTCAACAGCAAACCCCATCTTCTAAATCATCTACAAGTCTTTTTAGTTGAAAATACCTTTTGTAGTTTAAGCCCACAATCCATCTGTACTTTCGGTACAGGCACAATGATGGCGTTTATTGCAATTTAAAGCGCAGTCTTTAGTGACACCAGCCTCTCAGACTAGTTTTCCCTTCGCCGTCCCACGGCCTGGCCCTGCCAACGCAAGTCGGGGTCTCGTACCGAAAACAAGAGCGTCTGCCCTAAACTTCTCGCTCCGGGTCTGCTATGCATCCCACCGTCCGCTCAATTCCAAGCGTAGATTAGACAATCTTGCCCCGTCCTCATCCATTTTGAGACTTCTCCTGTATCTTTGGTGTTTTTTTTTTTCAAAGCCATGCGCTTGGGTCTCTGGCTGACCTCAAAGTTTACAACAACCACGCCTGCCTGGACGTCAGTCATTCAGATGTTCGTTCAGTTGTGTAAAATAAACTCAGATGGGTTTAGTTCCCTGATTTCTCAAACGGCTAAAGGATATGTAATGCAAGTCAGGCACCAGACAGTGGTGACATACACCTCGAAATAATCTTCTGATGGCCCCTAAGTAATTAACACACCGTGCCTAAGAGGCTAAACAGACTGGGGAGAATAAACGGGTCAAAACTCAATGCTAACAGTACTTACAAAAGTGCAGTGCTCAATATAGTCAGAAGCAAAGTGACTACTAGTACTTAAAGTGCTAGTTCCAACATTGGTTTGGTTGAGTGTCCGAAACACGGGCAGAACACGGGGGACAGCCAGGGGCGAAATTAAAACCAGACAGCACTGCAACTGCACATGCCACACCAAAAGTGCTTCAAGTCACACCATCGCGGAGAGACGCGGAACGCTACGGCTCAGCTTTGCGAACACATACGAGCAAACGACGGACACCTTTTAGGTTACGATAAAGAAGAGCTCCATAAACCCCATCACTACAAACCCACTCAGAAAGCAAGTGGTCACACCTTACGGGAAAAAACGAAACAAACAAAATCCACCCCAAAACCAAGAGTCTCTCGGAACATTTATGAGTCTTTGCAACTATGATACTCGAAGTCTAGCAAAAGCAACCCTGGAAAGCCTGCCCAGTGTCTGCGACAAGCTTCGCTGACGCTTATCATGCACTTGACAGAGGAGTCGCGCCGCAGACTGCCTCCTTTTACACACTATCTTACAGTTATCCTATTTACCTATTTATATGTGGTTTGCTTTTTTGTGGGTTTTTTTAGCTTTCTGACTCTGCATTAAGCCAGCTTTTTTTTCTCTTAACCACCCTACCAGTCAAAGGACAATGAATGCAAGAACAAGACAACAAAGGCAGTCTAGTAAACACTGACGTTACTCATGTCCCATCTTCATTTTCATGAAGGAACATGCTCTGGAAAAGGGTTTTGGATCAGCATGCTCCTGGAAAGAGGCTGGAAAATGAGGATTCATCCCGACAGATATCAGGCAGTCCCCCTTTCTCTCTTTAGCTTCCCACCGACTGCCCCATTGCCTATTCCAGCTTCCGAAATCAACTTTTTTGTTCCCAACCCTACCTTTATACTCGTGCTAAAAAAGTGAGGACTCTGCTCGCTGGAATCAGGGTGCAGGAAATCTCCCCGCTAAGGTCTGCATTGGTCCCAGTCCTCACTCTGGGCTGGAGGCGGCTCCTTGCAAGTTGGGACATGCTCCAGCAGCATTCTCGCGTCCCCTTCCCTTGGGAGCACAGCGCTTGCAAAAACAGGGTGTTTTCTCCCCAAAAAAATGAAAAAGGGGAAACCAGACGTTCACTTCTCACCATGTTTCAGCAGGCACCCCAAAAAAAGTCACCAAATAGCATAAGTGGCTCCCCAGGCCCCACATGCATCACTGTCAACTCTCCCAAGCGTCGTCCAAGGCAAGGTCTGGCTGGGCAGCATCTGCTGTGTCAGAGCTGGGTACAAATCTTTTTTATGGAGAAAGCTCTTATTCAAACAGAATTATTGTCTTGCTGCAGTTGGCAGGGTACTTTGGGTGTGCAGACATTTTCTGAATCGGAGAGCAAACACTAGGGAGATGGTTTTTTGGAAGGAGATGACACTAAAACCCCAGGGGGGAAAAAAAAAAAACACAAAACAGTTACAAACCCAGGTCACTTATTTCCACTCCCACTACAAAGCCCTGTATTTAAACAAGCACAAAGCAAGGTTGCACAGCCAGGGACTACAGATGTAGATCCACCTTTGTGGACATCCAACAGGAAAGAAAAGAGCCTGGAAAAGACGTGGGAGCTGGAAAAGGGCAGGGTGAGATGGGTGGTGCCCCACAGCGAGAAGGGCTGCAGATTTCTGTGGGAGTATGGTGGGCAAAGACAACTGTGTCAGTCTATGATCCAGCCAGCGAGGAACGAGTCCATGGGTGAAGGAGAGCAAGTGCCACGGGGGAGAACGGTGCCAGCTCGCGCAGCACGGCTTTATCGTAAATGATGGTGGAGCCTCGTGGGGTTAAAAGCAATCATTGAGCCTTACGCTGGGCAAAGAAGCATCTTGCAGGACCCTACTCAAACCTGACGTTGCGAGACTGGTGTATATCACCATTTCCTACACAGAGGTGCTGGGATAACATTTGGCTTAAAAATGTTTGCGAAAACAGGGTGTTTTCTCTCAAAACAAAAGTGGCAAATGAAAAAGGGGAAACCAGACCTTCACTTCTCACTAGGTTTCAGCAGGCACCCCAAAAAAAGGTCACCAAATAGCATAAGTGGCTCCCCAGGCCGTTTGTTTGGCACCGTTGGTTTAAGCGCCGTTGACCCCAACATGGAGAGCAAAGCCATACATTGTACGTATGGAAAGCTTACCAGCCTGAAAACTTCTGTATCCAAATGGCTCATGTTCCAGGTCTTTTTAGAACCATATTCTTTCCCATCTTCCTATCATAAGGATTTTCGGCAGGTGATTGGGAAGTGGATGACAAATCTAACACTGGGACACTGTGTCAAATTGCACAGCCAATTCCCACGCTGTTCTCAACCAGAGTTTTGCATATCGCATCGCATTTTTGCTGCTATAGTTTGTCCTGAGGACACACCGTTGGCCACGTCTGAGACTCCTTGCAATTTTGCCTCCACTTGGACCAGCAAGCCCGTTCAATTTTTAAAAAGAAAAGCTATTACAGGTGTTCTGGGAGAAAAGGCTGCGTGCTAGCCCATGACCTCACCTTCAGCCCGAGCTCTGGATTTCAAAGGCCTTTGTAAAATCCTGCTTCAGCCAGCACGCTAGATTGTAATCTAAGTATTCTTGGCAACTTTTCCAGCCTCCAAAAACCAACTCATCGGAAAGTTTACTAGAAGCAACATTTGATTTTCGGAGGTGGAGGTTTTAGCTGTGTTAAAGCCCGCAGATATCTCTGCGCCGCAATTAAATGCTGATTTTCAGCAGTGGATCAAGTGATTCCAAGACAGAGCCTCTTGCCGAGTAAAACGCCATCCCAGATCGCTCAGTACCGGAGGCGCAGGGCGAACAGAAGCCGCGGGGCCATTTTTAATTCTGTTCTAATTATCGCAACGAAAACCAGATCCTGCAGCGGAAGAGCAATTCCAGGAAGAAATCATCATCCATCTTCTGTAGCCCCAGCCGTGCCGCTCGAGAAGAAGCTTATTTACAAAATGGCAATCTCCAGGAAAAGGCTGCGTTATCCTTGCCTGCAAAAGCCATATATTCACATACGTACTGCTGCTGTTCTGGGGTGCCCTGCCCGGGAAATTCTGCTTAGAAACTGAGCGTTATAAATTTCAAACATGGGAAACCCTGTCCTGTTCAACACATAGCAGCTGGAGGGTTAACGCAACCCACCGTACCACAGAAACGACGCTTGGAGATCCCCGCTTGGAAATTCATGCCTTCGGTTTCAAGAAGGAAAAATCATACGACCTTTGAATTATTTATAGGTGAAAACATGCTTTCAATAAAAGCATCAATGACGTATAAATCAAAATAAATTTCAAACGCAGACTTTCTGCATTTTGTGTGGTTGCTTAAAGATGGATGAGAAGCATTTTTTCCTCCCTCTGCAAATAAAAATCCATTGTGCAGGACAACACACAAATGCCCTTTTTGGAATGCAGGAAAGAAAAAACAACATAAAAAACTCTGAACCTGCAAAGCAGTTGTGAAAGGGATGGAAAAAAAACCCTCCTGTTGCCTCACGTAGCACCATAGTCCTTGAAGAAGTCCCAGCACAAGACTTGCACTGCAAGACTATGTTACTGAGACATGAACCTCTACCTTTGGTTCACAGCCAAGCAAGATACCAAGCGCCTTGGCAAGTCCTCCCATTGCAGCAGTTCTTCCTTGACCATCAAGACATAGTCTTCAGAGAGCAAACAGGTCTGGGGGAGCAACGCGTAAGCGATGAATTTATTCCTGGGGACCTCAGGATCGCAGCTGCTGCTTCTACCTGGGGATGCCACCACGAACAACTTGCTGCTGCGGCAAGGGCTCTGCTCGGTGTTCTCCATCATCGCTCCTTGCTGCATATCCACACGCATTGTTAGACATCGATGGCGCCTGTGTCCAGCATTAGGAGAGAAGTTCCTGGGAGGCAGCAGAATAACTCTGATACATTGCCCTGCTGTAATGACGGTGCCTGAAGACAGGAACATTGGACCACAGGGATCGTGTGTTGAAAGCAAAACATTTTATTACCATCGGTTAAGCTCCATGATGCACACTTACGAGTAAGGTAGAGGTTATATGGAGATCACTTTGCTCACTACCAACTCCAGCTTCTGGGATTAAATGCAGCAGCTGTTGAGCGGTGCGTAACAGAACAAGTGGAAAGAAAAAGAGAATGACGTACGGTTGAAACGGCGGGGGGGGGCTGGGTAGCTTGGCAGAAAACAGACCCCTAACTTGAAATTCAACCAGAAATTTTTTTTTTCTGCTTCACAAAAAGCCACAGCATCCTAGACAACAGCTGGTGACCAAGTACTGCCCTCAAAACGCACCCCTCTGACTCTGCACCCACCTCAGCACCTGCCCCCTCGTACGGGCACTGCAGCACCGACACAACACAGGAAGGTCAGAGGGGACCATGTTCGATTTGGAGGACACGACACCTCTACAGTCAATGGATCAAGTCTAAATTCAAAGCAGGATGCTGCAATTACAGGAGCTCTTTGCTCTTCTCATCACAACCCTTTGTTGTGGTACGCAGGTGTTTACCAGAAATTTGGCATTACCACGAAGGCAGAAAGGTGGATTATAAGTTCTATACAACCCAAAGTCCCTGTGGTTGGCAACAACGCTCTGCAAACACCACTCACCTGGTGTTGATTCAGGTGTGTGATTTTAGGGTTGTTTTCTCTAAGCTTCCTTGCAACATTTTTGATAGTAAACATCATCCTGAGGTGGTTTCTAAAGAACATCAGTTTCTTCCAGCACAAATTGCACCTTCAATCTAAGATCAAAAACATCGTTATCTTTCCTAGAGGGCAGAGGTCACAAAAAAGCTATTTTGAACCATCTGCTGAAGAATCACTAATGCAGTTTAACAGCACCAGCTTTTTTAGCCCAAATCAGTTTACCTTCCAGCCAATCTTCTACAATCAGCTTCAAATTGCATCAAACCCTATCTAGAGGAACGCTCTGTTCTGATCTCCCCTTTCCCAACACGACAACTCTTATTTCACATCGGTTTCTGCATTCATACAAAATTCAAAGGAGAGGAAGAAAATGCCTTCACTAGTGAAAGAGGACTCCGGTTATTGCTAGTGCAAAACGACCAATTTTTTCCTAGAAAACACACGCCTTGGCTAGAAAGGCGGGAAGCTCTTGGAAGACTGAAAGCCTGGAGGAGGCTGGTGTTTAGGCTGAGGCAAGCGAAAAATACTCACGCCTTCACCTCTAGCTTGTTTGCTTTTGCACAGCATCTTCAGCCTCGCCAAGAGGAAGAGGTCAGCACAGGTTTTCAACCACCAGAGAGAGCAGCTCTAGGGCTTATTGCAACAGCTCAAGGGCTGCGGTATGGAGGAGGAAGATCTTCGTGGAGAGCCTGAGGAGGTGAGGAAGATAAGAGGATCTTGCAGTTGGTGCTTCTCTTTCTCCTCCTGTGACACAGAAAGGCTGAGAAAGCTGTGTCTCTCTGCGGGGAGGCACTTCAGAACCCACCTCAGGAGGAGGTTCAGTGACAAACAAGGTGGGTGGTAGACCACTCCACCCCAGAGAGCCACCATGGTCTCCAAAAAAACCTGCAAAGTCCAAGCAATGGCTGTCTTCACTCTTACCTCTAGGCTCATGTCTCAAGAGCTGCTCCTCTAACTTTCTGTTCCTCTTTTGGTGGAGCTTGCAGAAATACTTTGGGGGTGACAACTGCTCCTTTCTAGGTTAGCCAGCAAAACAGACTGCATCTTTGCCAGGTTTGGAGCTGCAGTCCCTTCCCGTTCTTGGATCATCTCAGAAAAGGCAAGAAGCTTTCAGAAACTGTGGGCTGCTGTTCAAACTTTGTGAGGCTGCAGGTTGTCTAAAAAGGGATAAGCACATTGAGAGACATTATCCCTACTTTAGAGGGTGTCTCCTAAGAGCAGAAAAGAAGTGAGGAAAGCAACAGGTTAAATTGCAGTTTGCTGCTGCAAGGAGGAGTGAGTGGGCTCCACCTCTGGATTGTGGGTTTTCTCGGGGATGCACACATGTCAGCACAAAACATGCACTGCCAAATAAACCGACAATTTTAACCCATTTTTAAAAGAAAAGTCTCTGTAATATGCCTTCACTGGGATAACTCATGGTTAAAAGCTGTCAAAATCTGTGAAAATGATCACCAGGTGATGCCAGCACCTCTCTCCTCTTCTTCTCTTTTTTTAATAAGATAGCTAGAAGGAACTTATCACTTATTAACTCAAAGGGTTAGACCCGAAGGCGCTGAAGGATGGCTGCGCTGGCGTAGGCAGCAAACGCTGTTATGAGCGCAGGGGCCGGGACGCAGCAGGTTTTCATGCAGACCAGCACACGGCCATCTCCGGACAGAAATGTCCGTATGCTCTCCAGAGCAGCTGCCTTACATGAGCACCAGGCAAGAGCTCCAAGTCCCACAAGGCAGCAAAGGAAGGCTAAAATAGTTGGGCTCCTGCAGGATTCAGGATAAAGCTGTTTACGTCTTCCCTTTTGTACTGTGATATAGAACATGGTGGTCCCTCGCCGAGCTCAGGTCTCTGTTTTTGCTTTGACTCAGGTCCCGCCTGCAGGCTCTGATGATCCCTGATCCTGGTGGCTCCTTGCATGGGCACCCACTGCAGCAACCGGAGCCAGCGCAGGACTGTAAGAAAGTAGATGAGAACCTTGGCAGAGGCACAGCTCTTATCTCAACATCTTCATATCTGCTGTGCTGCGGGTACACTCGTCCCACGTACCTGAATTTACAAACCCACATCAAACCCTTGGGTTGATTCCCAAACCCATGTGGAAGCGCCTTGCTGTCACACACACAGAGAAAAGTGACTCTAATTATTCTGCAACCAATTTGACCGTCCCAGGGAGGACAAAATCCTGGCAACATTTAGTTCCAGCTGCATACTTCCAGACTGCAGCCTACTTCCGCGTTCAAAGAAGCAAAATTAAGGTTACGCATAAGAAAGGATCCAGGCACAGCAGGGAGTTGTGGCGAGGAGCAAGAGTCAAAGCTGAGAGCCAATACTTGTAGCAGATGCAGTAAAGCTCATCCCTGGGGAAGCCGTCACACGTCATCTACAAGCAACACGTTGCACGCTATCTGTTCAGAGGATGCAGCAAACCTACGAGAAGCATGTGATCAAATCTGTCCCAAGGAATGCATTTGTGCAACCCTACTTGCCATGAGAAAGACCACAGAGGGAATGAACAGTTAAATAACTTCTCCTTTGCTGCAGCACCACCCCAAGCCCTGCAAGAACCTGCCTCAACCATGAGTTAACACCTCCCAAAGTCCCACCATCCATGCAATGGCTGCAGAAGCAGATGAGAGCTGCAGAACAGCACACCTTTGGTCCCTGGGATGGTCAAGGCCAAAGCACACCAAAATAAGCAGGGAGGAAAACGGCTGCTTGGGAAAAATATAACCAGCCACACATCATTTTGTCCTACATTGGCTGCAGCAGTTAGCAAACGCACAGGGACAGAGGGAACCAAGGAATATTTGGGCTTTGCACAACATTCCCAGAGAGGTTCATAAGCAAGGGCTTAAAAAAAAGGTGGTGAACTGCTGAGGAAAAACTCAATTCAGGGCTCTCGAGCCAGCTTGTCCACGAGACACAAACCAGACTGATAAATAAAGTGCTCAAACTGGGGAAAAAGGAACAGCAGAACCAGGATAGGGCCCTGTGAGCCAAGCGAGATGAGAACATTCCTATATATTGAGGGATATGGACATCTACAGGGGTTGCTGCCCATGTTGCTTTAGTGACCCTGATGTTTTGCAACCAGATGGAGCGAGAAATAAAATGCCAATTTAAATGATACATTCAGATAAGAAGCACGAGGGTTCACCTCATGAAACGTGGTGCCTGTTCTTAGCTTTGTAATTGTTTGAGCCAAAAAACTCCCTAATTTTACCAGGATAGGGGGGATTACTAAAAATGCTTAAATTAAAAAATGTCACTGCTAACTACAGTGACGTGCACACAACCTTTGGGAAGGGTCCAGTAAAACCTTTTGTATCTCAAAGGAAAGTGATCACATCAACAGGAGACACACTACAGCTTTAAAGGACTTGAAAGTAAAATAATTTTTGATGATTGGGGTGGAACGGGAGATGGATGCATTAAATGAACACCAGTTGACAAAATCCCCTTGCCAGGGATCATTTAGAAGCACAGAAAGCAGCAGCACCAAGTTTTAGGGCTGGCCCTTGCATATTTATCCTTATGAATCTGCAAAAGCATCGGAACTCAGAAAAGACTGCAGCCTGCCCCAAAATCCCTCCCGGATCAGAGGACTAACTACTAGACATGGACACACTAGTATAATCCTGCACCCACCGCGAAGGCGGAGAGAGAAGAAAAGCGTTCGGCGTGCATCAACGGAGTTACAGGATGTAGGATAAATACTACGGCAAAGGACTCAATCAAAGCCTTGCCCTCTCTTCTTGGCTGTCAACAGCCTCTGCTCTTCCCTGCTGTGAGGCTTAGCTGGGAAAAACTCCTTCTAAAGCGGCACCAGCACAATGCTACAGTTTTCAAACTCTATCCAGAGTTCATTGGCAAAGAGACTGTCCTCCTAGGCAGCTCAGTTCCCTTGCAGATATCTGTTCTGATCAGCACTATAAAGACCTTGAAAGCTCTCAAAAATCTGGAGGAAAAGAAAAAGCTGCCACCAGGAACGCATCCCAAACAGAAACGCGTCCGTTGACTGCACGCTGAGTTTCGTTTAACCCAGAGTACCGCTCCATCACCTCTCCTCCACCCAAACCTACCTGCTGTCTCCAGCCTTAAATTCCCCTCCCTCGAGCTTCCCAGAGAAGAGATGGTCTTTTTAACATCAGGTAATTCCCAACTGCACAGCGGCAGAGCCAACTCCTCCACGCTCCGCTCAAAGTAAAACCAGCAATTTGCACAGCAGCAACGGTCGAAAGGGAAATGGCAGAGACAGAACAACTCCTGTTCAACACTGCTTACCGAGGGGAGCGATGCCAAATCCAGGACTTGCCCCCCACCAGCTCTCTGGTCTGCTCCCGTGCTGCGAAGCCGCCGGGGTCTGCTGCTGCTGGCACACAATGTGCTTTCAGCTCACCCTTTACAGCTTGGAGGCAGAACGGCAGAGATAATTCACAGACGTTAAAAATAACCAAGAAAAATAACCGTTGGCACATTCCGCGTTTCCCCTAGGAAGAGAAGGGAGGACACAGCAACTGCTGCGTGACAGACGTCAGTCGTACACTTAAACGCACTTCGGGAAGGTGCTCGGCTATATGTGTCGAGTGATGATGAAGCAGTGGGAGAACCTGCATGGAACACAAGGAAGCTCTCTACAGTTATACCTACACAAAGCCATCAGATCACCTTGCAATAAAAACCTTAGTAAGGAAAATCCAATTAACTTTCAGCATGGCTGAAGCTCCTGAGAGTTGGGAAAAAAACCAAAAGCCAAGGGTTCTTCAGGCAGCTACATGGCACAGCCAGGTGGGCACTGTGCAGCGGGATGGAGACGGCAACACAACCATGTTTAGAGAAGGGGGCTGAAACACTTCCTGAGCAGCACCATATGTAGCCTCCCCACCCAGGAAGTCAACAGCAGGGCTTAAAACTTATCTGGAGGAAGGAGGGACATCCCCATGGAAGAAAGACCCACCTGGGACTGAATACAAAAGCCAAGTGTCTTGCTCACTTGGGGATTTTTTTTTTCCAGGTCCTGATAATGACCTGATGCTCTGACTCTGTTCGAAGCAGAACGAGCTGCCCTTCCTTTACAGAGAGTTTTACTGCTGGAAAGATCATGGAAAACTGAAATTCAAGGGGGGGTTGGTTCTGCTTTGAGATCCTGATTTGGAGGACACCAGTAACAGCAGTGTCAAACTCACGCTGCTGAAAATCAGAAAGCCCAGAGATGTTAGAGGAGGAAAAGACGGAGCACAAGCGCAAATGACAAGGGCAGGAGAGGAAACAGGAGAGGCAGAATAAGCAGAGAGGAGTGCCGATTCGGACAAAAAGTTAGCTGAAGCTAGCAAAGTTCATGTAAATATTCTGGGGACTGCTCACATTCTTGCCTGATGAAAATACACTTATCTGTAATGATCCTTGGAGATTTGGGAACACAAGGAAAAGCAGGTACTTTCAAACCTATTGGTACAGGGAGCTTATATTGTCACTAGATGCATTCTTTAAGTTTGGGTTTGAAGAGCTATCTTCTTAGCACCAGAGTTTCTGCTTCTATCGTGACGATGGGGAGTGTGTCATAATATTTAGTATTTAGGAGAATATTTAATATTTAGGACAATGCCTGTTGATGGACACCTTTTTGATGTCCTTTTGGGAAATAAGCAGAGGCATGAATGACAGATGAATTACACCACCCAGAAAAAAATTCTACCACAAAGCTTTTGTGGAAAACGCGAGCTCCAATATTTTAATAGTCCTGATTTTCTAAAACTATTAAAGAAGGGCGAGAACTACAATAGACACAGAGAGTAAGAAATCACTGCCTTGGTTGTGGCTCTACCAAGGAGGACACTGAGTTACAAACTGGTCCAGAGGCTGCAAATAATGTTGTTGCAAAAAAGCAGGTGTACAAAACCTCATGTTATTTGCAATCCTTGCACTTGAAGCTGGTGAGATCACAATTGAAAAAACCCCTCTCCACTTTGGATTCTGTCCTTCTGGAGCCAAGACAAAGACCCAACTCATTGGAAAGCAACAAGAACATGAAGAAGGCTAAAAATCACCCTTGGTGAAAAGCTCTCAATTTGCTTAGAAAAGGATGCAGGAGAGACCTGATGACAGTCTTCAATTATGGAAAAGAGCTGCGGCAAGAAAAAGAACAAACTGCTTCCCTAACTCCTCTCAAGAGGACGGCCTGTAAGGAAAAAACCGATAGAAGTAGACAGCAGTAAGGGACACGCAGGCCAGACGGCAGGAAAAGTGTCTGAGAGCAAGCAGGGTGAACCACTGAAAGAGCCTGGGAACAGCCACCACTGGAGATATAAAAGAGCAGATGTTAAAAGAGCAGATTTTTTTTCCCAGGTTGTTCAACTTGGGAAAAAGATGCTTTTGGCTGTGTGGACCTTGAAACAGACCTTTAGAGGCACCCTCATACTCGTAAACTTAAGTTTAGAGTCAGGAAGGTTACTCTTTTGTAACTTCCTGCAGACTCCTGAGCGCCAGCTCAGCTGAAAACCAGTGTGCAGAACAGGTCGGGTTTAGGTAGTCTCACCTGTGACTGGGTGACCACATCTGATGTTCTCCCCAGGTTCCTGCCAGCCCTATTGTAACACATCTCATATAACATCCTCTCATCCTCCTCACCCTTGGAATTCTTTGGTCTTTCATCCTTCTTGGAAAGGAAGCTGGAAGTGCAGGAGCTCTTGTGAGGTTTGTGATCGAAAACCCAAATCTACTGAACAATTCCATCATATTGAACCATATGACAATACGGCTTCAAAAAAAGTTGGAAAAAGGAGCAATCAAAGGTCAAGAAGTTCCAGAACTAAGGATTATCCGAGTAACCTTAATTCCCACTACTTTGTACATATGCATAGAGAACTTAATTACACAATCTCTTCCCATTTTCCCTCCTCCTCGAGTACATAGGTTTCTTTTCCTTTCCTCCTTCTGCATGCAATCCAAGCATTGTTGCTCACCAGCCTGGGCTGCAGCTCCAAGGATGCTGCTGCATCTTCCACAGCCAGGAGGAAATGGCCCACCTTTTGTAGGCAGGGTCTGTACCTTAGTTAATTAGTTCATTAGTTTCAATTCATGCCAGCTGAGTAATAACAGGAATTAGTTCATTAGTTTCAATTCACACCACCTGGGTAATAACAGGATACCATAACTCCCCCTTTTTGTTGTACAAATTTTTGTTTTTAGAGGAAAGTGAAGGCTTTACAGTGAGCAGAGAGCCAGTCCATTCATTCCAACTCCAGCACGCTTCCCTCCCACATATACCACATCAGCTATACCTTGCAGCTTTACCTTCTTTACCAAAGGACTCTTGCTCCAGCCCTGGCTCCAGGTCAAGCTATTCTGGCTCCGGCAAGGGAGTCACGGTCCTCAGGGTCTCTCAGACATATCACATAGAGGTCACCAGATGTTGCCCACCAGCCTGAGCTGCAGCTCCAAGGACATCATCGCATCTTCTACAGCCAGGAGAAAATGGCCCGCCTTTTGTAGGCAGGGTCTATACCTTAGTTAATTAGTTAATCACATTCAGTTTCAATTCATGCCAGCTGGGTAATAATAATAGCATAACATAATTCCCCCTTTTTGTTTTACAATTTTTTGTTTTTAGAGGAAAGTGAAGGCTTCACAGTGAGCAGAGACCCAGCCCATTCGTTCCAACTCCAGCACACTTCCCTCCCGCAAATACCATGTCCAGGCTTGCAGCTTTACCTTCTTTACCTAAGGACTCTCGCTCCAGCCCTGGCTCCAGCAAAGGAGTCACAGTCCTCAGGGTCTCTCAGACATATCACATTGGGGTCACCAGATGTTGCCCACCAGCCCAAGCTGCAGCTCCAAGAACATGGCATCTTCCACAACCAGGAGGAAATGGCCCGCCTTTTGTAGGCAGGGTCTCAACCTTAGTTAATTAGTTAATTACATTCAGTTCCAATCAATTCAAGCCAGCTGGGTAATAATAATTGGAAGCCATAATTCCCCCTTTTCATTTTACAGTTTTTTGGTCTTTAGAGGAAAGTGAAGGCTTTACAGTGAGCAGAGACCCAGTCCATTCGTTCCAACTCCAGCACACTTCCCTCCCACGAATACCACATCCGGGCTTGCAGCTTTACCTTCTTTACCAAAGGACTCTTGCTCCAGCCCTGGCTCCAGCTTGGGCTACTCTGGCTCCAGCAAGGGAGTCATGGTCCTCAGACATATCACGTCAGAGTCAACAGATGTTACCCACCAGCCTGGGCAGCAGCTCCAAAGACACCATTGCATCTTCCACAGCCAGGAGGAAATGGCCTGCCTTTTGTAGGCAGGGTCTCAACCTTAGTTAATTAGTTAATTACATTCAGTTCCAATCAATTCAAGCCAGCTGGGTAATAATAATTGGAAGCCATAATTCCCCCTTTTCATTTTACAGTTTTTTGGTCTTTAGAGGAAAGTGAAGGCTTTACAGTGAGCAGAGACCCAGTCCATTCGTTCCAACTCCAGCACGCTTCCCTCCCGCGAATACCACGTCCGGGCTTGCGGCTTTACCTTCTTTACCAAAGGACTCTTGCTCTGGCCCTGGCTCCGGCTTGGGCTACTCTGGCTCCAGCAAGGGAGTTGCAGTCCTCAGGGTCTCTCAGACATATCACTTTGGGGTCACCAGATGTTGCTCACCAGCCTGGGCTGCAGCTCCAAGGATGCCGTTGCCTCTTCCACAGCCAGGAGGAAATGGCCCGCCTTTTGTAGGCAGGGTCTGTACCTTAGTTAATTAGTTATGCCATAAAGCCTCACCTACGCATACCTTCCAAACACCGCGTACGTATCTACTCGGTACGCGTCACGCCAAATTTCTGCTTGTTTTGCTTTCGGAGATCATCAGTATCATCACAACAACTCTTAACGCCAACCGGACTCAATGTTATCACACGCCTTTGAGGTAGGGAGGTATCATCCACCCCGTTTTATCGGTGGGGAACATAGGCACGGGCAGAATAAAGTCCAAGTGATCTAGCCTCCATTATCAGGAGGCCCAGCTTGAGATGCCGACAGCTTTTCCAGAGTTCTCGCAATTATTATAGCACTTCACTGGTTCGAAGCACAGCTTCCAGCAGCTGTTAACATCGACCGCTTCCGTACATCAGACCTCAGAGTACCAACGGCGATGCCCAGGAAAACAAAGGCGATACAAGCGGTGATCATCTGCAAAGAGGCTTGTTAAAAACGACACAAACCCCTTTGCAAAGACAGGCACGGAGTTCATTCCTTGCAAGCCGCTGTCTTTCCCTCTGATGCCCTCCGGCCTTCACCAACACCTTTCTTCTCCAATGGAAAAGAGAAGCTGTCCCATCGATAACATCATCCTCCATCACACAGCCCCAACTGGTTCGCAGAGCAGGGGGCAGTCAAAGCAGTGCGTGGAGCAGGGTTCCGGTGAAAAGCACACGCAGGCATCCATAAATTGGGATGGCACGGGCGAACCTTACAGGCCACCAACACTTGTAGCTTCCCCTAAGCTTCTGCAGGTGTTCCTGGGCAAGCCTCCGAGCACAGTAAGAGCCAAGCCACTTGAGTCTTAAAAAACAAGCTGCAAAAGTGATAACTCCGTCCATCGGACCCGTTTGGCCCAAATGGATTTGTCGATGAGACTCAACGCTTGCAGAGCATGTTACTGTCGGACAGATGTGTCCCAAAGAGGAAGGAGACCCTGCCAAAGAGACCCCATGCGGTCCTCAAGAGGAGCATTAGGATCTGGGCTCTCTGCCTCCTTCCCTGGCTCCACGGGACTCCAGCGGTCACAATGCCAACCATTCCTCCTACCGCAGATAAAACCATCGCCGTGCTCTGCGATTCCCTGGAACACGAATCTCGTCCTCGCTTCCCTCCACCCCCTCCTGCCTTTTCGTTCCTCTGCGGCGGTGGGAAGCACTTATCTCTGCTCTTACTCCCCCTCTCCCTCCGCATCGTGCCAACAACGTGTGCTCAGAACGACCAGATGGGAATACTCGTAAGAGCCTGAAGTTAACCCGTGTCTTTTATCCCACGTACTCTCTGCTGTTTTGAAAGGCAGATTCTATTGCACGCGATCTGTAGCGGAAAGATGTAACGTTAATAGTATAGCACGTTGATATTGCTTGTGAAATCTATCTCCCTGCTCGTATTGCACGGTGAACATCTCCGAGACGGAAAACAGGAAAGAGGACAGCTAACGTTTTAACGTCTCAGAAGGGAAAGACCTATTGGAAACAGGAAAAAAATTACTATTTTTAATATGTATATGAATATATATATATTTAATATTCCTTTTCCCTATGTGTGTCACACATATAAATTCACAGATGTTATCTGAGCACCGTGCTTAGCCGGGCTGGGCAGAGAGATTTAGCTGTAGCTCTCTCCCAGCAACCGACACGAAGGGCGATCTCATCCTCCAATTAATCTCTGCGTGGCAAACGATCCAGACGAAGAAAGAGCCAGACGAAGAAAGAGCCAGACGCAAACTTCTGCCTGCAGGATGGATTTCCCCCACTGCAGTTAAGAAACCCCATCTGACCGGCTGCGTTTCCAGCCAACGACTCCGAGGCAAGAGCCGTGCTCCTTCCCCGTTGAACGCTTGTACGTAGGATGGGTCTGAAACACCCAAAAGATGGAGTTTATCTCTTTTTATTTACAGCGGCTACTCTGGAAATTTCACTACCAATTTCCACGTGCCCCTCCAAGCGTTTCGAGGTAGCCTGTCAATTAGGAAAATGAATTAGCAAATCGTTGATGATGGTTTCATTGGGGTGGCAGCCAGGCACCTCGAGGCTAGGCTGGTACCTCTGGATACACTACGAACACAAAACACATCCAACAAGCATGAAAAGGCCAGAGGGTACATCCAGCGTACGCGTTTCTAGAAGTTAACGTACATAAGACTGCCCTGAGGCTGCTGGTTCACATTTCACGTGACGCCTCGGCATGTGGAAGGAACAATCTAATTACATCTGTCGCAGAAACGCCAATACGACGTTCGCCTCCTAAAACCTCAGTTTATGCTTTGACATTTCTGGAAAAGCAATTTTTAAACCAAGTCATCTATCAGGAGTTGCTGATATTTTATTTTACTTCGATGCTTTAAAATACTCTTGCCTTTGTGGAGGTAGAGGTGGGAAACTGAACACGGGCGTGGCAAAATATTAAGAAGAAAAATCAGTGTCAGCCCATGAAAGCTTCTGCAGATTTTGGAGAAACAGAGCGGCGAAAGATCTGGCTTTAGCTTTTTCCAAAACGCCCGAGTCCAGAAGCACCTCGTTCCCCCGGCCAGGGCTTTTTTCCTGTGATCACGACAGAATTAAGCCATTTTTAGGCAAGGCCGGATCACCGCAAAACGTCCGCGGCCACAATTTCACAGCACCGACGGGCTACGCAATAATGACCTGCAAGCGCGTAGGACGCAGAGGGCAACCGAGGCCCTTCCCACCAACTACTGGTTTCACTTCTACAAAGAAGACAAAAGCCCAATGGGTGAATCTTGTTTCTCCAGCTGCTCACATCTGCTTGTTTTTGCATCTACGCAAGGAAATTTCAATGAGTCCAGATGAAAGTGAAAAGCCAGGAGGGTCAACAGAAGACATCACCACGCTAGTGTTAATGCCATAAAGATGATATACCCACCGCCCAACTGAGAGTACGTCCTACAGTTGGGAAACAACTTGTGTATGCGGCATCATCCGCAGCTACGAGGAGGATGGCTTGAACCTGCTGCCACCTCAAGCCACCATCAGCACACCCATCCAAGGGGACAAGCTTCACGGCCCGAGCCTGCCAGGCGTCTACGGGAACGTATCACGCTCTCCCAGTCCATTCGGAGATCTCAGATACACTGGACAAGCTTTGCTCCCCAATGCCGGCATTCATGCCATCGGGATCAACGCCGGAGGGACGATTTGTTTCGGCAAAGGCTGTGAGGTGACAGCCTCGCTCGGGTTTATGCAAGCAGCTTATGAGTCGTTAGGTGTAGCCTTTATTTCCATTCTTCCTTGAGTACACTCTTTATTTCGGATACAACCTTTCCTTGAAAGGAATGGAGGGGTAGGAGGGGGAAAGGTGAATTTTACACATCACAACATGTTAAATAGTTAAAAATAAAGGGCATTTTAATTTTGGAGGGAGCAGCATAGAAAATTAAAGGGAAGGTATATTTCTCTTTAAGAATTATTTTATAAATTGTATATATATACTGTATGTACAGCAAAAGTAGGAATGCCGTGGAACTAAAACCGCTTATTAATTAATTTTCGACCTGGTGCAAAATCTGCCCAATAAAAATACACAATAGTAAACCTCTTTCTGCTATAAAAATTACTACGCTCAGATAAAAGGGCTGCAAGACAAACGAGCAGTAGGCTTCCAAACCACTACCAACTCCCTTCCCTGCGAGTTCAGCTCGCTTCGACAGGCTATAGGGAAAAAAATAATAATGCAATTGTTAGACTACGACATCTTTAGCCGAAAAAAAGTGTGCTGACATTGATTTTGGTAATTGCTTTCCTTTTTCTTTTTTTTTTTTTTGGATAAAGGACGGGTTTTTAATACTTCTACTTGGGATTTTATGAACATGGTAGTACAGATTTGCAGAGCAAAGGGCAGATGTAAAAAATGTAAAAGGGCACTGAAACACAATGCGGCCGGCGGTACCTGCAGCCGCCTCTTCCTTACAGCTCTCACCTCACCTCAGTGCCACCGCCAAAGGAAGACTTTTGCCTTCTTTTGCCTACGTTTTCCCTTGCAGCCTTGCCAAAAATCCAAGGGACGAGAGTGCTTAAGAGCAGAAATCTTACAAGGGCCATGACAAACAGCTCTCGGAGAAATAACGCGTTTATCCAGACCGGTAGTAGGAGAAAACCACCCCCTCTTTACACTGCGTACTTCGGATAAATAAGATTATTTCGCTACGAGCTACTACAGGCTACAATATACTCACATAAATATATTAATGCCTACACGTGAATATGGATTTGTATATATTGGATACAGATAAGAAACACGACGACGAGTAGGTTACCAACAACCGCTGCAGCTTCTCGCTGGGTAAAGTTCATCATCCAGACTTGGCGGGATGAAGCCATCACGGCAGGTTTTGCCATCCCCTCCGGAGCGTCCGGCGGGTCACCCTCGCTCCACCAGTGTAAAACCCTTCCCGACCCTTCGTTAGCACGCCCTTGCCTCCGTACTTCACTGAGAAAGCCGGCTCGATGGGTTGGACTCAACACCAACTCCCCGGCTGCAAGGCAGGGGAAGCCCCCCAGCCCCGCTCCGGCCGGGATCAAGTTTTTAGGGACCACCCCAGCTTCTGTGCCAACAGTGGGGAAAGCCAAGTAGGAGGGAGCTGCTGGACTCGGCTTTGTCGAGACTAAAGGTGAAGAGCTGAGGTTTAAGCCGCAGCAGCAACATTGGGGGCCCGATTTGCAGAAGGGGCGAGGAGCCGCGGCGACGATGGAGCAGAGGACGCCCAGCAGCTCTGCAAATCACAACTTAAAAGAAAAGATAAAATCATTCCACTCTCGGTGGTTCGAGAGGATCCTCAATACAGCACCTGCCCTCCTCTAACATACGAGTGGAGCTGGACCAAGCAAGTATGACAGGTCTCTAACAGACACGTGCATGCAGGAGACGGCTTCTTTCGGCGTTAGGCTACGTTACCGAAGCATCCCCTTACCAGAACGGGAGCAGAAATGTGCTCCTAGTATTATTTACACAATATAAAGTGCATTACGATTTAATTATTGAACTGACAGACTTTCTGCCGGGACCATACAATTTCGAAACAGAGGTGAGGGCTTGAATAGGAAATTCTCTCATGAGAAAAAGAGGTTCAGACCGGTGCTCTTCACCCTGTCCTCCTAAGGATTGTTTTTGGCCGTTCTCTCTAGTGCAAATAAGCTTGTTTTCTCAAGTTTAAGGGACGTGGCGGTTTCAGGGCATCAGGAACGAGCACTTCAAACGCATTAGGGATTCGACGTTCCCCAGCACCTCGATGGGCCCTTCCGCGCGCGAGCAGCCGGCGTTACCGCCGCTCTCGGAAGCTGAAGACGCGCCGCCAAAAAGGACAAGGAACCCGTTTCCGAATCTCACCGTTACAAGTCTTGCATGGCTACATTTCGAGTGAGTCTGCATTGCCCACCAACGCCACCATCTGCAAACACGGGTGCTTCCCGTCGCGGTGGAAACCCGTGGCCAGCGGCTTACCCACGGGCCATCGGCTACGGACGTGAAGATCCCGATCCAGTTTCGGATTTTAAGGTGCATCGCGCGCCAGGGGGAGTAAACGCATTAGTGAATCCTACGGGATACCTGCGTGCCGGAACCGAGCCCGAGCCGGTAGCCAGCAGACGCTGAATTCCTGGGTGATATTTACAATAAACTAACGCCATCGGCCAATTCCTTAACAAAAGATAATGTTTTTTTTTAAAAAAAAAACAAACAGGCAGCAACAAGGAAAGCCGTTCTGCACCTTATTTTTTTTTTTTTCTTTTAAAACGGTGAAGAAAATACCCCTTTCCAATCGCTTTGCCCGTCGCAAGTATTTTCCTCACCAACGCTACAGGAACACAGGGAAGGCATGAGCACTTACACACGGTCACTCGGGCGAATCCCAACGTAGGAGCTTTTACGATCCCTTGAGGCAAAGGTAGGCTGGGACTGGGAGAGGTCAAGCTCGGAGGGGAGGAACGGACCGTAGAAACGGGAAAGGGAAGGAGAGCGTAAAAAGTTTGTACATTCATAGCTCCGGTGTGTTGGAACATCAGTTAATTTTTTACTCCAGGCACTGTGACGGGCAGCAGCAGTCAGCGATACGTTAACGTACGCATCAAGGATTCATTCACTAAATTCTGGTTTCACACCAATAATAGGACGTACGGAGTTATTTTAAGGTTGGTTTTGTGGGTTTTTTTTCTAATTGACCTGTTAAAACCATTGGGACCAAAGCCCTAAGAGCGACGATGAACCAGCGCCCCAGTTAACCTCCAGCTGATTCATCACGGTCCGCTAGCTGTTCGAGTGGTGGAGCGAGAACGTCTCTCCGAGGAGTTGAAAAAGTACCTGGAAGAGCGATCTGCGCAGAAACGGATGGGAGTTTTTGACACTAAGCCAAAGGTTGGTTGCTGTAACCGCTACGTGTGGTTTTACCTAAAGGGGGAATCACCTAAAACAGTGAAATTATCTTTCTTACTTCTTGTCACAACTGTAACATTTTCCTAAAGGTTCTTTGGTGACTTTGGTGCAAGCTTTTATTTTTTTTTCTTTTTTTTTTTTTTTTCCTTAAAGTTAAAACAGATCAAGTAGTTTTAATACCCAAACTAAAGTCCAGATTATCCTCTTGGTTCCCACCCCTGCCTCCCCAACTTTTCTCGTTATGGTTAATGACGTTAACAGGTAATAGCATTCGGATTGAGCGTGGCCGTGCAGCGTGCAAGTGGGTCCAGACTAAGAGCGATGAACGGTCTGGTTGGAGATACGTACGTTTCCCAACAGATTAAAAAAAATAACCGTGTAATGGTCGGATGGAAAAACAGCTGGTCCACGTGTGCACTAGGCCACTCTGTTAAAAAATGATTCAAATGATTATAAAATATCTGATTAGACACAGTAACGCCTACTTCAAAAAAAAACCAAACCTTAAAGGTAGGCAACACGTTACTGGAAGTACCTGGAGCTCAATCGAACTCCCACCGGTTTAGAGGAGAAGGAGCCGGTCGCCCGGAGCTGGAAAAGCCCCTTATGTTCTAAGTATTCACGTTTTAAGATACGACAAAGAATTTTCAAAATCTTTCGTCAACCTCCTAAACAGGTTAATCGCACACGTTTTCCTTCCAGGCAGAGAGTTTATATCGTGAGATGGAAAATTTACGTTACGGAGACTTTAGCGGGACGACGCTGAAACCTGGCGGTGGGCGATCGGGAACCGAACTGCTTGAGGACAGCCCCAGCTCTGAGCGGGTGGGAAGCGGGCGATGGCAGGGCACGGATATTCTCTCCTAACAACACCCCCCGTAAAATCGACACGACAGAAAACCTGACGTGGCGTTAACCACGGCTTCCGAAACGCGCCACCGGTAGGTATGAGAGACATCCCCTTTTCATACGAATCTAACGGTGCACCAAACCCCCCAAAGGTCTTCCTCGCAGCGGGAGGAGAACAACGCCCCGGTGTCTTCCTCACATGGGTAACGTCACAACGGGGTTAATCTCACATTTGGGAGAGAAGCTGGGAGCCTGGGTCGCGGCGGTCCCTCCACCTCCAAATACCCGCTCCGCAGCTGCCCGCTGGAACCCATAACACTCCTAATACAAAAATACCTTTTGAAATTTTGGACAAACACATTACAAATAAAAAAAACCCCACCAGCCTCGCGCGGGCAGAACACGTAGATGAGGAGTGGGTCATTATTCATTGCCATTAATTCAGAAGGCTTAGGACTCGAGTAGAGCTTCGCTGCCCTGGGACACTGGGGTTACGCGGTCAGCACAAAACTAGGAAAGGAAAAAAAAATTTTCCGCTCTTCCCCAGCACGTTATAAAGGTCTGATTGGTTATCGAGGTTTTTACCCACAACAGAATATCGTTTCAAGCTCAATAACCAGCAGATGTCAATTTTAAAACCTCTACCTCTCCTCATCCGCGTTCCAGCAATTCACAGGAAGCCGATTTTTGTCGTAAACGCCCTACGGCTACGCTGCTCAGCCTTTTGACTGAGGACGGGCAGAATTCGGTCCCGGAAAACCCATCACAAGCAGAAACCGATACATTTCAACATAAGCTTTGGGTTTTGGGTTTTTTTTTTTGTATCACGTTGAAGTGCCACACAAGCCTTATCTAGACTATTTAAAGGTCAGAGTGCCGTTTTTTTTTGTGCTGATACGCGTACTTCCACAGTCTCCAACACTCGAAGCAGCTGACTCATAGGGACTCGGGAGGTTGGTACTTTCATAAGACATACAGAGATGTTCTGGGCGTGATTTAACGGGATAACCAGACTCCTATAACATCACGGAGTAGAATTAGCAAGAACTACCGGAAAAGGACTTTACAAAAAAACGGGGCGCCTCGAAATTACTATAGGTCAGTCCCTCTCACCAATTTCTGCTTGTTTTGTTTCCGTTTATTTTGCCAGACAGCCAGTCCAATGCACTCTATTCGAGACCCTCTTGCTCTTCACCACTGTCCCCTCTAGCATCCATTCTTTTCTCTTTATGGCTGTTGTAAATTCTCCTCATCTCTTCTTCGTACTTGATAAAATTCTCCCCAAACCGTGTCCACGCTTTGTACGGAACCGTGATGGTGTTACGGTAGGGCGGCCTCACCTCACTTACCTTCAGGAAAATGCCGTACCTGTTGGATCCCACGTCGAAGTAGAAGCGCTTGTTGTCCACTCGGAAGGAGGTGCCCTCGGGGAGATCCGGGGGCTCATCGCCTCCCCCCCGGCGATCCTCTATGTCCCCCTCGCCGTATTCTTCGATCAGCTGGACCAAAGCATCCCTGAACTCAATCATTCCTTGCGCCGGAAGGACGATCGTCTGCTCCTGTCCCAAGCTGTGGCCGAAATAACCCATCATGCCAGGTCCCCTACTCATGGTTTGCCTAATCCGCAAGAAGCGCCCCCGCTGATTCTCCTTCAGGTCCAGGTAATACTTTCTGTTGTCCCTCTCGATGTACTCCGTTTTGAGGACGCTGTGAGGGTGCTCTTCGGAGCCGACAGACACCGGAGGCGAAGGCGGCGGGTGCTGCTGTCGCCTCCGGGGATGCTGCTCTTTGTCATTGCTGTGCTCGTGCCGGTGACCGTGGACGCTTTTCAGGCCCAGGTGGGCGTAGTGCTCGATGAAATCCCCCAGGCAGTCCTTCAGCTCGGCGGCCACAGACAAGGAGAGGGTCAGCTTGCTTTTCCTGATATTGTCCTGCCTGCCTCTTCCTATCCAGACCTCGGCGATCTTCAGGAAGCGGCCTCGGGAGCTCTGTTTCACATCCAGATAAAATCGCTTTTTCTGGATGTCCACCCTCTTGGAGGCCAGCTCCTGGATCTCCATGCAGCCCCCTGGGGAGGAGGCCGGGTAATGGTACTGCTGGGACTGGGAATAAATGCTCCTGTGCAGACCAGAGCCTCCCAGGTTCCTTCCTCCTCCTCCTCCTCCTCCTCTCTCTCTTTCCATCTTTACCAATCAGCTGGAAATAATACATAACAGAGACACAGATGACAACATCAGCATCAGGGGCCTGCTCGGCATCTCGGCGGCGTCTCCGTTCGGCGCCGCTCTCCCTACAAAGACGCCTGCATCCCTCTCCGCTGCCACGGCACGCAGCATCGCAGCCAGAGGGATCCCGGGTGTTCTTCCCCTCCCCTGCTCTGGCTCCCGCCGGCTGGCTGACGTCCTCCCAGACACGGGAGCCCCCCTTCCCGCAGCACTGGTGCCCTCACCGTCTGTCTGCCCCCCGCTCCCGACCCTGGCAGCCCTCCCTGCCTTGCAGACAACCCCATACCCCCCCCCGGCCCAAGTATGGCAACCTGCCCCCCAGCCCCATCTCTCTGGCACTACAGACCCCTCCAGCTGCCCCAGCGATCGGTGGGCACCCCAGCCCACCCCCCCCGGGGCTCCCACTCCCCACTGCAGGGTCCCCCTCCAAGTTGCTGCATTTCCCCTCCATCACTCGCCTCTGTTCTTCCTCCCCAGGGCATCGGTGGGGCACTGGGGTCCTCCTCAGCATTGCCTCCCTTCCTCCACTGCCCCCCTGTCCTTCTGCCTCCCTCGCCCGAATACTGCCCCTCCAGTGCCCCAGGCCCTGCTCCCCACCACCCCCAGCACTCCAGCGCTGCTCCCCAGTGCTCCCATCGCTGCATTTCCTGCCCCGCTGCCCCCAGACCTTCACCTCCCGCTCCCCCGTGCCCCCGTACCACCCCCCCAGTGCCCCCCGTCACCGCATCTCCTGCCTCGGTACCCCCAAGGCTTCACCTCCTGCCCCCCCAATGCCACCGGCACCACTCTCCTGCCCTCCAGCACTGCCCCTCTGCCCCCCCGCGCCCCAGTACCGATCCCCAGTGCTCCCAGCACTGCCCCTCAGACCCCCCGGCGCCCCCCAGCACGGCACCTCCTGCCCCATCGTTGCCCCCCTCCCACGCCCCGTGCCCCGTCGCTCCCCCCAGCGCTGCCCCCCGCCCGCTCACTCACCCCATAGCGCCCATCGCCGCCGCTGCCCTTCAGCCTCCGCCGCCGCCACCGCCCGCAGCCGGCGGCCCCGCCGCCCCCCCGCCGCGCAGAGCCACGGGCTGGCGCGCACCCCCGCCGCCGCCGCCGTCCGCTCCGCCCCGCCCCGCCCCGCCGCGCCCCGCCCCGGCCCGGCCCCGCCCGGCCGAGGACGGCGGCGGCGGCGGCGGCGGCGGCAGCGCGGTGGGCGCCGTCGGCTCGCCGGAGGGTGCGCGGCCCGCCCGGCCCCGGGACTACAGTGCCCACAATGCCCCGCGGCAGCCGGGCCCCCTGCCCCAACGCGCATGCGCGTCACCTCGGGTAACCTCCCGCCGCCGCGTCTCGGGGAGACAGCGGGGGGGCGGGGAGCGCGGGGGGGGGCGGAGCCGGCCGCCTCGGTGACGTATTAAGAGCGCGACGATGCGTGACGCTTAAAGCGTGAGGCGCGCGCCAGCGTCTGCGCTCGCCCCGGAGCGGCGCACGGTGGCCGACAAGAGGCTGGTGCGACGGCCAAGGGTGGACCGGGCCGCGCCCGCCGCCGCTCGCGGGGGCAGCGTCCCGCTGGCGGGCCCGGCCTGCCGCGGGCACCGCCGGGCCCGTGGGCCGGGAGCGGGGCGCGTGGGGCCTTCCCGCCCCGCGGTCTCCCGGGGTTGCCGCCGTGCCCGCCCGGAGGCTGCGGTTGTCCCGTGAAGAAAGAAGGCGTTTTGGCCCCTGGATGAAGGCTTGGCTGCTGCCGGTTGTCCCGGGACGACCCGTGTTAGCGCGGAGCCGCTCTCGTCGCCCGTGTTGGGCAGCTGCCCGCGCCAGGCTGGGCACGGGTGAGTTTAGGGTGGGGGTGTGGGTGCTGCGGGGCGTTTCCTCTTCGTTTCTAGTCGCCGTGTTCCTTTCTGCGCTTTCTAGCGGCGGCAGCTCCCGGGAACAGAGCGACTGTGAGGGAGGCGGCTCGCGAGTGGCTGTTTCGCGAGTGGTTTAGCGTTCACATGCGGTGTGGAGTTGGGTTTGGGGGGGGCCTTGGTTACGTTACTGCAGAAGTGGTCGGATAACCGAGGGTCAAGTTCTGCCTAGCCTGGATAATCATCAAAAGGCGTTTTTGAGTACCGAGTAACTGAAACAGCATGTTTTTCCCCGGATTTTTCCTTAACCAAGAAGCTGAGGAAGTGCAGCTGGTGCGTGTGTTGTAACTAAGTGGTCTGCTTTTGTTGTTAAAATGTATTGAGCACTTCAGGACTAATGGGAGGAAGCAGGATGGTAAACTTCTTCTTTTTGAGCTGTTTTATTCCCTCACCAGGAGGTTTTATAAATCACACGAGAAGCTGGGAGAGCTCTGATATGGTGATGCTGTGCTCACAACTAAAAAAATTGTGCTCTGCTTCCCAAAGAGAAAACCCCAGTTGTTAGGGCTGAAAATCCACTGCTATTTCAGACAACAGGTCTTCCAGAATTCAGTCTCTATCTGCTTCTCTCTGCAGTGCCTTCCCTTTCCAGGGTATGTGGTGCGTTTACTGATGGCCAGAGAACAGGCTTCCTCTGCTTGGTGAGCTCACTTTGAGTCCAGGGCTGACAAATACCTAAATAACCTCAAAAATCATCTGATCTGCAACAGAGAGCTTAACAACATGTGCCTTGTTGGGCAGTAATTTGTCCTAGAAAGTCTGTGTGGTTTTTCTTATCTTGGTTGTGGGCTTGAAGCCCTGAGGTCCTGTGCAGGGAATGCAGGCTTTGGGGCAATGTTTGTGTGACTGTGATAGTTCTTCTTTGGAGTTGGAGTTTTTCTGATTTAATTTGTCACAAATGCAGCTGACTGTTTCCTCTTCTGGTATCCAAAACACCAGATAAATTGGTCTAATTAATGATGGCTGTGCTGACCAGATATGGCAGTGGGTGTAGTCTTCTGAGGTACTGATCCTTATAAAACTAGACTGAACTTGATTTCCCAGAAAAATTGAGAAGAAGTTCTCCTTATTGACACATGAACAAAAACATGAGGCCTAAAGCTCTTAACCATGTAACACAGGCAGCTCTGTAAGTGTTGGTTCTCATGAAGAAAAGGTTTTCAGTTCAAGGTAGTGGTCTGGTGTAACCTTCTTCTGGCCTGATGATCGTAACAGCTTGTCTCTATGCAATACTGACTGTTTTATTTTTTCTTCTTTTTTACGTAAAAATAACAGAAGTGTGGAAAAAATGAATAAAATGAATTTGCTAACTACTACTCTGCAGAATAAATACCCACAGTGGATGCTTACACAGAGCCAGGAGGGAGTTTTGGGTGATAACAAGGTATGTCATCACATGGTAGGGACTTGATTAGTTGCAGGCTGCATAATAAAACACTGTTGGACCATGTGCTTTTTAGTTTAACCTGTGCCTCTGA
The DNA here is from genome assembly GCF_009769465.1 of Tauraco erythrolophus. Taxonomy (NCBI): domain Eukaryota; kingdom Metazoa; phylum Chordata; class Aves; order Musophagiformes; family Musophagidae; genus Tauraco; species Tauraco erythrolophus. The sequence goes on along the minus strand of NC_141469.1, from coordinate 3,626,669 downwards.
CATGTGTGGATTTGTACAGCTGGGTTGTCCTAGGAACTGTAGTTAAGTTTAGGTGCTCTTGTGTCTTATCTGGGGGAATTAGCTTGTTGAAGTCTCCCTCTTTATTTTATTTTCATTGAAATATCAGGTCTTGACCACAGGCTGTTGCCATTACCTCCATAGAAATTTCTTATTGATAATCTTGAGTTTTGGTGACAAAACCATGGAAGTGTAAGGGAGCTTTTGGAGCATTGCTCACCCAGTTTTGTGGGCTGTGCACCACCAAGGACTGGGGATTTTTTCTTTTAAGTCACTTAGGATCTCAAGTTGTAGCCTGACAGAGGAGGTAGTTCTAGTAAGGCCCTCAGGCCTCCTTCACTTGTACAGGTTCAGTGTTGCAGAAGGTTTTCCAGCTCAGAGTTACAAGAAGAATTAAATCATCATCAAGATGATGTCAATTTCTGGTGTTCCAAGAATGTTCATTTGTCCTTGGATGTTTACTTTCTGCATATATGGGCAGTTTCAGTGTAAACTTGCCTGCTGCAAGGGAGCTACCCCTGTAACATGTGAACCTGCTTTAATAATTACAAAACAAATTAATGAGAGGAAAGCAGAAGACTCAGTTCAGGGGTTTTCCTTCTGTCAAGTGGGAGTGAAGGATTAGTAGCATGGATACTTAGAAATGGCAGTTAAAACCAAGATGACTGTGGCCCCCTGCCTCAACAAGCTCTTTGAGTAAGTGTTTATTAAACTTTCACCCTTTATTAACTGGAGGAAATGTTCTGTGCAGGCATGAAATCAGCAAGCATCTCCCCCTTGCAGACAATTTGTTTCTGCAACTGTATTGAAACCTGTTTTCATGTGATGTGGCCTCTTGATTGACAAGATAATGCTCTCCTAGTGTTATTGTGTGATACTTAATCGTATATGATTTTACTGGCGTCATAGCTTGCTTGCTTTTTAAGCAACCTGAAGGTTTTTCAGGCGGGCTTATGTTATCAGAAGTTTTGTATTTCAAGTAAGTTGATCAGTCAAAAACTTTTAGTAATTATGATTCTGAAAGGGGTGGGAAGGGGAAATGCCAACTGCACTTTACCTTGTGTGCTTAAACCTCCAGTTGGTAAACCAGTATCCATCAGTTGCTGGAGGATATGGGTCCTTGAAAATATCTCATGTAGTTTTAAATCTGTGGAGTTTACTTAGACTATTGAAGTTCTTCTCTATCTGGCAGGGTTAAGCACAGTGGGTTAACTGGAACATGGGACAGAGGAAATGGGGACACTGAGCTGTTGTAGAGAGCTGTATAGAATAGAGGTGTCTGAAGATGGTAGTCTGGCCAGGTGTGAACTTCAACAGTGACCATAACAAATTATATTGTCCATTTTCTTCCTCGAATTTCAAGTAATGTTGAGGGGTTTTTGACAATGGTTTTCCTAACCTTGCAGTTGGAAAACAATTGAACCTCTTTAGGAAGAATCCAAATAAACCAAGTTGAGATGAGAATTCAGCTTGTGTGACTTCAATCCAAGTGCTTGGAGTTAAGCAAAGAAATTTAGACATCAACCTGAAGGTTTTTATCAAGGGGGGACGTGTGCCTATTCTGGCTGCAGTCCTGGTGCTGGGTGTGGAGCACGGTTCTGCTGCAAGGTTACCGTAACCAGTAGCACCAGCCTTGCTGGAATCGGCCATTCAAGTTGTGTGCAGCAGTTGCAGTGTTAATGTCTCTGTGACCAGGTAACCAAGACTGTTCCAGCTGTTGTTTGCCAGAAGTCTGCTGTCCAGAGGAGTGTTTTAGAAGACGGGCTGCCGTTCCTAGAGTTCCGTGGCTCCATCATCTACAGCTACGAAGCCAGTGACTGTTCCCTTCTCTCAGAAGATATCAGGTAATAGCTCCTACTCTTTTTTCTTTTTTTCTGAGTGCTTTTTCCTTTCTAAAAAGGACTTGGGTCTTTATGTCTCTGCTCCTGGCAGTTCAGCCAGAGAACACAGGGTTGTATGAGCTGTTACGTGTGGCAAAGGTCTCTTACTGGCTGCAGGCACAAACTCAACCTATTTCTCGTGACGGTGAATTATCCCTGGTTTGGCGATAGCGTGTGGTGGTTTAAAAATACCTCTCCATTGTAATGTGCAGTTACAGTTGCCCATTTGTTTTTTTAGGGAAGACACCACTGCTGAACCTGGCAGTCCCTTTAAGCAGAAGCAGTAAAGGCTCTAACGCAGGTTCTTTGCCTTCTCTGTTAAGGATAATTCCTTGAACTTCAGTGACTTCAGAACGAAGTATGAGCTGTAAAAAAATCAAGCATATGTGTTAATTAGTAACTTGTGAATGTTTGAAGAAAAGGTAGCCAATTCACAATACAAATAGATTATAATTTCCCCCATTTTTGCTTCGCACAGCTCATAGTACGTAAACTATATGCCAGACTTGGAGTGTGAGTGGATAAATCAACAACACGCCTTGAAGGGAACATCAACTATTCCATCCCCTTCTGTATCTGGCTGTTTCCTGATGGTTGCTGTCCTACTGTTTGTGTGCAGTAAGACCTGCTAAGGTTTGAAGGGTTTCTTGTAGCTTTTGGAACAAGCAGAAATTTCACCTCCGCATGGTCTTGACTTTAAAATGGCTTCTGAGTTGTCTATGTGTGAAAGGAAAGGTGCCCTGGCTGGATACTCTTACTCATTTTTCTGCAAGGTGACTTAAACCTGACATGTTACATACTGGTAGAATGTGAACAGTTAAATGTGAAGAAAATCTGTTTCATTTCAGGCAGAGTTTGTCAGATGGAGCTGCTGTTGGATTTGATATTGAGTGGCCACCATCGCGTACTAAAGGAAAAATGGCCAAAATAGCTGTAATCCAGATATGTGTCACTGAGGAGAAGTGTTACTTGTTTCACATCTCTTGCATGTCAGGTACTGTACTTCCTCTCTTCTTAGTTACGACGCAAGTTGCCCTCTGTTGTGATTAAGTTGGAACTTAAGCCTTGAGCAATAGCTGATACTTCACACTACATTGGATAGTAAAAAATCATCCTTCTCCCCTTTCCTGCCTGTAAAGGAGTTTATTCTTTGACTATTGCCTCCATGTGTCAAGGGGATCTTCACCCAAGTCTTGTCCTGTGTGCTGGCATACAGCATTGTACGTTCTGAACACGGAAAGAGAACCTTAACTGAGGATTATTTTTCTTTCTGGGAAAGAGTAGTTCAATTCAGATTTTAACATGTAATTCCCTACTTGTGCAATGAGCTTTCTGTTTTGTGCCGAAACAAACAAAGAGCCTAAATTTAGCAGGCTCTGTTGCGTTTTAATTTGACTGTAATAATAAAACCCTCAAAAATGATGTCTGTTGTGCTGTTTGTTCCTACTACCTGTGTTTTGTGACACTGGTTTTCAGGAAGAACACTGGATACCTAGTGTGGTGCAGCTGTGGGACGAGAAGGGAGTGTGCTCAGTAGAGTCTGAATTCATTATGAATGTGAAGAAAAGCTTCCAAATAGAGAAAATGGGAATGAGGGAATGACACTGCAGTTGTATAACCTTTGGTTTGATTGCTAGATTGAAACTGTGCCTATGAGATGTCTCTGATTTCCCTGGGGTTTGCCTGCTGAGGTATAATAGTGATAATTTTAATGTTGGTGTTCAGTCCTTTGTCACTTAGAGCAAATGGGGTGGAAAATTTAATTGCTGGAGGCTGTTCAATCTGGGAGGCAGAAAGGTACAGTGCACAAAAGAAAGATTTCAGGAAAGGAAGATAAGGCAAGGAGAGTCATGAAGAGCTGAAACGCTTTAGATAGTGCAAGTGAAGAGTTTCTCTGTGTGACGCTGAGTACTGTTGCATGTGGGCTACTGTGTGTTAAAGCAGAGGATGCTGTGTCCTCCTGAAAAATATTCTAAAATTTGTGTTCGTCCCAATGGGAGATGGACTTGGAACTGGGTGAGCTGTCAGCCTTTTTGTGGGAACCACAGCCACTTTCTGCTTATTATGCAGAATACGTTGGATTTGTGGAAATGTAGATGTTGGCAGAACTAGCCTGTTGGATAAGATTTACTGTTTTCTGTTTGAAAAAATGCTTCCTTCTGCAGTGGGAAGAGTGGCAAGTTCTTGAACTGTGTGGAAAGGACAAAAATTACCTATATTTATCAGGAAGACTATTAATAGTTTTCCATTTATTACTCTTTTTTTCTCCTTATGGACTTCTAAGAAAAGGTGGCTTGTTACTCAGATTGCAGTCTTGGTATAGTCTTGAACTGAAGACCTCTTCAGTTCATAGGGTCAATTTTCTAGCATTATGGTGGTGAAAATGGAGCAGAAATATTCTGCTGGGAAGTTGCCATCCTAAAAGCTTCTCTTGATGATACTCCTGAGGTGGAAATGCCTTGTTCATTAAGTCAGCTGCATGTGTTGGATGCCTTTATTGAGCTCAACTGTATTACATCTTCTGCAGAGGATTTTCCTGATGTTATGACTGGGGTGCTTTGTCGATGTTGTAATTTGCATCTTCCAGCACCAGGCTACCACAGTTCGGTGGTTTTGAAGAGTAATTTTCCAATGCTTTGAAGTGGTCCTGCAACTTGACAGTCCACAACATAGCTCATTGTGGCTATAGGTGCAAATGTGTCTGTATAGTGTCAGTGGTAGCTGAGGGAGTGTGGAGATGGGTATATAAAATAAAATCAGCGATGCAGAGAAATGGTTGAAATAAACATGTATTAAACTAGTGAAAAGGTGAAATTAGGAATCAGGACCAAGCCAGATACTAAGTACTATGTGTTTGTAGGTACTAGAATTACTCTTGAGACTAATTCAGGGTATCCATCTGGGGGTTCCTGAAGGTATGTGTCTAAATAAGATCCTCTGAATTTTTGATGGGAACGAACACAGGGGAGAGGCTGCTTTCCTTCAAGTATGGAGTGTCTGTGCCTGTTCCCTGTAAAAAACCAGATATACAAGCTGCACGCTCCTATTCAGTCCTCTAAACTTGAAAATACCCTTTGATCCAGGATTGCTGAGCCAGCAGTTTGGAATAAACCAAAATATAATACTTAGCATCTGTGTACATCCTTGGAGATTTTCTTGCTTAAAAGACTGACTTGTCTGAGCTCGGTGCAGAATCTGGTTGGTCATTTCTGTTGTCCAAATGCTGTTGTTGGACCGGCCCAGTGTTAGCACCTAGTATGCTTCCATGGAATCTCTTTTCCTGGTAATTCCCCATGCTTAGGGTTTAAACTGTTTCCTGGGAATGTGTAATAGCAAAAACTGGGAAGGAAAAATGTGGAAAAGAGTAAAATAATGCATGCATATGGTTTCATGAGCATCCAATTCTTGAGAATAAAGTATGTTTTCCAGGTAGAGGTTGCCTTTTTGTTATGTGGTTTAACAATTAATAAGACAAATGAAATTAAGTTGTTGAATTTTTCTTGATTTCTTTTCAGTTACAGGATGAGTGTTTCAAAGATTTCATTCCTGCTTCTCTGGAAATGATATATTAAAAGCCATTGGTCTTTCCAGTTGTTCCAGAGTACAGTCAGTCACATAAACAGGGCAACTTTGGGGCTGTTATCTCTAAAAGCACAGGTTTTTGCAGATGGCCTTTGTGATAGGATTTGGTTGTTTCCGTTAGACTTTCTGGCATCTTCCAGTACTTAGTTTCTCATGTTTGGGCTTAATCTATTTTAGGTTTTCCCAAGGGACTCAAAGGACTGCTCGAAGATGAAACAATTAAAAAGGTTGGCGTAGGAATTGAGGGAGATCAATGGAAGCTGATGAGTGACTTTGAAATCAGACTGAAGAGCTTTGTGGAGCTGGCTGACGTTGCTAATGAGAAAGTAAAACTTAAAACCTTTTTGTTGTGGGAGGGAATCTGGTTGTGCTGTGCATAAGGAGGCTTCATTGTCTTGATAGGCTTTCAATTCTGATAAATGCTTTCTGTAGAATAAAGCAGAGATGTTTTGTGACTTGCTAAAAAAGTTCAAGAATTCTAAGTCTGCAGACCAAGTGCTGTTTTTCACTGAGCCAGTTCTTAATGAATGTTTGTCCCCTTTCAGGTCTGTTAACCTTTTGTATTTATGAGGTACACCTTTTTCATTCACCTGCAGAAGGACTTTGTTTCCTTCTAAGTGATCAAAATAGCCAGATTGGGTCAAGTCCTTTAACCTAAGATGCAATAAGTGCTGCGGAGACAGTCAAGGACTGATCGTAGAATGTTTTGGGTGTGTCCCTAGAACCCCACTCACCATCTCAAGTATCATCTAGTTCCAATCCCCCTGCCATGGGCACGGACACCCTCCATTACGCAGGTTGCTCAAAGCTTCATCCAGCCTGGCCTTGAGCACTTCCAGGGATGGGGCGGCCACAACTTCTCTGGACAGCCTGGTCCAGTGCCTCACCACTCCCAATGTAAAAAATTTCTTTCTTAAATCTAATCAAAATGTCTCCTCTTTCAGTTTAAAGCCATTGCCCCTTGTCTTGTCACTACATACCTTCGTCCAAAGGCCCTTTCCAGCTTTCTTGTAGGCCCCCTTTAGGTACTGGAAGGTGGATATAGGATCACCCCTTCTCTTCTTTTGTCCAGACTGAATAACCCCAACTCTGTCAGCCTGTCATCATAAGAGAGGTGCTTCAGCCCTCAGAAACTTTTAGTGGCCTCCTTTGGACCCTCTCCAGCTGCTCCATGTTTCTCACGTTGGGGATGCCTGTTGGAAGGGAGGCAGCCCTACTGCTGTGGTTTGCTTGGTCCTGGAAGGAAGCATCCCGATCTTCCTCCAACTCCTCCATGCAGGTGTTGGCCACATGATCTGAAGCTGTAGCAATATCTTTGTTCCCATGATGCTGAAGTTGACACTGCCTCTGCTCTCATGGGGGTGCGGTTTCCAATGTCTGATGCCCTGTTGTTTAGAAGTGTTGCATTTGGCACACCCTGAATTTCAGTTTAGTTGGATTTTGGTTAGATGTTACACTTCATGTACGGAGATCTGTGCCATGTTGTTAGGGAAGACCGTTTCCAAATTGTCCTGCTGTTCTTATTTCTAGCATGTCCCTTCAAGCTTTTCTGGTTTATGTCCATGCAAGGCTTTGCCTGACCTGTACTTGGTCTCTCCATGCGCTGCTCATGCCTTCTGTGCAGGTTTTTTTGGTAAAATCATAGCAACAGCTGTAGCTTCCTGATGGAGGACAGATTTATGCTCAGAAATAATTATACTTCAACCTGTCTCTGTTCTGTGCTTTATGTACCCTGTGTCATTAAATCACAGTGGAGGAGAGGAGAAGGTGATTTATCATCAGCGTTTGGGCCAGTGCTCTCCGTAAGAGCCACCTTGAAGCTTCAGTTTGTAGCAAGTCAGAGCTTGTGCATTCAACTCTTTGGCCAAAGCAGTAGAAGCAGCAGCTGCTTTTCAGTCTTGGAGTTTCCCCACTTCACCTCCCCCCTTTTTTCTTTTGGAATCACAGCATCTGACTCCAGGATAACCAGTTCCGCAGTTGAGTAATGTGATCTCCACTAGCAGCATTCAAGTTTTCTGCTCAAGAGAAAACAGGCCAAAAATAAACTTGGAAGTCAAACTCGAGAGAAGGAAGAATACGGTTATATCTAATGGCCTTATGCAAGGAGAGGGCTGGGGGAACCAAAAATAAACATTTTTTGGTACCATATTTAAGGGAATGAGCTGATAATGCTGCACTGCTGCTGTGAGGCTTGGCAGTTCTGCATGTTTTGTAAGTGCTCATGAGTAGGAATAGTCCACGGCTGTGCCTGTGAGTCCTGGATCCATCCTTGGGGTCTGAAGGTAACTTTCCCAAATGGTCTTTTAAGACAATAAGCGTGTGGCAACTGTGATGGACCAGTACAGTTACAAAAGCAATTGGAAACAGTGGTGTGGTGGAGTGACTTGTCGAGACTTCTGATGAGCTGCTTCCAGCACGTGCCGAGTAATGGTTAGTGTGGTCTGTAACTGTGCTCTTGTGCTTGGTTTTGGCCTTGGAAAAGATAACGGAATGCTTACTGGCAGACTTGAGTATTCCTGCATTTATATTAGATGTTGCTGCTGTTAGTGAGTTTCTATAGTTATAGAGGCAAATAATAGAAAAATCCTGGAGGAGAGAGGAGTTGCTGTTTCAGTCTATGGCTTTATCAACCTGGAGGTTATATGGTACAGATATTCCCCTTTTTGGTAGCGTGACAGTACCACCTCATGTTGCATGGACTTATCTGGCCCTAATGCCATCTTTCCAGCTTGACAAGATAGTTATGTCCCAACAAAACAATTTCAGGGCAGGGAAGTACAGCTTTTGAATGGCCACAGTACCTTTGAATATGATGGGAGCAGAATTAGGCCTGGAGTGCAGTCATTGCTGTGAGTAACTAGTTAGTTCTGACTAACTCAGAATGCTTGCTTTCTAATGAGGGATTAAGTACGCTTTGCCACTTTAAGGAATACATTCTGCCAGGTCTGATTGCTTTCCTGTTTAATTAAGTGAACTCTTTCCTTGTGTTTTGTGTTTTCCCCCCAGCTGAAGTGTAAGGAGATCTGGAGTCTAAATGGTCTGGTGAAACACCTCTTTGGCAAGCAGCTTTTGAAGGATAAGTCTGTCCGCTGTGGTAACTGGGAAGCATTTCCCCTCAATGAGAAGCAGAAATTGTATGCAGCCACAGATGCCTATGTACGTACAAGAAGAGATCACAGTTCCACTCGTATCAATAAATTGCTTCTCTAAAGTGCTGTTAGCTGCTGTTGTAATGCCTTTTTGCTACAGAACATAATGAATGTAGGTAGGCTCTGAGGTCTGCTGGGGATATGGGATGCTTCGAGGTGGAAATCACGCCAAGTGAGTTGTGCAATTCTTTGTCTGCCTTAAGTCTTTAAGCCTCAGTCTTCATCCAGAGCTTTGTCATATCTTCACTGTTGAAGATGGCACTCCTTGTACTTGACTTTGTAACCTGTCTTGTTGCTGAGGTAGCTTGAAGAGGATATTGTGGTGAAGGTTTCATGTAGGAAATGGAATGTAGATGGAAGAAAGAACTCCCATTCCTCAGCAGCCTTGAGCCTCCCATGAGGTCCTTAACTCTTCAGGTTTCAGTGCTGTGAAATTTGCCTTTTTAGTGAAGTCTGCTCACTAAGCAGAGCTGGAAGTTCTGCTGTGAACGTGCCAAGTAACACGAGCACTGACAAGTGTGCTTGAGGAGTGTCTGCCTGGGCTCACTTCAACTTGTCAGTTCAGAGAAGTGAGTTTTGATGGAGCTATCCGGTGAGTTTTGTATCTGTTGGTATGGAGGAAGCCTAAATTGTTGCAGTGTCATTATCTCACATAGGTGTAAAGTGGGTGATGAGTGTTTTAAATGCAGTAATCGGTTAGGGAAGTGAAGGGTGGATAATTTTCTTTGGTTTCCTTATCTGCAGGTATTCACTGTAGCTTGTTAGCACTTTTGGATTGGGGTTTTTGGTTGTTGTTCTTGAGCTGCTAAAGAACTAAAATACTTCTAAATATAATATGTGAGATGAAATTAAAAAGCAAACTAGAAGAAATGCAACTTTGTCCAGTGGTTAGTACAGCAGAGCCACAGTATGGATTACCAGGAAGAGTAATTCAGTTGCATGTGAGTTTGTGTACCTCTGTAGAAGTCTCTGCTTTTTCACCATTGTGAAAAGAAAATGTTTTTTTCCTGTGGTTCTGTCAAGGGATTTACCAATATGCTGCTGGGGGCTACCTGCTTCCCTGGAGAAAATTGTCATTATGGCAGCAAAATTGAATCCCCTTAGGCTTTTATTTCTGTCATGAGGTTAGGTAGAGGAAGGGAAGTAGGGCAGTGGTTTCTTTTCTTTTCTGTCTCAGGAAACATTGTGTATTTTTTAGTTAAATAGTAAACTGTGGAGGCTTTAGCACCTGTTAAAACCCAAACCAGTATGGAAAAGAGCTTTTTGATGCCTGGTGCAGCTGCTGTCATCTTTTTCTAGGCAATACCTCTTTCTTGCTGTGTTCTGGCCTGGCTTTCGGAGCCTCAGAGGAAAACACAAGGGAGTAACTTGTTTCTTTCTCTTTCCTTTTTAAGATGCCTTGGTGAACATGTGTAGCCTAATTAGCACATTGCTGACTTGAGGCTGTGTTTTCCTGTTAGAACTTACTATTCATATCAAGGGAATTATTAAGCACACAGAATCTCTCTTGGTAGGTTCATTGCTCCTCTCTTGGAGGGCTACATGAAATGTGAATGAGGTGGAGCAGATGGTGAGACAGGGAGCAAACTACTTGGAGCTCTCTATTTGCAGCTAACATCCTAAGATAACTGTGGTGGGTGCTAAGTAAGAGTATCCACTACAATGTAGACCTCAAGTCAGGACTTGGCCTTTTGTGAACCATTCTGTGAAACATAATCTGTTTGTGATGGACTGTGCGGTTAGGCGGACCGTTGGCTGTTGTACAGCATGGGCCTATAAGGTGGAGTTTTGTGTTCCCAATGAATTCGTGCTGTGGTTGGCTGAATTAATTTTTGGGTTGTTTTAGTCTCTAGCATGTTGTTTCTCTGCAGAGGACTAAAAAATAATTTTTTTTCTTTTCTTTTACAGGCTGGCTTCATCATTTACCAAAAACTGAAAAACATGAATAAGAGGGATCGGCAATTATTTTGTCTAAGAAGAGGTAAATCAAATGTTCAAGCACAAGGAGTTTATTCAATATAAAAGGGAATATTTTATTTCCCAAAAGGTTTTTCCTTAGGATTTTTGTGGCAGGATTGTTTGGCTTCTTGGTGGTAGAGATAGTTTCCACAGAGAGCAGACTGTACAGGCTTTCAGGTGACCTGAGATACCACACTGCGTAACTACTTTCCCTAGTGATGTAGGAATGCAGTCTTGGCATGTTGTTTGCTTGTGCTGTATGCAATGACAATTCCTGTTGTTGTTCCAGTTGGTTTATGGAAACACTCTAATGACTTAATTTCCGTTCTGATGATGCAGGGACAAAAATGTTATTTCAGAAGAAATAAGACCATGAAAAAATACATTTTGTGGAGCAATGCTTTTGAGGTGTATGAATTAGACCAAATTTTTTTTAATAGCTTATCATTTTTTACTTCATCAGGAAAGTGATTCTAAAATATTAGGTTTTGATCAATTCCATGCTTCATAAGTCAAAGTACTGCATGTAGCTTATGGTTGGAAAATAGGTAGGACAAGTTTTGTTTCTTTTTTTGTACTGACTGAATTTTACCTTTTTTATCCAAGATGCAAGTGGCAGTACTATCTCCTTAATATGATGTGCAATTTTTCCAGCTTCAGATTAGTCAGCATATCTGTTAGCAGCACTTTTTCTAAAAGTTAGAGGGTATACTGGGGAAGCATCACTTTGTAACGGTCCTGTTCTGAATCCTTTTTCCCTGAGCATGTGTAACAGGCTGCTGGATGATGCAGTGCTGAAGTACAGGGAAGCTTGGCCTGTTTGTGTACTCAATTTTTAAGCACTAGAAAAAACTATTTTATCAGCTGTAGCTCTTGAAGGATTGCATATGCTTTGGTGGGACTTAGGTATAGATGTTAGAGCTCAATTATTGTGTAAAAATTCTGATGGCACTTCTAGATGACATGTCGGAGGGTGTGAAGGAGCGTGTGACTTCACTAGCTGAAGAGCTAATGGACCTGGCTTCTCACATCCCTGACACGTCTGGACAAACTGGCAATTTGCAGAGGTGAGACTTTTGCCAGCCTGTCTCTATTTGACCTGTAAGATCAGTGTTCTGCTCTTGATCCTTGAGGTCCCATGTGAGAAAGTGCATGTGTGTTAAAAGCCATCTGTTCTGTGGGTCCTCTTACAAGAAAACAAATCGCAGTACACTTGATGGGAAAATACTGTCTTTATACATAGGAGTGTAGGTTTTCACTGGTCAAACTGCAGTAGGTTTGACACTGAACTTAGAATCTGTTTGTTCTTGCTGAAATGCACAGCAAGGCCTTCTTTCGTAAGTGCTCAGGACTCTCACAGGACTCAATACTAGACTTGATACAAGCATGGGGGCAATTCCACAAACAATGTTTTGGGAGAGTCCTTGTAGTTTTTTCAGTGTAAAGTAATTTTATTCTCATCGGAGTGGAATGCCAATTACATATGAGTGATGAGCCTTTATATGTGAAGCTTTGGACAAACTCCACTGAGAAACAGACTACTTCAGAATCCTCAGGTCTGCTTGTGGCTAAGGTGTGTGCAATAACTGCTTTTACTGTTTTGGTTTAACTTTATTGTTTTACCTTCTAGGGTTGCAGAAATACTAGCTGACATATCAGATAACGTAAATGCCTTAAGAAGCACACTGCTTCGTTCAGGTTCCCCTTGCGTACCGGAGAGGAGCTGTCATGCAACTCTGCCAAATCTTGAAGCAGAGTCAGCAAATGTTGAAGCAGAAAAAGTTCAAGTGTCTGAATTTGCAAAACAACCTGAAGGTGACTTCAACATCTGCTCTGATGCTACGCTGGCTGGTGTCTGGGAAGGAGATGGCGGTGAAGAAGAGGTAGAGAGAGGCAATACTGTTGTGGAAGATGAGGCTGAAGCAGCAAGCTCTGAGGATAAGGCAGGGAGAGATGACTTCATGTCACTAGACATAACTGAGCAAGAACTTGAGCTCTTGGAACAGCAGGCTGCAAAAGAATTGGTCAACGAAGCTGCGCCTGAGGTAATGAGAAAAGCCCTCGTTAATCATAGAGACTCAGCAGAGGAAATGAGCTCATCCTTCATTTCCCCCAAGAGTTTAAGTGTTCTGCTCCTGAGAGAATATTAAGGTGGGCTGGAAGAAGGCTCAGTCTGGAAAAGATTTGTGGAGGTAGTCAAGCACTGAGCTGCTCTTAACTTCTGTAGTTGGAAGGATTAATACTGAATACAGAAGCTCTAGGTAGCCTCATTAGTTTTCCTGCGGCAGTTACCAATATGTTATGAAAACATTTCTTGCAGTACGGGGTCAAATTCTGCACTGGTGTGTCTCCAACTTGGTTGTGAATAAAAAGCAGATCTTTTTCTAAGGGATCTGTAAAGAGCAGCCTTTCTACTGACTACTGAATGTGAATTGATGCCTCTTTAATCAGTTTATAATTCTCTTACGTTCCAAATGCTTGTAACATCTGGTGATAATAGTGGTTTTGTCTCTTACTACAGCGCCTTGTTTTTTTCTGATACTTCTTTAAGATATATTGAGTTTTGGTGAGCAGGCTTCAGAGCTTAATGTTGAGCTTAGCTATTTTGGGTAATAAGGTAAAGCATACAGGGAAATGGTTTATAGTGTGTACAGAAGGTTGAAAGGTTGTGGGTAAAATAGAAGTAACTTTGCTGATAAGAAAACAATTTTTTTAGGAGGCATGCTCCACAGACAATGAACAAAATATTTCCTCTGTCATTGAAAGCGACGAAGAACTGGAAATGGAGATGCTTAAAGTGAGTGTCTCAGCATTTTACTACTTGATTTTGTTGTAATGATGATGCTCTTGGGTCATGGTGAAGGGTAGTGTGTTTGGGGGGAGGTAATATGAACTTATTACTGAATGAACAGTATTACTTTCAGGAAGTGGAGAGAAGACAGATGATAGGGGGATTCCTGAAGAATTTGATTTCCTAGTGTTAGACTGAATTATCACTTGCGTCCTACTGCGTCTTTACTGTACCAACTTGAGTTTATCCACCCACTTACTGTGTTTGGGTGGCTTATCATTAATAAACTGATCTGCTCTGGGTGTCATGCATTCAAACCCTTGCCCGAGAGGGCGAGCTGGTGGGATGGTTTGTGCATTGCAGGCACTGCTAACCTGGGCTGTAGGTCAAATTGCTTTTAGCTGGGTTTTGCAGGGCTCTTGAAAAAGTTTTTACTGTGTAACTTTGATTTCCTGTTAAGATGACTTAGATACTGAGACTTGGATTTGTTTACTGTTGTCCTTGTCCTGCTTGCTCAGTGTGCTGTATGTATTTGAGTCAAGTGACAGAACATTTTCACCAGAGCAGTCACAAATGTTCATGTGCTGGTACAGGTGTCATGTTTAAGTGCGTTGTTTACAGCTGAGTAGGAAGCAAGACTCAAAGGTCTGGTGGAAGAAACTTTTTTCTTCTAGGGAGGGACCAAGTATCTACTGGATGGTTCTCAGTGCTGCAGTTCAAACTTGTATAGATGCCATTTCAGTTGAGAAAGCTGACTTGAATAGAAGGAGTTTAGTCAGTGTTCCTCTGAGTACAGTGTTTTGGAAACAATTAGTTTAGCATTGGGATCCTGTCCTTTCTGTTTGTATCTTTTGCGACTAGCCTCCCAAGTCACTTTGCAGTGAAACTTAAACCTTCATATAGTTGTAAGTCAAAAAAACTCTGAACACAATGGTCGGTTTTATAAAATAACCTGTTTTAATGTCTTCAAAATCTCCAAGACTTTTTTGCAAAGAACAAACAAAACCTGTTGTAATATAGTACCCAGGAACTGACTGTTGGAATTGCAATGCTACTGATGAAGTAGTTGGACCACTGGTCTTTACTTTGCACTGTGTGCCAATGGATCTATGTTCTACCATCAGTAGTTTGAAACTTGTGTTGCTATATCATGCTATCTCAGACAGGTGTCACATCTACCCTTTCATGCTCTAAAATGACTTTTTCTCCTCATTTCTCAGTCTTTAGAAGATGTAGATGATGGCAAAGGAGTTTTAACTGTAAGTGAGTCTGATAAAGCCAGGATAACTCCTGACCTAGAATTGAATGTTGCACCAGATGGTGATCAAGATGAAGGCGTTGAGGAAGAAGAGGTGGAATGTTTAGGTAAGTTGTAAATTATAATGCACAGTTAAAAAAACCACTATCCATGGGAGCAGATGTGGAAGCACAGGGATGTGTTGTGCTTAGCTGCTTCAAGCTGAAGGTTAAAGCTCATGTGGGTTTCGAAAGGCACACTTGCCTGCATGTCAAGATCCAAGTTGAATGATGTCCTTGGCCAAACATGGGTGACTGATGCCATGATCAGTAGATGTTATGAATGTTTAATGGGAGTCAGTAGATGTAATGAAGGTTGAATGGAAGTCAAATGGATCTGGGGATGTGGAGGTCATGAAGAATTGAGGGGACCTATTCAGAACACAGCAGGGGGCAAGATTGTCCTTCTACTGCATGTTTTTGTTCTGTTGTCCCACTACTGTTGCTTTGTGGTGGAGTTAATAAAAATTTCTGGCTTCTGGGTGATGTTGACCTCCTAATCTTTTGGAGCTGGTTCTGTGGAGACGGATCAAGTTGGGGAAAGGCTGAAATGTGAGGTGAAATACACATTGACTTTTTTGGACTGTCACTGTGTGAAAGTTTACTTCCCTGGGAGGGGAAAAACATGGGCAGCTAGATGAGGAGGGATGAGTTAATTGTTTCTGCTGGTTCATCTCTCTAAACAGGAGTCAGACAGGCTGTTACAGGGAATGTGTGCTGCCCAGCAGACAGAAACTAGGAGGAAATGTCTTCATACTGCTGAGTGTTAACATCAGAGATCAGACATCTTCAGTATGTTTGAGTGTTGACAGCAAGATAAGGATCTGCTTCTATGTTGTTTCTAGGCCATCACTTCGTTAGCAGCATGCAGAGTCTGGTGTTGATTAGTGTAACTTCAGTAGGGCCTTTAAAGGCCAACCTAGTAAGACATACCTAGGACCTCATAGAAGCATGTTCCAAGTAAGGCAGCTGTGCATCACTGTACCTATGGCTTTATTTGATCTTATTCATCAAGCTACATGTTCTCTTCCTCGTGCCTGAGGAGCATGTCAGCTTTTTTGACCTGTAAGGATCTTCAGAGTTTGTCTCTCTTCTCACTGGAGTTGCCCAGATCCAAGGTGCTGGACATAGCTAACTATGAGCAGGCTATTGTTTGTCAAGACAGTGCTTCATGGTTTTAAAACTTAATCACAGATGAGGTTTTTTGTGTCTACCACTAAAGATCCGTTGCTGCCAGTACCTAGTGAAAGCCACATCGCGTGTCTGAAGACTTATTTTGGCCATTCTTCTTTCAAACCGTAAGTGTATTATGTGTTAACGTGTACACTCCAGGGTTCATTTTCTTGACGTAGTTTCATTTTGGGTCTTTTTACTTAACTCAAAAACTACTAAAACTAGGACCTGTGCAAAATCCCTAGGAAAGGAAAAGCAGCCTTTGCCACAGCAAGGTGTCAAAATGAAACTTAGGTGATTGTAACTACAATACTGTATCCTCACAGTAGAGGATGAGTTTCTTGACTCTTCCGATGGCATACTTCCTGGGATCAAATCTTTATTGTATCTGGTCTAGTTCAGGGGTGTTAAACTGGGAGAAACACACTGCGCAGATGTTATTTTCCGTATGGTCAACTACCTTAGTCTGGTTATCCTTTGTTATGTGGCTTTTATCAAGGAGGGACAAACTCTCTGTCTAGGTGTAGTCTCACAGCAGTATGTGGTTATGTACTCCAGCGTTGCTGTTAGAGTTAAGTTCAGTGGGAATGGGATGAAATCTTCCTGGATGACTGGTGGTGGAACACTTTCTGTCCAGGACACAGCCTAAGAGCCATGCTTGGGAGGGAAGCTGTTTTAATCTATTAAAATATTTGGTAAACCTTTTGTAATGGGGTAGGGCAATTTTTTTTAGTTGACCTCAGTTATGTATGTCCGCGAGTTGACTAAATCATGAGATGGTTTGGCAAAATCAGGGTCCTGTTAAGCATCTCTTGCATTGAGGATAACTGAAATTTTCACATGATTTGTGGATTAGTTATTAACATATGGGACACAGTTTTTGGTCATCTTCTGTGGAAGGCGGCATCAAATGTCATTGGCTTTAGTCTTGTTAAATATCCCCACTGTGACACTGGTGGGACTATGTGGAGTGTTTGAGTGGCTGCAGTGTGCAAAGACAACACTCCGTAAGGCAGCCAGAAGGGTTCCCTTAACTTGAAATACAACTGAACATGCAGTTTCACAAAAGTTACGTGCTATGTGTAGTGGCACAAATAAGATATTCCCCTTTGTTTCATTTAAAGGGTCCAGTGGAAAGTGATCAGTTCTGTTTTAGAAGACAGAAGAGACAATCTTGTTGTCATGGCAACTGGTAAGCGACCTTTACATCTTAAGATGCATGGTAAAAAAATAAATTTCTTTTTGGGGAGGGTAAGACTCAAACTTGGAGACAGTCCATGTGGCTCACATGAGCAGGGTGCCCTGATGGAGACTGTGTAAGTCTGAGCCAGCTATGCAGGCTGCTTGTTTTCCTGTCCTAGCCTTTGTCACTGACCTTGGTGTAGAGAAGGGTATCGAATGGATGCTGACTACTTGTCTCATGTCTCTTGTGCTCTACTAGCAGAAGAAATATTGCCTTTTTTAGGACTCAACGAAATGTCTTATCTAGCTGTCTGTAATAGCTGCATGGAAAACACGATGTTTCACTTCTGCCTTTTTTCTTTTAAGGCTATGGAAAAAGCTTGTGCTACCAGTTTCCTCCTGTTTACACTGGATGTACAGGAATTGTCATCTGTCCTCTTATCTCCTTGATGGAGGACCAGGTGCTGCAGCTGACGTAAGTAACATGGTAGTAATAAGCTGCTGCTGTAGTTGCTGTGGAAAGCCATGGATTCTGCCTGTGGCATTTCCTGGTTGGTGTTCAAGGTTGCAGCAAGCTGTTTGTGTGTCAGCTGCAAAGTGTGTTTCTCAAGGAACATGTGCAAACTGTGTAAATGGTCTAAAATCACTGGATTTGCTGGTTAGGTCAACAGTAGGCTGAATTTGTGAAGGATATATGCTGGTTGGTGGTTCCTGAAGGTGGATCTTTATTAAGTGTTTATGGATTCACAAGCTCTTTTTGCACAGACTGAACTGATGGAGGAGCTTCATGGACTGTTTCAGCATGTGAGAGCTGGGTCAAAATTTGGTAGGACTTTTTTGGGACTGAGAAGTAGCATCTGAACAACATAAAGTTGGAAGCTCTGTGCCATTCAGCTCAGAGTTAGGACACGGGCTTTAAGTTGGGCAGTGTAGTAGGTCTCCTGACACTTGGACTCTTCACTTAAAAGTTGTGATGGAGGAACTAGTGGGTGACACTGAACTGCTCTTACTGGAGCAGTTATAGATGTGGTAGAGATAGATGTCTTTGATTTTACTACCTGATAATGCTTTTTCTATGCTTACTTGCCTAGTTATAACAGCTATTCACTCGTGACACTTTGATTTACGCTGTGGGAATGGTGCTGAGTTGTCTAGTTTGTTCCTGCCTTGTCCAACTTCTAAAGAACAGGTCTCTTGTGAAAGAGGAGATAGGAAGTGTTTTTTGAAGTTAGGAACATCAATCATGTGCAGTATTTTCTGCTGCACATCATGACTGTGTGCAGATGAAGGGCTGGAGAGCCTAAGCTGACTTAATAGCCAGCTCCTAGACTGAGTCTTAATCAGCAGGGTGTCTATATGTATTCAGTTGCTTCTTTGGCTTTTACACGGTTTTCCTCAGTGGAAAGGGGGTTATTCACTGCCTTCTCAGCGGGTCATTCACTTTGAAGGCTGAGAAGACCGAATTTCTACAACTTAAGCTGTTCAGTAATTTGTCAGTCTGGTGCAGTTCTGCCAAGGACTGAAACACGGAGGAAGGAGAGGGGAGAAGCTATAGAAACCAAGGGCTGTAATAAAATGCAGTAAATAAATCAGTTAAGGAGACAGAGGTTGCAGTGTCCTGAAAAAGGTCTAATAGGAAGTGGCTGAGCTGGTAAGCTTAATTATTGAATCTCTCATTCAAAAGCAGCCACCTGGTAGAACATAAACAGATGCAGCACCAATAGGTCACCAGAAATTGAGAGGCAAAAAGTTTCAAGCTAGTAAGGCTTATGTCCAAATGAGATGAACCAAGTAAGATGTTAGCTAAAGAAAATATGCTTACTGTATTATTGGTGATGTTTTATTAGTGGAGTTAACTTTTGTGCAAAGGAGATGGTCTTTATTTCTGTGACTGCTTATTGCACAGGTCAAGTGTGTGTGTGGAGTGGGGGACAGGTGGGGGCTAAGTGGAAGAGCGTTTGAGTGGCAGCAATAGCTGCAGACTACTTGTGCTTTTTCAAAAGGTTTTGCCCACAAAAAACCTTGGAAGAAAGTAGTCTCTGACCCAGAAGCTCGAACTTCTGTTGCAAAATGCTGGCATAGGTAGAAAGCTAAGGTGGAAAGCACTGATGGTACGTCTATCCATGACTGTGCTTCTATTTCTGCAGCATGTCCGATGTTCCAGCTTGCTTCCTTGGTTCGGCTCAGTCAAAAAATATCCAAGAAGGCATCAAAGGGTGAGTCTTCACTGAACATTGGACTGCAAGTTCTGATGTAGGTGTATTGGACAATTAGGGTGTGTCCTTGATGGGTCATTGCTGGAGCTGTAGGTTCTGGCCCAGACCTGGAAACTGACAGTCAGTGTTTTTGCTTGTGTTGACCCAGGCTGAGGGGGGTGGCAGGCTATAGCCTCCCTCTGGTGCCCTCAGGCTGGGCAGATGGGGCTTGTTGACTCAGCTTTAAGTTGTGACTTAAACATGATTTTACACATGTTTTAGACCTGTATTTGTCACCATGTCATCACAACAGTCCCTTCTTGTGCCAAAGGCTAGTATATCTGTCAACTGCTATTGCTTTTCCTGTAACCCTGTGTACGTCCTTGCCTTCCTACAGGTCAGGAATGCTTTGTACAGTTTTTTTCCTTTGTCTTTTTCCCTATCCAGAAGTCAGTACTTGATGTCATTAACATCTTCTAGGAAAGTCATGGTTTTGTTTCATTTGGTTGAGTTGTCTGGGGTTTTCCTTCTGTGATTGTGTATTTTTCTTGGTGTTTCAGGGGTCAATACAGAGTTATATATATGACTCCAGAGTTCTGTTCGGGGAACTTAGACTTACTTCAGGATCTTGACCAAACTATTGGTAAGTAGGGCATAAGTTGTGGATGAGCTGGCAGGCAGCTTAAATTCGTAGTTACATTTAAACTTTATGTAATGCTTGAACACTTCTCGTGTTTCTTGCCACTAGTGAGCTCAGAGGCTAGTGTAGTGACTGCTGAGAAATGGTGGCAGAAGATCCTGTCCTGGTTGGAATCAAGTCATGTGTGAGTTGTCTTTAGTAAGGTCTGGGAATGGGGATGCTAGACATGTTACTGGGAGCAGAGGTGCTAAAACAGTGGTCTTCAAATCACAGGAAGTTAAAGGTATATTGCTAAATATTTCAGCCTTCTAAGTATTCTCATCTCTCTGATCTTTCTCAGAATGTACCAATGAAATTGTGTTTTGAAACATTACAGTGTATCATCAGTTCTCTTTTCAGCAAAGATGATGCAGCTGATGCATCTCACAGTAGGCTAAACTCAAGACATGTTAACTCCAATATTTTTTTAAATGAGAAACTAAGTTTGTAGTGCTGTAGGCAGGGAGGGCTATATAGGGAGAAGACAAGACATCTGAGTTTCTGGAGGTCCAAGGAACTCAAAGCTTGGCCTCTCTGACAGTAGGGCACTTTGAACATGCATGGAGAAAGGGACAGCTGTACTTGATTTGAGGAGTTGTTTTGAATCAGAAAAAACTAAGGTTATTGGTCAGGGGTATCTCAAACCCCTCTCCTCATATTTTTCTAGACTTCCACTTAGCTCTTCAGTGCAGACCTCAGATGCTCAGGCTTTGTTTTACAATACAGAAGATAAAACTAAGGACATCTGTAATAAGCTTTTGTGACTATTAAGAAAATCTGGGAAGCAGGGGTGTGAAGAGGTCGGATCAGAACTAGCTTGAAATTTTGACCTGTTGTGAGTGATGTTGGAGACTTGCAGCTTGGAGAAAGAAGCAGAGTTGGTGGTGGAGGAGTCTGTAAAAACTCTTAGGCCTTTTTATAAAAGAGGGTGTTAGAAAAGTGAGCTTGGGGAGTCAGTACAGAAGTGGTTCTAGAAAGGAAAATTAGGACAGACTGCTGGTGCCTTCTCAGGAAAGCTTGAAATTGAGCTGAATAGAGAGTTTGTTTTTGGTCCCTTTGCATGTTTGTTTGTCTTGTTCATGTGTCCATGCTGTGGTTTTGTGCCCACCAGGTATTACCCTCATAGCTGTTGACGAAGCTCATTGCATTTCCGAGTGGGGCCATGACTTCAGAAATTCCTTTAGACTTTTAGGCTTGTTGAAGAAGGCTCTGCCATCGGTGAGGTTTTAATCTCTTTCATTTCCAATGTAAGAGAAGGCAAATACCTCATTTTAAAAGCAGTTTGAAGTATCTGTCGTCTGATATTGCTCTTTGGGTGTACTTAACATGTTCTGTTGGAGTTGAGGCAGTCACTGTCAGTTATTGAACTTAGTAGGTTTTTTCCAAAGGCTTAAATGAAGGGTGCTCTGAATCTGGAGTACTAGAAACTTCTGTAAGCTAAATTACTTTGTTGGATCCTTAGGCTGTAGAAGATGATGGCCCTAAGCTTCTGGTTTAATACTGAGGGATCTTTTTTCAAACCAGTTGACCGAGTGGCTTGCAAGAGCGAGCAACGCTGGTTTCTAGTCATTCCTTGAGCATTTATTGCATAAGCTCAAAAATCAAAACCTGAACTTCACATGCAGCTCTAGGAAGTTTTGTCCTAGGTTCCCTGAGTTTAGCCAACCACATCACAAAATTACTGCAGATGAATTGAACATGTAACTAAAGACAGCACATTTCTAATAAACCTCTGTTTCAGCAGGGTTCTGTCTACCTTATTGAACAGAGGAGACTGAAGCTCTAGGAAGCTACATTTTAATAGTACCTTGAAAAATAGTTGAACTATTGAGTGATCATGAAAAAGTGCCTGTATGTGTGTTACTTGAGTTTTGACTCACGATTTTTTCTAGTTAAAAAAATCTCAGTGAGAGGTCTCAGACATATTCTTATGCTTTATCATTGCAGGTTCCCATTGTTGCTTTAACTGCAACTGCAAGTCCATCGATTAGAGAAGACATACTGAATTGTCTGAACCTGGAGAATCCTCAGGTCACCTGTACTAGCTTTGACAGACCTAACCTGTATTTGGAAGTTGGGCGGCAAAGTGGAAATATCCTTAGGGATTTGAAGCAGTTCCTTACTCGGAAAGGAAGGTAAGGGTTTAAGTCTGGTTTTGGTAATCCTTCAGATACGCTTAGGTATTTTGGAGTTTTAGTAGTTAACAGTAAGAATTGGTAGCAGTCTTAAACTGATTAGGTGAGGAGGAGCCTGGGCTTTCGCCATAGCTTGGCTCTGATTTCTTACTAGTCACTTGTGTCCTGTGTTGTGCTCAGCCCCCTCTCTCAACTTAAAAAAACAAGATTTTTTTCCAGGCAAGGAAGGATGGACTCCAGCTGTAAGCATGTTTCTAAGGTAAGGATCTTCAGGATCACTGGATAGTCAGAAAACCTGCTGACTCTGTAGTAACTTGAATGATGATGACGATGGATTGGCTGGTGGTTAACTTGACAAATGGCATGGTATAACATGTGTGCCATAAATATGTGGTGACATTGTGTTGGTTTATCGATGCTAATCTGAGCAGAAAAATTGTAGTCCTTCAACGTTAGCTGACCCAGTGGTGTACCTGTTCTGGCCTGGTCTTTCTCATTGTGGTAAGCTACCATGTGTGCCTTTAGAGCAGTATCTTTAAATTCCTCATTGCTCTTCTGTACTTTGCTGTGTAAATGTAGGCTTTACAAGAGAGACAACTCTAAAAGCTTATTTCCTGATAATGGGCAGAAAAGTGGGAGGCCTTCTGCTGCTTCTACAGAGATTAAAATCATCTGCATTACGCAAAAGAAACATAAGAGCACAAAGTAACTTGCAAGTCCATTTTTCCAAAGGACAGACGACTTGAGTACGAGTGGATCAGTTCAAGTCTGTTAGAATTTCTAAATCCCTAAGAAGGGGAACTGCTGGAGAAGCCATGTTGCCTCTTAAACTGGGTTCAGCTGGACTTGTTGCAGAAGGGTGACTGCTTCTGTTCTGTGTCTTTACGTTGCTGTTATTTACAGCAGTTCTGTGTATGAGTTTGAAGGCCCCACTATCATCTACTGCCCTTCAAGAAAGGCCACCGAACAGGTTGTTTCTGAATTGATCAAACTCCATGTGGCCTGTGGCGCATACCATGCTGGTATGGGAATCAAACAAAGGAGAGACACCCATCAACAGTTCCTGAGGGATGAAATTCAGGTATGTAGCATGTGTAGGTCTCCTTGATACTATCAATAATTACCCAGTTGTTGGTAGAGGAAAGAATTTGGGAGTATCAGCATGTTTCCTGTTTGTTCTGTCTCTAGTTCTGGGCCAGGAAGTTTGTGGTTTGTGCTGACAGTAATAAAACTCCTGGCTTGTGTTTCAGATGGCTTTTAGTCACTTAAAAATGCATAGCATCTGAGGAAAACAGTGGTAGCTGGAAAAATGTCTTAAGTTCTGGGAGCTGCTTTCTTCCTGCTGCAGCTAAACTGGGAAAGAGTTATTGCGGGACTTACTCGTCCTCTGCACAATGTTTTGGGCCTTTTGTTTGAGGAAAAACTACTTGAAAGCACTCTAGCACTTGCCACAACACATCATCACTCTCATGATTACGATCCTGTATTCATGCTGTGATCAAAGTCAGACTCAAGAGCACTACTGTGGAAGCGGAGTGTGAGTCTGAAGCTGTTGTGATTTAGGCTGGATTTTGAGTCTGAAGCAAAAAGTTTGTCACCATGCGTAAGCATTAAAGCAGGCGTGTTCTTGATGCTCACTCCAAGACACTCAGCATGTGGCTTCTGTTTCGCAGTGTGTTGTGGCTACAGTGGCCTTCGGGATGGGCATCAACAAAGCAGATATCCGGATGGTTATTCATTATGGTGCCCCTAAGGAAATGGAATCCTATTATCAAGAAATTGGGAGAGCTGGTCGTGACGGGCTTCCTGCGTCTTGTCATGTCTTGTGGACTGCGACAGACTTGGCTTTTAACAGGTAACTGACTGAAGACAACTGCTTTGACGAGGATAGCCAAAACATTCCGAAAGAAATAGGAGCAGGATGGGCTAGGCTGAAAATGCAATTTATTTTTCAGAATCATTCCGAGTCTTGTCCTGCATACACACAGTACTAAGTACTATCTTGTTTGTCCACAAGATAATCTGCAAGTGCACTAATGTTAGTGAGCTTGTTGTTCTAGTTGTGCTTTCTGAAGATGCTTTGCGAGGCAGACAGTGATAAAACCTGGTGACTTGTCTTGTCAATCAACTGACCTGGTTTTTAGACCCATCTGACTTGGTTTTAGACCTGTCAACACTCCCTTAAAAGTGCTGATGCTGTAGAAATACTTTGTCCACCATTTAGATGTCTAAATGGAGAAATACACTTGTATTTTTTCTTCTGGATAGAGGAGTTCTGGTTGTAGAGATCTCATCTTAACTTTATCCATAGCTGGTATAGGATCACAGAAACATCTCAGTCATTTGAATGTGTTAGCAGACCACCAGAGTCTGTGAAACGTGAAACCATATACTTCTCCCGCTCCTTGTTTCCAGGCAGGTGGAAACTTGCTTTGCTCAATTTTGAGCTGAAATGGTATAGCTGCATTAAGGTGGTGCCCAACACCTGCAGTATCACCTTATTTTTGATGCTGTGGGGTGCAGATTGTACCTTGGGTTTGGCTCATACCCTCAGAGCATGGGCAGAGGGAGTGTTCTGTACACTGATGGAGTACTCCCATGCTGCTTTCTCAGTTGAATGCTTCCAGTGATTATTATAACGAATATTAAACTAGGCAGCAAGTAGATGCCACCTCTGAGTATCTTCAGAGAGGGATGATACCTTAGTATCTTTTGTGATCTGGCAGTGGCATTGATGAGACCTTGCCAGAGCTTGGAAAACTAGGGAGATACGTTGTCCTCTGTCAGGGCTTTCTGCCTTTTCTTCCCTCCTCTGTGCCTTTTGGCATGGATTTCTGAAGCTTAGTCGCCTGTGGGGTTGGAAGAAGCTCTCTCTGAGAATAATCATCCTATTGAGAAAAACGAGTAAGGTGCTCTTCGGAGTGTTTCTTGTGCTATAAGGATCAAGATACTGGAGGAACAGGTAGGCAGTTTGGGTCTGTTTTTAGAATAATTTTTTTCTAGCTGTTTTTGGTGAATATGACTGCCATGCTTCATTTTCAGTGTGGGACAGGGGAATAGTGGTCAGCATTTAAGGATTTTGATTTTTTCCTTTTGACTGACAGACATCTGCTAAGTGCAGTGCGCAATGAAGCGTTCCGGTTGTACAAACTGAAGATGTTGGCAAAAATAGAGGAGTACCTGGTGTCCAAGAGATGCAGAAGGAAGTGAGTACTGGAATCTCTTTAATGCTTTTGTCATTTCAGTCAGCTTGGTAAGAGCCATTGTGGCTCCGTCACAACTGGAGGCTGTAACCAGAAGGCATCTTATACTCTTACTGTGTTCTGCAAATATGTTTGAAATTGAAAAGCAGTACCAAAAAAAATATGGCCTTCAGCATATTTATGTGTAGATCAAATCTTTCCTTATTTACTGGGGGGGAAAAAAAAATTAACTTGTTATTGAGGGGAATCAAGGCCAAAAAATTGGTTCCCCAGTGAATTAATTAATGATGCTTATTTCAACTGTTTTCTGCATTAAATGTAATGTGTAAATTCTTGGTCTTGTGTTTAATTCCCTATATGCCCTTGGGTAGAATCATCCTGTCTCATTTTGAAGACAAACAACTCCGAAAGGTTTCTTCTGGCATCATGGGCACAGAAGAATGCTGTGATAATTGCAGGTCCAGGTAAGCTGTCTTCCCTCAAGACTGATCCAAGAGCTTTATGTTCTTTCAGGCTGACTTGAAAGGCAAACTATTTGAAAGAATTGACTGCTTACCTATCTGATACTGCAGATGTTTAGCCTGAAGCTTACCTTTGAGCAATTATTTCTAACCTTCTCCTGAATTGCTGAGCAAGCCATGAGACAGCTTGTAAGTTCTAAGCTAGGCTGTGGGAAAGCCTGTGCAAGCGTGGTCATGGTTCCTAAAAGCTTGAGCAACGCTCTGAGACTGTGAAATACATTGTTCACCAGTTTAAGGCCTGTTAGGTAAAAAATTCCAAAAGATAAGACTTGCAAATGGAGAGGGATACCACGTGTGTGAGGTTAAATTGCCTGAGTGTCAATGGAGCTGTGCTCATGTTACAGCGTGTGCTGATGTTTGTTCTAGTGTTGCTTGTCATGTCAGATGTACTGAAGGCAAGCGAGGGGGTTGAGTCACACAGCTACGAGCAGAAACATCTTCCTCAGTCTCTCCATGTATGTGTTTGCTCAGAAGTTAAAGGATTCCTTGGTTTTGCTGGTAGCATACTTCCAGATCAGAGACAAGATGTTATGCTGTGTTGCTTTCTCAAAAAATATTAATTCATCTATGCCTTCTTTATGCTCAGGGGTTGAGAAATCTTTGCCTGTTGTGTGTTTTTTCATGAAAAAAGCAATCTTCTGTTTCTTTTTTCCCCTTTGTGTTTTAATAAAAAAAGGAAAAATAGCACAAAACTCACCACTAAACCTCTTTGCTCCAAGGTGCAACTAAAGCCATGTCTTGTATGCTAGAAATGGTCCAAATACTCAAATAATCAATTCAGAAGATGGTTGAGACCGTGTTCCTTTGTAACAGCAAGTATTGTGTAGAACTGCTTATTATTGGGTTGGGCAGCTGTCTGTAACCACAAGTGATTCTGATGTTTGGATTCATTTTTCCAGTTGTAGTTCTGTATGCCTAAACATCTTTAATTGTTTCTATTAATGTAACTTGAAGTGTGTTTTACTCAGTGATCACTTGATAGACAGTAAATGAAAGGAGGGGACTTGATTTTGCATGTTTCTCAAACTGGGTTCTCTTTGTGCATTTCAGAGCCTCTTGTTTGGCAGTCTCCACTGACTCAGACGGTGGTTTACAGGACTTTGGGAAGCAAGCATATCAGCTGCTGGCTGCAGTGAGTGCCCTGGAAGAGAAGTTTGGAACTAGAGCTCCCATTCTGTTTCTTCGAGGATCTGTAAGTGGTAGTAAAAAATACTTGCCTGTGTTCTGAGAGTGAAGGGACTGTTACAGTGTCCTTCACTGATATAGCAGATCATACATGGATATATGTGCATATAAAAGTGCGTGTACACACACGTGTCTATTTAGTACCTTTTCCTTAAGAGCTGGATAACTGTAGAGATAACTTAAACTTTCTGAAGCTTGTAAGCAGCACTTGCAATGCAGCCAAGTAGATTGCTGCCTTCAAAGGCAGCAGTAGTAAAAGCAGTGGACCTCCTAAGAGTGTTGTACTTCATTTCATGCCCATGCAGTGAAGAAAGAACTTTTGCCTTGAAGCTGTTGTCATCTTACTTCTGTTCTTCTTAAAAACGCTGCGTTTGGCACTCTATGGCCCAAGAGTTCAGCTTACAAATAGCACCTGTTAATTGCTGTGTGTGGAGCTGTCCTGTGTTTTGTAGGTGGTTTTTGGGTTGGTTATTGACCATTGTCTGTTAAACATAGAAATGCCAGCTCTAGTACTGGCCGAGGTTCTCAAGATCTTCCTGTAAGGTTTAAGCTTTTCTTTATGGTGAGTTTGATGTTTCCTTAGAGACAGGTAATTGTTTCGTTGTTTTTTCAGGAAGATGCATCATTTCCATGATAGTGAAAGGAGTAGCCTTTTCAGAATGAACACAAATTTACTTGGTAATCAGTTGGTATGTTTGAACAGAGCAAACAATGGTCTGTGTTGCAGCTTTGTACTTCCGGCTGACTGGGAATAGTGAGATGGGAAGTAGGATACTGGAGTAAATATAAATGATTTCTACATAGCTTTACCATATCTTTCCTTGTAATGTGTTTTAAATCCTGGGCAAGAAATAAACCAGAAATAAAATAGGAGAGTAAGAACAGAATCACTTGTTTGCTTACAACATGGGCCAGGGGGAGTGGAAATTACCTGTAGTACTTGATAAGACTGAGTGGATAATTTTCTTTGTACCTTCAAATAACAAAAGGAATTGTGAACTGTCACACAAGAGTGTCAAGGGGAAGAAGATTTTGTTCCAGATTTTGGTGTAGTCTGGATTTAATTTATCGTACATTACGGGAAGAAGTGAAGATGATGCCAAATGTGCACTGCAAGTACAGAATGACCTTTTACTGCCTAAAAATACCCTTTTCTGGGTTAACATAGTTTGCAATTAAAAAGTGTTTCTTGACTTCGTTGAATCAATGTATAATCTAGAATGAGGGTATGGTATAATACCACCCTAAGTTAAAATGCTAGATCAGTCTGAGGCTGATGGGTATGTTGCTTGAAAAGGTTGTCTATAGTTTATGGGAAAATCATGCTCTTGAGAAGTTAGTGGTGTGTTTTTGTGAAGACCAGGTGGCCTCCAGTGGGCTTTGGAGGGACAACGAGAGAGAGAGTAACTTAATATTTGCAAGTTGAGTCAGGCCATGAAAGCAAACAAGGTCCTCAGGGTAACTTTGAAATAGAGCTGCCTTGACAGAAACCTTATACTAACCCTGCTAAACAAAAGAAGAATATGCAACTCTTAAGGTCCCTTTTTTATCAGCAAACAGGGGCATTGGTAGCTCTTTCAGCAATTAATTCATTGTCACTGTCAGTCTAGGTGACTGGTTGGGAGTGGCTTTTAGTGGTACCTCTAACATGTAACAACCTGTACAGACTTGAAATTGCTTTTTTGGCTTCTGTTGGTGAGTCCTATGCCAAGCTTGATTGACAGTGCTTAACCCCAACATGGACCCAGTTTATTGCTTTGCATCTTATTCCTTTTACAGTTATTTCCATTGTTGAATTTAATAATCAAATCAAAACCATGGTCTAAAAATGTGCACCTGTTGGAGTAGTTGGTGTAACTGAAAGCTTAGCAATGTAGTCATGCTTTCAAGTCACAGGTGTTAAAGGTTGAATGAGGGCTCTCCAGAAGGGAGGAGATGGGACTTGGTGCTTTATCCTTCACCTCCTGAATAGGTGACTTGGTTGTATTCACCATCAGGACTTTGTGCCCTGGTCCCATGGGGCAGTAAGCTGAGTCCTTCCTGCCCGCAGGTGGCTGCTGAAAAGTCAGAGACGAGTCCCTATTCCTGCTGCTCCTCTTGCAGTGTGGACAGGGTAGCAGCTCCTTGGCTGTCGGACATTCTCCAAATTGGCCTTTGCTGTGATCCCTGGAGATGTTACGGAGCTCAGCAGGCCACTGTGTGCTAACTGCTGCCTGCCCTGAAGTTCTTTCCCTGGGCTACCTCTTTTCTTCTCCATCAGACTGTTCTAGTTTGTTTTGTAAGGGAAACTGCCTTCTTGGGGATGGAAGCTCTGCATTCTCATCGTGCCTAGCATGAAGGGATTCTGGTAGAAATAATAGTAGGAATCTGAAAGCCTGTGTGAAGTACCAGCCCTATAAATGGCAAGAGTTGAGCCTCCACCCTACTATCTCTTGTTATCCAAGATGGTTCTTGAGACCCCACCTAGAGTACTGCATTCAGCTCTGGAGCCCCCAACATAAGAAGGACATGGAGCAGGTCCAGAAGAGGGCCACAAAATTAAGCGGGTTGGAGCACCACTTCTATGAAGACAGGCTGAGAGAGTTGGGGCTGTTCAGCCTGGAGAAGAGAAGGCTCTGGGGTGATCTTATAGCAGCTTTCCAGTACCTAACGAGGGCCTACAGGAAAGCTGGAGAGGGACTTTTTACAAGGGCATGTAGTGATGGGACAAGGGGCAATGGCTTTAAAATGAAAGAGGGGAGATTCAGATTAGAATTAAGAGAGAAATTTTTTTGCTGAGGGTGGTGAGGCACTGGAACAGGTTGCCCAGAGAAGTTGTAGATGCCCCATCCCTGGAAGTGTTCAAGGCCAGGTTAGATGAGGCTTTGAGCAACCTGGTGTAGTGGAGGGTGTCACTGCCCATGGCTGGAGAGTTGGAACTAGATGATCATTGAGGTCCCTTTGAACTCTAACCATTCTGTGGTTCTGGGCATGGCACAGGTTCTAGGCACACTAATAGCTAGTGACACACCCTGGCTTTTTTCTCACCACCTCCTCATATAGGATGTCCTTAATTAAGCAGCTTTGCAGATAGGTATGTGTATACACATACACTCTCTGGAGAATGTATACATGTGCATGTATAGGTACAGATTATACATAAAAACAAAAAAATATTTGTTTGATCATGTAGTTACTCCAATGGAAGGAGCATTAAGCAAGTCTACTACAAACAGGGTTTGAAGCCTGCTTTCCTCTTGGTTTCATATGCCAGAAAAAATTGAGACTTCTTTCTCTGAGATGGTTTTACCTACTGATGCGTCATCCCCTGCTACTTGCCTGTTCTAGGAAAGTTCTCGAATTGTCAGGCTCATGCCAAGAGTTTATCTTCCTGTGAAAGGGGCTTCAGCCTGTTGCTGCGGATTGGGGCCCTGAGTTCAGCAGGGAGAAGAAGCCATCAGGCAGGTGCTAATCAACTCTTGTAGACTCTGAACGGTTGTTAAGAGATGAGTAAATCAGCAATGTATTAAGAGAAAATGAACAAACAAAACCCACTTTGCAGTGAATGTCGGAGGAGGAGAGGTAGAGCAGACATAGAGAGCTTGCTTTTGGCTTTGTACCTCTGTCCTGGGATTTAAACAGGGCTTGTCTATTTATTTTTACTTCCATAGACTCTTCTTCCTTAATAACAGAGTGGGAAACTGCTCCTGTTTCAACTCATGCAATGTAAGATGGACCTGAACCAGTTGAATACTAACTGCACTAGATGACTTCTCTACTGTAGATGGACGAGTCGTCTCTAACCTTCTCTGTTTAGGAAAGGAGATGTTTTAACAGTTTGATCAGATAATAAGTTTGTCTGGGGTCTTACTATGAAAGAAAGTCATGATCTTGTCGTGGCCTTGGCAGAAAGCTTTGGAGTTGGTTTAGATTAGTAGAGACGAAACTGTTCTTCAGGTGATGGGCGTAGTTTATGCTCTCATCATAGAGCTGCTGTAGGTGTGGTTCTTGTTGTGGATATCAAGTAATCCAGACTAAAAGGTCTTGGTTTGTGACTTGACTTTGATGGAAAAATATTCTTCAGGATGTGCTCCTTGGATCTCAGGTTTTTTGTTTATTGGATATGTTCGAAACTTCCTTCCACAAGGACTGGTGAAATATGACTAAATTCTTTGATAATTTCAGCGTTCTCAGCGCTTGCCAGAAAGATACCGAAGTCACCCTCTCTTTGGTAGTGGGAAAGACTGGCCAGAGAACTGGTGGAAATCGCTCTGCCAACAGTTGATAATGGAAGGATTCCTCAAAGAAGTTCATGGGCATAACAAGTTTGGAACCGCATGTGTGTTTACTCAGAAGGTACTTTTTGGTGTGAAACTACCCATGGAAGCCTTCCGAGTCATCTTATAGCTAAGCCATATGGTTTGTTTCTTACAGGGTAGGAATTGGCTGTTAGAAGCTAGATCTGCCTCAAATCCAAGTCTCCTCTTACAGTCCAATGAAGACCTTAATCTGCAGAAACCCTCTAGAAGGTAATTATACTGCCCATGTTCTCTTGAGCCTTTTTTGTTTTTTTTAACATGGGATCATCAGTTTCTGAAGCCTGCTTCTGGAGATGGTTAGGTTGGATGGGGGACTTGTGTGCTTGATGTTTTTTTTCTAGCCAAAGCTTTGCCTTAGGCAATATGGTAACACAAAAAAAGTCAGTGGGAGTGCCTGGATAGACACTGCTGACTGGTGGTACGAAGGGTGACAGGGGGACATGTTGTCTGGTCCTCCTGAGAGCACATGGCTTGTGGCTGAGATCCGACAGTGCCTCATCACTGAAGTCTTCAATGCAGCTAAGCAGAATGGTCCTGTACCTGGGAAGGTTAGTGGGGAATTGTAGTTGGGAGAAATCACTTCCCAGCCTGTCCAACCAAAACTAGTCTAAAAGGGTGTTTATTCATCAGTGGTTCTGGGTAGCATTGAAGCATGTCATGGAACGCATCTTCATGGAGATGGTAATCAGTTGATGAAAAGAAACAGAGAAAGATCCATCAAGGTTTCTGTACTAATGCAGAGTTGTTTGTCTTCCCAAGCCCTAATTCTGACCAACCCTTTTGAAGTGTAAGATAATGAACTAGAGATGGCAGAAGCTTTGCTGTGACAAGAAATAACATTACGACAAAGCTCTTAAGTGCTGGCCGTAAGAGCCTGTTCCGGGGTCTAGATTGTCATAGTGTTGCTAAAAAAATTATGTTGGGTAATGATGAAATATAATTTTTTTACTGCCTGCTAGTATTCTACTCTTGTGACTTTTTGAGCTACTGTCTATAGATCTTTGAAAATTAAAAAAAGCTTTTAATTAAATAGTAAGCAACAGGGAAAGCTGTTCACTTAATGCAAACCAGAAAGTTGGTACTTTTTCTTGAATAATGGGATCTTGAAAATTGCATCTCATTCAAGTGTTGTTACAAAAATTACTTTTTGTCACCAAAACATGTGCTACTTTCATAAGGCAGGATTCTTGTTCTTTTTTAAGTTTTCTTATTAACAGGCTTTAGGTTCTCATGGTGTTCTGATGAAGAATGGTGATTGTAATAACTTAAAACACGCTCAAATGATTTGGTTAGCAAAATGTTCAATTTTAATAAAATGGCAGTGTCACTATCCAAATGACTGGCTCTGTGATTAAGAAATTATTTCTTTTGATACAGCAGTAGACCTTCACCTGGCCTCTCAACACAGCGCTCCCCAGATGCCAAAGGAACAGCGCAGTCACCAGCCAAGCAGGTCTGTCTGAGTACAATCCCTCTTAAATGCTGTGGTCCATCCTTGCTTATATTAAAACAAAATATTGGAAGTGTGTCATGGTGTCACAGACAAATATTTTGCTGCTAATGGCAACCTCAGTGGAAAGACTGCTAAATCAGCTTTTCTTTCTTTTCTTTCATAGATGTCTCTGTATGAGATGTTTTCATATGACAGAAAAATTAGAACTCCTCCAAGAAGCAATAACATGCTTAACAGGTACACTATTATAAATTAAAACAGAATTACCAAGTTTTGGCTATGTTAATAGGGATATGCTGGTTTGTAGGATGATACTTAAAAGCAGGTTTATCCTTTGAAGTGACCATGAAAATGTTTAATATACATTAGAAAAAAGATGGAGACAAGCACTTAAAACTTGTGACAGGCTGCATCATATTTCAAAGCGTTGAACTACTACAACATTTCACGGGATTTGTGGAATTTCGCAACTTGTGTTAAATTTCAATACACTTGCAGTGTGTCACAGCAAAGCAAGTTTCAGTAATTGCTGAAGTGCAAACTTACTCACTGGTGTTACTTCAAATTCAATAGCAAGAAATAGATCAAATGTTCATGAAATGGAGCAATAGCAGATTTATATTGGCTACTTTCACTGGGCCAATGTTTTTGTCTGGTTTGGATGTGCTGGTTGAAACTGTCATGGATTTTAACTTGAGATGACTTAAAATAAGGAATGGAGAATAGTTGTTTTCGAGCAGTTTGCAAATCTACGTCAGGCAAATGAATGACCAAGTTGTGACTCGCTCTTAAAGCTGGAAGAAATGAATTTAGGCTTTGTGGAGGGACCACAAGTGAAAGTGTAGGTTTGCCTTTCTATGCTAGTCTGGAGAAGACGGAGATCAAGTTGAGGCTCCCTGAGATCGAAAGAAATAAAACAAGCTTTTACAACAAGCAGAGCAAGCAAGAAGTTGCCCTGGCTTGTGTGGTGTTTCAGATGAAACCCACCTTGTGTTTCTGAGCAGGTTGATTTCTCCTTCAGGCAAGCAGCCTGGAGCTGGTAGACAACAGGAAAATAGGATATGTTACTTAAGCTGAATAATGGCCACTGTATCCATGGGAAGAAAAATCATTTTAGGGACAGCCACAATCCAAAACAAGTGTTATTTCAGGCTTAGCTTAGGAGAAGATGCTCTTACTCCAGTTTATACTGCAGTATTTGTTAGCAGGCAATCATAGCAGTCTAATTACGGGTAAATGTCAGTAAGTACATGAGCCTTAACGCAGGGCTTGTTTCACACATTATTTTTTCAGTCTTGCAGAGCACTCACCGGTCAAATCTTCTCCTCAGAAACCCCAAGAATCAGTTGTTTCTTTGAGAGAAAAAGAACTAGAGGTAAGGGTGGTTTTTTTGAAGAGGAAGGGTATCTGTGAATTGCAAACCACACTCCTCCTGCATTGGTGCAGCTGGCTTGCGCAGCTCTTCATATTACAAAAGTGTTTGAATGGAAACCCTAGATGATGATTTAAGTATGCTAAGATGGATGAATGGATTGCAAGTTTCTTGTACGTTAGTGGAAGGATGAGGGAAGTTCTAATTTTATTCTCTTATTAATGATATCTATGCAACTGATCTAGAGGTGCTTCATGAGAATTGGGCTCTCTTCTGCAGACTACCCTGTATGGCAAGCTGCTGACTGCTAGACAGAAGGTAGCTAATGAGAAGGCAATTCCTCCAGCTGTCTTGGCAACCAATAAGATCCTGCTGGAGATGGCACGAATCAGGTAAAGCCAGCATGCACACATGTTGTACAAACTGAGAAGGTTGCAAGCCAAGTCAAAAAATCGCTCCTCTGCTTTGGTTGGGAGAGCGTGCCTCATTGGTAGAGGAGCAGCTCTTGTCCTGAGGATTTTCATTTGTTCTAATGCCCTTGTGGACCACTGACTGGTTTAAGTTAAGCAGTTATAGATGTCACACTTGCTTCTTCATTCTACTTATTCTTAAAAAAAAAACAAAGTAAAAGACAACTTTGTCTTGATATTCAAACTTCCTTTTAGGTTGACGAGTCAGAGGAGGAAGGTGTGTGTTTTTCACTAATCCTTACCTTTATATTTGCTTCTCCTGGATGTGTTTTAATCACTTTAGTTTGCCCATATCCTGCTAAGAGTCACATGCAGGTTGGGAGCTGTTCATTACCTTGCATGGGTGGCTCTGTAGTGTAAAAGAAAAAGCACTGTTTAGTGTTGTTCTCAACTACTGGAAGGAAGATAAGGTGTAGTGGAGCAGCTCAGTTGGTAATGCATCTGAAGTGCCTGCCTCAGCTGCTTGAAGACAAAAGGCAGTAGTACTTTTGGGGAATGTTGTGTTGCTGTTCCATGGAAAAGCTCTGGGCTTACATGCTCTTGGGAGGTAAAAGCCAAGAGGTACATGGTAAACTGATCCTCCAAAGTATTAAGCAGCAAACTTGAAGTTTTTGCTATGGTCAAGCTTCATCTTTCAGAATTGCAAACAGGCAGCTTAATTAGTTGAAGAGAGGATGTGGGTGCAGTAATAACACTTGCAAGTTTTGACTAAGAGATCTGTAGTCCAAGTGTGTGTTGTCTACAGGCACTTGATGTTTCAAAGCGTTGGCACGGGATGTTTACGTGGCTTTTATCATTAATCCTAAACCAGGCCTACAAGTGTTCACAATGTGAAGAAAATTGATGGTGTATCTGAAGCAAAATCGACCATGTTGGTCCCTCTCCTGGCTGAAATTAAGGACTTCTGCGAAGTGAACAGTTTGCAGGTACGACTTGACACATATCTGCTACTTGGCAGGAGCCTCAACGACATGATTTGATCTGCAGCTCTTGGATTTCATATTCAGAGTTGCTGGTTACAGTTATTCCATTCAAGCACGACAAGAGATCATGTCAGCTTTGCGTGCAAATGGGCCTCCCGAATCTGAATGTTACATTGGGACCTGGCTGATGTTCCAGATGGGTGTGGTCATCTTGGAAGTCCATGACTTGGTTATAAAGGTCATCCATCTGGCCAGGCTGAGTGTCAGATAGGTGCTGTATATTGAGAGCTTGCAGCTAGTTATTGTTATTTGGGGTTGGAGGCCAAAGGGGTAGTAAATGTTCCTTCACTGGAGTTTGTTGACTCAGTGAATTTGGAAGACAGGGCTTTGCTTCTTCAAAGTCTCTCCTTTGGAGACTGACAGAAGAGCTTAGACTTCCAGCTGTTTGAAATAATCCCATTGGTTCTCTATTTCTAAGTTGATTTTATTCTGTCAGAGATTTGCTGTAGAGTGATTCCTCATCAGTCACCATGGTGAGATACATGACTGGTGAGAGGCCATGGAGCAGAGAATTAGAGGAGCTATGAAGCAGTTCTGCTTTGGAGATCTTAGTTCTTATGTAAATCTACAGTTTAAAGGATTTATCTAGTCTAGAAAGCAGGTAGACCAAAACTTCTTGTTTGGAGTTGTCTTACTGCTGTACAGGAAGCTGCTACAATCTAGGAACAGGGACCAAAAGCTTTCCTTGTTTTTTTTCTTGTCTTCGTTGTTTTCCAAAGAAATCTGTGTTGAGCAAAATATTAAACAGATGAGTTTGCCATACCAAGGCACAGACTGAATACTCTAGTTAGTTCTGATGGAGTAGTTTTCCATGTAATGAGCAAGACTTAAAAATTTGTGTTGACCTGGATGCTGTTTTTCCTGTTTGTGGTGTGTGGTTTGGGTTTTTTTTGCAAATCCCTTGGTCAATCCCATGCTTGTTTTGTTAAGATGGGAGTATGTGGGTGCCCATCTGGATTCCCTCTCTGGTTTTGTTCATCATGGACTTGAGGTTAAAACTTAACTCGAGATGAATGCATCCAGTATTGCTCTTCAGGTAAGGGTAGAGTGATCCCTTGGTTGTCACTGGGATATAATACTTCTAAATCCTGTTTATCTTGTTTAGACGGACACATTTCCTGCCTCTGGATCTCAAGACCAGAAAGAAGCATCTCCCTGGAAGTGTACTAGAACCCTTTCTCCCTCAGAGCATGTCACCTATGTCTTGTTCCAAGAGAAAAATCTCTCTGTGGTAAGCTCTTCCCTGTGGAGGTTCCTTCCTTTTTGAAAACTAACAGTGGGGATCCTTTGTCTAGAGGAGGCGGGTTTCCAAGTTCTTGAACACCCTCTGCCCAGTGCTGGGGCAGGATTGCTTTAAAACACTGAGTATTATTCCTGGCAAGTGGTAGGTTTTCTAGCTCATTCCTGGTAAGAGGTAGCTCTTAGATTTATGGACTGGTAAAAGTATGAAAAACTGAGTTTGCTGTGGGGTGGGATGCAGCGAAATAAGACACCACTCCATACTTGTTACAATGCCCATGAAGGCAGGTGGGGCATCAGGCAGAATGATTGCTGTTGCTTCGTTGGCCTGTTTCAATAGTTATGCGGTGTGTTTTCTATTCCATGTGTTAGTTGTGCCTGTTACTGTTTTTTCTTTTTTTTACAGTAGTAAGGGCATGTAGGAAAAAATTCCTGACTCAGTAGTCTGCTGGAAAGGACATGGAGCTGGGGGTTCCACATAGGCATACCTTTAAGGTTAATAAGCATTGGGATAAAACTCATGAACTCTGTTATTGGCTTAAGCAGCAAATTCCTCATCCTATGCATGTGCCACATCCATGTCTTAGACTTGCATGTCAAGAAACAAAGCTCATGGGAAGATTCCATGCAAACTTAGTCTAAGTGCTATTGTGGCTTTGTAGTTCAGATTTTGGAAGCTGTTTCGTGCTACGAACAGAAGTTGAGGACATGTAAGCTGTTCAAGTGCTACAGGGCATGTGGTTAAATCAGTGTCACGCGGTGTGCCCTGTTAAGATGAGCCTCATGATTGACTTTGATATAGTTTTATTTATGGCTTTTTAATTTTACAGTAGGGAACTGAAGTAGCTTTGATACTTGCTTTGCCCCT
The DNA here is from genome assembly GCF_009769465.1 of Tauraco erythrolophus. NCBI lineage: Eukaryota > Metazoa > Chordata > Aves > Musophagiformes > Musophagidae > Tauraco > Tauraco erythrolophus. The sequence continues at coordinate 3,589,038 of NC_141469.1, read as the reverse complement.
CCCAAGAATACAGGTAAATGATGTCAGATAGTCCCTAACTTACAAGTGTACCTAATGAATAATTAATAAGAAAAAGTTGTATTATTATTAAAAGGTAACTTGATGCTCTCTATCTACTAATGCTGATTTTAAAATGTATTTGTATTGTTTGGGGAGAAATTAGAAGCCTGAATCCTGTTGTTTTGAGGAGGACAACCAGTTGAATATCTCTTATCAAAGTACAGGTTAAGGTAGTTAAAGTTGGTGAGATTTTTGCCTCAAGGCCCAAGATTTAAGAGAAGTCATCTAACAGATGAGAAATGAGGAGTAATTAGTTTTGGCCATGTTATCCATGTTCTGCACAGATGTTAAGAATCAAATGGGCCTCTGGAAGGTCAGGTGCATGACAGCTACTTAGCAGGAGATATCTGAAGCTTTGATACAGCAGTAGGAGCTGAGTTGATACTCTGACTTAAATGTGAGGTGAAAGCATCGCTTTCCTTGGAGGGAGAACTGGATGGGGTTCAGCTGCTGTGGGTGGAAAGGGAGTGGTAGTGAGCATTGAGACATGAGATGTGAGCTATAAGCTCAAAGGCTCAACTGCAGTCTTTGAGTGGCCCCATGGCACCCTTGCTGTGGATAAGTTCTCTTCGTCTGAAGTAAGTTCAAGCTGAGATGTTGCACTCAAGCTGGGAAGTACTAGCCTTAAGAGAGAAATGCTCTTTACAAGCTGGAAAAGAAATGAGAAATATTTAAGAGTAATGAAGTGTTATGGGGCATGTTCTGCTGCTGTGTGCTATTATCCCCTCATTGCTTTTCAGGCAGGGGAGGTGGTCTGGTTTTCAGCTTCCAGTTGTATTTCAGACAGTACTGCCATCTCAATTCTTTCTGCCTTTGTTTCCCTAGAAGACAATAAGTGAGAGCAGGTCTCTACCTCTTTCTGAGGTTGGGGCTCACCTGTTCCAGGCGATGCAAGCTGGCTACCCTGTCAACCTGGAGCGAGCCGGTTTGACTCCTGATGTTCAACAGCTCATTTCTGATGTTATCCGTAATCCTCCCATTGACTCGGGTGAGCATCGCAGCTCTTAAGTGAAGTTTCTCTTGACAGTGGCATACAGATGAAGGGAATGCAAAACTGACAGCTCTGCTACTTGTTGAGGTAGAACTTACCATGGCTGGAAGGCCTGTGGCTGTGGCAAGGCTGAGCATGGCAATGCCAGGGTCATTGCTTTGCTTTCAGGGTTGTGTTGTGATTCATTAAAGGCCAAAAGAGGGTATCCCTCGCCCAATTGTTTCACTGAAAGGTATGACACTGAAAAAGATTCAGGTGTCATTGTTGAATCTGTATTTACTCAGTGGTTTTTGGAAAAAACATCAGCCTGACCAAGTCTTGCTTTAATTACTGACCTCTACAGAAAATAGGTTGAGTAAGAGCTGTAGGAATTCCACAGTGCAACTTCACTGTCTCCTCATCATCACAAGTTCCTTGCAGAGAAGTGCAGGAAAAGCAGCTCTTTTTAATGCTGTCATCTCATGCTGTGGATGAAGATGCTGTTCAGAGGCTGAAGACAACCATGCACTGACTTGTGGTTCTGAGTGACTCACAAGTTCAGTCTTGCCCCAGTAGTTTAATTCCTTAGCTTGGCTGAGTTTGCTGACATGCTGGCTTTCTTGTTTTTGTCCTATTGTGGATTAAGGTGTCTTTTTGGCACCGGTTACAGGCTCAACCAGGCTCTGCGATTGCCTTCCTAAATCTAGTGCCATGCTGAAGTGGAGAACTTGCATGGTGTTATATTTAGGAAAGCAGAGAGGCTTTTTGCTCTGACTAATACAGCTTTCATCTGAAGAGAGAACAGTTGCTAGGACATGGGAGTTGGAGGTAGGTGATTCTGATGTTCAAGGCTAAATTTGAGGATACTCGATTTCGAGTGAGCACGAATGAGGTGGGGTTTTATCCCATGACCTCATTATGTGTTCACAAATGGATGTGTTACTACTTTCATGCCTTAATCTATCCTGTGCTTTAATGAGGGACAACTGATGTGTTTTACAAGAGAAGAAAACTGAATATGGGGCAAGAGGATTAAAAACCAATTCATCTTGTATTTCTGTTTTTTCAAGACACCACTAAAATTCAAGCAATTAGAAAACTTGTTCCTGCAAATATCGAACTGTATCTCATCAGGATGACTATTGCATTATTGGAGAAGGAGGATAGAAATAAGAGTCAGCATGTCTCACGTGTCAAAAAGATGTTGGTGTGGTCCGAAGGGCAGCAGGAAAAAACAGGAGCAGATCAAGCAAGCAGGGAAGATGCCTTGGGGAGTAAAACAAAGGTTAGTAAAAGAATGGGTAACACTGGTTTTGTGAAAAGAAAGGTTCCTCTTTGTAGAAGCAGACTGAAAGCCCATATGTGTTGTTGGTGTTTGCTGTAGTGCTTTGTGTCTCATCTTCACAATCCTTCTTTGCCACAGCTTTGAGCAGGACCACCTCCCTCTCCAAGGAGAGCAATACTCAGAGCAGAACCAGAGGGTTCCCCTTGCAAAGCATTGACTTAAGAGGACTGTCCCTGTGCAGATCTCTGATCTGTTCAAAACATCACCTGAGCTGATCTGTTCCCATGTCAGCTGTGTGGTGTGGTGGACACACAGGGGGGAAGGGATGCCATCCAGAGGGACCTGGACAGGCTTGAGGGGCGGGCTGGTGGGTAACTCATAAAATCCAACAAGGCCAAGTGCAAGGTCCTGCATGTGGGTTGGGACAATCCCAAGCACAAACACAGGCTGGGTGGGGAAGGGATGAAGAGCATCCCTGAGGAGAAGGACTTAGGCTTGTTGGTTGAGAAGCTCAACACAAGCTGGCCATGTGTGCTGGCAGCCCAGAAAGCCAACCATGTCCTAAGCTGCATCCCAAGAAGTGTGGCCAGCAGTTTGAGGTAAGGGTTTCTGCCCCTCTGCTGTAATCTCATGAGACCCCCCCCTGCTGTGCTGCCTTCAGCTCAATGTCAGTAAGGACATGGAGTGTTGGAGCGGGTCCTCAGGCAGCCACAAAGATGATCTGAGGACTGGAGCACCTCTCCTATAGAAACAGGCTGAGAGTTGGGGTGGTTCAGCCTGGAGAAGACAAAGCTCTGGGGGCATGTTCTAGCAGCCTTCCAGTACCTCAAGGAGCCAACGAGAAAGCTGGAGAGGGGCTTTGGACAAGGGCATGTAGTGATAGGACAAGGGGCAATGGCTTTAAACTGAAAGAGGAGACATTTAGGTAAGAACTAAAGAAGACGTTATCCACTCTGAGTGTGGTGAGGCCCTGGAACATGTTGCCCAGAGAACTTGTGGCTGCCCCATCCCTGGAAGTGTTCAAGGCCAGATTGAATGAGGCTTCGAGCAACCTTGTGTAATGGAGGGTGTCTCAGCCCATGGCAGGGGGGTCGAACTGGATGATCTTTAAGGTTCCTTCCAACCCAAACCATTCTATAAACTCTACCATAGTAAATCCTGGACATGCAGCCCAGAAACACCAGGAATATGGTGGTCTGTTCATATAGACCATCACAACTGCAGCTTAGTAGTGGCTTCAGAGAGGAGGGTTGAACGTTTTCTGCTACTCTTCAGTCCTTTGGGATGTGGATGTGAAAGGTCCTCTGTAAAATCCTGGATATACAGTAGCTAGAGCTGTGGAGCAAAAGGCTGAAATAGCAATTTCTCCCCAGTATGAAAACCTTTGGTAAGTTGGATCCTTCATGGCTGCCAAGTCATGAGACAACCAATTTCCTAATTACGAAAAGTGATTTTCCTGCTGTGCAGAAAGCTCTGAAATAGGAGAAAAACTGAGAAACTGAGTGGAAAAAAAAAAGAAAGAGGCAATGCCTGCCAGAAATGTCACTTACATGTGTTCCCTGGTTGCTTGGAACTGCTGGGCATAGCTATGGTAAGAAAAGTGTCATGCTGTAAGTGACTCATTGGGGAGGAGTCTCAGGAAATGAGGACCTCTTCATTGCTGTGGGAGAAAGGCCAGACTCTCCTGAGCCCTTGGCTGGCCTCTGTGTCACCCAAGTCTCGCTCCGTTCAGCACCTTGTGCAAGAGGCCACCCTGCACTCAGGTGCTCATGCTGGGAATGGAAAAAAGCAATTCCAAACTGTAAATCCTTCTGCTGCCTGTGCTAGGATTTCATGTCTGTTCCTTACAGGGTTTGGAGTTCATGGCTTGAATTCTGGCTCAAACAATTTTTTAAGCCTTGCCATTTTGCTGAATTGGTTGTTTCTTGCATCCCTGAGTGTTGTTTTGTTTGCGATATCTGTTCCTGAGCCGCCTTTTTCCTCAGGTTGACTTCCTGGCGATCCAATTGCGTTACCTCTAATTTCACTTTTTTCCTGCTCCTGTTAGCTGCTTGAGCTAATAACAGGAATGCCATGCTGTTAGAAATCAAATTAATATTATACAAATGAGTAGACTGCAAACCCAAAAGCTAATGCAAATAGTCTTTATTTACTTTTCCTCCAGAAGATATCCTGGTTCTAATAATTCCCTGTAGCAAACAGCTTTCAAATCCAATGACTGTTCTGGGATTTTAACCACCTTAGACTAGTGCTGCTTTCACAGGGTAATTGGATCAATCTGAACTGGAAGGAAGGAGCAGAGAAAACCCATCTGCAAGCGATGCCTTGGGCTTGGGTAACCAGCTGTTCTTACTGGAATAAAGCAGATGGTAGAATTGCTGTTAGCGATGCTGTCAGCATCACGGAGATGTGTAGTTGCTCCAAAATTCTTCGCTTGGCTGTTCCAACCTAGGACCAACAGGGAGATTAGAAGTTAATACTTCTGTGCCCACTACGCCTTCTTTTAACTGACTTTTTTTCTGTAAAAAACATGTGAAAAGACAGTGCTTGGAGCCAGAAGCAAGTATTTGAAGTTGTCAAAGCCACGGGGATGGAATACTTGTTCTCTGCTACAAAGAAAACAACCAAGTACGAGTTCCAGTTCCCTTGTGTTTGAAATGGATGCACAGCACTTGGACAAATTTTATGGTGGTGAAACAGTTAAGAAATAGCTAGTGATGGCCTTAGGCAGAGCTGTTGGAACTCTGTTAATGATTAAAGACTCATTTACTTCCCAAAAAAATCCCCTCTGGAACACAGCCTTAGCATTGCATCTGGTTTATGCTGACTTGAGCTTCAATGTTGGCATACATGTAACAATCTGCTTCCTTTTCTTGTCCTGTGGGAAGGCTGGAGGGAGCGTGGATGACAACCTGCCATGCAGCAGAGGGGCAGCAGGGTGCCAGGAGCCCATCCCCTTGGCCTCCTGTCATCAGCCTGTCCTCACTCCGGACAAGGAGAAACTGTTTGCTGATGCTGTGCCCAAGGTGAGACTGCTCACAGCTCTGCTGGGAGCAGAGCCCAGGGGTGATCGTTTGGAGTATCCATCTTGAACAACCCAAAATCCCAGCTGCTGTGGGAGTTCTTCACTATGCCTAAAACCTTGGATTGCCAGCTAGTTTCTCCTGTTAATATCCTTGATAGAGTGACGGGATGCTGCTTCTTTTTCCTCTGCTATGCCCCAAAACACCTTATGCAGCATCAACCAGCTACAGAAAATTTCTCCAGCATGTCCTGTCAGGCATCTAGTGGACTTGAAGACAACCTTTGGCTCCCTTTCCCCTTTCGGGTATAGGGTTTTGTGACATAGCGTGCTGATACCAGGCAGGGTTTTTGATTTTTGCCCTGGTGTTGATGTAGACACGAGTTGTAGGAGGGCACATGGGGTGTTTTTTCTCAAGGGAGCTGGGGTGGCCCATGTCAGCACTGTGCTGTACAGCTTGCTTGAGTTGGACACTGGATATTGCTGTGGGTGCAAAACAGGATGCTGACACATGATTATTCATGGTCTGATCAGTGTTAGGTAGGTGTAACTGCTAAACAGCACAGCACCTACCTTATTTGAAACACTAAACTCATTATAACTTTATCTTTTTGATTGCTGGTCATGGCTTCAGAGAAGTTGGAGTACAAGAGTTTCAAGTAAAGCCCCTTTGTGACACAGGAATCAAGCACAAGCAGTGTAAGGTTCTCAGCACCCTTCCTGCTTCACCCAGGCTTGGTCTGGGAGTCCTGGTGTTGTGCCCACACCTCTTAGAGCAAGCACTGGAGCAACTGCTTTCCTGGCTGGATCAGTCCTTCTGATGGGTTACTGGAAGGCAGCTGGCCAGGGGTCTTGTTTACCTTGAGATGAGTATCTCAAGAGACTAGTTTTCCATTATTTAAAAACTGGTGGCTGAAAGATGAGCAGAAACCCATTTATCTCCTGGCTGTAAGCTCTGACAGGAATTCATGGCTTAGTGTTGCCACAGCATTTCTTCCCACTACAGTGCGAGAGATGGACCCAGCAGTCATGGGGAGTGATCTATCTTCTGCAGCACTTGTGGCCCAGTAGTCATGGAGACTGATGCATCTTCAGACTTTGCTGGGGGAACATGAGCCCTAATTGAGTCCTGCAGAACTTCTGACCTTTGTGAGGAGAAGGAGGGGAGAAAAGGCACCTTGCACAGCTGGTGATGTACCCACAGATGTTGGTGGGCTTCAGTCTGTTTTTCCTCAAGTAGTAATCAGGGAAGGGAGCAAGTACTGCTGATGTGGCACCAGTTTGGGACATCTGCTTTTGTCCCTGCCTGGGGCTGTTTACTTTCACAGGTTGCACTGAGGAGCTGCAGTTCTTACATTTGTTGTCTTTGTCATTTTGTGTGATTTTTTTTTTAAGGTGACTCCTGAAGGGCAAGGTAACAGTTAGAGAGATGTGCCAGCATGCGTTGTTTCAGGCCTAATGTTTCCCAGTTTTAGTTCTCAATACTGTAGCTTGTTTAATTTTTCTCCTTTAATAAACTAAAGGAATTGCATCTGAGGGAGATGTAAGTGTTCTACTGCCACTATAGACAGTTCCTATGTTGTGCTGAGCATCGTTTTTTTGGAACAGAGCTATGATATTAGGCTTTAATTGTTTGTCTTGTTCCATGTTTATTTTGTTCTTCCAGAGCTCACATCCCCCTTCCAAGAGGAAAGTACCAGCATGGTTTGGAACCTCAGCAGTGCCAGTCCTGCCTCTAAACCAAGCGAAGAAACCGAAAACAGAGCCGAAAAAAGGGATTTTCAGTTGAATAGATTAAGGAAGACTTTATTTTTTTACATTCCTTGTCTCTCATGCTAGCTTTCTCCATAGACTCCACTTTCCCTCGGCCTTGTTCCCCCTTCCCTCTCAGGGATGACCCTTCTCTCACCCTTCCGGCCTGAGGCCAGACAGACGCGGCTCGGGCAGCACGTTTATGCTTTTCACTGTGTGAAATTTAATAATAATAAAACCCCCTAATAAAATCAGTACGCCCCTCCCCTCTCTGCCTCATAACTTCCGGGGCGGGGCGTGCTCCCTCGAGCGCGGGGGCTGCCGGGAACGTCGCGTGGGCCAATGGGCGGGAGGGAGGCGGGGCTCGGCCTGCGCCTCGCGCTGCCGCGGGCGGGTGAGCGGGAGCGCGCGGCGCCGGGGGGCCCGCGGGGCCGTGAGGGGCGGCGGGGGGGGGGAAGAGGGTCGGAGCTCAGACTCCGGCCGGGCCGTGCGGGGCGGGGGGAGAAGCAGGCTCCGGCGGCGAGGAGGGGCGCCTGCCCCGGGCCCGTGCCTGCCGCGGGCGCCGGTAAAGGGGGCGGTGGTTTGCGGGCGGTCGGCCGCCTCGTTGGCGAAGTTTCCCCTCGCGTCGGTGGCTTTTACGTTCCCCGTTAACGTCGGGTGCCTCCGAGACGGGCGGTCTGGCCGGCAGCCCGCCCCGGCGCCGCTCCGAATCGGTGCGGGCTCGGCGGCGGGTTCAGGAACCGGCTGTTCCCCCTTCGAGCTCTTCCCTGCGGTTAAGGTTGCGTTCCGGCGCTTGGAATCCCCGGGATTTTCGCAGAGCCTGTGCGCGGGAAGAGAAGGGTGCGAATAAGAAATAAACAACTTAGTGGGCAGAATGGCTCCTCTTAAATGTCTTGTCGGCGCTAATGTTTATTCCTTGCCTTTTTCCTCCGGCTTCCCCTAACAGAATTATGGATCCAAGCTTACTGAGAGAGCGAGAGCTGTTCAAAAAGCGTGCCCTCTCCACGCCGGCGGTAGAAAAACGTCCAGCGCCGTCTTCTGACTCCTCTTCCTCAAAAAAGAAGAAGGCAAAGGTAGAACAAGGCGGCTCCTCGAGCTCAAAACAAAACACAGGTGGGCGAAAGTCTCCTGATAAACAGCTGCCTGCTGTTTTCTGCTGTCTGCCTCTAAGCTGTGGTTTGGTAGTGTAAATTAGTCTGTCTGTGAGTTTTGCTAGTGGCTCTTGTCGTTCTTTCTCTTAAATTGTCACTTTTTGTCGAGAAATTGTCTTGTGCAATGGGAAAAAAAACACTTTTGCTACCGTGTACGTGTGTCAAGCCTCACCCCGTGACTTGTTCGCTCTCACTCGGTTGGAGGAATCACTACTGCCAGAATATTATTTGGTATGAAGCTGAACTTTGATTTATGGATTTCAGTGCTTTCTAGACCCGTGGGACAAGCAGTAACAGTGGTCTCCTTCTTTTTGTCTTTCTGGCACAACAGCACCTAAAAATGTTGGTGCTATCCGTCCATGAGATGGGTTTTATAACTTACATCTTGTCTGGCTAGTGTGTCGTGATTAGTTCTGATTTTACCTGGCAGCTCATCCTCATTCATGAACACCGTGGCTTCTGGAGGTTTCTGTCTGCTTTGGTCGGGAGCTTTGTCATTTCCCTGGGATGGCGGTGCTGATAACACATCTCTCAATATCGAATAAGTCATTCATAAAGCAGCACCAAAACAGTCAGAGCAAGTGAAAAGTGCAGCAGCTGGAGCAGCGCGGAGAGGATTTGTGTGCACGCAGCGGCGTGCTCTCTGTTCACTTTCACGCCTAACTTGGGGGTCCTTTTCGGTTCTCTGAAAGCACCGACAGTTCCCACATGCACTTCGAAGTAAAACGAAATGTCAGGAGTTACTAAAACACAAGATTCCTTGTTGTGCAAACTGATTGCACGCTCGTATTGTGAATACCACGTGTGGCTCTCCTAAACTCCGAAAGAAGCAACAGAGCTAAAAACAGCAGAGAAAAACGTCAAGGACGATGGGAGGAGCGGAGCGGCTTCTGTCTTGAGGAGAAGAGTAGGGAGTTTGTGTATGTATCTCCAGCTTCTCAGGGCACCAAATACAGTTACCAGCTGGACATTTTAAAATAAATCAAGTAGACCTTTGCCACACTCTCCTCTCAAAATAAAGTTCTACATGGAACGTCCTAAACTGTGTATCCTGAGTGAAAGCAGTTTGCTGGGAAAGAGGGAAGGGGAGGCAGGAAAAGGGCAGACAGCTCACTTGTGAGTCTGATCTGGAGGATTTGAGTAGATATGTGGCCAAGCAGCAGAGCAGATAAATAAAATGTAATTTTGTTTCTGTGATTTTGTGGGCTGGGTATTTTTTTAAGTGCTTTTGCAGCTGTCAGATGATTAGCTTGCACAAATAGGAACGTGTGGCTGTGAGGAAATAACACTTTATCTTTTATGCTGCTGGCCTCATTCCAGATGTTATCAGAAAGGTTTCAGGCTTTCTAGACTGTTTTCATGCAGAATGAGTTCAGTTGCCTTTCATTTTCCCCTGGAGAGTATTTACTAACTACTGCAGAGGCAGCAAGGATGGAAGAAAAATAACAGAGAGCAAGCGGACCAACTTTCTTTCTCTGGTTGTTAAGAGTTGGCTCAGAACAGACGTTCAGGCTGGCAAGCCACTGAACGTCTTGAGCAACCACGAGGAGCACGAGTGGCCCTGTGATGCTGCAGAGTCAGTGTCTTTGGCCTCAAAACCCACTTGTTGTTTGAATTGCCAGGTTGCTAGGTGCCTGTCAGGATAGGTGTGTGTCAGAGATGGGTCTTGGGGAGGTGGAGTTAAAATCTGATGTTGAAGAATCCCTGTCCCACCCACCCCGAAGAAACGGAAATTAAGATGATCAGTCCTAGTTTTGTTGTGCGGTGACCGCAAAGACAATAAATAACGTCACAATGAATGTGTGCTGGCATTGATACTCTCTGGGTGCGTAGCGCTTGCAGGTTCTCCCTCGTTCTGCGATTCTGTGACTCAACAGAACTTGCCCATGTCACTTTTTTGGGGAGGAGAGGCATTGAGATCCTGCTAATATTCAAATCACTGCATAGCTACATCTGCTCTGCATGTGAAGATTGGTTGTAGACTTTCCAGCGAGAGCAGTTATTGCTATAGTTATTTGAAATTGTTATTCAAACAAGTTATTTGGAAAAATTCAGAACTGCCTTGTTTACTCGGTTCAGAATAGTAACTGGAAAATAAACGAAATAGATCATATCTGTTTGTTTCTTTTTATTAACGAATAGTAAGTTGTGGCTAAGGTGTCTTTATCTTAACACCTTTGTTTTGAGGGTCTTAGCCAACAGTGCTCAAGAGTTGAAATCTCCAGGAGCTGTTTCACCACTTAGTCTACACGTGAGAAAGGATTGTCCTGAGGCTCTAGGGCTGTACAAGGGGACATCGTTGTCTTCTGTGCCTCGTGCGGACACCCAGCCCCCTGGATAGATCTGTGGAATAAGTAGCTGGAATGAGCCCCGAGATTTTCATTGTGTGTGCTTCTCAGGAAGGCACAAGAAGACAAAGCCGGCGTAGCAGAGGCTGGCCGCCTACTTCCTGCACACTGCGTTGTGTGCAGCCGTGATGAGCGTTCCGTAGGAACACGGCGAGTGGCCAGCAGTCCTCGTTGCCGTTGGGAGCGTTTGCTTTCAGGAAAGAGGCGTCTTAATTAATCCAGTGCGTGTTGGAGCGGGACACCGGTCTTTCAGGGCTGACACTGTCAAATGTGGCAGAAGGTAAGGAGGCATCTGCCCAGCGTCCCTGAGAGCAGAAGGCTTTATCATCACTGACGTTATCTTCATCGTACATCTCAGGGCGAGTCCTTAGTTCTCTTGTACTTTGTCAGATTCCGTTAATTGTGCTTATAGTTTGATTTTTACCTAAAAGCCTTCTCTGCACGTGGGACCGGTACTGGTGAAACTTCACCGTGACAAGCATGGCTGAGATGAACGATTGCAGCGGTAGTCGTGTTGTTTTGGGATTGCAAGAGGGAAATTGCTTTTCCAGGTGAATCACTGGACTAGCTGTGCTGGTTAGCAGTGCCTTGGGTGTCTTGGGACTCCTTCTCACCAACCAGGAAGAGCACAAGTCAAATTAGTAAGTCTTTCATTGTGTCCAGATCTTCTGGAGCTTCGGCAAACTGAACCTGATAGAGGGAGTTTATATATTAAAAAAAAGAAATAATTATAGGTACTGGTCATAGCGCAAAAGTGTTTCTGACACGGCTCCGTTGCGAGATCGGCGTTGTAACTTACTTGTCCCTTTGACCATTAGGTGGGTTTTGTTTCCCTAATGACAGGAATATTATTTGTGTTTTATATAGCTAAAGCACATCTTGTCCCACACGTGGCTTTGCTCTGGGACGTTTCTCTCTGGGTTCAGGAGTGCGAAAGACTTAACAAACATTACTGATGGCCACGCTGTCGGACACCATTATTACAGTTGTAATTTCTGATACAAAACTTAGATGGTTTTAAAAACAAAAGACACGACGTAGCTGGAGAAGAAGAAAATAATCCGGTGAGCGAGAGGTCTGAGCGTTAACGCCGCCGGTTTGCGAGAAAGGCGTGAGCGGGAAGGCTCTGGGATGCGTCGGCAGGCGGACGAAGCAAGCTGGGATTCCCTTGTGCAAAATGAAGTCACTTCTCGCTGTGCGTCCCTCCTGCCGTCTCTAGCCCAAGGCTTATCCTGACGTGGCCTCCTCTGGGAAGCGTGTCGACACCTGAGAGCTGCGCGCAGGCCGGATGAAATTCCTGTCGTCGGTGCGGGAGTTCCGCGACCCGTCTGCTTGTGTTCTTGGCAAGAACCCAGTCAGTTCCAGTTCAGCTTTGAAAAGTTAAGATAGAGATGATACACCCGGCACGTCTGACTCCCTGTAGTGTTGTGGTGATCACAGAGGCAGCAGCCTTGGGGCAGAAAAATGTCCCTGTTTCTTCTAGACCGTAGTGCCACTACAGTATTTTTGGGGGGAAACAGTCAGACATTCTTTAAGTAGTGCGTTAGTCCTGTCTCGACAGCCAGAAGTTGTTAAACACGTTGAATATGATGTACGGGGAGAGCAGTTCTCTGGAACTGGAGAAGGAGAGGGAAAAAGAGTCAGATTGTACCACGGGAGGTTAGAAAAGACCGTTTTAGGGATGTTTCATGTTGGCTTACTTTCCCTCCCACCACCCTCTCTTCTAAAAACAAGAAACCTGCGATAAGAAAAGCTGCCGAAGGCAAGGATTCCCACAAGCCTCTCCTGTTTCATGGAATCTCTCCCCATTCAACCCTATCTCTTTTTTTTTTTTCCTCACCCCTTGAATGTCTTCCCTGTCTCTGTGTGGTTGCCCTCAGTGCTGGGACGCTGTTGTGGCTTTGCACTGTGTATGATCGGGTTGTTGAGCATTTTTATAAACGTTTTCTCCAGTTAAGCAACATAGTTTTATGCTTGTTAGGCAACATTCAGGTAGACAAAGATCTATGCTAGTAACTCAATATAAACAACAAAAGTTCATTTAAAAACAAAAAATCTTTTCTTCCCCCGTAACGTTGCAACAGATCATCCTTCTGCTAAAGCACTCGGAGTGCCTTTGCCAATTTAAGTTCACATCCAGAGATAAAATGATAACCGTTGCTCAAAAAGCACGTGGCTTGCTTATTCGTAAGGTACAAGAGGCTTCATTGAAGGTGTCAAACGTTCTTCCGGCACTGCTGCTCAGTCCGTCCTACACCACCTCCGTTTCACGCTTCCTGAAGCTGTTTATCATTGCTCTTACGGGATTGGGTTCGTTCTCCAAGTCTTTCACAGTTTTATTTTTCACACAGCAGCAACAGTCTAGCAGTTCGTACAGGAAAGCCAGCACCACCAGAGAAACTACAGTGAAGATGAATATGATCAGAATAATAAAGCAGGCAGTGTTCCAGTTATCATGGAAAGGGTAAATTTTCTGCACTTGAAAGCCCACATACTGGGAAACGGATGTAGTCTCGTTCCAGTGCGTGGCGTTGAGGGTCGCCATTCTTGAAGTGTTGTCTTTGTGCTCGCTGTCACAGATTTGGGGGCTGAAACAGAAAAAACAAAGCTGTTGAGGACTCTGTTGATCAAGAACATGCTGTGATTTTTATCCCAAACTGGAAGAACTTTGGCTGAGACTAAGTGCTCACACCTCCTATAGACATGGGTTGTTGCATATTCGCTCACAAAAGTACCAAACGCCAAATGTGCAACTTTGTGATTTGTCTGGAACGTTTATTTCGGTGATGACTGGTCCACGCGTGCGTCGTGTAGTGTAAGTTAGTCTGGGATGAGAGCGCTTCGTGTCTTTATTTCAAGTATATGCAAAGGCAAAAAGGTTACAAGGATAATTTTCAAGGTATACAAGTGCGTTCAACGACCTGTCCGTCATTGGTCTTGAGGTCGGAGCTTGCATGGTTGTGAAAGCCCTCAGCCTTTTTTCAGCATTCTGGGAAAAATGAGATCTGTGTACGGCCCTCTCGTACCTGAGTGATTGGAAGAACTTAATACACGTTAATGTCATTGGAGTTTGTTGGCTTGTTTTGGTTTAGGTTTAGGTTTTTTTTCTCCTATTTGAGACAAAGCAATCACTCTTTAAAAAGAGATGGATAAGTTGTCACTCTTTTGGGAGATGCTTCCAAAGAATGGAACTGAACTTTTGGCTGACCTTCTAGTACAAAATAACTTAAAACTCAAAACCCCAACCCTCCTGAGGAGTTCAGATTTCTTGTTTTCAGCTGGGTTCCTCGCTTAACTGCTAGGAAAGGAGTGTCGTCCTTGGTGCAACACCATCTGTTTGTACCCAGCAGAAGACAAGACTGCTTTGCGGTGTGGGGGAGAGATGAAACAAGAAGTTGGTGTCAGCACATCCGCTTTTGGCACGAACGGTATTGCTGTGGAGAGGTGCTGGTTTGGAAGGGCCGTTGCTGGAAAGTGGGAAAGTGGGCTGTGCCTCAGTAATTTCTGTAGTGTATCCAGAACAAAAAAGCAGTTTTGTCTGTCTCGGAATTTCTCTGCGACTTATGGAGAAGTAGGCAGATGTTTGGCTGTAACATCTTTACAGTTACATGTCTCTTTCCCCCCCTGCCCCGGTGTCGTTCTTTCCCTGACTTTACCTTCTAAAGCTGAGGGGAAATTATCTTCATTTTGGTGTATAGTTTAATGCCATAAAAAATGTCCAAGAAGCCGCAGCAACTTCTGGTTACCTGTCGTAGCGTATTGTAGGACACCATAATAACCTTTGAGTCCTTCAGGCAATTTAGAAGTGGGTGCAGGAGAAGGAGATCGAGTCAGATCTCCGTATTCCTTTGAGGGAACGTTTGAGGAGAACTTTGAGGGAATTCGAGCAGTTTTTAGGTGAAACACAGTGGGAAGCAGCACTGTGCCCCGCATGTCTGCCTGTCACCGAGCGCACGCCGGCCGAGGGGCCGCTCGCAAAAATGTGCTTTTGTCTGCTGGAGCGCCCCCGAAACCGTGGGATTATGGAAGGGGAAGAGAAAGTCGAGACAAGAACTTTGTAGAAACCTGGAGACTTTTCCAACAAAAGATTTTTTTGCTTCGAACGTAAAGCAAAAAGTGGAAACCTAGCTGTGTTTGTTAGAAAATGGTCCTGGCGACCCGTATTTAGTTTAATTTCACTCACTAGTCAAAACTACGGAATGAAGGGGTAAGCTGATGTTTCCTTCATTAAACTGTGCTCACAGGTAATGCCTTAATGAACCTTGCGTATCCCAGAAATAATTCTGCAATCAGCCTCTTCAGGCAGTGGGAATTACAAAATGCCTGACCAAATGGGAAGTCACAAAGGTGAAGTGTGCTGGTGTCTACTAAACTGGATGACTTAAAGCAGTCTGAGCACCCGTCGTTATTTTCGTGTTATTAAAAAAAAAAAGGTATTGTGAAAACCAGGATGATGCAGCCAAACCAGCTTGTGATTTATGGTTCAAATATTATACGTTTTGTTCCTTATCCTTCTGTCTTCAATGGATTCAGCTTTGTTGTTGGGAAGCTACCTGGCGTTAGCGTTTGATACAGACATTTATTGGAGCGCTTGCAGTAACTTACTGTTTCCTCTGTTAAATCTGTAACTGAATATACAAAGTGTGAATGAGAGGGATAGGATTCATTAAACTGTGGATTTTTTTTTTTTCTTGAACAGAAGTTTACAGAGCAAATCCAAACTAAAAATACTCCTGAGTTTAGTTGGCTTGGTTTGGTGACGGTCTGGGAAAGAAACTCAGCTGTCCTATTTGGTGGGGCTGAAAGTCAGGAGGGGTTTTTGAAGAGGGGGTCTGAAGGCTTATTTGAAAATCTGTTGGGGGAGAGAAAGAGACAGGAGGCTGAATAAAAGGATTTGGAGTCCCCTCTGAGGGATGATTAAAACAAGCAGGATTTAAATGCCTGTTTTAAATGGCAAGAGAATGTCCTCAGGAAAGAAAGGAGTTTTGTTTTGAACCGTTGAAACAGATCTCTAAGACTGAGGATTTCGTTGGAATCTGTTACGTGTAAGTTTGCTCACTCTGTGAACACCAGGCACAAAAGTGAACCGTTTGTGCTGATGGGAAATTTAGGATTTTAGTCGTTGCTAAAAGCCATGGAGGTTGGAGGCTACTGGAGAGACTGGACACGTTGACACTGCGTAGCCGGAACCCTTTGCCGGCCCAGCTCCCCGCCAAGGCGGTAGCTCCGTTCCCGAGAGGAGAGGAGCATCTTTGGCACGGCGTGGCTCCCCGGGCAGGAGTCCCTGCCGCTCGGCTGCCGGCGCCGTGCCGCAGCCGGCCCTTTCCCACCCCCCAGCCACCATTAGGGCAGCGGTTTGCACGGCGGCGAGAAGCTCATCTTTGCTCAGGGAGATGGAATTTAATGCCCTGTGCCGGAGGTGGTTCGTGCTTCTCGAGGATGATGATGGTCTCTTGAGATTTGAATGAGGGGAGGCAGATAAATATCAGCTGCTCGTTGCTGTAATTATTAAAATACAAGACTGAAGTAGCCGTCGCCGAGCCTTCAGAACGAACGCAGCATTAGTAAGGGCAGCGTCTTTGAAAGCTGTCAGAAATGGTCTTGTTTCATCCAGTTCTACTCATTTTGTAACAATACAGTTTAAATTCCTATTTTAAGTCTCATTGGAATGCAGTTCAGCTACTGTACGTGTCCAAAATGCAGGGAGTTAAATATTTAATGGATTGGCTTCTGTAGTATCTGTATTAGGTTTTGATTTAAAAGCATCATCATCTTCAGACGCTGCAGAGGAGCAGCTTTATTTGAAATGGTATTCATGGAGCAGAGGGAAATGACTGGCAAAAAAATCATTTCAGTGGAGTACTGTTTAAGTCCTGTTTAAGAAACCACTGAGTAGACATCGTGGGGTAATAGCATTTACAAACCTCAGATGGGTTCTTACCTGTCTGTTTCCATGGTACCGATCGCTGCTCCAGTATTTACCGGGATAATAACATGCAACTGGATTTTTTTCAGACCCTAATGTACCAAATTTCTAGAGCAGGATTCTAGCATGTCCACAAACACAAATCTGTTTAAGGCAGCTTAATTGATACAGTTTACCCAACACCCACCTGGGAGGTCGGTTTCTTAAATTTCGGGTTTAGCTGTCTTTGTTTTAAGGAAAATCCTGTCGCTGTCATTTCGGTAGAAACGTATAGAATCTGGTACAAGGAACGTGAGGCTGCAGGAACCAAGCTACCTCCCCAGTAAGCACAAAATCCATTTTGCTTACTGAATCCTGGCTTGCCATATTAGCTTTTCTGTAAGATGGAGCGGTCATCAATTTTCCATTAGTGCACAGATGGTGAAAGTGCTTGTCCTGTCGTGCCAGGCAAGCACCTCCGCGTTCAGCGGCGTAAAACCCTGCTTAAACCTAGAGAAAAATTATTCTGCTTCTAAACAGCTCGTTAAAGGCATATTTTCTTTCCGTCATCGAGAGAAACCGAAGGCAACGTTATAAAATGATGCACACCTACCTCTCGGCTGAAAGGATGCTGAACGAGCGCCGGTCTGGTCCCTTTTTTTTTAACGCAGCCTACGGCACAGCTAAGATGGAGCTTTCCTACCATTGGCCAACGCGTGATGCTGCTGACGACTTCCTTTAGACTCATTTGCATCGAGCCCTCCATCCCAGTGGTAAATCATTTCACAAACGTGGCTCTCGCTGTCTTAAATAAGAAACAAACCCCTTCCCACTCTTGGTTTGTTTTTTTTTTTTGGGATGCTCTTTGCGCGCGATGAGCTCATTAGCGGAGAAGCATACCGGCAGCCGGCATCCCGCTTCGGTTTGCACCGGAAAGCAGCCGCTCAGACCGTGACATTTGAAGTGTTAATATCTGCACGTTTCCAGGTTGGCTCGTCCTGCCCTGCAGCAGGCTGTAGCCAGGCAGATTAAAAAGATAATCTGCTTGATTCAATCGACAGAACAAATATGGGATAAGTCATCTTGGCTGTTTGTCTTGCCTCTGAATTTATTTCGGTCGCTTCAGACCTCTCGTTACACACGTGTTTATTTATTTATAAAAAGGCCTGTACAGACATAAATTTTTAATGATAAAAGGGGGCGCTGGAGGGGAAAATCCCTGTAGGCTGTATTTTCAGGGGGAGCTGGCTTTTGTTCTTCTTCCTTTTTCCATCTTAATGTAATAACAGAATAATTGATTTAATAATAGAATAGAATGTTCTTTTGTAGCTGGAGTTCTGTGGATTCTTCTACGTTAATTTTGGAATCGGCGTGCTGCGCAGAGCCTCTAACACGATGCCATGTAATGGCTTCGCAGTGACCGAGTTGCCAAGTTTTAGGTTTGACATTTGTTCCTTCTGCATTATGGTTTTTGCTATATTAGCACCAGTTTCCATGAAGCCTTCCCAATAATTATTGCAATTTGGAATTTGACTACATCCAAGAATACCTCTTCGTCGTTGCCTTTTATAGTGACTCACAGATCAACTTTGAAGTTGTTTGAGATGCAGCGGGACAGGCATGAAAACAATTCATCTAAAGCACAGTGACTTTGGAAATGGATTTTGGGGTTTCCTGTGAAGAGCTTGGCAAAGGCATCGAAATTTTAAACATGGTGAAGAGCGTAACACACTTTCTCTAAGCCTGCTGCTTACTCGCTGGAGGCGATGGGTCTTTGTCGAGCATCTTAGATGCATTTGCTGGAATATAATGATTTTTTTTTTCTTTCTTTTCTCACCACTACAAACCCCTGAGCTGCCTTCTCCTCCTTATCACCACTCTCATCCATACCTTCCAGCTGCCCAGCAGAGCAAAGACTTTGCTTAGCAGCTCTGCTCAGCACCCGCTGCAACCTCTCCCTCGGTCAATAACGCTGACTTTAATTGTTCTTTTCTCCCCCTCGACTGACTTTTTCACAGAAATAATAGGAGCTCAGTATCTCTGGTACACGTATGTCCTGTCAGATTTGATGAAAAATCACCAATGGATTAAAAAATTCCTGTGGTGGCGAAGAGGAAATGTTCTTTTTGTGGAGTAAGTGAAATTCTGCAAAGCTATAACCATTAAATTTGAGCAACATTATGCTGGTAACAGGTCTGTGGCTTTCAATAGCGGTTTGTGGATATTTCCATTTCCTGTGCTGTGCTAATTGCCACGGTTAATGAAATAGCCATTAACAACCTTGCAAGAATTTTTGAAACAAGCTTTGCACACTAGCAAACCTCACAATACATGAAGACAGAACTAGACTTGACGACAAAGAGGATTCTGAATTGTTGTTCCAGTGGTGCAACACATCAAGCTGAATTGTTTTGAATGTGTGGGGTTTTTTAAAATAAATTATCCATTAGTGCTATTTTTTAAAAAAAAAAAAAAAGCCCAGCACAACAAGCACAGCCTTCCTTTACCTGGTGTGTAACTGTTGAATACCATTTTGGAATAAGTGAAACTGGCTGCTCCTGTCTCAGGAGCACGAAGCCATCAGTAGAGCTGGTTGTTGAGCAAAAAATGCAGTGCACTATTTCAACGTGAATGAAATATAGGACAAGGGGTAATGGTTTTAAAATAGAGGGAGGTAGGTTCAGGTTGGATATTAGGAAAAAATTTTTTACTATGAGAGTGGTAGAACACTGGAACAGGTTGCCCAGAGAGGTGGTGGATGCTCCATCCCTGGAGACGTTCAAGGCCAGGTTGGACAAGGCCCTGAGCAACCTGATCTAGTTGGAGATATCCCTGTTCCTTGCAGGGGGGTTGGACTAGATGACCTTTGAAGGTCCCTTCCAGCCCTAACCATTCTATGATTCTATGATTCTATGAATTCACGTAGCGTTACCGATTGTGATATGTTCAGCCACGGAATTAAACGTGTACTCACGGTAGTAACGCTGCAGTTGCTCAGTGTTTCCTTAAAGGTCGACTCCCAGTAACTTCATATTTATGGAGCTCTGCTCAGAGGTGTTCCAGAGCAGTGTCTCTTGACAGGTAACTCAAAAATCAACACAAAATAAAATCAACGCGTTTGCTAGCACAGTGTCCTCTGAGGTGACCGCCCCTGAAACATGCCTTTCCGTCCATAGTTGTCTTTCGGAACGCTTATGGAAGTAGACTGAGAGATGGAGTGCAAAGCCAACAAGGTGGTGTTGAAAGCGTCGTTGAATTGTTTGTTTTCTCCTTTTGTAGATCACAGCAATGGATCGTTTAACTTGAAAGCCCTTTCGGGAGGCTCTGGCTACAAATTTGGAGTCCTCGCTAAAATAGTGAATTATATGAAGGTACGGTGTTTTGGTGTGAAATTAAAATGGTTTTAGATACTGTAGTTAGTTTTTCTCCTGTGGTCGCTGAAAGATGCTGAATATTTCAAACTCGAAAATTCTTTTACTGCAAGAGGGAGAATTTCAAGAAACTTGCTTGTTAAATTCAAAACGCTGTCAATAAACAAAATGGTCAGCATACTGTTCCATTACTGAAATCCTAATTATTCCAAGTCACTTAAAACCCAGGATAACGGTTTTTAGTTGCAGTAGAAATAGGAATTGCAAAACTCTGTCAGCTTTTAGGATTCATGAGCTGTTTATCAGAGTAACTTATAATTTGGTGCTTGACAGGTGACTCAGTCATCAATCTCAGCTGGTACTAACTTTTTTCCCTCGTATTCTCAAAAATCCTAAATTGAAACCCCTGTGCTACGTGTACTGTGTCTGTCCTGGTTTTGCAAGAGTCGTTTTGTCAGCACGTTACACCAGTTGTAGTTACTTAATGATAATTGAGGCACTGAATAAAACAAGTACAGAACTCTAATAGATCCTGTTTACTTTTGCAGACTCGGCACCAGCGTGGTGATACGCATCCCTTAACCCTAGAAGAGATTTTGGATGAAACGCAGCATTTAGATATTGGACTCAAACAGAAACAATGGTTAATGAGCGAGGTAAAAAACCCGTGTGTTTATATTTTAATTAGAGATAAAGGATTGTGATAAACCTGAATTATCCACGTTTATTTAATTACAAGCTCTTTAAATATGTAATCCCCCCTGTTAAGAAAGTACGTTGCGTCACGTCTGTCTGTCTTATACTTCCTGCTGTTGAGGTCACTGTGGAACGAAAGCTATTCTGACATTTTTAAGGACCTGTTAGAATTGTCACACAGAGAGTACATTTTAAGTCAAGGGAATTTATTGGTTACTAATTTTATATAAACCAGCTGTTTTTCTTACGGGATTTCTTTGAAAAAACATTTCAAGTGGAGAGCTCCTCCAGTATCAAGGATGTTAAAATAGCTAAATCATAGGACTGTGGAACAAAAGTCACAGGCTTACACTTCTTTATTACCTAATGAAATGAAGAATTCCGATGTGAAATTTATGTCTGAAATGGTGGGATAATACCAGGTCTGCAAATTCCACTGCTGGAGTTCATTAGTCTCACTCTAGATGCTAGGTTTCTGTCTTACAGGTTCACTGTAACTGGCCACCATATTAATCTTCCTGCTTAATTGAATGTCATCATGGAATTTCAAGAATAATAAATCAGCAAAATACCATATTTGGTATTTATACTCGATCGGCGTACCTGGTTTTGCTCAGATCATATTTAAAATCCTTGCAACAGAGTGGTAAAGGCTGTTGAGACACGGAGGAAAAAAAAGTCTCTGCGTAGTAAAACCACGATGGTTTTAACTAATCTATCCTGTAGCATTCCTTTGCTACCAGTAGTAATGTTCTGGGATACAGAAACCTCCAAGCTGGCAGTGTTAGTTGTGATGGAAGCTTGACTTTGCTGAAGTCTTTTGAAAGGTAGCTCCAGGTTTTTTCCATAGTGAACCAGAATATCAAAATGGAATGAAAAAGCTCTTCCTAAGAAGTGTATATAAAATTATCACTGATTTGTTACTGGATGAGAAAAGGTGAACAAATACCCTGCAGTGCCCAAGTTAGTCACCTTCTCTGTTACGGGTGTTTTCTCCCTGCTTTTGTCTTTCTGTGTCTCTTCTCTTTCTCCTTTCAGGGTCAGGCTGGCATCTGCAGAAGAAACTAAGTAGGGTTGCCCTCTGTTACAGGTGAACTTCCATTGTGGTACTGGCTGCACAGCAAAACTGATTCGGGGAATATCTTAAAACATTTCAGTTGTCCATCAGCTTCTGGTCAGCTTCACTCTGACCTAGGTAAAATCCTACTGTGCAGGAGGTCGGCTCTTCTGAATTTCTTCTACAGCTGCTGGTGCCAGTTGACAGCAGTTGGCAAAGACTGGCTCCTGTTTTGTTCATCCTTTTCTCAAAAAAGAACACGTGCAGCTTTCTGCCGGAAGAGGCGTCACGGACCTTGGAGCCCAAAGGCACGAAGTGAACGATGCTAAGCCTCCTTTGTGCTTTACGTTGTGGAGAATTATGCTTGGGCTGGTGGATCTAGGATCCAAGGATTTAAAATCCATTTCAAACTCAAACATCCAAACTGGCAGCCATAACGTGTGGCTGATGTGCTCTAGCTGCTCGGAAGCACAGTACAAAAAAAAGTGCTAGCGTGTGCTCTTTTGCAAGGTTTAAAATTTATGTCCTTATTACAGGCTCTAGTCAACAATCCCAAAATAGAAGTTGTAGATGGGAAGTATGCTTTCAAGCCCAAGTACAACTTGAAAGATAAAAAGGCTCTGCTCAGGCTCTTGGACAAGCATGACCAGCGAGGGCTGGGAGGAATCCTCTTAGAAGATATTGAGGAAGGGCTGCCCAACGCACAGAAAGCGATAAAGGTGAGTAGTGCGTGTCCGCGATTCCGCGAGGAGCCCGTTCCCCTTAGTGCCTCGGAGGGGAGGGAGTGGCTAAGAGAGAATTTCCTCCTGAGTTGTTTCTGTTCTTTTAGTACTCAAAAGCTATTTCAGAATGTCTAATGTTGCAGCTGTTTCTGCATTTCCTTTGTTTGCATTGCCCTTCGCTTTCAGATTTGGCAATGTCTCTGCACAGCTGTCAAACCTCTTTCTCCCGAAAGATTCTTGATCTTCCGCGTTCCGACTACAGGCGTTTAGTTCTGCTTTTATACCTTGATCTCAGTTCTCCATGTCTCATCTTTGCTTTCTTGGTGTACTTATCGCCAGCATCCGCTTTCGATGCTTTTCATTGCCGGTTACTTTGCTGCTTCTCTGGTTTGTTGGGCTTTTCGTAGCGCAAGATCTCGGTCTGTTTAAATTGGAATCCTTATTCTTGGAAGCAAAGTGATTTTGAGTTGTTCTTTCGCATTTGTTTTTGAGGCTTTAGGGGACCAGATCATCTTCGTTAATCGCCCCGATAAGAAGAAAATTCTTTTCTACAATGACAAGAGCTGCCAGTTTACTGTGGATGAAGGTAGGTCATTGTCTACCTGTGTTTCCACGATAATTGGTTCGAACTCATCTTAAGCACCTACATGTATAAGCAGTTTTCAGGTGTAGCAGTCTTTTATGGTGATAATGGAACATTAGGTGTATCCAGATGTCAGGAGAATGGTTTATATTAACACGAGACTAACAACCCTAGCAACTGAGCTCAGGGGTAGTACTCTCTGGTTTATGATCCTCCTGGTGACTGTGCTAAGGCACATGGAAAATAAGGGGGTGATTGGTGACAGCCAACATGGTTTCACTAAGGGCAAATCTTGCTGGCCTTCTCTGATGGGGTTACAGCTTTGGTGGATAAGGGAAGAGCAACTGACATCGTCTACCTGGACATGTGCTAAGCAATTGACACCGTCCCGCATGACAACCTTTTCCCTAAACTGGAGAGACGTGGATTTGAAGGATGGACCACTCGGTGGATAGAGAATTGGATGGATGGTCGCACTCAAAGAGTTGCAGTCAAAGACTTGATGTCCAAGTGGAGAACAGTGAGAAGTGGTGTTCCTCAGGGGGCAGTACTGGGCCCGGTGCTGTAACATCTTTGTCGACGACATGGATGGTGGGATTGAGTGCAGCCTCAGCAAGTTTGCAGATGACACCAAGCTGTGTGGTGTGGTGGACACGCTGGAGGGAAGGGATGCCATCCAGAGGGACCTTGACAGACTGGAGAGGTGGCCTGTGACAACCTTGTGAAGTTCAACAAGGCCAAGTGAAAGGTCCTGCACATGGGTTGGGGCAATCCCAAGCACAAGTACAGGCTGGGCGGAGAATGGATGGAGAACAGCTCTGAGGAGAAGGACTTGGGGGTGTTGGTTGATGAGAAGCTCAACATGAGCCAGCAACGTGCACTGGCAGCCCAGAAAGCCAACCATGTCCTGGGCTGCATCCAAAGCAGTGTGGGCAGCAGGTCGAGGGAGGGATTCTGCCCCTCTGCTCCAGTGAAACCCCACGTGCAGTACTGCGTTCATCTCTGGGGTCCCCAACACAAGGACATGGAGCTGTTGGAGCAAGGCCAGAAGAGGGCCACGAAGATGATCCGAGGGCTGGAGCACCTCTGCTATGAAGACAGGCTGAGAGAGTTGGGACTGTTCAGCCTGGAGAAGAGAAGGCTCTCGGGTGATCTTATAGCAGCCGTCCAGTACCTCAAAGAGGCCTGCAAGAAAGCTGGAGAGGGACTTTTTACAAGGGCGTGTAGTGATAGGACAAGGGGCAATGGATTTAAACTGAAGGAGGGGAGATTTCAATTAGATATAAGGAAGAAATTTTTTACATTGAGGGTGGTGAGGCACTGGAACAGGTTGGTCAGAGAAGTTGTGGCTGCCCCATCCCTGGAGATGTTCAAGGCCAGGCTGGATGAGGCTTTGAGCAACCTGGTGTAGTGGAAGGCATCCCTGCCCATGGCAGGGGTTTGGAACTAGATGATCTTTGAGGCCCCTTCCAACCCAAACCATTCTATGATTCTGTGATGGATACATTGGAACATGGCACCAGAAAACCAACAATTCTCTTCAAGTATTGCAGTATAGAAGAGAATGAAAATCACCTGACTGTGACTAAAATGGCATCTAACATTTGGCTGTGTAAAGGGCAGCCAAAAAAAACCCATAAGAATGGCTTCTGGGTGCACGTTTGTTGAGGTTTTTTTCCAGTTTATTAATCACGTGCCTTTCATTGGTGAATGCAACGAGAAGCCACGAACGGAACAGAAGGAGGAAGCAAATGGGGAGGAGATGTGAGCAAAAGTCCTGAGAAGTGGTAGTTTACAACTGGGAGAAGAGTGCAGATGTGGGGAGTGCTGCTGCCTAGACTTGGAGTGGATTTGGGACTTCAGAAGTTCAGCATGTGTTTTCTGTTTAACAGAGAGTGGTAAAATCCTTTGGTGCCATGTGCCTGTTTGTGCAGAGAAATTAATTAGACGGTTGGGGCGTGTTCCAGTAATTATATTTATGCCAACGTCAGATGCCCGTAAGTAGGGAAAGGAGAAGGCAATCTGTGTCAAAAGATCTCATTTTAAATGACTCAGTGACACTGAACACTTCCTGTTGTTAACATAATGTTCCTGTAACGTGCCACATAGAGCCATCTTACCATATAACGTCACATTATGGTAAAAAAAGAAGAGTTTTGATAGAAACTTGAACTAGACCGTAGAACAAAGCATAAAGCTCTCTTTTTCTTTGTCTAGCTCAGAGAGACTCTTCATTTTCCATAGAATGAAGCAACTGGGAATGTGTATCGTTAACTTATTTGTTATGTACCACGCTTGTACCCTCAGTAATAATAGCTTTCTTCCACAAAGATAATTAAGTAGATGTGACACCTACAGCATTTAAGAATATAAAAATTGACTCAAAATATTGAAGCGAACTTCGTTTTAAACCATCATTTCTGTCACTTCTTGATAGTAGCAGTCAGAACTAGACGTGAAATGCAGAATGAGAAGCCTTTAGTCTGCATTCACTGAGGAATTTGTAACCTCCGGAACGACCGTGAGTTTGCCCTTAACGCTGTCATCCTGCTCAGATAGTGTCTCTTCCGTCCACCAGCCCACAGCTTTTAGGGATCCAAACATGGCCAAAACATATAGAAATCAGTGCTATTGCAGTAACTGTTAAGACAAAGCTTTTAAGTTTTTAGCAGCTACTGGTTATATTACAGTCACAAATGCTTATCATTTCTTCTTGTGCATTTTTTCCAGCTAACTGGCACCCAGCCATCCTACAATTTGAGTTAACAGAGGGAGATCTCTACCCTGTTGCTCTTAGTTTTTAATAACTCCAGGATTAACTGTGAAATTTAATGAAAGAGCCCATTTTACTAAGACGTAGCAAGAGATGTCTGCCAACTCTTCCATCAGGTAGCCAGTATAAATCCAAGTCTGCTCATATACATTATGTTTTAGCACACCCAGCACGGATCTGTGTTTAGGAACAAGCAATGCAGGCTGTTGCTATGAAAGGGGGGAAAAGATTAAAAAAAAAAAAAACAAACCCAAACAAACTCTAAAACCCCTTGAGACAAAGCGTTTAAGCTGTTGGGTTCAATCTCCGGATGAAGGCAGGCGTTTAAGGAAGGGACGGTGAGCATCCGGATTGCTTGTAGTTCAAGGTGGCTTTGCTGTCTTTCATCTGCAGGTGGCAGCACCTTCCCATCTGATCAAAAAGTGGTTTTTTGTTCTGTTCCTCCTGGGTTTGCTTTTTCTTTTCATGGGGATGATGATGCTTTGTTCTGAGAGGGGACAGGAATACTTTTGTGCAGTTTTGTGATCTACCTGCTTATGCCACAACTCTTAAAACACTCCTGAGTGGGTTCGCTTACTTACTGCAGCTGGAATGGGTCCTTTTTCCATCCCTGTTGTCCTGTGATGAAGAAAACCCATCCTTCCCGAGCAGTTTTGCTTTATGATTCTTTCCAGAGCACCAGAAGCATGTCTTTTAGGTAGAATTGTCTGTGTACAGGATGAGTTATGACACGTTTCTGCGTTAGCGGTGCTCTTTCAGCTCATTATCTCCAGCAACGTTAAATCAAAGTTTCTAGAAGGCTGCAAAATAAGCCTTGAAGTGTTGTCGGACTCTTTGATCTAGCAGCTGATGACAGTTCAAAATATGTTTCTAGTTTAATCTTTATCCTTAGAAATGAAGGCTCTGCGCTCCTCGGTGCATGATTCTGCCACATGACACTCACCGGTTTCGAACACATGTTGGCTGAGATGAATATCCTCTGAAAGTTCGGCGCCCTCTCCCATCGCTGTCGGAGCTCCATCAGGAGTCAAGCAGAGAAAGAGGAGCTGCAGGGGCAACGTGGGGGTTGCTGGCTGAAGCAGCTGGGAGGAACTGCTTTCTGGCAGTGCCTACCTCTGCCCTGGCTCCAGTTGTTTTCATGGCTGAAAAACCTTTCAAAAATAAATCCAAATGTACTGCGGCAGCGGTGCGGTACCTATATATTGTGATCTCAGGGGTACTGGAAAAGGTTTTTTGCAGTAAGGAACGGCTTTTGTTCTTCCTCTTATGTGATTAGCCAAGGAAGGTTCAGATTGCATGTGTTCCTTCTTGACTTCCTGACCAATTAATCTTCTGTCAGTAGCGTGGAGCTGAAAGCGTTTATAAGAGCCGGGCTAGATTTCAGGTGCTTCAGCCAAGTCAAGCACTGCCTTTTTGTGCTGGGACTAAGCACCGTGCGTGTGAACCAAGCTTTCACCCGTGCAGGCTGAGTTCTGAAAGGCCAGTGTGATTGCTTAACTCTTAGAGATGGTGTCTTTCACATCTGAATGCAATATCGGAAGTATTTTAATGCCTAAAAATTTGGGTACTTCATTATACATGGTTTCAATATTCTTCCTAAGCGCCTTTGAACAGATTTAAAGAATGGCCAAAGCCTCTTAAATTTAACGGTATAAAAATTGCTTGGGATCAGTGATGACTTACGGCTCTGGCTTTGAATTCCAAGGTGGTCCAGGGGCAGCACAAATTAATATCAATCACCTTTTTCCTTCTAGTATAAATCTAGTGCTGTGTTCCCTGGGACTGTTAACGCAGCAGGACTCCCATCTTCCCCGCAACTCAGTTATTTCTTCCCTTCTGCCCTGTTATTGTCTGTTCTTGTCCTGTGCTCAGATTTTGGCTCAGCTCAGCGAAGGTTTTTAAGCTGTTATTAATCTCTGGCAGATTTTATTACCAGCGTGATATAGCAGTTTATCTCCAGAAGCCATCTCAACCTTTTTGCTAAAGCAGGTGAGGCAGTCAGAAGTGCAGGGTAAGCTGCGCTGAAGTCACCGCGCAGCCATTTACCCATGACTTTGTTCCCCAAATGGAAGCGTTTACAGAAAGGGAACGTGAGTATAATCACTCAGGGAATGGCAGCACGAATTGTTTTCGTATGTGAGGCACCCTGCGATGCAGTGAAGTTGAGGGAACTGTGCATCCTTACCCCTCGGGTATTTCGGAGAGAGAAGGCGTTTGGAAAATCTTTGTGTGCTGCCCTCTGCTTTGCTGCGTGTCGGTTACTGCTGGTCAAAGCTTCTTGTTTTAAGTCAGTGCATGCAGACATCACGATGCTGGAGACGTTAGCAGACGTCTAAACTGGCCTTTCTATCAGCTCATGGTGTCATTCCCTCCCCTCGTTACTTGAAAGACCAGAAGTTATCGATCTGGAGGAGCAAGGGAGTGAGTAGTGTTGATTCTGTCAAGCTTCTGAGTTAAAATATTTTAGTGATCAAATTGCAAGATATTGCACATAGGATTTGTTCTTAGTCCAGGCAAGACACCAAGCACCTGCCTCCGGTACCAGGATCACAACTTTTTGCCTCTTCTGAGGAAGAGCTGCATTGGCATCAGGACTTAAAAGCTCCTCTGAAAACATACGTGTCTCCTTGTTCTCATGTTCATAGCACTTGCGTTGCTTTCGCCAGAAACTCTTTGGAAATCTCTCCCTGGGGGATTTTTTTCTGGGCTCCATCTTGCCGTAGAAGCCTAAGCGGTCGGAGAAGTTGTCAGCTTGTCTGAATGCTGCCTGCTGTGGTCAGGTGAAGCCTTGCTGTCTTGGCTGCTGCGCGGTTTCTTCCCTTCCTTAGCTATCACACACTTGTTCTGTCTGATCTATCAAATAGTTTAGTGGCTCTGATAGAAGACTCTCTCACCTTTGCCGTGCTCCAATGATGTAAAGATCACCTAGCAGTTGACAGGACATGGAGAAGGAAAATTGGATGTGCTCTGTAATGGTAACGGTTACGTGCGCGGCAGGAATGCGTGTATCTGAACCTGTTCTCCATGCCTGACTGAAGCAGGCCAGCGTGTAGTGAGCTTCCTGCTCCAACAATCCCCTTCCCACCCCTCACACCAGTACCGAATTCCCTCCACCCTGTCCACAGAGAAAAGAAAGACGTTGTGAAAAAATGGATCAGGCATATGGAAACCATCTCTAGGAGCTGCCTTCTCTCACTGTCGTCTGCTCTTCAGACACATCAGCTCGTCACAGCATTTTTCTTTCTGTCTTCTCCCCTCCCCAGAGACAGGTCAGCCTGCCGCATCCTCCAGCTGTAAGTGTGGACACTTCCACAGGTGGTGGAGGACAGGAAGCAGGTTGTTGCGTGACAGCAATGGGCTCGTCGCGTGCCATTTTCTCCTACCTGCCCCCTCTTGTGAACTGCTCTTCACAGGTGGTGACCCCCTTTGTTGCTTGGAGCCACCACGAAGGCCAAGGTGACCGTATTTCAGATGCTCCTCAAAGAAGCTGGAGAAATCTGTCTTGGGTCAAGGGTATGAATTTTGAGGTGCAGAAATACCACAGCTACAAATGTGGAGGGTTGTTTCGTGAGAGCTGTCGTTCTTGCTGACTTTTCCCATAGGTTCTCATATTTCAGAGAGGATGTCACAATAATTCAGATAGCGTGTTCCCAAGGTCTCAACTTTCACTAGCTGATAGGGGCATAGTCCTTGGGGACTTCCGAATAAATCTGACAGGTAATGTGGAAATGGTTCAGTGCCAGCCAGACAGCTGCTCTTTTTCTTCGGTTCTTGCCTTTTAGCTCGGTGTCTGGTGTTACACGGAATGGGCTTTGGGATGAGATGACAGACATACCATCTCCGTTTCCCTTTAGGTGGCACCCTAAATGCAAACAGCCGTATGGAGGGGGGCAGCTCCATACTCTTCTCCACCTTCATCCCGTGCTTTTAGTTCTGAACCAATCCTTTAATGCTGAGTGCTTCCATGGCGGGGCCGTGTTGTTGTGACTCCCCCCTTTCCTAGGCAATAAGGTGTTTTAACGCCCTACATGGAGCTTCAGCGTGGGAAGAAGGTTCTTTTGCAGTTACCGCAATCAATCAGTAGTGCTGAAAGCATCCTGATTTATGGAGGAGTTTTTCAATGGAGTTGCAGAATACTGTGTAGTGACTCTGGTGGGGCCAATTAGTGGATTAAATTATCTGTATGTGAAGTCCATTTCAGCTCTGCGGTTTTGATTCTTGATGACTGTTAGGTTCGTGTTTCTTGGCCGAGTGTAAAAGGTGAACGTGAAGCTGTAATGATAGCGTAACCGCTGCATTACAAGAAACGCGAAACGCCGTGGTTAGATATTAACTGCGATCTGCACTTCTCTGCATGCTGATCCTTGAAGAGCTGACCATTTATTTTCTAGTGTTTAATCTTTCACTTCTGTTCCCCAGAAGAATGTAGACCAGTTTAACCTTAAGCACCTATGCTCAGCAATTTTTTTGGTGTTTTTTTTTTTTTTTGGCGTCGGGGTGTATTTGTCCATATATCTTGAACTCCAATAAGGAGACACGTCATCTGTGGTTGTGCAGAACATGGTAAATAAAAGGACACTGTCATGTAAAAGTTCAGAGTTATCAAGTCCCTCAGCTGCTGTCACCTCGTGTACATGTGCCTGTCGTGCATCTTGGAGGACTGACCTGCATCTCATCAGCTCCCATCGAAGCCGTCTGTGCAGGGCCAAAGGCATTATAGCACAGCACAACCTCCAAGTGTCTCTAACCGGGATCGGTTTAATAGTCCTGCCTTTACGTGCAGCCTTGTCGCCTCACGTGTGAACTGCAGAAACGTGTGATTTGAGATAACGGCGACTCGCCGAGCGCGATACTGCGTTTGCACCCCCGTTGTCTGGTTCATCTTTCCGCCACCACCGGCTCTCGGTGTCCAGCTGTGTGCAGCTTGGGTGTTGAGGACAGGGAGGGGGCATGAACAGAAAGGAAATAGCTGGAAAAAGCATGTTCTGCTCTCGGGACTTAATCTGAGCGCTCATCACTGAGAAATCTCTCTGTTGTCCGTTCGGCTTTGATCGTAACACAACCTTCTCCGCCTGCCGCAACGGGATTAGGTGAGAGCTGATCTGCGATAGCGGGTACCGCGAGCTGTGCCAAAAGCCCGGAATCACACTCCAAATGGATGAGCAGACAGAGAATGTCTTGACTACAGTGTCAGCCCTTGCGTTCAGTTAAATCAAAACTGCCATCTCGATGATCCCGCCGTGCCGTATAGCCTCTGCGAGAAGCAGGCTGTAACCTGCAACCAAAAGTGGTGCTTTGACAGGATTTAGTTCTCTTCAAAAACGCTGCATTACCAAAAATGAACGTTGTTATTCTTCGCTGGAGAAACTCCTTTATTTCCTGGAAAGCTCGAACAGCTCCCTTGCTGTTGGCAATGGGAAGAAAAGAAAGACCTGAGTCTTAAAGCGCGTACTTTCGTACAAAAACCAAGATGCCTTAGGAAGGGAACCGGTCCGAGCACGGGAACCGTTAGGTACACCTTTTGTACGGCACCGTTTCGTTGCGGTGCCCCTGGAGCCAGTGTGCCTGTGGCAGAGCGTCGCCGGAGCGTTTCATCGCCTGCCACACAGGACAGCTTCTTAAGCATGCAGAAGTTGGGGTTGTTTTGACAACTGTATACTAAATTTATCTGGAAATAAAGGGAAAAATTGAGTCTTGCCTTGCTGTGTGCGCCTCGTGTTTTATTTATAGTTTGTTAGCCAAACCTGCTGACAGGATGTATCTGACTTAACTGCCTGGGGAATGAAGGGAGGTAGGATCGTACCAGCCTCTGCCTGGAGAAGGCATTCCAGAGGCTCTGCGAAACTTTACATGCGGCAGAAAGTGTGCAGGCAGATGGCAGCTGCTCTAATTAAGACTTACTGTCTCTGTCTTCTTTCCTGCTGCTGTGGCTTTTAAGGTATCTCTCTTCTTTTTAACACCAGAGGAATTTTAGTAATTTATTATCTGTACAGCGCGGTACGTATTATATTGCAGTGATGAACGAGCTTAAACCCACTGAAGTCAATGTCTTGAATCTTCAGTAAATTGGACTGTGAGATGACGAGTCTCCCAAGACAATGGCAGCTGGAGATGTGTAAATGAAGCTGCCCTTTATGGTTAGTTATTACCCTTCACCAAGATCTTTTGAACC
Source organism: Tauraco erythrolophus (assembly GCF_009769465.1). NCBI lineage: Eukaryota > Metazoa > Chordata > Aves > Musophagiformes > Musophagidae > Tauraco > Tauraco erythrolophus. The sequence goes on along the minus strand of NC_141469.1, from coordinate 3,557,171 downwards.
GGGGCTTATAAAACACGTTGACAGTCTACACAGCTGTAGAGATGGGAGGCAGAGAAAGAGACTCCGTAGCAAATTAACGTTCAAAGCACGTTGCCCGTGGGTGCTGAGATGCTGGAGTGCCGTTAGCACGGATGAGGATCAACTCATCTTTTCCCATTAAGCACCGGGGGTGGTTTGTTGTTGTTTTGTTGGCTGAGGTTTGGGTTTTTTTGGTGTTTTTTTGGCGTTTGGAGTGGGTAAAGGCTGTGCTGATCGAGTTCCTGCTGGCAGCGATCCCTGCGTCTGTACGGTCACAGGCTGACGTGCCAGAATGCTTCGGTGTTTGAAATTGAGTCTTTTTCCCTTCGTGCGGGGGCTTCGCCCGGGATTTGTTCACTGAGATATAAAAGGAAGGTTCGTTTGGTGTTGCAGAATTTCAGAAGCTGTGGAGGAGCATTCCCGTGGATTCTATGGATGAGGAGAAAATCGAAGAGTATCTGAAACGACAGGGTATTTCTTCCATGCAAGAAACCGGACCAAAGAAAATAGTAAGAGATACAGATTACAGATCTTTCTAGGAGATTTCCCCCTTCCTGACCCCGCAGTGTTAATCCCAAAACATGTCGGTGAGCCTCTGCACAGCTGCTTTGTGTAGCTCGGGGAAGCGTGACCGATTTTTAAGAAGTTGCAAAACACAATGCTGTAGCCAGCAGTCAGTGTTTTTATAACTTGTTTGAGCCAGTGTAATCCAAGCAGCATCAAGAAGAGGGAAAATGCCAGAAATCCCTGTGAGCTCCAAAGTGGAAGCTTCTACTCCAAGCTGTGCAATACATAAGGAGTAGAAGAATCATTACTTTTTTTAGGAGAAGGATGGGGTTGGGTTTTTTTCACTTTTCTGCTAAATAGCTTTGAAATCCTGATAGGAACTATGTAACTTGCCTCCCACCACACATGCATCGTTCTCCAAACTGGGTGTGATACACTTATCTTTTACTGGGAGGCCAAAATGGCTGCAGGCTCTCCAAAGATGCTTTCTTCCTGGCTTCAAACAAGTATTTTTTTAGCATTTATTTGTGTGTGATATACCACGTCTTTCCTCTTCAGCACTCGGCTTCAAACTGCCCTTTCCTGGGAGCCCTTCCCCACAGGACTTATTCCTGGTTTCTGCTAGTCCCTACACTAGATGCTTTAATGCCTGTCGTCATGTAGGCACTCCTCTTGGATTCCTCTTATGCTAAATGTGTCTTTGACCACGTAATTGTGGATGGAATTATGGGGCACGTACCTTGTTCCGTAGCTGCATGGGAGCGTTTGGAAGCTGCACTTATAAACACCACCTTTACTGCTGTTGCATGGGATACGGAGGCTCTGGTCTGTCCCCAGGGTCGTCTCCCTGCCTGGATTTGAATCCAACGCTGTTGCTTCTCACAAAAACAAGCGAGGACCTTCCCCACCTGCCCACCCCTGGTTGGAGCAGGGCTCTTCTTTTTTAGAAGTGATGACTTGTGCAGCATCACCCGTCAGGTCAGATGTCGCAGCGGGAGGGCAGATCTTTTTGACTTCTGTTCCTTTCTTCTTGCAGGTTCCTATTCAGAGGAGGAAGAAACCCGCTTCTCAGAAGAAACGTCGCTTTAAGACTCACAATGACCACTTGGCTGGAGTATTAAAAGATTACTCCGATGTCGTTCCTGGCAAACAGTGACCGGTTGAGTTCTGGAGCAAACATGCATTTTTATACACTCGAGCTCGGTGTCCGCTCGCAGGAAGACTGACTGTATATAGTAATGTGATGTGTTTCCCCCATCCCAGCAGCTGCCGAGATGGAACAGGTCAGTTTAAGAGCAAGTATGAACTATTAAATTTAGAATTTAATTTAATTAGCTAATGGGAAATGTGTCTTTAGGTAAGAGGTTCTCACCAGTTGCCTCTTGGCATAGAGTGATAAACAGTGCTCAGCATGTAGTGCAGGAGTTCCTGGTCAGTGTTTCACTCTGCTTTTACAGTGCTTAATGGGTATTTACCTGAAATTCCTTCCAAGGGGCTTTCCAGCAGAATCGAATATGGCATTTGTTTTACCTATATCAGGAAAACCTTTTCCTAAAATCACTGCAGGCAAGTTTCTTTCGCAGTCAAACACACCCACAGTTTGTGTGCTCCTTCCTTGCCATGGGACTGAGCTTTACTGAACAGCGGTGACATCTGAGGTGCAAACTCAGAAGAAAACCCTCTCCCCAGCTCCCAGCAGGCTACAGGGTGGCAATGCTGCTGTAGCTTCCGAATGCTGATCAGAAATTGCCCTCGGCAGTTTCTCCTCACTGTAGTGGATGCACGTGTGTTGCGCAGTGCTGCACAGTTCTACTGTATGGACAGGAGGGAAATAAAATGACAGTGTAATACTGAAGCAATTTTTTTTTTTTTTTTAAAGTAATAAACTTACAATGCTGGTTTCCAGTGTTGCCTCCTTAAAGAATGAGTGAATCAAGGTCTTTTTGTGCTTGTTGCGTTTTCCTTTTCGAGGAGGTAAAGGAATCTTTGCTATGTTTTTATCTTCTCAATGACTTATTGTTCTGGGCTGTCAACTTTTTCTCGTTCTTGGTTGGGGAAAGGGGAAGAACCACCTTAAATGAAAGCTCCCTGTAGATGCCTGATGTTCTCTGCAGTACAAACCGACGTGGAACGTGGCCAAATTGCGTCCTCTCGATAACTTATTTTTATGTACTGAACCAGATTCAGTCAATGCTGATACTGTTTTCGTGGCACTGTGGGAGAGGAGCTGTTTCTCTGCTCTTCTAGGGTTAGGATCAAAGATAAAATAGGTGACTGCACTATCCCACCGACAGCGGGTTGCTGCTGCGTGCACGTGAGCCGTCGTCTTGCTCGGTGTACGGGGGGTTGAAGCAGAGGCCGTCAGATCTGGACACAGGAACAGGTGAAGAAGAAGGCTTGGTTGCTGTAGTGCTGAACAAGTTATGTCTGCTTGGGGAAGCGCAGGAGGAGAAATATGTTTCTGTAAGTGTAGCATTTATCCTTCTGGGTAATACACCTGATTTTAAAAAGGGCTCTTCTGAGAAGCAAACCATGCTTCCAGCACTGCACGTCAGCCCTGTTTAAAGAGTTGCTAAATGCCTGTCAGAGGTTTCTTCTATTATTTTTTTTTCATGCTTTATATATATATCTATATAAAAAAGCATGCTGCTGCAGCTGGTTTTGAAGCTGTTTTTGTTTCCTATATCTTCCAGGTCAGCACAAGTGGTTCCTCTTGGAGCTTTTTAGTTTTCCGTTACAGCTCTGCTTTAAAGCACCCGTGGCACGCTTGCAAAACTGTTCACCTCTCTTCTGTCATCTTCACTGAAAAAAGATGAAAAAAAAAAAAAAGGTTCCCTTCCATCTGCCAGATTTTTGAGCTTTGATTTGGTTTTGGTTTTTTTTTTGGTGGTGGTGCTTGGAAGAAAAGCAGAGCTTTTAGGGAGTGCTGAGTTGCCTTTCATTCCTTTGGGGGCTTTTATGGGGTGACTTCTCAGTCATCTTATATGGCATTACCTTTTCTCTGCGAACCAAAGCTTGCAAAGTAGACTGTAAGGTAGGCTACCTGGTTTCTTTCTCTGCTCAAGTGATTAAGATAATAGAGGAGTCCAAAGAAAACGCCTCCAGCTACTTTAGAAGATGGAAAATATGTTAGGTCAAAAAATAGGAGAGCAGGGAAGGAGGATTGACTACCAGCTCCGTGTGCTGTCCTGGCATTGTCAGGCTGCAGTGTTCGAAGGAACAAAATGGTCCAGTTGATGTCCAGTTGGAAAAACTGGATTAGATGCTTTGTCTCTCTGGAGGAAGTCTTCTCCTCTGCTGTCTTAGCAGGGAGGGCATAATAAGTTTTACAGCTTGTTAGGGCACAGTCTCAAAAATGGCTTAAGGGAAGCTCACGTTGGCCCATTAGAGATGACGTGGAATATAGACAAGCAGTCGTGAGAAAAACAAGTTCAGGAAATAAGCATGACCTCCTCTCTTCGGTGGGGGTTTGAGGAGTTGGTTTTTGTTTCTCTATCAAAGATGCTCCCAGCGGCCCTTATGGGTTTTTTCCACGACCTTTTAAAAATCAGGTGGTGCGACTTGAAAACGTCTCAGACGATATCATCGTGAGTCTGTTCGCTGAAAGCATTTTAGTTCACCTCCAGTCCCTTCACGGCGTAACGTCCAAATCGGGCTTTTTGCTGAAGTTCAGCATAAGAGTTAAAAATTTCACCTCGGAGGAAGACAAAGTAAGTTTTTCTCATGTATTCCGTGTCCGGCAAGATGGTTCTCCCAGCAGCCAAAGCCCTCATGCCCTCAGCTTGCTTTCTTTGGCAAAGTCCTTGTTCCCTCAGTCTGGCAGTGTGACCGGCTGCTGAGGGGGATCGTGCTCTCCCCTGGGGGCCGTGGGCCTATTACTCCATTTTTCTCGTCCTTCCCTGGGAGCATCTGCTGCTAACCAGGGAGGTAAAGAGACTCGGGCTGCCCTTGTCAAAGACGGAACACAGAGTGGAGCGTTTCAGTTGGAAGGGACCTACAACAGTCATCTAATCCGTGGCAGGCGCCTTCGTCTCATGGCTCTTCGGCAAACCCATCTCAGTGTGGCCTTTACCTGTCCCTGCCAGGTGAGGACTTGCCTCTTCCACTCTCCTGAGGCTCCTCACATGATGCACATCCTCTCCAGCCATGATGTTGTTCCCTCAGCTCTAGGATTTGGCATGTGGATCCTGGTGGGGCTGTCATTTGAGCCTGTTTGACCCTTTGGGGCAATGGAGGAATGCAGGCACTGATGAGCAGTTCTTCTGATGCAGCACCCTTCGCTTCTCCCCCTGCCACATCAGCCAGGGCAGAGAAGCATTCAACTTCCACCTCCTGCGACGCTGATGGACGTATGGACAGGGTCCAGGGGAAAAGGAGGACGCTCTGTCTCAACGATGGGAGCTCTCTGAGTTATGTCTTGGCTGTCTTCATCATCCTTTGGCTTGCACAATTGCCTCTTAAGCCTGTGGCTGTGAGGACAGCATCTGCAGCAGTCACTAGTGCTGTTCCCAAGAGAATACAGCTCTTTAGAGGTCTGCAAGCAGCCAGAGGGGTGCACCGGTCCTCTGTTTCCCCCTCCATAGTTCATCTCGTTGGGAGGGAGATGTTTCCCCCATGATGAAGCCGGAGGAGGAGGCAGCCAGCGGGGTAAGCCGAATCACATCGCCGATAGCTCTGTCTCTCTAGCCAGGCATTGCTGGTCCAGGATTTGCTTCTGGAGGAGGGATCTCGTAGGGCATCCGATAGCAATGTCAGCATACCTGCCCGTGGGGATCAGGGGCTGCGCTGGCCCTTCGGGAGAAGCTCATTAGGATTTCTTTGTGTCTGTATACATGAACCAGACCTTTTATTTCGTCTGTTCCTCCTCACACCGAAATAAAAGAACTGTTGTTTTCTTAAGGTACAAGTTGAATAGCCCAGGGGTGTCACACCTCTAAACACGGAGCTCTGCTGGCTTCTCTCCTAAAAGTTGCTCTAACTGAAGAGTTATTCCACTTCCCTCTCCGTTACGATGATTGTTCTGGAAGGGGATGGAAAACAGCAGGATTCTGTATGGTTGAATGAGAAAACTGACATAAGGTGGTTTGTAGCAGAGCTAATCTATAATTCATCATGATCATTCAAGGCTTTTAGAGAGCGGAGGAGAGAGAGGCAAGGGAGCCCTGACAAACGGTATAAAACCCCACACGTGGATATAGCCGGCGAGGGCTGTCACTTCCGATGAGCGCAGGCAGGCAGTGTGGGGTCACCAGGGAGAGCCAGGCTCCCGGTCCCTGCTGATGAGGATGGGCTGCATTTGCAGATGACTAGAAGCGACTATGGCACTGACATCTCGTTATTTCCAGCTTTGTTGCTTGCTTTCCGGTCGCTGCTAATGTAGCAGGCCCAAATTCCTTTGTGTGCTACTGCCTGGGGGGCCTCTGGCAGCTCCTGCATCTAGGGGAGGATGTCCAGTAGAGCTGAGTGCTTACTGTTGACTGGTTAAGATGGGCAAGACTAACTGCTAACGACTGTCAAGGAGAGGAGAGCTCGGACCCCAATCTGCTGGTACTGGCTTTCTACTGCTGGCCAAGTCAGGGATACGGCTGGATTGTCCAGGCATACCACTGAGTTGCCAGCAAGAGAGGGATGAGCCTGAAAACAGCATTTCCAGCCACCCCAGGTAGCTGGCATTCCTGCGGCACTGCCCAGCCTGGCCCTAAGGGTGCTCGGAAAAGGCAGCGCCGTACCAGCCAGGAGCCCTGGCCTGGTGTTTTGGTGTCATGCAGAAGGCCAGGTGGTTTGGGGCTTGATCTCCCCGGGGGAGAGAGGGTCTGCTGCTGCGCTGCTTCTCGGGTCTTGTGCAGGCTCCGTAGGTGCATCCCTAACCCTGTCTGTCTTGTCAGTCCCGCACAGGCTCTCTGGACACATCTCCGTAAAGCAGATAAGGAAGAGTGGCAGTTCCCTGGAGGAGAGGGCTTGTCTGGATGCAGCAGGGCTCTCGTTGGGAAGGCAACTTCTCCATCGCGCTGAGTATCCTCATAGCTGTAGGTGCTCTCTTCCCGAATGAGGCCAACGCAGCCCACGCTGCTCCGGCAAGGGCCGGCCAAGCAGGGGAAGCTGTTGGCTCTCTGCTCACCACTGGGGAGGTCACAACTGGAAACTGTCCCATTTGGGCCTTCCCCACCCCAGCGGTCAAGAGGGGTGCTGGGGAGGGTCTGGTTGGGGCTCCTGGGCTGGTCAGGACCTGGGGGAGAGTGGGGAGCTGAGACAGCTCGGCGTGGTGAAGAGGCAGCTGGGGGCACATCTAATCGCAGGTACAGCGATACGAAGGGCAATTTGGAAGACAATGCGGTCAAACTCTTTTTTGGCAGCCATGGCAGATGACATAATAGGGCAACGTGGGAAGTTTGGCTTGGATATTAGGAAAAAAAAGCTAGTGGGGAGGTGTCTCCATCCATGGAGGTTTCAAGCATTGCTCAGACAAGACCAGGCTGCCCAGATGTCTTATTGGCAACAGTCCTGCTGCAAGAGGGAGGTTGGATCGAAGACCTCCAGCGGCCCCTTTTACCCACGTGCTCCTGTGGGTCCGAGCCCCGCTTCCTTCGGTGCTGCCCGGCTCACTGTAAGAGCAGTTCTCCTTGTTTCTCGCTGGCTTGTGTTCTGCTGCTTTGGCTTGCAAGGCTGAAAAAAACCAGCCGTGCCTCTGAAAACCCATCACCCACGTGTCGGACTGCACCAGCCTCGTGGTTGGACGTTGTGCAGAGTGCAAGTGCGGCAGGGGAAAAGGATGGTTAAGGCAGGAGGTCGTTCTTCCATTAAGTTAATTTTTTGACTCTACCTGCACTTCTGGGCTTACATCCAAGGCCTGAAGGAGTTGTGCGATTTCCTCCTGCCTCCATCGGTTAGGTTGTAGTCTCTATTCCCTCCTGAGCTCGTTATTAATTATGGAGACTGCAGGGATGACATCCAGACTCTGCTAATGGTTCACTTCCCCATGTTTTAGAAGCTGCATTTCAGGGATCTGCTAATGGTGTTTCTTAGCTTTTGCTTCTTAAGCTCCACCGTCATCTTGGTTCCTAGCCGGAGCGTGGCAGCAAGGCAGATAAGGGTGTTTAAACCTCGGCTGATTCCTGGCTCTCCGGGCAGCCCACGGTTGCAGGGCACGCATCTGCGGCTTCCCTCCCAGCCTGTGTCTCAGCCTCTTAAGCTGCCTGGCCAAACCTCAGGGCTATCTCATCTTTCCTCTCCCGGCCGTGTTATTCCTTCCCCTCCTCCTTCTCCCAAGGGTTAGGGTGCTGGCCTCGCTCCTCCTCCCTGCCCCGTCCGGGCTGCGGGTGCTGCCAGCCGGCCTCGGCGCCGGCTCTGTCTGCCCTTTGCTCTCCCTGTCCCGGCTGCACGATCCCCTAATCCCTGCTCCAACTGCTGCCCGCCTGCCTTCACCGCTGCCTGTGCAGGCTGCCTGCCCACCCCCCGGCCAGTCCTCTGGGAGATCCAGCTCTCCTTCTCCCATCTTGTTCCCGTTCCTCAGCCGCTCGGTTGCGTCCGTCTGACGCGGGGAGTTAGCGCTGTGTTTTTCTCCGCGGACCTTCCCGGCCCGTTCCCTGCCCTCGCCGTGCTTCCAGCCCGGTGAGCAGCCTTGAGGTAGCAAACCTCCGCGCAGGGATGCAGGGACACGTAGGAAGGAACCGTTCACATCCCTGAGCTGAGCCTCGGTGTTAGGGGGATGGAGAGAGAAAGATTTGGGAAAGTGGAAACAATGAGAGGGCGAAATTTTCTCATTTTGGTTTTTCCAGCTCTGCCTGTTTGTACCCCCTGGGACTTATCTGTGGTATCGGATGCCAGCACTGGCCCGGGAGTCCCTGGTCGCGTTTTGCAATCTCCCGGTGTCAGCCAGCAGCTCGGGCCTTCCTGTAAGCGTCCCGACGGTCACGGGGAAGGAATGTTCCCCCGGCCGCATGGGGAAAGGTCACCGCGGGCAAAGGGGACGCCGGGACCGGGCGAGCAGCTTTCCCCTCCCACCCCTCACCGATGAGGGCAACGCCGACCAGCACGGAGCTGAAAACGGTTTTGGCTTACAGGGGAAATTTAAGAAAACAAAACAAAACAAAAAACAAAAACAGTTCAAGAGGTTAAATATTTTTGGCAAGGCCACGCTTCCTTTCGCAGGGCAGATACGGGAGCAGATGCTGTGCCCGGGCAAAGTCCAGGAGGATGCGCGCGTGTTTCGTCGCTTTTTTTTCGTCGCTGGAGGATGTTGGCTGTTGAATCTGCTCCCGAAAGCGTCTGCATGTCCCGAGTGGTGCCGGGGCCGGTGGCATCGGCCGGTTACCGCCGCTCTGACCGGCAAGCGTTGGCATCACGCTCGCAGCTCGGCGCTCTCTTCCCTTCCTACCCTGGGACTGCCGACAAACCGCTGCCCTGAACGCCATTCGGAAAGACAGCTGTGGCTCGGGTGGCTGCCGGGGGGATTAGCATCCAACGTTAAGGGCTGAACTCCCCGGCTCGTCCCCGCTAGCCAGGGGTTTCAAGGAAGACCACCGTGCCGCCTTCTTCCACCCTCGACAGTTTGTAGCCTGCTTTAATAACGCGCCGTTCTCCGGGCTGGGTTTGCTAAGCTGGAGCTCGCTCCTGGTACTTTGTTTTCGGAGTCTGGCCTCTTGGCTGAGGCTCCTGGGGACACTGGTCACATTTATCGCGGCGGGGGTGGAGCGAGCGGAGGGAAGAGGGAGGAATTTCTAGGCTGGGCTTAGGAAGAGAGTTTTTCAAAATTCTCAGCGTGTTAGGGAAAAAAAAAAATTAAAAAATTAAGTAAATAATCTGGCCTCGGTCTCTAGGTTACGTTTGCCTCTGCTGTGGCTGAGCTCATGGAAAATCGCAGCTTAGCTCCTGTGCTCCGTGCCAAGATTAGTAGGTTTAAAAACTAACCGATAACATCTTTGTAAACTTGGAGTCATTTCTTTAAAGCCTGCTGATCCTTTCCAGCCTGGATTTTGGAGATTTCCTAGGGATCCGAGCGAGCCAAACGGGCATGGTATCTGCCCTGAAAAATCGCCACATCCCTCAGGAGCGTTGCCTTCGGATACCCGAGGGAGGGAGGAAGGAGGCTGCTGCTCCCCCCCGAAGGGTGCGTGTTGGGATCCTTCTCCCTGTTCCCAGCCAGATACACAGCACACGGCAACGCTCTGCGTGTAACTTACAATAATCACTGGTTTTATTTTTAAAAAATTACAATAGAAAAGTACCTTTAAACGTATTTCCAAAAGCGGAGTAGACAATGTGGAACCTTCTCTCCTCTCCACAAGACAAAGTACAGGAAATAGTTTGCTAAAAGAGTTAGTCTGTCGCTTGGAAACGCTGGTATCGTTCCTTTTAGAGCTGCTCAGAGGTTTGTCTTGGAATTGATTTCTTCTCATGTCGCTTTTATCAATCCCACTTTTTACAGAAGACCTCAACGGGACAGTTTTCCGTCGTGCCATCTCACCCCCCACCCTGGCTTCGGCAGCCGGAATCTCAGCCGCCTTTTTTTTGGCCCACCCACAGAATGAGAGGAAGGAGGAAGAAAAGGGTTAACGATGTTTGACAGGGCCACGGGCACCCTGTGTCTTCACAGGGAAACCGGCAATGGCGAAGCCCGGCCGGCGGCGGAGCTCGGTGCACCCGAGGGATGGGGTCAGGCAGTGGGGAAAGGCAATGAAAGGAGAAGAGTTTCGTGCCTCCTTTAGCAAACTGAAATCTCTTTGGGGTTGGGGTTTGGTTTTGCTTTGCTCTTTCTTTTTCCGAATTCCTCCTGGAGCAAGGAGAAGGAGAGACTAGTACATCAAGTGGTCTCTTTGCCTGGATGCCATCTCTCTAAAGATACAGCCCCAAGGGTGTTGGCAGCCTCCCTTCTTGTCTTGGCACGTGGAAACGCTACGCAGGAAGCCACCGGACCAGCATAACCTTGCCACCAAAGCCCCAGTTCAGCCCAGTGCTTTGGCGTAATGGTAAGCACCTAAGCCCCTCGGCTCGCTCGGCACGCGCGCCCCACCTCGAGCGAGCCGGGCGAACCGAGGCTTCCTTGGTTTTTTTATCTCGTACAGCAGTTTACGTTGCCCGTAACAACTTCAAGCAGTCATGGCAGGAGGAGGAGGAGGAGGAGGAGGCAAATTGTCACCTTGCTACATGTGCGGGCTGTCTCTGCCCGTCCCTGATCCGAGCCGTTGTACCATGCCGAAGCTTTGCACAGCAAGCTATTACCATAGCCCTAAGGTAAAAACAAAAAAACAAAACAAAAAAAAAACACCAGAAGAAAGTTGCTGATTGTCCTGCCTGGTTGTCGTGTGGTACGACCGGGAAGAAATCTGGGTAATACTGGAAGCGTCCGCAGACATCTTGCCGACGCAGCCGGAGCACGAGTCCTACAAACCCCAAGCGTGCGTCGCCGACATCCGCGTGCGCGTGGCCGTCGTGCCCTCGACGTGCAGCTGGCGGGGCAGGAAGGGGATGGAGACTCTTCGTTACACGCATTCGGAAGTCAAGCACGGAACCTGTGGTCCGACCCGGTGTAAGATTGTCCTATTTAGGAGGTTTGGTACAAAAATACTTGCTCTAGTTTTGCCTTTTTTTTTTTTTTTTTGGAATCTGCTTTCCTATGGTTCCGTTTGAAAAGACTTTTCAAACACTACAGCGATGCCTGTCAAACCATGCTTTCAGAAGTAACACGCTCTTTCTTACAAATATACAGTGTAAAAGAGGAAAATATTATTATTACTAGGTATGCTTTTTGTTTTTTCTTCTAGGAGAGCAGATGTGTGATAGAGGCTGTGGGAAAGTCTTGGAGGAATCCAAACTTGTGTGAGGTTTTTGGGTTTGCTTTTTTTTTTTTTTTTTTTTCAAGCCTGTAACAATAGAGAGAGGTGTTAACAACAACAACCACCAAAACGCAGCTGCGATTTTGGGCTGAAGCAGAGCAGAAAAGGGGCTGTGGTTAATCTCGCTTTCTTGGTGGGGAGGCTTTGTGGGGAGAAGGAGGCTCTTTTTGGAAGGGAGAGCAGCCCGCTCCAAGAGCATTTGTTTCACTGGGAAAGGGCAAGGTGGGAAGTGCCAGCGGGGAGAGCCGGGGCTGTCGGCACCCCGGGTCAGTCGGCCAAGCAGAGGGGAAGGACCCCGCTGGTCCCAGAGTTTGCCCCTCCCAATGGCTGTAGCCCCTGGGATTTTAACTGAGGAGGCACCAGCTGGGAAGCTGAGAGTTAAGTTGGAGTTGAATTTTGTGCTTAAGAGGAATTCAGTCTCTTGTTGATCCAAGGCAGGAAGCGAGGACGGCGGTGAGATGAGATTACCGGGAGTAATTCAAAGCCGAGAAGCATTCCTCGGCTCTCGAAACCCTCGCCCCAGATAACGATGATAAAACGCGGCAACGGCGGAGCCGTGCCTCGGTGCCGCAGCGGGCGCAGCGGTGCCACCCTGCAGGGATCGATCCCAGGGACGCGCCCGCCTCGCTGCCCCTTTCCTCAGGGACATGGTGTTGGCTTCCTCACCCCTTTACCCCCTCCCCAAAGCAGTAAATCCCAGGGGGCTGTGTCCAGCCGGATGCCGTACCGCAGCCTTACCAGCACACTGTGGTTTTGCGGAGAGCGCGCCAACCCAGTAGCCGCCTTGGAAGACTCCGTTAATACCCACAAGACTGACTGTAGGCCACCATCACACACCTGAGACCTGCGAGAGGACACGGCGGAGGGTCAGGGACACCAGGACACCGAGGTCGGTGTGCTGCCAAGAGGGTTTGTTTTGCCGTGGTTGGGGTTGGCGTTTCCCAAAGGGGTTGTTTGCAGCTTAACCCTGCCCTGATGGGCTCCACGTGGTAAATACGAGGAGGATGTGGATGGGAGAGCTGGGGCGGCAGCAAAACCCTTCGCTGGGCTGTGCCATAGCCCTTCCCGGCTGGAGGAGCGTGGTGGGGAGCCAGGAGGTCCCTGACCCTCCATCCTCACCGCCCATCGCGGCAACCGGGGTTGCTGCGGGCAGGTGGACCTGTTCCGAGAGGTTCATTCATCTCCCCTTCCCAAATAAGGGAAGCATTGGCACACTCTGTATTTTGGAAGAACCACTGGTTCCCAAAGCTTCGCCGCTCCCTGGTTTTATCTGCTGGGCCTAAAATAACCGGTAAAGGCTTTGCAGATCCAAGTCTCAGCTCGGCTGCAGCCGCTCCTCCTGCCCTCCTGGGATGCGTGAGTCTCGTGGCCACGGTGCAGGGCCGCGGGGGCAGGGCGCACAGGCAGAGCGGTGGCCCAGGAGCGCGGGCAGCGGGTGCTGGAGCCTGGCTGGATCCGCTGATCCAGGAGGTGGGTGCGAACGCAGCTCTGGGATGGTCAGGGCAGGCTGGGATCGCAGGGCAAGCGATGCTCCGCATCCTCCGAGCCTCCTTCCCCTCTTCCATTCCAATCCCCTTTGTTTATTTATCCTGAGTTATTTGCAGAGTGTATCTTCCCGACCTCCCTTGCAGGGCTTTTTCGGGACCTATGGTGCCTGCCAGAAAGCGGGCATAGGGTCTGGCCCCCCACCCTGAGCTGCTCAGGGTAAGGGTGGAGGTGGCCTGCAGCCCACCGTGCCAGCGCAGGAGGATGGGAGCGAGGAGGTGGCACTCACCCGGCATTCAGCAGAACTGACGGGACTTCCAGCCCTGAGAACCAGCCTCGGAGGGAGGGAGCCAGCGCATCTGCAAAGACAAGACGGGCACAGGGTGAGCGGGGGGGTGGCCACCTCTGAGCTCCACTTTCCCAGCCTTCCCCCGGCGCAGGGAGGTCAAAACACAAATCATGCAGCCATCCCAGCTCCAGTTCGGCCAGTAACACCGACTGGGGCCGAGTGCGGAGCCGGGACGGCAGCACCGCGGTCTCACCAAGCAGGAGGTGGGTTCATCCCCTCTTAACACTGGCAAAACCCACGTGAGACGGACAGGAAAACATCCACCCACCCCAGAGCCACCGCTTTCCCAGTGAGCTGCGGCTGCCCATCACACGCCAAATCCCGTGGGTGCTCGGTGTCCTGCCGGATAACGCTGCGCCGGCCCCACCATCCTGAGGTTCCCTGTCCCACCGCTCTCTGCAGGACCCAGCTGGGGAGGCCACCCTGCAGCAAGCAGCTGCCATTTGGGTGGTGACACCCCTCTCCAGCATCCCCCACCAAACCCACCGTGCCGGGGGACAGGGAAGGGCTGCGGACCCCAGCAGGGGAGCGCTGCCGGATTCACCGCAGCACCCAGGGGCTTGCAGGAGGGAGGTGCGACCAGCAGCCCCTCCGCCACGCTGGCTCCGTAACCACGGCAGATCATGTTTCTTGTAACACTGTCCACCACCAGGTCTCAGCCTGGGTTTCCCCTTGGAACCCCCTGACGTCTCCGTTTCCTTCGCCGGCCGTTGTCCCGGCCTCCCGAGCAGCGCAGGTGCTGCCTGTTAGTGGTTATTTGACAAGGCGAGTACGTAGCTGCAATAATATTTACCGCCGCTCTTCCTATAAACAGCAGGACCCGAAAAGCCGGAGTTTCATCCAAAGGCTGCGGCTGGTTCGTACACCGAGTGCTTTTCCCTGTACTCCCTCTCCAACCAGTCCCCAGCTGCCACCATCTCCCAGTGATGGTGGTTCTGGATAACCCAGCTTGATCCCGGTGGGCCAGGGCCAGAAAAACCTGTTGGATGCGGCTTATCCGGCAAATCTTGTTTCCATGCGCTCGTTTCCTCCTGCTCGCCACGACGCCGGAGCCAGCAGCAAGGAGCAAAAGCTGGGATGACATCCAGCACGGCTGCTGGGGAGGCAGCTGCCTCTTCCCACCCCACACTGGGGGTTTCTTCCTGGTGTCCCCGCGACACCGCTCCGGGAAGCATCCCAAAGGCTGGCACCACAAAGAAATCCTCCGCCACCTCTGTTTCCACTTTTTCTCTTCTTTTTCCCCGGCTCATCTCCCCGGGCAGGTGGTTAATTTTTAACAGCTGGTTAATTTTTAACGGGGGCCACTGGCGGTAGCAGCCAGCGGAAAAGCTCTTCATGACAAGAGCGCCTCGCCAATAAAAGATGGATCCTCCGTTGGTGCTCCGCTTGCCCTCTCCTCCCTGCCACAGTCGCGTCGCTTCACCCCCTGCGTCCGGCAAGCCGCATCCCAGGGATGCTTGCGGGGCAGCTGGGCGTTTCGGAGAGCCGGCAGCCGGATGGGGCGGTTCGGTACCAGGAGCATCCCCCGCTCCCATCCCTCCCTCCCCGCTTGGCGAGAGCAAAGGTGGGAAGGCGGAGAGAGGTGTCGGGGCTCTCGGCTCGCTTGGGGTGCCATCCCGAAATGTTGGGGCAGAGGGTGCCTGTTAGCCGGGCAGAGGTTAGTGGTGCAGCAAAGCACCGACGGGAAGGATGGGAAGGGGGGTTCCGGGGTGGGTGAGCGCAGTGGTGGCGGATGGGTCCGAATTACCTGGGCGTGCAGCGAAGCGGGATAGGTGAAAGCAGGAGGAGGTAGAGCAGGTGCTAACTCCGCTGGGTACAGAGGGTACGGCCCCCAAACTTCAGGACTACTGGGATAAAGCGCAGGCACTGTGAGCTCGTCTGCAAGAAAAGAAGAAGGAGAGTTAACGCGACACGCGCCGGCCACCGGCACCGCCGCTCCGTCCTTCCTTCTCCCCCAAAAGCAGGCGGGAGCGGAGCTTCCTCCAGAGAAGCACGACGTGCCGGTGCCGCCGGCGAAAGCCGACCCGCAAAGCCAATGAAGTCGCCCGCTGGGAAAACGCGGGGCTCGGCCAGCGGCGAGCGATGCTGTGGGGCTGAGTGCATCGTCTCCGTGAGGTTTAATTACTCCAGGGATCCAGCATCAGCGGGCACGACGGAAAACGCGCACTTGTGCGCACGGCACAGCAGCCAGGCGAGGAACCGGCATCCGTGTGGGAAACGCTCTTCCGGTAGCGGAAACGGGTACGGCGCGCTCGCGGCAAGACGTCGCTGAGGTCCCCGCCGAGACCCCCGGCCACCGCTCGGAAACTGCCTGGCTCGGTGAAGCGGTGCCACGCAGCCGTGCTGAGCTGGACGTCACCTGCCCCTGGGTCCTCTCCAGCCCCCTTTGGGGACCCCTGGTCACCAGCCGGCACGTGCCACCACGCTCACGGCAAACGGGCGCTGCCGCTTCCAATCGGACCCGGCGTTCCCCATCGCCAACCCCTCGCGCCATCCCTGCTCCCTCCAGCATCCTGCGCTGGGGGCCCGGCATCGCTACACCCACCCGGCATCTCTGCCTGATGTCGAATTGCCCGAATAAAGGGTTTTCCCAAGGCGAAGGAAGATGGGGACAACCCCCGACACCTGCCACCCCCTCAAACCCACTGGCACAGTGACAGGGCGGGGGGGGAACCATGCCAGGCTCCCTCGGGAGAGCCGGAGCCGGTACTTACAGGGCTCCCGGGCGATGAACTGAGGTACGGCGGTGGGGAGAGGCGTGCTGGGGTTGGGGGTGCCCACCAGCTTGCTCTTGGCCATCTTGGTGTTGGCCTTGGCGAACTCCAGCCGCAGCGTCTGGGGGATCTCGGGGTCGAAGCGGATGCCCTGCGGGAGAGAAGGAAGGCACGGCGGGTGGGCGAGCACCGCTGCCTGCCAGCCCCGCACCAAAAATAACTTCCAATTATTTCATTTATTATTTTTTTCTCCCTCTCTCTACGACTTCCAGCCTTGCAATGAGCTAATTTGCCGGGCCCCGAGGCAGCTCACATTCCTCCGGCATCTTTAGCATCGGCACCATATTTGGCAGTCGGCGTCCCGTGCGGCCGAGCTCTTATCCAGAGGGATTAGTGGAGCCAAAAAAAAAAACCCACAAGTTTTACATTGAAAACGAAGACATAAAAAAAAAACCCAAAACAACCCAAAACCCGGGGAGGAATTGGAGAACCAGCTCCATGTGCTTCTCCCCATGACTGTTTTTCAGGAGGTTAACGCCGCAGAGGTAGGAGGGAGCCACTGAAGAAAAGTGGAATTTGCTTTTATTTTTCCAGCTTTGGCTGGGATTTTTCCCGCTAAAGAAAGAGGAGAGGCTAGGAATGGCATCTCTCTCCGACTCGTATCTGAGGGTCTAATCTTTGGGGCTCAAGCCCTCCTGGATGGCCCTGGGAAAGGGAGAGGGATGCAGCCCCCCCTGGGAGGGAGGATGCAGATGAGAAGCAGCCAATGAAGATCGGCTGGAGGGATGGGGGGGATGCAGGTCCCCGGGACGGAGCAACTGGGAGAGTATCCAGGGACGGGGAAACGGAGGGATGAAAAACATGCCAGAAAAATGGAGCGGCCGGGCACACTCACGTTCAGCGCGTTCTTCGCCGCCTCCGCCTCGGAGCGGCTGTCGAAGCTGACGAAGCCAACGGGCTGTGGAGGAAGGAGAAGAGGCACCGTCAGCTGGGCTAGTGGGGAGCAAAGTGGGGGACACCCCCCCCCCCCCCCCCCCACCCCCCCCCCCGGGGACCACCCAGGGAAGGGTGGGAGCATGGTGTGGGATGCTCCCCTCATTTTGAGCGGCTCCTACCTGCTTGGAGGTGAGTTTGATGAGAGACCCTTCGTAGCCCTGCAAGAAAATAATTTTAAAAAGTTTTTTTTTGTGGAAATCCCTGTGATTCAGCCACCCCTCGGAGAGGGAAACATCCCATATCCATCACCCGCAGCCCTACAGCTGGGGGGTATCAGAGGGAGGGGGTTTGCCGAGGCTCAGCACCGGCGTGGGGACTCGGTGCCGCTGGATTTTTGTAGGGGTGCTGGGTGCCCAATAATACTGTCCTTTGTGTTTGGGGAGAGCCAGCGTCGCAGCTGCAGGTCTGGGAGGGTGAAAGGACCACAGAGGTTTCCAGCCAACGCTCCCAAGGTTGGTGGGGCCATGGGGATGGGGCAGGGGGCCAGCCCCCTTCTCCCCTCCCCTGTCTGGTACCTTAAAGGGTCTGAAGAGCAGGTAAAGTTCCCGGGGTTTGATGTCCAGAGGCAGCCCGCTGACGAAGAGCGTCCTCACCTAGGAGAGAAGAAAGGAGGTTCCTGGGGATCTGGGATGACGTCAGCCCCAGGGGAACCTCATGGGCAGCTGAAAAACCTTAAGCCACGCTTAGGAGACGCAGCGTTTTCAGGAAGGGTGTCCCCATCCTTCGGGTGACGGCGGAGCAAGCTGCTACGGCAACAATGCCTGTTGTCTCTGTTTAATTGCAGCAGCTCATTAAGGACCGGGAGAAGCAAACCCCAACTTTTCCTCCTGGAGGAACGGCCCTGGTTTGGAAGGTGGGGGTGGTTGTAAGCAACCTCTCCCTGATATATAAAAATCACCTTTTAAGGGGTTTTAACTCTTTTTTTGGGGGGACTTTTGAGCCAGTCCTGCTCCCGCAGCGTCTTCCCAGCAGGCAATCCATAGGATTTGGTGGCTGGAGCTTATTTTTTCAAGCACCCAAATGCCTTGTGAGAGCTGGTGCAGAGGGGCCAGGCCAAGGTCACCCCACTCCTGGGTGCCAAGCTGCTGGATTTGGGCTGAAAGAGGGGAAAACCTTGGTTTGGGTTTTTTTTTTTTCAATTTTCTTTTTCAGCCATGCATCCTGCCCACCCAGTTCCCAGTATTCCCAGTAACAGCCAGCCCAGGCCTATCCTCCTGCTGACATCTCTTCTTTCTCTTGCAGATAAGGTATCTACCCCCATCTCCCAGCCTGGGAGCAGCCAACATTCCTGCTGTGTGTAACAAAACCTCTGGCTGACCCCTATCTGTTAAATAACAAAAGGTACCAGGGACATATAGCCCTTGCGTCAACAACCCCGGTGATGGTCCCCATCCCCATCCCGGTGGGTCCCCATCTGCATTGCTGCGGGTCCCCATCGCTGGGTGCACGGGGGCTGCCAGAAAACAAGCTGGCCATGAAGGCAAGGCCATCCTGATCTCGACTCCTCTTGGGAAGCAAGCCCTGCTCTGGCCGGGAAAGGATGCTCAGGGCTTTGCCCAGAGGGATGCTGAGAGCTTCCAGGCTGGATGGGATTGGCAGAGGCACATCTGCAGCCCTTCCCGAGCCAGGGCTGCAGTTCGGGACAGCCCAGTAGCTTGTCACCTCTACTGGGACCAGCCAAGGTGGGCTGGAAGCCCCCCCAAGGTGCCTTTGGTGACCCCCACCACCTTTCTGCCCGTCTTCTGAGATCAGAGGATGCTGGAGCACCCCGAGGCATTCAGTGCTGCACCATCTCCTCATGGCGTCACTGCCCGAATTTCTCCCGGCAGGGGCTGGGGAGGGATTTATCCGGCAGAGCTCCCCGTCACATCCATGAAATTCAAGGTAAAGAAGGCAAATTATCTTTCCCTAGGGAAAAAAAAACATTCCCCTTCAGCCAGGTCTGGCTGAGCGCTGCTGCTATCCGGGGAATCAGCTCGCCAAATTCTTCCACCCTCACAGCCGGCTTTGCCTCCCGAGCAGCCGGAGCATCCCGGCACGGTCCCCTCCATCTCCATCATCCCTCGAGCCTCTGGTCCTCCCCAGTGCTCCAGCTTCTCTCCTCTCCCCAGGAGCCACCTGCAACACCAGCGGCGTCGGCAACCGCTGCGGGGAAGAATCCGCCGCCGCTTTGCCGCGTCCTTGAAATCCAAACCCCCGCCAGCCCGGCTCGCCGGATCATTTAGCCCCGTAGCCGCGCGGCGGAGAGATGGGAGAGATAAAACAAGAGCCCATGAAACCCTCCGAAATTTCGGCCTCGCAAAGGCAGCGCTCCGCTCCGGTAAGGACTTGTTTGCTTTGAAAGTTCAAACGTGGGTCGGCCAAGTTTTCAACCGTAAAATTATACAGCGGCGAGCGGGAGAGGGAATAGGGCTCCGAAGGATCCTCCGGCTGGTTTCCAGCCCCAAAAGGATGTTTTGGGAGTTGGAGGAGATACACGGTCATGGGTGCTCCCCATCTGCACCCCACAAAAGGGTTCTGGGGGTGGGGGGGGCTGGTGTACCCAGCTGAAGGGACGTTTGAGTAGGTCCTACGTAAACAACGTCCTTTTGCTGGGCTGGGTAACCAGCAGGTGGGACTGGCAGAGGCAGGGAGTGTCCTCGGGGATGATTCCGGGTGGGTTGGACGGATATCCTTTTGCCAAGGGGAAGATTTTTGAGGCGGAAATATTCCTCCTGCCCTTAAATGGAAGACGAGCCGCAGGGAGCTGCTCCAGGCTTTCCTGTGCCGAGGGATCCCAGGGGCTCCGCCGCCATCCTCTTCCAGAAACTATCCCCAGGCAAAATCCTGCCTCCAAGGAGGTTGGGGGAAAATGCCTTCGCGGAAAAATGTTCTTCCATAGGGAAAAACGAGGCGAGACGCCTGTGTCGTGGGACGGGGCCGGACTTCCCACCCCCCAACAAGGATTAAGGGTGCTCGAGCGTGGTGGTGGTGGGATTCCCACAGCCCAAACGCCCCCTGTTTAGGACAATTCGGGCTGTTTCGTTTCAATTCCGCTGCACAGACGTTTTTCAGAGTTGCTTCCTGGCGGAGCGTTCCTCTGTCTCTCCTTCTCGTTAGAATTCAAGGGGAAAACGAAGGTTTCTGCCAGGTCCGAAGTGGCAACGTTGGCTCTGGGAAGCCGCTGGCCGTGGGCACGGGACCTCGCAGGTGACCACAGCCATGGGACCGCCCGAGGAGCACACCAAGTACCCCTTTTCCACGGTCCTCATTCGCTCCTGCTGCTGCATCCCCACAGCTCCCACGTTTGCCAGGGCTGCCAGATCCCACCTCCGCCACCGTGCTCCTGGTTTGTCCCCTCCTGGCTTTTATCGTCCCTGCGGAAAGTCTTCTCCTAGCCCCTGCTGCTCTCCTCTCCCTGGGCAGCCATCTCCATCCCACTGCTGGCGCGTCCATCTCGCCTCTGCTCCACGTCCCACTGTCACCTTCTGCTGTCCCCGAAATACCACGTCCCATCCAGGACCAGTTTAAGGGATGGGGGGGAGGGGGGCCAGTTTGCTGGGACGGTCGGGGCTGGGGACATGCAAGGAGAGGTGAGGACTTGGGCCAAGAGGTGGCTGGGGTCTCCAGACCACAGCTGAATGACGGTCCCAGCATGGAGAGGTGTCTGGTGGAATGCCTGCAGCCCTCCTCCTCTTCCTCACCCTCTTCCTCTTCCTCACGTGAAGCCACAAGCCAGGTTTGTCTCCTGAAGGGAAGCGGGGCACCAGGAAGGCATTCACCAGCCTCGGATCCCCATCAGATGGTGGCACCCCGAAGGATGCCAGATGTCCTGAGGGACGCCGGGTACCCCAAGGGATGCTGAGGGATGCTGAACACCCTGCTGGCACAGTCATGCTCCCCTACCCCTGCGCAAACCACCCCCAGTAAACGTTTAACAGGCCGGGGGTGGCCGGAGAGGAGAAGTGGAAGGCGTCCGGGTGATTCATTCCCGAGGCATTTAATCGCCTCCTTCAAGCCCAGCTCCCCCCGAATCCGGCACCTTTTCAGCAGAGACTCGCGTTTAATTCTCCACCAGCCGATTAGCCGCTTGACTGCCCGCTGCTGGGGGGGCACCGGTGGGCAGCCGGAGCCCGGCAGGAGCGGGGAGGCGATGGCACGGGGCTGCGACGGAGCCACAAACCAGGGCGAGCGGAGCTTTCCCATCCTGCCGGCAAAACGGGGCGCATTCCAGCCCCGCGGGGATTAGTCCTTGCGTAAATAACTCCCGCCGCTAACGGAGCATCCCCTTCGCCTGGGTTCGGATTCCCGGGGCCGTCTGCGTGCCGTCAACCCGCAAAACTCCCCAGCATAAACAAGGTTGAGGCCGAGGGATTTTGGCTCCTCCGGCTACTGGGGATGCGGGAGGAGGGGGGCTCAGCCTCCGGCCCCACCATCCGTAGCCGTTTCTCCAGAGTGGCAACCCAAGATCTGGTGGAGAACAGGAAGAGAGGAGCGGCCCTCGGGGAAGAGCCGAGACCGGAGCTGCCGGGGCTGGAACGAGGAAGCGGCAGCGGAGGAAAAAGCAGCCAGAAGCCAAGGGAGCAGATGGGGGATTGCAACAGAGCAGAGGAGCAGGGGGCACGTACGGTCGTGTGCGTGTGTCCCCCGCCCCGGGGCTCCATCCCAAACGCTCCGGACCCCGCGCTTAAAGGTGGAAAAGAGCAGAGGGGGATGTGGCGTAGGGGCCACGGGATCCAAAGCTTATTCACTCACTGGGCACCTTCCCACCCAGAAGCCAGCCCTGGGGTCCCCTCCCCACATCCTGGTACCCCGCAATCTGGCACAGGATGGAGGACGAGGGCCATGAGCCGGGTTCTCCGGAGCCGCTCCGCTACCAAATAAGGCCTCCGTCGAGCCTTTTACATGCCGTTCTCGCCCGGCCGGAGTGACGTGACCTCCTTCCCAAATTGTTCTGCCCCCCCTAACCAGGCTCCTCCGTGGGGAATCCCCCCGGCTCACAGCTCCCCTGCGCCAGGGGCGTCTCTCCCTTGGCAGGGGGAGGCGAGAGGGATGGGGAAGCCACCCCGGGGTGCCAGGAGCAGGTAATGGGACTCCTGCCAGCCTGAGGAGGAGGCAGGAGGAGTGGGGCCGAAGCGGGGGCTTGTCCTACCTGACAGCACCCCAATCACCATCCCAGGACGGGCACTGGAGCTGAGTAACCCCCTTCCTCTGTGCTTAAGCAAATACTCAACAGCACCAGCTTTTCCAGCCAGGGCCGGCGAAAAATTCCCACCTGGCACTGGAGAAGCCTGGCTCACAAGCACAATGGCCATCGCCCTCCCAACACGAGGGACCCTGGCACCTCCCAGCCATCCCCTCCACGGACTCCTCATGTCCTGCATCACCCTCCCCGGGCAGAGCCGTGTCATGAGGTAGGGGGGTTCCCAAAGGGCGTCAGCACGATGGCCGGCACCTCGTTCCCCGGATCCAGCTGGCAGCAGGGCGAGGGCTGACCTCGGGCAACGGGGCTCCGTGGACGTCTCCCACTGCCACGTCCATCTGAGCCACATGGCACCCGCAAGGACCCAGCAGCATCTGCCCTGCACCCAGCGAGGGTGCCAGCTGAAAAATTCCCTGTTATCAGAGTGCTTTGGGAAACTTTGGGAAGTTTCAGGCCAGAACCGCCTCTGGAATAAAAAAATCAAAGTAGGCGAGCAGATCTGCAGCGTGTCCTGGTGTTTCTATCACCCAGAGAGCCCACGGAAAAGCCAACGGGGACAAGCCGGAGCGGCCCAGAGGGTGGAAGGCGAGGAGGAGATCCTGCCTGCCTGCTCTCACCGTCCCAAAGTCCAAATTCCCATCTCAAGGTCACGGGCAAAACCAGGAACTTGGCGGTTGCAACGGAATCAACTCGCTCCTGTCCCCGCGGCGGGTTTTTCTCCCGTGGGGACGAGAGCGTTTCGGACACCTTTGGGGTTAGACCCGCTGGAAGAGAGACGAGTCCACCGGGCGTGTGGGAGTCACCGTCACCCCGCAAGCCACCCCGCTGCTGAGCACCGGTGCTGGGGGCTGGGGGTGAGGCTGTTTTGCCCCCCGCCACCCCGGGGAGCTGCACATCCTGGGTGGGGGTCCCCTGGGTGAAGCTCTTCCCCGGGGGGGGCAGAGGGGTGTTTGCGGGGAGACCCGAGGGGATGCGGTGGCCCCGCCGGGTGTGTGGGGGGGAAGTCCCCGGGAGCGGGGGATGCGCTGCCCACCATTCGTTTGTGTGTGCCCCCCATAAAAACAGAATCCCAGGCACCTGGGGCCAGGGAAACCGACGGGACCCCCTCGGCACCGACCCACCCCCCGCGGGGGTTGCGCGGGCACCCGCGGAGCGCAGCCTCCGCGGATCGGGGGTGCGGACGGCTCCGGCGTCCCCCTCCCCACTCTAATCCCCGACGCCCCCCGCCCGCAATCCCCCACATCCCGCCCCCGCTACCTCCTCCTCGGGCAGCCCGGGATCGGCGGGGCCGCCCTCCCGGTCGGCGGGGAGGCTGCTCATGGTGCGTTCGGCCGAGCTCCTCGTCCCGCCGGCGGCAGCCGCGTCCGGGGCGGGCGGTGCTGAAGGCTGGCCGGCGGCGGGCCGCGGGGGGGGCCGGGGCGGGGCGGCGGGGGCCGGGGGAGGGACCGGGCGGGGGACCGGGGAGGGCCGGGGCCGGGGGAGGGACCGGGCGGGGGAGGCGGGAGGGGGACGGGAGGGGTGATGGAGGGGAGCGGGGTGGAGGGGGGCCGGGGGGGGTGATGGAGGGGAGCGGGGTGGAGGGGGAACGTGGGACACGAGGCCCGGGGCACGGGAGGTGGGAGAGGGGATGCGGGATGCAGGGCTGGGGACACCAGACACAGGGTTGGCGACACGAGTCTGGCGACATGGGGGACAGTGCCAGGGACATGGGACACAGGCTGGGGACACCGGATACAGGGTTGGGGACACAGGACACAAGGCTGCGGACACAGGACGGAAAGCTGGGGACATGGGAGACAGGCTGAGGACACAAGACACGAGGCTGGGGACACGGGATACAGACCCACAGACACGGAACATAAGGCTGGGAAGATGGACATGGTCCTGGGGACACAGGGGACGAGGCTGGGGACATGGGGGACGAGGCTGGGGACACAGGACACAGTTCCAGGGACACAGAGCACAAGGCTGGGGACACAAGATACAAGGCTGGGAACTTGGGATGCAGAGCTGGGGACACAAGTCATGAAGTTGGGGACACAGGCCAAGGCTGGGGAGATGGGACGCAGTCCTGGGGAGATGGGACACAGTCCCGAGGCTGTGGGGCAGAGGAAGGGACAGTGCTGGGGACACAGGACATGGGCAGGGGGATGCAGGGGCAGGGCTGGCCGTGGGGCACGAGGGACTGGCTGTGGTGGGAGGGAGATGACATTAGAACAGGGGTCCCCGCTGCAGAGTGCCAGCCCTGCCCACCCCTCTGCCCTCACCCCCGAGCAGGACCAGGGTCGGGGGCTCATCACCCCAACCAGCCGCACCTGGATCCTTGGCCTCCCCGCCTGGCCCTGGGGCTGCATTTAGGCTCCCACCCCACTCCCTGCTTAGGCTGGGCTTTGGGTGAGCCTGTCCTAGACATTCCCCCCTGCTCGCTTGATTTTAGATTTGATTCTATGATTTTCAGTAAAACTAGATTACAAAATAAGAAATTTAATTTAGTAACTATTCTTGCTAAATGTATTTATCAGTTATTTCGGGCATAATTATTGAGTCAAATAGATGCTGTAGATTAGAGATAAGGAAGAAATTTTTTACATTGAGGGTGGTGAGGCACTGGAACAGGTTGCCCAGAGATGTTGTGGCTGCCCCATCCCTGGAAGTGTTCCAAGCCACGTTGGATGAGGCTTTGAGCAACCTGGTGTATGGGAAAGTGTCCCTGCCCATGACAGGGGGGTTGGAACTGGATAATCTTTGAGGTCCCTTCCAACCCAAACCATTCTATGATTTTATATCTTGGGTTTGGATTGACCCCAGCCCTGCCACGTCGCCACGGATGGGGCTGAGATCCCGGCAGAGCTGCGCTCAGCTCCGGAGTGGCGTGACGGAGACCCTCGGCGTGGAAAAAGTGTTTGACCAGTGGCTGCATCCGGAACAAGACACCACCTGTGCACAATACGTGGGGAGCGGAGGTGACGTCGAGGACATCCTGCCGAGGGCAGAGGGCTTGTGCCGAAGGGACGTTTAAGGTCACGGCTCGCTTTTCCAGGACTCAGTGGCCAAACCAGATCTGTGACCCAACCCTGCCGCCGGCTCAGAGCGGAGAAGGTTTTCCAGCCTCCCCGCAGTGGTGATTTACAGAGCAGAACCTCTCATGCTGGGAGGGAGATGGGAACAAGTCACGCCAGCTGGATTCGGGGAAGCGGGAAGCATCCAGCTCCGAGGGCAGGGGCTCCAAGAGGGAATCTAAAGTGCTGGGACCGACCTAGTTACCCAAATCTACTGGAGCCTCTTGCTTTTGGGGTAAATTCCCAGCAAGAGATTGCTTTGTCTTTCAGCGTTGGAAGGATTGGAGAGAAGGGTTTTGTGTCCTGTTGTTTTCCTCCTCTCCATGGGCATCTCCACAAAACGCTCTCACTGGAGCTGCTCAGGTGGGCTGGAGAGGCGGTGGCGGTGGCCGGGACAATATTTGCAGCTTGTGTTTGGACTCGGTTTTGGGCAAGAGCTGCATCCCAGGTTGGAATCGCAACCCCAAAAAGTGGTGGATTTTGTTTGTTTGGTTTTAGTTTTTTTCCTTTGCAACTGGAGTAAGAATCCCATCCACTCCGGTGGGTGCCGCGCCACTCTCGTGCCTCAGCCTGTGCCACCCAAAACCCCGCATCCCAAATCAAACCCCCACATTCCTCCAGCCCAGCTGGTACTTGGGGTTCCTCCACCAATGCTCTCTTCCCTCTCCCCCTCCTTTTCCTACAGGAATTTCTGCTCCAGCATCAATTTCCTCCCGGCCGAAGTAAAACGTTGGGCTGTGTTGTACCAGGATAGAAGGGGAAGTTGTGAAAAACATCCCTGGGGAGTCTCGGGGGCCAGCTGGGAAGCGCGGACATGAAGCTCACCGGAACGGCTGACGAGCGGCGGAGCTTCAGCACCGCTCTGGACCCCTCCGAGAGGGAAGCCGAGTGGGAGGCAACTTTTGGGGACTGGGGAGAGAGACAGGCAGCCATCCTGGAGCCTTTTGCACCCCACGATCCACACGGGTTTGGGGGTGCAGGGCCAGGACACCCCTCCCTCCCAGGAGCCCAGCTCCCTCCCGGCGCGGGCCCATCTCCCTCTGCCGGCAGCCTGCGGAAGGAGCAGGAGGAGGCCAGGACACTGCACCCCTGCGGCGATACCCCACCCCAAAAGGCCTGCAGTCCCCCTCCTTGACAAGAAAAGCAGGTGAGGTTTTATTCCCAAAACAAAGCGGGTACAATTGAGTTGGCAGCGAGCAGCAACAGATCCAAAACTGGTGGGTGATGCTCAGTGGAATATAAATAAAGGACACAAAGAAGCAAAACCAGGCTTTTTTTCCAAAGATGGAATGAGGGACGCAGAGACTGGCCGCTTCCCGGGGACGTGTAGTGCTCCACAGGCGAAACCCTCTCTCCAGCTCAGCCACCGGCAGCAGAAGGTGCTCAGCTCTTGACTGGAGTGGACGTGGCCTTGGTGGTCTTCTTCAAGTGATGGTAGTTTGGCAAGATCTTCATCAGGAAATCCAGCTGGAGCGTCTGGGGCTGGAAAGAGAGGTAGGGAAGGTCAGGCAGCGGCCTCACCCTCGCTGCGGAAGACGGGAGGGTGACGGTGTGTCCCGCTCGTGTCACACCCACCTGCGGCCGCTCGGTCTGGACGCGGCGGAGGCAGTCGGCCCCGTAGATGACGGTGTTCTCGGGGATCACCTCGTAGGTGTTGATGTTACAGCAGGCCCCGATGATGCAGCCGCTCGTCAGGATCACATTCCTGCCGACAAACGCTGCCATAAAAAAACAGGAATCCCTGTCAGAGTCGGGCCCGTGGCATGGTTAAACCACAAGCTGCTCAGCGCCGGGAGCCAGAGCCAGCCCACGCCAGCTCCCACCGAGGCAGTAACACACGTGGGTTCGGGGTGAAAATCACAACTCTGTGACAAGCTGCAGTTTGGCCCCAGCTACAGCAAGGCATCTCCACGTAATCCTCTGCTCTTCCCAGCTTCTGCAAGAGCAAAACCTCATGATAAACGGAGGCTTACCTTTGGATTCGATGACGTTGTTATCTCCCACCTTCATTGCTTGGGAATCTATGGGTCCACGTTAAAGAAAACTGTAAAATGTTTTACTTTTATATCAAAAGGTAAACGCCAACGCTGTTTTCGAACCAACCCTCAGCACCTTTAAATAGCCCTGGCCTGTTAAAATCCCAATGGAGCCCACATGCTTCCCCGTGGCCCGATCCGAAAGCACGGTGCATCAGGCGGCCCGTCGCACTTGGCAGCGAGGATACAACACCCAACTTCAAAAACGTTGTTGGTGCCAATGACCATTGGTTTGGGCTCCACCTCTTCGGTTTCTGGTGTAATATTTTCTGGATACCTGCAAGACGGGAGGATATATTTCAGGTTGTGAGATCACAAGGACATTGTCCTGTAGGGCAGCTCGGGAGGCTGAAGTCACGTATATCCCATCCGATCCAGCGAGACCGTCAGGGTTTTGAGACTCCTCGCTCTTGTACAGGGTCTCTCCTTCTCAGAATCGGGATCCTTCTCCTCTGTCAGCTGAAGAATGATTCACAGATGGAAAACTTCTTCCCTAGCCATAGTGCCACACAGGTACACAAAAGTTTGGGGTTTTTTTCTAAAAAAATTCTGCCTCTGCAGAGTTTTTAAGCTAATGCTCTACTCCTTAAAGAGCTCTAAGCATGAGTTTACGTTTGACAAGACCGAGACGGGACCTGTGTTGAGCTACCTCAGAAAACACCAACCCTCTGCAAAACCCACCCTGGGAACACCACTCCGAGATTCCAAACAAACCCTTTCTCCATCCAGCCTGGCTCTGAGGGACACCACTCCCCACAGAGCCGTGCTGGGAGGGTGAGAGGTGTTGGCTCCCCTGGAACGCGACGCTGGACTGGGGAATGACTCCCTGGGGGAACCCCGCGTGCACCGCCCGGCTTCTTACGGACCCATTGATGATGAGCGCCTGCTCCTCGATCAGGTTGCCTTCTCCGATGACGATCGGCCCCGCTTCGGCGATGATCCTGGCCTTGGGGTGGATCACCGTCCGGGGCCCTGCCGAGCAACGGCGCAGCGTCACCGACGGCACCGCGGGCGGCGGCAGAAGGGGCGGGGGGGCGGGGGGAGGTGAGCCTTACCAATGGTCACGTCCCCGCGGATCTCGCTCTCCACGCACACCACGGCCCCCGGCGCGATCTTCACGCTGCGGCGGGAACGGACGGGGGTCTGTGAGGGGAGCGGCGGGGGCGCCGGCGGGGAGAACCGGGGCGGGGGGGGCGTGGGGGGGGGATCGCGGAGGGGAGCGGGCGGAGATGCGGGGAGGGGAGGGAGAAACGGCGGGAGAGCGGGCCCGCCGCGTCCCGGGGAGGGCGGGAGGGGGGTGTGTGGAGAGGGTGGGACCGGGACTCACCTCTTCTGCACCTTCTCCGCCATGACAGCGATGCCGGCGGAGTGCGCCTGCGCGGTGCCGGGCGGCGAGGTAAAGGCCGAGGGGCTCGGGGCCGTGCACTTCGGCCTTCCCCTCTGCCCGGGACGGGAGTCCGCCGTGGGCGGCGCTTCCCACCCCCTGCGACCCAACGCAGGGTTTTATCGCAGCGTCCCCGGTGCTGCCGGGGACGAAGGAGGGGAAGATGCGGGCGGGCGCTAGGACCTCGCGGACGCCGGGCCGCCCCGCCCGCTGACCCCGCCCCCGCCCGCCCACAAGTCCCGCCCCCGCGGGGCGGGGCCCTGCGGCTTTAGGGGCCGTCATGGCGGCCGTCGTCTTTTCCGGGTTTTTGTTCTCGGTTCTGGGGCGCGGTGCTGGGTCCGGTCTCGGAGCCGCGGGGCGGCGGAGGGGCGGTGTCCGCCCGCCCCAGGTGAGGAGCGGGGAGCGGCTGGAGAGGCCGCGGCGGGAACGGGGGCGGTGAACGGGGAGAGGCGGCGCGGGCGGGCGGGGGGGGCTGCTCCAGCCCCGGGGAGGGGCAGCCCCCGCGGGGACGGGACGAGGAGCAGGGGCTGCGCTGCCGCTGGCTCGGCGGGGCTCGGGGCGCCGGGGAATAAAGCCCGGAGGGCCGGAGCCCGGCGCCCCCTGTCCTTGCCCGAGCCGCCCGCGGCCACACGGGGCCGGGCCCGCCCCGCGGGTCCCCCCGGTCAGTTCCAAGCACCGCCCGACACCGCCGGGGCTCCCGGGCCCGTCCCGACATCACACGCGGGGCTGGGGGGGTTCGGGGCTCAGTGGGGGTTTGGGGACTCAGCCCCGGGCCCGTTTCGGGGCTCCGCAGCACAGACTCGGCGGGGGCAGACTCCCCCCCGGCCCGGGGGCTGTTCTGGGGACCACGACCGGGCACGGGGGGTGGCTCGGGGCTCAGCCCCCGGCCCAGGGGTGGGTTTCACGCAGCAGGAGTGGGTCGGGGAGATGGAGAAGCAGCTCGGGGGGCTCCAGAGACAGAGCCGCGGGGTTTCGCGGCTCCGAGCCAGGCTCACGGTCTGGGAGGGGGCTCAGGGGCTGAGTGGGGTGGTCAGACCCAGGAACATGGGCCAAAACCCCAAAAATCTGTGTTTTCAGGGCTTAGAAAGGGCGACCAAGTCCTGCACTTTGGGGACTGGAACACTCATTCGGTGGCTCAAAAGCAGAGCCCCAGTCCTGCGTTTCCAGGGCTGGAAAACCGAGCCCCAGTCCTGCACTGCTTTGCCTTGAAAAAACACCTGAATGGGTGGGTTTGGGGCTTGAAAATCGTGACTAAATCGTGTAGTTTGGGGCTCAGAAACAGAGATTGAGTTGAGTGTCTTCAGGACATGAAACCAGGCTCGTGGGGCTTGAAACTTGAGTGTTTTCCAGACTTGGACACCAGCTCACTTGAGTTCAGGAGAAGTGAGGGCAAATCTTGGGGTTTGGGGGTGAGAAACAGGCACAGTGGGGTGAGGCTGAGCTGTGCCCCTTCCCACAGAGACTAAGTCCTGTGTTTTGGGGCTCAACACCAGGCTCATCTGGCCAATTTGGGTTTCTGAAATGGAGACTAAGTCCTGCATTTGTCATTATGAAACCAGGCTCACCTGTGCAGTTTAAAGTCTTGCAAAGAGAGACCCCAAGTCCTGTGTTTTGGGGCTCAGAAACACTCAAGTCAGTCACATGGTTTTCCAGGCTCTAAAGTGGAGCCCAAATCCTGGTTTTTTTTTGGCAGGGAGGAGGTCTCAGAGAGACTATGTCCTGCATTGCTGGGGCTTGGAGCCAGTCCCATCTGGACAGTTTTAGGGCTGTTAATGAGCAAGTCCTGTGTTCTGGGAGTGTGAAACCAGGCTCACCTGGGCAGTTGCAGGTCTTGGAAAGAGAGACCAAAACTAGAGTGTTTTGGGGCTCAGGAACACACACAGTCAGTCACATGTTTTCCAGGCTGAGAAGTGGAGCCCAAGTCTTGTGTTTTTTGGGGAGTGGTCTCAGGGAGACTAAGTCCTGCATTATGGGGGCTTGGAACCAGTTCCACCTGGTCAGTTTTAGGGCTGTTAATGAAAAACTCCTGAGTTCTGGGAATGTGAAACCAGGCTCACCTGGGCAGTTGAAGGCCTTGAACAGAGAGATTAAGTCCTGTGTTTTGGGGCTCATCTGGCCAATTTTGGGTTTCTGAAATGGAGACTAAGTCCTGCATTTGTCAGTGTGAAACCAGGCTCACCTGCAGGTCTTGCAAAGAGAGACTAAGTGTTTTGTTTTGGTGCTCAGAAACACACTCAGTCACATGGTTTTCCAGGCTCAGAAGTGGAGCCCAAGTCCTGTGTTTTTTGGGAGAAGGTCTTAGAGAGACTAAGTCCTGCATTGTGGGGGCTTGGAACCAGTCCCAGCTGACCAGTTTTAGGGCTGTTAATGAAAAAGTGCTGTGTTCTGGGAGAGTGAAACCAGTCCCAGCTGGGCAGTTATGGGTCTGTGAGAGAAAGAGACCCAGTGCTGTGTTTTGCTGCTCAGGAAACATCACTCTTGTGTTTTGGAGCTCAGGAACTGTCACTTCTGTGGTTTTGGAGATCCAACCAGGCTGCTTTGGGCAGGTTCCTGTGTTCCAGTGCTGGACACATCGAGGCTGAGCCCTGTGCTGCTGGCGCTCGGCCTCAGGCTCCCTTGGGCAGTTTTAGGGCAGGAAATCAGGGACCAAGTGCTGCCAGGGGGGCTCAGGCTCGGCCTGATGGTTTTGGGGCTTGAAACGGGGCTCATGTGGCCACTGGTGGGGCTAGGAAAGAGCCCCCGGCCCATGTCTGGGGCTTAGAACCAGACCCCATGGGTTGGGGCTCAGCCCTGGAGCCCCCCCCCGGCCTTTCCCGGGCACACAGGGCCCCTCCGGGCATGGCCCAACCGGACGAGGCTTTCCGGGATCAAGAAGACGCTCCTTCTCTGCTCCGTTTCCCGGTGAGTGCCGACAGGCTCGGGACGCCGGTGCGGGCACTGCGGGACCCGGTCAGCCCCAGCGGTTTCCAGCCTTTATTTAGTGCCTGCGCGGAGCCGCCGGTGCCTGTCCCGGGACACCGACGCCGGCAGAGCCCCGACGGAGACCGTGCGCGGAACCCCAGGTAGGAGTGAGCAACGCGGGGAGGGAACGCGGGACTCGGGCCGCCAGTCTCCGCTCCCGGCCCGGAGCAGCTCCCGGTTCGAGCCCGTTCCTGGAGCGCGGACTCTCCATTCCGCGGCGCCAGGACCAGCCCCAGCAGCCCCCGAAGCCCCGAGCCCGGCCTCACCGTTCCCGGACACGGACAAGACGAGCCACTCTCAGGGGACCGGATCGAGCCGGGAGCGAGGACCGGCGGCCGCACTCCGCGTTCCCTCCCCGCGCTGTTGCGGTTCTCCGGCCCCACAGAACAGGACTGAAAAGCGGGGATCGCTCCGCCGGCTCCGTGCCCCTGCCAGACGCAGCAGCCCCGTCCGCGGCCCCAACCCCGGCCCAGCCTCACCGCTCCCGGACTCCGCACCGTCGCCACCAGGTTGCGCCGAGACAGAGCTCCGTCAGTCCGAGCGACGGCTTCAGCCGCCATCCCCTACTGGGGGTCACAGCCCCGCTCCGGGGCCGGAAGAAGAGGGGCGGGCGGGGGGCGGGGCCGGGAGCAGTGCGCGTGCGCGGGGCGGGGCCGGCAGATGGGCGGGGCGAGGGGGCGGGGTGTCAGTGCGCGTGCGCGGGGCGGAATCGGTGCCAGCTGCGCGGGGCGCGGGGGCGGGGCCGCAGGGCGCGTGCGCGGGGCGGGGCCGAGCAGATTTGAGCCGCGGTCGATGCGCGCGCGCGCGCTCGTTCCTCTTGTTCCGCTCCGGTGGCGCCGCGCGCGGCAGCGGCCGGGCCGGGCTCCGCCGGCGGGGCCAGGTGAGGCGCGGGGGGTCGGTCCGCGGCAGCCGCGGGGCCCGGCCGGGGCAGGGGGGGCCGGGGCCGGGAGCGGCAGCCGCGGGGCCGGGGCTGAGGCCGAGGCCGAGCAGCGGCCGGGGGCGGCGGCTGCGAAGGGGCCGCAGCCCCGGGGGGGTGTCGGGGCCGGGGCCGAGGCGGGTGGGTCGGTCGGTACGTGCTGGTGCCCGGGCGGCCGCGCTGCCGCTGGCTCCGCCGAGCAGCGGGCAGAGCCGCGGGGCTCGGGGCGCCGGGGCACAATAAAGCCCGGAGGGCCGGAGCCCGGCGCCCCCCGTCCTCGCCCGAGCCGCCCGCGGCCACACGGGGCCGGGCCCGCCCCGCGGGTCCCCCGGTCAGTTCCAAGCACCGCCCGACACCGCCGGGGCTCCCGGGCCCGTCCCGACATCACACGTGGGGCTGGGGGGTTCGGGGCTCAGCAGCAGCGGGGGAGCCGGGTGTTTCCCGGGCCCGAGAACGGAGCCTGGAGCTGCGTTCCCGGGGCTGGGAAAGGGGCTGGAGCAGAGACTCAGTGCTGGGAGTTTGGGCTCGCAAACAGAGACCCGGTCGGCTGTTTCTGGGGCCAAACCCAGGGGCCGAGTTGGCCACGGCAGTGGGGAGGTGGGAGGGTGTTGGGGTCTGGGCTGGGGGGAGGTGGGAGGCTGTTGGGGCCTGGGTGGCTGGGAGGGGGGTGGGCATGGTGCGTGGACCCCTGCCGGAGGTGGGGGTCCGGTCGCGTTGTTCCCCAAAGCTTGGGATGCTGGCATGCACCAGGCCGAATTAAACGCATGAGATAGTCTCTGGGCGAAAAAGCACTTTTCACACATTTTTCGAGGATCCAACTGTTTATTCGAGGCGCGTACAACCACCGGAATAGGCATTGCCATATTTAGACACTGTGCAATTATGACAGGTCATATTCATATACAAGTCATGACAGTGATTGATTTACGACCTGGCCAAAAGCCAAGCTCATTGGTTCTAACAAGCACAAGCTGCAATTGGCTGGAGATGGAACCATGGAGGAGCTGGAGCTACAGACCAACTGGAGCTGAAGATGAGCTGAAGCAGCAAATGGAGCTGGAGACCAATCTGAACTGGAGATGAAAACGAGCTGTAGCCAAAATGGAACTGGAGCAGGAGATGACACTTGCTAGTGCCATGCACAAGCTGGAGCTGTCCAGAAGCTGGACCTGAAACCAGAGCAGAAACAACAAACAACAGGAGCTGCAAATGAGCTGGAGCCATCCATGAGCCCAGCCTGAAACACAGAGGATCCTGAATCTGGGCATGACGCTGCATGATATGGAATAGTAATTGGCCAATTTGGCCCTCAATCCTAAGTTTAAGTACAAATAATGAGAGTCATAGACCCCCCGTCCCAGCTATGCACCCCCCTATTCTGTTGTGCTCCCACACGCTGTCAAGAACACAGCAGCTGAAAAGTCCTCGAGACCTCAGTGCCAACTATAAACATCAGTGCACCATCAACATTCTTCTCAGAGCAAGTCTCAGACTAAAACCAAAACATAGAGCTCTTCCAGCTGTTAAAAAGAAGAGCTGACTCTGTCCCAGCTGAAACCCAGACACCAACCAACAACAAATAGGGGTTCAAACAACTGACCTGTGCCGCAGTCCCCACAGCGTCGGCCTCGGCGCAGGCAGCCCGGCTTCTTCCTGGGGCTCCACACCCCACGCAGGTCCTGGTGTGGCTGGGGATCATCCATCTGTCTGTCCATTCCTGCACAGGGAGAGATGTGGGACAGTCAGTGCTGTCAGTGGCACCACATGGCCTGAAAAGCCCCGGAGCTGCTGCCCCTGCACACCCTTCTGCGTCCTGGGCACGGACGGCTCCCCGGTGCCACGCACTCGTGATGAAAGGGGAGGGAGAGATGGGGACAGGACACCTGAAGCATTCCATTTCTCCCCAGGAGAGCAGGCAAGAGCTGGGATCTGGCTGAACCCCCACGCAGCAGTGGCACAAACCAACAACCAGCAGCCCTGGGGCTGAGGCCAGCACCGCACCAGTGCCAGTGGGGTTTGGGCCAGACCCCACCCCAACAGCACCCACTCTTATCGCCCCAAACACATGGCCTGGACCTGTCTGGCCCCAGCTCAGGATGGGCTGTGGGGTCAGGAACCGTGGGGCTCCCTCCCCAGGGCTCCCCCAACACCCACAAACAGCCTCTGGTCAAGGGGGGAACCCACCCTGTGGGCACAAGCCCCAGCCCTGCGGGCACTGAGCTCCCACTGGCAACTGCAGCAACCCACTGGAACTGGGACCCCCTCCTTCCCCCCAGGGTACTCACGGGGAGCGCTGCTGAGGGATGGCACCTGCCCTTGGCCACTCCAGCAGCACAGCCAGCCCCAGGTCCCACCGCCGAGCTCGGCTCAGCCACTGCTGTGGGCCACTCACCTCACCGGGCACGTCCTCTCCGTCTGAATCTCCTGGTGCTCGCCACCTCAATGCTGTGCTCCTTGCCTGGGTGCTGGAATGAGCCATGTGCCGTTGCCTGGGCCACCAACACCTCCTCAGGGACCAGGAAAATTGGGACAATTTTGAGTCTCCATGTTCAGCCAGACCAGCTTCACCATCTCATTGACTCTCTCTGCCAGAGCTGGTGCGGGTTCTTGGAGTGGCCTCTGCTCGCACCGCAGAACATTTTGAGCTGAAAAAGAAGGGTTTTGGTCAAAGCAGGGTTTCACATAAGGCTCAGAGCCCCCCCACCCTCAGTTCCCCCCAGCAGCAGCTCCCACACTCACCAGTCCAAGCTCTCCCACCTACAGCAGAGGCAGCACTGGGCTGGAGGCATCTGTTGTGCTGGCAGCTGCTCCAGGAGTGAGCTGGGGAAAAGAAACCAGCTGGTGCCTGTGTCAGGAGGAGGCACCTGGTGGCAGGAGGGGTCACCGGCCACCTCAAGAGATCCCCAAACTCACCGAGTTCCCATCTCCCTCCCATACTAGGTGGGAGACGTGGCATGCGGAGCCCCCACAGCCGGTCGCTGGGTCACAGTTCAAGCAGAGGCTCGTCCTGTAGTGGAAACTGGGAGCTGCTGGGGACCCCCAGCCCCACCGGCTGAGGTGCCCCAGGAGAGCGGAACCCAGCAGGTCCGTGCAGAAACCCCCCCGAAAAGTCACCGGCCCCGGCTGGGCACCCACGGGGGATCCCGCACCCACGGAGGAGAACGAAACAAACCACTCACCTCTGCCTGCAGCTCCTGCCGCTGGGAATCCCGGGGGCCGCAGCGTCCTCCGTGGGTCCCGGCAAGAGCCACCAGCCCGGAGCCGGGGGTCCGGCCCCGGGAGACGACGGGGGCAGAACCCGCTGCCTGCGGGGAGAGGCAGGGCCCACCCCGCCCCGCCGGTAGCTGCCCGCAGGCCGGGCACGGACCTGCGCTTCAGGCAGCCCGTACCGGGCAGCGGCCGGTGCCCCCGCTCCCGCACCGGAGCCCGCCAGCACGGAAAGAAGGGAGAAAAAGGCTCCGGCTTGCCCCATTTTCCCCCTCTTTCACCTGTTTCCCTCTCCCGACCGCGTCCCAGGACCCCCAGGGCATCCGGGGCGGCCGGGAGACGCCGTCCCCTCCGGTTCCCGCCCGCCAGCTGCAGCCGCCCCGCGCCGGGACCGTGAGCGCCACGGCCGGACCGGTCGCAGAGGAGCCCCGGGGAGCCGGGAGACCCAGGCCCGGCGCAGCTGCAGCCGGTACCGGCAGAGCGTCACCCTCACCTCGGCCTCGTCCCGGAGCACGCCCGGGAGGGCCGGTAGCAACTCAGCCCCGGGCAGGAAGACGCGACGACGGCACCGGGGGCAGCCAGGGCGTAGAAGCAGTCCCGACGCAGCCCCCGGGCCCCCCGAAGAGAGGTCCGGGCGCCTGGTAGAGCCTCCGCCAGCCACAGACCCGGGGGTCGGGACCGGGACAGGGACCGGGACCGGGACCGGGACCCTGCCGCCGCCGCCGCCGCCGCCGCGCTTCCGCTGGCCGTTCCCGCGGCGGCGGCGCCCCCTGGCGGCCGCAGGCGGGTTTTGAAGCCTCGGGGCGAGGGGCGAGGGCGAGGGACGCGCACCTGGCGGCACGGAGTGGGCGGTGTGGGGAAGGCCGGGCCCCCGCGTCTGGGAGGCGGGTAAAACGGTGGGAAAACGTCGTCGGGGCGGGATGAGATGGAATGGAATGGAATGGAATGGAATAGAATTTAGGGGTGCGGGGGGGGGGGGGTGGAGGAGCTGATGGCGAGAGGGCACCGGAAGCACCATGGCCACACGCGGACACCTTTCCGTCACCCCTTTATTCAAGCCGGTGGAGGTTTTAGCCCTCGCCCATCGAGGCAGCCGGTGCCACCGTCCGGGACCCGCCCGCGGGTACCTGGAGCTCCTGTGGAGAGAGGGGACGTCTTCGGCCTCCGCAGCCGCCCCCAACATGGGGTATCCCGTCACCCCGGGCTCAGCTGTGTGCCCCCTCGGCCTCACGCACCTTCATGCGATGCCCGTCTCCAGCACGTCCTCGCTTTTAGAAGCCAAATTCTTGTTTAACGTCTCCATCTCTTCTGCCTTTCTCTTCCTACGCTGCTTCCGACAGTGGCTTGAGGAGGAGGGGGTGTGGAATAATTAAAACCAGGGGAAATAAGAGAAGAAAAAAGCAGGATGAGGCATCACAGAGATGCTGCTCCTCCTCCCTCTGCTTTCACCTTGCAGAAGCTCCAGGTGGGACCACACATGGTCTCCAGCCCCAAAGCGACACCCTGTGCACCACCCACCCAGCACCCTCCGAGCCCACATCCCGTGGCAGGATTTGCTCCCCATCTGGGGCTGACCCTTCCCTTCCCCACCCCTCGCCCCGTTCCCCTTCACATACTGACTGCAGAGGCAGGCACAGACAATGAGGACGATGAGGGTGACGATGGCGGCGATCAAGGAGATGATGACGATCTGGCCCCGGTCGCCTCGCAGGTAGAAGATGTCCACCCTCTCGCAGCGAGCCCCTGTGTAGCCTCGTTCGCACCTGCCCCGCGGCACAGACAGGGTCCGAAAAACCGCCACGGTGCCCGTGCCCCTCATCCTCCGGCACATCCCGGGTGGGAGGACAGCCACAGCATCCCCCCACCATGTCGCCGCGTCCCCACCGGCGGTGGCTTACACACAAGCTGGCGCCTTTTCGGCCACGAGGAAGCGGCATCTCCCTTTGACACAGTAGTGCCAGTACTCCTCTGGGCACCTGGAGAAGTGACCCTGCCGCCTCAGCTGCGTCACGTTCCCTGGGGGCGACAATGACAAAGAAATCCCCACCCGGGGGTTATGGTTCTGTCCAGAGATGGCAGCATCCCAGAGCTGGGCCATTCCCGTGGCAGGTCCCAGCCCGGCTAGCTGCCAAGAGCCGCCGGCACGCGTGGCCTTGGCCTTGGCCACTTCCCGGCTCAGCGGATGCCACGCGGCTACACTAGACAAAACACGCCGCCCGTCCTTCGTCGTGGCCCTCTCTCCCACACCACACAGCTCCCAGCCAATGCTGCCGGCTCCCCGGAGCATCCTTACCCGTGCAGGTCTCAGCCGCGCCGCAGGCGAGCCCCTCCGTGCCATGCCCGGTGGTGACATTGGCGTCGGCGCCCACGCAGCTGAAAAATGCCAAACCTGAAACGTAACGGAGGCGGCTCAGAGGGGGAGCCCGGCCAGAACCCCGGCATCACCGCTGCCGCTCTCCTGGCCCTTGCCACAGGGAGGGGAGCGGCGAAGGGCTCTGCAGCTGTGCCTGCGGCCCCCCCCTTTCCCTGGCAGCATCAGCTTTTCCCTAGGGCGAGGAAATGGGAAAGTGGGTCCCCGCCTGCCTCCTCCACCCATCGACGCACCAGCACATGGGTCGGGGAGCCGGCGGGGCTGGTTTTGGGGGGGGCACAGCTCTGCCCACAGCCCCTTTCCCCCAGGAGGATGCAGGGAGAGATGCCCAGGGAGGTCTGGCTCGCTGCACTGCTCTTTTTTAAAGAATCCAAGTTTCCAAGTGACCAAAAAATGCACCCAGCTGTGGGAGCGAGAAGTCAGCAGTGCTGCCGTTTGGCACCCATGCAAGCCCAGTTGCTTCCAACCTGCAAGTCCTCAATCCCTATTGCCACATCGCTCGGTGCTGCACCGGAGGCACGGGATGCCCGGCACGAAGCGAGCCGTCAAAGAAGCTGCCGTGCTCGTCCCGGTCGTGGGACAACGCCAAGGGCCGGCTCAACCGCAGCACGTCACGGCAGCGGTAACCGGATCGCTGGCATACCAGCACTGACTCAGCACGGCCCCGCTCCCAGCCCGGCCCTCCCCAGGGATTCACCCCGCTGCGGTGGCACCCATGGGAGCGGGGACAGGTCCTGCCTGCTGGGGCAGGGTACCGGGTGGCTCCCACAGGGGTGGCACGCCAAGGTGGGGGGGTGTTTCCGTCCCAAGTGGGTTCCCTTTGCAGCTCGGCCAAGTCGAGGCCTCCTGGAAACGGCGGGAGTTTGGGGCAGCCTCGGCCCCCCATTACCCGCTGTTTTCCCATCCGGCCCCTCGGCACCCCGGCAATAGCGGGGAAGGGGCTGCCTGGCCACCTTCCAGCATCCTCCCCATCCCACAGCAGGGACGTTCCCAGCACACGCGGCCCTCTTGGCTATATATAGCCACCACCACGCGAACGACGCGCTTTGAGTGACAGAGCCGTGACGAGGCCGGCGCTGAGCCTCCGCCGGGGTTTCCCCTCCAGCGAGCATCCCCTCCTCGGCCGAAAGACCCCGGCAGGGAGGAGACGGAGCCCACCGCCTGCTGCGGCCCAGGCAGCGAGGTGGGAGGGAGCTTCCCGATGGGAGCCAAGGGATGAGCCATGGGGTGGCTGCCCCCCAAGCAGGAACCAGCTGCGGGCGGCGCGGGCACGCAGGGTGACTTCACTCCCGGTGACCGAGTGCGCAGCTCGGCATGGAAAGATCCCCACCAAGATGAGATCCCCACCCTTATTGCAACCAGATGCAGAGCTTTGGCACCCTCCCGGCTGGCAGCCCCTCGGTTGAGGACCGCCCCGGCGGCACTGCCAGC
Organism: Tauraco erythrolophus; assembly: GCF_009769465.1. Lineage (NCBI taxonomy): Eukaryota > Metazoa > Chordata > Aves > Musophagiformes > Musophagidae > Tauraco > Tauraco erythrolophus. Next base: position 3,517,723 of record NC_141469.1, on the reverse strand, counting down.
TCCGGGGCAGGGGTTTGAGGGGGATGTGTGTGCCCCTCGACACCCAAACCTCAGCACCCAGGAGCTGAGGGTGCCAACAACCTTATCTCTTCGATGCACGGAGAGCCCAGCTCTGCTATCTAAGGCTGCAGCCTTTCCCCAGCAGCCAGAGATAACCCAGGAAAGCATCCCAAACACCGGATTCTTTTGCCGTAACACTCCGCCACGCTCTGCCACGCTCCCCTGGGAAAGCTCGAATCGCAGGAGAGCGACCGCTCGGGGCATTGCCTTGCTCTGATAGGCACCCCAGCCCCAAAACAGCTCGGCCACCCCTGATTTCCTCCTGCCAGCACAGGTTCAGCAGGTTTTGCCGAGTGCTTTTGCCAGCCCTGCCAAAGGGCCAAACCCGAACTGCTCCTAGCAGAGGGGAAGGTGCCCCCATTCCAAAACGCCGGGGCTGGCATTCTCTGCCCACAGGTATCGCCAAGCCCGGCTGATGTTTGGCCCTACCTGTGGTTATCTCCTGCCAGCCCCGAGCAGGCAGCTGCCTGCAGCTTTGCCCCCTTCCCACGCGCTTCAGAACGAACGCAGGGACACCAGTGCACCTGCTGGATAGGTACCAGGTCCCCCCGCGTCCCCCATCCCCGATGCTGCCAAGGATGGCAAAACACGGATATTCGGGCATCCATGAGCAATGTCCCATCAACAGGTGGTAGAAGAATCCTGGTCCAGGGTCCAGCCAGGACACTCCGGCCTCATGCTGGCCTCAAAGGACTGAGGGATTCAGAGCCAAGCCGGCACGGGCATAGGGAAGCACTGGGGTGGGATGGTGGGGAGGAGGACCAGGATGGGATGTGGAGATGTGGAGGATCATTGGGGTGGGTGCAGGGAAGCATGGGGGAGCACAGGGACGGGACTGGGTAACCACCAGGCTGGGCATGGGAGATGGACCAGGATGGGATTGTCCAGGAGGACACAGGGCATGACTGGGATGGGACTGGAGAAACACCAGGGTGGGTATGGTGGGCGTTGGGAGGGGACTGGGGCAGCATCGGGATGGGGGGGTATGGGGGGGAATACAGGGGATGAGCGGGATGGGACCGGGGAGCAGCGGGATGAGACTGGGAGGCAGGTGGAGGATCAGCAGCGTGGGACTGGGGAGCAGCGGGATGGGACAGCAGCGGTACCGGGACCAGCCCGGGTGGGACAGAGAGAGAACGGGGCCGGGACGGGGGGTGGCACCGGGCAGGAGGCACCGGGCCGGGACAGGGGGGAGCACCCGGCCGGCCCTGGGGGTGCATCGAGCAGGGGCAGCCCGGGACCGGGACCGGGACCGTGGCGGGGTAGGGGACCCCTGTGCCGAGCCGCACCGCCCCGGGTGCTCCGTGCTTACCGGAGGCGAGGGCCAGGCAGAGCAGCAGGGTACCGGGGCCGCCTCCCGGGGCTGGGGCCGCCGCCGCCGCCTCCATGCGCGCCGCCGCCTCCGCCTGCCCGGTGCCCGGCGGCTGCGGCGGGGCGGGGCGGGACAGGACGGGCCGCGGCGGGACGGGGGCGGCCGCTACCAGCACCACCGCCCCCCGCCGCCTCCTCCTCCTCCTCCTCCTCCTCCTCCTCCTCCTCTGGCTGCTCGGCTCCTACCCCTTGGCATCCCTCGGCGATCCGGGGGTGTCCCCTCCTGGTCCAGCCCCCCCCGCCTTGCCCGGATCAGCGAGCGCAGGAGGCGTCGAGCGGATGCCTCGCCCCAGCACCCCTGGGAATTTAGGGAGGCGAGAAGAACCCCCCCTCCTCCATCCTCTCCCCATCCCTGTTTCCCAGCGGGGCTCCGGGCGTTCCTCTCCCCAAAAAGCTGTATCCCAGCCTCACCGCCCCAAGTTTATTTATCCCTGGGCGGCGCGTTTAGGAAAAGGGAGATTTATTTATTCCTAGCGAGCTGCTAATTAAAACGCCCTCCCGAAGGCCTCGGCGGCGAGTGACGGCAGCGACAAATTATTTCGCGAGGGGCTGTGCCTTGGCACACGCCGGCCGCATGCTGGCCTCGCCGTGGGGTTGGTTTTATTTTTTTTGGCTGGGAGGATGTTTCTGGTCCCCTAAGCTGCGTCTGAAGGAGGAGGAGGAGGAGAGTCCCATGGGGGTGAAGGTGTCCCCCCAGGATGCCGCCACGTGCCCTCTGGGCATTTGGGGATGCTCGGTAGGGATGCGGTGACGTGGACTTGATGCTGTTGTGGCCCCAAAGAAAGGAAAAGAGGTTCAGCCGGCGAAGAGGAGGGCAGGCAGGGAGGGGGAGCGGGGCCGTTGCCTGCTCCGTGTCCTTACAGGCGTGGAATCAGGGGGTGGCGGTGGTGGGGAGAGCGGGAAATGAAAGACTGGAAAGAACGAGTGACCTCAAACTGCACGCCGGCAGCTATTAATGCAAGCGCTGGCAGCCACCCAGCCATGCCATTTGGCTGCCAGCCACGAGCTGAGTGAGCTCCCGTGGCTTTGGCCAGCCAAAAAAACCAGCTGCCAGCTTCAGCACGCCAGTACTGCTGGCCCCTCGGCTCGCTGTCACCCCAGCTCACAGTCCGGTGGTGGGGGGAGACCCCAGCCCCAGCCCCCTAAAAGCAGGCAGGGTGTGCTAAACTACTGGAGAAACATTGCAAATGCTCCGGTGGGGACAGCGGGGACTTGGGCAAGACCGGGGAAAGTGGCAGCTGGCACCTGGATATGGCACGGGGCCACCCAAGAGGAGATGGGTTCACGGCGGTAGGCCGGGAGGAGGCACGGAGCAGGCAGCAAAAATCCTTGCGGCCGCCAAAAGAAAACAGTCTCCCTTGGGCATTTTTCATCTCTGGATGAAATCGGGGAGAAAAAGCATTTTAAAGAGATTTGTGAAAGAGCTGGAGCCCCAAGACAGATGAGACCAGAGGAAATTATTTCCGTTCTCGAGGAGGAGCGGGGAAGGGCTGGCAGAAGGTGTCTCCAAAAAAGGGATCTCTTGCTGGCCATATGTCCTCTGCTCTCATTGCTGCCATGAGTATCACTCCTTCCCTGGGGAAGGCCCAAGGACCTGTGTGGCCAGGTGGATGTCACCCCCAGATGTGGCCAGAGCGAGCTGGCCATGCCACGGTGACCAGGCAGGTGTGGCCCTGCCAATGAGAATGGAGAGAGATGGGCAAGCAGTTGAGACCAGGCAGATGTGGCCCTGCTGAGGTGACCATGCTGATCAGTCTAGGTAGAGGTGACCAGGCAGATGTGGTCATGCTGTTAGAGACCGGGCAGGGGTCACCAGCAGATGGGACCATGCTGATGAGACCAGGCAGAAGTGGCCACGCAGAGGTGACCATGCTGATGAGTCCAGGCAGAGGTGACCAGGCAAAGGTGGTCAGGCAGATGTGACCAGGCCGGTGCAGCCCTACTGAAGTGGCGACGCAGAGGTGACCATGCCAATGAGATCAAGCAGAAGTGATGAGGCAGAGGTGGTAAGACCAGGCAGAAGTGGCCATGCTGGTGAGACCATGCAGAGGTGACCAGGCAGGTGTGGTCCTACAGAGCTGGCCACGCCAACGAGACCAGGCAGAGGTGGTCCTACACACGTGGCCATGCCAACGAGACCAGGCAGAGGTGTCCAGGCAGATGGCAGCTGCAGGCCGAGGACAGTGCCCAGCAGGGACATTCAAGGCCACCCACAGCCCAGCCCTGGGAACCCCAGCACCCAGCTCAGGCGTGGGGTTTGCACCCAACGCCACGATGGGGAGTGGCAGCTGTGCCCAACTCTGCCCTCTCCTTGGAAACCTCCTCCTACCCATGGAAAGACACAGCACACAGCATCTTCTGCAAAAAACAGTAAAAAAAAAAAAAAAAAAAAAAAGGATGGTTGAGCATGGTTGAGCATCAACAGGGAAATTATCACACGGTTCCCGCAGCACCAAATTCCTGCAGCGATAACCAGCGTTACTTTTCCTCCTCCCAAGCGGAGGAAAGGTTTCAAGGAGAGCTGAGATGCCGATGCCGCTCGGCGTACGGTGTCCTGGCTGCTCCAGAAACGCCAGCTGACTTGGATTTATGTGTCCCACTGGTTTAGGCGTGGAGCCAGGATCCATCCCAAGAAAACACCACACACACAACTTGAGGGAATGGATCGCTGCGTAATCCCAGTTAAAGATAGCTCGGCCGTGGCCTGGGTTCGATGACATCCTTTTCTGTAGGGAGCACGTGAAGGTTTGGAGAAGCCAGGTTGAGCCTGAAAATATCTCACCTACAGCAAAACTCCTTCCAGAGGAAAAGAGGTAAAAACCCAAATGGCACTTGTCCCTCCCGCTGCACCACAAAGTGCCTCCTGGCCAGGTCCTTTGGGCAGCGGGAGCCACGTTTTGGGAGCTGTTTGCTCCGTGGAAAGGCAGGACCTTGGGTGCCTGGCTCCAGCCTGGCTCCCCGTGATGCTCATCCCAGGGCGTCCCACCACGATGTGCCTGGACCCCCTGGATGTGGTCGGCGATGCTCAGCAGTGAGGGCAAGCGGGGCCGACCCCGTCCAGCCATGGCAGGAGACGGCCTGTGCCCCGTGTGCCCCCGGGGGCAGAGGAACACCCCGGTAAGTACTTACGTGTTTTAATTTAAGTTATATATTCAGGCAGGAGCTGGCGTGGCCCGGAGGAAGGAGGGGGACAAGGGGTGGTCGGACCCATCCGACGTCACCCGCTGTGACGATGCCACCCCACGCCCGGTGCGGGAGAGCTGGGTCCTCACGGGGCGCTCAGCACCCGGTTCCCGGTGCTGGATGCCCGGTGCCACCACCCCATCCCGGCGCCCAGTCCCTTACGGCCAGAGTCCGATCCCCACCGCTGACGCCCTGTACTCGGTGCCCTGCATCCTACACCCGGTGCCCGGTACCGGCAGGTGCCGCTGTGCGCCGGGCGCTGGAGGCGGCGGGCGGGGGGAGCGGCGGCGGCCGGAGCGGGGCGGGCGGGCAGCGGAGCCGGGCGGTGCGTCCCTCCCGCCGCGGCTGCCAGCGCCGCCGGCACCATGGGCTGCTGCTGCCGCCTCCTCCTCTCCATCCTCCTCCTCCTCCCGGCAGGTAAGCGCTCGCCGCCGCACCGTTTTTGTGGGTTTTGTTCTTCTTGCGGGGGGGACGCGCGTGTGTGTGTGTGTACCAGGGACCCCCGCTGCTGGGCTGGGAGCGATGCGCTGGGGAACCGGGGAGGATGGGGGGGGCAGGCAGCCCCTGGAGCCAGGAGCACAACTGGATTGGACCCCCAGCATCTCCTTGCGGACAGCCCCCCGAGCGCGGCTGGATCTCACCCCCCCCCCCAGCCTCGCATCCCCCTTCCCAGCACTGTCCCTGCTTTGAAGGAGCTTTTATTCCTCACCTCAGCCTTGGGCTGAGGCTCCTGCGCACCCAGCACTTTTCCCAACCTCCTAAAAGCATCTCCCCCCCACTCCCAAAAATACCAACCACCCCATTTCTTAATAACCCCCCATATGACATCCCCACCCCCATTAAGACAGTTAGAGACGACAGTTTGGTTGCTGGCCGAGGTTATCCCTCTGTCCAGGCTGAGATTTTTAATAAACAACCCAAAAAGCCACTCGCTCAGAAACACCAAAATCCACACTTGCATAACCAAGGGACAGGGACACACACAAGGAGAAACGCACCGGGCCAAGCTGCTGTCATTAAGCAGCACAAGGGGACCAGGGTTTGAGATCCACAGAAAAGCCCGCAGCTGTGTCCCTGAAAAAGCAGCTGGGGAGACTGTGTCTGTCAGAGCAGTGAAGTCTCATCGTGGACCACATGAGCTGGTGGGAGACTTTCCCCCATGAAGTGACCGCGCTCACACAATAGGAGGGCAAGCTGGCCACATCCTCATAAATAAGGAGTTCACCAACAAGCTCTTAGTTGTGGACTTTCCAAGCAAGTGCATTTGGGAGGGATGGGAATGAGCCGACTTTTTGCTCCGCAGGGATGCTGCTCACTGCCTTTGGGGGCTTCTACCCGGCCCCGATTTGGCCACCACCTTGGCAAGCAGCTCAAAAGCGTCTATTCTCTGCTGGGAGTCAGCCCTTGGCTGCTTTGGGGTCAGGAGGCGGGTTTTTCCCAGCGTCCAGGCCAAACCCAAAGCTGTTCCCATGACCATCCCTCTCCAAAGCACCAACCCCAGTGTGGCTTGGCAGAAGTACCAGGGAATATGTCCCTGGGGTCCGATCCCAGGGTTCTCAGGCTGCTTCCAGACACCCCTAAAGCCTCACATCTTTCAGATACTTCCTATGACTTTTTGGCCTCATAGAAATAAGATTTTTTTTTTTTTTTTTTTTTACAAAATACATATTTAATACCCATGAGAGAACAAGAAGTAGGATTTAAATATGCTTCCAGCTCATTCTTCAGGACTTTGCAATAGAGAGGACGTCACTGGGCAGGACTAAAATAGGACTGGGCATCGCCTGGCCACGTAATCAAATAACAACATCTCGCACCAGGAAGTTTTTATCCTATTATTACTCCGGATGTTAATTCAAACCTGCTTTCCTCACCCAATGCCCAAGCCAGTACAAACACCCAGTTGCTGCAGCCCCGAGCCCCCTTTCCCCTTCAGAAGCTCACCTTGCTCCCCAGCCAGCAGCAGGGACATCTTCCAGTACCTGCAAGAGGCACCTTTCAGCTTTAAAGACTTGGGGTGCTTTTGCAAGGAAGCTCCTGGGAGAAAAACCTGCTTTTTGGGGAAGGTCGCAGAGCTTGGCACCATGGGCTGCTTTGATCTGCCATGGAGGAGGCGAAGCTTTGAGCTGTCCTACCCCTGCACCCACATACAGGAGCTGAAGGACCAGGCAATGAGTAAATTATTATCCCCCTCTTCCAGCAACAGCTTCAGCCTCTAATTCCAGAGCATGCTCCAAAATTCCTTCTCAATTCCCTCAATTACTTACCCCTCCTGGGAAAGGCTGGATGGGGATGTTGGATGTTCCAAGTTGCACCTTGAAGCAGTAATTAGTAGCAAGCCAGGCAAATTCTTGAGCTGGGGTGTTGTCACTGAGGCAGGTTTGCAACACCCCTCACCTGCTCAATAGCCATATCCAAAATATCCACCTGGAAAAACGCATTACAAGGGGACTGGAGCGCAGCTGCATGGTCAGGCAGGTCCTGCCACCAGCCTCCCAGCCCATGGAGTAACATGCCAAGGAAATCAGTACAGTGTAAAATATACCTGCATGTTTTAAAATATAACATGTGATATCCAAATATTTTTTTTTATTTAAATCAAGCAGAAAAAACTTCAGAAAGAGCTGGTCCTGTAAACTACTGCTCTTCAGGAGGGCAAAGCTTACACCCAGGTAGAGTTTCCACATGACCCAGCAATCAGTTAAAGCCACCATGAGAGGTGACAGCCAGTCAATGCAGCCCAAGGGGAACCCAGGGCCCTGCCAGCCAGGGGTTCTCCAGGATCTGAGGCTTTCCACCCCAGCTCTTCATCAGACACCTCCAGATGCATGGGTTGACCAGTAGCCACAGGTCACCTGGTCACTCTCAGAATGAGAAACACCTCTGAAGACTCCTCTTCCCCTTCTTGTCTGCTGTAATGTCATTGCAACTCCAGGATCAAGCTTCTTGAGTAATTAAGCAACACTTACCTACAGTGGGTGGGAAACATGACATCTCCTTGACATGGAGGGTGGTGTGGCCACCTGATTCTGCAGCTGCTGCAGAGGGTGCATTTCTTGAGCCACCAACAGCCCTTGCTGCTGGGTTTGGACATTAGGGCAGATAGTTGCCTGAAGAAGATGGGGATAGCCACCCCAGGCAAGGAAGAAGCTGGTCATAGGGACCACACAGCACACAGGCAATCATCTTCACTTTATAAGTTGGCTTTACTTTTAGCTGAGAAGAGCAGATTGCAGGATGGTGACGCTGTCCAACTGGTTTCTTAAGAGCAACAGCTTACCTTAATGTTTGGAAAGTGTTCAGGAGGGAGCCAGGCCCCATGTTACCTCCTTCCTCCCGTGCAATCACCTGGAGAAAAGCAGGTGCAGCTCCCAAGCCAGACCAGAACCCATCAACTGGTGAAGACCTCACTTGCAGCCCTTCTTTGCCAGCTTGCCCTACCTAAGCCCCAGCTTCATGTGTTAGGCCATATGGATTTTCTCTTGCCTTTTGCAAAAGGTGGGACATGCATCTACAAGACACACTGGTAGAACCTCTACATCCAGGGAGGTGGATACTGGTGGGTTTGCTCAACAGCAACCCCCTGGGCAGCTGCATCCTCAAAGGACATCCCCAGGGCGCCCCAGTCAGCTGCCTGTTTGGCATGACCTCTGCCCAGGGATGCGGCTCTTGGATGGTGAGGGACGCAGGGAAGACCTCAGAAGGTTTTCCATCGCATAGCTGTTTCTCTCAGCTACAGAAAGCTTCAAGCTTCAGAGCAATTAGACCTAAACCACTTAATGACAATGCAGCAGAAGAAAACTAATCACACAGGAAGCCAGCTCAGCTTGCCAGTAAATTGGAGCAACTGCAGGTTTACTTGAAATGATGGCCTTGGCTTCCTCATGCCATTAGTGGAGAGCTTTGCTTTTTACCTGTGGATGTTTCTGGCCCTTTGCTTTCTCCTCTTCTCCCAACTGGTTTTATACCATCACCAACAGAACCTGGCATTAAAATCAAACATGATACAGGAAGAACCAAGCATGCAACAATTAAGGAAAACATCACCCAAAAATGCTCCCACTGCAGCTAGCTTGGTAGCTCACCAGCACACATATGCAGTGCTGGAGTTTTGCTACACATCTGGGCCACCACGGTGACTCTGTTGTAGATTTTGAAGCTCCACAGCAGCTAAAAACATCCTCAAGAATTACCGTTTCGCTAGCTCCAACCTGGGTGGTACTCTGTCTGGGATAATGTGCTCACAGATCACTCCATCATCCTTATTTCTTGCAGATAACAAGGCAGGGGTCTACAGTGGTGCCCTAATGGAAAAAGGATATAAGGTCACCCCCAAAACCAACAACCATGTCATGTTTTTATTTGTTCCCTATCAATAGAGTCTTTAATCAGATCCTTGCTGCAAATGGGGTCCTCCAACCAAAAAGCAAAGAAATGAGCAACACCAAAGCCTAAATTACATCATAACAGAGAAGGGGAACCAGCCCAGTGCTGAGCAACTGGAAAAACAAGTTGAACCCAAAGCAAAAACCAGTTTTGTTTGGTTTTAGGCACCCAAAGAAAACCTCCAGCCATCCATAGATAGATACTATGAGTTTTATAGCTAAGCAGCAGGAACACTGTGTAAGTCACACCTGAGCACGAACAAAGAGGGAGGAGAACTACAAAAAAGCAGTACAAGGTACAGGACTCACCAACCACAGAAACCAAAACCAAGCCAACAAGGTCATGAACAGGAAACGCTGACCTAAAATTAAACATAATTTACTTTAGTGCTCTGTGTTGCTTCAGCTTGTAATAAGGCACCACACGCTGCAAGACCAGAGAACTCCAGACTGTTGTGTTACCACCACGTAGTGAGAACCAACATAATACAGAACCTGAAAAAAGTCAAACAGAAGGATACTACCCCAAAGACATTATGCTCAATGAGCTATACCAACTCACCTGGGCTTTCAAGCACCAGTGGCTCTCCCCAAAAAAACAAAAAATATTCAGTTTATAGCTATTTATCCATAATATCTTCTTTTACCCTTGGCAGCATTATGCAGAAAGGAATTGGCTTCAGCCACCGGCTTTTATATCAGCGCCCCAGCGGTGCTAATAGCCCCTAATCACCCTGACGGAGCTCACCTGGGACCCCCCACCCACGCACCCTCTGCCCATTGGGCCACGACCTCCATTTAAGCTCAGGTCCCAGTTTTGTGTCTGCAGTGTATGGTGGTTGTATATATCTGTAGTATTGGGGGTTGTCTTTGGTTTAGTGTAGGGTAACTTTAACTTTTTTTTCATTTTAGGTTCATGTTTTTTTGCTACCTTGTTTTTTTTTGTATTGACTTCAGATTTAATATGATATTTTCTCTTGAGTAGAAAATGAGAAGATCTCAATCTTCTCTTTTTGTTAAATCTAGATTGGTCTTGTGAGTGTGTGGTCAAGTTGCTGTAGTTTTTTGTTTGAAAAAAATATGGTCTTTATGTAGGGTTGTGATCACATTTTAATTAATACCCGTCCCAGAAGCAGCTGTTCAGTTGTCATGAAAATGATATTTGACTTTCTTCCATGAGTATGTTACACTGGAGGTGCCCAATGGATCTCCTTGTAGTGGTAGCTTATTTTCTTTTTAGTGTGATATTTCTTGTTTAGGAAGGGTTGTTTGATTCAGGTGTGAGTGCAGTCAGGATAAGCTTTTTTGGGAAACAACAAAGAAAAAAAATAAAATAATATGCTCTAGTGGAAAGTGTCTCTATCTTTGACAGGGAGCTTGAAACTAGGTCATCTTGAGAGTCTTTTTTTAACTAAAACCATTCTATGATTCCAAGGAATGTCAGTGTCACAGAAATAAAAGTAATTCCTGGAGCTTTGGCTGCTAGAGGAGCATTACCTACTGCAGCTGGGGTTTAAATACTTCAGTTAATTCAGGCTGAGTGCACTACTGTGTGTGACTTAGGTCATGTGGACCTTCTGATAGTTACATCAGATGTGATGAGTCACAAAGACAAGCTCGTTAAAAGCTCCATCTCTACTTTATCAGTAGATGTTTGTTTGCTGTGGCACGGTTGCTCCATATGATGTCATTGACTTGAGCTGGAGATGGTCTTTTTTTTCTTTTATGCTGTGTTACAGCTGGAAGAACCATTTGAGAGTTTGCTGTGATTGCTTCTGGAGTGCCTGAGAGATGCTTTCTTGGAGAGGCTGCTAGCCCTGGTCAGGTAGCTGTTTTCCACGCAGACCACGAGAAGAGTTCAGTTCTTACAAGGCTGAGATTCTCATTTTGGTGTGGCTTACAGTAGCCAGGAGAAGAACATGCAAATGGGAGGGGGAGATAGGCCATCAGGTATACAGTTCATTCTTTGGGTTGGCAGTTGATTAGAATTGTTATTTCTGAAGATATTTGAATTATAGGGATTTGGGGTTTACTTTTTTGGCTGTCTCCCATGCTTCTAGGGAAGGCAACCCAGAAAAAAGACCTCTCAAAGCTCATGGACAACTGCACAACATAGCACTACCATCTTCCGAGGTGGTTACCTTATCCTGACAGTTTCCTACAACCTTTGGCTCTGAGCTGGGGTCCAGTGGGGTAGTCAACTGCCTTAAGTAACTTAAATGGGCAAATTCTTGAACTACACTTGGCATCCTTTGGTAGTCAATACCCTTCAGTCCCTCTGACAATTCCTCTTTGAAGGTTTTTCAGCCTTTCAAGTTGTGTGGTCCTAAAAAGAGTTTTCTTGCATTTTTTTGTTCCTTTTTCCAGTGCATGGTTCTGGTTTCCACTCACAGGTGCAGCTCCTATAGACCAGGAGGTAGACAACCAAGGAAGCCTCCACCTTGGCTTTTCTTATCATAGAATGGTTTGGACTGGAAGGACCTTGAAGATCATCTTATGCTTTTTCGTGTGTGTTGGCAGAGAATGGGGATTGCAGACAAGCAGGGTGGTCTTCTGACTACCCAGCTCCCTGGGGGCAGGCTGTCCACGAGCTGGGGGCAGCAGCATGAGGATACATGGAGCTATCAGCCAAGGGAGTCCTCAGCCAGGTCCTTGTCCTTTCATCCTAATCTGTTCCAGAAGCAGCCTTCATGGTCTCTGGGGCCCTGGCTGGGCTTTTCCTGCAGTGCCAAGGGACACAGCCTGTGAAAGAGGAGTGATGTGCTGTGGGTGAGAGCTGGAACCCAGGTAACCTGATGGAGGTGACGGCTTGGGGGAAGAAGAGGATAGCAGAGGTTAATGGAGCACTACTGATCTGGAAACCAGAGCTTGGCTGGTGATGACCATGGAAGGGAAAGAACAGAGCTGAGCTGAGCAGAATGCTGCCTTAGTCTGGGCTTGCTGTCCTGGGAAATGTCCCTGTGGCTCGTGACCTGCTTGGCTGGGAATGCTTGGTTAGCAGCCAAGGACTGTTCCTGCGTCCAGTTTTGGCTCACTCTCTGAATTTATACCCCTTGGATATTATCAGAAGCTTCCTGACTCATCCTGGCTAGCAGTGCTGCCAGCTTTTTGAGGTCCCCATTGGTTGGCCACCAAAGCTCAAGCAGATCATGAGAGCTCGGCTGACCCAAAGCACAAGCAAGAAACGTGGGACATCAGGGTGGCTTTGCAGAGAGGTGGTAAGCTGCCTGTGTCCAAAACAGACTAGAAGCATCTACACTACTAGAGAAGCAGTGAAGTTTCCAGGTGCTCCCAGCCCTGGGAGTATCCTGCTGTGCTTGATGTAACAGCAACATAGAATGGTTTGGGTTGGAAGGAACCTTAAAGATCATCTAGTTCCAACCCCCCTGCCATGGGCAGGGACACCCTCCACTACACCAGGTTGCTCCAAGCCTCATCCAACCTGGCTTTGAACACTTCCAGGGAGTGGAACGTGTTGTGCGGTGGGCTGCAGAGGCTGTCTGCTACTTGTTGGACAAGTTGCACATCTGGAAAGCCAATGTGTGATGGAGTAAGGATTATTTTTACAGAACTACAGATAGATTGTCAACTCTGATCTGAAGAACACCACGGGTGAAGAGATGCTCGTTCCAGCTTGATCAGCACTTCCAGCCCCATCACAGCTGATGTCTGCCTGGTTTCACCATCTCCAGTGCAGACCTCCTAAAACAGTTCATGAGTGTTCTCCTCAGGGCATGCCTGAGCTGCCAGCTACTCTTGGCAGTGCAACATGAGGTCAGCGGGGCACCTTGGGGCAGCGTTGCAGAGGTTGAGGGGGTTTGCTGTTGCAACAGTGTGTGCAGTGATGATGTCTTGCATGGCTGCTGGTGGGGGAGGCTGGGTTGGGATTGGTGCAGTTCATATGTGTGTGAAATAATTCCGTTATCTGAGGTCAAGGAGGCTGGTGGAGCTGGGGTGGGGTATGCTGGGCCGGAGTACTTGGGTTCTTCACTCATGTCTTGATATCAACTCATATTGCTGATGGACCGTTCCACCCATCCATCTCCAAAGCAGACCTGCTCTCTGGCAAAGACGGTGTCTCCTCTTGCGTAAGGCCCACGATAGCTGCATGGTGTTAAATCCTTGAGAAGGATCCTGTTGCTTGATGTTCCTCAAGAATCCATCCTTGGCCATGGAAATGAGCGGGCTGTGCTCTCCTGGGGTTGTGGCTGGTGGCACCTTCAGCTCTGTCTAAGGGAGAGGTTGGGGACTAAGAGTACCTGCTAGAAATGACTCTTGTACCTTCTTTCCCATAAAAAAGGAGATGCAGCTTCAGCAGCCTCCCTTCTTGGTACTTAACCACCTGCCCTTCCGTGTGAGGGTGCTGGGAAGACCATATGGGAATGCTTCAACCTGATCAATAAAGGACAAGGAGGGTAACAGTGTAAAAGAAAAAAGGGCACAAAACCATTTGAACCTCAACATTAACAAGTTGAAGAGGCAGGTTCTTGGAGCTTGTTTCTGGCTGCTGAAAGTGAGGTACCACATGGTGTTGGTCCCTAACAGATGCTGTTGCAGGTGCTTGGCAGGTCCCACTGCTGTGGCATGTAGGCGACCTAGTGCGTGCTGCCTGTGGGAATGTCAGTGTGGAGGAGCTTCACAAGGGGATGGAGCAGCACAGGGAATATTTGGGTTTACTGTGTTGTGGTGGAGCCAGTAGCCTCTGCAGGAGGAGGGAATGGGGTGAGTGGGGACCCATCAGGTCTGTTGGATGGAGCCAGCCCTGTGGGCAAGCTTTGCCCTTGTGAGACGCTGTGGGTGAAGCCAAGCTGTGACAACTCACGTCTTTATCTGAACTAATGACTTTTCAGCTCAGGATTCTTGCAGTCATGCAGCTCAGGAACTCCTAGGTAGTGGCCAGGAAGCCTGAGACATGGAGGTCTCAGGATGACGAGACATCAGCATGTTCTGTTGACAGCAGAAGCTTTGCAGGAGCTTGATGTGCTTTGCAAAGCTGGGGAGGAGGAGGTGGGATGTCTGGGTCCTTCCTTGCTGCTATGGTTGGGCTGGGTGTGGAAACCATGGGTGCTGAGTCAGGTGGCTTATCTGGTAACTGGACTTCAGCTTGTCATCCATCTCTTATCCCTTATCCTGAGCCTCAACAGATGGAGAGCCTGAGGAGGGTCAAAGCTCAGAGATGCTTCCAGGTGCCTGTTACTGGGAGAAGAGGACCCATGGCCTCAGTTTGACCTCCCAGACCCTCCTGCTTGGGAAATGGGATCCATCACAGGGCTATCTACAGTGCCAGAAAAAAATAAACTTGGGGTCAAGTGTGCCAGCAACTTGGGCTCCAGTAGAAGCTGTGTCTGGGAGCTGGCTTTAAATCCCCGGCCAAGCATATATTTGCAGTTTCTAGACAAGAAAATGCCTTCGTGGAAGGTGTGCTACATACCCAGATGTCAGCTGAGATGTCTCCTTAGCCGAGATGTCCCTTTTGCTGTCCTCCTCCACTAAAGGTGTGTGGGTGGAGCAAAGCCGTGTTGGACACCCGCAGCCTTCTGTTTGGTCTGATGGCTGAAAACACAAAAAAGTGATTTAGCAGGTCCCTGTTCATGGGTACTGCATCCCACCATTTCTACATGCAGGCGTTGAATGTTTCCATCATGCCTTCAACACAAGGTTGCTGTCTGTGCCCTGGCTGCTGAGCTGGAGCAACCCTGTGTTGCACAGCCCCTGTTCCCACATTTTGAGTCCTTCTCTCGGAGCTTCTTCTTGGTGCAGCTTGATGTGGATTAAGAGCCCCGGGGTGGACCAGCAGCAACTCCATCCCATCTAAAACACATCCCTGGTGCAGGTTGAGTCCTTTGTTGCTACCTTGGGTGTCACCTGCACTGGTGGCATTTCAGTTGGACTCTTGTGGGACACCACATGTGGCTGGCATGGTTGATAACATGGCCTTCAGAGGGTGGCTTGGTGATGGGGAGGAGACCCATATCGCCTACCAGCGATGCCTGGCTGTGTAGGATCTGCGAGCTCCTGCTCAAGAAGAGCTACTGTGATGGTCATCCGTGATCTTGCTGCTGTTGTTTCCCACTTCGATAAGCCCCAAGTTCCTGCCTCTCTCAGGCAGGGTGTTTGGCTTCAGGGTTCCTACAAAATTAGTGTTTCGCTGATGTTTTGTTGTTTTTTTTTGTCTTCTGCACTCATAAACAGTTTGTTGCGGTTTGGTTGCACTTGAGCAAGTGCTTGCTCCTCCCAGTGCTGAGCTTGGGATGCTCTGGGGGGTGTAAATAAACGGATGCATGGGAAGAAAAATCCCTCCTGATGTTGCTTAGTGCCAGCACGCTCAGCCTGAAGGTGCCAGGGCAGCTCACCGCTGGCCCTGAGTTTAGCCCTGGAAAGTAGAAAGGAGGAGGGGAGGGGGTGAAAAACAAAGCCCCAGTAGTCTGCTGGTGGGGATGGATGAAGAAATGACTCATTTTCCTGCTAAGAAATGGAGAGAAAGGAATGAATGCACAAGGAAACAGGGGGAGAGGAGAAAGAAGAGGCTTGTGTTACAGTTCCCAGCTGCGTGGTGGATGGGGATGAGGAGGAGCTCTGGTGGGGGGGATCCCAACCTTGGGGGGAAAAGCAGTGCTGAGCCATGCCGAGGTTTAAGAGTCATCTCTGTCTACGCAGGGGTGTTTCCCATCTCGTTATTTTAGATGGCTCTCAGCATTTTTAAGAACAATCAAGTTACTTCCAGCTTCAGTCCCCAAATCCTTTGGTGTTCACCCAAACCGCGGGTTGCCCCGAGGATTTCCCCTGTTATTAACAGATGACTTTGTCTCACTCCTAGGACTGGGCGATGACTCCGCAGCATCGCCCCGCACCCCTCTCAGCCCTCCCTTCCCTTCCAAGGGGATCCCAGCGGGGCCGGGCTCCAGGGATGAAGATGTCTCCATGCCACCTGCTGCCCAGCCCTCACTGCCCTTGTCCACGGGAGCTGCCAGAGACTGGGTGTCCACTGGGCTGGTGGAGGGGGACGGCCGCGATGCCACCCCCACGGTGACACTGTCCCCTGCTCCTGCCTCTGTCACCACGGGCTCTATCACTGCAGCTGCCATCACCCTAGCAGACAGCCCATCCATAGCCTCCAATGCCACCTCGGTGCCACCAACCTTGGAGACAGCCCCAGGTCTTTGGACAGCAAATATTGCCAGCTTGGCAAGAGGCACAACGCATTTGGGGGCAGCTCCCAGCCCCACGGGTATACCTGCATCATCTTCCTCTTCTTCCCTCCCCACTAACGACCTGTATCCATCGGCCGGGACGGTCTTGTCCCCAACGCCTGTCCTCATCAGCCCCAGCACCACCCAGCCCCCGGTGCTGACCAAGGACATCCCTTCCCTGGGAACACTGGCCGTGGCGTCAAGCCTGGCTGTGGAGCCGACGTCCCCCCCAGTGACTGTGTCCACACCCACCACAGCTGAGGCCACCAGCAAAACCACCCTCTCCACCGGTGTCACCATGGAAGAGGTCCCGCGCGCCTTGAGTGCAGGTGAGCATCGCCCCTCTCCGTACTCGTGTATAGATATAAGGTCAACCTCAAGGTGCTTAGAGAAGAGGGGCAGACCCCCTGAATTGGAAGGAAAGAGGTGGTCAGCCTTCTGAGAGCCCCGTCCAGCAAAAGCTGAGCTTTCCCTGGAGGATCTTCTGTCATCTGCTCCACCGCAGAGACGAAGAGTCATAGAGACCAAACCTCAGTTGCCCGGACATGTGAATAAAATCCTTAGTTGCAAATTTGACTTGAAACGCTTAAGGTTGAGACAAAACAAGTGCCTGACTGGTGGGTGCAAGCGGAGTTAGGAAGATGTAGGTTTTTCTTCTCCCTGCTGGAGATCGTGCTAAGCTGCCTCTGGCTTTCACCCTTCCTCTTCTGCTTGCTCCCATGGCTTCAAAGCGCTTCATAAGGCCACAGAAGGGAGGGATTGGGAGTGATTTGTAGCCCTGGCCCAGAGCTAAATGCTGCCCAGTGCTGGGAAGAGCAGCAAGGAACAAGTCTGTGGTCCTCAAGCCAAGCCCAGCTGGCTTTTATCTGAATTCCACCTGCCCTACCTTGATGGGAATGGGGTCACTGTGAAAACAGTGCTTTAGGAAGCAGCAAGGGAACATCCCCCATTCCCAGAGATGGCTGGTACGGGGGTACTGGGAGCAGCCGGGGTGCGAGGTGGGTGCCGTGGGGATGGTGGTGGAACTGGGATTTGGGAGTGCTGAGCGCTGTCCTCTCTGATGGAACCTCCGCAGGGAGCATCGTGGCCATAACGGTGACGGTCATCGTGGTGGTGGTGCTCGTTTTCGGGGCAGCGGCGTACCTCAAGATCAGGTAAGACTGGTTTTGGGGTGCCTGCCCTGCAGGGTGTTCCAGCTCTGGTTCCCCCCACCCTTCCCCAAAATTAATTCCCTGGCATGTCCTGGTCTGGATCCATGGGGGTAAAAATCCTGCCTGGCCTTATTTTTTGTCTTGGTGCTAAAACATCCAAAGTTTGACTTAGTGAGCACCTGCATGGATTTTTGATGATTTTTTTTGTTTGTTTTTTCACCCCATGCTAAAATAATTAATAAACCATCAAAGCAATGGGTAACACTGGGCGGTTTGTTTTCCCTGACAGGCACTCCTCGTACGGCAGGCTTTTGGATGACCACGACTACGGCTCCTGGGGCAACTACAACAACCCCCTCTATGACGACTCCTAGCAAGGACGAGGCAAAAAAATAAAAATAAAAATAATAATTAAAAAAAAGCCTTAATTTATAAGCACTTCTGCAGCAGAGCATCTGCTGGCAAGGAGATGCCCGGGGACCGAGCCGCCACCACGGGCAGGATGATGGCGAGTCTGGTGGGTGACCCGGAGGGTGGGCAGACGCGCGGTGCCCACAATGAACCTGAATTTTGGTCTTTGTGTAGGAAACTCTGAGGCCAGGGGCAGGTCATCTGCTTGGTTTGTAGGCAAGGGGACCTGAATTTGCCAGGGAAAAGGGATGGAAGGAGGTCAAGGGAGAGGATGGAGGTTGAGCTGGTGCCATGGCATCCTTTGAGACGTTGTTGACCCATGGCTTGGGTGGGGATGGGACATGGGGGCTGCTGAGCGGGGTGGAGGTCTCCTGTGCTTTCACAAGCCCCTTCCTCCAAAGTCACCTCCCTGCATCACCCTCCTGCCCAATCCTTCACCTTGCCACGCCGCGGATCATGAACAGGTACGGAGCTGCTCCGGCACCGCTCCCTTTCTTTTCCTGCAGGCGCTTCTGCAGAGAAGCTCCTAATTTCATTTTTTTTTTTTCCATTTAATTGTTGTTTTCCCCCCAAACACAACGTGGGAGCCCGTGGGAAGGTGCATTGAACCACCCCAGCTCCTGTGCCCGGGGCTGCCCCGTTTCACGCAGGCGGGCGCTAGCTCCAAAGCTTCATTTCTAGTCCTCGATAAAACTCAGCTGCTAAAATCCAGCAAGGAGGGTTTTTTTTAATCCTCAATTTAAGCCTTTGAGGAGGGGATGCTCACCACAGCCCCAGTCTACCCCGGCTAAATCCCGCGGCAGCGAAAAGGAAAACCCTCACATCAAAGCTCCGGGCGTTTCCATCAGCCCTTCCCGCAACTATGGTGTGTCATCTCTTGATTTTTTCATGGTAGCTGAGCCTAATAAAAGTGGCTAGTTCCACACCAACCACCTGAAAAAGGCCAGGAGAAAGGAGGACATCCCCTCCCACTCCTTTTCCCAAAAGGAAAGGCCATCATTAATGAGTTTTCCTTTTCCTCCGTAGCCTTTTTTTAGCCTCTGCGTTGGGAGCAGCCCATCCTTCCACCTTCCATATAGTCACCAGTGGTCACGGGGTGGCCAAAACCCGGCTCAATGGCACTAAGCCCACCCCTTGAGCTACAGCTACGGAGCTGTCCCTCACCCTCTTTTACTTCCAACGGGATAAAAACTGAGAATAAAGCAGCCAAGGGTCCAAATGCACCAGTTCAGGAAACTGCTGGGGCTGGGAGGGTTGATGGGGTGAGACTTATGGTGGGACTTGCTCTGTATCCTGCTGGCCCTCTTCCCCGGTCACTATCCTGCCAGCCACGAGCTGTTCCCAGGCTCTGGAAAGATGGGACATGTTTAGGGAGGCAGAGGAAAAGAAGGGAAAGTGATGCCAATGGAGGAAGCACCAGTAGCAGCACAGGTTCTGAGGATGCTGGGGATAAGCAAAACTCCCTTTTGTCTTTTTGGTAGCCAAAAAGCAGCAAATTAGGCCACCTGGGCAAAGAAAAACTGCAACCTAGGTTAAAGAAAACCATCTTTTGCTTTGGAAATAAATCAGGTGCAGCGCTGCACTCACCCTCCCCGAAACCAGGAGGAAAAGGTGAATCCTTGCCCCTGCCAGCGAGATGTTGCCCGGCAGGGAGTCCATCTGCTTTCACACCCCACCTGGGCTACAGCTCAAACATGATGCAGCAAGAGCAAAGAGCAGATATTAATAAAATGATATTTTTTTTTTTAATAAAAGCTAATATTTTATTAATAATGCCAGCGCAAGGCTGGCATGCAGGGTCTGCTTTCCCACTCAACCCTACGCTTGGATGCTCCAAACGAGTTAATATCTCTTGTCTACAAGGCGAGGAAGAGGCTGGATTTTGGGAGATAGCCTGGGGTGAAGAGAGATTCCTTGCTTCCCACAAGAACCTGAGATCCAAAACCATCCCCAGTGTCTTTTCCTTGATCCCTGGCGCAGTACGAGCCACAAGGCAAAGCCGAGACGGCACCAAAGGGTTTTCCCGGGTGACCACCCCACGGATACACTGGACTTTATATTCCATTTATTCCTCATGTATCCAACGGGTAACGCGTTTACGCCTACAGCGCTGCGCACCAGCCCGGGCTGAGGCAGTCTATAAAACAAGATAGCAGATGTGCTTGCCAAGTGGAAAAAAAAAAAGCACTTCTTATTATTTATTTCTTAATATTTGTGATATTATTTATCCTCAAAGGGAGGATGCCCGTGTTCAAGGCGATGGTTCCAAACCTTGTGTCTTACCCACCCCAGACGCTCCAGTTTATCGAGGGATTTTTGTCCTCCCACACTGCTATGGTGGGGAAGAAGGGGGAGGAAAAAATAAACCAGCCAGGACCTGCCCTAAAAATCCACATTTTCTTCTGTATTTCTCTTTTTTTAAATGAGGAAGAAGAAAACTCTCTGCCTCCAGCTTGTTTTATTTACCAAAATCAGCAAACCTCCCCCCTGCCCCTTTTAGCTCAATGTCATCTCAGAGATATTTTATTTATATAGGAGAAAGAAAATAAAATAGCTCTCATAGCTCCGTGCAGAACATCCCGTCCCATTCCCTCGGCCAGGCCCTGCGGGTGACGTGATCCGTCCCTACGTCTCCTGCCGTGTCCTCACCCCAGAGCCGGGCAGGCTCATTTCCAGCCTTTGTCCGGCCTCATTATTGGGCTTTTGTTTTGCTTATTTGTCAAAATTCTACTATCTCATCAACCTGTTTCCGAGCATCATCTTCTCAGACTCTTGGCGGAATTCATGGATTAAGTATTAATGACTTATTAGTGGAAAGAGCTCTTGGTTGCAGCCTCCAGGAGCAAGAATGCTCGTTAGACGAAGTAATTGCCCCCTCAGGTCAGAGCAGGGCACGTTCAGGACCTAGCAGCTCAGACCAGAGCTGAAGGCACCACCTTGTCTTGGCATCACATGTTCCTACAGCTCCAGCCTCCAACAACAGTCAGTTCCACCAAAAACCCACCAGAAAGTTTGCCACGCGAGGACCAAACGTGTTTCTGTAGTTCGTTTAGCTCCTGCCTCTGGATTGCTGTCATCTTCAGCTGCCGCTCGTTTTCAAAGGTCATTCCTCAAGCAACAGGCAGCTCAGGGAAGCCCTTTCCTTCAGCTGTCTTGGCTCACAGCTACTTCCCATAATCATAGAACCATAGAACTGTTTGGGTTGGGCGGGACCTTAAAGATCATCTAGTTCTAACGCCCCTGCCATGGGCAGGGACACCTTCCAGCACTCCAGTTTGCTCAAAGCCTCATCCAACCTGGCCTTGAACACTTCCAGGGATGGGGCATCCACAACTTCTCTGGGCAACCTGTTCCAGTGCCTCACCACCCTTGGAGTGAAGAATATCTTCCTTAGGTCTCACCTCAATCTCCCCTTTTTCAGTTTAAAGCCATTGCCCCGTGTCGGGTTCAGGTGTCGGAGAGCCGCTATTTCTTAACAGTGTAAAGTCACAAGTTCCAAGTCCCACACGTGAACTCCTTCCCCAAACTCCAACTAAGACCATCAAGGAGAAAAAAAAAAACACGGAAATCGCCCGTTTCCGGCACACCCCTGGCCTAATCCAGCCCAGCTCGGAGCTGGAGAGATGGACTCTCTGCTATAGCCCTCCGAGTTCTAAATAGCACGACGTGATGAGCCTTTCCCTAACTGTGTTCCTTCCAGTCGGAAAGGAAAACCAGATGGTTTCTCTGCAGTGGAGGAGCCCGTGCGCCTTCGGGGAAGGGTCTTCTCCCACCCAGCCAAGAGGCAGGGGCTGGTGGCAGAGCTCTCCCTGCCTCTCCCCCAGCCCTCCCAGGGGTGCAGACGGAAAATGTGCGCTGCTGCTGCTTCAGGAGAGCTTTGGGTTGGGTTTCGCAGCTGATGCCACCAGCTGAGCATCCAGGGGTCCCAGCCCAGCACCCCTCCAGCTCCAGCCCAGCACCCACACCCCCATCCCTGGGCACGCGGGCAGCTTGAGAGGAGCCCATGGGAGGGGAAAGCTGTACAGGAGGTTTAATGGTCAATACCGCGACTTCCCCCCCAAAACGACGTCATTGGCCCCAAGGCCATCAGACCACACTTTCTGCCAGCAACCCAAAAACCACACTGGAGTCATTAAACCCATCCTTCTAGCCCCAAAACAGGGGAATCCCCTTTCGCCACTGCTCCGGAGCCATCACGCCACATCTTCCCATGGGGACAGAGGGCTCTGCCAAGACCCCCGGTCCTGCATCACTCCGCTCGTTGCCTTAACGAGTCCCTCTCCAGAATTTTGCATACTTGGGCAAGCCCTGGCTTTATTAACAGCTCACACTGTGCTATACAGGACTCTCCTCGTCCCCTCTGCCCGAAAATACAACTGTATCCAGCATCTCCGGTGGACAGGGCAGCAAAACTCAACGCAGCACCTTCCATCCCATACAGCAGCTCCTCGCCCGCCTTCATCCCCTACATTTATCTTTTATCACCTGGCAAAAGCCATCGTTTTTTCCTGCTGCGCAACGGGATTTTTTTCCCGGGCCAAGGGAGCGAAGGGCTTGAGGCCAAGGCTGAACGCACCGTACGGAGGTTCAGCTGGTGGCATTGGGTTCCCCAGCTGTTCCCCCCGCTCCTCGCTATGGCTTTGCAGAGGGAAATACCAAAAACAGGAGAGCAAAAGGTCAAAAATCAGCTGGATCCCACTCCCAAGATCATTTTTCTTCTCAACGCAACGCAAAAAGTCCGGCTGGGGAAGGAGGTGCTCCTCCAAAGCTCAGCTCAGCTAAGGGCTTGCTCTCAGCCTCCTCTCATCATCGGAACCCAAATAGGAATATTTCCAGCTGGGATAAAATTAGCTTCCCAGTTACTATCAAATCTGCTCGGTTGTGGCGTCGACCGGTGCGTTTTTTTCTTTTTTTTACTATTAGCAACGCTGTCGAAGGCTCCGTGAGTTTTCCGGAGTTGGTTTCCCAGCAGCACCATTTATCAGCTTAAATGAGCCGACGGTACTTTTGCAGGGGGAAAAAAAAAAAATAAAAATCAAAACAAAATCAAACCAAAACCCAACAACAACAGAAAAAAACCCCAAACCAACCGCAACCGGGAGACAAATTGCCGGTAACGAGCAGAGCGCTGGAAACAACAGCTGCGAGACGGCTCCGAAATTCAACCTCGACCTTGGTGAGCCCCGAGCCCGCCTCGGCCCCCTCCACTCCCCGGCAGTGACATTCCCCGGCACGTCTACCTCCTTGGGCACGTCCGTCTATCCCGAACCCATCTCCCCCTCCTGCGGTTGCCCCCAGTTGGGTTTGCGAGCCGTCGGCGGCAGCCCTGCAGCAGCAAATCCCTTGAAATATCTATTCCATGGAGTCTATGACCCAGTTGGTGCATCTGTTTCTCCCCAGCAGCTGCTGGCAGGGATAATTTCCCTGCTCTGGTTTTCTTTTTTTTTTTTTTTAATTAAAGCTGGATGGTTGCTTCTAGCTGCCCCCGGCACTGTCTGCTGGCTGAGGAGGTTCCTGTCCTGCATGGCCCACCACCACCTGCAGCTCTCGGCTCTCTGGCACCCGGTGGGATAAGAGCATCCTTGCCCAAAGGCTCAGCAGCCCAGGTGTTGGGGTGGCGACGCAGCCCCCGGTTAGGATGGGCAAGTCCAGCCCTTCCGGAGGAGGTGGTGTGGACCTCCCAGGCTCCGTTTCCCCCACACAAATCCTTCAAGACACCTAAAAGACAAGTTACAGCATGTGCACTCCACCTCTGGCAGCACTTCAGACGTGCTCAACATCTCACCACCTTCTGAAGACAACGGCTACCAGGTGCCAATGAAGCCAGACGGGAGCCCTGTCCACGCAGGGAGTATGGACACCACCTCTGACAACCTCGTGTCGTGTCAGACTTGCTCATGAGGAACCCAGAAGAGCCTTTCGTCACCTGCTTACAGAGCAGCAGAAGGTGGGGGCACCTCTGCCATCAACCCAGAGCACTCAACACCTAGCCAGAGACGCTGTTGCGCTCATCCACGGAGACAGCCTGCCCCATTCGGGAGTCCGAGAGGACTGGACAAAGCTCCTCAACATTTTTCTGAGCATCCGTTCACTGGTGGCTTTTTTGAATAGGAGGAGAAAATTATCGTTTGCTCCTTGTCCCAGCCATGCCGTATGCCCTCAGCACATCTCCATGCCATCTCTGCTTCTTCAGCCACCACCCAAATCCCAGCCTCTGCTACCAGGGCTGCCCCTGGAAAGGGTGTCTAACGCAGCATTAGCCATCGGTGGGCTTCTCAACTAAGAGCAGGGTCAAGGCACTGTTTTTTTTTCCTCCTCTTTGGAAGGAGAAGGACCGTAACTGCTTTAATAACATAGAAAACCAACATTCCTCAGATTCATCTCCAAGACATCATTTGACATCACATTTTTATGGCGCGTACACTTCATTTAACCCTGCCTGTGCTTTTAAAACCAGAGGGAAGTCACTTCTCAAGCAAGAGGAGCACCTTGAATGCATCGAAGTGGCACCATCTGAACTTTTATCACCCTGTTTCTGGACAACCAAAAGCACGGTGCCAAGCTGCTGGCCCTCACCGTGGGGCTGGAGCTGCTTGGGCAGCAGGGGCTGCAGCCCCAGGGCTGTGGTAGCCCCCAAACATGACCCAGGGCAGCAGCAGTTGTGGTGATGGTGGCGGTGGGATGACATCTGCACCCAAACTCCTCCACACCCCCAAAGAGACTACTTCCTCCCTGTTAAAAAAATACTTTGCATGGCTCCGTTGCCTGAACTAAATATCTCCGTGAAAGCCACATAGCTCAGAGATGACAACCTCACCAGGCTGACATAAGCCCACTGGCCCTCAGGGCTTACCTGGGAGCAGGTCTCCATCCAGGGAAGGTGGTGAGATCACCAGGTGATGGCACATGTTTGGAGGGTGCTTCAAAGCAGCAGGGAGTCTTGCTGGCAGCTTCAATGGAGGAACCAAAAGCATCATCCACAAGCACGAGGAGAGTCCTTCTTACCATCTACAGGAGCTGAAAGTCAAGGAAAAACATCAGCACCATGGGAACATCTCACTCAATATGCCCGTGGCAGCAGAGACTCAGTCCCATAGTCAAACCAGCCCCTTCCCCAGGCCATATCCCCTCAGAGAGACACTCCCCAGGACGCCCAACCCCGAACCCCACTCATACAAGGTTTGGGGTGCCAGCAAGGGACCAAGCCACACTCCTTTGGCACTTAAAACTTCTGAAGACTACGCAGTGCCCCCCACCTTCCCTCATTTTAACAGCAGCTCCAAGGGGGAAACCACCACTTGGTCCCCCGCACAGCCCATAACCCCCTCCCACCACCTCCAAAAATTACCTTTCCCAAGAAGAACCCCCAAAAGCAGCAAGTTGCGCCAGCACAAGCAAGGACAGAAGCCTTACCTGCTCCCTCACCAAATGCCTTGCTCCCACCTGGGACAGCCCTGAGACTATTTATGAGCTCTGGACAAGGTGATGCAGCTCACCTGGCTCCACACATGGTTCCTCACCTTGGAACTCATCCAAATGGCCAGGGAAGGTGGAGGAAAACTGCCTCAACCCAAAGCACAGGCTCTGCTGCACATGTAGTTATGGCCGACCATGTCCCTTGTACTTCAGCTGTGGAGGAGGATGGCAGGGGCAAGCTTAGGGTGGGAGAGCAGAGACATCGGCTTGAGCCTGGAGAATCTGGGATTCGGCAACTCGGATTAACTCCCTGCTTACCCACAAAACAGCACCATTAAGGACTCAGGAAACCTTGACCTGGGTAGACACTCCTGCTCTCGCCATCATTCAGCCATGTAGGTGAGGGTCTGCTGTGTCAGATTTAAGTACTCACACAAAAAAATTAAGAGTCTCTAATCTCAGTGGCACCACACTGGACATGCTCCAGCTCATCCCAGTCCCTCCAAGTACTGAAGAGCCCAGACTAGAACCAGTTTTCCCTAGGGCAATGCCACAGGAAGGTCCCTTCCCCCCCTTCTACCCCAAAAAAACAGAAATGCAGGGGCTATTGAAACCCCCCTTTTCATCACAGAGACCCAGGGGTCACACACGCAGACATCCAACCCTCCTTTTTCAGCCTTGAGCCACAAATTGAGCTGGGAACTTCCGAAAAAGCACATGCACAAAAGGAGAGCACATCACACATCGGTGTCTTGTTTTAATAGAGACATTATTTTATTTGTAGCAGTGAGAAAAGTGCTTGAGAACAAGATATTCCAGTAAAGCCACGCTACAGCGACGTCTTCACCCTGTCCTCATGTTTCAGACATGAAGAGGCACCGTCAGATTCAAAGGAAAAGCTGTTGTTTTACAGCAGAACCAGTTAAAAACAAGTACTTGTACAGTGAAGAGTAAATAGGCTTTTTCTTACCTTTTTTTTATAAATAAAAAAGGTTTATTTCATTCTTGGAAGCTATTAGCAGGTTCAGAAATTGTCAGAAACGAAGAACTTGGTGAAACATCCTGGGGAGGATATTACACAAAGCAAGGGGCAGAAGGTTGATGGGGATTTTTTTTTTTTTTTTTTAAAAAGTCCTCCTCCAATCCTCCCTTCTCTCTCCTCAATGAAACCACGTACCATAAAAAAAATAAACAAAAATAACAAAATTGGTCCCTGCACTACTTGAGTGCCTCTACAAACTGCTGTGACTTCAGCAAACATCTTGGGGTCAGCCCGATTATTTGGATCGACGTCAATCCTGACACTGTGCTTCACTCGGTGTTGTCATCACAACATCCCGCTACGCACACATCGAAAAACCCCACGACACCTCGGCCCGGGTAGGTGGGACAAGCAAAACGAGGAAGAACCCGGTATCTATGTGACTGCAGCTGGCAGAAGAATCCAAGCAGAGAGACAGCTCAGATGGGTGTCTGGGGGGAAAGGGCCATCTCACAACTTGATTTGGAGGCCCTTAATCGCATGCATGTGGGCAGGCTGGCCTGCTTTCCGAGAAAATTCCGTCTGCATGTCAGCAAATCAAGCCGAAGAATGCGATTTCTGCAAGCTCACCCTCTCCAGCCACTTGCAACGACAGCTCCGAGGCCCGAGAACAAACACATCATTTAAAAGGAACAAAACGTGCTCTCATCAAACTTGGCCAACCTCAGCTCTGTGGGAAAAAGGCCACTCTCAGAGCCAGCAATTTTCCCCAACAGCTGCAAGTGGAATAGCTGTACCTCCACCTCCCGTTAGGCTCACAACCTTCAGCTGCCCCACAGCATCTTCTGCTGCACCAGCTGCTTGTCTTTTCTCATTTTTCCATCTCACTAGTTATTCTTCTGGCCAGTCTCTTCTCCAACACAGCACACAGCTCCTTTCAAAGGTGCCATCCTTTCTACAACCTAACCTTTTTGGGGAATCACCCTGCTCCGTAGGGATTTTCCTGAAGGGCCGGGCTGCGCTGCGCCCCAGGTACTAGTGAGTGGGGCACAATTAGCAAAACTCCTTTGCACCAGCATTAAGTAAACCTTGTAACTACGTCACTGGTGTCGCAACAACTTGGAATACATTTTTACTGACAAGTGGGTTTGTTTTTTTTTTTTTTTAAGACAGCATCTTCCACAACAGAGTCTTCGTCGTCCAGCCGGATGCAGCACGTGTCTCCATCACTGCTCCTCCAAAGGCTGCCGGCACCTTCCATCTTGGGCAGTATTGTATGAGTCACAGTTTTTGCACTTCATGCCTAGGAGATGGAATGGCACTGTAGACCGGGCGTTGCAGTCATTGCAAAGGATCTACACACATAGGAAAGAAAAAGAGGCTGTAGTATCAGCAGGACGCTCAGTAACATACTACAACCGTGCTTCTAGCAACCACAGAACTGCTTTGCCATCAGGGCACAAACCAGAAAATATCTTCTTTTCAAAGAACGCAGGGCCAAGTGAACTTGTCCGTCTGTAACTGCTCAGACCACACTGAATCACCACAGATATTTTACTTTTAGTAGGGCAGGGCGACTCCTTGTCTCAGTCAGGGATAGACACGCTTTGGTTGCTTCTCTTGATGTAGGAAACCACCAGAGAAACCCTCGAGTGAAAACAGGAGCAGACCACCAGCAGCTAGCAGCATTAACCAGTCTGCTGTGCAAGACAGGCAAGGGAGTCTTATCAAAACAGACAAAAAAGAGATTTTTTTTTTTTCTCCAAATATCCCGACTCCAAGATCTGGTAGGATGAGTTATCTAAGCCTTTAACAGAAGCAAATAAAACATGAAAGACTGGAAAGTGCAGTTGAATTCAGCATTACCTGCAAATAACCACCAGTTTCACAGTTCTGAGTTAACAGAAAGAAACCAGTAGTCGTTCCCAACATGCTAGCCTTGCACAAATCAGTATCTGAGTATTTTTGCAGAAAACCCACTGTGTTTAGTCTGGAACGTGAAGCTTCAAGCTGTTAAAAACCCAGTGTTCCTGCTTTTTGCTATAACAGCACCCAACAGTACTGTTTTTCCAGCAAGACAGTTCCAAGGACCAAGCCATTTCTCCTCTGCGTGATACTACAATACTAAGAGGTTGCAGTTTTGGGGTTGGGTTTTTTTTGCAGTATAGGTGAGGGTGGTTTTTTTGTATGTCTATAAACTCAGCAGATGAATACTGTAAGCCTACAGATGACATGTCTTGATAACTCCCTAACCATCAAGGTTGACTTCTGATCCAGGACAGGTTCTTAGTGCCCTCTACCGCCAGCTGCGCAAAGGCACAGAGCTGCCAAGAACAAGTGTCTTCTCTCACCTCCACCATCATGTTCTGATACTCCGTGGGCATCGGAGTCTGCGCTACTTCATCATCCAGCTGACGCCAGTACCTCGTCATATCTAAAGCCGAGTGCATGCACAAAGGACACCTGTAACCCCTGGCAGAAAGGAAAACAAAAAAAGTTCCCATCAGAAAATGGAGTGCGGCCATGAAATGAGGCCACCCAAAAGGAAAAGTTCCATATCATACCAGTTTAAGAGAAACACCATGAATCAAGGAGTTCTCGCAAACAGAACCGGATTTTAAAAGCCCCTCATCCCTTTAGGACTCGGCTTCAAATTATGTGGTACAGGATTGGCAACACAATCTTTGCCTCTAAGTAATGTGTTTGGAGTACAACAATGGTAAGAGAAGAGATGTTTAGAAATACTTACTCCTTTAGCATTTCCTCGTAACACGTTCTGAAAAGAAAACACAAAGAGGAGCTCAGTAAGAACAACGCAATTACTGACTGCTAACACATTTGGACTGAACAAAGGGAAAATGTACACAGCTATCCCCCAAACCAGACATTAAAAAATATCCTGAGTCTAAGCAGGAAGAAAGCTTCCCAGCAAAATCACCAGGTACATAGGCAAAAACTCAGGGACAAAGCACATTTGATTCCATTTTAAGGTCTTCTAACCTAACACATGGGAAGAGTCAACACTACGACAAGGACTCCGTGTTTCAAATTTGCTGAAAAAAAAAGAAGAACCATACATCACGAGGTGAGTTTAAGATGGACAGGAATTGAAGGAAGATTCAGTCTGGAGAGGCCTACGTCAAACACAGAGGCTATTCCCTTAGTGCACAGAGACAACAGGGGGAAAACAAGAGAGCCAACAGGGGAACAAACACTTGATCTGTAACGCAAGACAAGCAGAAAGGGTAAATAGAAAGGAAACCTGTGGAAATTGTCCCTCCAAAGGCACCCAACACATCACATCAATTGAAAATCCTGATACAGCCAGCAGTTTTTGTGGAGCAACAGAGCACTCCATTGTCTTGGGAGACTGTTTTAAGGAGAGATCTAAAACTGAACCCATGAGCTGCCACCAACGTCTTAAAACCATCGTGCAACTGCTGTCTGCACCAAGGAGGGACTTCTCTACAGGACTCTTGAAATTTAAGTAGCAACAGAAGGAAATTCAGCATGGAAAAATTTAGAACCAACACCACTCAGGTCCCTCCGCCACTGTCAAAGTTTACTGCAAAAGGAAGACAACCTTTCAAAAGTATTTCCTGATGAAACACAGACTATCCCCTGGCATGTGGGTCCCTTAGAAACCAGCTGGAAGTAGCTGATGCTGACTAACCAGGCCTTTAGTGCTGCTGAATAAACACCACACGCAAGGCAGCAGCTATTTCCCTTTCTCAAGAATCTGCAGTGCTTTACCTGTGAAGAAGATGACCACACGGCAGAACATGAGCTCCAACACGAGACGTGTGAATATCCTGTTTCGAGGCGAGGGTCAAGACAAAAAACAAGGAAATTAATTCAAACAGTCAAAAACACAGCTGCACACAAATCCAAGAGGTGAAAACAGGAAGCTCACCTCCAAACATATCGGACAGTCCTGCCTGGAGACATTTTCGATACACTGTGCAAAGAAATAAAAAGTTATTCTACTGTATGGATATCGGAATTTTCTCAATTCTAAAATTCCTTTGGAATGGGAAGAAAAGACCAATGAAACAATAAAGCTTGCATTTTAAGTTTGAAGCTCTGACAATTAACAGGTGGGTTGGCATCTTAAAACCCAAATAGCTTGAAAATATAGATAAGGAAAGAGCTCCCAGAACTCCTGCACTGCACTCAGCCTCGCTTTCCCTGTGCTGCAGCAGGAACAAGAGCTCCAACTTACACACCGAGATGTGCAACCAACAGCTCCTTTTAAAATTCAAGCAGGAGATGGAGATGTGCATTTCCAACAGCTCCAGCTGCCAGCGAAACCAGCCCAGAAGGGCCCTGCATGGCTGCTAAGTGCACTCAGAGAAAGAGAACCTGCCACCCCCCCATCCGTAGGAACTCGGATGGAGCCAAGGCACTGTCAGCTTTGTTTCCAAGAAGTTTTTGTGGGTTTTTTTTTAAGAAATGGAGTTACCCGGTGTATTCTTACCTTGTGCTTTCCTCGAAGGCTCAAGCTTAGGCATAAATTGCATTTCGAACAGTGGAAAAAGTCCTCCTTTGGCCCAATCCTGAAGAGACAAGCGCCAGGCTAAGGCCGGTCCCCTCTTTCCCGTCCGGCCTCGCTCCGCCCCGTCCCCCCCGCGCGGGGCCGGGCCGCGGGTCCCGCCCGCCCCTCCCGCACCTGCAGATGCCACACTCGGCGCAGTGGTACTGCTTCTTATCGCGGTCGAAGAGGTGACAGATCCCGCAGTAGTACTCGCCAAAGAGGCTATGGCAGCCCTCGCACCGCTGCTGGGCCTGCCGGGGCCGAGAGGAGACGGCTGTGAGGCGCGGGGCCACACAACATGGCGGCGCCGCCCCCCCAAAATGGCGGCGCCCTCCCCTCCCCGCCCCGCCAGCGGACCCACCTTCTGCAGGAGGCGGCAGCGGGTGCACTGCACCTCGGCCACACGGAACCGGTCCAGCCGGTGCCCCTCGGCGCCGTCGTGGCACAGCCGGCAGGCGTACAGCTTCCCGCAGCACGGCGCCTGCGAACGGCACGGCACAGCTCAGCGCCTGGCCCCGCCACCCCCCGCCGCCTGCCGGCCCCGCCGCCGCCTCACCCGCAACAGGCAGCCCCGCCGGTAGTGCTCGCAGCCGCCGCCCTCCTCCCCGCCCGCCGCCATCGCCGCTTCGCCGGGACCGGCCGCCTCTCCGCTTCCGCGCCCGGCCGCCTTTCCGCTTCCGGCGGCGGCCGCCTATAACGGAACCGCTCCGCCCCTTCAAATTAATCATCTCCCCGCCTTAAACCTGGCCGTTTTGTCCCCCGCTCCTTGAGCTTTTATTCCTCCCCAAACCTTTATTCCCTCTCCTCAAAATAGGTCTTCTCAACCCCTGAGGCCTTTATTTCCCCCCCCCCTTCTCTTAAACCTTTCTTCCTTTCCCCCCCAAAAAAAAACCCCTTTTTTTTTTCCCCTCCTGTCTCCTAAAACTTTCCTTTTCCTCCCTCAGACCCTTCCTTCCTCATAAACCTTTCTTCATTCCCTGTTTCCCCAAATAATAAAACCAGAAATCATGGCTCACTGCTGCAGCACAGGGAAAAGCAGCCCGCAGCCGGGCAGCAGGGAGGTTTTCCCTGAATATTTTCCAAGGGTTGTTGTTTGCCGGAGGTTGAGGATGTTAGTGCGGTTGCTGGGAGAGACCCCCGGCCTCGGTGAGGTCCCAGTAGGTCCATTTTGGGCAAGGAGCATGGCTGCGTTTGCCCACGGCTAGCAAAACGCCTGCTATGGCCAGCTGGGACCATGCGCTGTGGGTACAACTGGGCTACCGTCGAGCAGTTCCTGGCTAGCGGCGAGGAAAAAGCAGGGCGAGGGGAGCAAAACGGTGCTATCGCCAGCAGAACGGGAAAGGGAAAGGGCACGCTGGAGGAGAGATCCATGCTGTCCGGATGCGGCTCAGGGACGTGAGGAACCTGCACGTGTCAATGGTTACAAGGAACGTTGTCAACCGTTAAATAAAAACTGATGGAAAAGTCCTGTTTTTCCATGCAGGTAACGCCACGGATATACACGGGCAGATACAACACCAAGTCCATGGAAGACTAAACCCTTGTGAGCACACACCACTACCAAGAAATTTGGAATTTGAGTATCCTTTTATTTACAAATTTTAACGTACATGTCAAAACACAGCATAGCCACAAAGCTCTAAATACAATGACATTCCTACTGTGTTCTGCCAGGAGACATCGATGGGAAAGGCGACGTTTTGTGGAAAGACAAGTTCCAAAATGAACTGCACTGTACAGGGGCGTGAGCTGCTGGAAAACAAGAGTTGGGAGCAATGCAGGGACACCGCAGAACTGACTACAACCGACTTGAGGTCAGTCGAGCAAAACGGTCTCCTTCCAGTCCCGAGACAAAAGCGATGCCATCTTTCTCTCCCCCACAAGCCACTGTTGAGTTTTACACTTCTGTGTCCAGTTCTCTCCAGTTTCTTCGTTGATGTTTTTGTGCAGGCAAAGGTGTTTTCCAACACGGATCAGGTATCCTGTTGAAACATGGCAAATTCGGCAGCTACCTACTCCCTTCACTACTTGTTCAAAATGAAAACCCTTAAGAGGGCAGCAGCCAGACAAAAGAAAGCCCAACTTCCTTCCAAATTCTCCACACCAGCTTCTGCCCTCGTCACACACGGATAACCACTGTTTTTCCTCTGAACAACCTCAGGCAAGACCTGGCCCCAAGGCCAGAAAGGCAACATTTCCGGAGCTGTTTGGCATGCAAGAAATCCAGCGGCATTGGCAGCGCGAGCTCTGTCCTCGAACTGGGCCTGAGCCACCTCCCGCGGCCGCCCGCTGTGCCAACGAGAGGAAGGGATCCTCTGCTCTCTCCTGCAGAGACCTCGCAGCTTTAGCACCCGGAAACTCAGGTGGACTGTTCCCACTGTTTCAGCTGCCTGCATCAGGAGAAGAGCAGAAGGACGTTATGGACAGGCTGACAGAACCACAGAGGTACTCCCTGATGATACGCTGCCTTGATTTTGATTGATTACATGTGCTTACCTTGCTAAAGCTGTGCACTTACACCTCCGTATTTCACATGTCAGACAGCTTCAGTAGGGTTTATTTTTCCCTCACTTCTATTACCAGGATTGCTTTCCATCCCTATGGCTTTTCCTCTTACTTTCCAGCAGTGTTAAGCCATCACATCACGTGAACGCAAGTGACAAATACACTCATATAGATGAAGAACACGTGCAGCATCAGTGCAGAGATTTCAGAGTCAGCGGTCACGTGACGTAACTACTACAAATTTTCCCTAACTTTAAGCTTGACAAGCTCCCCAAAACGCTTTTCTCCCTTCTGGCAAGCAAGTCCCATTTTCTGTGATGCACTTGACAGTGTTGTACGCACAACTCATTTTTTCCACTCCTCACATGAAGGCAGGCAGTTTCCTCCTCAACCTCCAACTTCATGAGCTGCTTCATTTCCAACCCCAAAGCCCAGCGTCTCAGCTCAGGAAAACGATTTACCTGTCACAGCCAACTCCAGTATCCGTAAAGAAAGCTGCCCTCAGGAAGAAGTCTGTCGTAGCTAGGTGTCCTAACTGAGAATGCGAGTTGTAAAAGGATTTTCCCATTGCGCCTCCCAGCTAGGGAAGTGTTCATCAAACCGCCCATTGGAAAGACGCCAGAAGACTGCACAGCAGAAATGAAAGCCACCAGAAAGCTACGCTGTGGAACTTGAAGCCTACCTTTTACAGGCAGGTGTGATCTTCTCCGTAAGGCTAATGCTCAACTCTGGGGAAGCTGGCTTCTGATGCATCGGGCATCAAGGTCCCCGACAACTGTATTTTGGGAAAGGAGAAAAAGAGAGGGTCAATTTCCAGGCGTAGCATAAATAGAAGAAACAGAAGGTGGTTTCACCTTCTAGGGACATATGCAATGCCAACATGTAACTTCAACAAAATCTGTTCTTTGATTAAATCGAACTTCAAAAAAGCTTACCACCACCAGCACAGTCTGCCAAATCTCAACTGGAAGCAAGGTAGCCAAAGTGACTGCCTATGGAATTAGTTACCTCTCAAACATCTCAATGTTCCTGAGGAACTCATCTTTAAGAAAGTTGCAAGTCTTCTCCTTCTCTCCTTATGCCTGGCTCCTACGTTTCCTCCCTCCCTACCTACACTCAGCCCCTCAACATCTAACACAGCCGGACACGTGTCCGTTTCTCCTCCAAACACGTGTCCCTCCCGGTCTCTCTTCAACTCTGGCAAATCGGGCTTACTTCCACCTTGATCCAGCCAGCTGAAACAGCAACGATTCATGTTGTCTGTTTTAGTGGTGAGATTCTGGTATTTAGCTAACCTCCGAGAGACAAACAGAGCCCACATTTCATCCGTGGCCCTTGTCTTTTCCCCAGCATAAGGCCTCAGGTCTTTTCACTCAGACAGTTAAGAAGCCAAGGCAAGTTCTGCATCCGTTACGAGTCACACTGGAAATCTGTGGGTCACGCTGCTCAGCGAGTCACAAAGCAAACAAATACAGAGCAGCACAAACTGTTTTATTGCTTTGTTACCTGCTGTGAGGCCAGACTTGGGTTATGGAGGTCAATAGCAGCAAGGGAGGGGACGCGGGACTCCGAAACGGTTTTGTTTTCCTTTTTCAGGAATCTAGGATGCCACGCTGCAAAACGCAACCGACGCGTACAACGTTAAGGAAGCAAGAGCTGACTGTTGTAACGCGCGCTGCTTCCTGCCACTTATTTAGTACCCAGGTTTTCTTTAGACATCCAAGCTCATACCTTCTACTCCTCTCAGTTCAGGGAGATGATTTAGTTCTGGCAAACGCACATCTGTCTTGGAGAAGTCCCATTTTTTCCTATTTGCCTGCAGGATGTTTTTTTCATTAGCAACCTGTAATCAAGGGCATAAGTACCAGCTCATGAAACAATGGAAAAAATAAAGCCATTTTCAAGTTTAAAAACACATCACCACAGCAATGTTCCGCTGTAGGTGGAACTCGAGCAAGAGTAAAAGAGAAGACTCTGATGGGCATGAAGGAATCCATTCTGCTCAAGTGTCATTTACATGTTACAAACAACGGAACAGCCACAGCAAAAAAACCCCAATCATCGACGTGAGACTGCTTTCGGAGAGACAAAACACAACACTTGGAGAATGGCTCGGATTAGTTATCCGTAAAAGGGCAAAAGTTCCTGTTGGCATGGAAAGAATATTGCGTAGGTAGCGAGCGCAGTGGAAAGCTTTCCATTTCGTTTGTTTTCATTATCAATTTTGAATGCATTTATGACGTGACTAAATAAGGCCCTGACCGTGTTAAATGCAAAACCTCAACGTGGCTTCAGTAGCAGAGCACACATGGTCTACTTTTGCTGGCCAGGCAGGAGGCCGTGGCTATATTCCAGATCTCACACATATCCTGTGTTGCAGTGTTCCCTTCGTTTAAAATTGTCCTCTGACACAAAATAGGTTTCATGTAAGATAACTATTAGCAAAGGATAACAGATGACACGCATGTAGGAAAAAAGGAGTCAAAAAAAGAGAAATATTTCTAGTTGGGGGTTATGGTGAAGGCTGCAACAGATGGGATTCCTGACAATAGAACACATAGTTGAGTTCAGAATTTATTTTTGCTTTGCTGAGGGGGAAAGACGGACAACTTACCGACGTCAAGCTTACACTGTAACGGCCCACTGGAGAATGCTTCCGTTGCTTTAGAAATGGGTTCAAGTATTTTTTACTCTTTTCATCAACTCTGTAATCAAAAAGGCCCCAAACTTAGTATTAACTGGGACAACACGGTGAATATAAACCCAACAAACGCAAGACATCCAGAAACACTGTCACGAACACGGAGAAAGAAGGCTCACGTGGAGAACATCCTTGGGGAGCTCGGTTCACAGAGACCTTGGTCCAAAGGACAAGCCATGAGTCAAGGAGGGGCCAGCGACACAGCGGCTGACAAACCGTCGCTGTTCAGCAGAGCTGGGCCAAACGCAGAAGCACAGGGCCCCTGTGCCTGTGTGGACACACACAGCTGCTCGAGGTGAAGCCGGGCTTTTGGATCCACCTACAATCTTCCACCCAAGAGCCATGATTAGATTCCTAATCATGTCCTGTCCCAAACCCCCATCTCGCCTTCCTACATCATTGCCCTGCACGGCTCTCAGGACATTACAGTTCCTTGGCGACAGGGACAATGGATACAAGCTCTTCTAGCTCTGCTCCCATACCTGTACTTAAGGCTCCCAGGCACAGGACCCATGCCAACCGTAGTGGGAGAAAAGTTCTGGTTGATGGGAGGGATAGCGATGCCTACATTCTTGGCGTAGTCCAAGCTGCTGCTGGAATCTTTTAGGCTGGTTTGAGGGCTCATCTTAAACGGGTTGATGGCACTGTCATAGAGGGAGCTCAGGTTGGAGGATCGGTCTGCTTTCTCTGCATCAGCTTTAGAGCGCTTCGCTTTTGATAGCTTTCCATCTCTGCTCTTTGGGTCAATGCTGAAATCCTGTTTGGGAAGATAAGCAGCGTCTGTCTCTTACAGTCACGTCTAAAAAGTAGCTTAGAGCAGTGCGTGCGGGAAAAAAAGTCAAAAGCCTAAACCTGCAGGATTCTGCAAGGATCTGATGGAGACAAAATAATTTTTAGCAGGAAACCTCTGTTTTCCATCAAAAGAGAGGAGACTTGTTGGGGTTCCAGCACCCTCTGTCAATAAGTCACCTTAGGATGGGATCAGAAATGATGGAGGAAGAAGAGCCGTATCCTGTGGCACTTCCAAAGAAATGAAATAAGAACTGAGCCCACTTGTCACCTCAAAGTCACTCTAAAGCCTCTTGCAGACTGCGGAGCCAAGCGCTAGAGCAACCTTGTAGTAGCTGCACAGCCAGAATCCCGGGCACGGAACTTCGACGCAACAGCCTGCCAGGCTGTGTTGCACTGAGTGTCAGAGCTGTGGAGACACAGGCCTAACGTACCACCTAGAACCGGGCGAGAAGATCTTTCTTCAGCGCTCTTTAGACTCCCAGTGCCCTCCAAAGGTCAGCTTCTCTGGCACATTACACTTACCCAGTCTTTTTTCCAAAAAATACAACGGACAACGATGCCTATATTTTTGCTACGAACTTAAGCTGCTGCACATACTTAGATTTTTAGAACAGAAAAAAAATAAATAAATACAGGTTTGGAAAGCAAAGATGAACCAACCTGGACACCCAGCATTCTTCTTTCTTCTAAAACATCATCTTTGTCCCTTCTGCTGATTTTTGATTTTTTTTGTAATTGATGGTCTCTGGCATCTTTCTGAATCTTTAATTTAAGCTCCTGAGCAAATCTACATTCCATATAAGGAAAAAAAAAAAAAAAAAAAAGAGAGCTTCTGTTAATCTCAGTATCATCACCAGTTGGTGTCCAGCACAGGCTCCCATAACCTTTCCAGTAATCAAAGAAACCTATGCCTTTTCAACTAACGAGGAGCCAGCCAAATCTCACGTATCCACTAAAATAAATAAAATCTGACAAGCACGTGCTTTTCACATTACAGCAGCAAAGGTGTTTGTATCCCAGTCCGGTGTAGATGCAGACTGCCAATACTATAAATAGTATATACACTATATACTATAAATATATATACCAGACTGTGACTATACTACCCAATACGGTGTGACACCGGGCACGCACGCTGATGAATTAACGTCACGACAATGTAACAAGGCAAACGTGCCGCTGCAAGGCGTTCCCTTTCAACTGCTCTATTTCCAGGAAGGCTAAAACCCAGCAAAACCCAGGACACTGAGCAGCTGTCAGCTCTGCAAACCCAGCATGCTATCTTCAAGCACAACTGCTGAACTCCCTTCTAATGTTAGCCAAAAAACAAACGGCTCACCTTTCAGCAAATCCATCCTTGTTAAAATAATCACACTGCAAGAGCTCAGCGCAGGATGGTCTTTTGTCTGGGTCAATCTGCAAACACTTCTGTCAAATCAACGTAAACATCAGAGGGCAAATACATTAGAAACGAAACAAAGGCTTGAGCACTTGCCAGTGAAGTCAAGAAAAACAGCTGCACAACTCCCCCCTCCAGGGCCCGAGCCCAAGATACACCACTACCCAAAAAGTTTACGGTTTGCTGGCTGCTTCTGTTCCAATCACTAACGCCCACAGAGGGAGTATCCGTACCAGAAACAGGTCACTGCTCTCAGTAAACCTCCCTTCTTTTCAGTCATACTTGTTTGGCTACGGCTTTGGAATCCGTTTGGATGCTGAGGCATTTCAAACACAACCACGAGGTTTTAGGTTTAGTTACCCAACGTTATCGGTGCTCCAGACTACTGTGTGGAAGCACAAAAACACTCCCCGGAAGGATTCTTCAGAATCTGTTACAATATCGTAGGCTCCCTAACTCCCACATAGTAGACACACAGCTCGAAGAGCGAGGGATGCGTTTGGATGCCATCCCATCCAACCCTGCTCGCTTGCCGTGCCTCCACCAGCACGTAGAGGGAGGGCTGGCGGAAACCAGTACATCCACACAGCTCTGCGACCAAGTGAGGAATAAGGGGCTGTGTATTACCTGCAACGCATCCGCTTAGCTAGCGGACACGGGGCAAAGCTTTTGGGAGACCTTTCAAAAAGATCAACTGACACAGTGAGGTGGTCGGGGGACGCTTTCAACACACGAGCTCTTCTTCACCTTTCAAATCTTCTTGCAAACCTTCATCAGTGGGGCACTACGAGCCACAAACCCTCCCTGGACAATGCACAGTGACCGTTTTGGCTAGCTGGATGACTGGCTTAGTCTCCCCTGTCACCCAGCATGGTAGCTGTCGTATCTTCACAGTCCTCATTAAGCTACCAACCCACGCAGTTGCTCATTGCATGGGTAGTTGAGAGAATGCCAGTGGAACAGCCTCAGCCCTCTCCGAAGGCTTCATTCTGCTCCCCAAGGCGAAGGACACATAAACAGAGAAAACGTTCCTAGTAAACCATCAGTGAATTACCTTGGCTAAATCTAGTACTGCAGCAGAGAGCTTGGGATATCGTTTGTCCAGAGATTCGGCCTCCTTCACTTCAGGCAACCTCATCCCAGCAAAGAGGGGGTTTTTATAGAATAACTCTTGGTGTCTTGGAATTAAATTACCTGGAATCACACAAACAAAGCAAAGACATGGAAGAAATACAGAACAGTCCTGTGAGAGGCTGAAATACTGGGTCAGCAGTACTGTAAGGGCTACAGTCTGGGTTGTTCTCTTTCCACCTGCGTGCCACGAGTGGATGCTGTACTCACGAGCTCCTGACTCCCCGTTTGGAAAAGGCAATGAGAGTACATAATCTGAGAAATAGTTTGGCACACGCCACAGCCTCCCTCCTCACACCCTCCTCCCTCTGTGCAAACGTATTTGACTCCTTCGTTACTAAGCAGGCACTAGGAGCCCAACAGGCTGTTCTTACCCAGGCACCTGGTGATATGGTAGAGCTGGTCAATGTCTGAATCTCCAGGGAAGAGAGGCTCTCCTGTAAGCATTTCTGTTATCAGGGAGCCAATAGCCCACACGTCCACAGCCCTGGAAAAAAAAACACAAAACCACACAACACCTCAGCTCAGCACGGCTTCATCCCTCTTTTTGATCTAAAGGCCGAGCCAGGCCAGTGCACAGCACATCTTCGGCAGGTTACAAGCCCCGAGGGCTGCTCTGCCTCCCTAAACAGCAAAACAGCTGTTTTCCAGGCTTACAAGTGTTCTGATGAACGGCAAAGATTCAGCTCTTGAAGCAGGCAAATGCTATCAGAAGCCTGACAGATGTAAAATCAGGGTCCAAAGCCCAATGCTTTAAAAATACTAATACATCGTAACACGTGAGTAGAATCTCGCATTATAGAGAGCACAAAGGTAAGCAGCTCCTCTTTCTGCAGGCATCCGCTCTTCGGGTGCATTTCCGGAAGTTTAAGGAATACAGGGACATACATCAACCTGCACAACTGTACTAACAGACCTGCGAATAACACAGGTGAAGTTCCGACCTGCTTTTGTGGCACTGGGGATCCCAGTGAGAAAAAACTCATTCATCCCACCTCCTCCCTCCTGAAATGTCTGTCTGGAATGGTTCAGAGGGACTTTTCTGCCTTCTCTCCGTGACTCAAGCTGCAGAGGAGGGAGTTGCATCACAGCCTCCCCCAGTATCAGCATCAGCAACTGAAAAGCTCCCACAGACAACACACCAGGAACGCTGATGGCTCTCCTTGCCTTGTGAGCCAGGAAAGCCCAGCAATGGCAGTAGTTAGCTGTGGTAGTAGAGTGGGAGAGAGAAGAGGAAGGCTTAAACCTTTCCAAGTGAATAACCAGGGAACGATGAACAGCATCCCCTTCACCTGTTTGCCACGCAGTAGTCCCCCGCATCCCCGAAAAACAGAGCACGCTCCTCCATACTCCCCGCAAGCCCACAAACCTTTTGCAGCCTCGCATGCCAGTCTTACTTGCCATACTTGGTATCTCCCACCAGCAGCTCCGGAGCTCTGTACCATCGGGTTGCCACGTAGTCTGTGTAAGCCTCCCCAGAAGCTGCTAAGGTACGGGCAAATCCAAAGTCACATAGTTTTACAACTCCCGACTGGGAAACTAGTATGTTCTCCGGCTTAATATCCCGATGTATTATCTGCCCAGAGAAAAGCAAGTCAAGAAAAAGAAATTCCTCGTTTCTACCTAGTAAATTGACTGGCCAACCAAAAAGAGTAGCTTTCTCACAGCCAGGTAGAAAATGATAGTTTTGCAGGCATGGGAAGCAAACGGAGTCTGCAGCTATGTGCACACAGTCAAAGAGTACGTGCTGACCCAAGTGCAGAGGTAGGCATGGAACCTCTAGTTGTTGCACACAGAAGCCTTTATTTTATTTTCTCTCTGCAAATGTTTTGCAGATGTATTTACTACAAGTGTTTTATCAGGCACAATTTATTATGCTTGAAAATCTGGCCTTGACCACAAGTTTAAGAGCTGTAAACACTGCAAGTGCCACGGGCACGTCCTGTAGTCAAGTGTGAAGAGTATTTCAGGAATTCCTAAGAGACACAGTTTCCCAAACATAAAAATACATAAACAGATGTGCGTGTGTTTATCTATATCGTTACACAACCAGGATTAAACCGGCAAACCTGTTAGAAAACAGTTGAGAACAAAAACCTAAAAATACTGAAGAGAAAAGCAAGGCTATATGTTTATGTGGACACCATAAGAATCAAACTTTTGAAAGAGAGACTGCGTCCCTTCGCAAGAGAAGCCAACCTACAATAAGGTGCCACCAAGGACTGGATCCTGATGGACTTCTGGACCCTTCCTTTGAAACACTCTCACAAATCGATCAGATACAGATTCCTGGATTAGCTGACATCAACCTCGGACGTTTCATATGAAATTGAGTCTTGCCCTTCTGCCCTGCCTCTTCCTTTTCAGCTTTATTTCTCTTAATTTTAATGTATTTCAGAAATATACGCTTCTGTATCTATTCATTCAAGGCTAATTGCAGAGCTGACTTCTTGTGCATACTTACATTGTGACTGTGACAAAACGCTATTCCTCTCACAATCTGAAATAAGTATTTCCGAACTCTGCTGCAGTCCAGGCCGTTTGGGAACGCCTCAAGGTCATCGAGCACCGTGTGATCCACAAATTCGAACACCAGGTACCACCGTTTCTTCTTTTTACACACTTCCAGCAGGTTCACGAGGTTCTCGTGCCTGAGTTGCTGTTATAAAACAGGAAATATTTTGTGATATACCAGCATATAACTGGTAAATTGCGACCAGATATTTTTAGCTGCAACCTAGCTGGTACGCTGCCCTGGAATGCTCTTCTTGCCATG
Source organism: Tauraco erythrolophus (assembly GCF_009769465.1). Classification (NCBI taxonomy): domain Eukaryota; kingdom Metazoa; phylum Chordata; class Aves; order Musophagiformes; family Musophagidae; genus Tauraco; species Tauraco erythrolophus. The sequence continues at coordinate 3,475,736 of NC_141469.1, read as the reverse complement.
GCACTCACATTCATTTATTCTTAAAATCAGCTTGCTGATATTTCAGAATAGGTTCTGTTTTTGACAGTGATTTTATTAACGTTATCTGGAGGATTTCCACCGCCTCATATACACGGACACCTCTTTTTGTAACCTAAAAATAAATAAAACACTGACTCAGGCCACGTCTTCTTAAAGGAGATGGTCAAAACACACTGTTCTGTTATTGGAAGATCTCAGGCATTCTGCTTCGCCCAACACTCTCCTCACATAAGAGGTGACGCCAACTGGTGCCCTGATCTCGACGAGCTTTGGAGCAAGCTTATGCTCCACATGACAGAAATCTTTAGGGAGCCACAAAGAATTCCAGCAGAGCAGGTGGTTAGCACGCGAGAAACAGCAGGCACCTAACTGTGCTCCCCTGCCCGCTCCCTCAGGACAGGGCACAGGGAGCAACGCCAGCTACCCCTTCCAGCCAGGATTCAAAGGATTACTGCTGACAGTTCTCAATGTTTTGTTTTAAGAAAACTTTTTGCCTCTCCCAACAACCCAAAGCTGATCCATCTCTTTTCTCCCACGTTTCCAGGAAATTTTACTCTTATGGCCTATCATTCCTTTCTTCAGGTCCTCTTTTTTGAAATGTCTTACGTCCTCTTTTAAAAGAAAAACTAAAGCAGATGCAATACCTGTCTGTTCTGCCTAACTGCCACTTCATCACCAACTACTCAGTGTCTGTATCTTAATTTTTTCTAATAAGGCCGATCTAAGACTTTTATTTTAAGCTCCTACCATACCCGAAGCATTTCTGCTGGCACTGCCAGCTCATACACACTCATGGTAACTCCTGTGCCAGAATACAAGCACATTGAACGGATAAAAGGCAAGTTCAGCATTCTTACCTGTAACAGCATTAACAATTAAACAGCTTCTATTAAACTGTGTCTAGTGGATTCAGAGTGAAAACTGACCAACTACGGATTTGAAGAATTTTTTTTTTTCCCCCAAATATTACGCAGAAGGGAAAGCTGAAGAGAGTTTAAAGAAAAAAAACCCTGCAACTTAAATGAAAGGACAAAAAAAAAGCCGCTGTTATTTCTAGTTATTTCTAGTTATTTTGTCATCAGGTTCTGACCAGCCAAGAATCCAGCTCCAATTCGCTGCACGTTTGTAACACAGGTTTATCACGCACCACTTGAACAAAACACACCCCGCTACAACGCACAGTTACTTATTAGCTTGGAGCCTAGCAGGGAAATATCATCGGAGGCTGCCTGCAGGCAGCGCCACCGCCCAGGGATCACCACCAAGGAAGATCCAAAAGGACTGCAGAGCACAGGGATTTGTAAAAGAAACGCTCTGCCGGTCCAGAGGGAGAGCCGGCCAACCTGCACCTGGGTCTGTCAAAGACCCGGATTTCTTAGAAGGTCTGAAAGTGAAGATTTTAAAAAAGATGACCAAGTAGAAAAAAAGCTCTTTTCTCAGGAATAGTTTCTTCCCAGCACAGGATACCTCAAGAGGTTTTGCTGTTTTCAGACACGATTCAACTTCTGCCCCAACTCCAGAACAAGAAACAAAAAATACGACAAAAATTTAGGTTCACATGGAGCATGCAAGTGAAAAAATTACAAAAATATTAAGTCTCTAGGTATTTATTTTCTCCGCGAGACGTTGTATTTATTGAGCTATATATGGAGACGTTCCCCTTGCTAAGTTTCCATCTCCCCAGGAAACCAGTTAATTCCCAACACACCTGGGAGATGGAACGTGCTTTGACTCAGTAACTACGTGCACCCGGCCGACACATTAGGTAGGATCCAGACTCACACAGATCTGCTTTAAAAGAGCTGGAGGGGACAACGCTTGGAGCTGCTGGCTGCGTCTGAAGCGCCAGCACGTACATTTCTATTAACTCCAAAGGTCTGTAGCTCTTGCAGTGATGGCAAAGATGACTTTTTTTTCCTCCAGAGCACAGGGACTATAGTCTGGCAGACTTGCAAAGAGACACTTGCGACAGCCAAGAGGAGACAGGCTTGCACGTATTCCCACCTCCGGAACAGCCCGCATCAGAGGAAAAGCCTAGATGTGCTCCAGCTGTAATAAGACTTTACTGCATTTCTTCAGCAGACAGATCACCCTTGTCCCACCACTTAAAACTACCACTTATGCCCGTGCACAGAGGCAAGGACTTTTCTACGCACATCACCATGGGACAAGGGAAGAAGGAAAATGCTACTGATAGAGCTTATGGTTGCAAACACAGGGGCTGAAGGCGGTCAAAAGAGCAAGGCGAACCACGGCACGAAACGCTACCCTGCATCGTTGGCATCCTATTCGCAAAGGCAGGCAGCAGAAAAATCTGGCAGTTGAACAGCTTAGGAACTTGCAAAAGCTTCTGTAGGAAGAATAAAGCCACTAGAGGAACAAAATACTGAAAAGCACACGCACACAAAACCCTGTTTATCTAAAAGCTCCTGGGTATTTTCCCTGACAGAGTATCTACGGCCCATGAAGAGAAGTACCTTTAACAAACCAACCCACATAACGCAGCCACATCACATAACACTGCTGATAAAAAGCCAGCAGGCTGAAGTACGCCTGGACATTTAAAATTTAGGTGAGTATAAAGCATCCACAACTGATACCGGGCAAATCATGCACTCAAACAGCAAAGGACATTATGCCAGCCGGCTTCAGCCTAGGGACTAGCCATTAATGGATAAGGTTCAGGGAATTTGATACCTGTCCTCCTCCAGCCTCTCGCCGGCAGCATGTCTGCCAGGAAAGCGCCACTAATAAAATAAAATCAAGTAAAATTTTCCCAGAAGCACTTTTCCATCTCAGGTAGCACTGGTACCCACTCTGGTTAGGCACACTGTCACACATTCGGGTCACCGTTCACTTTCAGGTTTTAGAAGTTCAGCTTTTCTTTTGTTTTCAGCAAATTCACAGCAGCGAGGTACTCGAAATTTGGTAGACAACACAGGGGGACACAATTACCACCAGAAGGCAATAGAGACCTTGTGACTCCCCTTGTGGAACCTTCCCTTGCTGAACGCAGTCATGCGTAAACAGACTGCTAGTTCAGTCAGGTTTGGCCAAGGAAATACAGCACCCAGCCAAGAGCTAAAGCAGCTCGGCAAGGTTACACCTGAAAGGTGAATGAATCTGCCATGGCTTGGCGGCTCATGGAAATCCAAACAGGGCCCAATTAAGTCTTTTTTGGTTTGGACTTTGTTAGTTGTACTTTGTAAACTGGCGTCAGAAGAAACTGCGTTTCCCTTTCAAAACTGACCTGGTGGCTTAAATTTACACTCATCCTAAAACTTCACTGGCTAAACACCACTCCTTAAAGGACTATTAAGGAGTCTCAAGAGGCAGTTTCCTCCCAAGAACCCGTTAACTCCCTACAGGTAGATCTCACCCACACCCATCACTTCTGAACAACTTGTGCCTTTACTGCACGAAAAACTCAGACGGCAGACATGAAGGTTAATATTCTGCTCGAAGGAGACATTTGCCTTCACGAAGCTACTTAAAACACCTGACTAGGGCTCAAAACACGCCCCGAAGGGGCACCTCGAGCACGGCAAAGGCCGGACTCCGCCGCTCTCCCTCCCCAGGGAACCCCCAGGCTCGGTGCATCGCTCCCCTTGCCAGCTAGAATAAGGACAGGAGCTTCTTAACGAAAAGGTCACGCTCTGTATTAACGGCGCAGCGGTTCACGAACGTCTGTCGGCTGAAAGAAGACCTAACCAACCAAGATTTAAACACAAAGCTGTCAGAAAGCCATCGGTTTGGTCCGACTTTGCTGGAAGAAGCAGGCCCGCTCCCCTCCGTTTCCCTCACAGCCCCCTGCTCACCTTCAGCAGCTTGATTTCCCTCACGGCGATCTTCCTCACCACCGCGTCCTCCTCGCTTTCCAGGAACTTCTTGACGGCGACGATCTGCCCGGTCTCCTTGTTCCTGCACTTGGTCACCACGCCGTAGCTGCCTTCCCCCACCAGGCCCAACACCTGGTACTTCTCCATGGCCGCCGCGTTCCTCCTGCGGGAGACGGGGGAAAAGCTCCGTCAGGCTGGGAGGCACCGGGGCCTCACGCCCCGCTATGAAACGGCGGCGGGCCCGGGCTCAGCGCACCGTCACCAAGGCAACGCGGTGCTGCCAGGCGCAGCGCGCGCCCCACCTGTCGCAACAGCCGCACCGCACGCCCGGGCCGGGTGCCGTAAAGGAAGGCGGGCTGCCGCAACCGGCGGTATCGGGATATTTTACATTTATTTCATAAAAACTGTGTCTTACAGCCGTGTAAAGACTGTGACAAGTTCGATGGCCCTTCTCAGCGAAGGGACACAGTAAGGTACGGGTGTCAGCTATGAAAGATTCCTTGGCTATTAATAAATCATCAACATACTGTATGAAAACTGATCTTTTTTTGTTGTGGGTTTTTTTTTTTTTTTTAACACAACATGCTGCAAACGTTTTTCTAAAATTTTAGAAAACTAGTGGAGGACCCAGCGAAGCCCTGAGGGAGCCTTGTCTATGTCAGCTGCATCCTTCCCCGAGTAACACAAAAAAAGGTATCAAGAGCACAGATGAATAAATCAGTCTACTGATTTAAGGTAAAAAAAGTTGTCCCTATCTGTTAGACAGGGGTAATTATGCTCATTAATTAAAAGGCTTAAGACTGGATTTTCATCAGAAGAAGGGGAAAGTGTTTTGTAGTCAGCAGTGACCGCCCAAAAGGGAAGGATTGCACCACAGCACCCAGAGGTGCTTTCGGGAAGCCCTTTGGCCGTAACGGGCGTTCCCCTTTCCAATGCCCTGGCTGTCCCCAGTAATTACAACAGTCTCCCGCTCCTCAGGGCCTCTTACTCCTAAAATTTCCTCCTCTGCTTTTGCCGTGAATACCTCTGCATCCCGGTCCCCTCAGTCTAGGATCGTTACTCAACGTCGGGCCAAGGTTATCGGGAAGACAGGAACAGCCAGGAAACAAATTTATGAGTTGATGGCACAAGAGGTGCCCGACTCCTTCCCAACAAGCCCAGCCTAAGGGAGCGCCCGAGACGGGCTGGAAATCTGCTGGGCTGTAAGGAGTAAAAAAGCGTTTTCCCTGAAGGGTCTTTTCTTAAAGCCATTAAGACACATAAAGAACAAATGACTAAGCAATCTTATCTCGGCATGGGAACGTGCCAAGATAAAAAAAGAAACACAAACCAGGATGAACTGAATCAATAAATATTCTGTGCACGCTGTCGCAAGGCAGCTTATGTTGCCGCGAACGCCGCGATGATGAAGGTGGAATAATTTGCTGTAGAAGGGACATCTGTACCGGTGCCCCGGCTGTGCGTTTGATTTTAAAAACCTGTCAGTTTCTGCACGAATTACCAGGCTCAAAGGGAACCTGTTTGCTTCAAGAGGGGCTTCTTTGAGCAAAGTCAGACTTAATCCGACGTACTCTTGCTCTCTCCGCTGCGTGCCAGTGAAGGAGTCGGCAGCCGACGCAGCAACACGTGACGGTGAGTCTTCTGCTCGTGTTGACTTCTCTGGTGCTGGACAAGAGCGGCGTGGCACTCGGGAGAAATCAATCAGAATCTCAAAACTACAGAAACAAAGACATTTGGCATAGATATTCCCGAAACGAAAGTGCTGTGTTGAAGAGAGTTTAGGGTTAAAGCAACAGGAAGGAAGGAGTTGTTGGACACCAGCTGCTGTGCTGAAAAGAACTGCAAAGCTGCACAGCTCCTACCCAGTCAGGTCGCTGGGAAAATGTCACACCTCACGGCCGCTGAGCCGCTTTCCCTTTTCTGTTTTTCCCCATCAATTCCTAGACATTTCTCTCCTCGGTTTGGTGGCCTATATTGCACAGTCTAGGGTACTGTAGAACAAAAGGTCTCCAATTGCTCTGAAGAAATTTATTAATTCCTGGCAGGTTTGTCTACTATAACGTTTCTCTTTGGGAGAGGAGCAGTATATACCTTGCCAAAATGGCAATTCTGTGGAAAATAGCATTGTGAGGCATCGTATATTCCAATAATACTTTCTCAAACCTTTAGCGTACTTCTGTCCGGTCACGTCGATACGCGTCACCTTCTGTAATTCATTTCGAGCTGATTTAATTTCTCCTTCACCCTCATTCTCACTTCCTCTATGCAATCACTGTAATGCACCTTTCAAGGCTGACCTCACATTTCCAGGAAAGAAAAAAAAAAAGGAGCTTAGTTGGCATTAATTTATTATATTCCTCCCACCTTCTAGAGCTCAGCATTATTGTAGCGAGTCCCTTCTCTGGGTCCCGGCATCTGTTCAGCGCTGCTAACAGACAGCTGACTTGGCAACCGATTAACTCTTCCACTGCCGAGATACCACTTCTGGCTTCGTTAAACGAACGGCACAAACCACAACCACACACACAGAGCAGACGTCAAAAACTCACTCTGTCAGTGCAGATGGTTCTTCAGTTTTATTTTATTTGTAATCGTAGCGAACACTACGGGGAAGGAGCCTTTCTCACTTATGGACAGTGTCCAGTGTCAACGGGATGTCTTCATCAGAGATTCCAGCCGTCTCGCTGCCGTGCGAGTAATGCTGGTTTTTACCATCAGCAACTAACTAAAAGATGACGACGACTTCTTTTGGCTATAGGTCACTTCAGGGTTTGTTTTTTGAGTGATCTTTATATTTATAACGTTACCGTTAACTTCTGATGCTGTGTGTCGATGTGGCGCTGTAATTTCAAGCCAGAGGGACTGAAGGTGGTGAAGAAGAAGTGAGTTATCTTGCTAAGCTATATAGTATCCGTGCTCCAGATACATTTGACAGGCTATCGGTATCTGAAGGGCAGTGACCCAGTTCAGGCTCACTAATTTGAGAGAAACCCCTTTTTTCTCTTACAGCGTGATTCCTATAGCCAACAGGGGCCTTGAACTGGATTCCTCCCCTCAAAAGTGTAATTAGTGGTGATGCTTTTTCATATTGGCCTTTAGAACCCTGGAATATTTTTACTTCTTCTAAATGCACCCTACCTGCAGCTCTTCTGATCTTCTATGACCACAGGAAAGGACATCCCCCAAGTTAATAAGAAAGGGGCAGAAGATTTTTAAAGTCAATTGCTAAAAAGCTTTCTTTTTCTGAGAATTACACTGGTCATCTTACAGTGAACACAGCCCTGTATCTAAACAAATGAATAACTGGACAGTTTCATTTTCGAAGTATTTCCAGTATAAGTTAAACATTTTCTGTATTTTGAGCTAAGGGCAACTGGTATCATTTCTCTCCATGTGGATTCTGGATCCTTTGCATGTGGGACAACGGCATTTCTTTTATATATTGTTTAGATTTTTGAACCAAATAACATGTGGCTGTGCTGTGTGCCTTCCATATCGTGTTTGTCTTGCTGTAGCCCTCAGAAATGTTCATCTACAGAACGTCAATGTAGTGTCCATTCTGATTTTTTCTATTTTGTTTGCCAGAAATCTTCAGACATTGTGGCATCTGACAGAATCATCCGTCGTAGTTTTTGTAGTTAAAGCTCAAGACAACTATAGCCCCTGTTGTTCAGATATTGGGTTTTAGACGAGTCACACAACTAGTTAATTAATATTTTTTATAATAAAGTATCCAATGAGAACTTAGAGAAGTTAGGGATGAAGTAGTCCAGTGCCCCGACTGATCTTTTAGGGCTGAAATGACAATGGTGTTTTTTTCTTTTTTTAATTGAGGAATTTTTTGTTCGCACACAGCATACAGACAATAACAGGATTTCACGATACACCCTACTTCTCTTCATCGCCCCAAATGGAGGGGAATAAAATAAATACATAATAAAAAATAACATCACACCTGTGGCACGCGGTGGCGACGACACAACTGATCGTCAGGCGTCACTGCCTTCTTTCCGAGGGCAGTTTTGTGGTAAACCGCCTTATTTTATTTTATTTATTTATTTTTTTTTTTTTTTTAAAAACCCATCCCGTTTTTCCCAGATGACAGAACCTCCACACAGGCGCTGACACCCGCGGAAGACAACTCAAATCACCTCACCTTCCTGTCAGCGTTTCTGCCCTTCAGACGACGCCTGGAGGGGAAATAAAGACCTTTTGGCGACGATCCGTGAGGAGAAGTGCCTTCGAAATTTCCAGGTCTGACGGGATACGGGTTTTTTTTTTGAGCTGCATTAACCCATTTGGGCGGGCGGAGGGCGGGAAGCGAGGGGGGCGGCCATTCGGCCGCCCCCCTCGCTTCCCGCCCACCGCCCGCCCGCCGCCGCCTTTTCCTCAGCGCCCGGGAATGGGCGGTCCGCCGCCGCCGGGGGCGGTACCGGCTTTCGGGGCATGCGGCATCCGCCTCTGCGCAGCGGCCGCGGCCGTGAGGCTGTCGGCGTGGAGCCTCCGCCCGCCCCTTTGTTTCTTCGCCTCAACGATTGCTCTTCCTCTCCACCTTCCTCTCTTCCTCCGCGGCTTTGGAGGGCGGCTTGAAGCCGCCTGAAGGGTGGAGGAGGCGCTGCCCAGGATGCGATGGGGAACTGCTGGGCGCAGTGGTGCTGCGGGCTCTTTTTTCGGAGGGAAGGCGGCCGGCTCCAGCGAGGCGGAGGGTAAGCAGGCAGCGCGGCTACCCCTTTCCCCTCCCCGGGGCGGGGAGGTGGTGGGGCCGCCCGGCTCCGCCTCTCCCTCCCCTTCGCTCCTCCATGGCGGGAGGTGAGGTGAGGAGAGGGGTGAGGGGGACACCCGTTACCTCAGGCGGGGTCTGTGCGCTGCCCTCCGCAAAGATTGAAGAAGGGTGAGGGGAAGAAAACGCGGTTGGAGCTGATGGAACGCCGTCGAAATGTTGCTTGGCTTTGTGCAACTTTGAGGGCTTTTTGATGGAAATTGATTTCCAGGGGTGGGTTAGGTTAACCGGTTGTGGGTATGTTCTTACTCCTTAGCCCTCTTCCAGGGTTGTTCTTCCGGAAGAAGCAGCTTAGAAAGATTTTTCAGGTCATTTGCCAGGCAAAGATGGAAAAACACCGTGTTTTCTGGAATATGATCTTCTTTTCTGGGAGCTGGAGGCTGAGACTCTGTTGAAATAAAGAATGAGTGTTACAGAGTGAAATGGTTTGAATAAACTATCTTATAAATGTGTAATTCGTGTGTTGTGCTGTAACAACCAGTTCATGAAAAAGCAGTGTACTAACAGGGGGAAGGATAAGTCACCTGTACAAGAGTGTGATTTTCTTCCATGTACTTACTGGTACTTGGTAGTTAGTTATCTGTCACTTAACTTTGACTAATGTGTTAGGATTTAAGTTGTTCTAGACAGATATGCTGAGTGTTTTACATGTTGCAAACTCTCAATCTCTTGTTTCGTATCAGCTCTAGGAGGCAAGTCTGCTGGTCCTGAGTGCCTTTGAGGGATAATTTTCAGAAACACAGGTGAAAGATCACAAACAGTCTATGTGGAGGATACCTGCTTGTATTCTTAGTACTCTGTAGCAGAGGGTATGAGAAAGTCTGAAATGACTTGACAGCTGGCACTTAAGTATCTGTTTCTTGTGCTATAGCCTCAGAAAAACAGGTAACACCTGAAAGCTTATTGCTTCACTTATGTTTTTTGCTGAGTCTCTGCTTATAGGCTAATACCCCTTTTTTAGCAGTTGGGAGTAGTGACAATAGGTCTCTGGCAATGTTTACCTACCCTTTAAATTATTGCTTTGGTTGTGGAGTCTCTTTGATGTTTTATTTTTCCACTTTGACTACTTCTAACAGACTTACGAGCACTGGATAGGAGACAGAGTCCAAAAAGGCACAAGATTGTCTTGGCTATAACAGCTAATTCTAGATACATGGTTATCTTTTATCTTTCCCTCTGGCTTAAAGTGACTATTAACTTTTTTTTCCTTTTATTCTTTTTTTTCTTGTATGTTTCCAATACTCTATTATCCTTTTTGCATGTTCTTTGGTGTTTGCTGTGTCATCTGTTCTAGTACTTGGTGTTGGTATGTGTTTGATTCATGAAGCATGGTTATCTTTCTGCCATGCTGTGTCATAGTCTCCAATTGGCTTTCAGCATATGGTTGCTGAAGTTACTGCCTTAGTCACCAGACTTCATTGTGTGTTTCGGTGCCTTTCTTGTAACTACTGCCTTACTGCCTTCTGGGGCTGTAGAAATGGCAGATGTGAATGCCGATGCCCAGAGTTATGAGAAAGACCCGTCTCTTCAGTGGCAGGGAATTCATGAGGAGATTTTAATGAGCATACTCTCAAAGGAGCAGTTTGGTTGCCATGATGGCTTAGCTACTCATATGGGCTTTTATTGCTTCCATTAGTCCAAAATCAGCTTGTCCTTACTAGTGAAATAAATGTCACTGTCTGCTGGTGCTATGATAAACTGTTATGTAGGTTTGTTCAGTTGTTGCACAGTCTGTAGTGAAAGTCGTAGAAAAATGAAATGATAGTACTAAAAATGGACTTTTCCATCTGAAGGGGCTGCACCTATTTGGATTAGCTTTTCGAGTCTGAACCTGGAATATGGTACACAGGGAACAATTAAGGGGGGGGGAGTGGGAAACCAAACCCAACAACGTGGGTGCTATGTCTTGCAGATAGCTGGCATGTGTCTCTGATCAGCTGTTTTCTGGGTGTGCTGGTAGTATACAGAATGGTATTGGGTTGTTGAGCAATTTAGATATTTACCTTCCACTGTGTGGTAGGAGGGACAGGGAATTGTGTTCAAAACAAAGCTGTAAAATGTGCCTGATAAATTTTCTAAGTTTGCAAGTTAGATTGTTACCAAATTCTGCAGATTTGGCTCTTTCTGAAACAGCTGAAGGTAATAATGTAGCTCATGAAGTTAACTGTGCCTAATTTAATCACTCAGGTTCCCCCTGCCCAAACTAGTGCTTGGTTTCTCTTAGGTGCTCCAACATTTAACTGTAAGAAATAAACTCTGAATTAAATAATTAAGTATATAGTTTTTTAACAAGGGTTTTGATATCCTGCAAGGTCATAAATTGTGTTTGCTTGGAATTGTGTTTAAAGTTTTCGAGATGAATGTATGATTGCTGCAATGATTTTAGAGTTGAAGTGTGTCTAGAGAAATGAACCCCCAAAACTTGCTGTAGTGTAGTATAAGTTGAACTTTCTGTAAAAATAGGAGCTTTTGATAAGTTGGTAATTTATTATTCTGTTTTAGGGAGTGTCCTTAGGCTTCAGCTGAAATAGTTTTGCTCTAAGTACTATAAGCTGCAGCTGTGTTTAGAAAGTAGGTCATAGCTAATTTGTCATTACATTTGACCATAAGTATTTCTCTTGACTTCTAGAAGAGTGTTTTAAAGGAAGTGGGGGAAGAGAAGCATACATGTAATTGCCTTTAGGTTGTTTGTTTGGTTAGTTAAGGAGAGGTTATCATGTAGCAAAATTGAAACAGTTCTTTTTGTCACTAGTATGAAAAAAAGTTATTTTAACTCAAGCCCTGGTTTTAACACGTTAAAAGTTGATGTTTTGCAACTTCTTTCCCCCACATAACCTAAGTTGGTTGTTTTTTTTTAAATTAAAGATGATAATATGACTTAGCATAAGAGGAGAACATATATACGTATGGAGAGCTGAGAACTTACTCTCTTCAATATCTTTAGATGTTTGAAGATTGATTTGACAGTCTCTCCAGGTCCTGTGGCCTGTTAGCTGGACTGTTTTCTCTAGCACCTATCAAAGGGAAACGTTTGTCAAGTCTGTTGTAGGAAATAATGAAGCAGTAGAGCTTAAAGGAGAAAAATAAAAGTTGTAAGCATTTTAATAGGTTTCTATTTTATTTCAATTGAAGTTGTTAGGTATGGGAGTGAAGTTGATGCATCTTCTGTTGCTGTCCTTTATGACCTCGATCTTCCATAGCTGCTCTGGCATTTAAGGGCTCAAACTGTCAAGAATTAGGTCGTTGGTTGCTGAGTCCCTGCTGAGCAGGTAGCAGAAAGTGTAGATCTTCCTTGAAGAGTCATTGCTGTTGGGTGATTTTTAATGACATGTAGTAACCTTGCGTCGCGTTGTCTTACTTTTCTATAGGTTCTCTGTTGGATTCTTGCAACTCATCTGGCTGCAGCTCGTGTGGTGGTGAAGTTGAGCACCACTTAGTTAGGGCCTGAGGCTGTAAACTAGAAATACACTTGTGTTAACAACATAGTCCTCGAAAGATGTCCTGTAACAGTTTTGTTAAATTAGGTTCTTAGTGGGGTTGACTCCTGCATGCCTCAAGGTTACACAGAGGGGTAACAATGAAATGACTTCCAGTGTTCATGCCATGTGTCCCAATGACACTGGAAATGCTGTGCATGAATTTAAGTGGCCTTTCACCTCTGGTTTCATAGCCATGAGTCAACTGGAAGCAGTTCTTTGGTAGCAGCTATGCACCACGAGGAACGCGGCCGGATAGAAGGGAAGTTGTGTGAGAAGGAGGAAGTGGGTTGTGCAGCAAGTTGCCAGGGGAGATGTACCCTGCCTGACTTCCAAAGAAAAATATGATGGAGATGAAATGTGATACGAGTAAAATAATTTAGGTTTTGGCTGGCGTGTTGCTTTTAGTATAGTAGAAGTAGGTGTTGGTTGCAAGTACAGAACGATCTTCTGTGCAAGTATAGAAATGCCTGAGGCCCTGGGTTTTATTCCTGGTATCAGTCTGCACTTGTAACTGGAAACTCTATTGTTTAAAATAGTCAGTTGAAATGGATGTTGTACAGAAGCACCAGTATAGGTTTGAATGTTCTTTTGGATCATAGCCAAACCCCTCTCACTAGGTAACTTAACACTGTGCTATGTAAAAAACATCTCAGTATTAAGGTAGTTAAAGAATCAAGGAGGAGACTGATTGCCTGTATAAAATTACAGGCTGGGAATAGTGTTTTTTTGTAGTTCAACATTATTGACTGGACCTCTTAATGGACACTTTTGTCTGAGGTTCAACCTCCTAGCTGTGCTAAGCTGTCAAAATAAAATGTGTCGTTTAGTATTGACGTTGTACAAGATGGTATGCTAGTAAAGTGTGAAGTGCCGTGATGAGCAACAGTGTTTTCAGAAGTTGCCTGGAATAATGTTTTTTGAGGAAAAATCTATTAAAGGTATTGCAGAACATGCTACATGTCTGTACTTGTCAAATCCAGCATGGTGAGAAGTGATTTCTCACCTGACGTGTTTCTTTTCTCCAGTTCTATGGGAAATGCTTACGTGCTTTTGACTCTTACTGCTCTGGTAGCAGTGCAGAGCACAGGTTAACAAGTAAATGTGTTCAAGACCTGAAGGTTTTATGTTTATTTTACACTTATTTAACTTATTTCAGAAATTACTTAAAATGAGCAGGCTCATTTTCCTTCTGCTATGCGTTGAAGACTATTCTGTAGTGTAACTGTAGACTTATTTTTCCAGATCAAAGTATTTTAGAACATGTTCAACAGGAGAACACTTCACTATAGAGGTGAGTGCTTAACTTTGTAGTGGTTTTGAAAAAAAAGTTGCAAAAGCTGAATTCTAGCAATGCCTTTATATACACTGAAATATTCTGGGTTTTTCCATATCCAATTGATGGTGCGCTGGGTGGCAAGATAGGGGTTCTTAGAGCACTTCAGAACATTAATACGTCGTCTTGATCATTTAAAAAGAAGTATCTGTTGAGATGGGATGCTCAGCACCAGAGCATTCCGAAGTCTGCTTATCACATCTTTCATTTTTCACCTTTCTTTTCTTGATCTTTAGGCTGCTGTGTTCGGAGTGGTTTTTCTTTTCTGTGGGGTATTTAGTTTTCGATTGCAGGATTGTAAATCCGATTCTACATAAAGCTGCAATGTGGTGAGGCTGCTTTAGAGTTAGTTGTATTTGTAGTGCATTTTGTTTGTTACAGAGCTCCTTTCTCAGCCACTGAATATCACTCCTTTTTGCCAAGGGTAGTGTAAGGTCAACATGTATAAATTGAGTTTCTTGGAATAACCTGGTTTACTTTGTTGGGGTGTTTCTTATGGTCTAAAAGCCCTGAACCTTTCAGATTGCCCCCATTACTGAGAATAACATCGATAACGGTAATCACGGCTTGGGCTTTCAAGGAAGGGAGCAGGTGTAGATGGAGGGGGGAAGCTGTTTTAGCTCACAAGTTCCAGTTGTGAGCCAGGGTTCCTGCAGCAGAACTAGGATAGAGAAAAGAAGGTTGTGTCCTCCTCTCAAATCGTTGTTCGTATTCTGCTTACAAGAAGTAATCAGTGTGCAGGCCAGTAAGGAGTCTTGTTGTAGGCGCTGACTCCGTGTTTGATGCATCGACGACGTGTAAGCTTACTATATTGGAAATAGTATGGAGAGTTTCCATTTGCGTTGTTGTTATGTGGTAGTTGAACTTCTGCTGGAGGAGTTTGTGCAGCTTAGAATGCTTTGTGTATTGCCAGGTTTGGGCTTTTGGTGGCTTCCTGTCCTGGAGCATTACTTTGCCTTTATTGACCTGTAGTTTCTTATGTGCAAGCTAGGGAAGAACTGGTTGTTGCTTGTTAGTTTTTAGAATTCTGGGTAGAAAGTATGTCTGTATTCTGTTAATTAAGTACGTCTTGACATATTTTTTGATGAGCATGACAGTTGGCATGCGAGGTAGAGGTTATGTGCGCTATACCCCTTGCCTTTTCTACGTTTTTAAATTGACTGGATGCTTTGGTGTATGTCAGAGCCATGATATTCCTTCCACTGCTTGTGTTAACGATGGTTCAGATACATGGAATTATTAGCAATCTTACCAGCTACTGAGATACCATTTTTATCAGGGCCCTCACATCAGTTGCAGTGAAATACATGCATGTTTTTTGTTTTGAGTTTTCTCTTTTTAGGAGAATGTCATGTTTAAGGAAAGAAACATTGGTAAGAAGATAGGTTCTACTCTAAAAGTAATACTTTCCCTGGAAGTAGGAGCTTTCATAAATGGTATTATAGTCCCACGGTTAGGATTGGAGTAGTGTTTTTTTACAAGACAGAGTAAATACGTGATCATATTTGCTGTATGTCTTCAGTGATTTCTTTGATTGAATTGTTAAGATTGTTTACTTCTTTTTGTCTGCAGTTTGAGAACCTGGTGGAAAGTGATGAGGTAGGTACCTGGATGGTAATGTGAAATCTGCTAGTACAACCTTTAAAAAGGATTCCAGGTTCTGAATCTTCCTCCCACTGTATGCTGTGTTGTAGACTTAAACTGCAGGTTTCTTTAACTTGAATTTTGCTTGCTCTTGCAACGAGTATTTAGCACTTAGGGAGAGATGAAGCCCTAACAGAAGGGAAAACTGGTTGAGGGGAGTATGGGAAGTAACCCTTTCAGGAGGAGAACACTATGGATGTTAGGAAGGCAAAAAGAAAAGAAGAAAGAGGGGAAAAGAAGGGAGGGGCTAAGACTTTAAGAAGAATTTGGTTCTGGTATAACTCTTGTATAGGACTCAGCAAATGCTTGCTATTTGAGAAGGTAAATAGACCTGGGTTGCTTTCCTAAGGGAAGTTTTGGGAGTGCTCTGTTACACAATTATGAGCAAACTAGTCGAAGGGTGCTTCAGAAAAATAGAAGTTGGCCTTAAAACTTAGCTGTTACAAATTTAATACAACTTGATAATGGGCAAGACACACCACAGTTCCAATACCCTGCCCTGTATTTAAAAACATAAGGACTAATAGTTTGGTTCCTGAAATATACCACCAGAGTATTTATTTTCAGTTGGAAGTACTTATTCGTTTTACTTAGTCAGTCACTTGAGTTGATAGCATAGCAAGTCTTTTTAAAAATTCAAAATTAAACCAGGGGAATTCCTCCCTTACTCAATTGTAAAACAAATATATGGGAGAGACTATGATTTCATATTGGTTGTTTTCTCATCTTAAATTTGATTGTTTGATTGGATTCTCAAACTCTCAGACCTTTATTTATTTCTTTTTCAACAGGGAGAAAGCCCAGGAAGCAGTCACAGGTAAGGCTTTGAGATTCAAGACTTCTCCTTCCCTTTGCTCTCCTACTGTGAGTATGAAATTTTTCCGAGTTGCTGTCAAAACCCTTTCTGTCTTTTTAGTTGTCAGATACATGGAAAGAATATGTGTCTAACTAAACTCACCGCTTAACCACGCCAAAACAGTTTGGATGGTAAAGCATCGTGCAAAAACTATACAAGACAGTTAACACAGTATGCTGCAGAAACAATCTTTATTCTTGTTCCCAGGGTCTGTATTTAGTTACACAGGTGTTAGGACTACAACTCCAGTGAATTTTTTGTCAGGATGTCAATATTAATGCAAGCAGTGGAAACTTAGAGGTCTTCTCCATAGGAAACATAGGAAGGCACCTAGCATGTGCTTTGGTGGTCTAATTGTAGACGTTTTATTTGATAGTTCCCAAAACGTTGTTCCCTGTTAATGGTCCCAAAGAAGCAATACAGCAAACATAGCAATTATTGTAATGCTTTTGCAGTCTGGTTTGTTGGATGCCTAAAAGTAGACGTAAACTACGCAACAGATGAAAGGGGAACAATTTACAATTAGGGACCAAAACCAAGTAAGGGAAGAACTGAGTTTTACAGTGCAGTGATACTAACCAATCTATTCCAGTAGCTCTGTTAGCAGAGCACGTTTTGAAACTACTCCTTCTATGAAGATACACCAAGTGCTTTGTAAGAGTAAGGAGAGACAGTCTGGTGTTGAGTAAACTGGACTTTGGAACTCTGTTCTTGGGAGGAGCGGGCTAAAACCACAGCTCGTTGAGCTGGCATTAAAGGACCAGTCACGAAAGCCTATATGGATATGTTTAAGTGCAACTTTGGGTCATTGTGTGTAAATAATAGATGGAGACTTTGTGTTTCTTCTCCCCGTGCTTTTAGACCTCTGACTGAGGAAGAAATTGCTGACTTGAAAGACAGACATTACGACTCCATTGCTGAAAAGCAGAGAGTTGTTGATCTGAAACTTCAGGCGGAGGTAAGCAGTTACTGTGGCTAGTGTCCTACGGCTAGTTTGTCTTTGGAAGTAGTTGAGATCAGCCACGAACGCAAGCAGATGCCATTGGCGTGAAGGGAACAATGGGGTTCTGTTCATCGGTTGGTCTTTTTTACTCTACAAGATGCACAAAGAGGTTGCTGCACATCTAAGTTGGCATCCGAGATGGCTTCTTTTTTGTAGCCTCTCAGCTGAAATGTTGAATGAGCAGCCTGGCTGGCTGACGAGATCTGTTCAATTTGAACATTTTTAAACAAAAAGCAAAATGGGAAGAATACTTGCTTAAACTTTTCTTGTGCTCAGTTTTTTCCAGAGGTTTTCTTAAAGAACAAGACATAATTTGTCGTTTTGTTTTAGCGTGTTGCAGCAATTAATGGAATATGATGTAGAATACAATGTAGAAATTGAGTGGTTTTTTTATAAAGTACCAATAAAATATGCAACCGAAAAAATTAAAATCTTTCACTGTGCGGTTCATAAACAAATGCAACACGCATTTACAGCAATTTGCTAGTACTGATATTTATTCCATAGGATAACATTCAGTTATCTAAATTTCCTGGGGTGTTTGATGGGGGGGGAAGCTGTTAGAGCCAGTTAATGAAGAAAAATGTTTTAGCTATAGTTAATTTTATTTGATTTTTCTTTTCTAGTAGCTCTTCTTTTGTTTTATTGAACTTAGGGCTTTATTCATAGGAAGATAGATAGGTTCTGCTTTTGTTAACCATTACTGTTTTGTTCATATACAGTTAGCCTTACAAGAGGAGAAGTTAAGAATAGAAGAGGAGGCTTTATATGCTGCACAACGTGAAGCAGCCAGGGCAGCAAAGCAGAAAAAGCTCTTGGAGGTGAGGGGAAAAAGACCCCAATATATATCAGAGCTTCTGTTCTGTCTCTATGTATGCAGACTTTGCTAATATCCTTTACATCTCAGGAAATGTAATGAGGAAATTGCTTTGGCTGGTAAATTGCAGTAAAGAAAGTACAGCTGACAATGATCAGAATTGTTTGAAACAGCTTGTGTTGCTGAGTATAGATTTTGGGATGAGATTCATGATTTTAATCTATAATTAGCTTAACAGACTACTTAAATTATACAAAAGCTACTGATCTTTAATGTGAAATGATCTGTGATGGTTTGCTGGTAAAAACCCTGAAATTAAGCACGCGTTATGACATGATTTAGACTTATAAAATGTACTTGATGTATTTGTGCTCTTTATTGTTCTGTATCTCTGTGTTAACATGAAGACACGTGTTTCCAAGTCACCACAACTTATGGTTGACCCTGCCTTGAGCAGGAGGTTGGACTAGATGACCTCCTGAGCTCCTTTACAACCTGAGTGGTTCTGTCATTTTGTGATTTGTATGTGTAGTGGCCAAAGCCCAGTAATGACTGAACAGTAGTCTTTATTTTAATATCTGTGCCTACTTTCAGATGGCGGGTGTCCATGCTGTTGGAGCTTGGTCAAGGAAAACAAAAGCCATCTTATTTTTTCCTGCTTTTTTCAAAACAGATGCTGTTCTGTATTGCGATAACATTTATTACTGATGGTTTTCATGCTGCAATTCAAGAATTTAATATTATTGGTGCTTTTAGCATTCTTGCCATCCTAAAGTATGTGTTCTCGCATAAATTTTAGGTTGCCAAAGAACATTTTAAGCTTTTGCTATCAGTTCAATTGTAATGTGTATGGTTGTAGCTGTGGCATATTCAAGGAAACAGTCCACTAGACGTGTGATATGTGTTCAGTTGGAACTAAATTTTCAAAAGTTCAACTTTCAACTAATTGAGAAAGTCTGAAATCTACACTAGGTACAGGGGAAATCTTTAACCCTAGTTTATTGTCTATAATCAAAAGAAAGTGAATGGAAATTTGTTATTTTCAGGCTGATAGTGATGACTGTTTTCATCTAATATTTATGTTGCTAAGTATAGGTCTCACTTCTCTTTCTATTCTCTTGTCATTTGGTGTGGGAGGGTTAATTGCTTCTGACCTTTGTCCTTTTATTTAAAGAACAGTTTTGGTCTATATCAAGTCACCAAAAGTAGGTTGGTTTATTGCTTTAACTGTTTTTTGTGGAAGTTGTGTGCAAGAAATGCTATTTTACTTGTCTTAAAAGTATTTTTAATGTGCACTTCTATTAGTCGGGACCTAAGATAGAATGCACTATGGAGACTTTAATTTCCTCCTCTTGTAAAATCAGTACCACTTATCTCTTTTACAAACAACCCCCCCAAACCCATAAGGATTTCTAGGAAGCATTTTTGTTTAGATATGCATCAAGCATTTGACCTTCCTAAATCAACTCGAAGCTATTTTTGAATACGTAAGTCAGCTCTCTGCTGTTTGTGGGCAGAAGTTTCTAAATGAGAAAATGGCTTTTTCGCTGGAAGTATGGCATCCCTTTGAAACTCATTTGGCTTGCTGATGTTGTCCTACTAAATGTCAGGGTTTGTAACAGCGGAGAATTTTAAATGTGTGTATACTGGAACTTGCAGTGCTGGGAATTTTGATGTGATCTGGCAAAATGGGTAGATGAATTAAATTGGCTACTATGTGGCTGTATCAATCTTAAAAGGAAATTGTTGCTTATGTCAGTAATTGATTTTTACAGATTTGTTAACTATGTTGGTGCCAACTTCCTGTCTCTTTCTCTTCTGTCCCTTCTCACCCATAACCACTAGTATGTGATATTTCTTCTACTTCTGCACTTCCCACTTCCTTTCTGGTTTCAATCTGCTTATTCTGATACTCATTTAAATACCCAAGATGGAAAGTGTGCCGAGAAACGAAGCCATTGTTGTCTTGGGATTGAAAAATACTGGCTGATCCAGTGCAGTTATCTCGCAAGACTATTGAATCAGCAAAGAGCATTTCTCAGATGAGGTTAAAGTTGCCATGAGAAATTCTGCTTTATTTACGCCTGCTTTTCTTTTTGCAGGAACAGATCCATTAAGGCTCAGAACAGATATTTCAAATAATACAGTAGCTAGATCTATCAGACTTGTCTATAAAACCATCTCTTTGATTTTTATCTAATTCTTTGTCATAACCAGTGAACAATTTCTGCTTCATAACTGGTTTACCTTTAATCACATAGTTCATGTGCCCAGTTGTTTATGATCTCATTTTTTCAAATCAGAGAAAAGAAACTTCAGACCACTCCAGTTGTTTAAACACTGCAACTTAAGCAGAGCCCTACTTAGACGATACCTGTGGTTCCTCTTCTAACTACAAAATAAATGCATTTATGGCTTGCATCTTGCATTTTTCATTCTGTTTTTGTCTAGTGATGCCGTGAAAGCTTTCTGCCTTAAGAGTGTAGAGGTATTAATACTTTTGGCCCAGCAAGGCAGCGAAGCTTTTATTAATATAAATGAAGCACTTAGTGCTGATGTGGACGACTAGAGGAGATGTCAGTCTTGCTTTGTGCAGAGGAAAAAAGGACTTGAAGGAAATATTTCTTTTTAAATGGTAGGCTGACTGTTCTGTGCACAGAGTAAAACAAATCAAACGTAACCCAGGTGTCAGTTTAGTGTTGAAAAGACCCGTGGTTTAAGAAAAGACAATAGGTGAGAGGACAGGTGCAGTCATGATGAGGTGGTGTTCACATACGTATAGACAAATTGATGCTTCTTAGAAATTTTTCTTGCGCACGAAATAGATGAAAATGTTGAGAGCTCTGTTCATAAGCCTACCCTCTTTTAGATAAATTTCTGAGATGAAAACCAATACCACTTCATGTAACGGTCCGTGCAGTGTCATAAAACTTGGTCTTTATTTGAATCGAAGTCATTCTTTTCCTGAGTCGTACTTGGACAGCTCCAAGGACCAGGACAAGGCTTTTTGTAATGTTGGAGTTAAGGGAATGCTTATTGTCTTGGGTATTTTACTCCGAGTGATTGCGTTCAGCTTTTTCAACAATTTACTTCTTTCGATAGCAACGTAGACAGCAAAGGAGAACACAGAGAGCACATGCTGTTAATAATGGAGAATATCAGAGGTAAGAGGTAAAATTTTATTATTGATAGTTGAGAACCATGACTGTTTTTAGTGCTGTTCCTCATCTCCCTCTCACCAAAACAAACAAACAAAAAAATCCATGTTTTTTCAAACTTTACATAAGCAGCATTTCTAAGGCAGAGTTGTTTTCATGGATTGCAGTGTTCTGAATGCCAAATAGTTACTGAGTTAAACTGGTTACTGTTCATCTGTAAGATTAGAGGGTAGATTGCATTTCATAGAATCATAGAATGGTTAGGGTTGGAAGGGACCTCAAAGATCATCTAGTTCCAACCCCCCTGCCATGGGCAGGGACACCTTCCACTACACCAGGTTGCCCAAAGCCTCATCCAGCCTGGCCCTGAACACTGCCAGGGATGGGACATATGTAACTTCTCTGGGCAACCTGTTCCAGTGCCTCACTGCCCTCTGAGTGAAAAATTTCTTCCTTAGATGTAATCTAAAAGTGCCTTCTTTCAGTTTAAAGCCATTGCCCCTTGTCCTGTCACTACATGCCCTTGTAAAAAGTCCCATTTATTCTGGTTTTCACTCTAGTAATTAGACTGCATATAAAACTGAACCTACTCCCAGCTACTTCTGTATGTATACACACACACAAAAAATCTTGTGTTTTATAATAAAAAGGTGTTCATATGGAAAATTTCAGCTAGTATGACACTACTTTTATGATTCGGAACCGTGTTTGAAAAGCCCAATAAAAAATACACACTAATCAGTTGGGAATTGAGTTGTTTCTATAGTCTGCCTGTTTTTTCCTTGATACTATTAATTTGATTCTCTTCACTCCCACCTTCTGTGTTCAGTGTTGGGGGGGGGAGGGGGCAAGAAGAAAAAAAACCCTAAATACTCATTCCCCCGGCCAAGAAACTCACTGTGAAATGGTATTTGAGCTGAGAAAAAACTCTAAAATCAAACACCTGTTTTTTGAGTGGAAGGGACAAGAGATGGGAGGGATTTTCAGTTAGGGAAGTTCAGTTAGAAAAGGAGCTGAGAAAAGTGAGGGTTTACGGCATGAGTAGGAACTACTCAGATCTTAGAAGCAAAAGGACTGCAGTAGCAGGATTTGAATTTATTAGGTTTGAAAGGAAGTTAAAATTAAGGAAGCTGAAAATTATCTGAAGTGACTAAGAGAGGGGAAGAGTTGCTTTGTGACTGAAGTTAATTTATTTTTAGCTAAAAATAGTACAAAAATTTGAGCAGAAGCTCAGACTGGGAGGCAATGTGATGAGTAGGAATGGAAAGGCATTTTGTAAAGAATTTGGTTCAAGGTTTATGTGCTTGCTAGCACAGAACAGGGGGCACGTGGATTAACATCTCTGTCGTGACATCCTCAGGGATTTGTAAAGCTAAAAGCAATATGTGCCTTTTTCTTACAGCTCTGTGGCAGAAGATGATCTTGATTATTTCTTAAGAAACACAAAAATCCAGTATGAAGCTTTCCGAAGTAGTAGTAAGTGATCCTTTTCTTAAGCATGTCTTAGAAGGTTAAGTGGCTTGGAGGAGCGGAGTGCTGTTTCTTTTCCATATAAAAATAATTTATTTAGATTTTTGTATATATACACATGCACATGTATATAAAAAATGTGTATACATATATCTGTAAAAAAAAAAGGGATAGAAATGTTTTTCCTTCTTAATCCTTGATGCTTCCAGCATTTGAAAAACACAGAATATACAACTTGTGCTACAGCCGTTCCATTTCTCAAAAGCAAGTTCTGCAAATAAGTCCTGCGCGTGGATTTTATTTTGCTAAGGCTTTCCAGCCATCTGCGTGGAGGCAACATGGATGCAGAGAGCTTTTCTTGTGAACCCTGAATCTATGTTAAAGATGCAAATGTGCGTGAGGCTTTCTAGTCATCTTGTAGCAAAAGAATTAGATTCATACAAAGGGTCAATTTTTTCTAATGAAGTGTGAGAGAGGATTTGGCTGCCTATATTGAAAAATTCCACTAATAATTTAAAGGAAGACAATTTTTTATCTCTAAGTTTAGATGACAGTATGTGGTCTTTGATGGCAGACGGTGACTTGACTAAGAAGTTGGAGGGTTGATTGTACTTCTTTGCCTGTCGCTTGGATTTTTTTGAGGGGAGGCTTGGTTTTCATTTGGGTTTTTTTTGCAAGTCTTCAAACAAGTCCAGCTAAAACCAGGACAGGAGTGATGGATGAAGTGCTTTGTCAAGTGTTCCTGAGGTGTAAAGGCCACAAAGCACACGAAAAACTTAATTTGAAAGTTGTTTTGTATATTGAACCTCCAATTCAAGTGTGTCCGTGTATTAAAAATACTTTTTTTATATGTGTAGGACTTTCATCTGATGCTACAGTGCTGACACCCAACACAGAGAGCAGTTGTGACTTAATGACCAAAACAAAATCAACAAGTGGAAATGATGACAGCACTTCGTTAGATTTAGAGTGGGAAGATGAAGAAGGTAATTATTCGGCCATTCAGTTTCTTCCTAAATTTGAGTTAAAAACTCCAAGTTTAAACTATGTTGACTGTCAATTTGTTGTTTTCAAAAGGGAAGATGATTTTAATACTTAAATCTGATGAAATTTCTGTCAAGTGTGTAATGATTAAACTGTAAATTTTCTTCATGTAGAAGATTTCTTTTTTTGATAAACGTGGTTACTGGTCTAATAAATGAGTTGATTTCTTTGGATCCTTCAGTAAATGTCTTTTCCTGTATTAAGTGCAACTGACTTGCAAGGTAACAAGAAAACTAACGGTAAAGAACTGCTGCCCTCTTGTGAGCCAGTAGCAGAAGGAACAGCTTGTTCTTTTAGAATATGGAAGTTGGTCAGGAGTCTCTGATGGAAGTATTTTGGGAAGCGTTGTTTGTTTTAAACCCTAATTGCTTTTTTTGTAACTTCTGCTGGAAACTTAGGGCTGTGTTCCAGGTGAGTATCGCAGTGAGCCTAATTGCTGCTGCTGTTTGTTATACATCTTCTCTGCTTTCTTTCATAAACCTGCAAAAGTTCTTGGTTTTGGTTCAAAGTTAATCCAAGATTTTGAGACCGTGACTCTTGAAAAGCTCACCAAAAAGAAGCTAGGATTTCTTTTACCCAATGCATAGATGATTTTGGCTTTAATAAACTGTTTTTTGACAGTCTGTGTAGTTGAAGTGTTTAGTGCTGTTGAGCCCTAAAAAGTCTAGTTCAGAAATCTGTTCTGAAAGCGTTAGCTTTCACACATTTACCCAGAAATACGCAGCATCTTTTTTTAGCTGGTGTGTGTAAGAGCTATCAGCGTTCGAGAGGAACTGAAGGTAGGGCATGATCGTATATGAAGTACACTGACTTTTACGTTGAGAGTCATTAGCACCAGTGCAGAAACAGTGTTCTGGGGACTTTGTGTTCCATGGTTAAGAAATGGGAAAATTGCATTCCTTGCATTTTTACACATTGAGTTGTCCTCCCACTCTTAATGTGTCAGCTTAATGTCTTATCTTTATAAATAACTATTGAAAACCAGATGAGAGCAAGACTCTGCATGAAACATTATCTTGTTAGTTTGACTGGTTGAGGATCTTGGTGCATACAGGCTTGTATTATCCTTGTTGTTGGGAAATTTAATTCTGTGTATAGAATTAACAATCCGGTATGTTGGCTGTGTGTAGTTCTCTTAGCACTGTCACATTGACTTGGCCATAAGAATTCATCTGGTTCTGAGGTAATGAAATAGTAAGTGCTGAGTCAGGCTAAAAACTGCATAAAACAGAACAAAAAAACTGCGTAATTGGGTTTCTGATTCCTACTAGCCTGTGCTCTACAGAACGGAGTTTTTTTTAAGAGCTGATGACTGTGATGGCAGTGCATCTTATCTCCCTAGTAAACACAAATGTTGAGCGGAAGAGATGGTAAGATAACTTAGGGAAGATGGCTGATACACGGGAGCATAACTTGATCTCGTGGCTGCAAAGGAAGGAATGTGGTCATTGGACAGAAGTCCTAGTCAATGTGGCTAGGGCTTTGAGTAGTTTTTTAGCACGTTCTTGGTGGATCTGGCCCGACTTAAGTGTGTTCAAATCATCTCCCTGAAGGAGTTGACAGTTTGCTCAGGATAAAAGGTTGAGTTACTGAGTGTGCTGTCAAAATCTACTGTTGGGACTGAAAAACCCCCAAAAATTGAGTGTGTGGGTTTCGTGGTCTGGGCTATTCCTGTATGGTCTAGTCACACGTTTTTACTGTTAGTAGACCAGTTGTGTGGGGGGTGAATACAAAGTAGAGAAGAACCAGATTTTCAAAGGTATTAGCCTTCAAAAAATCTGACAACTAAGAACGGTAACCAAACATGACATTGCTTGATGGAAAAGTTGCCAAAATAGGAGGCTTCTAACAGGGAATGCCTAGATCCTGAACTAGGCATGATTATGTACTAATGGTAGTGTATAATGGTTTCGTAATGGTAGTAGTGAAATAGTGGAGGATAGGAGCTGCCAGAGCACAGCAGAGGCATAGTTTGTGCCCTGCAGTGTTAGAGTTTAGGAAGTGTTACACAGAATGACAAATGGTGTGAGGAGAAGATGGAAACGGTGGCTGTCCTGGATTACGTGCAGATCTTGGACACAGTGATTGCATGTTGGTTCTGTTGTGTCTCGTATCGATAACGAACAGGCAACTTGTGGGACTGATGTTGTATTTTCAGCAGTGTATCTTCAGATGGACAGCAGCTTCAGGGAGCCATTGGCACCAAAGGAATAATGAAGTATGTTTTGAAATACCCATGAAACGTGGACTTAAAATCTATCATTTGAGTCAGAAGGGAAAAACTTACTGCTTAAGACATTTTTTTCCTGTGGCTTCCACTCCCATGAGGAGTTGTGTGTTTCATTAGGAAAATGTAACTTAATTATAATTACTTCAGTAGCTAGTTACTCCACATTTAAAAGGGGAGTTAATTTAGGAATATATGACATCTCCAGTGAATAAGAGAAGTATTGTAAATCCTCCCTTTTTTTCCTTTCCAGTGGTGTGGGAGGATTTTGATACACCATGAGAAAGACTATAATTACTGAGAAAATGAACAGCATGTCTGATGTCTTGGTGCAGTTTTCTGGCCAATGTTTTGACTTATTTTGTGTGAAATTCAATCTACCTTTGCTGGACAAATGCACCCGATACCTTTCTAAGTTTTAGCTGCTGTTTAAGAAGTTCCATGGGATGATGTTTCATCTATTTGTTAGTAAGGTACAGGAGTATTACAGGATTCCCCAGAATTTTAGCTTTTCTGGAAATGCCACAGTACCTAAAAAACTAATATTGAGATGCTGGTGATGTAGGGCGCTGGCTGCAAATCCAGGAGAAATAAACACTGCAAGTGAGTTGTTTCACTATGTTGTCTGTCTTCCGTAGAACTTTGGAGAACAACAGTGGCTTTTGTGTTCGTTTGGGCCAAAACTGATGGCAAACTACAGATTTCATGTAAACACCCTCACCAGAAAAAAAACATGGTGATGCTTAGGAGTGAAATTTCCAGAGTCTGGATCTCTAAAGCATTTTTATTGTTTCTTCTAATGTTCTAACATAAATGTAAAGGTACTTTCCTCGAAATTAACATCTTTCTCATAAACATGTCTTAATTTGCAGGCATGAACAGAATGATTCCAATGAGAGAGCGCTCCAAAACGGAAGAAGATATTCTCCGGGCGGCACTGAAATTTAATAGCAAGAAGACCGGGAGTAACCCAGCCTCGGCCTCCGACGATTCCAATGGACTGGAGTGGGAGAATGACTTTGTTAGCGCCGAAATGGATGACAACGGCAATTCAGAATACGCCGGATTTGTCAATCCTGTTTTAGATGTGTCTGCATCGGATGTAAGGATATCTGATACCGATCACCAAGATAGATAGTGAAGCTGCGTGACCCTTGTTTATGACCAAATGTGGAGAAGTGGAAGAGAATGTACAACCCCGATTTGTGCTTTTACAACGTGTTCCCTTTTTCTTATAAATCGATCAGCAAGGAATGGGAATGACTTGCTATCTGAATTAATTCAGAATTAAGTGCAATTTTATCATCTACCTTCTAAACTTTTATCAAAACTGGGATGTGATTCTATTGTGTATATTTCTGGATGTCTGGATTTAATATAAAACTATCTGCACTAATTTAAGCTTCATAGCTTGACATATATATTTTAACTAGCCTTCTTTTATGGATGGTGTTTCTACTGATTTTTTTTTTTTTAATTCATCATTGGCCTAACACTTAACTCAGAAACAGTCTTATATAATTTATCCAGTACTTGAATGTAGAAAAATAATTGTAAAAACATTTGATTTCCAAGATGTGCTTTTTGACTTATTCTTTAGCTATTTAGAGGATATACTTGGCCAGCTGCAACACCAATTTCACACATGGTAAATTGCAGTTTTTCTCAGACTAGCTTATAGTCTTCCTAGCCTTGTGTTGTCCTCTTTCTGTTTATTTCTTATTACTTTATGGTAAGCACGCTGAACCTCAATAAAGGTAGTATGAATCATCAGGTTAGATAAGATACTGTCTTGTATAATAAGCCAGATTTAGTGTGTGCTAGATAGAAAAAGAACTGTAGAAATTCTTTATGCCTCAAACTGGAAATTTGAACCAGTGTCTAAAGGACAACTGGGAGGACCAAAGTCTTGATTTCCCTGCCCTCTCGAACAGACCAACATCTGTTACTATATGGTCTTTAAACTTCTCTACTTAGGGAAAATGTGTAATTCAGCTTGACCAGAACATTTACTGAAAAGCAACATTCTCTGAGCAAACTAGGGGAGGGATGATTGCTCTGCTGTTGGGGTGGGAAGAACAAGAATCTGAAGACTGTATTCCTGTATCTGCATTTTAAAAAGGGAAAAAAAAAAGTTCAAGTTAGAAAATGGTGTGTTTAAGTGCTCTAGCTTTCCTGTGCCTCTAAACTGGGTGGTTAGTACTGCTAATATGGACTGAAATTCAAGGAGTTGTTCAGTTACTGCAAATCTGGTGTCATGTATTGTGTGGTCTTCCTCAGTATTTAATCTAAGTTATACTTTTTAGGGAAAAAAAAAAAAAGCTCACTGAAGAGCAAGGGCAAACCACTCATAGATCTCAAGCTTTCCTCAAAGTTTGAGTAAAGCTGTTCTCTACTGTTACTTTGTGTAGCTGTCTTGTTTTTCCCTGAAAAAAGGGAGACGGGGCGTAACTTCACTGCTGTGTTAAGTAGTAAATCCGCAGCATCTGGAGAACTGCAGTTGTTGGTGAAAGTTGTGTCCCTCTTTTAGATCATCTGAGCCTCTGCATAAGGTTTGAGTCACTACAGTGTGGTCCTCTTCATGAAAACTTGAAGGAAAATACTGCACACTTGGATTAATATTCAACACTAATGAACATATCAGTCTTGTTGATAACATTCCATTTCTTAATTTAAATTGTAGCTATGTTATTGAAAATATTTTAATGTAATGATCTGCATTTGCAATGCTTGTAATGAGCTTTAAGAATTTGTACACATCAAATGTATATTTTTGGTTTGGCACAAGCTACTACTGTGTGACTTCTCCTGAACATTTATTTGTATAATATATTCCTAGGGAAATGAAGGCAACTTTCTCAATATGTAAATAGCACTTCTTTTTTACCTGCTGAAAACTAACTTACCCTGCAGTGGTCACTGCTGTTCCTGACCAGGGAGCATTAGGTGAACTTGTCCTGACAGTGCTTGGAGGAGATAAAGGAGCTGATAATCCTGCTTGTAGAATGAACAAGTACTTAGGAAAAAGGAAGCTGACTCTTTAGCTTTTCATGTGATGGACATGTTTTGTAGCTGTGGTTAATAGGGTTCTGCTTTTCAGTGTGCCATGCTGAATGACTTAAAAAAATTATGGTCAATATTTGTGGGAAAATGAGAAATTGGAAGGTTACATAAACAGCTGGTGAAACTTTTCAACAGTACTGTAAAATGCGTATCTGTACAAATTGAAAAGCCAGTAAAATTTTCTGTCAGTCTTACGCCTGGCAATGTTTTATCTGTTGCTGGTTTTGACTGCTGTGTCATACATAGCGACAGCAGCATGTGAAGATGAACGGTTAAAACATTACCTAAAACTACCCATGCGTCAGCTAACTAAAGAAGGTTTTAATGAATAATTAGCTGTGTCTTTACTGAATTCTATAGCATCCCTTCTTGAGACCTGATTCTTTGGAAGGGAAGCTCGAACAAGCTGTAGTATTGGAGGACTTGAGGAGCTGGGAGCATGGAGCCCTTCTATCAGGAACGAGTAGCTGTGACGTCCTACTTAAAAGGTAAAATAACGTCGCTTGTGTCATGCAAGCAGCTGCCCTGTCTTTGCATCTCTGCACTAGTGCATCATTTGAATTGACTGAGCTGACTGTGCCTGGCTACAGGAAAGTGTTTTTAGTAGTAAACATATTTAAATCCAGGGAAGTGTTTTACCAAGTTGTTCATCTACTGGTTATATTTTTCTATGCTAAAGTTAAGCCATTGTCCAATATAAAATCACTTGATCTGACTGTCTGGGCAGTCTGTTCAGGTACTTGGTTAAGCATAAAGTAGGTGTTTCAGCATTGTCTTTGGTTGTTACATGATTGTGACTACGAGGACAGCTGAGCCAAGTGAAAACTTCAGGAAAATGTTAGTCGGCCTTTGTGTGCGTAGTAATTCTTACTGTTAGGTTAGTGTATGATTCATGGCAGCCTTGGGGTGAGGGGAGGCGGAAGCGGAATCTGTTTCTGGTGAGCAAGATAAGTTCCGGTACGCTTATATTGAAACAAATCATCTCCATCTTCAGTCAAACTAACTTCTGCTGGTCAAGCCAACGCAGAGATAGGATCCTTTTAGTAGAGGATTGAGATGTTTTAAATGTGTATTTTGGAGTTGATGCTTACCGGAGGTAAATACAGTTGTAGAAACCATTTGTAGTGTTTGGAAACCATTACATTGCTGGTTTGGGTTTTTTATCCATTCTCAAGGTTTTCTCCTGGTTGCTGGAGATGTACCTACGGAATGCTCCCCTCTGCATCTGTGGATATCTGTAGAACTCCTCTGTACAGAGTGAACACAAAATCTATGCAGACACAGCACTCTGAACTCTGCAGACCAGACAGAAGATTTTTCTCAGGTGAGAACCGTACTTGAAAATTTGAGATTGAGGTTGTCACTTGTTCTTTAGCTGAAAAAACATAAGCTGTTTATTTGATGAGTGCCATAGACTAATGTTCTACATGACAGGGCTGGTGAGTCGAAATTGGATACCAATAGCGCTTAGCGGTAGTATTAGCGACCTGTTTTGTAAGCTGAAGTAGTATGGGACAAAAACCTGCATGTCATCCGAAATAATTTAAGAGCACTAAGAGCAAGAGCGCTGTTTACCGGGAATGCAAAACTAAGACTCCCTCCTTCCTCACACACGAGCCAAATGAGTGAATGTAAGAAATGCCATACTTTTTTATGAGGCTGATTGCATGTAGAAGCTTTTATGTGCAAGAGCTTGTTTCGGATTTTATCTGCATCTTGCTCTCTTTTCCTAGATGGCTTGCATTTGCAGGTATTGGCAACTTTGTCTAATTAAATGATAGGAACATTTGGGTCAAAATTATATAAAAGCTGAGTAGCTAACAGCTACTGGAAACCTACAACTAGTAGCACCATGCCTGGTGATGTGGTAACGGCTCAGGTTGGGTTTGTTAAGCTGAGGGGCTCGAGGTGTGACAGAGGTGGCGGCTGAATTGTACCTCGTGGCCCAAGACCGTGAATTTAAGTACCAGAGCCTAGTTCACAGAGTAGGAAGCATGGGAAAAAGGTGGTTTTGGCCAGGATGAGATGAAGAGAGAAATGAAACCCTATACAAGCCTGTGGTTGAGTTTGATCGCTTCTCCTGTGACTTGCTCTTGTTTGTGGTTGTTTGCCTTAATCTCAGGTTACATGGTGTAATTCAGCTGTTCTCCCCTCTGTTTGTCATTCTGGTTTTCTTGTAGTGATTAAGGCTGAAATGCGTCCTAATGTTTAGGGATGACAGGATGGCAAACTCATATGTATGCTTTGTTCTGATCCTTGCCAGCGTGTCTTTGAAGCAAAGAGAAATACTTGGCAAAAAGCAAGTGCTGATGAAAAGCTCAGCCCCCAGCAAAGAAAAAATGAACTGAAAAAACCCAGAAAATACTTAAACGAAACCAGAATTATAAGAGAGCTTGGGTTGGGGGTAGAGGTAGAGAACTTGATCTAAGTATTTTAGTCAACTGTTACCTTGGAGCAATGCCACTTTTAGAAAGCCCAGAATAGTACCAGTGAATATTTTTTATCTAGACTATCCTGGAAATAATTTTATTCACCCTAAGTGCTTTTTAGATGGTAGTTGTAGAAGACAGCAGATCTTACTAGGCAACCAAATGCTTTTATTACAAAATTAATCTGGGTTTTTACGTACTATAATCACTGGTACTGCAGGTTTGTTTACATTGACAAGCAAAAGTAGATAACTTGCAAAAAATAGATATTTCATTTTAAAAATAGAAACTCTCACTGCAGAGTTAATAAAAACATTACCTTCAAAGGACGATGCTGACAAAGTGTTTCTGAGCTGCAAAATGTGTTGAGTCACAACCCAGGCTTGAAAATACTGTTTGGAACATGACGTCAGAAGCAAAGCACAGGGTGTAACTCATACACCGAGACGTTACATCCCTACTTAGCTCACCAATGATGGGGCTAAAACCCTGTTCTGCGTGCTCTGTGTTAATGCCTGTTAAATATACCTTCAAGGCACGTGGTCCCAGTTCTTGCATTCAATCTGCTGTGATGGATTTGAGTGGCCCTCTCTGTCTCCCACAAGTTTATGTGGCAAACAGTGGTGAACAGAGAGCACGTTCGCCCTGGTGAAGACAGTGGCAGGAATCAGTTCTTGTGGGACAAAGTATGTTCTAGTTTGCCTGTGCTGAAAACAACCAGTAAGGTGACTGATGTGCAGCGGTGAGAACTATCAAGAACAGGGCGGTGAGATGACAGCCTTGGATTTCGGAAGTTGTGCAGGTTTCAGATGATCCGTAGCTGATCCAGCCTCCTTCTCCCCGCTAGCATGACTCATTTTCATCGATTTCTATGGGGCTTTTGCCCATAGAAGGAAACAAGGCAGAAGAAATGCCGTTTTCTGGTACAGGTTGCAGTGATGGCAGGCATCTTTCTTGTAAGATTGGCACTTCAGCCAAGTGTAAGTGAGTCTCAAAATAATCCATGGACTCGCCTTCTTGAACCTCTGCTAAAATCTGGTATTCCCCAAAGCAAATGATGCACTTAGAAGGCAGGTCGATTTTGTTTAAGTAACCCAGTTCTGTTTGGTCCACAAAGAGTTTTGTTTTCTTGCTCATGTTCTTTATCTCAAAACAAAGTTCTGAGCTGTTCAGTTTTCTGTAAAACTGCAATGAAAACTGAATCCGAGAAACACGAGTATCCATTAAGTTATAACGGCAGACGTTAGAATCGCGGCCAAACTTGGCCATTTCATCTGCCTTGACCTGTTCACGCTTACGGAAATTCAGGCAACGAAACACCATCTTGTCTTCTTGGCAAGGATGGTAAAAGGTCATGTGGAGACACGTTACCGTTTCTTCAGTTTCAGCTTCTTCAAAAGAGATCATGATGAAAGGAGTCCTCAGAACTACAGGAAAGAAGTAAAATGACAGCATGAAATCACAGTAGTACCAAAAAAACTGGCTTCAGCGTGGCCTCCTCCCAGCAGTCAATCTCGCATGTGTTGCGAAGGTGGCGTAGCACTTGGGAGCTCTGAGAAAAAACTCACAACTGTAAATTGCTGCCAACCAGTTCTTCACGAAGCTCTCACAGGTAGATTTTTTTGGAAGAAGCATGTCACTTAGCAGGGGCAGTAAGGTTTACTTTGTGGACTTAAAATGGAGCAATATGTAGTAGCGTCTGGGCCTGTGTGCTCTGTTCTACAGTGTAGTCCTTTGACTAGAAGGTATCAGACAAACAAGTTTTACAACTTGTACAGCCTCTTGCGTGAAACAGAATACAGTGTTGAGAAACGACTGATGTGACAGGATGGCAAATGAACGCAAAAGCTGGAATACCAGCGAGACCTAAAGGAGAAACGGTCACCAGCTCTAGGTGTTTTTCTAGGGTTTTTTTAGGGGGCCTACAGGAAAGCTGGAGAGGGACTTCTTACAAGGGCATGTAGTGATAGGACAAGGGGCAATGGCTTTAAACTGAAAGAGGGCAGATTGAGACTGCATATAAGGAAGAAATTTTTCATTCAGAGGGTGGTGAGGCACTGGAACAGGTTGCCCAGAGAAGCTGTGGCTGCCCCATCCCTGGAAGTGTTCAAGGCCAGGTTGGATGAGGCTTTGGATCCTGGTGTAGTGGAGGATTTTGCTGCCCATAGCAGGGAGTTGGAACTAGATCATCTTTGAGGTCCCTTCCGACACTAACCATTCTATGATTCTGTTGCCCATTGGAAAATCCCACCTATGTGCTGCAGAATTACTTAACCTAGGCACTAAAAAGAACAAATAACTTTGGGGTTGGTGTTTTTTTTTAATTTTCTCACATGTGGGACAGAGACGCTTCCTTGTGCACTAAATTCTGTTCCAAAGTCAGAGCGACCGCAGTGAATCCAAATAAAATCTGACACATATCTGAAGAAACAGTGATCTGGTCCTCTATACAGGCAAGGCCACTATTTTTCTGCACTGGAACTTAGTCTGAAGAAAGTAAAGGCTAGGTACTTGAAGTGGGAACCAAGAAGGAGTTCTCAGTTAAAGCAGAGAAAGATGTGACCAGCCATTAATTGGAATCATATAGCACAAATGTTTGGCGTGTTTCTCCTTCTAGATTGCAGTAAGTTCCTGACATGGCACCCATGGATCCTGAGCTTTCTCCCCAGCTCTAGTCAGCGAATGACGCTGAAAAGCAGCTTACGATTTAATCTGGTTTTGTTTTGTGGGTAGGTGAATCATCACTGTAGTTAAGTCTTCTGACTTGTGGTGGTTTTTTTAAGGCTAAATTATAGCACTGTACATAAACACCAAGGACAGTGAATGGTGGTATATCGGTGTGTCACTCACTGTGTGAAACCTCAAAATTCTTTCCTTCGTGCGCCTTGAATGCAAGAGCAGCAACAGTTGTGACACAGTAGTTCTGCAACCTCAGCTTGCTTACTGAGTAGGCTACAAGGGTGCTTCTACTAAGCTTAGATTATTAGAGAAACAAAAAATGTCAAGTAGCTCTCAGAGCTCGCTTTGAAACCAACTATGAAATACCATCTGTGCTTTTAACAGAAGCACAGAGACGCTCGGGTGGCAGGTTATTCCTTTGCCATCTGTAAGACCAGCTGTGGTGGCATCCGTATCCATCCCTCCTCTGATAAGTGTACCTCATCTTCAGGGAGCTGGAAGGGGCTCTGGGCAGGAGCATGGGCTCTCTTTCTGTGCTTAGTTTTGCCTTTCACTGTTTGGCAGTAGTTAAGAGGATGTGAGATGGTATATGAGGTCAGCTTTGGTTAAAGGGGAAAAACCAAGTCCTCTTAGTTGGCAGAGATGGTTTTTCTGTTTGGAGAGTTGGATTGCTTTCAGTACCAACTTAAAAGCATGTTCTGCTTCTGTTAGTATCTTGCTTAATTGGTTTCTGAAATGCATCAGGACTGGGCAAAATACAGTAATATGATGCAATATGTTTTGAGAAATGTGCAATCTAGATAACTACCTGTTGGATGTACAGGATCAATTCAAAATGTTGGCTTTGTGAATTTTTTTTATGAATAATGCATGAATTATTTTGTGAGTTTTTCAATGAATTTAATGAAGGTTTGAGTTTTACAAAGGGCTGCATGTATTAATGAGGAAAGGGGAAGAAGGGCCACTGGTTGCACCCACTGGACCTGGATCTCCCACAGACCCTGCTATTTTTCCTGATCTGGTGGTGTGTAGCCTCCACAGTCCACAGCTCAGTGGCACAGTCCTGCATTCAGGGTTTAGCGAGGTTGGACTAAACGTATTTTCACGTAAATACCCAAAGAGTTTCTCTTTACTAGATAGTACTGGATAGCAGAAAGAGCTGAGAGAACTCCCACCTGGAGATGGAAACTTCCTAGAGTTAAATCCAAACTTCTCCTGTGACTGTGTGGCAGCCCATTGTGCTGCTGCTGCCTGTGCTGCAGTTGGAGTCAAACATTTTGCCTCTTTTTTTTCTCTTAACATGGTCTGTTCCAGTGCGCATGGTTCCCCTGCTGTTTAGAGACAGGAGACGGACACAGCGCGTTCCGAACCAGCATCCCTAACTTGGGAACCACACGTTCAAGATCAGTAACTCAATACCTGCAATTTACGGTGCCAAGAGCTCTGTCAATTTGCTCTTGCAAGTCAAAACATGAGCGTTCAACCCGTGTCTCAAGAACAGCATCTGTTTTGTTGCTTAACTGTCACTTGAAATGATGGCGAACGCTGAGGAGCGTTTCCAAGCCCGTACCCGAGGCCCCGGCCCGTCCCCTTCACCGGCGCGGCCTTCCCCCCACCCCCCCTCACCTGTCGGCAGATCCGGCCGCCTTCCGCCCCGCGGGAAGCGGGGACTCGGCCGCCTGCCGGAGGGTCTGCGGCGGGCGGGCTGCGGCCTCCGACGGCTCCTCAGCACCCGGTGCCGCCGGGCCGGGAGGCGCCGACGATCGCGGCGCTGCCGGCAGAGACTTCCCGCCGTGAGGGGCGGCGCGCGCCGGCCGTGAGGGGAGGCGGGCGCCCGCCGTGAGGGGAGGCGCTAAGGGCGCCTTGGGAGCGATGGATTCAAGTTGTTATTGGAAAAACACCGAGTTCTCCTTGGATTATAGTGAAGGGGGGGGGGGGGAAAATACCCTCAGGTCTCTCTGGGGTTTTGTGTGGGTGTCTGAAAGTCTCGTGCTCGTGAGTAACTTACTGGAACCGGTAGTCACAGCCGTGTCGAGGGTGTGATCCGGCGTTTGCAGGCGCAGGATTCAGACAAAACCATTTCGGTTTCACCCCAGATTAACACTTGGAAGAGTAAAACACTTCAGTAAGTATCATACTACAATTACATATTGACTGATAATGTTCTGAAATCAAGTCTTCTAAAGTATCTGTTTATTTTTTGCAAAATATTGCAAACTGCTGATGGCGGTTCAGCTTCATTGCACTGGCTTGGGGAAAAAATATCTAATCTTTCCTTGGCTGCTGATCTAAGCTGAGCTCAAAACTTCACATTTTACGCTAAATCTTGAAGCAGCTCTGCCATCTGGTAGAAAAAAATGAGCAATTCTCTCATTTAGCTGCTTTGTTTTTCTTATTAGTGAGATTATTTATAAGTAAGATGACTCCCAAGCGCCGAACGAGAGGCAGACTGCAAAAGAAACGTATTTCATCACCATCTGATCCGAAATACTCGGTGTCCTCCCTTACCTGTGCTTGTACAGTGTTGTGACTGCCGAGGTGTTGTGCCTCTAGGTACTGTAGGTTTGATTGCTTTGGCACGGGCAGTGAAATAATGTGTTAGTTTGTATAAACTATTTTTTGTTTGAGGGTTCCTTTTATTTAGTCAATGAACAGGTAAATTGCTCATGGGAAGATGAGTTCCCTTGTAGTTCTTGGAGAATAGCTTTTATTTGTACATAGGCTAATATGTCTGCTGTGTATGTCCTTCTCCGCTTAGATCAGGGAAAAAAAAAAGGGTTAGACAGTGTTTTCCAAGAACTCACGTTGAAAAGCAGAGAAGGAAAGCAAATTGATCCAAGTTTCTCCCTTAGCAGAATGCCTTTGCTGTAGCAGACAGGGCTGGGCTTGTGTGCTCACACAAAAAGCACTTTGCTGCTTTCTGGAAAAGCCAGAGTTGTGCAACCCTGCTATTTATTGCATCTGTTGATGGTGTTGATTACTGTCAGCCCTTCGGTTCCGGAAACAGCCTGCTTCCTGGGCCGCAAGAGAGCTTTTCTGGTAGGATTATTTCCATACTTGTACCTATTCAGGTAAGTAAATATCCTTCCTTTTTTTCCTGAGATTAGGTAACCTCATGTGAACTATTATATGCCTTATTAGTTTATGGTTTAAATACAGCTCTGTGTGATTTGGCACAGGAGAGGACAGGAACTGGATTTACTGCTCCTCGCTTCTGTAAGTTTCTAGCTGGTTCCAAGGCTGCCAGTTTCAGGAAAACTCCAGGTTTGCCCTGTATGAGGAAAAAAACATTCAAGTGCTCTGTGCTTGTGGGTTTTTTGGGATGATCTTCCTGCTGAAATGGTTCCGTGGTTTACTAGAGTTCATTGCTCTGTTAAAATAACTTCTTTTTATTGAAATTTTTTTGGTCAAAAGCGAAACTGCAAATGAAGCTGTCAAGTTTTGCAGGGCTGAGCTGCACTGCATGGTGAACAAACTGCTGGGACATGGGCCAGGGGAGCCGATGTAAAGGTTGACCTCGTAGCTCTTGCTGCTGTCCTGTTTTGTGTTGTGGGGTTGTGATTTTCCCTGGAGTTAGCGACAGATGATCGAGGTGATGAAAACTTGAGCCTTCCCATGCTGGACTGCAAAGCTGGCGGCACACGGCGTTCTTCTGGATTACAAAGATAGTGTGGGATATGAAAATAAAGGTAGAGCAGAACCCTGCTCTCCTTTTAAATTGCCTTCCAGCTGGCTGGTTTTTGGACACCTGTATTCGTTGCCTTTCCTATCTAATCCCTAAAGAGGAGGAAGGCCCAGGATAAGTCATGTTGGTTACTTGAAATGGATGTTTCCTGCTTACGTATGCCCGGTGTGGCTTCTTTGTGTAATTAACGGTGGCACATTATAGATGCTCACTGTTTGGGCTAATTAACTATTTATAATGAGTAGGCTGAAAGGCTGAGGTGGTTTTGGCTTGGCTGTGGTGGTGTGTTGTTTTTCTAACAACTGATTTGTAAGTCTAGGGGTAACTCTAGAGCCTAAATAGGCGAATCTGGAAAATGGAAAAAGAC
Organism: Tauraco erythrolophus; assembly: GCF_009769465.1. NCBI lineage: Eukaryota > Metazoa > Chordata > Aves > Musophagiformes > Musophagidae > Tauraco > Tauraco erythrolophus. Next base: position 3,437,842 of record NC_141469.1, on the reverse strand, counting down.
TAGGAACTCTTGCTTTGCTTTCAGTCATGATCTGCTTGGAAAATCAGAGTCAGCGAGGGCAAATATGTTTATTTCTCTTTGTGGGAAGTTCATGGTAGGTCAGAAGAGTTATACAAAGTATATTGTAGGCTAGTGAGTGGAAGGACTGGTTTTGGATATCTGTGTTCCAGCTAATTCTTTCTGAGTTGATTCAGTGTGAAACTTTTCTTCCTGATCTTCCTCCTTATGCTTTAACAAATGATAAGAAACCTTATCAGAACATCCATGGGCGCTTTTTGAGTGCTCTGGTATGTGGTGCAGTTGGCATGGCTGTTAACCGTCTGCCTGGCCAGTCACGAATGGGGAACGCTGGGACAACATTTCTTGGACACTCGGGAATCGTCTCCTTTGTAGTTCTGTCTCTCTTACTGTGTGAAAGCCTTTCTGTGGATGTTTGAGGCAAGATATGAGACCAGCAGTAGTCTGGACCAGTCAGAAACTATTTCTGCTATTTGAATTAACATGATGAAAATATTATTCTTATCCTGTTGGATCAGCAGCATGTCCCGATTTCAGTGGTGCCAAGATTTCACCACGGTTCTGTCTTGATGTCCTAAGGCCAGGTTTTACCTTTGGTTATCGAAAGTGCAGATGTAGTGCCAGCTGTGGACAGGACGGATGCATGTGTAAAGGGTGACTGCACTTGTACATTTCTGTGGTTCTCTGGTGGTCCTTTTTTCGGTTATCGGCTTTCCCACCCACTGCTACAGCTTGTCAGTGGTGTCACGTGGGTACCAATGACCTAGTCAGACCTCTTAAGTCAAACTTAGCACGCAGAAGAGTGGGAGTGGGTATGAATGTGCTGGGGTTTGCATTTTAGGCAAATAGCTAGCGATGCTGTTTTTCTGCAGGGTTGGCCTCTCGCCACAAGAGGACATAAGCAGCATGCTTGTGTTTCGATGTCACACGTGTGAGACATGCTGTGCCGCCGCTGTAGCGAGGTTAGCAGAAAGCTTGCGAAGAGCGCAATAGGTGAGTGAGTTCCCCCTCAGCAGCACTCTCTGTATTCCCCTGATTTGTGCCGCCCCGTGGACACAACTCCCAAGGGACGTGCGCTCTGTTTGCCGGCTTTCCCCGGTGTTAATTAAACGTCTCGCTCTTGTCTTGCTGTGGCGTGGGCCTGGTTGTGCTGGGTGGCAGGGGACACGCTGCCGTTGTACCTCCCCTGTCCCTGGGTGACACAGGTGCGACCTGAAATGGTCCTTCGCTCCTTCAGGGATGTACGGAGACACAGAGGAAGAGGTTGGTGAGAGTGGATTGCTGCTTCAGAACCATAAAATCCAGGCTGGTGGATGTGTTTGCTTGTGCATAGGTGATGCTGTGATATAATAATATTTACTGTCTACACCTGTAACTTGGGGTTTGGGTTCGGGTTCAAATACTAACCCGTGCCTTCCTGCTGCACTTCCTCTCTGCTTCACGGGCCATCTCCGGATCCAAACCACCTTAGTGTTGTTGAGGGTACAAGGACAGGAGCCGGTAGGTGGCGATGTGTGACCAGGCATGGGGAGCCGCCGTTTGTTTTGGCGTTTTTGGTGCTATACGAAGGCATTTTCATGTTTTGGTTTTGTGTTTTAAATGAAAAACTTCATTTTGATACTACTGGAGCTGTTGTGGTACTTGTAAGTTAATGATGATAATGACAGTGGTACCTTCCAAGAATTCCTTTGGGAAAGGCTAACAGAGTATGCAATGACTTAAAGCTAGGTTCTGTAGTAAGTTATTGTTACTTTACAGCAACCAAATGCGTAATGTTCAAACAGAAAAGAACTAGGCTCTTCTCAAAGACACATGACTTCAAAAGATAAAGTGAGATGTTCAACTGGATCTCAGTGTGAGAGGGAGGAGAGATGCGTGGGAAGAAGGTGAGTTCGCTGAACTTTGAGATCCCAGTGCCAAGAACAGCTCCATTCCATGAAGCGGAGAGGAGGTCTTCCAAAGGAAAAAGAGAACACAGTTCCCTCTATGTTTATTTACCTCTTTGCTCCTTGTTTACTCAGGAGAATAAATTCTTCCATTTCCCATCTCATCTGACCTGAAGAAACTGATGAGGAAGCTTACTTTGATTACTGAAGAGAAATGTTTCTTACAAGATGGACTTCGTTTATGCCACTGTCCAAATTTGCATTTTCTTTCTCTTTCTACATCACGGTCTGCCCTTGGTCCGCCTTTGGAACCCCTCTGGCTTCTCCTCTTTGCTTCTTTCTTGCTCGTCTGCTGTCTCAGGTTCTCTTCCATCTCCCTGCTTCTGTACCTGTCAGTTGTTCTTCCCTCTTGCCATTCTCCAGACTGTTTTGCCTATCCCCTCTGTGCTCCCTCGACTCTGTTTTTTTTCTCTGGGGCCTTTCTCCCTCTGTCTGTTTTTTTTTTCGCTTTCATCGATCCCACTGCACTTATTTCCGCCTTCTCCCCAGTCTGCTTTTGCTGCTTAGGACTAGACAACTGGGGAATGACTTGCAGGACCAGTGACACCACGGAGTCATGGGGCAGGGAGGAAATAAACACCAGAAAGAGACTGGGAGGTGGAACGGACTGATCTGTCTGTTGGCATCGCGCAGCAAGACCCAGTAGCGGGTCCTCAGCATCTCCCTCTTACTCTGTTGGAAGGGTGGCTGCCGTCTCCTGTAAATAACTGGTGGAGAACCAGGGCTAGAAAAAGAAAGCACAGCAGGGACACTATGGGAAGAGGTGGAGGTGTTCCATGTGACTTGGAGCCCCTTCTTATTGACAGCTATGTCTTTCGAGAAAGGTTCCTGCGGCTTGGTGGGAGAGAAGCTCCTATAATACCAGCTTTCATGGGGCAAGAAGCGGAAAAAGAAGATTAAGGGAGGTTCATAGCCATAGAGCAGGTGCTTGCTTCTCACTCAAAATTAGAAGTAAAACCTCTTTAAGCCCTGATACAGCAGAAGAATTGTCAGCTTTTCCCTGTTGTCTTTTTTTGAAATTGGAACAAGGCCTGCAGTCCTAAGCGTGTTGGAGCATCACGTTTCTCAGAGGAGTGTCTTAGTGAATCTTGGTAGACTTGAAAATGAAAAAATAGTTTGTGCAACTTAGAAACATACTGGAGATGAGTAGTCTGTGTACAGCTGCTGATAGTAACCATGCTTGCAGGATTCCCCTTTGTCTTCTAATAGTAGGTAGAAAACTGTGGGGGTTTTGTTGGTGAGCTCTGCTGGAGTTTCTTTGTTCACCAATAACTGTGACTCCAGCTTTGAGTCGTTTGGTGGTCATCTCCTGTCTTTGTGTGTGGAGGAGATGAACTGGTTGAAGTTTCACACCCCTAGTTGAACCTTCTGGCTGACACATACATCTCCTACATTAGTTATTTTGTGGAACTTCTCTCAAACTAGAAAGAGAAAATACTTGCTGTAATTGCTTCCAAGAAGTCTGCAATGCCTTGGGGATTTCTTTTTTTCCACTTAAGAATACCATGTGAACTTCCTACATGTGACCTGTGATATCTTCATAATAGCTCAGTTTTTGACCTTGTCGTGTTCCTGAGCCATATGAGACCGGACTTCATCACGGCTCACTTCACAGAAGTCTGTGTTGCTGAGGGCAGCCCAGCACACGGCGCGACACCTTGGCTTGAGTTCTGTGGGAAAGAGGGCATGCCAAGAAGTGGAAACTCGGTCTTTCACATCAAATTTCACCTTGAAATGTGAAGAAGATGAGGCTTCAACTTGTGTGTTACAACGATGGAGTGAGAATTTATCAACCTTTACAATCTCACTGATCAACTGTGACTGTTAGAGATGGACAGCATTCTTTGCAAGAACTGGAACAACAGTCCAGATTCCCCACCAAGATGACAGTAGAGGTAAATATGTTCTTCCTAGGTGTAAACTCGTGTGTTCCAGTTGGTATTCCCTGCTCTTTGCTGTTTCTTTTTTCTAGAGAGCTAAACTGAGGAAGCTGCAGTTGCTCAAAGTGGCCAGATACCAGTAGTAATCAAAGGCGTCGCACTGCGTAGTTTGGCTAGGGCCAAGTATTTTAAATACTGTTTTAGCAATTAATAAGGTTCTAACAATGATAAAATCTCTTTGCTGTGAGGAAAAAAAAAAATCTTTCCTCTTGCTTTGAGGCAAATCTTTTGGCATGTAAAAACTGTGACAATTGATACTGACTCCAGTGAAACGGTTTGGCTGAAAGCAGAAGCTTGGTGACTTCAGCGTACTTGGGAACAGCCTCTGAAACACCATCTCTGTACTTCTTGACATTCACCACGTCAGGGACGATGTCATCTTGTCTCCTAGGTGTAAAGCAGCAATTCTAGATGTGTAGCATCATCAACATTTTGGTTGAGGTACTGTTTTGATGGGAAGGAGCCTAAATATTGCCTTCACCGCGACGGAGGTTTTACCGTAGAGACTGAATTGGTGCGCACTGTCTGGTTTGACACCATTTAGATGAAGACGGTTTTATGTGTACGATGCAGACTGAACAGAACCAACCTTTCCAGCTGCCTTCAAAAGCAGTGGTTGAACAAATTGATTTATTTAGGAAGAGTTAAGGATAAGCACTAAAATAAACTGTTTTCTGTTAATACGTAGCAGGACCAGCTAATATAGTGTTTCCTTTTTTTTTCCCATTTGAACTTGTAAAGTTTTTAAGGTGTTAAAAGATCCCGCGTTCTGTGCTGTGTGGCAATAAAAACCGTATTCCATTATCTCAGTTTATAGCATTAAAGGGTACCCAGCTGTGAGAGATGCAGCCTGCCTCGGAGGTACATGACCCTTTTTTTTCTTCAAAAATATTTATGATGGTGTCCCAAACTACTCTATCTGTGATGTTTGACGTTGTGGAGCTTCCTGGCACAATACAACACTACTGTCTTTCCTCGGATGTAGGCTTTAGTTGCATATTTTCTAGTGAATTAGTTTGATATGGCTCTTGCTTTCTAGCTGGCCTCCTAAAACTAAGTGACCAAAAAATAGACTTGGAATTAATGTGAGCCTTGCTGGAATAAACATGAGCTTTTCCACAGAAAGGCATCTAAGGGGGAATAGAGGCACAAAAGAGAAGGCAGGAGTGAACCACGTTTCAAAAAATCCTCTCACTTGGGCATCTTCTGTCTCAGTCTGGGTTGTCGCCCTTGGCTGTTGCCCTTTCCGATTGAGCCATTGTAACCTGCTGGATTTCAGAAGCCCTGCTGGACTGTGAGAGAGGATTTTTTGCCCAAGGAAGCAGGTGCTTGGTTCATCTTTACCTTTTATTGTTGTGATGACCCCCTCTTGGAGCAGTTGCCATCTGATGTTCAGAAACAAGGCGTTGGTGTTACTGTAGGCGTATAGGCTCCGGTTGTAAACTGGTGTTGAGAGGTGGCGAAGGGGGCCGTTTATCTCCTGCCTTTTGTGCAGCCACTTGCTTGGGACTAGGGAGGGTCTGTCCCTGACAGAAGCTCTTGGTGATGAAAACAGCAGGATTTCACAGCACAGGGAGCATCGGTTTATGGCTCTGTGTGTAGGCTCACAAGGGAACACTGTTCAATAGGCTTCAAAGTGATTCAGCCCTGGCACTGCCATGGCTGTGGCCACATGTAGTATAGCCTGTAGCTCTTTAAAGAGGATTAGCCTTAGATCAGGGACAGCATTCATTGCTGGATTTCATATAAAGTAGAATATGCTAATGAATGGAAATGTCTACAGCAAACATTGCATAATATCATCAACTTCAAAATTGAGCATTGTGCCTTGATGTCTCTGCTGGAAGTCAAACTTAGGTATTCTGTTTGTTGCTTGGAGAAAAAGTGGTTTGTAATAATCACCGCAAGCTCTGTAGTAAAATAAGATCCCGTTTACGTTTTTACAAGCAAAGCTAAAAAGATCACAACAAATACTTGAAGGTAACTTTTAAAATGCTGTTGAATGCTTTAATGATGTCATACCTCTCCCAACAGAGACAAAATTCACCACATCCTAAAACATCTTCATTTGGGTTTTCTCAAACAGGCGTAGGCTTGATGGGATCCTGCGTTCTCTCCCCATCTGCCCTTCTGTTGCTTTAAACATTAAGTTCAGGCTTAAAAGTTTTCGTGTCAGTCTCGCAGACATGGTATTTCTGACACACGTTTCTGAGCCGGTTCATTTTAAGGCACTTTATGCTTTTACACTAGTGTCAATGGGCAGTCCAGTAGGCTTGATTTGGCTCTCCTATTTCAGTTCTATGCCAGTCTTGTGGATATTTGAGGTTTAATATTGTAAGTGCTTAAAAAAGCCCTTAAACTTAAAGGGGACCTGTGATTCAGAGTGTCTGACTTGAGATGTTGTGAAGGATTTTGTTTGCAGAAGGTCACAAACATCTCAGAAATTTGAGTGTGAGCACTGGGCAATCACTGGTCGCTTCTGGTTGTGTTTGCACACGGAGGAACCCGTTCTTACTGCATCAATGCACTGTATGTAATTCATAAAACCTATAATCATCTTGATTTTTCATGTCGTGTATTTGTAAGCCTCGCAGGAAATTCGTTACCCTGACACGAAGCTGGCCGAGTGCCTGGACTCGAAACCTTTGCCCGTGGAAATGTGTAGACTTGCAGTGGGTGCTGTCCTCCTGGCCCGAGGACACAGACGTTCACGTGAGGTCCCGTCTCACCAGCCCAGCGGTCTGTATTGGTGGCCTGGGGTTTGATACACCTTTGGGTACTTGAAATGCCTCATCCCAGTCTGCTGGGGAATATAAGTCCAAAGAAAGCCTTAGGGAAGAAGATCCTCCTGACTCTGTTTCCAAAACATGCGCTTTCATTAATTAGTAGGTTTTTTCTCCACACAGCTCCTTATTTTAGGATTTTGTTGTTCTGGTGGTGGATAGGGTGTTGTGGCTTGTAGGTGTTTTTTTATTTTGCCATTTGGAAGTTTTTTTTCTGTAGATGTGGAGGGATGGTGATACATATTCATGAAAGAGAAGTCTTTCCAGCCCCTGCTCGCATTGACAAAGACTTAGCTGTTTCACACAGCAAGCTGACTGGAATTGTGTGGGGCCTGCCTGACCAGATTAGAGCAAACAGCAAGCTTATTCCTCCAGTCGTCAGGCCTCCCCTTCCTAACAATTTCCCCAATTGTCATTTTGACAAGGCTGTCATTAGGTGATGGCTTCTTTTGGCCATTTTCAGATAAAGATAATTTCCTTAACTTCCATTTTATTTGACAACAAGTAGTTTGGGAGAAAAAGGAAGTGCTTCAGTAGTTTATGGATTAGGGGTTTGTCACATCAAAGGCATCTTTGATCTAAAAATATGTGCTGTACCAAATTCATTATGTCTTTGTCTCTTTTTTTTTTTTAGAACTTTTTAATTTATTGATCTGCCCCTCCATTATTGCCTCTTTTTAACTTGCCTTGGGAGTACACGAGATAGCAATGGTGAGGGGAAAGCACCCAAACGGCCTTTCTGAGAAGTCGTGACCAGGGCAAAACAACAGGTGCTTTTGTTTGGCACGTAGTGCTGGCTCTGTCGCTGATCTGGCTTTAGCCAGAGGTTCTGCCTGCTCTGGCATGGGAGGCATGTGCGGCTGGGCTGTGTAGTGTCTGTGCTAAGAAATCCCAAACATGGTTTTAACAAACAAAGGCAGAAAAACTCTTTTCCAGTTCTGTTGGCAACTTAAGCGCCCCTCCACAAAGCACTGAGCTCAGCTTTGCAGTGAGCCGGCGCCATGGAGGTGGAGCGTGTCGCTTACCTGTCCCTGTCCACCTGAGGAGGCATGCTCCGAATCGGACTTCATGATCCCTATGGGTCCCTTCCAACTCAAGATATTCCATGATTTTGAAGGGCGGGCCTGCACCGGCAGAGTTTCTGTTGGGATACTTGTTTTGCACTGCTGCAGGGAGAGCAGGATGTGGTGGAGATTGGGATCCGGATCAAGAGCCAGGCTTTTGGGACGCGTGCCTTAGCTGTGTCAGGCACCAGCTTCGCTTTGACCCCTCCTCTGCTTTTTGGTACTGCCAAAACTTCGTTCGTAGCTATATCGGTGTAAATCCATGGCAGCAGCCGGTTACATTGGCCCTCTGCAGGCTTATCTGCGGCTGGGATTTGTTCTGGATTAATACTAATATTAATTTCTGTTTTACCTAATGACTCCGGCTTTTTCTGTAACGTTACCTCCGTGTTATACCCAGCCGGCTGACCACCTCCTTGCTGCCGGAGGCTGTTCTTGATCCCATTTCTAAACAGAAGCACTTCTGCTTCAGCTCTGGCTGGGGTAGCTGTGCAGAGGCTGGCTTTTTTGTGTGTGGTGTGGGCTTTTTTTTTCCTCCCTTTTGCCTGCTAATTGGCTGAGACCACCAGAATTTGGAGGACACAGATGTCACTGATAGTTTGCCTAGGGAGCACATTCATGCCCATCTGTTGCAGTCTAGAAGGCTGTTCATATATCCACAAGGCCTTCATTTAATTCTTGTCAGAAAGTAATGTAAATCCAGTTTACCTCAGAGGTCACAGCCAAGATTTATGCCAATGAGCCCCCTGCAATTTACACACACTGTAGTTGTATAGGATGAAAAGAAAGCCTTTCATGTTGGTGCATATTAACAAGAAAGCTTGCCTTAGGAGAGGCTTTTTGATTGAGCTTCTTCCTTATTTTAATACAGCCAATGCCAGTTGGTATATCCAGCTTTACCGAAAGAAAACATCTAATCTCTAAGCCAGAGAAGTAAACTAACTAAATAAATAAAGACCCTAGCAAATCGATTTTTTTTTTTTTTTTTTAAAACCATCTTTTCTCTTTCATGTGGCAAAGCCTTTGCTTGCTGAAAAGAAAGGTAAGTGCTCTAGGAAAACACAAGCATGTGTGCATTGAAGTAGTCAGGAAACTGAATGTGCTTTCTGTTCAAGATGATATTATCTCAATCACAGAAAACTTTGCTAAATTATCGTAAGCATGTTTTCTTTTTCTGTTTTTATTTCCCTCAAGCTGCCAAATCTGAATATAAAGTCGAGCCTGTTACTTTTAACATGTGTGATGGGAAGGACTCCAGAAGGCTGATGCTGGAGGGAGAGCAGCCGAGTGTGCTGTGCGATGTGCGTGCTCCCTGTTACCTGCTGAAGGGAAAAACACAGCCTTAGTGTTCCGTCGCTCTTCTCGGGACAATCTTTTGCAGTTTTTTCAGTCTCATTATAGAAAGCATTGGAGACAATATATTATCATATGGAGCAAAGATGAACCTGTAACTTGATGAGCTGCAGGAGGGGATGCAGGTAGAACAGATCCAGCACTGCCTCTCTGTCATGATTCCACCTTCTCCTTTTTTAGGAGAAGGCTATACCAGCTTAAAAAGCTTCCTCAAAAATTAGCATAGCTTCATTGACCGTAGCTAAGGTAGGTGTAGGCAGGCCACGGTGCACCCCGAGCTGCTGTCTGCAGTCGTGTTGGGCAGTTAATTAGTTGATTAGAACAAGGGAACTAGGTTTTGCGGAGTTGGAGGCAAAGGTTCCTGCCCCAGCACACGAAAAACGCTGTCCCTCTGCGTGGTGGTGGCTCAGCTAAAGTGTACGGGACAGTCTGTTGAACTAGACCAGAGGGAAAATCTGGGAGTGCAAGTGGTGCAGATGGCTTGAAAAAGAAACACTCTTAAGTACTTGGGTTAGAAAAATTGCTCGTGAGAGCAAGCAGAGGGCAAAGACGGATCAGGGTATGCCAACAAGGTTACATAGGGATTTCAGAGTTGGGCATCTCTGTTTCTTTGGGCCTTGTGTAGTTGGAGAGTGCTCGTTTCATTTATACTGGTTCTGCTCGGAGGGATTCTCCTCCCTTTTCCTCCTTCCTTTTCCTTAGCTTGTCTGGCCAGTGGATGATTTTTACCTTGGCAAACGCTTTCAAATGTTATAGGCATGAAAATCAGTATCATTTGCACGGTATCATAATGACCAGAGTGGTTTGGGATTAGGAGGGAGGAGAGCAAGGCATCGAAATGAAAACAGAGCTCAGATTCGAAGTTCCAGTGTAGCACTTAAAATAATTAAAATGTTTATTTGAAAGTCAAAACAGTCTTGGTCATAAATAACTATCCATTTCTCGATTGATTGTGTCGAGTCCCAGCTGAGAGCTCTGGGAATAAGGTTGATTTGCTCCCTGTTGGGATTAATCCATAAATGTAGTCTGCACGTGGAACTCATCAGGTCTTTGCTTCCTCTTCATTAGTCTCCCCGGAACTGGAGGGTAGCATGAATAAGGTGAAAATTAGGATAATATATTTTCAGAGAGAAAAGGTCTGGTGATCTCTAATTTGTGTCTCAGGACCTTAATGCTGTGGAAAATTTCCCAAATGATGTTGTCTGAGAAACCAGTGCTTGTTATGCTTGCTGTATTTGAAGTTTGAATACAGCAATTACATCTTCTTTTTCCTAAAGCCTCCAAAGCTAATTGCGGTCTTAAACTAGCTAGATTGACTCCCAGGCTCCCTTCTATCCTCAGCAGAACTTAAAATTCCTTTCTCTTGACAGATCTTTTGGTCTTCTAGCCCAAGGGCTCTGAAATGGCACAGTGCGGCCCATTTCTTATTAAAGAGATGATTTCACTGTAGCCCACCCAATTCCTCTCTCCCTCCCTCCCCCTTGTTCTGAACCCCCAGCTCCTGTTAGAGGGCAACCACGGAAACATACTTTGTCATCCTCTGAAACTTTACTAATTTGATTTTCATCATATTTGATGCAAGAAGTTATTTGAATCCAGGCTCCAACCAGAAATGGCAGGGTTTTTTTCATCATTTCTGTTTTCAAGTGTCTAACAATTACATCAACTGTTTGAAAACACTCCGTGCCCAAAGCTGGTGTGACGAAGCTTTGCTGTCACCAGAAAATACTCAAGTCCTCAGTCTGATGCAAAATTGTTTTTATTATGGGTTTGGAAAGTGGTAGCTACTGCATTTGTTAGTGCATCCTTGGAAAGCATTTTTGTCCAGGCAGTTTTGCAGCATATTAAGCTGCAACTTTCATCACTTCCAAACTGCACTCTCCTTAAAGTACTGTTGGTTAGGATTTAACAATACTTTTAGAAAGCTAGTGTGTAAGTGTGGAGAGGGTTCTGAAGGCCTCTAGAAGTTTGGGCTGGTTCTGCTGTTGGGCTTTGGTCTCAGGTCCCATGTGTGCCCCAGGTCCGTAAGCTGCGTGCCTGGTTATTTTCACGTCCCAGCTGTCATTCAACGCTACAGCTGTCACAAAACCAGTGGTACCAAGTGGCATCTGTGCAGAGGATGCTGCTGTAGTTGAAAGCTTTTCGGTGCATTTTAAACTGATTTTTATGATGCAAGTCATTGCCCCTAGTGATGGGTCTCAAAAGGCTGTCTTCCTTCGGAGTCCTAATGTACAGTTTATTGCACTTTTCTGTATGCTTCCAGCACTTTGTTGTCACTGCTGTTGTAAATCATTATTTATTGCTCTAAAAGTCCTTGCTGTTTATTCTGTTCTTGGGAAAAATGTACATGAAGAAAACTTTCTTACGTGCTAGCATGCGTATATCCCTGTTACAGATCTAACAGTTTCCCAGTGAGTTAAATCTTGACAATCCTAGGAAGCCAAGTGCTGTACTTGAACACTAATTTAAGCTTCCCTGCTAAGCCCCATCAGGTCTTTGTGAGACTGGCAGCCCGTGTGGCTCACAAAGCCACGGAGCCCTCCTGCTTGACAGTGAAGACCCAACGCCACCTTCCAGGCTGCAGCCCTCCAGCCTTTCCACGAGCTGGGTGTGAAAGACTAATTTGGAGCTCCGGACTGCGGTGTAGATGAGTTGGAACATGTCCGTAAGCTTCCTTGGATGCTTTTAATGCTGTGTTGGTTTTGGTAAAGGCAAACTTCTCAGCACTTGTGTGCTTCGGTGCGTCTTCATGGGAAATTGTGGTTAGGAGCAGGTATTTAGTGGGGCTGCGAGGCGGCAGTCGAACGCAGGCTTTCTCCGACGTGCTTCCGGAGCAGTCTCCTCGGCTCACTCGGAGTAGTGTTCGTACAGGATCTGAGATACGTGCGCTCGGCCGTTGCTAGAGAGGACTCCCTTGAAAATGAGTTTTTTGAGAAATCAATTAGACAAAGGAACGGAGTCAGGGCCAGATGGCATGGATGCTTCATCCCAACCTGGGAGGGACTCACGGGACAGCGCACACTCCTTCCCACAGGGCTGAACAATCAGATAAATCAATTAGCAGATGTTAGTGCAGTTAGCAGAGCAAGCAATGCTGGCATAGGTGTGTGACTGGGATTATAGCAGAGGGGGCTGCTTTTCTTTTCTGTGATGGATCCTCTGCCACTGGATCAGCTTTTTGAGACCTGGCAGGGCAGGAGGAAAGGACTCTGCTTTTCCCAAGAGGCTGCTTTCTGGGTATTGTCACCAGGTTCAGATGTCTGTCCTTGCCAACCTGGAGGGGCTTAAGGAGAGAGGACCTTGGTGAACTAAAATGCAGACTAGGACCTTGTGCGGTGAGGACATCCCGTCAGTGTTGTGGTCTTTTTTTAGCATCGTCTTTGTAGGTGACAGGTAGTTCAGTCCCATCTCCTGGGTGGACTTTGAACCACACCATAGCTGTGACTCCTGCCTCGTCTTCGTCCCTGTCTCCTGTTGCTTCTAATGGGAGCCCTTAAATGGGCCTTGTGCCTGGTCCATCCCTTTGCCATGTGGGAGGTGATCCCAGCACCCCGTTACCAGCACCCAGCTATGCTCACCTGGCTCTACCCCCGCGGGATGGTGCTCTGCGTGGGGTGACCCTGCTCGTTCTTACTTGGAGCTTAAAAAGATGGAGAATCCTTTCTGGGTTTGCCTTTTGTTTTCTTTATTCGTGTCCAGTACCAGGATGGGGAGAGAAGAACTAGGAGAAATCTTCAGCTATAAATTCTGCCGTTGTGGCTTTAACTTTGCCACACCTAAGCGTTGTATTCTTGGACTGTGTTGATAACCTGCATGTGCACCATTTTTCTGGAAACACCTCTAAATCCTCTTCCAGGAAAACATTTATGATACAAAAGCGACTGGAGAAATGGAACGTAGAAATATCAGCTTAGGCAGAGTTCTGAAGAGGAGGGAAAACAGCAGAAATCCCACCTTGGTGTTTTGTCAGAGGGATCGGAATTGAACCCGAGTGCAGACTTCTGCCTGGTCTTGTTTTAAGAACTCTGACATATATTGCATAGTTTATTTGATGGTTTTTCCTGGCGGGTTAATTTTTTAACAGCTTTCTGAGCACAGAGTTGATTGGCTGAGACTTTTCACCACAGCAATGAAGCCTGTGCTGTTCCTCAGAGCACTTTTTCACTATATGGGCTTTTTTTCCTGTGTACAATGGACATCCCAGACTGTGACAAACTTGACGTCACAGCACCCGAGGTTCCTCGCTGTCGGTTGAGAGGCCCAGCAAACAGCCTCCACCTCAGTTCCTCTCTAGTGTGAGCGACAAGGCAAAACGAGGCACAGCGTGTGTGACTTGGCATCACCAGGACATGGACAGCAGACCTGAGAACTGAAGCTAGCTCCTCTGCATCTCGGTCCGACACTGTGCTCTTGACACTGCCTACATGTGGAGCTGCAGTCGGTGATCCTTAGGGGTCCCTTCCAGCTCGAGATACTCCCTGATTCTGTTCGGTGATTCTAATTCTTACCAGAGGGCGGTTCGTACCCCTCAGAACGGGAAGACCGCAGTCCGCCTTCCGCAGTTGGTTGAATACTGTGCCAGGACCTTCTCGTGCTGTGCTCTGGAGTGCAGCTGGAGTAAAAGGAGGTCCTGCCGAGGTGTTCCGCAGTATGGGTTGCACAGAAAGAATGGACACCAGCAAAACACCACTGCGATCGCAAAGCCAAGCCTCAGATGCCAGGAAATGCTGAGTGTTTAACAGTGGTAGTCTTGCTTCTCCGTGGCTCCACATCTGTTGTCCATCCTGCCCTCCAGTTGCTATTACACGTCTGTGCTCCTTCCCTCAGTCTCCCTTTTACGGCTACTTTTTTATTTTTTTAGTTTTTTCTTTCTCTGACATGTCTGCAGAGTCCGTCACAGCTCTGCTGACTAGCTCCTGCCTCCAGGCTCTTTGCTGATGAATCCCATCTTTTGCCCTGCTCCACCTGCCCTTCCACGGCAGGCTTTCTGATCCTCTCTGCTTTCGCATGAGTGCATCTCTTTTGCCCTCTGCTTTTCAATCTGGCAGCCTGCTCTTACTGGGTGCCGTTGAGAACACAGGCTGTATGCCACCGGCTCCAGGATCCAACGATCCCAGAGCTGTAGCGGAAAGGAAAAAAACTGTCTGGAAATTTAGCTGCTAAAATGTAAATTGTTTCTAGTCAGCCAGAGCAAACTGTGTGCGTGCTGCTTTGCTCTCCCTTTTCTCCTTCGTGGCCTTAATGTTTCCCCAGTTTTAGAAGCAAAAAGACTTTTCATTCCGGTGGTCTCTTTGAAAGATGGTTTTTGCTCCGTTACCTTAACGGAACCGTGGTAGGCTGCTGTGTTAACGCGGCAGGAGCGGGGCTAGCGTGCGAGGGGCTGCGACAGCAGCGTGCTTCTGTGCCCCAGGGTAAAGGAGAGCGAGCCCCGTGGTCTGGTGAACTCACGCAGGGTCCTCGGCGAGTTCAGAGCACGCACGGCTCTGCCACTCAGTCCGGGCTAACAGTGTGCGACAGCCGGAGCCTCCCCGGTGCAAAGGGCTTGGGCACAGTCTGGCTAGTCACTTCTCTGCTCGGGGTTCCACAGCTCTGCTGAAGAGCCCGTCCTTTCTCCCTGACACATGGGAGATGTTCGCCTCGTACAGTGTCACTGAGACCCCGCAGTAATTTCACATACCCCTCTAATCAAGTCCTCCGAGCCTGTCATGTTTTTTCATGTATTTCCCCTATTATTTCTCTCTGCTTCAGCTTTTCAGATAATTGATGACACTTTAGTTAATCGTTTTCTCCCTTCTTTGTTCGCCAGGTACCTCAGCCTTGAAGGGATCCTTTTCATGTAGAATCCGTGTCTTCTCTTAAGTAATTGATCACTGTGCACCCGGGGACCCCCAATTCACAGCCGAGCAGAATCAGCCCTCATGAATAATCAAAACGCCGCGGCCGTGCTGCTGCAGGAGTGCAAGCAAGCTCTGGACGCTCTCCTGTCGGCCAAGGCTGACACGGGCGAGGAAGATGAGCGAGAATTCCGGCGGTGCCAAGGTGAGGTGCCCAGGAGAGGTGGTGGGACCATGGTGGCAGCCGCTGGTCCTCAGCCCTGCCCTATTTTTCTTCTCCTGGCAGATGAGTGTCAAGAGATGCCTGGATTTTGAGGCCATGAATGGGATGCGGGCTACAGGCAGGCAGGGAAAGAAGTCCACTTTGTTGCAGTGAATTGCTGTCAGTTCTAATTTTAGGCTTCAGTAAACATGAGGCTGTAAGGAACAGTTTAGTTTGGGAAGAACAATGCCCAAAAGTTTGCTGATGCACATAAATTTCAGTTATTAAAAAAAAAAAGAAAGAAGGGAAAAAAAAAAGGATGCAACTTCTGAATAAGGGCACATATTTCCTCTCTTTTCATAGGAACCAGGGGAGGGCCTTTTCTGTTTGTCAGCTTTTCTTTATATATTTAAGAGCGCATTGCCTGAATCTTTATCTTGTAAAATGTGTGTGACCTCTATAAGTGGTGTCCAAAGAAAAAAAACCAAACTTGCAATATCCATCTTGAAAGGAAAATCCATGCCAGTTAATGGCTGGAATAAATAAATGGGGGAAGGAAGCATTTGTTTTAATGCTGGTATTACATGCTGGAAACCAGCATTTATTTTGGTGTTGCTGTGGTGCTTTGAGAGTGGTTTGTGAAAAGAAAAATACTATTTCAGAATTTCAGTGGCTATCTAGTTCATGTCAATCATGAAAGGATGTCATAGATATGGTTCAGTTTTCTCTAGGTTCAGATTTGGAGGGCTACGTAACTTCATTGCCACAACTTTTTTTTATTCATGAAATAAAAGCCGCATTTGAACTGCTGAACTTGTTTTTATTACACCTTTTTGGTACAGGGTAGGGAGGTTAGGTATTCCTTTCTGCCACGCAGCAAAACAACTTCAGCAAGTACGGAAGAAGATAGTAAAGGATGAAGGTGAAATTTTTTTTTGGGGAAAAAAAGGCACTAGCAATAAACTACAACAAAATCTATTAATGTGCAGATTTCCTTTGCATGACACATCTGCAGTACTGGCCGTTTTCCAGTTCCGTGTTCATAATGTTTAGTTTTGCTTTGCATGAATGATTCGGCCATAACATTAATTTGATCTTTAAAATCCTTTGTTGGTCTCGGAGCATGGAGCCGTTGGGAATGTTTTTCTGACCATCCTTGTTCTTGCTGGGAGGTCAGCTGCCTCTTTCTGAAGCACCTAAGTCTGTCTGCAGCGGAGGGTGGCATGAGTTTATGTTCTGGATACTGGAAGATTTTCCTCTTCTTTTTTTTTGTTTTCAACAAAGGGTACTTTGTTTCCTCATCACGAATTCTTTTAAGTTTCATTGTGAGTATTTAGAATAGGGCTCTTGAACTCCTAATCAGGTAGCGCTTTTTTCCCTCTCATCCTCCTCCCTCCTTTTCTCCTATTAAATACCCCAAAGCCCAAAGTATGAGAAATAATCAGTTTAGTTCCAGATAAGGTAAATCAGTGCCCTTATAATCACTCCATTAGACATGGTCCTTCAGGTAAACCGCTTCAGGAAATGGAGGATCAGAGCCTGAAGTGATGCTCGGGCTGTTCCGAGGACCGTGTTCCCCATCAGCTGAAAGAAAAATACCCAGCAGCGAGGCGGTGACAGTGACATTCATAACTGCTGGGGCGCTCTCCCCGGGAAAGGCTCTCAGCTTCGGGGGGACCCTTCCAGCGTGGGAGCGGAGGGGGTTTCTTGGCCCCCCTCTCCTCCCGGGGCTGCCTTTGTTTGCCTCGGCTTTCGCAGACGGGGCGCAGGAGGAACTGAAAGCCAAACATGTATAAAGGGCTGGGAGAGCGGAGAGGGGGAGCGTGTCTTTCTCTCACTTTAGCTGATGGGGCAGAATAGGTGCTCGATGGGTCTAGATTACTTTTTTTATTGCTTTTTAGGCTAGAAATCATTCCAGTCCAGAAGTCCAAAGTTATGTGCCAGTTCAGCCTTCGTTAATTAATGAATTTATATTGCCTGTGGTGAGAACACCTATTTGTTACAAGAGTAAACTCTTGTTCTGGGAGTTGAATTTTAGCCGAAAGCTGCAGGGCTGTTTGCACCAGCTCCCAACTCGTTGGTGGATGTTCTTGTGATGCAACATCATTTTATTATCACTAACAGACTAATTGTCTCTATTTCCATGTGGTGACAACTAAAAGTCACAGCAAGGCTCGAAGTGGTGTCCTGTTAGGCATACACGAATGTCCAACCTCAAAGATGGCTGAAGGCTCCTAAATTGCCAAATCTTTCTGAAAATGTTACCCTGGTTTCCTTTCCTAACCAGATGGGCAGCAGTAACTGCTGAGGATGCCTCTTGAAAAAAATCCAAGTTCAATATTAGAGAATCGGGCCGTTTTCTTTGTTCTTCAGTACATCGAGTAGGAGAGGGTTTAAGGTTTAGTTAAGGATAACATGGAAAACGGGAACAAGAGGACAGCGATAATACTTCTATGCTTTAGAGAGAAAATACCAATATCCACTGGTTATTTCCATAGTTGCTGCCACTATTATTTTTTCATAATTTAGTGTTATTTAAGTAGGCATGAGTTCATGTGGGAAAGATGGAAGAAGGTGGTAGAGCAGGAGACACAAAGGCTGGCTGTGTAAGCGTCCTATTTCTCTAGATCCCTCCCCAAAATGTCAGTCCTGTGGGATCATATGGGAAAACGTGCTTGTTGTGAGTGCTTTCAGGCTCCCCTCATCTTCATTTGGAAAAAATTTTGGGAAGCTCGCTCTTCCCCCTACTACACAGGGGAATAAAAGCCCTCTGTCCACCATTTCATGTTCCTTGTGATGAGATGGTTATCCCTGCTCCCGCACTGTTTTTGCGGTGAGGAGTGTGAGAGTAGGAGCGGGACCTCCTCTCTTCTCCAGCTCTGCTGCTTGGCCACCTTGCAACGGCGTGGAGGGCTGAGCCCTCCAGATGCTGCTTCAGAAGGACAAGGAAACACGGCTGCGCGTGAAGCTGGGTGTGTAACAGGAAGCACGTCCACAGCTGCAGCAACAAGTGAGAAAACGTGGGTTGGAATAAGTGAGATATTTTTAAAGGTGACTTTTTGGAAAAAGGGCCTTAAATACCCGACTTCCTACTTTTTCCTGGGAAAAACGTCCTGGTGAATTTGAGCACTGTGATGTGAGCATGAAACAGACTTTTCATATAGTGTATTATCTACAGTCATCCGTAAAGGATTGATAAAAAACTATGTAATAATATATTTATTGCATTGCCTCGTTAAAGCAATGATGGTCTCTGAGCAGAGTTTCTTCTGGGGATTAATGTCCAGAAGGGGCTCGATCTGCAGCTGATGATCACCATTATCCCCATCTGGTCAATAATCCTTGTTAATCCACTTTTATTGGCCAGAGAGTCTGCCCGGCCGTGTGGTTTGCACAGCACACTTAGGCTCCAGCTTCACCTCTGTTTCCAGGAAAACCAAAACATGGGCTGCAGCTGAAGGGACAAATCCAAGCCTGGATCTCTAAGTGTGAGCTCCTACTAGATGTGGCATCTTTAGTCGGGTCAGGTTGGAGATCCCACTGAAGCCCATGGTTATATGGGAGGCAAAGGGCCAGCCCGGGGAGGGAGCAGGGCATGGGCCTAGGCTGAATTGCGCTCTTGCCTTGAGAGCTCTGTCACACCACTGGAGGATCAGGGGCCAGATGTGGGAGCTGGGAGTAGTTTGCCCTCATCCAAAAAAAACCGCAAAAATAAATTAGGAAAATCTGTCTTTTTGACTCTTTTGTGCTTGGCCTTGGGAAGAAAGTTGGTAGAGAAGCTGTGCTTTGGGTAGGGTTTGGAAACTCTCCAGTGACAAGTGTGAAGACTGGGATTTCCGTGTGGCTCTGTGCTGGCCGTGCTTGGGTGGAAGCATGCCTGGACCAAGGTCACCTTCTTCTCTAAACTTCTTTTTAACTTCTGTTGCAATTTGCAAGAGAAATGCAGAAGCTCAGGCCACCTCCACAGCTGGTGTGAATTACTTGGCTAAGCAGGCTGGGGAGAAGAGTAGCTCTTCATGCTCAGGCAGCCACCAGCCAGTGTGACTTCCTGCTAAAAGCCTTTTTCATGGCTGATGGCTCCCATTTACCTGGAGGGCAGAGCAGCTAAGAGTAATGGATGACAGGGCAGCTCACCTTCCCTCTTGATGAGGCCACCAGCCTCTTAGCAAGAGCTAATAGCTGGTAGCAACTGGGAGAAGGTCCGAGAGGGAGGAGAGATCTGCTTTTTGTGGGGTAGGTGCTCTGTCGTAACTGTTGAGACTGAACCTGCTGCAATGTCTTTACCTGCTCTTTGACCTTTTCAGCTTTGCTTCCTGAGGACTTGAGGACCCTTCTGGAGGAGGCAAAGGAAATGAAGTGGCCCTTTGTGCCGGAGAAGTGGCAATACAAACAAGACCTCAGCCCGGAAGACAAAACAAACCTACAAGATAAGATCAGCGCCAGGCTCCTTGATTTGCTGGTATGAACTTGAACACACCCGTTGCGTTAAACTTCTCACTGAGGTGCTAGAGGGTACACAGAGCCCTGGGTAGGTGCTATCACCTGTGGGTTCAGGGGCTTGCTTTTTTGCGCTGTGGCAGCAGCAGTGGAGGAACTGCCTTGTCAAACAGGTGAGTGAGTTGGTGTTGGGATGGGACTTTTCACAAAGGCCAAAGGGCTGAAGCAGGGATGTGACTTTGGTTTGTTTTGGTCCTCAGACGAGAGAGTGACCCAGAAGCTACATGCAGTTTCTGGTTATTCTTTTGTTAAAGTTGCTATAAAGCAACACATGTGAATCACTGTGTCCTCCTGGGGACACAGCTCACCTTCATGTCACCACTGCATCATCTTCCAAGGGAAGGCAAGTCCTGTGCTCTGCTGCTGCGACCAAGCCAAGGTTGGGAGCTGTGCCTCAGGGTTAGGCTTCTGGTCTGTTAGCTACGTAGCTCGCGGTGGATCGGTGTGCAACACCACGCGAGGCTGTTGGTTTGAGGTCTCGCTGGAACTTGACGTTTTATGTGCTGGGAAGACAAAATGGGTTCAAGTGATCAAGTTTTGAGTGCGTTCAGGCATGTGGCTGCCGCTGTGCCAGGAAAAAATTGTCTAGGTAGTCTTGACAAAGACGTTGCAGAGCGAGGGCTCCGGCTGTGCCTTGTCTGGAAGCGATCTCAGAGGTACGTAGGGGTTGTCCATGCATTGAGCACCTTGCAGAACCACCACCTCGTTCCCTGAAATGCACAGTGATGACTTTGATTGCATTTCTGCTGTTTCTACTCAATTTCATGCTCAGCCCAGACTAGTTCGGGCACTTGCTATGTCCGTTCCTCTCTTTTCACTGGGGGATTCTGTTTCTGTTTCCACTACAGTAATGTGCACCTCTTCCCTCAAGAACAGGCAGTAAACCAAAACTAAAATGCTGAATTTTTATGTAAAGTTTTTTAAAAATCCTATGAATTTGAGAAGAACACTGTGCCTTGTTTAACTCAGCGCTGCTAGGAGGCAGTGAGGATTACTTGCTTTAGCTTGCGCAATTGATCACCTGCTTTTCTTTTTTCAAGGAAATTACTTGACAGGATCCCTTTAGAGGACCAAAACTGGCCAAAATCTAGGCAGGAAAGGCGAGAATTTAAATGTGACTTTTTCTGTGAGTAAAAGATACTTGCCTGTGTTAGGAGTTGCAGGATCCAAATGGCGCTTGGGGATCCCGTCCTGTAAGGTGAGGAGTTGGAGCTTAAGGACTAGAAAGTGACAGGAAATATGGATTGCTTTTTGTTTTCCTGATTTTTCTCGAGGACGTGTCAGGTGTGACTTGTAGCAGATAGAGGACTCTTTGTTCCAATGGTAAATGTACTGTCTAGACTAATGAGTATCCCTTTGGCAGGACAGATACGAAGTAAAGATGAGGTTTGTGTGATTTTGGGGGTGGTTTGTTTGGGTTTTTTTTGCTTACTGTGGTGCACGTATGAAGCCAACACTGTCCCATTCCTCATGGGAAGGGGCAGTTCAGCCTGAATACCTGGGGTTTGGGGCAGGGAGGTCTGGCCCTGCTGAAATCCCAGCTGCAAAACTGTTGTGAACTCCAAGGTGGCCAGGAGATTTCACCTGCTTCGGAGTAAGCCCTGCTGGAGTAAGGCCAGCACATTTGGCTTGAGGGCCATGATGACTCTGAACAGCCATGAGAAGCTGAGAAAAGCCAACTGTGAGGCTGGAAGGTGTCAGCCACAGCATCCCGCGTTGTAGGGATCTTGAATTTATTCAGGGGGAGCGGGGAGTGGTTGCTTCTTGGGTTTTTATTTCCTTTTTCTCTTTGTTGTGTGTGGCCTCGGACAGAAATTTATGGCAGAGGTTGACCTCCTTTACAATCGCCGCGCAGCGCTCCAACCTCACAGCGTTTGTCTGCTTTCTCCCGGGATCAACACCTGCAGTAAACTCCCGGAGAGACCTGGCTAGATGGGAGATTAATGTGGCTGTAATAGTGGAGCAGTGTTGGCGGCGTTCTGCCCTCTCCCCAGGTAGACGGATCGTTGCTGAGATGATACCAATTATTTATTGCTGAAACATCTGTTGATAACTGCAGCTGCCCTTGTTAAACAAAGCATGTCATGGGGTCAGAGACTATAGGGACCTCAAATCTAACCGCGTGCGACTTTCAGACCATTCACCGTCACCCCCTGAAGTCCGTTGGTTACCGTTGTCTTCAGTGCTTCATCCTGAGGTTGGAGATACTTTGGAAACGTTGCGCTGCCTTTGCCCATGTGCTTTGAAGTATTATTTCATCTTAGTCGGTAATTTATATTCCAGTGCCATTGTACCACGGGAAAAAGGGAAAACCTTTTTTGTTTCCCATTTAATGGTAGATAGACTGACATTTTGACCTGTATTATTAGTATTAGTCAGGAAAAGGGATTTTTTTTTTCCGCCCTTTATCCATTCCTTCCCCTCCCCTTTTTTTTTAAATAAAATTTCAAGGCAGAGTGAAGGCTGCTTCACTTGGAATAAAAAGCTGGGGAGGAAAGTGAGGCTGAAGAGAAGTGATTGCAGTGTGATGAGGAAAAATAAAAGTCTTGAGCAACTTTTTTCTTCTTTTTTTTTTTTTTCATGAGGGACAGAAGGATAATTTAATTCTCCGGAGGAGAAAAAAAAAAATAAGTCTTTGTCGATTTATTGTTCAGAAAAACCTTTACATTTTCTTCAACTCTGTTTATTTTAATTTGCCATGCTTCAAACAAGCTCATAAACCGTAATTGATGACATTTAGAAAGTGCTTTGAGATCCAGGAGTGAAAGGCACTCGATTACCATAACACACTGGCAGAGCTGCCTACCAGGGCTCACGGTGAGGGTGTTTTACTCTGCGAGTAGGCTCAAAAGCTCCCTGAGACCAGCACAGTGAGTAAGCGGATTAGGCTTGGGCTTCAAGGGTTTGCCTTACTGTTGGGCTTGAAAAAGTGGGATACCCGTTGCCGGCGGCTGCGTGCTAGCTGGACGCATCAAGAAGGCAAAGCCACCTGCAGCCTTTTGAAGTGCTGCTCTTGTTGCCGTGGGCTGCTGGTTACCTCTGGCCAGAGCAGCAGGAAGGCATGGCAAAACCAGTTCCAGGGGAGCAGTGGTGAGCCGGGCTCGTTGTGGTGCTCTCGTGCCGCAGCCTCGGTTCAATGGGAGACATGCTGCTGCCGGCGCAGGGCTCGGGCAGGTTTTGGCAACGTGCACCAACTTTTCGTCCCTCCTCCCACCCTGTCTCCACTATATGATATTTTTGGACCTCCCTAGGGATTGTAAGGCAACAGATTTACTGTGATCCTTGAGGCAAACCAGCACTTCTGGTTTTACACAATCTTTGTGTCTTATCGAAGGGGTGGTTGTTTTTTGTTTGTTTTTTTTTTTTTTGTTTGGGGTTGATTTGATGTTTTTCTCATTTTCTCTGCTGGTGATTGACCAACCAATTCAAAGGCTACCCCGGTTCAACAAACTCGACATGAGGTTTTCCACGTTTTTCATGGCAGGCTTTGAGAGACTCCCTGTCAGCTGCTATAGGCTGGCAAACCAAGCCCATCCTGCAGCCCCCGTCTCAGCCAGAACACTCTCTTTGATGGGAATCTGTGCTGGGGTTTGAAGGGCGATAACCACTACCTGTATCCAAAGCAAAAACTGAGAAGCACTGTGATTTTTATTTTGAACAAATGGAAACAAAATCAGATTGTAACAGCATCCTTGCTGACAAGTATAAATGAAGAAATATAGGTTTTGCTCTCTAAACGCCACGTGTGGTGTCAGGTTTGGATTGGGGCTGTGGATCCAAACGGGAGGCTGCTGGGGGTTAGGTACCCTTCCTGGAGACCTTCGCTATCCCAAGTGATGGAGATAACCTTACAGTGGATGACCAGCCAATAGAGGGCAACATGCCCATGTAGATGTAGAGTTTGATCGCACAAACCTGGTTGTGGATTGCGTTGAAGGACAACTCTAGCCACACGGGTGGTTCTCTTATGAGATGAGTCATGCCAGAATAAGATTTTAATTATTTTTTTAAAGATTGGAGCTCGTTTGTCAAGTCGTTGTAACGATGTGGAGCTTTACTTAATTTTTATCGTACGTATCACTAGTTCCTGCATCCAGGCTTAGGCATTCAGCCATGGACCAGGATCTGCTGAGACAGTGTGAATACAAAAGGAAAAGCCCCCAAGAGTAGGGGTCCTGCAGGTCCCTTTGCACCCACTGCAGGGAGCTGTCTGTGCAGGCTGACCGAGTGCTCCTTGCCATGGGTGAGGGAGGGTGGATCCTGGCCCTGCTGGCACAGAATCTCATAGGAGCTAATGGCAATATTGAAATAGAGTAGAAAATAAGGCCCTGCAGCCTTTGCCTGGGCCTTGGCTAATTAGGTGATGGATTGCCATTAGGGAAACTGTTCTGAGAGACGTGCCCTAACTACCCTTTGGGGGGTGTGTGGCACTTAAGGGCTGGGAGCCTTTGAAAAAGAGCTGAAGAGGGGGCTGAGGATTTAGTTTTCTTCTCCTTCTAGCTGTTGGTGTGGTAACAGGAAAACTCAAGTCTTAAATTGTAGCCCTGGGATCTTGGTTGTTCAGGCTGACCTTTTGCTACCTGCCTTATAAGAGCTGCTCTTGGGTGATCCCAGTGAAACAGAGAGTGATGTAGGGGAGAGCTGTGGCTTTGGGCTGAATTCATCTCAAAACGGAATCCGTGGCACCCCAGCCTCCCTTACGCCACACAACCCCTAACGCTTTCTAGGTGAAAACATGTTGGAGATGAGGTGTAGGCAGGAGAGCTTCAGCTGTCCACGGTGACAGCCCTGATACTGCCAGCGTGTGTGATGCCATGAAGTGTTCAGTGGAAAAAATGCGAAGTGTGATCCTGAGTACCGGCAGGGCTGTCAGTTCACTTGGTTCATGGGGTAGGATATTTTCCTTTTCAAATGTGGTCTCATGGAGTGTTTCCTCCTTGGAAAAGACTTTACATGTTGTATTACTGAGATAGCAAAGTCGTGTTTTCCTTCCGACTTAAACTACTTCTCAGATGGGTTGATGTTGTGAGGACACAGGTTTGGTAAAGAGACTCTTGGATTTTTAGCTGGTTATAATGGTCTTGATGCCACACTCTCAG
This sequence comes from Tauraco erythrolophus, assembly GCF_009769465.1. NCBI lineage: Eukaryota > Metazoa > Chordata > Aves > Musophagiformes > Musophagidae > Tauraco > Tauraco erythrolophus. Next base: position 3,413,106 of record NC_141469.1, on the reverse strand, counting down.
CGCAGAGAGGCTGTCACTGGCACTTAAGCTGTTTTTACGTATTAAAATATCTCCTTTAACGTACTGTTTTAATGTACCACAGGGAATGGCCACAGTAGTTGATAAATAGCCTAGAGCTTCAGCTCAGCAGCACAAATCAGGGCCACAAAATGATTGTTGCGCCTGTCCTTGGTAATAATGAAGAACAGGTACTCCTGCAGAGGACGGCAGTCCCCCAAATCCCTGCTTCCTTGTCATGAGACCCCCAGAAACTCTCCCTCGATGAGCTTCCTCGGCACTTTAAAGGGTTCTGCTTCTGTTCTCGCCCCAAAATGCTGCCGTTAAGCAGCCTGACCTATCTGCTGAGCAACCTGGTCTAGTGGAAGGAGTCCCTGCCCATGGCAGGGGGATTAGAACAAGATGATCTTTGAGGTCCCTTCCAACCCAAACCATTCCATGATCCTGTGCTGCTTTTCTCCCTCCTGAGACCCCTCAAGTTCATCATGCTGATGGTCCTCCCACTTGCCCCCACGGACAGGTGCTCTCACTTCGTCACTGCTACCCAACACTGAGAGCTACATGCCAACAGCACCTTGAACAGGATGGGTGCCTCTTGGGCTTTGTGTTGATGGGCTGTGGGAGGCCCTTGCTATCCTGCAAGGGACGGAGCTGGTCCTGCCAGCAGGACTTTATGGGCACTGCTTTGCTGCAGCTTTGCTTCCTGCAGACAACAACAGCTCTTGACTAGAGAGTGGATGCTGAGAGCAGCACATGCAATGTCCCAGTAGCAGTAAAATTAAATTGGTGGCAAGGTGAATTGCAAAAAAAAAAATAAAGGAGGACTCTTGAGAAAAGCGAGAGTTACTCTCACTCTAGTACTTCGTCAGTTGGTGAAGCAAGATGTGGTCGGTTGTAAAAACCTGACCCGTTCCGTGGTGTTTTGAGCTGCTAATAATGGACCTAATGCTGCTCCCATTGAATAAAAGCCCAACTCTCCATTGCCTTCAGGATGAATAACTTGAGCTAATTAACAGCTTCAGAAGCTCATGCTGGTAAATGGGGCTCTGGGCTGCTCTGAGCAGAGAGGAAGGTCTCCAGGAGCTTCTCACTCCTCAGCCTGCAGCTATTTACTGTGTGACCTGACTGTCCTGCGTTGCAAGCGTATCCGTTTGCACCTCGCAGACAGGCTTTCTTCTGCCCATCACGGAGGTGGTAGGAGGCTTAATTCCTTGTTATTTGTCGAGTGGGCTCTGATTGCCAGCTGAAAGGCGGAGATTGATAGAGAAGTCCTGTGTGGTGACAGCAGCTTTGGTCTCTTGGAAAGACAGGCTTTGCTAACAGCGCGTGGGGTAAAAGGGTGAAAGACTTGAGCCGAATGCATTGGTGTTGTGACTCTGTGTTTAATCTGACAGGGGACGAACGTGGGGGGAAAGAAAACGGGGCAATTTGTTAGGGTTCAGTGAAGTGCTAACTAGGAACAGCTCTTGGGAGAGGAACTGAAGCACCTGGAAGTACGTGGTCCTGACACTCCTGCCTTGTGCACCGAGTTAAAAATTCTTTGTTGACTGCTCTTGGGTTTTGTGTTTGTGGGTTTTTTTTAAGATTTTAAGCACTAAAACAACCTGAGACGAATGGATGTAAGCAAACGTAGAAATCCAGAGTGTCTGTTAAACTGTGGGGAAACAAATCGAAATGATTCCTACCCCTGCTTGCTAACCTCACCGCTTGCGGAGGTGTTTTTCCAAAGGGGACCTTTCTGAGCACACGGACTCGGGGGGTGGGTCACCTCCAGGATTGTTGCTTTATAAAGAGGGCAGAGAGAGTGGATTAAATCAATATTTCATTTATTTGGGCTTGTAATTCCTCTTCCATCAGCTGCCACATTAAGATTTTCCCCTATTTTCTTCCCCTCCTCCTCGTCCTTATTTACTATGCACCAATAATTTCCCTTTGACGCTTTCCTGCCAGTCCTAGTGCCAGATGGCCCCGGTTCTGAGCTTTCTCCCCTCTCTTGGGAGCGGCCCCCATTGTCAATGCAAAGGAGGCGTCGTGGCTTTGAACCCGAAGCTGGGACCCAAACTTCAGCCCCGGCGCGAGGAGGAGCTAACCCACTAATGCAGGAAACCATGCAAACAGCACACCCTCCCACTCATTGCCGTTAAGGGGAAAAAAAAACACCCCACCCCACACCAAACCCTCCACTAAAGGCTGTTTTGCATTTTCCCCGATGGTCCGTGTATAGAAATCCGGCGCAAATTTAATTCTCTCACCACCTGATTCCACTTCCCAGCCGCGAGGTTCCCTTTGTGTCACAAACTCAATTAGACGTGTGCCTTTCGCGGCGCGGACACAGATGCAGAAACAAAGTGGGAGCTTCTCCCCCTCTCTCGGCTTTAAAGCCATAAAGGAAGGGAGTAAATCCATTTAGGGTGCTAACTCGCTACGCGGAACGACGTGTCCGGCTGTGGCGAGCGGCGCCGGGTTCCTGATGGCCGAGTTGGGGTGGGCTGTGGCATCCTGGGAGACAAACGGGTTTGGCTCGGGCTGGGCTGGGTGACAGGGAGCCGCTGCCCTGTTTCATTCTGGACTGGCACGGGGAGGGTCTTAGGGTGCGTGCCTGGCACGCCGGTGCATTAGCTGTAGGTGCTGAGGAATTTTTCCAGCCGCACGAGCTGGCAGGGAATGAAAGGAGCGGGTATTAATATCTTGGTGTCCTGCTCGGAACAGGGGGGACAGCATTGCCAAGATTGACACGAAACCGTGTTGGTGTGTGCCACACAGCGTGCGGCCCTGCCTTTTTTTAAAAAAAAAAAAAATAGCCAAGTTTCTCTCCCTGGCTTGACTTTTCTCCATTTTGTGTCCGTTTGGGTTTGGAGAGGGACACAAGAGGTTTCGGCATTGAGCGCGGAGTTAAATTATGCAGCTGCAAGACTGCCAGGCCCTTCAGAATAGGATGCTTCGTTTAGATTTTCCACAATGCTATTGAAGTGCTTATTTTCCTCCTGAAGAGACACAAACAGATGCAAACTTCTGTAAACACTTTAGAAATGAATTCAGTGAGTTTGGCCTCTCAGCAGTGCTCAATAGCTGACAGAAAAATGTCTAATTAGTGCAAGTGGAAATAATAGGGCCACTTGGATTCCTTCCATCCTCCTCCAAGTCTACTTTTCCTAGGAACTCAAAGGCTCTTTTGTTTGGTAGGTCACCCTCTCTCAGGCTTTTGTGCTCCGATCTATTAAAGGAAGAAGGGGAGGAAGAAAAAAAATAGATTAGGCGATGCTCTGTGCTTAAATATATGGCCTGTTGATGAGCATTTCGAATGGCTGGTTCGCAGTGTCAGTTTACAGGTGCTTGGAGAAGGGGATTCCTCCATTGTTGGCCGGCACAAGCGGAGTTGTGCGTGCCCGGCTCCAGGAATCCTTTTCAAGTGCCATCCTCTTAGAAAATCCAGCTTGGGCTCAGGGAAAAAAAAAAAAAAAAAAGGAAATTTGTACAAATCCGCCTTGCTGAAGTGCAAACAAGTTGGCAAATACTTGCCACGGATGGGTGCTGCGAGCCGGCGTCCGTGGCGTATGCCGTAGTCTCTTCTCTGAACGGTTTGACGTGGGCTTTGTCTTTTTGATGCTCAAAATGAAGAAGGAGTCTCGCTGTCAGATTGTGGGGCTCTGAGCTAAAAGCCAAGAGAAGAGCAACGAGACTGGGGAGGGGTCCAAGAAGCCGGAGTGGTGTCCGAAGCAGTTGGTGGACGTTGCTGTCTCTGGCTCGGCCCACGTGCTCACACAAGGAAGGCAAGGGAAGGAGACATGCTAAGACAAAAACGGGAGACAGCTGCCAAACTTGATGTTTTAGTGTGGACTGTGACAAAGTTTTCTTGGCCATATCATATCTTCTAATGGTGCTGTGGGGCTTGATCCTCCCTGCCCTGTGTTGCCTTTACTCTGTCATGAGTAGAGTTGCTCACTGACATGAGTGAGATGAGAAACACATCCTTTTACTGAATAGGCTCCGTATGGTTTAAGGTGTATTCTGTGTTTTTCTTTCCTCTTGTGAATGACTGCACTGAAAAGCAGTACTTGACCGTTGCCACCTCCCAGGTGTTGGAGCCAGACCGGGCAGCAGGAAGCCGGACTGTCCAGAGGCAGCGTGAGGCTGCTGCGTGGCTGGTGGTCAGGTCAAGGCACCCATGAGGCTCTGTAGCTGCAGAGGTGGTTACTTCCTCACAGCTGACGGCTGTAGGTGTTCCAGCAGATGTTCCAGTGAATCAATGACTGGGTGCCATCTTCCCTGTCCTGTGTGACAAACCTGTAGAAAGGGAATCACATGGATGTCAGCATGTGGAGCACCAAACCCTACCCACCACGAGAAGGGGTTGATTTTCAGTAGAGGTCCCCAGGCCCTTGTGGACTTCGGCAACCGCGATGAGGCCGCATGCCTCCTCATGACTGTCCGCTTAACAGCATGCTCTCTTAGGAGCTCTGACTGATTCCTTGTGCTGGTGTGATGGCTCCACTGCTGTGTGAATCCAAGGGAGTTCATACCGACTTAGCAGTCATGAAAGATGACTTGCAGGGAAAAAACATCAGGCTCTTGGCCTGTTTCGTTGTTTGTGGTGTACAAAAGAGTGGATGCCTTGAGCTACGTTTAGGATGATGGCTACACTGACCATTTCCAGTCTTTCCAGACTCATGTTTCCCTTTAAAACTAATTGTTGTTACTGCCAATAATCTGTTGGACATGATTTAAATTCCTTAACAGACCACCAAAAATCCTAAACAACAATGAGAAAGACCCCTGCCCCCCCCCCCCCCCCCCCCCCCCCCGAAAATCAGCCGTGATATCTACAGCTCAAACCAAATAAACAGGTGGAACTTTCCTATCTTAAAAACGAAAATATGATCAATGGCTTTAAACTGAAAAGGGGAGATTTAGATGAGATGTAAGGAAGAAATTTTTTACAGTGAGGGTGGTGAGGCACTGGGACAGGTTGCCCAGAGAAGTTGTGGCTGCCCCATCCTGTTCAAGGCCAGGTTGGATGAGGCTTTGGGCAACCTGGTGTACTAGAAGGTGTCCCTACCCATGGCAGGGTGGTTGGAACGAGATCATCTTTGAGGTCCCTTCCAACCCAAGCCGTTCTATGATCAGGAATAGTCATAATTGTAGGTTATGATAAATCCTATCTGATCACTGCCACAAAGACTTTCTCTGTTATGCAAACACCTTAGAATGTAGAGATGATTAGGCGAGTAGAAATTGCGAGACAGCCTTTTGATTGCTAGTGAATATTTTCTTCTCGTAGTGTTCAGTACTTCACTCGCTGTAAAACTGCGTAGCAAATAACTACGGATATCCCATCTGTTCTAAACTGGTCCGTAGGCGGCACCGTTAGGCAGAGGGTTATTAAAACTGGGTCCTTTCTGTCGACGGTGCGAGGTGGGTTTCTCCAAGGCTGCCTCACAGCGCTGGTTTTCTTTTCAGGTTTATTTGAAAGCCTCCATCATGGTCAAGGACTGCGTAACGGCAGCTGCTATTGTATTCCTGATTGACCGGTTCCTGTACTGGATCGACGCCTCCAGCCAACTTCTCCGGATTGCCAAGGGTTTGCACAGGCTGCAGCCCGCCACGCCGATCGGTCCGCAGGTGCTCATCCGCCAGGCTCGCCTCTCCGCCAACACAGGTACTGCTCCCTTCTCTCGACTCCAGCCCGACTAGGAGCTGCTTGACTTGGAAGAAGACACTTTGTCCTTTGCTGGGGATGACATGCTCACGGCCCCGGTGCCATCTTTTCAAACGGACAGCCCACTCTCAGCCCCCTTGAGCCCTCCCAGCTCTTCTCACTAGCACAAAGGGGCTGGTATAAAGGGTTTCAGAGCCAAAAGCAGGAGAGAAAATTGTGAAAGGGTGTGGAAAATACTAATTGGAGCTTTTGTTCCTTAACAAATCTTCCCTGCTGGTTTCAAACAGGGATATCTGAATTGCTATACTTCTGACCAAGGGCCTTGAAAAAGTAAATTAGAACCTTGGCATTTTCTCTGCACTGTCCCAGCTGCTTTTTTATTTTTTTTTTTCAGTGGGACCACTTGACTATGCAAACAATGACACTTACAACTCCTTGAGGATAAACTGATTGGTAAAAAAAAAAAGCAATTCCATCATTCCTATAACGTAGGCAACACCTGAAGGATTTTTAATGTATCTTCCTACTGTCCTACTGGGGAGAAGAAAAAAAAGCCAGACAAACCTGCTATGAAAAACCCAACTGAGGAATCTTTTATTTGCAGAAGAGAGAGCTATAAATTCTTTACACAGCTATTTTTCTTTGTGGCTGTGGACTTTTCGTGCTCCCATGGCCATGCTGTCTGCGTCCTGGCACACTCCAGTTGATGGGCTAGAGATTCCCCTCCTGGTGAACTCCCCAGAGAGACCAAAACGGGTTTACAAAACCCCGTGTTTCCTTGGGACAGAACCTGGCAGCTCTGTTGCTGAAGGAAGCAGGCTAGACTGCTTCCTTCTGCAAAAGCAACAAGAGCAGGGAATGCCAGCCAGTGGGGTGGCCAGCAGCTCGGTGCCTGCCCCAGTCCTGTTGCCCCCTCCCCTGCTCTGAGCCTTGTTTGGAAAGTTCAGTCCCAGTGTGGACCTGCTGACGGTGCTGGGAGGAAGAGTACGTTTTGCTGGGGCTTTCACTGATGAATATTTTGGTTCACTTCACGCCACACGATAATGTTTTTATATTCATTTTCTATCTTTTGTTTTATTTTTAATCAGGTAAACTTTTAAAAGCTGAATATATCCTAAGCAACCTTATTAATGACAACGGAGCAACAGGTATTTTTATATATTTTTTTTTCCAATTTGGTAGTTGCTGTCCTGGTGGGGTTTTTTAAACTAATTTGAACGGTCACACAAGTTTCCGATAGATCTGACCTCAGTAATGATTCCTTACCATCACGTGTCTCTTTTCTTCACCATTCTTTGTCACAATGTGGAAACTGCAACTTTGCTTTCAAATTTCCGTAATTTGTCCTTGTATATCTTCACTTGAGTGGGAAAATGTTCTGGATTGACAGCCTTCCTACTGATTTCTCTGGCCAGAGAACTTGAGAACGTGGACCAATTTCAAGCAACTGACTGCCTAGACCACTAAGACAACTTCCTTCCTCCCGAAAAATCCAGTTAGAGTAATGCTGATCTTCTGAACTAAATGAATACTTTATTCTAGACCTGTAGCAGACTGCAGTGTGATTATTTGATATCTTTTGGGGTTAAGAAAAAAAGAGAGCAAGTCCTGATTCTTAGAGCACTTTATTCTATTGCTGGATAGACATGCAAAACTGTACAAAAGGGATGATTCCTTCATGCATGATGCTGTCTGTAGAAATTTTCTTTTCTTAACCTTTGTTCAACGACTCTACTGCTGGTTGTGTGGCTCGTTTCAGATCTGGAGGGATGTGTAGTATTTCTGATGGTAAGAATTTATTAATTTGAACAGACATCTGTAATTATTATTTAGTTATGGTTTTGAGACAATTTATTTTAGGGATTTATTTGTTCTCCGTTTTCTTAGCCTTCAGGTTTTATTTAGTCGATACATTCAGATGTCTCTACAACCGTGAAACTTAAAACATTCAAGAAGCCTATTCTGGGTTTTGTTGGTTTGTTTTTCATGTGAAACTGAGATTATTGTCCAAGAAGGCCTTCAGGCAAAAGAGCTTTAAACAAAATACCAGCTATGGCTATTAAAGGAGAACTGGCTATGTGATCACGCTGTTCTTTTAAGACTATGTTAATAATATTCAGCGATAATAGGTGTTTATTTGACATGGAAGATGTGTTGCTCAACAGGTAATGTCATGCTGAGAACTGCAGTGAAATGTTTGCAATACTTAAGAAAGCTTAGTGATTTTTATTTCATATTCTATTTGGAAATCTGATACAGATTTGATAACAAAAGACTCTGTGTGACTAACCATACTGCATTAACATGAAAACTTTTGTTTCAATCTTCATAAGATGGTGATACCCGAAAAGAAAACACGTTTTGTCGATGGTTAAATGTATTGTGCTCTGCTCTGTATGCTGGTGACAGCGAAGATATCTCATGTTAATCCTTGTGACTGGTTTTCAGTGGAATTTTGTACAATATTTATGTGCCATGACTCTGTTACTGCGCAGAAGAGAGGCACCTTCCACTTATTAGATTGTTTTTATGCACCAAATAGCTGTCACTCAAGCTGCGTGCCCCTAACTCACTGTCACTTTGTGGTCTATCTGCCTGTAAGCCCTGGCTCAAACCAGCTGAATTTAATGGGGAGGATCCTGGCAATTTACTGGGATTTAGGTTACCCTGAGAGGCTTAAAATGACAGCAGCATTTTTCATCCTTCACTGACTTTTCACTCTTTCTGCAGGTACCTGGCGATACGCGAAGGAAAGCGATCGGATTCTTGTTCAGTCAGTCTGCTTACAAATCAGAGGACAGATCCTCCAAAAGCTTGGTAAGGGTTTTTTGTATAAAAGTCTGCTCAAGGTTTTTCCCTGGTTTTTTTCCCTTTGCAGTCAAGCTTTAAAATGGTGCCTTTGGCCTGCGTCAGGGTTTTAGCTTGTGTAGAACACCTACCTGGTGCCCCTAACACAGCCACAGAAGATGAGTTGTACGCCCATCTCTCTGCAGCGAGGACCTAGAGCCATGTACCAAGCCAATGCATTTTAGAAATTAGCATTTTCTGATAAGATTAATAGTAAGTCTCTGCTCTTGTGAGACCCCACCTCGAATACTGCATCCAGTTCTGGTGTCCCCACCATAAGAGAGACATAGATCTGTTGGAGTGTGTTCACAGGAGGGCCACAAAGATTATCTAGGGGCTGAAGCACCTCTGCTATGAGGACAGGTTGCGGGAGCTGGGATTGTTCAGCCTTGAAAAGAGAAGACTTTGGAGGGACCTAATAGCTGCCTTCCAATACCTGAAGGGAACCTACAGGAAGGCTGGGGAGGGACATTTTACAAGAGTGTCCACTGATAGGACAAGGGGAAATGGGTTTAAGTTGAAGAAGAACAGATTTAGATTATATCTTACGAAGAAATCCTTCAGTACAAGGGTGGTAAGACTATGGAATAGATTGCCCAGAGAAGTTGTGGATGCCCCCTCCCTGGACGTGTTCAAGGCCAGGGTGGACGGAGCCTTGAGTAGTCTGATCTAGTTGAGAGGCGTCCCTGCCCATGACAGGGAGGTTGGATTAGATGATCTCTGAGGTCCCTTCCAGCCTATGCCATTGTATGATTCTAAGTCGAAAAGGCTTCTGAAGTGTCGTTCCCTTTTTCTCTGTGCTACTCTGCTGAAACTTTTCCCAAATTCGCTGTTCCCGAAGGCACGCAGTAGTTTGTCACAGGTACGTCACAGCAATTTTCTCTCTCGAGACAAAAAAATCCCTTGTTTTCAGCATGATGGGCTTCTGCATTCAGAGCTTGGTACTTGAGGCCACCCACCTTAATTTTATGCTTTTGCTGTGACCTTTCATCTTCCATGACTGTTGAGCTGAAGTCTTTTATGATCATAAAATGTGTGTTTATGCACAGGCGAAAGCTAAAGGAAACTAATAAATGCTCGATGTTGCCAAAGCAAAAAAATGCCACGGTGTGGTTTTCTACTGTTTTGCGGCTCCTGACTCAAGCAGGTGTAACACAAACTATTGAAGGACATCTGTAGCTGTGATCTGCTCAGCGACTGTGGTTCTGATTTATTTCAGGGATGTGGTATGAGGCGGCAGAGTTGATTTGGGCTTCAATTGCGGGATATTTCAAACTTCCTCAACCAGATAAAAAGGTAGTATTTCCTTTTCCCTCTGGGTATTCTTGCTAATCTAATGATAGTTCCAGAATAGCTTTTGTGGACTTGAGTAAAGTCTCTTAGCAGTAACGTTTCAATTACACACCTCAGACAGGGTTAACATGCAGGACGAATGCTCTGGCCGAGGTCTGCATTGCACATTGTTTCCGCATGCTTGCACAGGCTTACGGACACCTTTTTTCCTGCAGGGGAATCAAAGTAATAGTTTTCATTAAGCAGAATCAGCTGAAGTGAACCATCACTGAAGGCAGAATGCAGCCACAGATTTTACTTATTTATCTATTTATTAGGACTAAGGCTCAATTTTGTCCTAGTAACAAGCATGTCTATTTGCTGGAGTGTTGACAAGCTGCACTAGGCTGTCTGTTGGGAGTGTTGGATGTTTCCTGGCACTGCAGTATCTGAACACCTTGCAACAGGTCCCCTACCAGTTTTAACACCTTCGTGAGGCTTGGCTGTGCTCATCTTCCCACTGTAGATGAAGCAACAGTCACGCCATGTGTCCGTAGCTAAACAGGAATGTGAACCGAAGTCTTGCAAGTCCTAGGGTGATGCTTTAAGAAGTTTAGTAATTGTACCTCAGTGTAGGATATCCCACAAAACCAGACCTCATCCTCTCTCCTCTGCTGTACCTTAAAGCTTGGCCTCAATCTCAGAATGTTTCTCTAAAAGCAAAGATCTAGGGAATTTTGTTGAAAGGGTACGGATACTTCTTGATGTTCTTAACTATTTAGTTGGGCAGACCCTTAGGTAGCACATGTAAATCAAATCTTCCAGAGAGAGACCGTTAGCAGGTTCACAGATTTATATTTTAAATGTTCGTGTCTTATTTTTCAATTGGTTCTGCAGAACCAATTACAACTCACCAAGAAAACTCAATTAGAAACTGAAGATGACATTATCAACACCGAGAACTCTTGACTTTTGTCCAACTCTGTGCATTTGATTTTTAAATGGTGCGATAAACTAGGGAAGTGTGTTAACACACATGCTTGTTTTCTTAGGCTATGTGTGATAAGTGTTTATTACTTCTGTCGTCTCTCTAGACATCTTCAACCTGGATTTTTTAGAAAGACTGGGATCAACTGGTGGGTTCCTAAACGTAATTTTTGGCTTTCTATAGTCTATTCTGGAAAACAGCGGTAAACCAGATTGAGTCTTTTTTTCAGATATGGTTAGCCAAGGGCTTAATGCAGCTTTTGGTGACAGCATAAGACTTGACTTTCAATGTCACCAACAGCACCTTGGGAAAAGGCAGTACTAAGGAAAACGCAACGTTGTTTAAGTTGAAACCTAGAGCTAGCGGTAGTTGGGATAGCTGCCACTCATGGAAACTCAAACGTATCCACCAGGCTGCACTTTATGGAAGTGGAAATGAATAAAACCCTACCAAGGCCATGTCGGTGAATTTCTTAGCAGTGCTTCTCTTTGGATCTTATTATTTGTTTGTTTTGGGTTCTTTACTAGTGTGTTCTGCACAGAATGTACTTTATTGTGAGCAGTAAAATTCAGAATACAAGGGGAAAAACACTATCATAATTTTCCGTTTCTCTTTCAGGGAATTGCTACTTCCTTGGGTATTCTGGCAGACATCTTAGCTTCCATGAATGAAAAGGATTATGTACGCTTTAAAACCAATGCTGAGATTGACCTGGTAAGACTTGGCTTGGTATTTGTGTGTATAGATTCTTCAGATGACTATACGTTTTTGTCCCAAATTGCTCCACGCTTTGTTCTTTCTCCAGTTCCTCTCCTGTGCTGAGAGCTGAAAAACTTCCATTGCTCCAGTTGTAAGAGTTCATTAGCACCTGGGTGGGAGGGTGCCTTGCTTCAGGAGAAAGAAAACATGAAGAGTATTTACAGAGCGTGTGTGTCTGTCTGCGTAACATAGAGAATGTTTATAGGGTCAAAAAGTGACATGTGAATGCTAAACCCGAGCAAAAAGGCTCCTGCAGCAACAGACCTGGCTGTTGTTGTTTAAGCTATGATGTCATGCTCTGCCAAGACTCAAAGGTCTCGAAGAGCTCAGGAGACCTGCAACATAGAAGAAAGAAATCCCAAGCTGCCTTGCTTCAGTCTAACAGGGTTGCTTACCAGGTAGATCCATCTCTTGGAAAAGAAAGCCTTTGAGGTGAGGTTTTCTCTCTTGTTTTTTTCTGTTTTGCTAGAGCCTTCTCCGAGAGTTCAGTCATCGCTTGTTGTCAGCTGCCGAGGCCTGCAAGCTAGCGGCAGCCTACAGCCAGTACACGCCGCTGTTTGTCCTCACAGCTGTGGTAAGTATTAGTCTTCATTCTGAAGGTGGTGTTTGTGAAAGAGAAGAGCCCGGGCTGTTAAATTTGGCTCTAATCCGGCTTGCAAACATTGCGTCATACTGGGTCTTCTGTCTGTGTTGTGGGTATGACGCTGTGCGTTGCTCTGAACTCCAGTCAGAAGCTAAGCAGATGGGCAGAAAGCAGTATCTGTTCACAGACTGAGGCTTTCAAGCTCGTCTGGGAATGCTGCTTCTCCCGTAACTGCAGCTATATTTCAAAGGAAAAAGAGCAAGATCGTTTCCTCCAGGAAACACAGCAGCAGGCAGTTAGAGCTGACGTTTGCTTCAAATGGTGTAAGGCAAAGAAACGTATTTTTTCCTCCCTTTATTGATCTCTGAGAGATGTTCTGGTTTTTAACTCCTTCATTCCTCTTTCATCCCCTCCCAGAACATCCGTGGGGTGTGTTTGCTGTCCTATAGTCACTCCAAGGACTGTCCCCCAGAAAAGAGAAAGTTCTACTTGTCCGAAGCCAAAGAATCCTTTGAGATGGGCCTCCTCACCAAGAACGGTCACAGTCCCGTCACCAGCAAGCAGGAGCTCCATAGTTTTATTAAAGCAGCTTTCTGCCTTGCAACCGTGCATCGATGGCTCTATGGAGAGAGCGAGAACCTCCGTGAGGTGAGTCGGCTATGTAGAGAAGCCATGGGAAAACTGGATTCGTACAGCACTTCATTTACAGAAGAGGAAGACAAAGAAGTGCTTTCCAAAGAGATCATGTCTCTGATAGCATCCGTGAAGAAGCGCCTGCAAGTGGAAAGCTTCCCTAATTCTGATGTCAGGTCTTATGTTCCAGACAGTTATAAAGGCACAGTGGGAAAACCTATCCTGCAACGGGAAGTCGACTTTGAGAAAATCCTTGCCATGCATTCTCAGCATCATCTGTCGGTGTGTGAAGTGTTTAAAAATACTTGCAGGATTCATAAAGCCACATCAGGAGAAACCCAAGTGGGAGCTTGTGTCACGACCTTGAGAACAGAAACCAAAACTGTAGACACTGTGTGTACTGCTGAAGAAACAACGTACCAGAGGAAAGGTGCTGCCGAAATGCCGAATTCACCAAGAGCAGGAAGTAGCTCAGAGAGACTCAGTGGCCAAAGAAACAAATACATTGGTTCTGATGCGATGAAAACTTCCTTCAGTGAAGAGACTGAGCCATTAGAAATAGGAATAAATGATGGAAAGAGTGTTTTTGACAGGCAGCAAAACATGAGTCAGACCAGCGCTTCGGAGAGCTCTTGGTGCAAGCTGTCCAAATCAAGTTACTCTTCCAGCTGGGAGGATCTCAACTGTCATAGCAGTAAAGAGGCTCCCGGGGAAGGGCAAAAGCAGGAAAAGGGCTCAGCAGTGGAACGGTGTTGCACAACGAAATGCGATGAAAATGTTCACGCTGCATACATGCAGTCATTACTTCCCAGAGCTTGGCCTCCATCTCCTCAAGAGCCTCTGCCTGGTTGTTGGGGATCTCCTCAGCCTTCCTTAGAGGCAGATATACCCCTAGTTGGGAGGCTAGTAGAGAAGATGTCTCTTTGTGGGGAAGAGCTGCGGGCCGGAAGAAACCATGTAAAGAGCCTTTTAGAAAAGAAAGCAGGGGAGGTGAACAACGCGGATCCTTCTCTCTCCACCGTTTACTCTGTTCCTACCAGGCCAGAAGAGGAGGAGGAGGAAGAGAAGTCTTCCTCCTGGGCGGAGCTGGGCTGCAGGACCAAGGACAGCAGCAGGGAGGGCGCTGGAGCCCCCGTGTCCCGCCCCCAGAGCCAGTTTGTGTGGGTCCACCCAGAAGGAGAAGCTGCAGATAGCACAGAGGATCCCTCGTTTGACGCATGTCCCCCCACAAACGGGTGTGCTTGCGTACTATCGGCGAGCGTCGAGCTGAAAATGGCCAACGACTCCCCTGTGCGTGACTGGCTGAGGGAATCTGTCGTGGTGGGAAACAGATCTCTCCAAGTGCCTGAAGTTGACACCCAAGCAGAAACGGTAGATGACACTGAATTTGATTTCATCAGTATTGGAGACGGTTATCCTACGGCATCTGTTCCAGAGCAGCAGTCAGCTCCCAGGGCACCAACGGCTTTGCCTTCGGGGGGAAAGACACTCAGACCTGAGTGCTTTGACTGTGCCACTACTGAAGAAGATGAAGAAAAGTCTCAGGACATGGTGAGCTGCAAGAGGCAATCCAGTTCATCTATGAGTTCGTGGTGCAAATTGACACAAATGCCCGAGAGTTCCCCTGAATGTCCATTTCTGAACCCAAGGGGAAGTGGTTTTATCTCCATGCCTGGGAGAACAAAGGAAGAAATCCTTGATGCACGATTTCTGAGGGACGATGATTACCTGCAGCTTCTGGCGGGGGTAGAACATGATTGGCTTGTCCAGAGACTGATGCCTACTGGAATTTTCAAGTCTAAGCAACTTCGTAAAGCATACTGTAAGTTTCCACACAGCGATGGGCGCTTTCACGCAGCAACAGGTAGTCCCACAGGAAACAGTCTTGGCTCGGGCTTTTTAACACAATGTTTTAGCCATCGTTTATTAGAACTTAATTTTTTGTTGGTTTGTGAGTTTTTGTGTAAGAGATTTAGCAATGGAAGAACGCTCCCGTGAACCATTTTCTCCTATTCCTTCTTAACCATTCATACATCTGTTCCAGCTCCATGGAAACGGGCTCCATCTCCATGCCCGCTCAGTCCCTCCTGCTTCAATTCCTTCATGCAAGAGGTGACTTTGGTTGCTCGAACTCCCTGTGCCAGTTCATCAAGCCCTTTGCATCCCATTACTTGAGTCACTGGTTTTGTCACCCATTTAGATTCCACATTTCATCCCTGCAAACTGTGTATTTAAGATAATCATTTTTAAGTTAATCATAAATAACTTAATATGAAGACACTTGATCAATATACTAAGAAATCATAGAATCACAGAACTGTTAGGGTTGGAAGGGACCTCAAAGATCATCTAGTTCCAACCCCCCTGCCATGGGCAGGGAAACCCTCCACTACACCAGGTTGCCCAAAGCCTCATCCAACCTGGCCTTTGCAGAAGCTGAGAGCAACACCACTACAGGCTGTCTCACTGAGCAGTAAAACCCACTTAGGGCTCATCCCATCTTGCATGTCTCAAGCCTGTTTCACAATTTTTTGTCCTTGATGTAAACTGTCCAACTCTGCACCTAGATACCTCTTAGCCCACATTTTATAGCACCGTGCTTTGGTTTCGGAGGAGCCTGAGTATCTTCTCCTGTGGGTGCTGGATGTTTCATCCCTCAGCACAGGCTTAGAGCAGTCCTGTGGAATTGTCCATCCTACTCTTGGTGTTTTCTTTTTGCAGCTGCTCTTCTTTTAAAATACTCGAAGAAATCAGGTCTCTGGACAGGCCAAGAAACGGCTGTATTCATTGGGGACTACTTGAACGTGGCCAAGGAAGGCAAACAGAGAAGTGCATTTTGGATACACTTCCTGCACCAAGAAGAAAGCCTGGGAAGGTATTGACCAAACCAGTTTCTGACATAAAATGTTCATCCATGCTACTTGTATGTAAATATCAATGAAAACTGTATGGTAAGATTAGTCTTAAACCTATGGTTGAGCTACTCCAGTGCCTTATTAGATGGTAGCTTTTATCAAGTGTTGTCAGAAGACAGTGAAAGTTTTTATTGGACAGCTACAGGAATCAGTCCAAGTGGGAGAAGATGATTTGGTTAGTCTGTTCCAGCCTAATTTACATTTGGTTAGGTTTTGACTGATTTTCTGTAGCAAGAATGTTTTATGGCTTTCCCATATCTCTTGGGCATTTTGGCAGTCTTTCCCATCACGCCATGCAGTGCTCTGCTTTTTAATTTCTGGGAAGAAAAAGTTACTTCACTGTTGTTTTCTAACAGCTGTGTTAGTGTTTGTTTGCTCATGACATCTCTTAGGCCTGACTTCACCTTGATCTGTGCTGGGATAATCTTATGAGAGTTTAAATGTTCCTTCTTTCTGCTCTGAAAGAAGGTTTAAAATCACCTATTTGCTTCGTAAAGGCTTCTGCATCAGGAGAGCTCTGCTAATTGCAGGTTTCGGATTGTTATTAGGAGTAGCTTGTGAATTACTAGGGGTTAAGAAGAGTATTTTAGGTACCTGTGTGTCAGGTCTCCCTTCAGAGTCAGGAAAAGTTGACTCAAAACGTTCTGGTGTTAACGAATCTCCCGTCCTAGGATTCAATAGATCAGTAGTACAGCATTTTACGCCCCTTGGAGCTGTAAAAGAAAAAAAACTACAACTTTAGTCACTGCCCTTTCAAACGCGTCACCGACAGCTGACTTTGTTTCTGAGCAGCCAAGCTCCGCTTCCTAGTGATGTCTCTGTATCACCAGTAGGGCTTCCCGAGCGCAGTCTGCTGCAAATCCGGCCACGCCAAACACTTCTCTGTTGGTTTAGGTATGTTGGGAAAGAATATAAAGTAGAAAAAGGACTGCTTCATCATCTCAGTGACGTGGAACGGCAAATGACTGCCCAGTACTACGTGACGGAGTTCAACAAAAGGCTGTATGAGCAAAAGGTCCCTACCCAAATCTTCTATATCCCATCTGCAGTACTCCTGGTAAGAACTGACTTTTCCCATCAATTCCTTTGTATTTCTTAAGAGTGTCTTAAGTCAATTTTGATGTTAAAATACCCGCAGTTAAGCTGCCTCTAGATGACACGCTGTCATTCATGTGATCTTGCCTGGTAGATGCGTTTACTCGTTTCAGGACAGAAGGCAGCTACCTGCAGAGCTGCAAGTTCGTGGGTGAACTGGCAGAAAAGATGCCATGTCCCCTCAGAAATCAGAAACTCCCTTGTAAATGGAGCCCAGGAAATTCAGCATCGTGCCTTTTCTGCATGGTGCCAACACCCAGCCTGGTTGTTAGAGGCAGGAGCTGTGTCTGGGTGACCTGGCACAGAGGTTAAAGTTAACATCCAGCCCCCAGCAGGAAAGTGAAAGTTTTCTGTCTTATTCTTACGCTTAACTTTTCATTTGACTTGTGTTTCAAATATGGAGAGCTACCCTCCACAGTAGAGCGTGGAGGTGTAGGATAGCCTGCGATGTGTGTTACTGTTTCTGTTAGCTGTTCTGGCACTAGATCTGGCTCTGTGCCCCTCACTAATAAGGCCTAATGAGAGTCTGGCATCAGTACTTACAACTTTATGAATGTAGAAATGACTGGAAGAAAAACCAAAACCCTCCCATGGGTTATTGACACACTGGAGAAGGACCGGGTGCAGGTTTACCCAAATCTTTTCAGCTTTCTAGCTTATTCTTTAGACATAGTCTCCTGGAAGAAGTTTCCAGGTTGCTGGACAAACTAGATATCCCGAGAATTTGTTGCTCACAGAGTTTGCCCTGTCAGGCTGACTTTATGTTGGATCTTGTACCACTGTCTGTGCTAGTTAAATGTGAGCTCCTCATCTAAACAGCCTGTGCTTAGAATGACCACTGGGTTAACGTGAAGACTCTTTCTATCCATCTCATGATGGATAGTTTCAGGAGGAAGAAAGCAGGACTTCAGTTGGAGGAGCTTTAGTGTCTTGGTTTTCACATCTGCGCTTGCGTGACTGTCACCAACACTCTCTTTCCAGATACTGGAGGACAGAACTATAAAAGGATGCGTGAGCGTGGAGCCCTACATCCTTGGGGAGTTTGTGAAGCTGTCCAATAATACAAAGGTGGTGAAGAACGAGTACAAAGCCACGGAGTACGGTCTGGCCTACGGCCATTTCTCCTATGAGTTCTCCAACGGAACAGACGTTGTTGTTGATCTGCAAGGTTTGTATCACAGAGAACTTTTCTTGCCTGTCCTTTCACTTTGACGTTGGAAAACAGACTGTACAAAGGATGAACTGTCTCTAACTGACGGAAGGCGAGGGAGGAAGGTGCAGGTCTGTCTTTGCCTTGAGCACTGCTCTTGTTCTGCCCTGCACCGCAGTGAGGGCACGTCAGCCGCGTGCTCCCGAGTGTGCCACAGCTTCGTGCCGTGGAGTGGTCTGCAACTCATTAGACTGAAGCCAGTCTGCAAGAATGTGTCTTGTAGAACCATCTAAAGCAGAATCACTAAAAGAAGCAGTGGGTTTTGTCACGCTTCTTCCTTCATAAAGTTGGCAAGCCTAAAAAAAGGTCCCCTCTTTAGCTAATGGAGAATTGAGCTCTTTGGTTATAAGTCAAGGACAAAATCTTTCAGCCTCAACCTTTAGCACACAGGTGTCTTCAGGATATTAATTTCATTAATTATTCATTATGTACCTCGTAGGGTTCTGCTTTTGCTGACATAGGTGCCAACTGGGAGTCACTGAAGTGACATGAACAGAGCGTGGGCTGTGCCAAGCAGACAGTCCGGAGTACGATAACACAAAGGCTGTGATGCTCGATACCAAGATGTGTCCTTTCTTCCGCAGGTTGGGTGACAGGTAACGGGAAAGGCCTCATCTACCTCACAGACCCCCAGATTCATTCTCTGAATACCAAAGATGTTTCACGTTCCAACTTCGGGAAGAAAGGAATTTATTACTTCTTCAATAATCAACACGTGGAGTGCAATGAAATCTGTCGCTGCCTTTCTTTAACGAGACCCTCGGTGGAGCTGCCAATGTAGGCTTTCACAAGACAGTCACGCAAAGAAGGACCCTGTGAGCTGGATGGTGTTTTATCCTACAGGCCTTCAGGAGCGTATCGTCTTTGTGGGATCAGAGCCACGGAGATGACACTCCTGAGAGTCGGGTCAGTCATGACCTGCATGAGTTTGGCGAGTTCTGGTCTTTGCATCCAGGCTGGTAATACCGTGTTAGCATTTTGTGTACCATCTCAACCTCGTGTTGTTTTAACTGTTTGTAAGAATTAACAGGAGAAGTTAAGAAGAGTAATGAAACAGCCTCCCAAAGGCAGACCACAGGACTCTGTCAACTCCTAATCCATTCAGACCCGTTAAGGGCAATAGGCACCATCCGCTCTTGGGAAACAGAATATGAGGTGGAGTGGGACAGAAGCAGTGAGTTGTATTTCAGCCATCTGTAGAATTTGCAGAAGCTTGTATAAATGCTTCAGGGATCAGATGGTAATGTTTTGGTCACTTCCAAAACAACCAGGTTTCGTTCAGAGGTGTATGTGTATATGCACGTATGTGGCCACACAACATGGAAACGGGTGGCAATCATGGTTTGAACTGTAACAGCCAAGCTGCTCTCCAAGGAAAAAATAGTCATCTTGAACCAAAAGGTGCTTTCCATGAATAAGTTAGGGCTGCTACACTTAACAAACTCTCAGAAGAATTTCCCAAGAGAAGAACAGTTCTCACTTAAGGATGGCACATCTCTTCTGCCTCTCAGGGAATGGTGAGCACCACATGTTTGGTGACCAATTCTGTAAGTAATTCCCACCAATAATCTCACTGGACACGAGTGTAGCCGCTTGTACAAAGGAGCGGTTCAGGGGTGAGTCCAGCATCTAATAAGCACAGAGTAAGCAGCCTCAGTGCCAGTTTTGGTTCTAGCTAGGGAGGAAAAGCATTCCCTTCCCTGTCATCCAGCCTCACAGAGCTGGAAGGTGGTCAGGAAGAAGCAGTCCCCTTCTCAGCCCAGTCCCGGACAGAGGCAGACAGGAGGAGACGTGCAACTTGCTGCCAGTAGTGAGGACGATGCGTCCGATGGGTTGTGCCTCAGAGCTTCCAACCAACTGCTTTTCCAGCACATGGTACGAAATACATTTATGGAAGTAAAACAGATGTGCAGTAATATGTAAGTGATCTATTTACCCACTGCCCTCACCAGCAGCCCACACAGAGCCCCTGATCCTCCCACCCCACTCGTCCACTGATGTGGACTGACATGATGGGGGGTTTTCTTGACAGCTCTGTGCTGGGAACACACTTGACTATCACACATGCAAACAGCTGCAACTTAGTCCTTCAACGTTTTAGCAGTATTTTTGGTCGTGTTTGAGGTTGTTATCAAGCATACTCAGAGAGCCCCTGAGTTTTAAGACCAGGACTCCACTGCCCTTGGCGTGGATGCTGGCTGCGTGCTTCAGTAGTGCCTGCTTGGGTTAAAGGCAGCTGCAGCCTTTTACTTTTTACGCAACAATCTTTTAGTGACGTTTGTTTTGGTGTTGTGTTTTGATTTTTAAACTAAAGCTTGCAATTCACTCATGTGACCTCCTTCGCCACCTACAGCAATTCACATACTGATAACCACGCACTGGCCTCCAAGAGACCTGACAGATAAACTTACTCTGTCACAGTAAATTTCAGAAGCATGTGGAGGGAAGCAATTCCCCCCCAACTTTGTGAATTCTGGCTGAACAGGTGAAATCTTTTTTTTTTTTTTTTTCCCCCACACACAGGCTGGTTAGCTGAAAAGAGTTAAACCTGCTGGCGTGGTCAGATAATGTATCAATACACTGCAGAGAAAACAGCCATAAAAAAAGGGGAATGGGAGCTCCTCACAGAAAATGCTGTGCCCCTTCAATGCTGAATTCAGCCAACTGGAGTGTCTGGTTGAAATAATAATGAAAACCCCGCAAAAACTATTGGCAGTATGACCCAAATTCAGACTATGATGATGGAAGAAGCATTTTCAGAGCAAGTATGCTGACTAAGGCATTTTGTCTTAAAAAACTCAGCTGTCCATTTTACATCTGCTGTGGACAGGCTTTTAACTGGTGAATAACCTGTGTGGGCTTACAGGAAGAGGCTTGTTTCAGCCTCTGTAAGAGGATGCATTGCAGGTTTTGATTAAAAGCAGAGGGCACATCTTTGCATCTACAGATGGCAGCTGATTTTCTGTTCCACAGGAGAAAGAAAGGGATCTTAGATCCTTCCAGCACCTCTTTCCTGGTGTTACTAGCGTAGTTCAGCAGGCAGAAAAACTACTTCTGGAGAAGTTGAAGCAACAGTTACACGAATTCCCCTTAACAATGCCACATAAAACTGGAATAATGCACAGTACTGGAGCTCAAGTTTGTTTTGGCTGGAGAGGCAGTAACAAACTATGACGAGACGTAGATTTTACTCTTCCAAGACCATGCCAGCACCTCCAGAATACGCGTGTGTGCGCACGGATGTGCAGGTGCACTCCCATGTGTATTATAGGATTCTGCAACTGAAAAATGGTAGATTTTTCAGCTTTCCCACTCCATCAGTAGTTAAAAGCTGCCTTCGTTTCAAATTCTTCTCTTCTCCTCCAAAGCCCTGATATCCCACTGCCCTCGAGCTCAAAGGCTGGGGTTGTTTCTTTGGGGAGATTTTCCTGACGAGAAAGGCAACGCGGCATCAAACTTTCCTCCAAAAGATGGCTCCCCAACAGAGTTAGCTTTAACAAAACCATCCGCTTTTGTTTCTGCAGCCAGCAGAGATTTTTAGGCTTTTGTTCCCACTTTTTAGCAATGCTATTGTTTTCTAGGTGATGTTTGTGCCGAGTTGTTTGGAAAGATGCCCTATCACCACGCTGCCTGATTAGAACTAGGTGTAAAGAGGGAGAAGCAAGAGAAGAAAAAAAAAAATTAAATCTCTTTATTATGGTGCATAAACCTTCAGTGTTGGGGAGCTGGGCAGCTGCGCGGGGAGAAAAAATGCATTCAAAAATATAATGCTAGTGTGAATAATCCTTTCTCGAATGCTGCTCGCAGACTGCTTCAGCTTTGTCAGGTGAACTTGAACTGGGCCATCAGATTTGCTGCCGTTCCCATTGCACACTGTCTGTCACCCCCGGGGCATTCACCATCTTGACTGTTGTTAAAAGCGAGCAAACAATCCATCATTGAGCCCGGGAGTCACTCGCTCATAGAAAAGTGAAATCGGCATGTGATGGTACACTCGGCCCCAGTGTTTGGCAGATTAAAGTGAGACATGAAAACTCACGTGTTACTGGGAAGATTAAGCCCGTTATCTTGTTCCACAGCCAATAAAGGACGGCCTTGTCTGCAGCAGGAGGGAAACGCTGGCTTTAACCAAGCTGCGCGTCCGTGGCGTCGTGCTCCGGCAAAAGAGCGCGCCGAGCTCTGGAGAGGAAACAAAGCTAGTTAGGGAGATCTCGGGAATTAATAGGCAGCAGAGATGCTGTGTTAAAGCCCCTCGGCCGAGGCTTTCCTTTCTCTACAGAGACAATTAAAAGCCAAACAAAACCTCCCGGACAATCTCTGCGGAACAAAGTATCCTAATGCGCTGCCAGCAGCCGGCCCTGCCGCGTCTGCCGGAATAGCACGTGCGCTTTTGAGACCGCTGGAAAGCCATGCCTTTTCCAGCTTGTGCCTCTCGTGCAAAGAAAGAAAAAAGTCTTTAGGTATGCTCCAGAAAGAATCCATTTGTGGGAAATATTGATGTTTTGATTTCTTCCTAATATTTGCACTTTGCAGCTGATTGCTTTTGTTTGTAACACACGTTTCACTGTTGCAGCCTTTGCTGTTGCAGTAGTTACGGCTCCTCCCAGTTAAAAGTTACTGTCAAGTATCAGCTGGTCCAGTTCCCTGTTAAAACAGACATGGTTGTATTTAAGCCTGTAGCTTCTACTGGTCTTAGTCTTCACAGGCTTGGGTACAAGTTCAAAGGTATTGGTCGTTCCCAGTTGACTTCATCTTTGTCTTCATCCAGGGCTCAGATCCTGGAAATCCTGCATTCATGTGCTCTAGGGCCTGAAGAACTTGGACACGTATGTGGCCCGAAACCCACAGAACTTCAATTATTGGTTCATCTTTGTGGTATAAATAAATGATTATTGGGGGAAATAAATAGTTGACTAAGACTGATGATAGAGCATTTGATATTTTGGCTGGGAATTTCATCTTAGAGCTACTGCCCAAAAAAATTGCTGTTCTACTTGCTCTGATTTCAGAAGACAGTCACTTGAACCAATCTAGATTTCGGGAATACTTTTTTTTTTTCCAGAAATTCAGTGGTTTATATTAAGTAATGTGCTACCAAGGGTGCCTTTTGGGCTTTATAACACGCTCCACAGTCCAGTGCAAGAGCTCAGTATGACCATTACAAGCCGGTCACTCTGTGGTCTCTACAAAATGACTGAAACTGTGTCGTGCTGCTGCAGTGAAATATTATCAGTAATTGGAGGGACATAAAGTCTGAAGAAATGTTTCCTTCTCTCGGCTAAAGCAGCCAACTCAAGGACTTGAGTTTACACCCTGTGTAAGGCCGTGACACGCTTTCCCATCCTTCAAGGAAGATGTTTGGTTAAAGAGGGATTTTTCCCCACTTAACCTTTCTGTGGGTATCCCAGTGAAAGGCGGTGGTCTTGTTCTGTGTGTGTCAGGTACTCATGCATAAAAATTAGTAAATTGGATGTCAAGAGGGAACAATGTGATGCAACCACAGCCTGTTAACCACAAGCAGAATGATTTTCTTACTCTCTTGCTGGTACTTCATGTCACTACAAAGCATGTTGGGGAACTCCTCTTACAGAATACGTGCTGTCAAAGGGAGGCCCACGGTTATTCGGACAACATGAGGCTGAGCCAAATTTGCGAGGCAGCCCCTGCATGTGGGGCAGCACGTCCCTGCTGCTGTCAACCCAGCAGGAGCTGCCCCAAGAGCCCAGCTGCTGGATTTAGCCATCAGTCTTTTACCTGAAAGAGCTATTTGTCAGTTCGGAGGGGAAAGGCTCACGCGAACAAGCTCAGGAAGGCAGCCTGAGCTGCCACATCTCTTCTGCTTGGGTGCTGACACTGAACGCAGCAGCACCAGCCTTCTTGGTGAGCTCATTCTCACTGTATGGCTTGGTAGCAGGGGTGAGGTTGCTCTTCCAGGAGTTTTCTAGCCTGTCCTGCCCCCAAGGCTGGCAGAGCCATAGGGGATTCCTGCTGATGCAGGGGCAGCTCCCGAGGGAGGGGAAACCAGGCATGCATGGCTGTATCTCTAGGCATCGCGTGTGTTTTGGGAAAAGCATCCTATTTACAGGTGGTTGGACTGACTGTTGTTACCGCCGTTCCCTTGAAATAACCAGAACAGGGATATTTGCAGCGAAGTATTGACCAAGAACTGCTGCTGTCCCCTGTCCCCTCACCAGCACCCGGATACCTTCCCCGGCCTGGCATCGAAGCCAGCAGTCTGGGGACAGCTCCACGGCGGCAGTGTGCTGCTCTCACCCCTCTCCCGGGAATGGCATGCGCCACCCTCCTTTTTTCCCACTTGGATGAAATCCTCTCCCACGTCCCTCTTGCAGATGGGGCTGTCGGCCCCAGATAGAACTTAATCTCATTCTTTAACCAGAAAAACATCTCTGCCAAGCTGTTTTTAAGATGAAGCGTATCTCTCGGCAAAAGTTACGCAGTTACTGATAACTGGGGTGTTGCTCCATATTGCTGAACGTCTCCACTCAACACAGCATGTGCCGCAGCACCGTGGAGGGGGGCACGGGTCCCGTAGCAGCTTCCCTTCCCCATCAAGGGGGTGCCAGGCCAGCGCAGGCAGCACCCAAGGGTGCTCGGCTAGTCTGGCCCATGAAGAGCAGGGTAACCCCGGCTGGCAGCAGGTGCTTTTCCTGCAGCGGTAACAGCCAAGGGAAGCCCAAACTGCCGTGCCGGCAGCCAGGGCCGCCGTCCCCTCTGATCGGGCCATCACGTTAATAGAGGTTGATTTGCAAACGGCGTCGTGTCCCCCCCCGCCCCTTCCCCAGTACCCCCCCTTTGCCTGACTCCCGCTTTTCTGCTCAATGGCACAGATGCTGCTTTGTGCTGCCCAGGACCAAGCAGCTATTAGCAGCAAATCCAGCGAGGGAAATTAATGAAGGCGACTACTAATAAAAGACAGCTCAGGACAGCCATACCAACTTGCTCCAAGCGGTAATTAACTTTTTTTTACAACTCATGAAGGTAAATATGCCATCAGCGTTGGTCCAGTCTCTCTTCTTTTTAATAAAAGAAGGGGGAGGGGACGGCTGCATGTCACAGCACCCCCGGCACCATCCGTGTTCCCTCCCGGCTGCTGCAAAGCGCCGAGCGACTCTCCGTCGCAGGCACGCGCTCTCGTTCAGCGGGCGGAAGAAATGGTGGGTTTTTTTTCCAATCAGTTTTTAAAGGCTTTCTTTCAAATCCTAGTGTTGGAAGATCACCACCTCTGTTGAATCAGAAATCTGAAGTCGCAGAGAGGAGGAGGAGGTTGCCGGAAGTTTGCTGGACATGCACAGATGTTGCGGCATCGTAGGCTGAAGGCAGGATATGTCCTCAAGTTGAAGGTATCAGTTATTTAATCAGAGCAAAAGAGACTGTCTTAGACTTTGAGACGCAAGATTTGGCCCCGTAGGAAGAAAGCAGCCTACGCAAGGTGAAAAAAAATTACTCCTATCAGGATTTCCATTTGTGGAAGTGGAGTGCAGCACTGCCATGACTGTATAAGAGATGGGTGCTTGAGATTTTTTTTGCCTATATGGTACGAGAATCGGGCCTGCACAGGCCAAATCCATACATAATAAAGGGGAGCTCTTGTGAAGTCCAAGCCCTTATAGGATTTAGTGTGTAGGATCACCATCCCAAGGGATAAATTGTGAAACCGCCCCCCATCCCTTCACCTCTCCAGGCAGCGAGCAGTTTGGGGGGGCCAGTGAGTTACAAGGGCTTTGCCCTTCTAAAATAAAGTGACACCCCGATTTCTACTGCAAAGCTGGGAGTCTGAGCACTCCTATTGCCTAGGAGGGCTGGGAACTGGGATCTGGTTCTGGTCCTTTCCCAAATCACATTTACCAGGCTCCCGTGGCAGCCGAGCACCTCGGCGCTGGGTTTGGGACTGTGTAAGATTCGGACACGCTGCTGCCAGCGGAGCCGGGAACACCGGCATCGCCTGCCCATGTGCTGCGCTTTTGGCAAGGCCAGGCTCGCTCCCACCCCCTTGACCCTTCCTGGGCCCCCCCACCTACACCCACCAGTGCCGTGCCCCTCTCTGCCACCCCCTAACTCGAGTTGTTTCTCCTGCCACCCATGTCCTGCGGTGCCTGGAGGACACGCATCGTGCCTTGTCCTGTGAGATCATCACAGGACAAAACCAGACATCCCCTGGCCACCTGCAGCCCCCCAGGCAGGACGGCTGGCATGCCCCTCCCTGGGGGGCTTCTGGCCCCCCCGGGACCTCCCCTTACCCCATGGCCAGAGCAGCAGCTGCCACTCGTGGCTGATGCCCCCGGGGTGCCCGTCTTTCTCCCCAGTGTGTAGCCCTGCTGCCAGCTCCCCAAGCCCCCGGGTACCAAAATCTCCTGCTCTTCTCCTGCATCAGTTGGGGCTCTGTGGATGTGGGACCTGCAGGTGGTAAAAACAAATCGGGGGGCAAGTGGGGGCAATGGGACCCTCAGAGGCTGCAGAAGCACAGTGGTGGTGGGAGCTGAGCTGGTGGGTGATGGACTTTGCTCTCAAATACTTCTTAAACATCATAAAAATGAAAA
Source organism: Tauraco erythrolophus (assembly GCF_009769465.1). Lineage (NCBI taxonomy): Eukaryota > Metazoa > Chordata > Aves > Musophagiformes > Musophagidae > Tauraco > Tauraco erythrolophus. The sequence goes on along the minus strand of NC_141469.1, from coordinate 3,386,593 downwards.
GCTCATTTTTTTTTTGAGAGAGATCAGCTTCAAAGCTCTTGGTGTCTTTAACGGTATTAAATCATTTCAGGGGGAAGAGACGAGGAAATTCTCATCTGGGGAGTATGAGCCTGAAATTCCGAGGACTAGCGAATGAAACCAGTGAAAGGCTGAATCCCTGAGGAGAAAGTAGTGAAATGTAAAAAAAACCCACTCCAACCCACGGGGAAAGCCGGAGCCTGAGACGAGGCTGTGGGAAAGTGTTCCCGGCGAACCATCCCCAGCCTGAAATGCTGAGAGAGGACAGAGGCAGAGCGCTTCCAGGCCGGAGATCGTCGGCGAAACGCCTGTCCCAGGACTGAAGGTACCAACACAAAGGTCGCGTGGCATCGTGCTTTTCGTCTGCAGAGAAACATAAGCCCTTTCCTGTAGAAAAATACGGTTTACAGATAATTTCGGGGTGGGCTCTCATTACGTTTCTCGAAGTTGCATACGCATTTTCTTAGGGAAATAAGAAAAGATCTGACTTTTTAATATCCCAAATGATGGATCCTTTCAATGAAAACGTTAGGTGATTCCTATGTACCCAGTGTTAAAAAAACAGCCAGCGTGGGCTTAATTACTTAATACCCCACGCGTTTCAATCACAAAGCCATGGGAGAGCACCGCAGGATGCTCCATAGCAGGTGAACCCTCCTCTAGTTGTTTCACGAAGTAGCCCTGTGACAATAAAATCATTTAATCCATAAAACCTGCGGCACGGCGGGCCCTGAACCTCAGCCCGAACAAGGCTTTAGGAAACTGGATTTTTTTTAACTAGACCCTTCTCGCTGAGCCTAAACGCCTTCGGATTTACCTAGAAAGCTGCCTAAGTTGAATTCACGCTTCTTCCAGGTCTTCTATCTTCCTTTTGAGTCTCGTTGGGTACTCAAGGGCTCAGCAGTGAGGTGCCCGAGCCCAAAAAGCTGCCTCTCTGCCTTGGCTCGTGGGTGTTCGCCTAGGAGGGAGGGAGAAAGCTGCCCCCAAAATTCGCCGGCCAGATGAGGGCTGTGTCGGGAACGCTCGCTTTAATTACGGCGATACGTCGGGAGATTTATGTCCGACATGAAAGCGAGCGAGCACGAGCCCTTGGGGTGCGGCTGCTGTTGCACCGGCACTGGGGTTTGGCTTCTTGTCACTATTCTTATGCCAAGGAGGGCTGTAAACACCCTCGGGGGGCATAGGGCAGCCCCTCCAGCTCCGACGGCATGGAGAAGCTTTTATGCCAAAATACAATACACAGAAGGATCATAAACACAGGTTATTATGGCAAGGTGCTGCCATGGAAACCACCCCCAGGTTTTCCACTTCATCCGAAGACGCACTTCTTTTCCATCCTGCATCCCCTGGTCCGCTTCCAGGTTTGCCGTAATCGTCTCCGGAGCCGCGGGCTGATTTCCTGATGCTCTAAGGAACTGCAGCTCCACTCGGGGCCAGGACATCCCATCACCTCCAAAAATCAGTCTTCTGAGAGAAAGGAAGGAAATAAAAGAAAAAAAGGAACGAGAGAAATAAACTTTTGAATTTGGAAGGAAGAAAGAGGGAAGTAAACTCTTTTGGCCACATGCAGAAGAAAAATCAGGATGTAGGGGAATGGGTTGGGTAACAAATCCAGCCTCTCTGGCTCATCCTTTGCCAGTGCTGCCCTGCCTTCCTCTCCCCATCTTCCCTCACTCAGGCCCGTCTCCTTTGAGGGCATCTCCAGCCATGCTGCCAGCCCTGTCTGGGAACCAGGGAAGGTTTGGCTTGCGTGGCTCACACCCCAAACCCCAAAGAAAAGCCCTCTTCCAACCTCCCCTTCCATCCTCTGTGTGCTTTTTCCCACGGTGGTTCCAGTGGTCATAGCCCCAGCGGGACGGAGGATGCTCCTGCTAACGAGATCTGTACCTGGGATGGAAGGAATCTACCTCCAGGACGATGAACCTTGCAAGAAGCAGTGTCCCTCCTCGAAGGACTGTTGGAGGAAGCATCCCGGTGCTGAGCCACCCGAGACGTCCCTCCCGCTCCTCCACGGCTCACCATCGAGAGAGCAGGAGCTCATTCCATCCATCCCGGCCTTTTGGAGAGCCGAAGGCACCTACTCCAGTGCTTTTGAAAAGCGGGAAAGAAACTGAGAAGGACAATGAGACCCGACCAGAAAAGACGGAGAGGGCGAGCGAAGCGCTAGCCGCCTTTTTTGGCATTCCTGGAGTTTAATCATTAAAAGGGGTCGTTAAAAAGAGAGCGAGAGTGAAAAACCCGCTCCCGACGGCCGCCCCACACACTGCCAGTGGATTGAAAGGCTCCGGCTTGTTTTGTTCCTCCTGGCCCGTGGCAGATTTGGAGGGGGGGGGACACACAGCTTCATCGTGCTGGCCACATCAAAGCAGTGATTATGCAAATGCGGCCACTTTTTTTTTTTTTTTTTTTTTTTTAAGGAATTATTTATCACACAATAACCCCCCTGCCAGGGGGGGAAACAATAGATCAGGCTCGATAGCGCTGCTCGCCCGAGGCTGTGGGCCCGGGGGGGCGAACCCCCGCACGTTTTATTGGCCTAACCTAATTTCACTAATTCTCTTTTCACACATTTTGTTGAGGTTTTTTGTGGGTTTTTTTTTCCTCTTCCCCCCCCCTCCACCCCTTTTGGGGATGTTGCTCCAAGGGCCGGGTTTCACGCTCTCAGGATCCGGAGGGCACCGGGCAGGATTCACGCGCTGCGTGTTTTATTTAATTAATACATTCAGGCCTCTCTGCTGGTTTTTAATGATTTCCAGGTGTTTGTACCCAGAAGTCACAAAGTGCTCCCGGGTGGACAGGGGTGATGATTGAGGGGCCTCAGTGGCCTCCAGCATCCCCCGCTCCATGGTGACATCCCTGGCCGTGTGCCCTTGGTACCCGTGCTGCGCACCGGCCCCTGGGACAGCCGAGGGGTGCTCTGAGCCATCGACCCGAACTCCCGGGACTTGTCTGTCACCTGGATTTCATCCGTCCCTCAGAGAGACAGAGAAAGGAAATTCTTCATCTTTAAACCCACACGGGTTTTTTTTTCTCAGTAACTTTTATTTCCTACGGCCTTCACTGCCATATCCAGGAGCCACCGCCCTGAGGAAGCGTCGTTTATCCGTCCCTCCGTCACGCGTTCACTGCGCAGCGTCTCCTGTATGGAGAAGCAAAAGTAAACCATGAGTAAACTTCCACCAAAATTACATATATACACCCACGCTGTGCTCAGAGCTGTTTTCCTGCGCGACGTCATCAGCCGCACGAGGAACCCCAGCGCAGAAACGAAACGCCGCGGAGAGAGGCGGAGGCCGGATTGCACGCACGTTTCTGAGGCTTTTCCTGGCTGGAAAAACAGGAGACTTATCTTGCTTTGGATCCACTTCTCCCCAAGCAGCTTTCCACCCAAAGAGTGCTTCCCCCCCAACCCCACCCTGGGGCTAAGATGACATCCCTGAGAGTTTAGTCTTGTTCTTATTCTGCAAGGAAAACAAAAAAAAAGGGGGATTTTACTCTTTTAGGACGCAAAAGGCAATTTTCAGAATAAAACCACCTATCGGCCGGCCAGAGCCTGCCCCGGCTCAGGTGTCTCTGAACACACCAAGAAGAAGCTGGTGCCCACGGAGCCGGCGTTTGTCACCCCGAGGCCGGAGGAGCTTCCATCAGATCCCTGTTTCACCAGGACAGGCACCAGCCTCCCAGTCCCGCTATTCCCAGCAAACGGCGCGTAAACCAGAAAAAGCAGCAAGGCAGAAGTTACGAAAATTAGAGCTTTTTATTTATATTTTATCACGAGAACAATCCCTTTGCTCTTCGGCTGTAAATACTAGAATAAACTCTGTAAATTATACAAAAAAATACATCTTTTCCATGAAATCTGTCTTTATAATAAATAAATGTGAACACGTGTGTGGCTGATCGCTGTAATGTTCCGTGTCTGTTTAGGTTTTCACTCTGTTGATTTATTTTTAATCTCCTGAAAGAAGGGGGGAGTTCCTCGTCCCCTAAAGGTCGAAATAAATAATGCATGAGGGGGTCCTCCCTCCCCGTTTCCCTCCCCCTCCCTTTTCCTCGACATTTTTTCCTTTTGATAGAGAGTTCAGCCTAAATTTCCACGCTTGCATTCAGCCCTCACAAAGCCTACAAATTATACAATGACTTCTAACCTGGACCTCGAACAAAACAATTAACTTTTTTTTTTTTTTTTTTTTTTGCTTTCTTCCCCCCTCCCCTCCCTATAAATCATAAGGGACAGATGGCAAAAGGGGGAGCGGGGCAGGGAGAAAGGAGCGGGAGTGGGGGGACACACAGAACACAAAAGCCCCGGTGACAGATCTGGGAAACTGGACAAAGTGCAACATCGGAGAGAGGAAAAAAAAAAAAAAAAAAAAAAGAAAAAAAAAAAGAGAGAAAGTTTGGTTTGGCAGGTGACATTCCCACAGCCCGGCCCTGGGAAGCGGGCAGATGCCGCCGGGCTCCCCCCATCATACACCCCCCCACACACACTCCGGGGGCGGGGGGAGCCCCGGGACCGCCGGGCCGGGTTAGAGGCACCGGCGGGGCTGAGGCGGCGGCGGCGCGGGGAAGCGGCCCGGCGGGAGCGGCCAGTGCTCGGGGTCCGAGGCGGGGCTGGCGGGGGATAAAGTGCAGGCGTAGGGAGAGGCGGAGGGCGCGGGGCTGGCGGTGCCGCCGCTCCAGGAGGAGGGGGGCGAGGGGCTGCCCTCGCCGGTGCCGCCGCCGCCTCCCGCCGCCACCGCGTCGGCCCCGAGCCGCGCCGCCCCGGCCAGGCGCAGGGTCTCGGTGAGCGCCCAGATGTAGTTGTGCGCGAAGCGCAGCGTCTCGATCTTGGTGAGCTTGGCGTCCTCGGGGAAGGTGGGCAGCACGTCGCGGAGCGCGTCCAGCGCCGCGTTCAGGTTGTGCATCCGGTTGCGTTCCCGGTTGTTGGCTTTCAGCCGCCGGCTCCGTTTGATGCGCTGCGCCGTCTCCGCCGTCCGAGCCGGTCGCGGAGCGCCGCGGGACCGGCCCGGTCGCCGCTTCCCCTCCAGCCGCCTTAACCCTCGGGCGCCCGGTGCCTCGACGGGTCGCGCCGGCGAGGCGGCGGGCAGCTCCTCCTCCTCTTCTTCCTCCTCCTCTTCCTCGGCGCTGGACGGCAGCGAGGGCGAGGGGGCGGGCGAGACCAGCCCCAGCAGCAGCAGCTCGTCGTCGGCCGGCGGCGCCAGACCCTCCGCCTTCACCAGCATCCTGCGGGGCGGCGGGACGGGAACCGCACCGGACGGGACGGGACGGGACGCGACGATCGCGCTCCCCTCGCCTCCCGGCCGGGCCGGGGCGCCGGTTGAACGGTTCAGCGGTTTGACGGGGCGGCCGGGCGAGGGGGGCGGGGGTGGGAATGAAGAAGGGGGGAAAGCGCGGGGGGTGAGGACGGGGCGGGGGTGGGGGGGGGGTGTGGGGCGGGCACGGTGCTGGCACGCGCCCCGGGGCGGCGGCGGCAGCGGCGGAGCGGCCCGGGGCCCGGCGGCTGCGTGTCTGGCACACGACCCTCCTTAACACCCCTTATATACCCCGCGGGGAACAATCAAACCTACCCCCGGGGCCCCCGCCGCCCCGCCCGCGCCTCCCGCTTCTCTTTTCAGGGCGCCGCCGCCGACCCCCCCCCCTCCCCCCATTATCCCCCCCCGCCATTATCCCCCCCCCCCGGGGCCGGGGCCGCGCCATTGGTGCCTCGCGCTCGGCTGGAGCGTGCCGCTAATTTATTAATGAATGGGGAGTGGGGAGGGGGGTCGGGGGGGGGGGGGGGGGGTCGCGAGGCGCAGCTGGCCAATCAGGGCGCCCCGCGCGCCACGCGCGCCGGAGCCGGCTCCCTTTCAGCCGCTCATTAAGGGGCTGCGGCGGCGGCGGCGACACCCCCCCAACCCCCCCAACCCCCCCCCCAAACCCCGTCCAGTCCCGTCCCGTCCCGGGGAGCATCCCCTTGGCTCCCCCCGGCGTGTTCCCGACTTTTTTTTTTAAGTTTGCGGGGGGGTGATTCCAGGGAAATAACGTGTTCTGCGGGGCGCACCTCTGGCGTGCGGGGGAAGGCGGAGGTGGGTGCTGGAGGGGGGCACCGGGGGGGACTCGTTGGTTATGGCGTGCAATTAAGGCACGATTGGGGCGGAGGAGGAGGGGAAGCGGCGATCCCGGGCCCCCCCGCCCGGAGGCAGCGTGCCCCGGGGATGCGTCTGCTGGCCAAGGCCGGGTGGGCAAGCCTTGGCAAGCCAGCCTTGCCTTTTCCCCGCCGTTTTCAAGGAGGTTTTGCAAGGAACAGAGCAGACCCGAGGTGGGAAAAAGCCCCCTCAGCTCTGCCACCCGCGTTTTGGCGGTCAGAAAAGTGGCAGTCCCGGCGCGTGCGTTGCGGTCCTCGCTCGGTGCCGTCAAATGCAGCTCTTGGATGCAACGTAGGCTCAAGAAGACTTGTAAAAAAACCCCAAAAAACACCAACAACTTGTCAATCCACCAGGAAAACCTTCACCCCCTCTCCGCTTCTCTTCCAGACCACCCTGGGAAGGACCAGGACGCCCCGGTGAATAGCCAGGCCTGGCGACGTGCCCCCGGGGTCAGCAGGCTCGCTCCGCCTGATGGAAGGAATGACGGTGAGGACCTACAAAATGAAAACCGTAACGTGGTGTCCGTTCCCGGCTGGAAACTGTCGCCGAGCTGTTTTGGAAAGGGTCAAGCTTTGAAACGGAATTTTATTTGCAACGGGTGGAGAAAAAAACGATGACAAAATAGGGGAAAGAGGTGAAATCTCGGCAAACGTCTCACCGAGCACGCCGCAAACGCGCCCGCAGTTCAATCCCTCGCGCCTGCTGCCCGCTGAGTTGGTGGCCTCTGTCTTGCTCCCTGCCGGAGCGATCGCGGCCGGGTGTACTGGAGCGTTGGCTTTCGCGGTCCGGCTCCGCGTCCTCCCGTCCTGCCGTTCCGCAGCCGCGGGCCGTGTCTGGATATGGCCTCCTCTCGGATCAGCGACTGCCCCGCTCGTTATGATTTAGCCTGTCTATTAGAAAATCTCTGTGACTCTCGAGAGAGATCGTAATGCTCCCGTTTGGAAAATGGGAAATCCGTAGGTCCCCTTGGCGTCCCGGTAGAACAACGCAAAGGGACCTTCTTTCTTTTCCAGCACCTTAAAGCGTGGAGCAGTCACTTGTGAAGGGGCGAGCACATCCCTCTGCCCGGGCTCCGTTCACGGAGATTTTTGTCCCTGCAAAGCGATGGAGAGGTCAGGCGGAGGTGGTAGAGCCGGGGGGGGAAGGCGGCTGCCATGCTGGGAGGGCAGCAGGAGGGCACGAGTCCAGCTTTAGCCAGACCCGGGGCACGTAACCTCTCAGGGTGCCTTTTGGCAAGGCAGTGGTTTTCTCCGCGGGGTTGAGCACGAAGTGACCGAGGACGATTCGGCTACCGAGTCCTCGCGACCTTCCCAGCGTGGCAAGTCCAAGGGGCACTTGTGTGGCCCGCGGCCGGCCCGGACAGAGGCTGAGAGCCGTGGGGCCGAGATCGGCGGGGGCGAGGGAGAGCTGCCCGTGCTGCTGCCCACCGCCTGAACTGTCCTCCAAGGGTCAAACTGTTCAACTTCAGCCCCTTTGCCAGACTCAATCCTACTTTACGGGAACAAAAGCCCAAAGTAGGCGACGATCAAGAAATGGGAGCACAATGATTTAAGCTTATCACACAGCCCAGAAATAAAGAGACGCTGAGCTTGTGTGCGGGAGAGAGGGAGACCTTCAGAAAGGCTTTGTTTGCTGTAAGAAGATTGAACTCTGAGGCGACCCAATAGCCCTAAAAGTTTAGGGTCTGTGTTGCTGAGAGACCTTTGGATACAGCCCATCCACACGCCGACCTCACAAGTTGAGAGCCAGCGTTTGACGGCGTGCCGGCCCCAGGTGAACGGGGGTGTGACCTCCCCCCCGGGGAACGGGGGACACACACAAACTGGCAGGGATAGGATGGCCTGACCTGACCCCTCCCAGCTCTGCCTCCCTCACACCCGCCGGGCCCTTGTGGGTCTCTTCAGGGTTTAGGGGGGGGCCAGGGCTGCCCATATCAGGGCACCCCCTACACCCTGAATCCTGGGGTGCCCAGCCCTACAGCAGCACCCGCAAACCCCGTGAGTGCGACGATTCTGCTTTTAAAACTGGGGGTCACAATACGTCCCCTCCCAGCGGTGTACTGGGATGCTCTGGGGAGGGGAGAAATCGGGGGCTGCTGCGGACCCCCCCGTCCCCCATCCAGGACCTTGCCAAACCCCTCGTGCGTGCTGCAGCAAAAAGTGCTGCAGGGAGACGAGCCCCCCCCGACTCCCAAGCCGCACTAGCAAGTTTTGGGGTTCGTTTTGGGATCAAGGCGGGGAAGGGTCCCCCCCTCAGAGCGCTGCCTCGGCATCCTTCCGTGGCCCCCCCACCCCCGGCAGACGAGCCCCTCGTCGGGGGCCGATTGTTCGCAGCAGATTTGCATGGCAGGTGCAGGCCTGCGGAGCGATTTTGCCGTCCCGAGCCCTGCCTGGCTCCCCCCACCCGCCCCCCCAAGAGGGTTTGCCTCCCTCCCCACTTGTGAAAAAAGGCCGCCGGTGCCTTCCTTTCCCATGAAGAAGAGAAGAAGCTTGAGGATCGCGTGAACACGCTTCAGTTTTCTTATTCTTTTCTATAGACGTGGGGAAAAGAACAGCCGATTGTGTGAAAAACCCGGTGCCTGCAAAAAGGGACATTGGCCGCGCAGGCGAAGGTGCGCGAGGGAGAGCACTAATCGCTGAACCAGGAGACAAATACGATTACCAGCTCCGAGCCTTGAGTCAGAAAGTCTCATAGACTTTAAGATGTTAATCCCCGACATAATCCTTCCTTTGGCGTGTAGGAATAGTGCAGCCACAAGAGTTGTTTTGTTATTTATATTGGCGTTTAATAAAACTCAGCCAGCGGTGAATGGGCTGCCCACTCTCCAATGGTAATTAATTCCCTATTTCAGTGACCCAATTGTGCTGGGATAGAGCGGTGGGACAGTCCCACTGCCCCAACCCGCCTTTGTGCAGCTACACGGCTCTCGTGCTTCAACAGCTATGGAAACTCATTCTTTTGATGTCATTCAATGAGTTTTCCTTGGGCATCTTCTAAACTTCAAGGACCCTTTTCTTTCTCGGACGCCTGAAAAGCAGGACTAGCTTGACCACCTCTGTAGAATTTAATGATTTGGTGAAAGGGCCTTTTTTTGGGGGGTTTGTGTAAGGAAAGAGAGAAAGAAAATTTGGCAGGCTGCTATCAAACAAGGGGCTATCCAAACTCGAGCGCGCCGCACTCATTCAGCTCCTAATTTATACAGGTCTTAAAAGCCACTCTTCCTTACTCAAAATACTCCGGGGCTTCTCTCAGCCAAGGCATTTCTCGAAGGGATTTGCTGGAAAGCAGATACTTGCTTTCGCATGTGCCCCAAACTCCAGAAAGCCAAAAGGAATCGTGTTTTCAGAAGGCGTTTCCATCCACCGACGGAAAAAATAACAAGATCCTCGGCATCGGTTGCGTTGGTGTGAAAAAGCGTGAGAAGAGGCTGCAGGAGGAGTGGTGAAGAACATGTAATAACCTTGAAAAGCCGCCCTGGTACGGGCAGCCTCTTCTATGTCTTTATACACGCTTCCAAAAAAAAATTAAAAAAAAAAAATTAAAAACCATCCAAAAAAAAAAACCCCTTCGCGAGTCACAAACAATTCGGGATTCAACTAAGACAACACAGAGTGAACCATATGGCCGGGGTGGCTCGAGTTGGCTGCATTTTCCCCCAGACAAAGAAGGGATTGAGAGTTGAAGGAAAGGAGAAAAAAACCAACTTTCCGGCTGATGAAGCTGTTGTCTGGAGGCAATGATCCCAAATCTCAAGGCTTTATTCCAGGCTCCGACTGAGACGTGATATGTCATATGATTAGCATCTTTCATATTTACAAGAGTAGTAGGGGCTGCCAGTCTGCAGAGAAAGGGCAGAGAAAGAAGGGGCATATGCTGAAATGGATTTAGCATTTGAAAGAGAGAAAAGAGAGCGGATAAATACACTTAAACGAGGATTTAGTTTTACTCCCGTCGAGTTCTAATGGCTTGTTGATTGAGATTTTAGGGAGCTGCAACAGAGGTGTCAGCAGTAATTTAAAGGCGCTATTCAACCCGCCGCTGCTCCGTCTTTTTTTTTTTTTTTTTTTTTTTGGCCCCTTCTCGCCTCTCTCCGCGACCGAGCGCCCGTCGTTCTCTAGAGCCGGGACCGGTCCTCGGGCAGAAAACCGCGGGGCCCGGTGCCGGGCTCCCGGTGCCAGGCTTCTGGGGTCTCGCCCGGTGCCGCGTCCCGCCCGGTGCCCGGCTCCTGGAGCCCCGCCCGTCCGGGGCTCCCGCCCGGTGCCCCGCTCGCGGCTCCCGGGGACCCGCCCGGTGCCCGGATCCCTCCGCGGGCTCTGTCTCGCGGGCGGGCGGCGCCACCTGGCGGCGGCGGCGGCGGGGGGGGGGGGGGGGGGGGGGTGGGTGTGCTGTGTGTGACCCGCGCAGCCCTTCCCGCGCTCGGCGAGTCACCGGGGGGCGTTAGAACGGACCGTTCCCGGTGCGTGTCCCCGGGGACACCCTCGGCCGGGGCGGCTCGCTCGGAGCCGCGTGGAAACCGTCCGTGAGCGTTGCCCGGGATGGGGCGCGCGCACCGCCCCCCCCCGCTCTGGGCGCGCTGTGGCGGCGCCTGCCCTCCCCTCGGCGGGACGCCGCTGTGGTAAATCCCGCGCTGAGGGCGGCGGGGGGGCGGCGGAGCCGTGAGCTTTGTGGGGAGCGGCGAAATGGCGCCGGTTCAGGGCTGGGAGAACGGCCCGGCCGTAAACTACGTGTTGGTTTGTTTATTTTCCGAAGGTAGGCACGTGCGAATCCTTAGGAAACACCTACCGGCTCGGATCGGCCATATCCCATACGTTAGAAGAAACAATTATGACACTCCACAAGGGGATATGGACGTTGTCCCTCAGCGGGACCATGTCCCCCTCCTAGTGAGGCAGCAGGAGCCCTCCCCGAGGGCTGCCCCAGCGCCACGGCACTGACCCTCACCTCCTGACATTCCTACCTAAGATTCCTGGTCCCATCCCTTGGCTGATCCACTCTTGTGTAGCAAGAACCTCAATTAGCTTCCTAAAAATAAGCGTTCCCTCTTTCCTCCTTCTCCTCCCTCCTTACGTTGCCCTGGGCTAGCCAGTCTCAGAGCCAGCTGGCTTACTGGCAGCGGTCTGGAGTTCGGTGTTTCCCACAATTCTGATTTTTTTCCAGGGACAACTGCATCCCTGAACGCGACACGTGATTTGTTTCAAAGATGCATTAAAGGAAAACTGAAGATTACGTGGAACAACTTCAGTGGTGTCGGGATGCCTGCTCCACCGCAGGTTCTCCGGAGTGCCTCCGAGTCTTCTCCGGAAGAAGTTTAACAGCGTGGCAGCATCTAGACATTTTATGACGCCTGCACTTAGCCTACTCTCCTTCGGTAACCGCTGGTACACCTGCTGCCTACGGACAAACTTCTGCCATGATCAAGATGATGAACTTTTTTTCTTGTCGCAGAGTTTCTGACGCAACAACGCTCTATTTCCAAACCAAAATCATTCAGCTTTTTTATTGCTGCGCAACACAGGTGAGTGATCTTACCCTCAAACCTGTTAAAAAAATCTAGATACAGGTCAATCTACTGTAATTTTGTTTTGTTTGTATCCAAAGACTTCAAGACCAAGGACGAGTAATTATTCTTTGAAGAAATTAAGCAGGTTTATTTATCCTTTCAGTTGTTTTGGCCATGTTCCTTCTTAGGTGTCATCAATTTGTAAAAGATGACAGAACTGTGCTGAGATACGGTCTTATGTGTGTATCTCATCTGAAGAACAAAGAACAAAGGAACACTAATAATACAATTAGGTACTTTGTAAGCATAAAAGGATTTCAATTACCAAGCAGATAAAGTTGCTTTATTCAATTTTAGTCATACAGACAAGGGGTCAAAACACCAGTATCAGTGCACTGTGACAGAAACAAAATGTTCCCACATTCAATAAAAATACTAGATTTCCTATTGTTCTGGTAATTTTTATAGACAACGCAATCCATATTTTGTTCATAAAGGAGGCGCGCGTTTTATTTTCCCTTTTTCTTATTCTGTTCCTCTTCCTTCCATTTCTCCAAATAACGCTTAAGAATGTCATCTAGCTGCTGCTCGCACTGGCTTCCGTGTTGTAATCCATTTTCCCGTCCTAAAAGCAGCAATAAAGAGGATAATTACAGCATCCATCATGCAATTAGTGGTGAGAACATGTAGTCCCCCAAGCCTGTCAAAGGGCTATAATATTTCTACGTCGAAAACTGTTCTTCTTCAGAGTTCAACCATTAAGGAGACGCTTCCTTTGATGTCAACCAAGTAGGTAAATCAAATAATTACTCTTTTGGCACCTATTCTTGCAGTCATCTGTTGCTTTAGAGACTGAGCCCTCCCTTTGGAGTATCTGCTAAGGTAAGGCCCTACCCACTCCGAAGGGGGATGTGCCCCTCCACGAGGGACCCTCAGTGGGTACCAGGGAGTCGGATTAAGCCAGAGTTTATTGGATGTACTTAAGAGATGTGGACACTGTTCCATCGCTCGCTTCTCTAGTTAAAAGAAAATCTGCCTTCTAGCAGAGTTGCAACGGGTGCAGAGAGGCACCATAAGGTTTTTTGGTTCCTCTCTTTTTTTTAAGCAGGATTAGCTGGCAAATGTGTAAATACTCAACTGAAGTAAACCTCACAGCAAATACGTAGGAACACTCAAAATCTGATTTTCAAAAACTATTATTTCCCTCTGTGGTCCAATAAATCAAACACGTGTATTCACAAGACAGTGACCTGTAAACAAAGCAGTCAGGAATTACTTGGCAGAGTTACCTGATCTCCAATAGCATTGTTTTTCTCCTAGCAGCTCAAAATTTATCTTCCAAAAACAAGGAGTCCACAGTTACACAAAGATACTAAGCGTTTTTCTTTATTTAAGTCCTGTCTATTCAGAAATAACTGCTGTATAGAAGAATTTGTTCATAACTTGTCTCTGCCTGGCTCTACTGCGTGAAAGCAAACTGGGAAAGGACTAGAAATGCAGCAGTGGGTTTCAGCTCTCGTTACCTGCGTGCTCTTTGTGTGACTCTCAGAAGCTTTCTTCTTCTCTTCAGAAGAAGGAAAAGAAGTCTCCTTACTGGATAACAAATGCCCTTTGAATATAAAACCAGTTTGCAGGTACAACTGCAAATGCACAGCTTGCACACTTGCAAATACTTGCCTTTTCCTGCAGTATACTATATTTTATATGTAATAAATATACTGTTTAATATATAAAGCGTATTTCGCATAGTTTAATTAAAGAAGATAAGCGCATGGTTTCAAAAAACACAGGAAAAGAAAAATCCTACCTTTGCAGTGATGAATTACTCTTCCCCACAGTCTGTTCCTACTTAAACAGGCCAGATTTCCAACAATCAGCAAATGCCTCTTGGCTCTGGTGAGCGCAACGTTCATTCTCTTTTCTGAGTCTATGAACCCCATCTGCCTCGTTCTTACGCACGACAGGACAACGATCTCCTTCTCGGCGCCTTGGAAGGCGTCCACCGTGGACACCTGGACAGCTTTGATGTTGGAAGCCTCGGGGTGCGTGCCACTAAGCACCTTCTGAATCTGCAGGCAGAGGAACACGGATGGCCATGAGTTGGGCTGCTCGCCGTCAGTCACTTGCCTGGAGCAAACACACTCAGCGAGCCTGGAGTCTACTCAAGAGGCGAAGTAAGAAACTGCAGAGCGCAGTGATGCTAAAACCGCAGCTGATCGCAGGGAAACACCACGCAGTGAACCCGTGTTTGACAAAACAGACACAGTGGTGCCTTCGGGGTGGCAACCAGCGCTGTCGCTGGGTAGTCACGGCTGCCCGTGTCGTGCCTCGGGTGACTGAGGGAGGTACGACTCCAGCCGTGCCGCGCAGATGGCTCCGTTACCTGTCCTTGTCACACACCCCGCTTTGTGACAGCCCCCATGCATTTCTGAAAATTACGTGCTGTGTAATTTGATGGTTTTCTGAGCGTGCACGTGGAAGGTAAACAATTGGAAAGATTTTTTTTTTAATCATATCTTTGAATTAAAATATTTTAATGGAAAAAATACATATTTAAATTTGTTTTAATACAAAAGAGGAAGCATTCGTTTCTCACTTATGGTTTCCTCTTCCTAGCTGAAATGGAGCCTATGTTTAGAATAAACAAGTACATTTAAGAAAACTGTTTTATTGATGATGTGCTATACGAACCTTATACATCTGTGATTTATAAAGAGTAATCACACCAATTGCAGATCCTTCTACGCCACTTGCAGTAAGAGACTGGATGAGCTTGACTGTAAAATGGACTTCTGCCATGTTATAAAAGCTGTTGTCTCTTTCAGTCTGGCAATAGGGAAAAAAGATTTCCCATTTAGCTCTCACAAAAAGAAATCGAATGGAAGAAAAAAAACCTACAATATTGACTTTTTGTATAAAAAAGTTTAAAAACTTACTTGCTCTACCCCGTTAACGCTATAAAAACATAGTGTTGGAAGCCAGTCCAGTAAAGGACTTCTGTCTTTCTCAGAAACACCGTCTATCAGATTTCCTTCGTAGAACAGCTCGTTGGCTATGGCACTAATAGCAGGGTGACATCGGTACTGTGTCCGAAGAAGTATGGGTTTATGTCCCTAGAGAATTACGATACAGAAAGTGTGACTAGGAAAAGAACTATTGAATATTTTGCAATGCCAACTAGGTCAAACGAGAAATAAGTGGAAATAATTCCTGCAGTAAGCCGACTTAACCTCCGTGCATTCTGTATACTGTGTGGCTCTGTACAAACAGGATATATATAAATACCGTCGCCCCTCATTCTCCCACCTGGATTGAAAACTGCACAAAAAGATCAGAAGGCAGGATCTCACTGTTTTTCAATCCATTCTCGTTTTACATTTGTTACGCTTACTAATTTTCGTGCAGTGTGAAAATAACATTTACAGAGAAACGCGCCAGGATGCAATCTGCTTAATGAAAAAAAAACAGGCTGAAACCCTGATCCTCTGACATCTCAGCCAGGATTCTTCTAGTGGCTTCAACAGACCTGCGATTTCACCCTCCATCTTTTCCACAGATGTGGTCAGCAGTACGTACCATTAAGCAAAGCCGGTCGAAGAGCGTCTGCTCCAGTCCCTTTCCGTGAACGCTCTCAGACCCTTGAATAGTTGGCGGCAATTGCTTAGGGTCTCCGACAAGGACTAGCTTTTCACACTGAAACCTAAGTAAGAATGTTAAAAAGTTCTAAAAAGGATGTCAGACTATTCATAACGGAAGCTTGCGCTGTGTTTGTGCATCACAAAATGCTTCCCATCGGTCTCCCTCCTCCATCACCCTCTTTCCACAGCTAAAGTACCATGGTCACTCCGGGCAGGCAATAAAAGCAGGGCTCAAATTACTCTTCTTGCTTTCTAAGGTGAGACCTCACAGTTCACGCTCTGAACAAGACGTTCAAGTCTGGCCATTATTTGAGGCTGCGTCACTGCTAATGAGAAGTTAATTCCCTGCCAAAACACGAAAGGAAGGCTGTACCTGGCAATGGGAAGGAGAGAAGCAGGTTCCGTCATCTGACTGCACTCATCCAGCATCACCACAGGAAACCTGAGATTATTCAGGCACGGGAATGGGCAGGCAGCACAGGTCACTCCGACCACTTTTACCTTGGTTGTAGTGAGGAGAAAAGGGGCAGGCAAAAAGTTAAGGTCATTTAATAGTTAATCTCTGTGCAGTACATGACTGTAGCTTTGGCAGTAGAATACACCTGAATTAATTCTCAGCAGTTCTGCTGCGTGCTGTGTTGTCCTCACTGTGCCTTAAAAAATTCTATTCTAACTTCCAGTAAAAGGCACAGAGACGGATCCAAGGTCACCATTTCTTATGCTTGGGGTGTTTGTACATTGGAATCATTCATGGATTCATGTATTTTACGACTACATCTGGTCTGGTACCGAGAGAGTTCAGATTACACGATTCTCCAAAACCACCTGAGCCCCAGCGGCAAAAGCGGCAGGAAGGACCGCTCGGAATAAGCAGAAGAAACAAATTGCTCAGATCTGCTTTGCTACACTTGCTCTACAGCAAGCTGGGATTTTTTGAGTCTAGGACTGAAGAGACAAGGCAAATAACTGGAAAGAACAGAAGTTGAGAAGAATTTTCTACAGGAAGTAGTAATCTTAAAAGGTAATACTTGGATGAAAAGTTACTGAAAATATATTGGCACTTGATACTCAACTCTAGGATAGATTTGGCTCAGTCCCGATCTTTAACCTTTATGATTATATGAATTTTAGTTTCAAGGTGACAGTGCAGACTAGCTGCGCTCAGAAATTTTTCTCTCCCCACCTTGTCAACTAGGTTGGGAATATGAAATCAGCTTGCACTAAAGTTCAGAGAGAGCTTCTGTCCCACGTCACTGAACAGGAACAGCAAGGTCAACTCAGAAGTCATACGCAGGTAAGACACTAAGCTATACCTGTGGAATCAAACCTGTCCTAGTCCTTACTTTCATTTGGTTTTTCAAAACTAGGGGCTTGGCAGGTGTGAGAAGGGATTCCCAGTTTCCCTATGCGGAGCCTCGCGGATCAGACATAGCGACTCCCCGCTTTCCCATCCCATCACTCTGCCTGTACCTGTTGCAGTATAGTTTTATTGGTCCCCAGTTTATGTTGCTCGATACTCCTCCTTACGTATACTTTTTCAGCTGGAGTTAAATCTTCTTTCATGAGAGCAAGCAGCTCTTTTAACTGCTCATTTTCATTTCCGCAGCCAGCATGTAAACTTCAAAGAGATTTTATAATGTGTGTTACAATGACTGAAAATACCAGCGTTTGGTGAACACCCACTATAAAAAAATCACTGTACTTTATACATAAAAATACTTTACAACAATGTACAAATCTGACCTGGATCCAGTTGAGACAGACCAGTACAAAACCTGTTTTAAAACAGACCTTTATCCCACCGTGTCAGACTCTGCCACCCCAATCAGAGACATACACGTAGTAAACGACTTGGACAAGTACACAGCTGATTTCAGAGTGGAGTAGAACTGAGGCGTTTTCCATTCTCACACCATTTTAGACCCTTGGCATGCTCCTGACACCAAGGATTGGAAATTTAATCTTTAGTAATCTTCAACTTTACTTTGTTCTCTCAAATTGTGTTCAAAGTACTCTGCAGGTTGCTTACTTTTAAGTAGTTAAAGGACAAACCCCAGAACACTGTAGCAAAGATAACATGGGTAAATAGTTCAGAACTCATGAGCTGTTACCATTAATTCTCTGAACATTAAATTTATGATTACTTCTTCCTCGTTCTTATCCCTACAGCAGTACATACCTATTTCAAGTCTGTCTGTTTTGCTCTTCTTCCTTGTGTACACTCCCAAATCTTTAATATTTTGTTCTCCTCTACTACTTCCCATTTAAAAGCACTAGCTCTATTCAGCAAGAAGTGACATTTCTTAATCAAGATAAAACTTCTCCACCGTGCAGGGGGTGGGTAGTATGCCTGAGACAGGCACATCGCAATCACATTTTGAATTACTTCAAAATAGTCATTTTACTATCGTGAATCTTAGCTTGGCTTCAGATCCCTCAAAGACTAAGGATTCTTACCTGTGGGGAAGAATTGCTTTGGTGATTTTCCTAATACTTCCCACTCTGATAAAATGCTCAAATCCAAGATCGAGTAAACTGCAAAGAAAAAGAGATGATGCACGTTACAGAAACATAAAAAGAAATTCTGAAAACCTTAAAAGTGGTTCTAAAAAGGCTTAACAGACACATCAGAGCACCGAAGAAGAGAAACTCCTGCAATTAACCAGATGAAGTAACTGAGACCACAACTCAAGTAAATGAAAGTAAATTCCCTCATCATGATTTACCTCAAAAACGCTTCATGCCTCTAGGATTCTCCTCTCATAAATAGTCTTCCGTTTTTACTTTCCCTTCCTTTATCCTTCCAAACCATGAGTTTTATTTCATGTTAGCTTCATGCTGAAGCTTCCCAAGCCTCTTTCTGGCTCTCCCTCTCTCTCCATCCCTCCTTCCCCTGCCCTTACTGCTACTTCCTAAAGATTCCTAAGCAATGCCACGTTCGGACATGATGGATTTTAACAGCAAATTTGGTGGGAGCAGAGCCCAATATTTGTCTTACGTAACTTCGTGCAGCTGACTCTAAATTTTTTACCGTATGTGTGCTGTGCAAAGGAGCAAGGGTAAAACTAAAGCCCTTTCCAGGGAAATAATGGAATCTTTTTCAAGTGTCATACTGGAAATACCAACACAATTATCTTTCCCACGTAAAAGCATTATTGGTTTTGGAACAATAGTCTGTAAAAATCTCCGTAACCTACCCCAGCAGTATCCTGTCAACAGCAACGTTAGTGTAAGAAGCAATCAGGAGTTTCCATGGAGCTGCCCTTGGACCTTCTGTAGCTTCACTGCTTTCAAAGAGCTGTACTAGGAACAGGATCACAACAGACAGCAGATAGCTCTTTCCGGCTCCAAAAACACCTGGTATTTTGGAAGAAAAAGCCAAATTTACAAGTGAAAGTTTTCTAGAAAGTACAGTTTTGATCAATTGTTATAACTTAAGTTTATCTCACGAAATATTGTGCTGTGATTCCTGTAAAAACATTGCACGTGCTTGCTGCAGCAGCTGTAAGCATCCAGGAGAAAGCAGTTGCCTTACCCTTCACGTTTACTGCCTGCGGTAAGTTTACAAAAAAACTATAGAAGAGGAGAAGCTAAGGCATTTTTCCTAAATTTTCTGGCTGAATCCACGCATCACTTGCTAAGGAGTCTCGTCAATACACTGAAATAGTACAAATGCAAGTATCTGCCATACACATCCCTCATACCATGTCCTCAGGTACAGGAGAAGGAACTTGAGAGATTATTATTTTGGCAAGACTAATAATTATTGCTAGATGGATATGTCTGACAGCCTGGCAAAAGCTCAGGCAATTTAAGTCTAGTGGTATCTGTACTACAAGTGTCATTATTGTCATTTTTTGTCATTATTTACTTGGACAGGATCTGAAAACTTAGATTTATGGTAGCTGCTTTTCAACACTGATTTAAAAAAACAGTATCTTTGAACCGTTACTGGCCTTTTTGTGTGTGTTGAAAAGGGATAAAACAAAGATTGAAGGAAGTATAAATGAGCACGGAATAATGTGCAATAGAAAAAAAATTATATGATAATTTAGCAAAGCTGATACATGACAAAAAGTGGTTTTAATACAAAAGGAAATAAGCAGAAGATACAAAATAACTCTGATTTTGTGTATAGATCTTATAAGAAAGAGCTCTGTGCTTATGTAAGATCCTGCGAAAGGCAGAGGGCAGACTGGAGGATCAAAAGCTCTGTGCTGACAGATGTTACAATGTCAAGGTCATTATCAGAGGGGCCTCATCCAAGACATGAATTTTCAAGAAATGCATGAAGTAGGTGAGGACAGCAGCGTTGCAAACCAATTGGAAAGGATATTCCATACATGGAGGCAGTTTATCCAAGCTCACCTTTTGCACTGCATTTAAAACAAATCAACATTTAACCTAAACATAAGAACCTCCCTTTAGGTCTGCCTGGAATTGTAAAGGTAGAAGTATGGAAACAAGTTTACTCTTTTGTCCCTGAGAGAACTCAGGAGCGTTTCACTAACACTAGCGTGACATGTTCATTCACGTTTTTGCAAAGATACAACAGCAGCAAATTTCCCAATTCTTTGCCGCGTACCGCGTATGATGGTGAGAGGGAAGATCTGATGTTCCTTTGCTGGTTGGGAATTTTCGCACGAGGTCATCATCTGAGCTATCTGAACCAGGGAGGCAGCTTGATCTGGGTTCAGCGAGAACGTCTGGATCATCTTTGTCGCTAGTCTCATGGCCACTTCAGTGCTGACAGGCCCGTACATCACGGCGCGCTTCAGGCTGATGGCAGGTGGAATAAATTTTCTTCTGTCGGCTCTGTTTGGAGTGTTTTCTGAACCCAAATTCCTAAGGGAAATACAGCGGTCGAAAGTTGCGGTGTAATACTGCACGTGTGTAATTTCTGTCTCAGGGTTCTGCTAAGTCTGACACAGCTGACTTGGAAACGCCGAGGCTTCATGATTGCCAGCTGCCAGAAATATTTCATTTTTAGGTTTTGTGTCAAGTGACTCTAAAAACTGGGAAAGAAAACCAGTTCCTCTGAACCCCTGTGAGGCATATATATTAATACAGATCAGTCAGTGACTGTACTATCAGCCTAATGGTCGTAGTAACTCCCAATATTAATCTCCAGGTTGTAAAACATGGGCTGCAGGTAAGTTTTAAGGGAAAAAAAACTTAAAATGGAGTTAGAGTTACACAACCACTGTGTTTTCATTTCCACATCAACGAAAACTGCATTGTCAGGAGTTCATTCCTTGCACTCTTTTTCCGATTTCAGTTTTCCTCATCCACTTTTTACTAGGGCAAACTCAATAGTATTTTTTTTTGTTTTTTTTTCCTGACATATTGCACGTTCAGAGTAACTTACCTTTTCAGTAGAAACGGTATTAATGGTAACGTAGATGGATTGAAGTGCTCCTCCATGTTTCTTAAAGACGCAAGCTCACCGCTAGCATTACAAACCAGCAAGGCATGAACGACCGCTGGAAAGGCCACAGAGAAATAAAGTTAGGAAAAAATGAAATTACCCGAATTTCAAAGCAGCTAGATAAATTAATTACAAAATGCCAAAAAAAGTGATTAGCCTCCCGTGACAGAAACCAAGTTAACCCAGTTACTGTGTCTGATAATAGATGAGGAGAGAGCTCTAAGCCCTTCTTTCCAAGGTGGGTCATTTTGAGGTGTTTGTGATTCCAACATTAGGAACCTTCTGGGAAGGAAGCTTAGATAAAATTCCCTATTCATTTTAGAAACGCTCAAGATATTTAGAAGGCTTTGGAGTTTAGGAAGTGAATTTTTTAAGTAAACTGTCTGTATCACAAGAGCTAAGCAGATATTTTCTTTAAAAAGACAAGACCTCCCACGGGCTAGACTTGAGTTCCATCCAGCCTGTTTCCAAAGTGTACAAAATCAGATGCCTCGGAAAGAGTATGAGAACAGAATAAGTGTTCAATTGTATTTTTCTGAATTCCCTGCCAGTTTCCTAAGGCTCAGTGCTCAGGGATTACCTAAGTACCAGGTTTCTAATACGTCGAGTAACTCACCCACCTCTATTTTGCTGGTGTTTATCACTGCCAACAACTAAACATCACTTAAAGCCTCATTTGCATACACCTGAGGCTTTTAGTTTTGTAATGGTTACAGAATTACAAAATAATCTGTATTTATGATCGCAAAGAAAGTCAGGACCAAAAATTTCCTAAGAGAAAAGAAAATGCCGTGATTCGACAGCGTTACGACTGAAAAGCTTCACATTAACTCTTTTAGAGCCTGATTGCTCGAGAGGTTCAGTCCTGCAACTCACACTCAGGGAACAGACAAAACCAAACTTCCAGCTGCATTTGAAGCCCATGATTCTGACAGCGTGTATGCCCACGAAGACCTCGGGTGTCATAGTATTTTTTTTCTGTATTTTTTAGAATATTCTGAATGTAACTCAGAAGAGGAGTTTGTTTAACATAGTCTCACTGAATTGTGCTTTGCTCAAGAATGACTACATAAAGCATTATCTCTTTCTTTTACCAAAAAAACAAACCCAAAACTTTACCTTGATTCAACAGCAAAAATAAGAAACTTTTGCATTGGTTGGCAGCACATTTGTCATTTTTCTGTGACATCTATAGCAGACCCACGCTGTTTCTCTCTGCTTTTACGCCTCACTAAACTTACTGTTTCCAAAACACTGATGACAAAATATTACCAAAAAAACCTCAAACAAAAATGTTAAAACCAAAATGGATGGCTGCAACTTAGTTGGGAACAGCTTCTTAAAGAATAAAAAGGTCAGCAGTTCATTAAAAACCATCAGTGCTAGGTTTAGTAATATTTTCTTTTTAAAACACAATGATGAAAATAACTAAAACTGGATGCATTTGTTTTTTCTGGAATTTTGAAAGACGAATTTTTCAGTCATTCTAGACTGTAGCAACAAAGGCACAGCAAAGAATGTCAGGACAGCGAAACCACAGATTTAATACATGGCTTTTTATATAAATGCAAATTTTCCATAGTGAGTTATTTGCAATTTCTGTTTGTATGTTTTCAAGGATAGTAAAAACATATTTCTGTTAAGTACATTCCGACAGCCAATTTGCATTCTGTATTATATTAGTTACACCATTATTTATATTATCCTTGTTTCTTCATCACCCATTTAAAATTTCTTGCCAGCTACTTCCCAGGCTTAATTGCATTAAGTACTGCATTAAAATTACATATCCAAAGATACAAGGAAAAAAAATACTGTGAATAATCCCATATTAGACTGGAGAAGTTCTAATCTCATCCTTCTTTGCTGGCCAGTTTTTTCCCTCAATAGTTGTTTGCCACAATTGTGAAGTATTTCGTGTGGAACTCACTATTGGATCGCCAGTTTGAGGGACAGTAGCCTTTCAGCGGCAGTAATTCCACGTCGTTGTTGGAGGATGGTCCAAAGAAAGCACTACTTGCGATGAAAGTATCAAGGGGATCGAAGTTGAGAGTCTTGGAAACAACCCAGATATCATCTGTCAAAAAAACACAGACTTTGTAACATTTGAGTAAGTCAGGAGAGATGCGAAACAACTCCTGAAACACCAATTTTTACACCAAGTTCTCCTTAAGTATCATCTATTGGCAAACTGGGCTTTCCTGAAACGTCCCGATTCACAGATTTAACACACTCCAAACCACAGAAAGGACAAAGGACACGGAATTCATGTTTTTCTAAAGTAGCTGAGTATTTACAAGAAAAGATGAATTCTCGAGATACATCGTTGTCCTTCTAGAATAGTGAATTGAACACTGGAACAGGTTGCCCAGAGAGGTGGTGGCTGCTCCATCCCTGGAGACGTTCAAGGCCCAGTTGGATGAGGCCCTGAGCAACCTGATCTAGTTGGAGATATCCCTGTTCCTTGCAGGGGGGTTGGACTAGATGGCCTTTGAAGGTCCCTTCCAGCCCTAACCATTCTATGATTCTATGATCAGGGTTGCCAGGAGTTTAAAAATAGGATTCAGTTTTTCTCTTTGCAGATTAAAACTTGAAAAAGGCACGACATGACATGGACAATTCTTCTGATGCTTAAGATTTGCTTACCTTTGCTATAGAGAGAGTAATGCTCCTTCCTGCTTAGTTTGAGGTATAATTTGGATTTGGAATCGCCGTCAAATCTGGCATGTGTATTCATAAATTTCTTGAACTTACTACACTGCTGTGTTTGAATTTCAAAGGCTCTCCTGTTAAATTGTAATTTTTAGAAAAAGTAAGTAAACAATTGGCCTATTTTGGATTCACCACCAAAAATAAGAAAGCTCCACAGATCGGACCAAATGATACAGCGCAGATCTCAGTGGTTGTTCATCATCTTACATAACCAAGTTTTAAATACATCTATCTTGGCTGCAAAACACTTCTCTCATATTCAGCCCTAATTAAACTGTTTCCTCTACAGTTCAAGCAGCGCAGAATAGCCTGCGATACAACTTCTAACGTTAAAATGGAATCACTAAGAGAATAAATCAAATTCTCTTACGAAAGATTAAATGAACAGTAATCCAAATGCAACAATCATAAGGGATTTCATTAAGAAATTGATCAAGCTGCTGGTTTTGACTCTTGCTGAAAAGAGTGCCGACCTGAAATGCCATTGCTGTGAATATTATTCCTTCACTGGTCTGGCTTTTACATTCCTACACGGAATTGTAGCCTCTTTAAGCATAGTTACAGAATGTGTCTGTTAAAAGCAACTGAAATCCAGAGCTACTGGAATATTTACAAATCCTTCAATTCAGGTCACACTTGGGAAAAGCGCGTAGCGTTTCAGAATACCTCACCAAAAGCTGGCATCCCTCATAGACAGAAATCTTCTGACTTCTGAGGTATGTCCCAATACTTTTTATATCATCAAGCACTGCGCTAGGTCCGGATTTTATCTGTGTGGGGCTCGCGTCTTCCATCCACTTGAAAAACGAACACCGTTCAGCTTTCGGGGCATCACAAGCGTAGAAAAAACGACCCTAGGGAGGGGAAAAAACCAAAACCAAAAAAAAAGACCATTAGGACATTAAAACAAACAAGCAAAAAAAAAAAAAAAAAGTAAAGCAATGGACTGGTACTTGCCACTATAGAAATAATCAGATAAACACTTGTGTTTGACTGAAAAACACAAAGGTGTTCCCAAAACTCTCAGCTTCTGAAGCCAGTGTGTGTAATCATACCTTACAGAAATTCCATATAACCTAGAGATTATATATTTATAGTAGTATAATATATTGTAACATATATTCTGTAATTTATATATTACATATATAAAGCTGTTTCTGTATGGAGAGAACTATGACATCAACAACTCTGGACACTAGTGGATGCTACAAATGATCTGAAAAGCGATCCCTACCACATGTTCCTTTAACCTGCAATTGTAAATCATACAGAATTGCTCTGCATTGTTCCCACAATACAGTTGAACGCCAAACAAACACCCCAAACTGTCCGCAGACAAGGAATAAACAGCACCTGGTTTTGACCTTCTTTTTTAACCATGAGGAGCTTAGCGGGATGCATGTGATTGCAGAGCGGAACGCGGCTCTCCTGGCTCTCACTTTGCCCACCTCCTGACGCTGTCTGAAATGATACATCCACTTTCGAAAGAGCGCTGTGTAATCTTTGTGACAACTCGAAGAGTATTATGTTTAATTGCTCTTGATGAAGAACGGAAAATAAAATAATTAGCACAGTATTAAAACATTTACACAACATCAAAATGCATTTTCATTTGAAAATTGCAGTCCCGACTCGAAATCAAAATATGAGTCCCCAAGAAACCATGTGACCTGCAAAATTCACATACTACACGTGCAATTATTTTGTTCTAACTGCCTTCCTTTTATTCAAATCACATAGAAGTACATGGCACCAAATGATCCGAACACTAACTAACTGTTAAAAATCCCGCACCGCTTAGATAGGAATCTGAAGACTGGTAAACAGACACGAGCTCACGTAGTTGAACAGAAGTGTACTGGTCTTTTGGTTTGTCTTTGGAATTTTGGGTGTAGACTGGATATATTTCAGTATACATATCCAAAAGGAAATGCACACAGTGGTTGCAATAGATGATATTGATGATCTCTCTCCCTCTCATCCTGCTTTCTGAAGCTTCAGAAATACACTGTTGAAAAATGACAGGGTTTTACAGATCATGCTGTTAGACGTACCTGTCAGAGCAGCTCTAAAAACCTGCTTGTAGTGAACATGAGACTGGAACACAGTTGGTATGGAAATCTTTCTTTTAGGAAGATGAGCGTATTTTACTTTATCCACATTAGGAAAAGACAACTCAGAAATCACTACGTCCTAAAAACCAGAAAAAGAAACCATTAGCAGCTGCTGTTCTATAGCTGAGACTCCTGTGTAGAAACACTTGATCTAATCATGCTGATAACATCTTGCAGGATATCAGATAAACACCTTTACTTTGTCCAGAAAAACGTGTTTCTGTCACTTTTTCAGGTTTTGCTGGAGCAGTTACACACCTGGCTGTCTCCTGTTACGGTGTGGCAGCTCAGATGACTTAACACCTTTTGTGTCGCTTCAGCCAAAGGCGTCTGACTGAAGTGCAGAGAAAGTAACTTCCTCTCTGAAATCACATCTCGGCCACTGGTATTCGCACAGCGTTTCCCAAGGATGCTCTTGGCTGTCAGCAGGGGTGCAGAGCCCGGAGCGCTTTTATCCACAGCACTGCTCTCTCCTGTGGCACCCAGCGGCATTCCAAGGATGTTCTCAGCACAGGTGTCATCGCTCGCTTCCTCATCATCGCTGTTTTGAGTTATCGAGTCACACTGAACACTGTTTTGATATTTTAGCCACTTGCTTTGTCTATGCTGAGAAGTCACCTTAGGGAACACCAGTTGTATGGATTCCCTTTGTCTCTCTTCCGGATACTCTCCAAACACAGAGGTTTCATCATTTCTGTCCTCAGGGCCAAAAGCACTTAAAGGAAATACCGCCGACTTGTTGCATAAACGGGCTGCTGAAGAGCCGAAAGACGGCTGGACCTCCTCGCTGTCAGTTGGATAAACCGCGCCGGGAATCTCCTCAGCAACAGGAAAAGTGACAAACGGGGTTCGTGTTTGAACTGCAAGTTTCAATCTTGAGAGGCTGCATCCCTCTGGATAGCTGGATTTCTCCCGTGCTGTAAAGCAAATACATCTTACAAGCAACTTGTACCACTTACAGACGGCACATTAACTTCAGATGTACAAAAAACTAAGATAAGTAAAGAATTCCGAGTTTTTCCTTCCACATCCTGTCTTCTAATTGGCAAGCTCTTCCTGTCACGCCTGTGCAGTACCGCGCTAAATTTCCATATGACACGAGTAATTTCAATTGTAATTCTTTTAATGCTTAAATCCCTATATTCAGAACACACTTCTGTAGGCACTCTACATGTATAAAAGAAAATGTTTGGTACAAATTATTCAAACATTATCGTGTTCTGTAGGTCATTTGAGATTCTTGGTAGGTCAGTGACAGCTGCCGACTGGAAAACAAACAGCTTAACATTTGCTCCTTTTTCCAATAAGATCACTCACAAAACTAGGAAAAACGTGTGATGAACCCAAATCAGACTCTGTAGTTACCCAGACATATCTCAGTGTGCAGCACCCAGGGTAACTTCAAAAATCCTCAAAAGATTTTCTAGCAAAAATACCGTAAAGTACAATTATAAACTATAATTTCTTACTGAAACACATTTCTGAAAGTTCTGGTTTACTCGGCAAGATCCTGTGTGTCAGGGGCTCTTGGATGTCTCCGATAGTTTCCTCGCTTCCTGAAGCTGGAAAAATTGTAGAGTCTGGATCAAGTGAAGAAGTCAGTTCTGCTGATGAAATCATCTACAGATGAAGAATTAACATGTCAAGTGAAGGACCAGGAAAAAAAACTTGGTTATAGCTCTGTTCTCTCTCATCATTCTAAACAACTGAAACGTCTCTCAGAGTTGAGAGAAAACAGTTTGAAAACTAAGAAATTGCTACGGTGAACACACAGGAAACGAGGCCAACAAGATCTAGAAGGGACAGTCAATTCACACCTTGTCAGGTTGCCATGAATTCCACTGTGTCTGCCTCAAATCGGAATGTGAAAGTGAGCCTGACGTTGTCCGTGGTGGAACGTCGGAATACACATTCCGTGCCAACGCTAGGACAAACAGGCAAAGGACACGAGTCATGCAGAATAATTGTTCTGAGGCCAGTCGCTGCCATTCTGCTTTCACTTACGGGACTGATCTATTCCCAACTCTTCAGTCATGTCAGACTTCTTGGGAAAATTCTCTTCTCTGATAAAGTTGGTATCATCCTCAGGAAGATTTCTTGAGCCTGGAGACTTAATCCAAAAAGTATAAGCAAAACCTTGTTATGAATTGAACTGTTTCTCCTCTATATATATAAATATTATCTTTGTGTGAAACTTATTTCTAAATCTTATTTCTAGATATAATTCTTCCGTATCTCTAGCCCATTCTGGAAGAAAAAAATGAAATATCAGTTTTCTTCCCTTATTTTAAATACTGAAATATATACTGTATTAGAAAAAAATATTTTATTTAATGTTGCATGCCATGTTTCTTTGCATCCAGGAGGAACAGAATCACGATCCGAGAAAGATTAAACCCTCGCTTTGGAACTTTCTAGCAATTAAATATCAAATTTCAGATCCAGTTGAGGTGAATACTGCACTGCTAACACCAGGAAACAATCACTATAAAAGCCCCCTGCCACTTCTCTCTAGAGCAAGTCTCTCTGTTTAATATCACACCTTCTGACCATGTACATTTTCCAAGTGAAACTCATCAGAGGAAAAAAAAAACAAGTTACATCTTGTGAAAGCATACTCTTCTGCCAAAGGTGAGTAAAAATAATTGCCTAACTGCAAAGTTTTAACCACCGGTTAGTGTTTTGACGTGATTGTAATATTCTAAACACGACCTCTCTTCTATCCTACATTTCCTTTCTTGCACCAAGGTTACTAAGAATAATTTTGAAAAAATTGTTTTACCTGCCTGAAGTCAGAGGGGACATAATTGCTTGAAAACAAGGGTGACAAAAACCTCTCAGCTGCAAACTCCGTATTATCTGGGTACTGCTGCCATCCTGGCTGGGAGCAGGGAGCTCTCAACATTATCTCACTGGCTGCTGATCCCTTTACTTCGTGTCCTTGAAACGCCACGGGCTACGCAATATATCGAAATTATTAACTGAAAATAAGTACTGTTCTGGAACTATCTACAGTCAACACAGGTACTTTGCATACATACAACAAAAATAATCTGCTGGAAACCGCAGAAGAGAAAAAAAAAGAAAAAAAAAAGTGCTTTTCTCTTTCTTTCTCTTGCACTCCTGCCACTCAGCAGCAGTGAAGTTTTTGCACAAATCTCTGTCAACTGAAAACGGATAATCTGATGTAATATGTGCAGTCTTTTTTTTGTGTTGTGAAATTTGAGTTTAAAACTCTCAATGGAAAACTTCCCACAGACACGCGTACTAAAAAGTGATAAGACTGGCTAAACGTTTTTTAGGACTTACTGTAGTACACTGCAAATAGCAAACCATGGAACTGAAATTGAAGAAACACTATTCCTTGTACTTCAGTTCCACAGAAACTGTACCTTTGGTTGGCAGTCAGACGTCCTCGGGTCTCTCTGAGCCGTGGCTATTGGCAGAACACATGCCTCTCTTTTCAGTAATAAATTGTCCAAAGAGTTGGGCTGCATAGAAAAGTAGCAAAAGCTAATTAGTCTAACAGTTTTTATTTGGAAGCCAGAACAATCCATGTTAGGATAAGGAACTATGTTTGCTTTTCAAATGAGAGAGGAAAACGAGAAGAATTTAATCCGAAATCTTTCTTTCTCTTTGGACAGATTGAAAGAAAAAGACTTTTAATAGCGTTGGACAAAAATCCATGTGAACCATCAAGCACAAACAGATTTCCCAGTGTATTTCAGCCCAGGTGCTAAAATTCCTGGGAAACCCATGTGTTCAAAAAGAGAGTGTGAGAAAAGAAACAATAGATGGGAAAAGAAGATGGGGCAGGGAAGAAGTACCAGACATACTAATGTGATATTAAACATAACTGAATATTCCCATTTTGCATTAAGTTTCTTGTCACACATTAGGCCTCCTGAACATTTACTGGCAAGAGGGTCTGCAGGAAGACATCTTCCGTTTACTATCAGCTTCTTAGTCAATGCCTCTAAGCAATTGCCAGCTCAGCTGCTATAGTTTCATAAACCAAGAATTTTATTCCAGAAGCCTGGTGGAAAAGGAATGTATCTTGTACAGATAGATATACGTAGTCAAAAATTGCTTACCATAAGGCCAGAAGAATCAAAGTAGGAACATGAAGATGCCTGTACACTTTCCGAGTAAGGCATTTCTGTAAACTGGTTTATAGCTACAAGAGATGGAAAAGCACAGTAAGTGACAGTTGCAGTATTCTCTTCACATGGAAACATCTGAAGAGCAAACCTTACCCATGCAAATAACGGCACAGTTAGCATTTAATGAACTAAAGCAAAGACAGACACAGACTTGGAGCCCACGCTGTTGCTTTAAACACTACAAATTGCACGAGAGAACTTTCCTCCAGCATGATTTCTGACTATGAATTGTCCAGCAGGAGAGGTAAGAGCAGAGAAGTCACACAGGTACAGTCAAACAGAATTCATGTTAAAACAGAAGCTGGCCTAACCTTCATCTTTCACAAGGGGTTCAAATATCTCTTTAGAAGTCTCTGCTTTGTGTAATACGCTATTATTTTCCTCCATCTTTTGTAAGCTTTCTAATGCTGTGCTATGTTGGGTCAAAGCTCTCAGAAGAGCGATGCTGTTTACCAAATCAGGAAGATCCGAAGAATTTTCAGCCGTTGTCGTGCATTTCAGGCAATCCATTCCTGTTCTATCCCCTTTGCAGGCTTCACGAAAGGCATTTATGCTCTCTGCGTTTTCAAACTCCATTTCACCTATGGCTGTTTCCTCTGGAGATGAAGGGCCTTTTCCTAAAGGACAGATAGAACTTGTGGAAATGAGAGTATCTTCCTTTTGTGAAATGCCAAAAACCTTTTGATGGTCTTCTGCAACATATGAGAATGAGCCACAGGTAGCATCCAATTTTCGTGACAAAGGACTGTTGGGTTTCAAGTCATCACTCTTAGTACCCCACAAGTGTTCTAAACCAGCCTCTGGGGATTTCATGCCTCCGAGCTGTACAACATCTTCTTCAGTCCTTTTGTCCACTGCAGAAATTATTCTGCTGGTAGAAACACAAGAAATACTTTCAGTTTTCTCAAACATACTGGTTTTAGGGTGACATTCCTTAATGTCTGCCTCACCAGGCAAAAGATCAGAGTGCTTGCTTTTTATCCATGACACATCATTAATGGTACGTGCTGCGCAGCCATCAAGATCCTTCTTGTTGTTTGTAGCTTCAATACTTAATTGACTTTCATTAACATCTTCTACGTGGTGTCCGTCACCCAAAAGTTCCACTTCAGTTCTGGTCTGGTTTGCAGATTCTTCTGCAATTCTCCCTGGATCTCCAGCATTGTCGTCACAGAGCTGAGATGGTGCACCCTCAGCGCAGAGATTTCCATCGTCCTCTCCGTGAAACGTTAAACACTTTTCTTCGTTTGTACTGTGTGTCATTACGTCACCATTTTGTGCTGCATCTTCTCCCTGGAAACAATCTGAACTTTGTGAAAGCACATCTCCTCCAGTGAGCTTGTTCCTGTCTCTTTCACACAGATCTTGGTTGTCTATGTCATTAAAATCAAAAGCCTCCATTAGATTAAAGTTCACCTCCATCACCTGTTCATCTGGACCACAGTCTTTGCCAGGCAGACCTAATTCCTCCTTTCCAATTCCAATTCCAGTCAAGGTTACGTCCACAGAGAGCTCGGGGTCACTGGGCACTCTTTCTGAATTTGGTCTGGGCTGAAGCTCACTTTGCAACTTCACAGATGAATTCTCCTCCCTGTATCTGGAGAGATTTTTTCCAAAGGTGATTGGACTTGCTGAACACGAAACATTCCCCGAGGATGGGACAAACTGACTGTCGCTCATTCCGCTTACGGTGGATTCACATAGGAAGCAACTATTTGTGTTGCAAGGATCTTGTAAATCACGACTGAAATTATTTGC
The DNA here is from genome assembly GCF_009769465.1 of Tauraco erythrolophus. Taxonomy (NCBI): domain Eukaryota; kingdom Metazoa; phylum Chordata; class Aves; order Musophagiformes; family Musophagidae; genus Tauraco; species Tauraco erythrolophus. Next base: position 3,355,137 of record NC_141469.1, on the reverse strand, counting down.
CTTTTTGTCATGTCTCTGTCCTGTGACTTCTTTATCACAAGGTTGTTCAGCTGAATTTGGAAGCATTTCAGCATTCCATTCCTTTTCATCCTTCACAGTTCCCTTCGTGAAAGGCAGGTGCTGAGTATTTTGAATGAGTCTTTTGGCAGGGTTGCCTGGAAAAGCAGGTAGGATTGTGCTTTTTTGGGTAGATGAACCATCTGTGTTCTCTGATGCCTGAAACCCAGACAGACACTCTGTGACTTCAGACCTGGTTTGCTCTCTGCACCCTTGTGAGGGTTTAGACTTCAGAAGAGCGATTATCTGTGCCGTGCTCCTGATGCTGTGCGACACTGCCCCGTGACCCGCTCTCTGACTGCTAGACTTGGCGTGCCCAGGGATTACAGGAGATACCGGCTTCCCAACGGACTGACCGGAATTTTGTTTCTCTGCCTCCTCACATCTGTCAAGAAACGGAGCTGAAAGCAGTGAGGAGAGAGTTGGGTGTTCTCTGTCACTGTCTGTACACACATCTTCGCGAAAGCCTGCGGATAGACTTGTTTCTGCATCCTTCTTGCAAATCGTAGAAAACAACGGAGAGGTCATATAAAACTTGGATGGAAGAGTACCCTGACACTCCTTGGATAACGGCAATGTTGTCGGTTTTTCTCCGTCTTCCATTGTTGATATTTTCTTTTCGACTTGGCGTGGCCCTTGGAAACCCTAGGAGAGAAATTTTAAATAAATTCTCATCAGAGATCAACGCCACATTTTGTAATCAAAATGTTGAAAATAGGGCACACTCCGTAAAATATATTGTGATCAGGTAGCACACGACAATCCCACAGGTGTATAGAAATAATCTCACGCCCTCGCCATTATCACTGCAGCCTTAGCAAGAGCAATCCTGCTAAACCAAGCGGATTTAGTCAACTCTGAAAAAAAATAGCTGCCAGTAACACGTTCTGGCTTACGGTTCCAAAAAAAACCAGGAAGACACGATCAATATATGCACTGTTCATTCAACGATGTGCCTCTGTTTCATTTCAAAACAGGAACATACTGTAAACTTCCGTTTCAAGCCGACAGACAGATGTCTTGGAGGCAGAACACCAGGTTTTACACCGTTTCTATCCGCTGCTGGAGTTTCTGCTTTCCTTGGCTGATCTTCCAAAGATTTTTCGTTTGCTTTTACCGCTTCAACTGTGATCAAATATCGTTCACCTTCTAAATGATCTCCAGCGTTCACCTAGAAAAGAGAAAGCAGCAGCGTGTACATGATAGTCCTCTATAGGGAACAGTAACACTCTTCTAAATAAATATTGTCAGAATTGTAAGGACTTATGTGTAAAAATTTCAGAAATTTCTACCCAGTATATCACAGCTGCCAGATAAATACTTAGATTAAATTGTAGATTAAATACTTAGATTAAAATATACTAGAAAGCATGAGCACTTAGCTTCAAATTACACCTATGGAATGTATCCCTGTCATCCACTGCTTTTCCCAAAAAGGAATAAAATTCCATAAAACCTCTGCATTGGTTCTGGAAAAACAATAAGACTTATGAATAAATAGAAGCTGTTTTCATCACAGCAGAGTTCGACATCCACAACAAGAAAAAGCACTACCTTTGTTACCAAACAAGAGTTCGAAATGCTTCCTGAAACACAAAGCACAAAAATAAATCAAAAAACCCTCCAAATAAAATCTACCTGAGATGTTATAAAAATACTCTCCAAACATTGTCCTTTATCATCAAACAGGACAGCCTGCAATGAAAAAACAGAATTTTAAATAACTGTTATCTCACAGATCCACTAGATTGTCCCTGACAATCCAGCAGTAGCAGATGATATTAAATCCAACGGGATTAAATCTGGGATGCTCACCTTATTTCTGCCAGTTGTAATCCTCAGAATTCCATCTTGCCACGTTTTGGATTTTTTCATTTTTTGGTGAGTGTACAATACCTGTTTTCAACGTGTAAAATGTTGAAATAATAAGAAGTAGGAAAATGTTTAAATAGTACAGCAGCTACAGCGTTTTTTAATTTATTTGTACTTAATTGCACACACTGTTAAAAATCACTTACAGTAAATTCCTGAGCAGCCATCGCTTCGGCAAAACGGTGATCCAACAGCTTATTTCACCAACACTCGCGTCTCCCTACAGCCTGAGGGACGGGGAAATGTTCGGAATCCACCAGAGTTGTGAAGGAAACGCATTGACAAAAAAAACAGATGTCAGTTCACTTTTTCTCCCCCCCTCTCAAAAGACGGGAGCTAGATGGGAGTAGCTGATGTGGGCGTTTCAAAGAGAAACCTTGGAAAGAATCTAACAGAAGGACTATTGGCAAAAAATGGCTTTTTTTACAGATGCCAACATATTTTCTAACTTTCAGGGGAATTCATTCGTTTAAACGACTGGCTGGCAGCTCTGAAAACTCGAGCGATCGTACAGCTATTCAGAATTAACGAATTATGCTCAATGCCTTGACTTGCAGAAAAAAAACAAAACACCACAGAAGCCGTTAACAGCCTAATTTTGTCCCAAGTTGAGTGAGTCTGGACTCGGTCATGCGTGCTTAGTTCCCGCTACAGATAACTGACTCTCAAAACCGGTTGCCCATGAGGTCAAACCTGTAAATATGCTTAAAGTTGGATCACGACAGCTTTTCAAGTAGCCTCTGATGATGAAACCAGGCAAAAATTGTCACGAAAGCAGCTCTTCCCCCGAGGCTGCGACTTACTGGTCTAGGTGCTGGTCTGCAGTATGTGATGATGTGACGCGCATCCGAGCGACGACCGTTCGGTCCGTTAACGGCACTGCAACGGAAACGATCGTGAACGTTAGACGGTCCTGCCGCGGATTAGTGAGAAATTATGTTTGATATTCTTTATATTAAGAAACTCTTCTCTTTATTCAAGACAGGAGAAAGGTTTATGCTGTTTGTTACGGCTGCCACCTTCTTGTCAGTCCCCGGGTGCTTCGTGAGGTGTGAAACCTTGGCGAGGGACGCCCTTACAGGGCGCAGGATGACTCCCGCGAAAAGCAGCTGGACGAGTGCTCTGGATCCCTAGGGAAGGCGCCGGGAGCAAGGAGGAGCAGGACGGCTGCCGGCACACATCCACACACGTCTGCTGAACCCACCTTCTCCACGCCGCCGAAACAGCCCCGGTAAACGCTTTTCCGCCCATCAGCCATGAACATTTCCTTCAGCGCGGCGCGTTCCGCCCGCGGCCGCCTACCCGGAGGCTTCCCAGAGCTACAGGGAGCGCGCCCCGCGGGCCGCCCTCCGACCCCGCGCGCAGCCACCCCGCCGAGGGGCCCGCCAGAGGGCCCGGCCGGAGCCCCGTACCCCGCTCAGCACCGCCGCCGCGCTCCCTCCCCGCCTTCCGAACTTCCCGCCGCGGCCCGCCCGACGTCACAGCGCCGCGACGCCGCGAGGAAATCACGTGCACCGAGCCGAGGCGCGCCCGCCGGCTGCGCTGCGCATGCGTGGGCGGCGCCGCGGGGCTTTTCTCCCTGTGAGGGGAGCGCGGCGCGGCGCGACTGACGCCGCCGGTGGCGGCGGAAAGGCGGCGGGGGCAGGGCCCGCCGCGAGAGGCGGGCGCGGGCGGCGCGGTCCGGTGTCCCCTGAGCGGCTGCGGCGGCAGGTCAGTGGTGCGCGGTGGGGGGCGGAACGGGCGCCATGGGGGTGGCGGCGCAGACAGGGGGCGCTGCCGCCCCCCCCGTTAGCCGCTGGGCGCATGCGCGGAACGGCGGCCGTTGCGCTGAGGGAGGTGCGCGCGGCGGGCGGGAGCCGTCTTGTCGGGTCAGCGTCGCGCCCCTTCGCCGTCCGCCGGGCTCGCCCGCGGCAGCCCGCCCTTCCCCGCCCCGCGCCTGGCTTCGGGGCGCCCTTCTTTCCCCGTGCCCGCTTTTCGCGCTGTGCGGCGCCTTCCTGAGGCGTTTCAGCCGCCCTTGTCCCTCAGCGTGTTGCCGCGGCTCTGCCGCCTCAGCCGGGCTGGTGACTGCGCCCTCAGGTGAAGCACTTGGAGGAAAAGGTCCCATGTTGAGAGGGGCGCGTGAGGAGCGGCTGCCTTGGGGCTCGTTTGCCTTGTTTCGTGTGTGAAACACCCACGAGCAATGGCAGCAGCAGTGCTGGAGCTGGCGGTGGTCAGTGGTGGCGAAGCTACGATGGTAGCCCGTCTCGGGAACCGGGATTTAGCCCGTTACTCCAGCGGCAAAGACTGTCGGAGCTAACAAAAAAACCCGTGTTTCGCGTTGTGTGTTTCCCATTTGTTTAAAGGATAAATAAGACGAAGTTCTCCTGTGGTTGTGAAGCGGTTTTGGGGCAGACTGTGTGCAGCTGCAGAGCGTCCACTCCCGTACCCGCCTCTCCTGCTCCGGAGTGCTTGTGGCTGCTGGTTCTCTTCGTTACCTCCGTAATAAGTTGGTTTAACTTCCTCGTCCAGCGAGAAAGGACCAGAAAATAGCAACTTATTTCTCAGGGCACACAGCTGAACTGGCTTAGCGGAGGGTGAGGTGCTGAGTAACGAGTCAGGTGAGAGAGCTGGGCTGCCCTTTTGGTGCCAGTGAACTGTGGGTTCATACAGCTCAATCCATCTCATCCTATACTGGGGCTGCAGGCCTGTGTTTCATTAAAATCTCCCTTTCCTGCTCTTGTGATGGCAGAGGAAAGGGTAAGCCCAGCTGGGCTGACCCAGTGGGGTCTGCTTGTGGCTGGAAACAGCCTTGACACCCGTCACTGTCATGTGGGAGCAAAGCCGTTTCTGTTTGTTTTGTGACATTTCTTCAATGCTTTAGATTGGGTTTAAAGCCATGTGTTGTGATTCCTTAAGATGGGGAAAAAGCAGAGTGTTGTCTGGTTTTAGGTTAAGAAAATTGTGCTGGTCCCACCGTGTATGAACTTCTGTCCTTTCTTAGCTCGTTTCCCATAGAATAGGAAACTTGTGTGTATTATTAAAGCAACAATAGCCAAGGTGCATTACAGAATGTGTAGTTTCAGGTTTGCTCAATATTGACATTTATTTTGGATTAAATGTCCAGAAGAGGAAGTGTTACCACTGACTACATGGCAACGTTTTCATAGTGTAAAAAGTATTTTGAATTATTTTTTCTCCTTCCTCTGCCCCTCCGTTTTGCTGTTTAAAATTCCCAAAGGAGGCACGCATTTGCATCAATGCTTAATATAAAAGATTAAAGGATATTTTTTATAAGTGGAGCGCTGTTTATTCCAGACCCTGGATTATAGTTGAATTTGATTATGTTTTTCTAGATCTTCCTGACAGGAGAACTTGGGTGTGTACAGGTTAGCACCAACACGTTTAATGTTTACCTTTTCAAGAGTATAGATTTGTGTAGACCCGTGTTATTTTGATTTACATTATCTTTGCTTTCTTGCATTTCACTCCCCCTGCTTAATTGTCCCTCCTTCTCCTGGTTTCGCTGATGCACATTAGAGGCACTGTGCATTTATTTCATTTCAGGAAAGCTGAGAGATGGCAGCTGTTTTGCTCAAAAAGAGTGAAGTTTTGACCCTACTTTTGCTTTATTCTGATTTTAATAGTTTATCAGAATAGTGTTTGCAGTTGTGAGGCTGGCAGTGTGAGAGTTAAGTAAAAAATACAGCCTGTCTTACACCTTGGCATTGCATCTTTCGTTGATGAGTTGATGTTTGCAAGAGTAATTCTGAATGAAGAGCTACCAACAAAAAAAGTGCTATGAGTTTTTGACTTGTGTACTTAAAAACAGTGTTTTCTTATATCCGGAGTTTTCATCTCGTGTTGCCTCAGGTAGGAGTATTCCATCACTAGGTGTAAGGTCGTATACAGATCCTAATTACAGATTCATAGCTGCCATTGGCTCTGACTCTGTATTTCCAGGCTCCTCCAAAGCAGTTAGCTCAAAGCTTTATTTGTAAAGCAAGTAGCACCAGGTGACGGGTAGCGGGGCCAGCCCAGAATGCTGCTCGCAGGTGTTTTTCTTTAAGCTTGCATGAGAACCTCTTTCCTAGGAAGGACTTCCCAAGGCTGGGTGACTCAAAAGGCAAGAAATGCTTAAATGGCTTATTAAAATCAAGCTTTACTGTGCATAAACCACACGGATTTTATGGCAGTGTGGTCATTTAATACTGTTCGGCCACAAAAAGTATCCCGTAATGATGCACCTTTATTGGTGCAGCTCACTGTAGCCCTCAGTAAAGCAGGATGTTTTTCTGATGAGTATTGATACAAATATCTGCCTGAAGGGTTTGAATGGAGCTTGAACTTGTGCTTCAGCTGGGAGCGTTCCCTGGCTTATCTTTTCGAGATAATCACTGACCTTCCGCTATCTTGAGCAGTCAGTTCACAGCAGGGACAGCAACTGGTATCCGGCCTGATTTGCACAATAATTTGGACACCATTTCCATTTTTGTCATCCTCTTGCAGAGTTGGGCTTCCTCTCTGCTGACTGCACTCACGTTTCCTTCTGTGCTGCCTTGGCAGAGAGCTGACAAGTCTTTCACATGGTGATTGCTGCATTAATTGCTTGAGTTTTTGTGTTAATTTCATTTTCCAAAAGCTGTCTGCTTTTGGCAGGATCTAAAACGAAGTGCTGTGGTGACAGGCAGTTTTCAAGGAGGACTGGCTAGCCACGGCGAAGTGAAATGTGAGCAAAAAAGATGAATTGATGGGGTTTATGTTTTTCTAGGTAAACGCATACATTAAAATCACTTCTCTCTAGTCCCTAATTTCCAGGGTGCCCAAGTCTGAGGTTCTGACAGAACTTGGTTTGCCATTAAAATCAGTGATGGTTGATGGAAGAGCTCTCCCCAAAGAAAGGACAGAAGTCTGTTTAAGCGTAGCATGTAGCAATTGCCACATGGATTTTCAACTGTGAATGTGTGAGAACTTAATCTAAAGTGGGATTAGAAGATTTTGGATTACCACTCTCTGGTAGGGCCTTGGCAATTGTCAGAGTGAGTGGTTTGTGGTTTTGACGTAATATTTTTCTTGAAAAAAACCTTCCTGTTACCAGACCTGCCGTGAATACCAATGGTGTGTTTAAGTGTGTCTTTATATTGTATTTATTTATAAGGATTGATAGATGCTTCCCATCTGGAGGTCATACCATCAATTTCGGCAGCGAGCTCTTCAGCTCATGCGTGCGTCCACGTAACCTGTTTGCAGCCACTGGATTTACGGTGTATGTCTGCTGAGCACCGTCCTTGGGCCAGCCTTTTCACAAGTCTTCTATAGAATCCAGCTTTTTTTCCCCCCTGCTTTGCCTTCTCCATAAAAGGAGCATTTCTGAAGCATATAGTGCTCTGGGGTTTTTAGGTGTTCTTTCTAATGGTTTGTAGTGGGAGATATGGGAGTGGAGAACAAATCATTTCTGTTGCTTTTTCAAGTCTAAGAAAATGTGTTTATTGGGAGGGAAATTGTCTGCTTTTTATGTTGGGTTTTTGTAGGCTCTTTTGAGCAAGTAGGTTGCTTTTCTGGTAAGAGGGAAGTTATGTATCATTAAAACACTTTGTGACCTGCACCAGTACTCTGAAGGATTCACATAAAAATATTTTTAATAGCGGTGCTGGTCTATAACTGGCGAAAGCCATGGGAACTGTGAATCCCATGGCGGCTGCTGCTGAAATAGAAAAGCTGCTGTTAGACATCTCATGGGGAGGGCAGACTGTTCACAAAGCCTCTGGATAGACCCAACAGGACAAGTTTGGACTGGAGAACCTGCAGTTGGGTACCACCTTGCTTCCAGTGAATTCCTGTGGCAAAAGGGCAGTACTGGGTGCCACGAGACACGAGTTGGAGCTTAGTCCTCACCGCACGGTTATTGTGTGACCTGATTTTCCTCATCTTCTGTATGCTTTGTCTTTTCCTATGCTACTAATAATAATTGGCACGTAGTCTCATGGGGGCATGTGAAGTTTTTAGTTTAAGAGCAAACAAGAATGTTCACTCCTTGAAATCAGAATATTTTGATTTTTCTCAAAGGTTATGTTGGACTTTGTTTGACAGAATGACAGGAATGGAGACGGAAACTGCAAGAGACAAAGCCATGGAAGAAGAAAGCACCGAACAGAAAAAGGAGAGGGAGAAAAAGAAGAGGTCGAGGGTTAAACAGGTGCTGGCAGATATAGCGAAGCAAGTGGATTTCTGGTTCGGTGATGTTAATCTCCACAAAGACAGATTTCTGCGAGAACAAATAGAGAAGTCCAGAGATGGGTGTAAGTTGATGTTCAGTATGTTTCAGTAAACAGATATGTTTCCCTTTCTTGTTCACTGTATTGGTGGTAACAGCTCAAAGTTGGTTTGAGGTGCACAGCTGCTCCTGGGGAAGACGGCAGTTTCATGCTGGAAACCAGTATTAGGACTGGCAGCTCACGAGGCAGAGCTTGGCACTAGTTTTTAGAAACTGTATTCAGTTTCTCTTTACCTTTCCTTGACTACTACCAGCCATGAGTTAGAGGCATCTGCCAGGGTATAAAGGACTGTTTGGGAGACTGGATTTTCTTTTTTTAACTTAGTATGTTTTTAAGAATAAGCAAATAAGGGGCTTTTTGCCCTTAGAGGTACTAAACTTGCCTTGTAGGGGGGATATATGCAGAAATTGAAATGTCATTTGGATTTGTGGTTAGATACACATATTTTCTGTCATGTTTTCTGCACAAGTTAGACATGAGAGAAGTTGTGTGTTGGCATGTAGGGCTGCTGTGGGTCTCTTGATTTAGGCAGTATTTGACACGGCTGATTTGACTGGAGAGTAGGAAATTGAGCTTGGTTCTGGAACTACTTGCCTGTTTCTGAGGAAATGAATTTACACATCGGTTGCAGTGACTGGTGTGCTTTTGCTTTCAAAACCAGTACATGTGTGGTAAATGCGATTGAAGGGTTGTTCACATGGACCAGAACTGGGGTGTGTCTGTAAGAAGAGGTAGTCCTTTTCCATCCAAACAAATAAATAGCAGTTTCCACAAGCGTTTACTTATTTTGTTTCCTTAAGGTGCCCATATTTATTTGAAGTTGAAGTCATTAGTCCAGTTGCATTGTTGGAGTCCTCAATGATGTTGAACTTCAGGCCGGGTTTTTAAAAAACGGGGCCCTCGGAGGAATAAAATTTACCCTGTGTTTTCTAGAAATATTAGAGCTTGGATCTCTCTATTTTTTTTTTTTTTTATTGAAACTAATACTAGGTAGTTTTCTTCCGGGATTTTTGCAGCATGACTCATGGCAACTGAAGTGTGAGCAGGAGCTCTTTTGTGTTGGGGAGACTGGGGTAAAGACTTAATTGAGTACTGGAAGAAGAGGCACGTTTTCAATGCAAATTGGTTTTGGATTGTAAAACTGCATCAGAAAGGAGGTTTTCTTCCTTTCTTTTCCAAGACAATAGTTATCACTGAGGAGGTAAAAGAAGAAAATTGCTTGGATAAAGGTTAGCACAAAAGAAAATTAAATATAGGTTTACTCGAAACTTTAATTCTGATGTTAAGAATTTTCTGTACATCCTTGGCAGCCGGGTTTCGTAGTGCACTTAAGACTTGCAGACTTTTATGAAAACACTACTGGAGTCCTAATGTCAGCTTAAAACACATAATTAATGCTTTCTAATGATAGTATATAACATATAACTAATGATTTCATCATTTGCACCTTTTTTTATGCCTAGATGTTGACATATCCCTGCTCATTTCTTTCAACAAAATGAAAAAACTGACTACTGATGGCAAATTGATAGCTCGAGCTGTTAAAAGTTCATCTGTTGTGGAGGTATTTAACATTTCACTTTTTTGTGTTTGCTGATACTGGATTAATAATGATGGTGACACTGAAGTGGGCAGTTATCTTATGGAAGACGTTTGTTGTTTCCTTTTCTTTCTAGTTGGATTTGGAAGGAACCAGGATCAGAAGACGCCAGCCGCTGGGGGAGCAGCCGACGGACGTGGATAGTCGTACGGTCTACGTGGTAAGGTTCTCCCTGTGCATACTCTTCAGCGTCCTTGCTGTTAATATTCTGGAGTGCAAAACCCACCGTGCGTTGTCTGTGACTATCGAATTGCTTAGTGTTGCTGTGTTAGAGCAACAAAACCAACGTGAAGGAATTAGAAGGTAGATTTTCTTTGGGAGCATCGGAGATTGAGTACAAGAAATGTTTACATAAAGTCTAAAAACTAACTGAATTTGATTGCCTTTGGTTTTTAGGTCCAAAAGAAAAGGACATGGTGAGGGAGGGCGATGCTTTATAGATGGACTGGCAGTGACGGGGGCAAGGAAGGGGTTTGTTTGGCACCAGCCTAGATCATTTTAAATGCAGAGCAAAGAGCAAAGAGCCGCTTCACCTGCTTGTGAAAAAAGGTGTACTTTGATTTATTACTGCTTTCACGGGGTTTTTCTAGTTAGTGCAGTTAGGGGAGCAACACTGGTACTAAGAAGTAGAATCATAGGAGGGTTCAGGTTGGAAGGGACCTCAAAGATCATCTAGTTCCAACCCCCCTGCCATGGGCGGGGAAACCCTCCACTACACCAGGTTGCTCAAAGCCTCATCCAACCTGGCCTTGAACACTGCCAGGGATGGGGCATCTACAACTTCTCTGGGCAAATAATTACCGGTTACATTAATGTAGTCAAAGCTGTAGATTAATGACTTTATTAGTTTTATCAAACAGGAGCTGGCTGAGTTTGCAGTATAATCAGGGGTGCTTTATAAAGTACAGTCTGTTTGCAAAATCAGAGGCAAGTGCCCTGGCACAAATGTCTTTCTCCTAAGGGCAGAATGTACCTAAGTGAGAGTCTTACATTAGGGGGTCTTTTTTTTTAAAAAAAAAAAAAACAACAATTTAAAAATCTCCTAATGGCACACTGTTGTTTGGCTACATAGATACTGAAATGATTGCTTGCTTGTGCTGCTGGTTAAATTCTGCATCTCAAAGTGGTGTCTCAGACGTGTTGGAGTGGAACAGCAATTATCTCACTGTTGATCCACTTCAGTGGTAGCATGGAAAGAGATCCCATGGTTGGACTGTCACTTAAAATCCAGTGTGATTCCTTAAGTAGAAGCGAAGCCCGTGTGGAATTCCCTTTGCCTCTAAAGAAAGCTTTGCATGGGTAATGTTAGTTTAGGTGTGCACCTGGAGCTGTTAGCAGCTGAAGTAGTAATTTCGTGCCGGCACCGAGCTTTCTGTGATGAAGATACTTACTAATCGTGCCCAAAATGCCAGCCTAGCCAGATCAAGAGAAGCTGGGTTACTCTGATCATGAAGTTCTTCACCAAAAGCTCAGAAAAGGTTTTTAATGGCTTTTTGAGTACAAGTGTGCCGGTCATGATATTTGCCAAGACTGCTTAAACCTTCTCAAATACTTTGCCAGTATCATTTTTGGAGAAGATACTCTAAATTGAATGACCTGCACAGTCTATACATAGCTTAAATACGTAACTACATGAGTTTGAATTTTCAGCTGTCCTCTAAGACCAAGATAGATCACTCATCTGTTTTGTAAGTTACTAAATTCATAGAGATCCTACTTGGAGAACATGTAGCAAGCCATTATCTTTTCTTACTGCTCCCAAACAGGGCGGGGTGTTTTGCTTTTTAAAGACTATTGTGTGGGGTATCTGCCCTTCAGACTGTAATTACTGTAATAAATTAAGCCACGTTAAATGATATGTAGGGATGGGGGGAGCAGAAGTAGTCCAAGAATTGTTAAAATGTGTTTCATTCTGGAGTAGGTGAAAGAAAGATTTCCATGTTGGATTAACACTAAGGTTATGGTTACGTCCTCCACTGTGAAGGATTGTCTCCATGTTTTCTGAATTTGTTCAGGAAGTCCAAGCTTCATCTCTGAACTAAGAATTGAGACATAAAGATTTGGTTTTTTATGGAGTGGTAGCTTCATTACTTTTAACAATCTCATTTAATTTAGGGGGAGTTTTCATGAAATTTCTGTGAAATCATCTTGTTGGTGCCCTTTTTTATATGCTTTAATATAAGCTACACTTTGACATATGCTTATTTTATGCTCATCTCATAATTTTTTGAAAGTTTCACGTAACTGGCTTGTCAACTTTATACCAAAACCATAATGAGTGGGTTTTCTCAGGCAGGTCAAGTTGATGCAAAAATAGTTTTCTACCTGAATGTGATAAAAAATGTTTTCCTGCAAGGAAAACCTTTTAGTTCAGTAACTTGCCATGAAAAAACGAAGTGTTACTGACTCCATTGTTGCCAAGGCATGGATTTGAGAGCAGGATTGTTAATGGTGTTCTGTTGGGTCTCATTAGGAATTGGCACGACAGGATTTCTCCTTGGTGAAGGGAGGCGGTTAGGAACTGAGACATGATGTCTGCAAGCTGCTAATATGTGTTCCTGTAGTAAGGAGTTTATAGAAATAAAAATCAGTTCAATCATCCAAGGAGCTGGCTAAAAGTTTCTGCTGCGTCTCCTCACCAAGGCTGTAAGTGCTAACCACTAAGCTTTAAAACGTCAGCGACTGGCAGGAGTTGATCAGTTTCAGTCGTGACTTTTTACTGATGTACAAGGATTTTCTGTGATAGGGGGACTACCAACAATAAAAAAAAAAAAAAAAAAAAAATCCCTATGCTCTGCAGGGGATAGTTTGAGTCAATGCAGAACTCTGTTTGTTCTAAGGTCTTAAATTTACCAAGATATTTTATGTTGCAAAGATAAAGGTGCCAGTGAGACGTTGGTATCTGTCACAGGAAGAAGATAAACATCTCAATTAAATGTATAATTAGTTACAGGCACATGAATTGAAGGATCAGTGATCTGGAACTGGATCTCTATTTTACTACCTGATTACTATGACCTCTCCACAAGAATACCTACTGAAACAAAGTTTCTCAACCTTGTCACATCAAACTTAAGATATATATTGTTGTGACAACTTTTAATTGAAGGATATAGTAAACCATCTGGTATAATTGGAATGAAGGAGTAAGAAAATGACTTTTTTTTTTTCTTTTTAGGAGCTGCTTCCCAAAAACGTCAATCACAGTTGGATTGAGCGGGTGTTTGGGAAGTGTGGTAACGTCGTTTATGTCAGTATACCCCGGTATAAAAGCACTGGTGATCCAAAGGGATTTGCTTTCGTTGAATTTGAAACTAAAGAGCAAGCAGAGAAAGCTATTGAGGTGAGTAATGGTGCCTCTAGTCTGTCACTGTTCTTCCCGATGGTCGCTTGATGATATGGATATGTACTCTTTCCTAGTTCACCTTCTCAATCTTAGAGAAATTCCTGAAATACCATCACTTCAAAATGTAACTTAGCAGGAGTTATGTTGCTGTCGTCTACCTTCAGACCTCCAATCAATTCCAATTATTAAAAAAATGTAATTCCGTTAATAACCTGGAGACTTGGAGAAGCATAGTCAGTATTGGATTGGGGTTTTTTTGAATAATTTGCTTGGCCACTCTTGGCATCTTTTATGGAAACAGAGATCGCTGTGTAACAGTACAATGGCTATTAAATTTCATCAGACAAGCGTGGTCATCCCTAATTTTCCATTTTTAAACTTGTAAATATCAGAATGGTAACTGGTGCATAAAATAACACACGAATTATGTGAAATCAGGCAAGTTTTGCCCTTAAAAAGCAAACCCCCCCACCACCAAAGCCACAAAACCCACCACACCACTGCAAGAACAGTGTATACCTCTGAAGTCTTGAGGGACTACATGGTTCTTAAAGGAATGTAGGACTGCTGGGTTTAACTTTGATGAAGGTTCTTTTAAAAAGGAAATACCATTTTGACTAATGGTTTGTTGATTTTGATTTTTTTTTTTGAAGTTTTTGAATAACCCACCAGAAGAAGCGCCACGGAAACCTGGGATTTTCCCCAAAACAGTGAAGAATAAGTCTGTTCCTGCACTGAATACGAGTAACAGCAGTGTAGTAGGTAAGTGTTATTAAGTTTTTGGGATCCAGAAACAAACTCTTTTGTGCCTCAACTTCTGAAGAAAGAGTTTTTAACTGCTTTGTTACTGCAGTCTCATCTCACTTATCTTAAAAACTTCATAAAAATAAAAATGCATGTTGCTGTTTATTTGTTGGCTAATGCAGGCTGAAGAAGGAAAGTGTAAAACTAAAATATAGTAAATTTCTGGCTTTTTGTTTTCCTGCTTGATGAAGAACTTAATTTCTTCTGTTATCAGCTACCACCATTAGTTGTTGGGCTGGTGGAGCAGCTTTCAGACTGTACAGTAAATCAACCAGCACTTAACATAAGCAAAAGACAAATTTGACACAAATTGTTTTAAAAATATTTAATATTGAAGGGAAAGATACAGACATACAAGCAAAATGATCCTTAAAACATGAGTGCTGTTGACATCAGTTTGTGATAGTCTGATGTGTTTCGGAGCAAACCTTGTGGTGATGTTCTCTCTCTGCTGAAACTTGGTGTGAGCCAACTAAGAAAAAAAAGGATTTTTGCCTTTCTTCCTCTGTTTGAGCAGAGCAGTCTGTAGTGGAATGAACTTTTTACCGCATGCTTACAATTCCACTGTACATGATTGATAATTACTCCATAAAAACCTGAAAAACCTGATTATTGCCGAGAAAAGGATCCTGAATTCACAGTTGAGCATGTTTCCAATAAATACAATCTGCTGTAACTTGCAAAGCAGCATCGCAGGATTACGGTGCAACTTTGGTCACTGAAACATTTTTCCTGGTTTCTGATGACTTAATACAGTTTCTTAGACTTCAGACATCTTCCCATCTTTTCCATAAGCGTAATCATGAGTCACATGTTACATTACTCAATATTATCACTAATTCTTTGTGACACCAGTAACTATTAGGACAAGGTAATCGAAAAAACCACCATGCTTTTTAAACCCACTAAGGTACTTTCTGCTGCTTCATAGTGCATCCTGTCTATGACAATTTTGAAGCAAGCAGACAGTATTGAAAATCTGTTTTTTTTTTTTTTTCCCCAACCAGATTGGTTAATTTAACATTCCTTAATTTAGTAGGGAAATACTTGTTCATCACTTAAGTAGTGTGATACATTCGTTGGGGTGAGTATCTCCGTTTATTCTCAGAATACAAATTGACATTCTTTTTTTTTTTTTTTTATTTTCTTGTCTTTGTTTTATGACCTGGAAGGAGGAAGGTGTCTCTTCTCAAAGGCAATTAAGGGATGACATAACAAAAGGTTTATCTTTTTAAGGAGAAGCAAAGAAGCCTAGCTCCTTTCTTTTTAATTTGAGAATAAGTACTTCAGGAATCCTGTAGTGAAACTGTTGTGACCCAGAGGTGTTTCTCACTTTGTGAGACTGAGAGTCTTATCTGTGTGGTGGTGCTTTGTTTTTTCTCTGCTTAAAATGCCCAGGAAGAACTCTGGAACAAGATGTTGCATCTCTCCTGTAGCTAGAGATGGCAGACAGGGGTTTGATTTAACATCCAGGGTTATCATGACATGTGGTATCGTGATTGTTTACTTAGGTCGGTTAATCTAGTTTTGAATCATTGGCAGTTTTAAATATTCTGTTTTTACTACAGAAGAGAAGAAAAAGAAGAAAAAAAAGAAATCCAAAATCAAGAAAGAGAGCAATGTACAGGCAGCTGCAGAGACGAAGGAGTCTAACACGAACACTACAACAGAGCACGCACCTAAATCGAAAAGACACAGGACTTCATCGGAGTGTTCGGAAATGGAGGGAACGGAGGCTCACAGGCAGTCCTCAAAGAGAGAGAAAAGAAAATGGGACAGAACAGAAAGCTCAGAAGTACCTTGGGAAAGCAGGCCGGGGAAGAGAAAAAGAACCTGCTCTGGAGATGGTGAGACATCAACTCCCAAAGTCAAGAAAACCGTTCAAAAGGATGAAGTTCGTCCTGTGAAAGAGGAAACAGCAGAAGCTCCAAAAGATTCCAACGGTAACGGTTTTTGTGTGTCTTAGGAACTGCATGATTTACATGTAGGACTGAAATCAAATGGCAGGCTTGGTAATGAGGGAGAAGTCTAGATAAGGAGAAAGCTTGAGTTAAAGAAAATGAGTTCTTTGCAGCTGAAATTATTTGTAGTGGCCTAAATTAAGTAAATTAGGAATCTCGGTATGCTAGAGGGTAACAAGCAAGGGAGCAAAGGGGGGGGTTGCCCAGAACATGACAGCAAGGAATGTACCAAATGCCATCTGTGAAACGCAAACACCCCAGTGAACTGACTTGGAGATGAAAGATTCCTGAGTAAACCTTTCAAGTGCTGGAGTAAGATTCAGACACTGAATTGCTGTCTTTGAAAAACTGAAAACTTTCCGCTGAAAACTGTCTTTGAAAAAGTGATAAAAGGTTGCTCAGCTTGGGTCAGTAGGTGAAAAATGGTTGATATGGTAGAGGCATAACTAGGTCAGTGTAGGAATATGGGATGTTCCCTGCAGTTAAATTTAAACCTGGTCATGAGTCATTGCAAGGTGATAAACTGCACGGAGAACAAGAAAGAACTTTCCTAAATGTCATCAGAAGTAAAAATAGTTCACAAAGAAGTGAATATCGATAGAACTTGGCTGAAGTAAAGTATGGGTTAAACAGTCAGCCTGAGCAAATGGCGGCAGTCTAAGAATTTAGATAAGCAAGATTAAAATACAAAAGAAAAAGCTAATGATCCCAGTTTGTTACATGAGATAAGGGGGGGGAAGCAATAGACGAGATTAAAAGCTGCATTGAAATCACATCTGGGTTGACAGGAATCCATGATTAGAGGCTGAACTCAGGTAGTTGAGAAAGTGGAGTAGAAATAGGTATTAGGCTCTGCTTTTTGTGAAAAGGTTTGAGTTGAGATTTGAATTAAAGAACCAGTGCTCATTAAGCTATTCCTGATTTTTATGGAAATATTAATGCAGGCTGTATTATATAATGCCTTTTTCTTTTGGACTTTTTCATGTAGACGTTTCTGCAGAAGATGACAAAGATAAAAAAGACACATCCCTTTCAAAATCTAAAAGGAAACACAAGAAAAAACACAAAGAAAGGCACAAAATGGGTGAAGAAGTCATTCCACTCAGAGTACTCTCCAAGTAGGTTACGAAACTAATCTGTCTGACTAGCTTACGGTACACCTGGTGGATGGGGAGATATTCATTGTTTAGTTGCTTTATTTATTTTTAATTCATTTTTTTAGTTGCTAATGGAATTTTCCTCAGCAGTACTGACTGGGTAGTGGTGTAGTGTTGGGGTGGTTCATTAAAAACCTGAGTTAAGGGCCACCACCACCACCCCACTCCCCCACCCCCCCCCCAAAAAAAAAAAGGGAAAGAGACCAAGGCGAACAATACCAGCTTGTTTCCTTTATTTTTTATTTTCCCTTTAATTTATCCACCACCTCCAGCCCTGGATTAGGGAGAGGCTGGGTGGGCTTAGCTTCCTTGTTTGTTTGTGAACATAAATTTAGTTTCTTTTTGCTTTAACTGCAAACGGCAGCGGTAGTGATGGCCTTTTGTTTTTTTTTAAGCTAGCCATCTTCATGGTTATTAAGTGTTTTCCTGGAATATTTCAAAGTCCCAAGTGTTGCATACTTTATTGAATTATTGCTTAACAGGCTTATTATAATCTTCAATTTCACAATATTTTTGCAAACTACTTAAATCTTCGTGTGCCCAACAGGCCATCACCATTGCTAAAGTGCAATTCCAATTTTTATACGACAGAGTTGCATATTAGCAACAGTATTAGCCTGTAGCTGAAAAGATTTCAATACCGGAGTTTTCCAATCAGCAATTCATATCCGGTTCTTCAATAATTGATCCATGGACCTGAAGTTGCAGAGAAATATTCATGCCTCTAACTGTCGGGCTGTTAGGAGTCACCACAACTAAAACATGGAAGCACTTACTTTTTTAGGCATCCAGCAAGTACCTCCATGTTAAAGTAGAGGGGGTCCTGGCCATCTTGTGCTACACTGTGATGCGAAATTGTGCTTTACGGTGAACAGAGGGGGCACATGGAGGGCAAATAACACCTTCTGTTTCGGTATCTTGTCTCGATATATTTCCCAGGAAGAGTTTTTTTTCAGTTGAAAAAAAAAGGATTCACCACCACTAAAACATGGAAGCACTTACTATTGAGAAACAAAGCAAGTCCATCCACATTTAAGTTGTGGGGGTCCTTAAAAAAAACCAAACACAACACCACAAAAACTCAGAACTTGAAAAATAACAAAAAAAAACCATACACGTGTATTAAAGTAAGTAGACTTGTTCGAGCTGTAAATTTTTAGAAATGTGTTTAAGAACATCAGGATCCACCGCCACTGAAACATGGAAGCACTTACTTTTTTAGGCAGCAGGTACCTCCATGTTAAAGCGAAGGGAGTCCTCGAAAACAAAAACTGCTTCCCATTTTACGAACGTACAGGCCAGTGAAAAATTTGTCTTGTTCAGTAACCGTTAACGCTGTTAGTTTTTCTTGGAAAAGCGTGCCTTCATCTGCTTCCAGCCAAAATCCTTCGGTTTTCCTTGCCCGCATCTAAAAATTTTGCGACTGAAGCGTAGACAAGAAAAAAAAGACGAATCCTGGATGGTATTTCGGAATTGCGATCAGGATTCACCTCTACTAAAACATGGAAGCACTTACTTTTTTAATTTCACAGAAAGCACCTCCATGTTAAAGTAAAAGGGGTCCATAAAAAACAAAACAAAAAAACCCCACCCCAACACGGCAGGTACCACCGATCCTTGTTTGTCCTCGTCCACCGACATGCTGAGACTACATCACATGCTGAGAAAGAGAATTTTAAGTTTTAGTTAACTGTGGCAAAGGGGAGGGAAAAAAAAAAAGTAAGTTTTAAAAAAGAGCCTAAGCATTGCAAATACTTGCCTGACGGAGTCGTCGTGGTCTCCTCTTCCTCGGAGTCAAGTTAACTCCAGGTACCTCCTCGAGCTTGTATTTATACCATCCCTTGCCGTGGAATGGTGTTGCCTTTTTATCTCCCAGAATCATTACGTGGCTCTTTTGTCATTTTAATGTCTTTGCTCTGTTGAGAAGGTATGATCCTGGGTGAGTCTGGATGCTTTTTTGAAGTATCCAGTTGTCAATGTTAACAGCTAAAACCATTACCACAAGATATCCTCCTCTTTAAAAATCCTCTCTCAGCCTGTTTGATAGCGCAGATTAGGGGAACAATGAGTCGTTCTCACAGTGCCACTGTGGGCATTGTGTTGGTGGGGAGCAAAGCTCGAGCTGTTTGCAGAAACATCTCCATGTTAAATGGATGTAAATACATAAATCGCTTCCATGTGGTGGTATTTTTTAACCAAAATGCATTTCAATAGCAAGGAATGTTCTTATCTCAGTGGGTTTTTCGTGAGTTTAACCAGTTGCTGATTTTCCAGCAATGATTTTTCTAGAAAAGAAATGACTGATTCTTAATATAGTAACACCGAAGCGAGTTCACTGAACTAGTTGAGTGAATTCAGAGTTCACCGTCTGAATTAAATCTGAAATTTAGTGCCTGCACTCTGTGTCCTACCAGTAGAAAACATTTTACCAAGCTGGTCTATGTCTTCTGAATTTGTGAAACAAATTTGAGAGTCACTTGTATTTGAATGGTAGGTTGACCTTGTTAAAACTCGCCTGCAAGATGAAAAGCAAAATAATAACACAAGTATCGACTTAATTTAACCAAAGTGCAGGGAGATCTCTAATGGCAGGAGTGGTCTGTGCTGCTCACTGAGTTCTGGTTAAGCTGTTTGTAAACTGGTTTGTCTTTTTAAGTTCTCATTGGGTTTTTTTTTTTGTCTGCAACTGACATCCTATGCCTGTATCTCTGCTTACAGGACCGAGTGGATGGATTTGAAGCAAGAATATTTGGCCCTTCAAAAAGCCAGTATGGCCTCCTTGAAGAAAAGCATGTCCCAAATCAAACCTGAGCCTGTGGGAGAGATGGAAACGGAGTCTTGTGCGCAGAAAAAGCCTCAGTCTGAAAATGACAAATGTAATCCTGTTTGTGATGTGCTTTTGTCTTGTGTTCTTCATTGTTCTAGGACACAAACATAAGTGATTTAAGACGCTGGTCCTCCATAAACACCGCAAAATGGTTTTATTTTCAATAATGCTGGTGCTTTATCTGAATGCCAAATATTGCCAATAGCAAACCTTCCTCATCTAGATACATTTGAGACTCAGGAATTCTATAAGTAAAGCCTAAACAAGTAATTTCAGCACGTTCCAGTAGCACTTCTTAAGCTTTAGGATCTTTTCGGGTAATTGTAATTATAAAAGCCTCAGAAAGGTAAATCAAGGTTGAGCTTTTCTGATTATGTAACTTGGGCCTGATTTGCTTGGGCTCAACTGTACCTGCCACAACTGACAAAATTTCTTTAAGTTAGGCATTCAAAAAATGGACTTGGAGTTGGGTTTTATCAGCTTTATGGTTAAAATTACACAAACTTAGTTCAATGTCTGCATTTTTTCAGAGGCAGAATTGCTCTTTTTTGCTCTGGATCCTCTATTCTTCACTAATTTCACAACTGCCATTTCAATGCCTGTCTGCCTGTTTTTAATTGCTCTAGAACTGAGGGTTCAACTATTAATTACAATCAACAGAATATGAATTATTCTTAGAAGGATACCTTGTAAAAACGTTTCTAAGACTGTTTTCTTTGAGCTTTTTTATTTTTCCTTTTTTTTTTTTCCTCACACTGACTTTACCTTGTGAACAGTGTCGGTCCTAGATTTAAAAAAAAAAAAAAAAATATTTATAGAAGCCATGTTTGATGCGTCTTGTTTAATTCCTTGTGTACAACACGTGCTTTCATAGCATCTTTAGTGTCAAACTCGTCAATGTAAAACTTTTTCTACCCCTCTTTTCAAATCGACCAGCCACCAGTGCAGATTCAGCCCCTCCTGCCAAGCCGAACACAATGGGGCCCCAGTTTGTGAGTGGAGTAATTGTGAAGATCATTAGCACCGAGCCCCTGCCGGGCAGGAAGCAGATCAAGGTAATGCCTTTGTAACCTCAGGGTAGCTGTTAGCCTTTCCTCTTACCGTGCCCCCCAAATGTTTGAATATGGAATACAGTTTAAACAAGCCTTACTGATTTTTTTTGTTGTTTTTTTAATTTGTTTGGCCACTAGCTGCGTACAGATTCTTCTCTAGTACCTGTTAATGGCAGATTTTACAACGGCAAATAGGATCAAGAGGGTGTTTCAAAGCAAATGTTAGCCTTTGAGTTCTTGGAGCAATGTCAAGTTTGTAAGGGAAATAAGGACAAAAATAAGTAATGCTCTAGAGGATGAGTAGTTCTTTCTAGTTGAAAACTAGATGTTGAAGGCCAGGTGGGTGCGATGTTCTGCATTGGTCCTTGTGCCAGCCATTCTGATGCAATTCGGGTCAAGAAATCTGTAACACTCTTTTGGGATTTTTACCATGCACGGGAATTGGGGAGCAGGAAAATACTCTCTGCGTGAGAAAACAAATTGTATTTTTTTCAGTAAGAAATTCACAATTACAAAAGCGCCAGTTCAGTGAGACTGACAGCAGTTGGCCTCATCCAGTCATGGAATCATGCATTTCTTTTTTTTCCCCTGTGGGAAGGGCTCGGTTTTCTTACTTGGAAAAAGCGTTTAGGATAACTTCAATTTTGTTTCATGTCACACTATGGAAGTTACACATGTTTAGTAGAATATTTTTTTTAAAGAGAATAGCAGCTTGAAGCTGAATCCTTTTGAAATGGAGATATTAAAAGTTTTCCAAAGGAAATAACAGACTCTTTCCAGATAGTGAATTTTCCATGAATATAATACAGGATATTTTCTTACACAAATTGCACTTTTGGATGAATAATAACTGGAAAGAATTTCAAGAACTTGAACTCACGTTGGAATAAAGATTCAGACCACTTAGGACAAAGAGAGAGTGGTTCAAAATGTGAGTTCTGAGATGAGTTAGCAAGCTACCTGTATGAATAACGGAGTAGTCTGTTTGGAATCACATGCTGCTTGTAAGTGTGAAATTGAGTGTGTGCATGCTAAAACTGACTGTTCCTGCTACAGCTGGAAACAAACCTACTTGGGTATTTCCAGGCATTTCCACTTAGTGTCATGGTTTAATTTTAGGTGAGTGTTTTAGGAAAAACGAAGACTTTATGGAAGTGAAGGGGGACAAAATACGATTCGGGTGGCCTTAGCTGTTGTTAATCCTCTCTTTGGCTCCCATAGTAAGTAGATAGGCAAAATATTTCACAAAGAAGGTTTGCAGGGAGCCTTAGGATTGCAAAATACAACTGTAGGTGGAAGGAGCACTAATCCTTAGGGTGCACCAGCTCTTCCTCGAGTCAGCAGTGGAAGCTGCAGACTGTACTGGACACTCACTGGGTTTCTCTGGCCATTCCAGTTGCTTTCATGAGAGGTGTAAGTCTTTGGCAAAACCTCACTTTGCCTGTGTTCCCGCACTGTCATAGGTACAGCAAACCCTGCCACGAAGCAATGCGTTCAGGTTTTTCTTTCCTTAATAAACTTCCAGTATTTACATCTCTTTCTGATTGTGTGGCAGGCTTAATTACTTCCACACACTGGAAAGATCTTTGTAGAGTGGTTTTAATATTATTTTTCTGGTTTAATTTTTTTACTTCACTACTTGCATATTTTGCTACAAAGGCTCTTCCCAGAGGTTATAACATTTGCCAACTCCAGTGAGCTCTGTGGATGGTTGTAATTTTCCATGTAAACCTGACTTAGGGGGATACCAGGATTAAGAGGGGGAAGTAGCTTTGGTTGGCTCTCAAATGGTCTCAACAGCATTGGCACTTAAGTTGTGATTTAAGGCTGGCCTTGGTAGCGGAGGGTTAAAAGCAATGTGTAATTCTTGAATGGAAGCATCTTACTCCTAGTGCCTGCTGTGAACAAAATTGACTGGGAATGTGTGGTTTTAGTTAATTTCCCAAACAGCAGGAATTACACGTGAAGTACTTGATCTGAAAGAGCATGTGTGACTCCTTTTCCTTCAGCTTCTGGGGGAAATTTTCACGCAGGGGTCACTTCATAAATATAGGAAGGGTTAGTTTTTTCATATTATTTATTTCATGCGTAGAATGAGGTTAGATATTTTTCTGTTGGACTGACATATAGCAAGGTTGTAGTACACAGATGATTTTATTTTTTAAAAAAGTCCATGCAGCTACAGTACTGAAATAAATGGATAATTACTGATGCTCTGTTAGTAAAATTATTCTTAAGCAAAAAAACCCACATCTTGATGAATTACTGGTTTAAGTTGTTCTTGGAGTGCAGGTTGAGAGATAAATAGATGTTGTAGGCTCATAAATCAGAGTTCAGTGATAACCTTCTGAAAAATATTAATTCAAAACAATTGGAGATTAAATTGATCAAATGAACAAGTTCAGTTATTATCTTCCATTTCATTACTTTTTTGGAAATGTCGATGATGTACAAATGGTCAAAAAGTCAATCTTTTGATATTGTGTTTTTTTTGAAGTCTGGTCTGTGTTCTCTCACCTGCTTTGATAGGATGCTTTGGCAGTGCTGGCTCACGTTGCTTACGTGGACATGCTGGAGGGAGACACAGAATGTCATGTCCGTTTTAACACTCCTGAGGATGCACAGATTGTCATCAAATCGCACAAAGAAATACAGATCAAAAACAACTGGAAATTCGAAGTTCTCACTGGTAAGACTTCTCTTTTTCTAATGGTAGTACAGGGGAAAACTTAACTACTGTGAGGATTGTGTCGCACGGTAGCTTAATGGATATATTTAGATATCTTGGTAGTTGGGGAATAGACTGGTTTTTACTGGGAGCCTTCTCATTTTGCTCTTGTAGTGAAATTGGTAAGACAGTAAGAATTTTTTGTCACTGTTGAGGTCAAAATAACAACTTTGCTTGCCTTGGACAACTTAATGCTGTTTTGAGCTTAGTTTCTGTTACTTTTAGTGGTAATGGACTATAGAACTTGATTGACATTTTAGGTTTATAAATATAACGCTCTGATGGTGCAAAATAATTTTTAATTAGGATTTTCTTGAAAATAGTGAACTTCCATGAGAGGTAACAGGACCAGAATCTAACAGCATGGTTATGCTTACAGTGGTTTTGGAACTCTGCTTCTAATTAGTCTTTCTTTTTTCAGGAAGTTGAATAACTTATGCTGGAGTAGTGCCTTTTTTTAACTGTATTTAAACGGAAATTTTTACTGGCATATACTTTGGAACATCATCCTGATGTGTGGTGTTTAGTTCTTTTTTTCTGAAATTACTCTGCTGTTCTAAATTTGTATCTTGTGGTAGTTTGGACTAGGCTTTCAAGTGTAGTGAAACCTCTTGATGGAAGGGAGGGGTAGAAGAAGAGAGGAGGGGGGAAGTCTCTCAAACTTGGTTGCTGTATTCATAAAACTTGGAAATTGTAGACATGCACTAAAAATCCTAAATACCCAAAAAGAAACAGGGAAAACAGTGCAGATGAGATTTTAATCGCTGTGTTTAGGTATTTTGCCACACTCCTGCACACATCCTCATATAGTGGATGGTTGTGCACTCCCATAAATGTGAGGTCAGGATCGCAGAAGGAAGAGCTATAATGGAAGCATTAACCTTCGTGATAATATCCAAGTGAATTCAAGTTTGAGACTCACTGGATGCTGCTCATGTCATTTGGAGATGGATTTGTCTCCAGAGCTGTGTTCCAGACATACAGAAATAACTTCAAATCGTGTTTTACAGCTCTTGGCTCTGTGTCTATTTGTCTCTGGTTTTGGATCCGTGTATAAAAGAGTGTAGTAGTAGGTTAGGACTAAGTACTACATTGTAGGAGCATTCCATTCATAGTCTTCAGATTTATTTTTTTTGTTTCAAACTGGTTCATTGACATGAGAATGGAAAGGCTTCTGAGGAATGCAGAAGTGACTCAGTAAGGATTTCAGCTTTTCTTGGTGGCATAAGGTGAGAGAGAATTAGAATAAGGAGAGAATCTTTAACGCTCCCTACTGCAAGGACTAAACTTGCCCGGTGATATTTCGCTTTTTAAGACTTGCCTTTGACTAAATATCTTTGGCTTTGCACCTGACAAAATAGTAATAAACATCTGTGGTCAAATTCAGATATTATTGTCATTGAGAGGCTGCTCAGCAGTCTCCCCGTCCCCAGAGTCTGCTCCTAACAATGGCTTTGATGAAACAAAATCGTCTTAGTTATTGTTAGTAATTTTTTTCTGTTTGACAGTTGTTTAAGGTTACTCAGAGGTTGACTTCATCCGTAAATCGAAGGGCCTACGAGTGCTATGGTGAAACTTAAGCTAAACCTGAGCTCTTTCTGCTAATTACATGTAGAGACTGGTGTTTGCATGTTTCCTCAGTTCTTCTTGTTACGTTTGCTAAACTCCTTGCTCAGGAAAACCGAGTTAGATTCCTTGGCAATCCAGTTTTTAAGTTTATTAAAATGCATAGGACCTTGATGCAGGTCCTGTCCAGCTCGGACAGAACAGGGACTTTGAGCTGCTTTGGACAGAGTTTTTCTGCTGTTTGTTCATCTCGGCACGTGTTGGTCACGTGTTGGTCACGTGTTGCAATGCCCTATGACTTAAGTGACTATGAAATTTAAGACCGATGGGGAAATACTTGCTGGATTTCCCAAACAGGTATTTTCACATGTTTACCTCAATTAGAAAAGATTCCTTCTCAGCACAGCTGAAAAAAAAATGCATCTTGTTGAATACTTTTATTCATGTCCTGTAATGTTCATTTGTTTTTCAAGGTGATCACGAACAACGTTACTGGCAGAAGATTTTAGTGGACAGACAAGCTAAACTCAACCAGCCTCGAGAAAAAAAGCGGGGTACTGAAAAGGTAATTTGCAAGTCAGGTTGAAAATGTTTCTGTCTAGGTCCACTTTTTTTTATATTTTGATGTTTGGTTCTGTGTTGAATCCAGTTAAATGGCTTTCTACTGACTTTGCAGCAGGGTTTTACAGCCACAAAATAGAGAATGTGTAGCTGTCCTGGTCCAGTTGCCAAATGGGAGGCTGGTCTTGATGGGGATGATCAGAGAAAGTCAAGTCCATGACTGAAGACATGAAGTTAATTTATAAGTTGGATTTTCTTAAAACCCTGTCTGGATGAGCTCATTAACAAGTCAAATAGTCTTGATTTGCTCTACTGTGATCAAGTCTAGTGCTTTAGTCTTAATTCTGTAGTGTGATCAAGTAAATTTTTTTTTTCGGAATCATACTCTTTTTTTTTTTTCCATCTCCATTTACACGATTTTTTTAGTGCACAGTTCTGTGCTGTGAGGAACACTGGAGTGTCCCTAGTGTAGTCAGGAGTCTTTGTACCAGCATGTCCTGTGTTCTGATCCAGACAAATCTGAATGCTGCTGGGAGCATCCATAGCTGAGCAGCTTCCAGACCCAAACTGCCTCTCACCTGGGGAAATTTCCTTCCAGCCTTGACCTTGGTGTGTCTGTCAGGCCACAGTGTTGAGGGAGTGTTGCAATGAACTTGCAGGCTGCAGGCTCGGCTCCTGCCCCAGAAGATCCTTCCAGGCATGAATGGTTCTTGATTAAACCAGTCTGATCCTTTACCGGACAGAGAGGAGCCAAAGAGTATTTCACAGCCGTTTTATTGCCAGGTTTACTTGGCACAGATGTGCAAATATCTGCAGGTTGCAGATAAAGTTTCTGAGTTGGCTTTAACCTGAATTTTTACGCTGTTGCTTGCAAAACTTGAAAAATCATCTGACTTGAGTTATTTGCTGGTGACTCTGGAGACTGTGTTTCCTAGACACTCGGGTGGTGCACAGAATACCAAAAATGTCCTTCTTGTTCTGTATATAATTGAACAGAAATATCACATTGACATGGAGGAACAGCAATTGTACAGGCCAAAACCTTTTCTCGTACAAGGCATATTTTTCATGGTTTATCTTGTTTGTTTAAATATTCTTTCAGAAATCCTGTAGGCAAATCAATCTGGTTCTTGTAAATAAAGGTGTGCATAAAGAATTTCCCCCAAATAACTGATGTGATTTTTCTTAAAAGCATAAATATGACAGGTTCTAACCGTTTTCCTTGAATATAAGCAGTAAGGGAATGTGTAAACTGTACAGCTTTAGAGCCTTTTACGAGTGTTACCAGATTTTTTTTCAGTTTCTTCAAATGTACTTGTACTTTTTTAAACAAAAGGTGCCAGTGGCGCCTCTGACTTGAATTTGGACTGTAGCCGCCCTGCTCTGGCGTTTCTGTCCATCAGCTTTTCAAGATTGGTATTTGTGGACCAAACGGGTGTAAATTGGCCAGTCGTGTACCTCACCTGGACTTGTTCTGCCTAACAATTGCGGCAAAAGCTGGGATGCAAACCCCTCCTCCCCCTACCCAGCACCTTGCAACACCGGGAGGTGTTAACTTCAAAGCTTAGTGAGTGCTATTTAAATGCTAACACTGTTTAGCAAAACCTCGAGAAAAGAATGCCTTGCTGTGGTTGGTAACTCTTAACCCTTTCATTACTTTTGGACAGTTGGTATTGCAGAAATATGGACCGATAATAAAAAAAGTGTTTCGCTCTTTGTTCTGTAATGCGAATTTTAATCTTCTATTGGCAAATTCTTCCAAAGTACTCACAATTAAGTAACTTGAAAAAAAAAAAAGTTCAATTCGTAGAAGCTATGTAACTGCAGTGATGACAATGGGAGTAGTTATAGTAACCATGAACATTATGATTGTTGCATGGACTGCATCACATCACAGGCAAGTACACGGTAACAGAGCAGAGAGATGCTTTTGAGTGTAACTGCAGGCACTTGGAGATCCTGTTTTGAACCCCTGGAAAAGAGGGGTAGACTTACTCGCTTTGCCTGCAATGGGTCCTGTGGCATGCCAGTGTTAGCCAACAATCCTTTTCAGGTATCACCAAGATGAAGATTAATGATCGTTTCTGGCGAAATGCCTTCCCCTCTTACCCCTGCCAAAAAAAAGTGGTAGAGATTTTACTTTCTCTGGTATAGTTGTTAAAATAAACTAAATGTCCAAGAGACACTAGATGTCTGAAGGTTCCCCAGAACTTGGGACTAACGCCTAGCTGTGCTTTCGGTTAAAAAGGTGTTCAGTGTCGAGCTTTTCCTCCAGATCTCATTCCTTGTCCCCTCTGTGCTCCCCTCTGCTGCCTCTTCCAAATCCAGGTTGTTCTGAGTCTGTGATGAAATCACCTTTAGCGATATTCCTTAGTAACACAGATGAAAAACCTTGCCAGCAGGGTTTCTTTAGGGCACTGCCAGTTTATGTAGACCTAAAGCAATTCATCAGTCTGCAGCCTTGAACTCTCAGACTGGTTCAACTGTGTTCACAAAGCCAAGGCATGGCCGCCTGCAAGCTTTCCTCTTGGGTACTTGTCTTCTGGAGGGGGTACTGGTGAGTAAACCCAGTTTACACCTTGTGCACCCCCTGACACAGAAGGAAAGGACGAAGTTTAAGAGGGTGAGAGTAGTGGTAGAAGTGACAAGTGTTTTGGGAGGAAGTGAGAATTGGGTTTTTGGGAAGGGCGGAATCATTTGCAGAGTATATGAGAAAGGAGTTTAGTGGGAATGCCTGGGCACAGCCCATGCTGTTCTCTTCTGACTGTGCCTGGGAGCTGCATCCTTGCAAGACTGAGCAGTTCCCTCACTCTGCTCCCCTGGGGAGTCTCACTCGGACCACAAATCAGCCCTTTTCCCTGCTTCTCTGAAGTGGGTAGCTGTGGAAGGGCTGGGTACCTGTTTGGAGACATGAACAATGGTGTGCTCAGAAATAGGTGCTGGTACTGGATTGATGAGCTGAAAATGGGAAGGAATCCTTGAGGCCTCGTGCAAATTCTGAGGTGCTGGTATAGAAACACTCACTGGTAGGAACTGAGCAGTTCACATCTCAGAGCTTTTCTTCCATTGTTTGTCATTCTCCATCCCATATGGTGAACAAATGAGCCAATGCACTGTGCTTCTTTTTAGACTTCAACTCTTTTAATCCATTTTTCAGATACCAGAGAGTAAAAGTAACTCTTAGTTATCTTTAGGTCCTTTTTGCTTCTGGAGAGTGGTCAGGAGCTTGCTTACGGTTAAGGAATCGCGGTAACAAAGCTCGTACCTTTGCTGTTGAGTATTTGTGTGACTTTGTTGCAGTACTGTGGTTAAACCTGTAAATGTTCTAACCCAGATGCTTTAAAAGCACGTATGTTTTTCAAGTTGTTCTCATCCAGATTTTGGTGGTATTTCAAAAAACAACGGTTTTTCTTTCCAGTCACTTTGTATGTAAGTGAGCAAGGCTGCCGTAGCAGAAAGGAGGTGGAATTGCTGCCACCAGTGAAGGGTTCTCTGGTCAAAGATGGACCCTGCCAGTACTTGTAGCATTACCAAACTGAGACAAGCAGTTTCAGCACCTAGGGCTTCAATTGGTGTGGGGAAAAAAAAAAGTAAAGTGATCCTATGTACCCTAGTAACTTAGTCAGTCTTCCGAAAATGCCACTGAAAAGAATCAAATCCCGTGTCAGGGCTTTGAGTTAGGGATTCCTGGCATCAGTGTTCCTCCAAACTGCACCGTTATTTCTTGAGATGGATTTTCAGCAGGGTTCTGATATGTAGTGTGCGGTTTTACTAGCCTGAAGGATGGCCCCAATCTGAATTTTAGTGGCTTTGTTTCTTTGCTGAGTGTCGAAAATGGCACAATATTCCTAAGGCTTTTTTTTTTTAATGGTCTGACCTTGGTTTTGTTCCATCAGTAACAGCATGAGTCCAGTAAAAGGGTAGGGTGGGTTTTTTTTGCTTACTGTATGCAACTGTGTTTTAGGATTTTTGAATTTGTAGTTTTCTTCTCTTCTATGTTAGGGGAAGAAAAGATGGAATGAAAGAGGCTGCACTGTCCAGGGATGGAAGAGATGTTTTACTGTTTTTTATGTTTCTGAGGCAATACTGAAACAAATCTTATTGGGGCTGCTTTAACTTTTTGTGGTCAGCTGTACAGGTTAGCTCAGCTGTTCCAAGATGAGTTTTTTTCTTATCAAGTTGGCTAAATCAGTGAATAATGTGTATGTAAGATAAAATCATAACACTATAACTTCCATCTGATCTTTTCTACAACATTTTTCCCTTTTGCAGTTGATTGCTAAAGCTGAAAGAATTCGACTTGAAAAGACTCAACAAGCAAACAAACATATTCGCTTCATTGAAGAGAACTAACTGATGGTGATCTTGAAAGTGAACTTAATATTTTAAAAAACCCAAACAAAACAAACAAAAAAACTAACAAGGGAAAAGGAACACCACAAACACTGCTGCTTACAGCAACTAAACCGTTTTTAAGGAGGCATCAAAACCTGGTCCGTTTGATTCATGAAGTTCTGCAGACTGCAAGTATGAAGCTTGTTCTGAATCCCATGTTGAAGTAGGCTGAATGTTTACTGCTTCTGAGCCTTGAGGTAGAGCTTTCTGGAAAAAAAAAACATGTATGGAGAGGTCTTGCTTTGGTTCACTTCTGGTTTTGTGTTTTGTTTTTTTTTTTTTTCTATGTTGAAGTTTTATACACTAGGTTATGAAATAAAATGCTTGAGAAATTTTCAGTTGTGCATCTCTAATTCTTCAGTCTGCTTGACGACACTATAAATAATACAACTGGGAAATGCTCAATACACATCTCCAGGCCTCTAAGTCCATTGGACTGTTCCAAAATACACTAGGAAATCATCTTTCATGTATTTTGAAGTGGCTAGGACTGTCAGAAATCTGTTGTTGAGAAGCCTGAAAGAAAGTTTACCTACATCAAGTGCACGCTAAACTGAATTTAGACTTTTTTTTTTAGAAGACTCTTCGGGGGAAGCAATCAGAAAGCCTTTCTTTGTTCCATCTGGTAACTCTAGCTGCAGAAGTAATTCTCACTTCCAGATAAGTGGAGTTGTGTAGTTCACAAGTTAAGATGGTGATGTTAATGTGCTTGAAGGTATTTCATTGTAGACTGACAATATTTAAAAAGAAAACAAAGCAAGGAAAACCCACAAAACCCCCACATAAAATTGGAATGATAGAAAAGGTTGAACTTGAGGTATGACTACATCTACTCTTAAAGGTCTCTCCATTAGTGTAAAGATAAATTCACATGTTTGAGAGATTGTTTTAGTCAATTTTATTGCAGGACAAATAAAATAAATGGGTCTACATAAAGCGTGAAACTTGCTGATAAAATAGAAGGATGAGCAAGTTATTTTGAAGCTAGAAGTACATTCCTAAAATACTGGCAGAGTCTTGAAGGAAACTGTGGCAATGGCCCTCCAGGTGTTTTCGTGGGTAGAGATTTTGCTGGTAAGATAGGTTAACGTTTTTAAATTCTGTGCTATCAAATCACTGGAACACTGTAGGTATGCTAATAATTCATATTATACTAAAAGAGAGCTTGATGACCTGCTAAGTAAAGAATCTGTGTGATTTAGGCTGAGTTCTTCTAAGTAGTGCTGGTGTAATACGGTGGCTTTGCAGTCAGGGAGAACAGGAGGCAAAGGAGGGAGGGGAAAAATAAATTCTTCAAGAGATTATAGCAACGCATAATAACTGTAGTTAAAATATCCAAAATAAAAATAATGTAGAGAAGCAGCAGGGTAAGAGGGGAGGAATGTTTATGGAGCACCCTTTGTGTGCTGGTAGTTGTGATGTCGCCTAACGCAGCAGCAACGGGCACTATTTCTTTGTACAGTCTCTAGGCTCAGGTCCCACCACCGTGACTGTCCATCCTTCACTCCCAGAAGATTCCAATTAGCATCTGAGCCACGGCCAGATCATCCACCAGCATCCCCCTCCTCGGGCGGTGAGCAAGTGAATGGAGAAGGAATCCCACAAATCAATGGAGAGGCTATAGCAGGATCAAACTCAAGATAGCAGATACAGCGAGGGGGTGGGGGGAAAGTGCAAGATAAGAGACAAAGTGGGGGAGGGTGGAGGGGGAAGAGCTTGCTAATGGTTCTTGGAAATTGCGTAAGGACAATCCCTCCGGGGGGACTGCAGGGGAAAGGTGGGGGCAAGGCCAGGAACTAACCTGTGTGCCAGGCCCTTGTGTGTGACTTGAGCAGGATTCGGATGTTCAGTCCAATTGCAGGATTTCTTAATTATAATATAACCTTCCATTTCTCTGTTAGACTAGGTAAGATATTTGGTGACACAATAGAGACAACTGAGATACCTAACTAGGAAAAGAACTGATCAATGAATGTCCTCCAGGCTTTCTGCCTGAAAGGAATTTCCCTTCCCCTCCCCATTTCTGTAGTGTAAAGGGGAAAAAAAACCCAGCAGCCTACTTTGGGTAAGCAGTTTTGGATTTTTCTGCTGAAATTAATTTAAGTCAAACATTCATCCATGTTATAAATAATTCACATCATAAATGATTCAGACATTTATGTTTTGTGGAGAGTAGAGCAGAACTGCAAAAGCAAAAATTTGGGAGTTTTGCTCTTGCATTAATAATTTCTGACTTGAACACATAGCAAGAGAAGTCACCCTTCTGTTCCTTCCCGTGTTTATTTAGGTTAAATATTTACAATTAAACATCACTTTTCTTTTTCTCCTTTTTCAAACTAGTGCAGAAATCTGCTTCAGCAGGGAAGGGTGGTGGTGAGATGTTTCCTGAAGAAGTTAGTGGAATTCTTGCCACTGATTTCAGGTGTGGAGGGTATGGTCTGTATGCTTTTACAAAAGAAGCTGGAATTCTTCAGTATGCCAGAATGGTTTATGTATTTTTTTTTTTGTCTTTAAGCACACATGGCAGTTAATATCTGCTGCTGTTATCCTTCCCTATCAACATATGCTAAGAAGAGGAGTCCATCTGTTGAGTTTTATCATCAGAGTTGTAACCCTGAAGGTACTTGGTATTTGACCCGACCAGTGGAGGGTGCCTTGAGCCAAGTCTGGCACATTTACCTGCAGCGGTTTGGTTTATTCCTTACAGTTAAATAATTTCCTGCTCTACTGTTTTTCTCGGGGTTCACGCACTTCTAGAAACTTCCCACAGTGTCTTCCCTGCTCCACCCCCTGAAATACCCCAAATTTTATCTAAAAATTCAGGATGGTACTGTAAAATTACAGGAATTGATGACCTTGGACTGCTCGCTTGGTTTTGCTGATGGTTTTTCCATCTCCCTTGACTGTCGAGTGTTGTGAAAGAACATCATTACACATAAATCTGCCTGGAGCCAAAACCGCCATCGATTCTGCTCAGGACCCAGCATAGGGCTGAGTCTGCAATTATTTTTAGCGCTCGTATTTTTATCTCTCTTCCGCTGGATGCAGACTCTGCATGACAGCAGCAGGACTGCAACACGAGGCCTTGGGTGCCAGCAGAACGTGGGTAATTTGGGTCTTCAATTAAAAAGAGAGATCTATGTTTTAAAAAAAAAAAACAAAAACAACAGTAACATTTGATGATTGTAGATCTTGTTGTCCATGATCTTGTCCCCTCAAAGGCTTCTTTGATTTCTCCTCTGAGGCAACGTTTCCCAGTTATGAGACTGGCTTGGTGAGTGCTCTTGTTTTTCAGCAAGGACTGTTGGGGTTTTGGTTGGGCTTTGTACAGATAAAGAGCTTGGAAGCAAAAGGTACACAAGGAAGGGGAGGAGGAGGATGGGAATGGAGATGTGCAGCCGTTGGTGTGATGGCAACAAAGAGTTGTTTGTAAGGAACGAGTGGAGGACCTCAGTGGTGCAGGACGGAGCAGCAGGGCTTCCCTGCTGTCAGCTGCAGAGCTGCCACACACCTCTAAGGGACACTGGTGCCACCTGCACCTTCAGCTGTGCCTTCTCCCTTTTTGTGACCGTCCGCCTCCCACAAGCTGTGTTTGTGCACTAAAAGTGCTGGGAGGAAGAACGTGGTTTTAGTAGAACACCTGTGCTCAAAAGCAGCAGCCTGATACTCCAGGATTACTGGAGCGGTGGGTTTTCAGGAGGCAGCGGTCTGCCGTCAGTGCAGTATCCCACTCATGGCATGATGCTCAAACACTGTTGCCGATTCTACTTGTTCCTGCAGCCTAGAAAAGGTTTTTTACCTTTCATTTTGCACCTCGTGTTCATTTGTACTTTTCTTGTGTGGCTGTCTTCAATCTTACTGCCACCTGGAACAAGCAAAAAGTCTGGAAAAAAAAAAATAATCTTGTAGTGAACTTGCTCTGAATTACAGTTCCCACGGGAGACATGAGGTACCATGAGATGCCCAAGGGCTCTTGTCTGGACCATGTGTGTCTGCAGTGAGAGAACTTCCTAAATCTTTATCTGCTGCCTCTGTTGACATGCCATACTTCCAAAGACTCTGCCCTTCTCTTTGTTACAATTCTTTCACTTTTGTACCGTCTGACCAAATCTGATTTAACGTTGCCTGTTCTGCCTGTTTTATCTTACAGCACAGCTAGTACTGGCATTCTGTACGTTTTTTTTTCCCTAAGATGCACTGTGTATCCTAGTTTAAATCAGACTTTCAGGCAGTCCTTGAAAGCGAGCGGGTAAGTGAATTATCCTTTTCTAGAGAGGCTCTAAATCAAATTAGAAAATTACTGTCTGATAGATGACAGAGGCACTTTGTGCCCGCCCAGGTCCCCTAGAACATAGGTCAGCGACGTCAGTGCTTACGTACGGTACCGTAGTGCCTGATGATCTCAGATGGGATTAAATCATGGGAATAATGCTGTAAAAAATAATTAGATAAGGGGTTCTTGGGTGACTTTGAAATGTGCCTGAGTGAGGAAGTAACGTGGTTATCTTACCTACAAGTGATTAAGTTTCTGGGATGGGACTGAGGAAGTTTCTCTCTACCAACAGTGAAATATTCTTCCTGGCATTAAATATAGAATCATAGAACGGTTTGAGTTGGAAGGGGCCTCAAAGATCATCTAGTTCCAACCCCCCTGCCATGGTTTCTTCTTGTCAGTTGTGGCTCTGTAACAGAGGAATATGGCTTGTTGACCTGGGGTGTTGTGGGGGTGAGCCTGCTGTATTCCTGCCGATGGTATTAAAGCATTATATTCCCAATGTGTTTCCTTTTCTTGTGTCGGGCTAGAAATTTGGTCCTGGAAGTACCGAAGAGCATTTATTTTAAATGGGAGTGCACAGCTGTCGTGATTTGGTTTTTTACCTTTACTTTTTAAATCTGCCAGTAGCTGTTTTGTCACTGTGCTAGAGAAATGGCTGGGAGAAGAACGTCCTTGACGAATTTTACAAAGAAAAAGATGTATTTATAGCTGGTTTTCCTTGCGTTGTGAAAGTGGGATTATCAGTCTGTCTCTTTGGCAGCGACACTGGCTTAGGAGTTTGTCCCATCTTGACCGGTGGCCACCGTGCCTGCCCCTGGAGTGTGCCCAGTGTGGGTACTTCGGGCAGGCGTTAACCAAAAATGCTGCAAACGAGTTCCTCGAGTTCCTCGCTGTGTAGTGTAGGATTTGGGATTTGGGCTTTGCAGAAGGTTGCTGTGTCTTAAATCGTTGATGTTGGCATAACTGGTTGAACGTGTAATCAAACCGACCGTACAGATCTTCTAATTGCATCTTCATCCTCCAAGGGTCACTGTCTAACTGAGCTGCAAGTGACAGAGAGCTGCAAAGCTGGCGGCTCTTGGACTTGACTTCAAAGCGAGCGGTGGCTGTTCAGCGGTAGGCTAATCCTTGGAACTCCGGAGCCGCCAGCACGGAGAGGCCGGGCAGTTCTCTGGGGAACGTAGCAACGCGCAGATTTTTGTTAGTTTACGGGCAGAGCTGGGCCAGCTCTGCTATTCGTGCCTCCGTTTGCTGGAACCGGTGTTGGCAGCGTACTTGGCGTGCAGAGCTGTCACGCCAAAGCCAGGAGAGAGGAAGGCAGGAGAAGATGAGGGAGCTTTGCTTCCCGTTGCCAAGGCGACTCGTTTTGAGCTCATCTCTGCTGCGGTTTCATTGCCTTACAGCATTTTGAGTGGAACAAAACAAACACCCGAGGGTGAAAAGAAGTTTTCAAATGTCTTGACAGTGTTCAGTCCTAGCAATTTGTGCAAAAGGAAAGGGCCTGGAATGAAGCGAGGAGCGTGATGAATCTGGGAAAAGCCTTCCAGAGTGGTGTGGTTTTATTGAAGTCATCTAAGCTACCCCATTTGTCTTTCCCCTTTCGCAGTGCTGGGGCGGAGCAGGGGACAGGGGTTGCAGCTCCATCAGATATAGAGGGTTTTTATTCTACTCTTTTTTCCAGACTTTTAAATACAGCCATTCCCAGTGAAGATCCACTAGCTGACAAGTCACCAAGTCTCTTGCTGTATCTACTCCTTGCTCTGCTGGCCTGCGATGGGGCAGGGGGGTTCCTGCTTTGGGGGGCCTCCCTGGGACCCCACGGAGGCTGTGGCCAGCAGAGGGCAAAGCTGCCACACGCTCTCCTGTGCTGCAGGCATGATGCAAAGCTGAGGGTGGTTTCGGATCCAGTGTGTTTCGCTACGCGTTACACTCTGGCTGATCACGTAGATGAAGCTATATATGCAATTTTTTGTGGAAAAAAAGTCACTTAGGTTCCCAGGGAGCCAGCAAGGTGGCCAGGTGCTGGGATGCAGAGTGCCCAGGCACCACTCATGAGCCCTGGCTCTCATCTGCTGCCTGTGATGGAGCAGAAAGATGCTTTTCTGTTACATTCAGGAGACATTTTCATCGAACTGGGCAAATAATGCCTCTCCGAGGGTAGCTAAAACTGCTTGCATCTAGGTTGATTATCTGCCCTGCCCCAGATAGCAGAGCTATCCAGAGAGAAATTTGGGTGGTTTGGTGCTGAATTACTCTTCATGGTCAGTAACAGACCAGATAAATGCAGAAGTTTGATCAGCACAGATCTCCGCTAACCAGTGGTGGAAGCATACATGGTCATACGTGGGATGCAGATGGAATGGATTGTTCCTTGTCACCAAAAGCAAAAGAGCATAATTAATATGAAAGTAAGGAAGCTCCTCGACTCCTTGTCTCCGAGGAGAGAATGTGTTCCAGTTCTCCCACACTCTGAATAAGGTACGACACAGACATGGTCAAATACCTTTTGCCTTGGTGCTTTATGCCATTGTCTTGTTAGGTTGGTTTTTTTTTTCCTCCACCATGGCTGGTGTTTTGTTTTGCTTTCCTTTCCCTTGCCTGCTACACACTGAAATGTGATTTTGTTCTTCCAAGTGACTTTTTGCTACCTAGTGTTTGTGGAGTATTTCCTTGGTGAGTATTTTGGGTATACAGCCGCTCCCTAGGATCTTGCCCGTCATATCTGGTGCCTCAGTAGATAACTTCTTGCAAAGCTTAGCTTAGAAGACCTCTTCCACGTGCACAAATGCAACATGTACTCGACCTGTGGGCTCAGTTGAGTCAGTTCAGTACAGCTCCAAAAGCAAAGTTAGGTCCCTGTGAAGCAAAAGGCAGAAGCCAGTTCTGTCTGCCTCCGTTTATGTTATTGTTATTCTCCATGTTGTAGCTGAAAGCTTTTTTTGTTTTAATTTTATCCTGACATTTAACATTCAAAACTGAATTTCGAATCCACTGAAACTCCTTGATGCACACTGAAACATTCGCTGCAAAGCTTATTATTTATGCCACCGCCATTCATCCTGAAATAATTTTTCCCCATCTTCTCCCAGCAGTAGCTCTGAGGTGTTTTCTGGTCTGTGTTGGATTCACCTCTTGTCTCTGATGTGAAAAGGTAGATTAAACTCTGTGCCTAGAGCGATGGAGAGAGTATCTAACAACTGCATCTCCTGGGTTTTCCACTTCACAGCCGTTTGTTTTGCTCTTAGAAGAGCCAGGTGACTGAGATGAGCGGATTTACTCCGTGCTTTGTGCTTTTTGCCAAGGGCTGGTTTTCGAGATGGTGGCGAGGCAGCTCCCATCTGTGCCCTCATCCCGCTCCCTGCCCTGCCCATGGCCACCCAGCGGGGCACCCGACACCAGCCTTTACACCAGAACTGCTCTTATGTCAAAAATCACACCTGTGGAAAAAACACAGTGAGTCTCTTGAAACCTTGAAGCAAGAGGGAAATAATTTCCCTTTTCCTATTGATTCACATAGTCATCTTTTTCCGTTCCTGTCCTTTTTTCAATGCTTATTCCTTCTCTCTTTGTCACTGTTTCTTAGAGCACCTCTCCTATGAAGACAGGCTGAGAGAGTTGGAGCTGTTCAGCCTGGAGAAGAGAAGGCTCCGGGGTGATCTTATTGCAGCCTTCCAGGACCTAAAGGGGCCTACAGGAAAGCTGGAGAGGGACTTTTTCCAAGGGTGTGTAGTGATAGGACAAGGGGCAATGGCTTTAAACTGAAAGAGGGCAGATTTAGATTAGATATAAGGAAGAAATTTTTCACTCTGAGGGTGGTGAGGCACTGGAACAGGTTGCCCAGAGAAGTTGTAGATGCCCCATCCCTGGAAGTGTTCAAGGCCAGGTTGGATGGGGCTTTGAGCAACCTGGTGTAGTGGAGGGTGTCCCTGCCCATGGCAGGGGGGTTGGAACAAGATGATCTTTGAGGTCCCTTCCAACCCAAACCATTCTATGATTAAGGGTGAACCTCTTTTCCTCTAACGCTGTCATCACCTTACCCCAAGCGTGTCTGAAACTTTACTGCTCTCTGCTGGGTGTGTTACCATACTCTGATGGAAAAAAACAGAATAACACAATTTCAATCAGGGGCAAAATATTTAAAGTTATTTGGGTGTTGAAACATGCAGCTGTGCAGCCTAATTGGGTTTAGACTATTTATAAAAATCTGCAGCCATCTCTCTCTCTCTCTGTGCACCTATATATAGATACAGCTGCAGTGGCAGAACGGGTCATCTGCAGCTTCCAGCTGGGACACACGCAGAGTCGTTTTGCAGTTTTTAAGCACGAGTTTGGCACCGTCCCCTGTTTCGGATGCCCTGATTACGACTCCTGTGCTGTATTTTGTATCCCATGTGTTGCCAAAGTACTTTACCACGGCTGGGGACGTGTTGTGTGCGGCTGGGTCGGGCTCTTTCCTTCAGGGAAACCTGACAGTGTGGCCTATGTTTTTTAACTCCGACTTTCTTCCTTTGTTGGTCAGATACTCCACGATTATTTTGCCTGCAACAGTGTACGCTCACCTCTTAGATGTGCGAAACCAACGATTTTCAGGAATGTTCAAATACACTGAGGCAACTGGCAGCTGGTAGGCATTGAACGGCACACGCAGGAGAGAGAGCCCTTCCTTAGGGAGCTTCCTGAGGAGCTCGTATCAGAAAGGAATGGCAGGAGCTTTCACAACGGGGAGGTATGGCTGCGTTGGCTAATGCTGAGCGTGGTCACATTGTGTTTGGAGATGATAACTTGGCCTTTGGATGCGAGGTGGGAACTTGCGGGAAATGGAGGTATTCCTGCTTGAAAGTTGGTGGTAGGCGAGGCTGAGAGAAGGGGGGGTGTTTTCTGCGACGTTAGTCTGGCATCCTGCACTGGAAAAAGACAGTTTGGCGCCCAGGAAAACGTTACTTCTCTCCACTAGCGCGGTGTGAAGGCTCCTGGGTGGCAGATGACGTGTCCTGCTGCGTGGGCGGACGTTCATCAAGCTGTCTTGCACTGGTGGTTCTGTTGTCGGCCATCGCCACCTTTCCAAATCGCAACAGCTGTCTCATCCGCTGCTTTGCCTCTTTGGAAAAGGCACGGACAGGCTTGGGAAGAGGCGCACTGCCGCCACGCTGCCTGTGGCTGAGTGGAGTTGGGAGTCAAACAAGCCATGTGGAAAACTGAACTGAGAAGCAGGGAGTTTGTGATGAGAAGTCAGAGTACCTGGCTTGAAACATTTTCTAAAAAAAATGGCTTTTGCTGTCTCAGTGCAAGAGGGAGGGAAGGAAACGCTGGTGCTTCCGTGGTGTATGGGTGGAGACCCAGCGCTGCAGGCAGCAGTGTGTATGGGTTGAACTTGGCAGTGGCAGGAGCAGGAAGGGTGGGATCGGAGCTGTCGGGATGGTTGCGGACTGGAGGATGGCAGCTGTTCTGGGGACACTACCAGGAGGTCCCGACCCAAGTTCAAAGGGTTAATTTTAAAAACAGTTTTTTCCCCTGTGTCTTAGCACTGTCTAATTGTAACCACGATGGGAATTGGAAGTGACAACGTACCGCAGGGGAGCAGTTCTCATGGGGTTTGCGTCGCGCCTAAAGCTGGACGTAGCAGAAGCCTCCCAAGAGAGGCTGGTGTGCCAGACCCTTGGATGACTCGGCCGACACCAGTGACGGTTTGGCCGAGCATCTCAGCTTCCAAGGTGAGAGAAGCTTTCATGTTTTTTGGCATTGACCTCTCTGAGCATACGAGATGTTTTCTGAGCCAGATGCGATGGAGTGGGGTGAGGTGGTGGGACAGGCTCTGCTTTCCCCTGGCAGAGGCAGTGCAGTCCCTTCCTCCCTCACCACGACCTCCTTGGAGAAGTGTAAGGAAGTCATGACTCCCAGGGGAGCGCTGGGACAGGTTTTCCTGGCCTTGGCAGCATCCCAGCACCAAGCGAAGGAGAGCCTGCAGGTGAGGGCAAAGACTTGAAGCAGCTCTGTGACACCACACAGTTGTAGAGGACAACACA
Organism: Tauraco erythrolophus; assembly: GCF_009769465.1. Classification (NCBI taxonomy): domain Eukaryota; kingdom Metazoa; phylum Chordata; class Aves; order Musophagiformes; family Musophagidae; genus Tauraco; species Tauraco erythrolophus. The sequence goes on along the minus strand of NC_141469.1, from coordinate 3,314,661 downwards.
TGGTGATGCAAACAATAAGAATTACACATATAGAATAGTAATAGCACCAAAAACGGCCAATAGCTAATGCTCAGCAAACGTATTCCTTGTGGGACTGTACCAGCCTGTTGTTTCTGATGTTCTTCTAGATCTACCTTGTGAAAGAGCTGTCAACATCCTTAAGGAGAGAGAGGTAACCTCGGATTTGTGGCTGTGAGGTCCTGAGTGCTGGGAGGTGCTGCTGGCCCCTCGCACCGGGCAGGACAGACCCTTCTGCAGGTGGTTGCATGCGTGGCTGCCAGTTGTGGAGAAGCTGAATAATGTTCTTGGCCTCAGCAAGCTGACTCGGATACGCTGCAGTATCTCTTGGAAATGCCCCATATCTGCTGTGGAAAAGGCAAGGAGTTACTTTGTCAGGAAGTCAAGAGGTTGTTTTTCAATGACACGGCTCTGCTGTAGATGCTCGCCCGATAGCCTGCAGGGATCTCTCGGGCTGAATGGAAATGTCAGGTGCATTGCTATGGCCAAACACAAACAGGTATTTCCTAAGTAATATGGCTATTAAATAATTCCGGGTGAGGGAATAGCAAACTAAGAAGTACATAAGATAAAAGTCTAGCGGGATCAAATACTCGTTTCGGTTAAAATTTGAGTTTTTTGGTCTGATTTTAAATGCAGTGATTTCATGCAGCACAGAAATCTCCTTTGCTTTTTTGAAGCTTAGCACAGAAAGGTGATAGAGGCACAGAAATACAGGTGCAGCTTTTCAAGTCTATCTTCTGCGTAATATCAAAATCAGACCGAGGATCTTGATGTTGGGACAGGACAAGACGAAAGACTGAAGCTGTGTCCTTCCGTATCAAAACACAAAGCCCAGCGCTACGTGACACTCATCTATGCATTGCCGTGGGCGGCTGGAGGCCCGTTGGGTCCATCTGATGAGGTTCTGCCACCGTCCCATCTGTTTTGTGTTCATCTGTCACTGAGACTGGGAGCCACCGGAGAGGAAAAAGAACTGGCAATGGGGGAAAACCTGCAAGGTCTGTGAATACTGCATCATCTCCCACTTATGAGTAAATACAATCGTCATTCTTCAAAATTTCTAGGCCAAAAGCTACAGGTACACCGTGTTTTAGCTGTTTCCTAACAAAAGGAAACAAGGCATGTCGGAGTCTGTGTGTCAGCTCCCTGCCAGTACAGTCTGAATCCTCCTGTATGCTCCGCTGGGATGGCTAGACAAAAAAGGGACGGTACGGACTCCGTTAGCTGGAATGAGCTGGTATCGCTCCATGTGATGGGCTTAAAACAAACTAGATCAAGATTTGGCTCGCAGCAGATGTTAAAAAGAAAAAAAAAAGTAAGAGCAGCCATACATCCAGTGGGACTGAGGGGTCCTTTAGCTCGGCACCCCATCTCCAGCAGCAGCAGCAGTTGGTAGCCAGGGAAGAGGAAAAAAAAAAAGAATAAACAGACACTCAAACACCCTGAAACAGCTCCAGAGCCTCTAGAGTGCAAAGTACTCCTTGTAACTCCTACTTTATTATCCCTTGTAGTGGGCTCTTTTTCAGTCCTTGGTGGTGCCTACTGAGGAGTAAATGTTCTTTCTCTATTTCCCACGGGCTGCCCTATTTTACATCATCACCTTGGAGATGGAAAACACAATTATTCTGTGCAAAATCAGTGTCTGCTTCTCGTTTCCTTTATCGGAGGCGAAGAAGAGAAACCCTGACCCTGCCAAAAATCCCTGGGCAGGTCACGGTTCGGTTGGGTGCGTCGTGAGGGGGAGGGAAGAGAAGTACTTGGGGCGTGCGTGGCGGGTCGTGGCACAGCTCTTGGGGTTTCCATGGTGCTCCTGCTTTGTCCGCAGACCCGTCTGCCGGCAGCGTTCTGCTCCAAAACGCCGCGTGAGATGGTGCGTCGCGTCATGTAGCGAAGCCGTAGCTCGGCATCAGCCGAGCAGGAAAAGCAGGGATTGATGTTTTTTTAACTGGAGGGAGCGATGTAGATGATGTTACCTGAGAATCCAGCTCAGCCTTTGGCCAGTTGTGTTTGGAGAATGAAAATAAGAGGAGGGCTCTTACCCGAAGGGGTTGTTGCTGGTGATGTAGCGTTGCTGTTAAAAAAAAAAAAAACAAACCAACAAACCAAAAGCAGCAGAGGGCATGAGGAGGAGGAGCAGCCATGCTGCCTGCTGCAGCACTCTGCAAATTTCATCTTCATCTGACACGGGTGTGAAAATAGATGATCCGTATATTGATCACAGCATCGCTCCCCTCGCAGAGGGACTGGCAAGGATGGGGTCAAGCCCATTTATCCGTTATCCAGCTGTTAATTCTCTGCTGTACTAGAGCACTGACCCCTGAACTGCTTCAGCAGGCGACAGGGGGGATCTCATGGTCCTCCTGTCAGGTACAAAGTCAAAAAGGCTGAATAACCTGGCCCCTGTGTGGTTTGTTTTTGTTTTTTTCCCCAGGAATAATATCTGTCAAAAAAATCCTGAGCTTTGAGGGTAGAAGCTGTTCAGAGGATAACAGCAGAGTACTTGTGGCCCAACACAAGAAATATTTCAGCAAGAAAACTGGTTTTATGCATCTTACAGGCTGTTCATCCCGAAAGAGCTGGAGTGTGAAATCACTGCCGGAGTGAAAAAGGGCAGATAAAAGGGCAAAGCGGGGCTAACGGGGGATTTTAACTCGCAGGCACCGCAGAGGGTACATACGTTAAATGGTGGCAATAAGGCTGGAGGTCTGTTCGCAGGCTGCGTGCAGGAATACAATTTAATCCAGGACCTGCAGAGATGAGTAAGAAATGGCACAATGTTGGAGTTGGTATCAAAGCGTAGAGAAAATGTAAGTGAGGATACAAGGGCAGCTTAGGAATAGAGATGTCCTAGTCACGAAAACGCAATACTTGGAGCAGAAAAGAGGTTTTCTTTATGAAGGTGAAGCTTGTAGTGTGCGTTGGGATGGAACAGGCTGCTCCCCAAAGCTGGACATGAAAATTAATGGTTTGTAAGTCTTGGCAGAGGTTTTCAAAGGTGCCTGGAAAATTATAAGGCCCAATTAAATAGGAATCGATCATCCGTGTCCCTTAGGCGGTCCTGGAAATCACCACTGCTCTGCACCGCATCTAATTTTTAGTCGGATTTTTCCCCTCAGCTTCACTTCGTGCTCCTCTTCCAGCACCTTCTCCAGCTCCCGCTGGCACAGAGCTCTGGCTGAAGCCAAAGCTGAGTATGAGGGTGTTGGAACATGGCATGGGAGCAGCCGTGGTGGAGACAGGAGAGGGTGGTCTGTCTCCACTCAGAACTGAATCTGTGGTGGCCGTTACACAGCAGCCTCCTGCTGCTTTTCCACCGGACACCTCCTTCTGGTTTTTGGTCCATTTTTATACCTCTGACGTGGAAACGGAGGAGGGCATGTGGCACAGAAGATGAGACTGTAGAGAGGCAAGTCCCCAGCACACGTGATCTTCTGCAGCAGCAAGGTCCCTGAAGAGCTTTCATTGACGCGGATGTATGTTGTCCTTTTGTGCTCTCCTCAGTTATCCCAAGCCGAGCAGCGCCGGATCACTACCTGCATCAAGATCAGTCCTCCTCTTCGTCGCTGGGAAACTGTGCCCAAAGCACTGTCGCCATAGCAAAGACAGCAGAGGAATGGGGAAAATTGGATCGTTATTTATAATCCTGTGTTGTTTCACCCTGTACGTTGGGGCCTCACGCCGGTGACCAGCAGGACGCAGGCTGGTTTCCTCCTCCCCTCCTTGCTGCCAGGAGGTGCTAACTGAGAAACAAAATGAGGACAGGGTGCCTTGGGGCTCTTCTGGGCTGTTCCCGTGCCCATGGTTGAAAATCTCTGGATTATTTGGGGTTGGGAGAGAGACTTTTCCACAAATGGGCTGTATCAGTAAAACACCATAGGGAGCTTCCCTGCACTAGGTGAAGTTCCTAGGACCCGCTGGGAATTTTACTGTGTCCTTGCTTATCTCCAGGAATGGGCTGTACCCGAAGGCAGAGGTGAGCGAAGTCCTCCCCCTGGCAAAGGCCTGGGAGATGGGAGATAGGAAAGGAGGAAAAAAGCCTCATTATTTTGGAGGTAAGTGGTAAAATAGACTTGCAAGAGAACAGGAGGGAAAAGGAGCCCTGAAAGTTTACTGCGTCGTTGGCACCGTCTAAGACAGGAACAGGGTCACAAGCTTTCCTTGGAGCCACCTTCCAACAGCACCTGGAAACACCACAGACTTCAAACTTCCAGCGCACTGCCGCCCTCTCGCCTCTGTCTTGGTTTTCCACCAATTCCCTCCGCTCCACCCTTCTCATTGACTACGTATCCAATTCCCACCACCTACTACCAGTTCTTATTGCTTCGCTTCCAGGTCCAGCCAGTCTATCCATGGCCCTGGAGTTCCAGAGCTCAGCTGCTGGGAACGAGCTGGTAGTTCCCAGGAACGGACCCGTTTGACGTGCACGAGGTGTTGCGGTGCCGGGATCCGAGGAGGAGCCGTGCCTTTGCGTGACGGAGGTGACACGAGCTGGCCTTGCTTCTGGCAGTCCTAGGAGACGGGGAGCGGTAATGGAAGAAATCCAGGTAAGCAGGATGAGTGCAACTGTTTGTAAAAACGTCCTACGCACCTGTGACGTTCCACAAAGGAGAAATCACAGCTTTCCCCACCAAACAGCCCGTCTCCTGTTCAGTAAACGCCATGCCACGTGTTGCAAAAAACTCCGGCGTGAACCGTTTCCAGTCTGCTCCGAAACACAAAGACTCTTTCAGCCTTTGTCAGGCGCCGGGTGATGTTTAAGTGAGGGTTACGAGCCGGGTAAAAATCGGGAATGAGTGAAATACATGTAATACGTATGCTGATGAGGGAGAAACACGCACGGAGCGAGTGGCAGCTCTCCAAGCAGGCTGGAAGAGAGAAATGAATTTGTTGGTGATTCTGACAAGAAGGGGCCACATTCCGTGTTGTCGCCTGGGCAGCACCTTGGCACCTGGCAAGATGTGATAGTAACCTGAAACAAGTTTCCTTTAGAAGGGAGGTTTTATTCTCCCGCCCCTCGCCCTGGGCTGGCAGCGGCGTGTGCTCCTGCAGCAGGGCCGGGATGTCCCTCCGGACAGCTGGCAAACAGCCCTCTCCAAAAAAACATCAGCCTGCACTGGATGTGGCTCACCAGCCAGCTGCCGAAGTGTCAGCAAGGAAGGGATGTAGGGACACGAAGCTGGAGGTGGGGCTAAAGGTATTGGCTAAATCCCGGCGCAAATAAGACTAAGTGGTTTTCAGATGAATTAGCTGGTAGGAGTAAATTTAGCATCCCCCTAATGCAGTGGAAACGACGGCGATTTTTGCGTCCGTGCTTTAAAAGATCCATTTTAGCTGATAGCGGTGGAAACCGGGAGGGCTGGTGGGACGATTGCACAAACTGGGGCAGGGCGGGACCCCGTGTTTTGTACAGGAAGACTTTTGTTTGTAGGGTTTCCTACACCTTCTGTTAAAGAACAAAACTATTTTTGGAAAGAAACTCGAGCGAAGCAGCGAATCGCTCCTCTGCTGAGTAAGGGGATCGCTTCACCTCGCTAGCAGGCGGGTCACCGTGTGACTGGGCAGGTATTTTGGGGAGGCTTTCTGGCACGGTGCCGTGTTTAAACACAAGTGAGCGAAGGTTTCCTTGGCCAGGCAGGTGAGGGTGTTGCAATCCGGAGAGAAGTGAGTATTGTGAACCGTCGGAACCGCTTCCCGAAGGACGTAATGGGTTCATTTTAACTCGACGATTGCAAATCGTCTGTCTTAAGACATTTATGTTGTAGCTCTACCAGCTGTTTGGGGTTTGCTATAGGAGTCGCCGAGGGAAACTGTATTCCCAGAAATTCCTGTCTCAGGTGGGAGATCAGGCTCTCTGATTATAGGGTCCCTCGCAGCGGGGAAGAATTCTTCCCCCTTCGTGTTCCACCCGGAAAAAGGCCAGAAGGGCACTGCGCGATGTCAAACCCTGCGTGCATTCCTGCGGAGGACGAGGACAATCGCACCCGAATGTCTCCGCATCGTTTTTGTCAACCATCAACCGCCCGTTTTGCTCCTGTAGGTGGGAACTTCAGCGGCTGAACGGGAAGGTGGAACAAGATGTCGTGATTTCCAGCGGAGCCCCGGTGCCTTCAGCCGCGCTGCGGCCACCCACTCGCGGCTGGGCTGGGGGGGGGGGTGTGTGGGCGGTACGGGGGGCACGGGAGGGTGGCGGCGGGGCGTGGGAAGAGGATAGACGTGGAATAAATGGATGGATGAGGGGGTGGGTGCGGCTGGGGGTGTACCGGGGGGGTATGTGCGAGGACGAGGCGGGTCCTTCCCCCCCCCCCCGGCGCCGCCCGCTCGCCGGCAGCGGCGGAGCTGTCCGTGAGCTCACCGGCAGCCCGGCCTCCGCCTGCGCGCCCCTCCGCCGCCAGCGCGCACCGCGCCGCGCACCCACCCGCGCAGGGGGCCGGGCGTGCGGCCGCGCTGCAGCAGTGCCCGGCCAGCGGCACCGCCGCCCCCCCGCCCGAGAAGGTCACACCCCCCGCTCGCCCCCCGCGGCGGGCCGGGCCGTGGGGCCCCGGCATGGTGGCGGCCGCGGGGCGCCGGCTGCCGCGGGGCTGAAGAGAGGCGGGAGCCGGCGGGAAGGAGCCGCGGGGCGAGAAGATGGCTTCCCCCGCGCCCCCCGCGCCGGGAGGCGGGCCCTCCCCCCCCGCCGGCCCGCCGCGCCTTCGCCAGGTGGGTGCGCGCCGCGGCGGCGACACGCGTGTCCGCGCCCCCGTCCCGCCCTACCCCCCGTTTCCCGCGGGCGGCAGGTGCGGCGGGGGGGGCTCGGTGGCCGGGAGCCAGCGGGGCTGCTGCCGGGGGATCCCCGCTGCGGGGGGCACCGCGCCCGCCGGGCTTCACCCCCCCACACCACACCCCCCCCCGCGGAAATCCTGGGTCTGGAGCGGCTCCAAAGTCACGGGCAGTGATGGGTGGGTGGGTGGGTGCTTTTCTAGTCTCTGCGCTCCGTGCCCTGAAACACCCGCTCGTAAAGTAACCAAAAAACTACCCGTGCCCACCCCAGAACGACTGCGGGCAGCGCACCTGTGCAGGTGTGCCCGTGCGGCCACCCGCACCTGGCAAGGCGCGGGCACACCCCCACGCGTGCGTGTCATTTCCCGTGTTTGCCAGCGATGGTGCCGCACCGCGATAACGGTTTCGTGGTGCATTACTGCTGTAGGCATGAATAAAATCTTAATTAACGTAATGCAGCAATTTTTCCGGCGGCTCTTCCCGCGCGCAACGCTTTTTCCGCTGGCGTCTGTCTCCTTGCAAGAAGAGAGCTCTGGTTTTGCGGCGGCTGCTGCATTAATTTACATTTGGAACGGTGAAGTTGGTGGCAGGAGTTGGTTGATGTCTTATTTGGCTGAGGTGGCGTGGCCGAGGAGCAGGAATGGCCGAGGAGCGGCACGGCCGAGCTGCTGGGGGTCCTGGGGGGTTTGTGCCGTGAGCGCTTTGCGTCTCTTGAAAAGGGGAGAGAGACGGAAACGGAGGGACGCGGCGCTGGTGTGTCCCGTTTGCCCTTTCCTGCTAAGGCTGCACCGTGACTGTGGTGAGATTATTAAAGAAAAAGCTGTTGCAAAGAAGGGTTCCCGACGAGCGCTCAGATTGGCATAGGATGTATGTACTCAATATAAATCCTGTTCTGTTCCTTTTTTTTTTATTTATCCCTGTTTTCACTGAGAAGCTGGCGGTACCCTCGCCAAGGAAATCTCGGGGGTCTGCCTCTGGGTCAGGCACCCGAACGTTTGGAGGAGTTATCCGAACTTGTCAACCCCCTTACGCGCTGCAAGTAACTGAAGTGAAGCCACTTTGGGTTTTGTAACTTAAGCAAAAAGGCCCTTGCGTGGGTTTACTTCTGACCTCGGCTGGAAATGCCGCAGGAACAGCCACTCCCCTCACCCCCCGTGTATTTTGGCCCTTCCAGATAGGCAGAATCCTTCCGAGCAGCGCCCCGGGCCCTCGGGGACAGCTCTCTTCCCGCCATCGTCCTGCTTATTTCAAACTTCGGTTTGCTCCTCGGCAGCACGGGAAACACGAGGTCACCAGTTATTTATTTCGCACAGCGAGTGCTTGTCCCCGTTAGTAGCCTTTAGTAACAAGTGGTTGCCGGTAGCCGCCGATGGAGAGGATGGGATGAGGGTCCTGCAAGACCTAGGAGCTGCTTTCAGCTCGGTGATTCCAAACGCAGGGGATGATTTGCTCAATTAATAAAGTAATAGGGCAGCCAGGGGCAAAGCAGAGCAGCCCCTGCCCAGACTGGAATATGTCCAGCAAACCCAGTCCACTGCGTTCTGTGGAGCGTTCCGAATCGACTTCTCGCGGAGTTACTCGTACCTGAGAACGTAACGACAGCGTAACATCCCGAATTACAGTGTGGAAATTGCTCATGGGGAAAAACTGGCTACTGTGGTTGTTTTACTGCCTTCCTATGCGTTTTGTCCGCTCTGTGTTTAGAATTATTTTTGATGGTGTTTAGAAAGGAATCGCTCGTCAGACACATTTCGGAACGATGGCTGTGGTCGAATCTAGTGTTTAATTTGAAGTTTTGCTGCCGTTCAATAAGGTAGTGTCCATCCAGCGTGTTGGGTGACCTTCACAGCGATTTAAAAGCACGGGAATAAATGCAAAAAGCTGCTCAGCACCAAGGGAAAGAACGCAACAATGAAAGCCGAGATCGGCAGCACACCGAATTCCCGCTCCCTTGGGGTCTGTCGAGGGTCCTCAGGGTTAGTCCTGTCTTGCAGCTTGATAGCGAAAGTCACTGACGAAGCTGTTGGAACTGAAGTTCTATTTGTGGAGTTTTTCGCTGTGTCTTTTAGTTTATTTAAGAGCTCTTAGAACCTGTCCTTCACGTTAAATACGTATCCGGCGCCGCTGGCAGAACCGAGGCTGTTGTTTGCGCCTCTTAGCTGTGAATCTGTCGTAGCAAGAACCATGTTTTAGCTTAAATGCTAAAGTTGTGCTTAAAGTACACCTTGCTGAGTCAAGTACTGCTGTCAGATCGCAGTGAAATTTGTAATGTGAAGCTTCAGAAGGCACCAAACAAAAAGCCAAGCTGTTGTAAATTACACCATCGGGGACCTTAGTGGTTGAAATAAGATGGACGTTGTTTCTCTCCTTAGCAGCCACATGAGTTATTGCTGCTTTTTTTCCTTCTACTTGTCAGGGCTGTACTTCTCGTGTCAGAAGAAAACTTAAACGCTTACCCTCACGTTAAAAAATACAACCATATTAATAAAATTGGCAAACCGAATACTAATTGTTTTGCGTCAGAACCCTTGATCTGTAGAAGAAATAAAGTAGTGAAAATAATATCAATGGGAAAGACTCTTGGGACACAGGTTCTCTCTACTCTGCTCCCATGAGACCCCACCTGGAGTACTGCCTTCAGCTCTGGGGCCCCAACACCAGAAGGACATGGAGCTGGTGGAGTGGGTCCAGAGGAGGCCCTAAAGATGATGGGAGGTCTGGAGCATCTCTGCTATGGAGACAGGCAGAGAGAGTTGAGAGTCTTCAGCCCAGAGGACAGAGGGCTCCAGGGAGACCTGTAGCAGCCTTCCAGTACTAAAGGGGCTACAAGAAAGCTGGAGAGGGACGTTTTACAAGGGTGTGTAGAGATAGGACAAGGGGCAATGGCTTTAAACTGAAAGAGGGGAGATTTCAATGAGATATAAGGAAGAGCTTATCTGCTCTCAGGCTGCTGAGGCACTGGCACAGGTTGCCCAAAGAAGCTGTGGCTTCCCAATCCCTGGAAGTGTTGAAGGCCAGGTTGAATGAGGCTTTGAGCAACCTGGTGTAGTGGAGGGTGTCCCTACCCATGGCAGGGGGCTTGGAACGAGATGATCTTTAAGGTCCCTTCCAACCCAAACCGTTCCATGATTCTGGGGTGTTGAACTCGTGGCTTGAAGTGAGAACCAGAACTGGAGAGAGAGGGTCCACCATGGTGTTCAGTAGAGTGCTGGTGTGGACATGGGAAGATGCAGATAAAAGCTGCTGTCATTCTGTTTCTCCAGAGATGTTTCCATGGCAAAATTGTCCGGTATTGAGAAGCCATGAGAGCAAGACGTTCGTTTGAATACTTAGGAGTGTGGAATATGAGACATTCAGATTTTATCCGATACCTCGTTACTGGGAGAGCCAAATTCACCACGAGCAGTTGAGGCACATGGAAGTAAAAAGTGTGTCTGGCCTTGTGTACTGTGCCGAACGTGACTCTGGGATGCAACAGGGATTCATCTCTCTGCTCAAATTACAGTTTTTCAGCCCGTCAGATTGCATAAACTCTAACAGATGTGGTCTACTCGGCATGAGGTCCCTACCTAGGGCTTGACAAAAATCTGTTGCCAGGAACACTTCCATTGGCGTGTAGGCTTGCAGGAACTAGCTTTCTTCTTTTTATTTTCTTTTCTCAAGGTGTTTCCCCCTGTAACTGTACTGGCTTTTGTCTTTTACTGGTTTATATTTTTCTCCCGTGAAGGCGGAGAGAACAAACCCTCCTAAAAAGTTGTACACCACTGCCGTGTTAGAGGTCATCTTCTGGATCGTTGATGTGCTGCTGGTGTGCTTTGGTGCTGCCTTTTCTAGCCCGCTACTCTTTATCCCGCTCTCGAGCCTTTTCCTACTGCAGGACGTTCTTTTCTCCCTACTAACAGTTGGTGGGATTTGGGGATATTTGAAGCTTTTCTTCCGTGGGTGGTTTAGACTGATGGTCCTCCCAGCCCACCCTTGCAGTCGCTTTGCTTTGGACACTGTGTTGTTTGCCTTCACCTCTTTGCTGGTTCTAGTTCCACAATTTCCATAATTCCAAAAATTAGATTAAATTACCCATTTTGCAGGATTCTGAGAACTCCAATTCGAATCTAGCTTATTTTTAATTCTACCTTCTGCTCCTAGGATGAGTAGTTGTTTACTCCAAACTAGAAGGACTTGAAAATGGGCGTAGTGAAATACTCGCTTCGGCATCCCAGCGATGAAAAGAACATCTTCCAAAATGAACATTTCTATTTCCGTGAGCCGCGTCCGCCGTGTGAAAGGGAAAAAGGGCTCTAGAAAATGTCTTCTCACTGATGTGAAATGACCCAAAGCATGATAAACCTGGTGCGTAAGAGATGAAGGCTAATGTAGGAGAAAGTAATTACAGTTAGTGAGGAAATGGCTACGTGTATCTCGATTACAGATAAAAATTACCGTGCTACGGTGTTATTTAAGTTGTAAAATCAAGTGCTTTGTAGTTAAAAACTAATAGAATTGAGGACTGTGCAGTCTTAATTCTGTCCCCTTCCATGTCTGACCTTTACACTGATTTGGGCTCTGGAAAAAAACTGCTTAAGTGATCGTATAATTAGAAAATGAATCACAATAGGTGATAACAAACATAGTTCTGCCACGCTGCTGGGTTTTTTTTTTAGGCTCGCAATCAAGCAAAGGGAAACAGTAATTTTGGAACGCTTTGCTCCCCAGCCAAACGTAAAGGGAATTGCAAGCAGAGATTAAAGCTCCAGGTCTTTATCTAGGCGAAGTTCTCCAGTCGCTGGGGGGCTCTACCTTGGCGTATGGCTGGACTGCGTGGAAGCTCTCTGATTCCTGGAGGAGATGAGTTTATATATCTTGGAGGCTCTCTGATCCTTGGAGGGGATGAGTTTATATATAAGTGAAATTTTTTGAAACACTCCCTTTCTGTAGCGTTCAGCGAGAGAATCACAAGTGGTCAGGGTAGGAAGAAGTATGTTGCAATGGGCAGCAGATGAAGCGCGTAGCAGGGAGGATGGATGGGAAGAGCAACCCAACTAATTGCTGGTGCAAAGCTGATGTTTGGCATAGAGAGCTGAAGAACAGCGCTTTCTAAAGACAAATGCCACCTCAGCTAGAACGTTAGCGTGATGCTCACAGTTCAGCTCAGTATTTGTGTTTCAGTCACCTGAATAAATACAGGCGATAGAGATACTTGAGCTTTTTTAAAAAGTTGCAAAAATTCTCCATTTTAAAAATCTGATATATGCAAAATTACAGCCAATCCTGGATGTTTAGTCCCATTTCCGTGACATATGGTAACTGTAACTCAGAGCCTGCGAGACCGGCAGCTGTGGGTTGGTTGCATTTAGTCAAAGGAGCCCTTTGAAATCCTGGAAACGAGCAGATCCTTTTGATCACACCTGAGATTCTAAAATGAGGGAACTAAGGTGAATTGTCCCAATGTATGCAGAAAACGTGTACGAAGATTTACCACTGCTGTGAAAACCACTTTAGATTGACCTGGCGTTTTTTAGCCTGTTCTGGAGAGGAAGAATTGAAGTTTTGAAATCTGTTGATGTTCCAGTCGGGTCTTTTCTTGGTTTGTAGAAAGCATGGAAAGGCAAAAAAAAAAAAAAGGAAAAAGAAAAGTGAATGGCAGAGCTTTGTCTGTCATAAGCATTAAAAGTGCTCCCAGACTAAGTTAATTTAGTAAATACTGTCAGGTGCCCTGCTGCTTGCTTAATAAGAGAGTATCTAAACCAGGTGGAAAGGAAAAGAGACAAGGTGTCCTTCAAATGTTATGACTTACTCCCTGAGTGTATAAAACCAGAAGTTGATGATTTTATAGGGATCAAAGACACAACGCTTCCTCAGGGAGCCCTGCCAGGGCTGGGATTCCCCCAAAAATGAACCCCGCAGGAGACCGCGTGCTGCTGAGCTGCTTTACAGTTTCACCCTGGCAAGTAAACCCATTGATGAGACCCAACCAGGCTGGTGTCCAAAAGCAGATGGAGAGGGTTTTGGAGGGGGAAGGCTTCCCTGGAGGGTGATGGGCTCAGGGGAGGCTGGCTGTGGGTAGGCAGCCCTGGGGGAGCTCCGAGCCTCACTCCACACAACTGAAAGTCAATATATTGAAAATAAAGATGCAAACACGTGTTTACAGTTGACTGTGGGGTCTTTAGGGATGTGGAGAGAGACCAGGTTGTGACTGCAGGAGGGTGAGTGACTGTGAGGAGCATCATCCCTTCATCTCCTCAGTCTTTAATTACCTTTTGCTGTGGCAGCTGCCTCCAGCCCAGGAACTGGGTGCTGAAAGGCCCTGGTAATTACACCCAGCTGGTGCTAATTGGGAAGCACGTCCCTCCCTGAGAAGGTACCAGAAGCAGTGGAAAGTGTGTCTCCTGCTGGGCTGCTGTTGCTTTGGCTGCTGGTGAGAAGTTGTTCCAGGCTGGCTGCTCGTGGGTGATCGCAGAGGTAGGGGTGTGTTTTATTTTTAATATAAATACTTAAGAAACAGGGGTTGAGCTCAGGATTGTAATTTGATGGTGATTTTGGTGTCAGTGTTCCATGGGGCTTTTTTTTGTGGTGTTCTGTGGGTGTTACAGGCTTCTTGGCATGCTTCCTAATTTAGGTGTGTATATCTGATTGAAAGAGTGTTTTGGGGAAGTTTGGAGGAGTTTTGCGGGGTTTATAGTGTGGTTTTGTGGTTTGTTTTTTTTTTTTTTTCTTCTGGGATGTTCTCTCCCTCACAAGATTTGTACGTGACCGTGTTAAGAAAGCTGGCTGCTGGTGTTAAGTTTTTGTTCAGGGAGCCATTGGGGATGCCCCTTGCTCCAGGGGTTGGCTGGGCTGGGGGGCTGCTTGCTGTTTTTTGGGGGCTTCTTGCTGTTTTGGGGGTCTGCCTCCTCTGTGGCGAGGCTGCAACTCCTTCCTCTGGGGTGAGTTGGGATGGGAGTGGGAACAAATACCCCAGCTTGCTTGGGAAGAAGCAGCTACTGCATGGCTCATGGCTGAGAGGATTTGCTACTTGGCTGTTAAATATTGAAAGAATAGGGTTTCTTACCAGTCAGCAAGTAAAAAAACAAGAAACAAACAAAAAGCACCCCCCCCCCCCCCCCCAAACCTCAACACAAGTTTTTTGTGAGCTTTTCTGTGCTAAATACTGATTGCAGCATCCGTGTTCTTGAAACTCAACTTTTGCTCTTTCTATTTGTAGCTTTGTTGTCTCCCTAATTTAGATCTTTGTAAAGCAATAATAATGTTTGCAGTAATGTATGGCTGCGTGTGAGGTCACGACGTGGTGTGATAAGTGAAAAGAGTGATGTTGCAGCAAGAGGAGTAATTTTGGCGTTGGAATTTTGCTTTGGGCATCAGTCTGGAGCTGTAGCCACTGAGAATATGCCCCTGGAGTGATAAATACACTTTGCTGGTGGTGGGAGTCTGTGCTGAGAGAAATCTTTTCTGTGTTTATAAACAGTGACTGGTAATTGGGCTTCAGAAGTCTGCTGGTTAACTGTTAATAAAGAAGTGACTAATGGAGTGGGGAAAATACTCGGCTAAACACAATATGTTCTGTTCTGATGGCAGTCTGTCCTTTTTCTTTCATCCTTCTTTCCCAAGTGCCTGATTGTCCTTACTGGGCTGGTGAGTAAGCTGGGAATTTAGAAACAACCGTCATATCTAGTAGGATCTAGACTTGGAGATTTATCTGCGTTCTGTACTCTTTACTTAGATTCTTTTAAAAAAAAGTGATTATGTAAAAGGAGTGAGGGGGAGCTGGAAAGTGCTGTTGATAAACTCTGCGGAGGTTTATGAACTAGGGGAGAGGGAAACAGGCCGTCTTCAGAATCTGTTGTTGATGCACCGATTTTCGAAGTGATGCTGGCAGAAGCCATCTGATAAAATTTCTGTCGGAGAGCCTCAGACCTGGCAGCTGGGCCTTACTCACTGGAAGCATGAAGAGTAATTCTGTCCAGAAAACAGGTTGCGAGTGCAGCGCTGCAGGCTTTCAGAACTGGGCGTATGTTGAGGTGAGGGTTTTTTTTTTCCAATTTAGCAAAAATTGTTTTTTTTTCTGATAATAATTTCAATGGAGTGTGATTAAGTCACCTGGAGCGCGTGACATCCTGATCTTCTGCTAATTAGCTGAAGGTGTGATGGACTGATAGCAGCAGTAGTGTGGCAGCTTTGCTAAATTTTGTGGTCTCTGCTTGTATGGCTTTGTGATTTGTTTTTGTTTGTTTGTTTTGGGTGTCTGGTCTTGAAGTATTTGGGTTTGTCTGCAGGACTTGACTGCTCTTGTAGAGTATTAGGAGTACAGGGTATAATGGGGCAGTTGCTTGAGACTTCCTATATTAAAGGGATCTTTGTCTATGCAACAAGGATTCATTCATCAACATCCCCCTGCAAAACATTTTGGAGAAGAGTTTGCCTCATTAACCCTTGGTGTTCAGTTCTGCTGGTGTATCTAAAATGACAGCTGCAGGAGATGAGGGTGCTGACCTCTTCTTCTCAGGGGTTCTCTCACTGGTGTTCTGGTGGCTGATAACCATGGTGTGTTTCCACAAGTTAGGTTCTGTCTTTGGCATTCAAGTTCTGCTTGCTGAAATCTAGTAAGAACCTTTATAAAACACCTCCCTTGATTAATTTGAGCTTTATTTAAAAGTTGCTTCATTTATTGAGACAATCTGGGTTTTTTAACATGATGTATCTGGGGTAGGAAGAAGAGTATGGCCAAGGGGCTGCTGTCTCTTGTGGAGCTTATACATCTTCTGCTGTGGAAGTGGCTGGTTCCTGTGTGCTAAGCTAATGTCCAAACTGGTGATGGCCTGTTATCCTGTTCTTCATTGTTTTCAATATTTGTACTTCCTTAGGCGTCCAGTTAGTTTCACTGGACTCTTTACATCAGATATTACATTCACTATTGCTTATTCTGAATGTGTTAAAGACAAGGAATTCAATTGTGGAAGTGTTGGATCTCTCTGGTGATTGCTTTTTGCAATCTTTGCTCTGAGCAGCCTGGTCTAGTGGAAGGTGTCCCTGCCCATGGCAGGGTTTTGAGACTAGACGATCTTTGAGGTCTTTTCCAACCCAAACCATTCTATGATTCTCTCTCTCCATATATTCATGTGACTGTCATGTGCGGGGTGTCTATGTGGGGTACAGATTCAGGTGAAGAAATGGTGTGCGACCTCAAGACTTGGCAGTCTTGCAAAAAGTGTGAGAGGTCTCGGCCTAAGTTGCGTGTCCTGTGAGAGACCTTTGATCTCATGGAAGGTTTCCAAACATCGGATGGATGGGATTGTATTTCCAGCATTCCAACTGGCTGGGTTCAAGCCAGTGAAACGGCACTGTAAATACCCTTCTTGTTTGTGTTACGTCTGATGATGAAGTACACTGGCTTAGGAACTCAGCTCTGAGAAGATTGAGGGCGTCCAGACTTAACTCATCTTCTGCAATTTTTCTAAATGTTGTGGAATACAGTTCTTTTTCTTTAAGGAAAAAGTAACCCAAGATTACTTACCTCCCTGTGTCTGTATATTCAGAAAACATCCAACTGAGGGCAATTTCACTTTCACAACTCCTATGCACCGATAGAAATAGCATAGACCCCAAATCTTGGATTTAAAATTAACAACACAAACATCCCTTCCCCCCCCAGATGCACCCCCTACAGAAGCAACTCGAAGAAGAGAAAAATAAACTGTGCAATTAATTCTGGCCTGGAGTGTCTTGTAAATGGTCTGAGCTAGTAACTGGCTGTTGGACCACGTGTCTGAAGGCTCCTGAAGTATCCTTTGTGCGCTGTTTCAGCGTGCTACAGCTTCATGAATCCCCCGAGACGCTTTTGTTTGTTATTTTATCTTTCTAAAAATCTAGCTTTCCCTCCTCCTCCTGGGGCGGAAGGACTGCCAACGCTCCGTCATCTGTGACCCTCAGCCGCCGCGGCTCTCGGGAACGCGCGTTTCCTTCCAGCGGCGATGGGTGACGGAGGCTGCGGTTCCCTCTGATGTGCGATGACGCGATGTGCGCGTGGGTGGCGCGGGGGCCGGCGGGGAAAGGGGCAGGACTTTGTCCCGAGTAGAACTCTCTGGTGACTGTGCAAGAGCTTTTTGGGAACTTGAGCTCGCTCAGGCTGGATGCTCATGTCTTGGCCTCGATTCAGGACGGTCTTTTAGTTCTTGCCGCGAGCGGCAGCTGGTCCGTGCACAGAAGCCAAAGCCTCTTGGTTCTCCCAGGATAGCAGGAGCGTCATGTGCTGCATGTACATCTCCTAAAACACTCAACTTTGAGAATTTTTAGATCCGGATCGTGTCACTCGTAATTTAGTGTTAGATTTTTTACAAATTGCTGCTTCTGTCTGAACTTGCCCTTTAAGGAGACCGTTTCTGAGAGTTGCGTCTGTAGCAGTCAGAGATTTGTGCTGGAAATGCTCTGCCTGGAATTGTTGCTGGTATCATTGTCTCGGTATGGGTTCTCTTCTGTCTCCTGGCTGGCTGGTATGTGACAAGGTGCGTGTTCCAAGCAATTTTAGGACTCTGTGATATGGTCAACATTGAATTGTAGCTGAAAACCAGAAAATAGGGCTGACCCCCCCACTTTGTGGTCTCAATTTTTCTAACTTTGGTCCCTTAGCAGGAGCACACATGATTGCCCAGGTGACAATAATGGATGAAAAGATGCCATTGCAGTCCTATTTTTACATGCCCCTCCTTCCCCAAATGAGTGTGTGTCAGCACAACCTTCTTGAGACTTTACTGAGAGCAAGAATGGATTGTTGGTGAGGACCATAACATGCTGCAAGTGATGAGTAATCGACTCTCCTGCTGCTTGGTCAAAATCTGGCATGATCTAAGCGCAATGCCAAGGCTGAAAGTTTCAGAAAAGCCCGTTGGAGTTGGCAGACAAATTTTTTTGTGTTTGCAAACAGCTATATGATCTTAGGAAGGTCTTTGGAGCAAGAGCCCACGTTCCTGTGATCTGAGCACTCGTGGTCTTGTTTGTGTTAGAGGAAGACTAAGCTGTTAGGTGTGTCATCTCACCACTAAAGGGGAAAACTTATGTTCAGCAAACCTTTGCTTTATATTAATGGTCACAGTGGATCACTTGATAAACCAAAACAACAAACTTTGTTTCCAGTTATTGTTTTATGGGAATGATGAAGTTATAAGGATGCAATTGCAGACAAGTATTTATTCTTATAAAAAGGGGCAAGAACAAGAGAGGATCTGAAGTTTCTTTGGCACTAAAATACAAAAGGGGGAAGCCTTATGATTTTCATAATGACGATTGGGTAAGTCAGAGGAAGTAATGAGTAAGAAGAATTGGATATAAATATTTAGAAGTACCTCTGCAAAACTCGTGTTGCTCCAGTGGCTGTTAGTTCTCCTTCAGTTTGTTCAGCCCCAAGAAGAGAATCTGTATTTAGTAAGGCAAATGTGTGTGAAATCTATATAAAAGCATTTTGTCTGACGTGTCTGGGATGTGTTCTTAAGATTTGGTAAGTCGATGGGTGGGCACCATAGAAAATCAATTGATATTCTGTTTTTATAATATAAAGTTACTTACTCATCATTGGAAGGGACCTTCAAGATCATCTTGTTCCAACCCCCTGCCATGGGCAGGGACACCTTCCACTACACCAGGTTGCTCAAAGCCTCATCCAACCCAGCCTTGAAGACTTCCAGGGATGGGGCAGCCACAGCTTCTCTGGGCAGCCTGTTCTAGTGCCTCACCACCCTCAGAGGGAAGGAATTCTTCCTTAGATCTCATCGAAATCTCTCCTCTTTCAGTTTAAATCCATCGCCCCATGTCCTGTCACTACATGCCCTTGTAACAAGTCCCTCTCCAGCTTTCTTGTAGCCCCCTTAGTACTGGAAAGCTGCAATAAGATCACCTCGGAGCCTTCTCTTCTCCAGGCTGAACAGCCCCAACTCTCTCAGCCTGTCTTCATAGCAGAGGTGCTCCAGCCCTCGGATCATATTTGTGGCCTCCTCTGGACTCTGTCCAGCAGCTCCATGTCCTTCTGATGTTGGGGACCCCAGAGCTGGACACAGCACTGTTGGGGGCGTGGGAGTCTCATGAGAACAGAGGGGGAGAATCCCCTCCCTTGACCTGCTGGCCTTGCTTCTTTGGATGCAGTCCAGGATATGGTTGGCTTTCTGGGCTGCGAATGAGGGATAACCTGTTACCACCCATGCTAATACTGCTCCTGGCAGGTAATTTATTTGCTCTTGGTCTTGGCACCTGTGTCCAACTAAGCTATTGCAGCTCCCTGGAGATCAAGGTTAAAGGCCTTAACATCTCCAGCTGTTTGACCTTGCTCAAACATCTTCCTGAGGACTCTTAAAGAGCACTGCACTTGGAGGGCTGGTGGATCCTTTGTGGGATGGGGATGAAGGTTCAGGTCCCCTTGCTGAGTGGGCTGGGCACTGCAGCTTTCCAGTTGTCTTTTCAGGTGACAGTCAGAAGTACCAATGGATCAAAAAGCCTAAGTAGTCCCTGTCCAAGTCTTGTGTGACTGGCTGCACTTCTGGGGTCCCTTATTTCTGTGACGGTGCTTTGAGATAGCAGCCTGCCTGAAAGGCTGCTCATAATAGGATAGAGAGGTGAGGTGCCAACCTTTGCATCTGCCAGCGTGGTGGTGGGGGTGGTAGAAAGCTCTGGCGATCTGTAATGTGACCTGACACAGCCTTTGCTGTGACTAAATATAGTTTGGTATTCTCTGCACCTGTCAGCCTGCTTGTTGCTCTGCCTGTTTTGGAGGGGTGCATTGAAAACCTAGACCTTTACCTGGAGTTAGCTTCTACTTAGGTTCTGCCCCTCTGCTCTGCTCTCATGAGACTCTCACTGCAGTACTGCCTTCAGCTGTGGGGCTCCCAACATCAGAAGGGCACGGAGCTGCTGGAGCAAGTCCAGAGGAGGCCACAAAGATGATCTGAGGACTGGAGCACCTCTCCTATGAAGACAGGCTGAGAGAGTTGGGACTGTTCAGCCTGGAGAAGAGAAGGCTCCGAAGTCATCTTACTGCAGCCTTCCAGTACTAAAGGGGCTCAAGAAAGGTATAAGGAATTAATTATTCCCTCTGAGGATGGTGAGGCATTGGAACAGGTTTCCTAGAGAAGCTGTGGCTGCCCCATCCCTGGAAGTGTTCAAGGCTGGGTTGGATGAGGCTTTGAGCAACCTGGTGTAGTGGAAGGTGTCCCTGCCCATGGCAGGGGGCTTGGAATGAGATGATCTTTAAGGTCCTTTCCAACCCAAACCATTCCATGATTCATGAAAGTGGGCTTGCCTTTTTAAATTTTGCTTATGCAAAATGATTTCAACCTCTTGGAGATCTGTACATTCAGAAGTTGAGGAGACAGGCAACCTCTACTCCTTCTATTGTCCCGTTGGGTTGTAATTTGACGAGTGCCTGGGGTAGCTTTGGGCGCTGAGCTTTACTGGAAGCTCACCACCATGCAGCAATAATACAACACACACATGGAATTATAGACTTTCCCTGTCAGTTTACACTGAAAGTATGGATGTATTGCATTTGTGCTTTTTTTCTTTTTCTTTTCGTGGAGGTTTTGCAGAGTTAGTGTAGAGATTCATTTCAGCTGTGGAAAATTGCGGAGCAACAGCATTGTAGGTTTTTTCCAGATAAATAATAGAATGTCGTGATGACTCTGACACTAATTATGATCTCTCCATTTGAAATACTCAAAATGCCGTGTACTGTAAAAACAAGCTCCAAGGCAACTCTCCAGTGTTATTGCTATGACAAACAAGCCTTCAGAACTTAAAACAATTATCTATCCAGTCCTGCTGCTCTTTAATGAGAAATTGAGGATGTCGCCCACCTTCGTTTCAGCTACAGCTTAAAATCCTTTATTGGTGTGTTTTGCTTCTTTAAAAGTCATGAAATCAGCTTTCACCAAAAGGCAGCAAATTTCAGGGCCGCAGAAAGAACATGTGAATCATCCTTTTCAGGGAAGTTTTACTCGTGGAATACACTGCCAATGATTATTTGGAGTAAGTGGTGTGGGCTTATGTTGCAAAACACATCTCCATGTGAACTGAACCTATGTAAGAGGTTGGAGAGAGAACAGGATACAAGTGTTTTGTCTTGAATTTTAATTCAGCTGCATTTCCAATGGAGTTTGATTCTTGTATGTGCAACCTGAAATATTAATTTGTAAGTGCACAGAGTGGCTTGTTGCAAAATATGCAGTGTCTTTGTTAAATGCTGCCCAAGAGGAATTATTTTGCAGTAATATGTGTTCTGAAGCCGGCTATTTAAAACAATGGCTCAGCTATAGAATATATGCTATTTTTTAAAAAAAGTAATGCTTTTTGTTGAAAGATAATTGAAGATTTAGTTGATGTCTGTTCTTTTGCTTTGGTGATAGATGTTTTAAAAGATCTAAAAAGAAGCATGAGTACTAAAGACTTAAGGAAGAAATTGCGATGAACCCTCTAGACAATTTTCTGGTGAAGTGCCTAGAGTAGCACACAATGATACATCTGGAAGGGAAAAGAAATGGAAAATGCTGTTTTAAGGTATATATTCTAAAGGATTTTGTTTTCATATTGTAGGAAGTTGAAAGGATTAGAGCAGGAAAAATGAAGTATTGAAGTTGTGTGAAATCCAAGACAACAAAAATTTCTTTCTCTGAACGGGTGATTTCTTGAGTCTTTGTCTTAAACTCGTTCTGACTGTAGTTGTCATAAAAGAATCCCGACCTAAATGCAATTACAAGGACAGATGTGTTTTGAGAGCTGTACTTCGATACAGGAATGAAAAATTACATCTTCTCATTTCGAGATGACACAAATATGTATTTTTGGTCCCTGTTTGTAGGAGGATGGAATTACGTATGGCAGAGCGCTTACCATGGCAACATACGTTACGACAGCTGCACTGTGGACTTCTTTTTTTATGCTTAAGATCCAGTGGCAGCCAAGGAATAGCTATAAAAGGTTTCTATTGCATTTTTAATTATGTTAATGACTATATTTCACTCAAACCCCATTTAATGTGTAATTAAAATAATCATTTTTATGTGATTTAAGAGTCCAATTTAGAACAACATAAATTTGCATATGGAAATCAGTATGCATCTGGAGACATTCTTGTCTTCTGATGTGTAAATACTGTATAATGGTTTGCACAGGGTATGTTTTTGTGTGTGTTCTACAGCCCCCCTGTAGATGGGAAACCTGTACAAGGGGTACAACGTAGCCCTTGATTGTAATTAAACATCTCATTAAGGATTATTTTCTGCCAGAAGTGAAAGCAGCCTTCCATCTAGGTGTGTATCGCTTAAATTAAACCAGGTGTTAGACTAAAGACTTGGTCGTCTGCACTGTGAGGTCGTAAAACTGGTGTGAAAATTTTACACTGGTAACCAGAACAGTTGGAGAGAAGGAATTGGGAAAGATGGGAATGTTCTCTCCTTTTTTCTAAGCCTAAATGAAAAGTTGCAGATTGCAGGGGAGGTTAATTTTTGTCTTGGTTTTAGGCAGGTTGAATGTGTTAAGCCCTTGATTTGTGTGTGTCAGCTGCAACAGATGTTACAACAAAGGTGACTTTTTAAAGGGCATATCAGCATCTATGTCAATTAAAGAAAAAAAAAAGGTATTTTAAGAAGTCTGCTTAAATTTTTTTGAGATGAGATGTTGTCAGTCATGATTCCCTGCCTGACGAAAACTCAGGTCTCGCCTCCTTGAAGAAGGAACGTTCAGTCATCCTGTTTTACCTAACACCCGATCTGCTTGGCTGGCGTCGAGCTACTGCTCCCGAGAGAACAGGGAGCTGGGTGTGAAATCCAGCACTGTGAGGTGGTGGAGAGTAGCAGGTGGGTCATCTGCTACCCCAAAGGCAAGCTCCCCAGAGTTGCTTTTGATTGGCTTCACTTGAAAACTCTGGCAATGAGACCCCCATTAGTGTTACTCTGAATACACAAAAAAAACCTATTCAAGTAACAAATAAACAAAACCTCACAAACCCTCCAAAAAACCCTGAAGAAGACGCTTGGTTTTGCTACCAGAACCCTCGATTTGACTGTTGCTGGACAAAAATGCTATTGAAAACTGATGTACATGATTTGACAAGACAAATACTTCATTTTCTCGTTCCAAATTTACATTTTTGGGATTACTTATGAGGAATTTGGACACGAGTAGTTGTGGGAAGTGGTTGTGTTTACCCAGATGAGTGAACTTTAGAAGAGAAGTCATGCAACTCAATTAGCCAAATATTTGAACAGTGTTTCAGATGCTGTGTGTGTAAATGTGTTTGTATCATGGGCTGTCTGCTGTGTTTTCCTCAGGTTTTTAACTGCCCTTGGAAAAGAAGGACTAGAGTTAAACAGCTCTGTTGCCTGAAGAACCCTCTGGCACATGTGTAGGAATATCTTGATGGCCTGGTTGGGCGGTCTCTGAAGAGATAATTCAGTAGGAAAAACCCCACCTTGTTCAGCTGCTGATCTGCAGAGTTATTGTGTCTGAGTCTAAGTGCTTTTTCATTTGATTTGCATTGTGTTTCCTAAGCTTTTTCATGTATTGGATATCCCTATGGGAAGACAAGTCTCCATTTACTGTAGCTTCACCAGAGCCAGCAAAGGTTGAACTTACTGAACCTGTATGGGAAGACATCTCAGGCAATGAGATCTTGAAATTAGTGTCATGTTCTTCGTCGTTGTGGTTTCTTTTTCCATCTTTAGAGAGGTTGAATTTACAGCTGCTGGAGACCAGACCTTGTTTCTGCATCTCTCTGCAAAATCTTCTCAGGTAGTCAGAGGAAAAATAGCTATAGCTGAGGTAAGAATATAGCTTTTGCTTTAGAACATCTGCATTTTGGCTGTGTGGCTTCCCAAGCATGCCAGTCTGTATCCTTCCCACCTCGGGAAGTTGCCCTGGTGTATTAGCAACTATTGGCTGGCACCATTGTGTTGGAAGCCTGGTTTCACGTGCCGCTTGTGGGGTGGAAGCGTAAGATAAAACAATAATTGAGCTTTTAATCCTGATATCGTATGCGTTGATGCTTAAATAACTGAAATACAGGAGTCATTTTAAACTAGCGTTTTATAGTTTTGTAATAAAACTAAGGGAAACTAAACATTCAGCTTCCAAAATGCCAGTAGCACTGGTTTTGTATCAGTTGCTGTGCTGGAGTGGTGCTTATTCTACAGCTTTTTTGTGTTTGCTAGACAAAACTGTGCTGTTTGCTATGTGCTTGATGATGACAAAAACTGACGGTTCAAACACTTTTAAAAAATGAAAATTAGACAGTGACTGAGAATTTGCGTGGTAAGTCCTGAGGAATAGTGTTTTGGATGACGGGTCTCCCTCACAGAGGAAGAAACCAACAAAATACTTGGCTGAATTGGACCTTAACTGTGGTTGTCTATTTGTTCTAGTTACCACATATGTTAGGACAGCGTTAGTGGTGGTTATGTAAATGTGGCCAGAGGATAAACTTTATTTAACTGAAGATACTTCCAGTAATAATCTTGTTTTCTGGGAAGTGCCTGTCTGTCTGGTTTTTATAGGTTGACTCTTAAATGCCTTATCAGATGAATCAAAAGAATTTTTGGGAAATGCACTTGAACTGTAGGCTGTGTCTCCAGACGTGCTTCTCCTCTTTCAGTCAGAATATGAGCAGAGAATCTGATCAAAGCACTTAAATCTTGAAATATTTGATATTGTGCAAGATGAAACATGGAATTTCTGAAAGGGAATTATTATCAACTAGTAAGAATTGTTGAGAGAATCTCTAACTCTTGACCTTAGTCTAATGGGAATCTGTAGGAACAAGAGTTCCTACACCCACATACTGTGCGAAACAGCGTCTTTGGAGTTTTCTCTTTGGTAGACACCTAAGAATTCCTTTCGGACGGTGTTTTTCCCGTAAGGAATCTCTTAAGACTTGAGAGATGAACTTATGTTGCAACTTGAACGTCATTGAAATAATTGAGGCAGCTCCTAGAGCAATCCTGGTGGCTGCCAAACTGGATATTTCTTCCTCTTGTTTCTTCTCAATGCTTTGGTTGTGAGGTGCTTTCTGTTGGGGCACAGCCTGATGAGGCAGGATGCTGATGTATTGAGTTTGGCAAAACGCTTGTTCTTTCCAACTGATATTAAAACCAACTTGAATTTTGTGAGCATCAGCATAGGAAGCCCAAATCGAAAGATGAGGGATTGAGATGATCTCATCAGGCTTATGTTTTGCAGCATCTAGTCCTGTTTGGGACGTAGCACCGTTTTGGCAGGCTGGAATCGTGCTCAGGCAGGTGGCTGTTTTGCTTCTTTTTGTGGCATTGCCATAAGGAGGATGGGGACTTCACGAGGTACAAAGGGTCTGATTATCATTGACCTCCAAAATGAGACTTCTGATGGGACCACCTGTTAATTTGTTCCCCAGCATAAGACAGAAAAGCTAGGTCTTGAAGTGCTTCGCGAACAGTTTTGGTGGCATTTGTCACGTGTCTCATCCAAGTCTGACCCCTGTGAAATTCTCCTTCAAAATAAAAAGTAACCGGTAGACTTTTTTTTCTAAAATAAATGTCTTCTAGCTTCTTTTTGCACAACATGGGTGTTAAGAGATTAATTATAAGCGTTGATAAAGGCTGTGCTCTTTACAGAGGGAGCCATCTGTAAAAAAACCTGCATTTGACTTAGTGCAGTAGTAAAAGCAAGAGGAGATGACGTGTACAGGGAAGTTGAGGAAGGCCCTTTTTTTACAGGAATTTGAAGAAATACAGGGGAGAGAGAGGTGAGGAGAACAAAACTGATAGTGGGAAAGAAGCAGAAGCAAGACAATGGAAGGCATCAAAGGAATTGGAAATGAAAGCAGAACACTTCAAGCTTTCTCCCACGGTTTTACGAATTGCAGCCCAAAATACCTTTCTCATACGCGAAAGCACAAACATTTAAAATATGCCGTTCCTTTATGAAATAGCTGTGTGGAGGTGATACTTTCCTAATGAACAAATATAAGGGAACGAGAGTGACTGATTTCATTCACCAAGATTGCCTTCAATTATTTTTTCATTGGTGAAGAGGAAATGAAATGGCGTGTTTTCTGTGCCTTGCAAAGTATTTTTCTGAGATCTGGATGAGTTGCAGAATAAGAATGTCAGAGAGAAAAGGATTGACTGTAATTAGCCTGCTGGGGGTTGTCTTACTAGTGATGGTGGTAACTGGGAAGAAGCTGGGCATGGGCTGTTTTGGCTGGGATAGCATGGTTAGCATCTCTGCAGCACATGTAATTCCCAGGGTGGTCTTTTGATATCAAACGACACAGTAAATAAGAGTTCCACGATGTTGTTTCTCCTCAAATATTTTTTCACAATAGAACTATTTGAGATCTGGCTGTCTCGTTCAGTCTTGAAAAATCTGTGCTCTCAATACCTACCATAGCATGAGCCTTGCAAATTTTAGGAAAAAAGCATAGGTATTAGATTTGGTTGGAAATTAGTATCTTAAGCCTGTCTTGCTGTACTTCCAAAGGACAAATAGAGATGGTTCAGGAGAAAATCAGAATTGTGAGGAAGTTGGGAATTGTTAGCCCTCGTTTTGTTTCCTTAATGTAAATAGCATGTGTTTCCAATCTTTGCTGTTGCTTAATATAGACTTTCTGGCTGGGAAGGCAGAAGTAAAATAAATCAGATGTGTGAAATGCTTTGCTGATACAGAAAGCATTTTCCCAGGGATATGCAAGGTTGGCTCTGGCTGACTCCTTGCCCTTCCTGCCAGGCTCCTGCACTGACGAGCTTCCAACACATCCGTGTCTTCAGCCGCAGTGCTTTACCTTGGAGTTGGTGTAAACGGACAGCAACCTTCGCTCGAGCCAGTTTGCTCCTACCGTGCACTGAGCGTGTTGTCACGGCTTCGCTTCAGTCCCTTGAACAACCAGAGCCCAACAGAGAGGGCAAAATCCGAGATTTATTGTGGAGCCTGAGGTTCTGTTTTCCCAAAACAGGAGCTTTCTTTCAGCGGCATTCAGCCAGCTCCCTTTCTCACCGGAACGGTGCCAGAAGATGGCATTGCTGTGTACAGAGTGCTCATCTCCATTGCAACAGGTCTTTAAGAGGAGTGGAAAAACAGCAGCTTCCAAGACTGTTAGGCTGAGTCAGGCTGACAGGAAACGAATTTGCCTTCATAGCACACGTCAAGGACGGTTCCATTAAAATATATAATGTGCTGAGGAGAGGGGTTGGTGGTTTTTTTTGTTTGTTTCTAATTGTTGCTGTTTAACAAGAAGCTTGTGTGTAAAAGCAGAGATTAATCTGTAGGCTGAGGGGGTGTATTTCAATACTGAGGACTCTTTTTTTCTTTTTTTTTTTTCTTTTTCTTTCTCTCTCATATGGAAATAGAAGACACTCTAAAATCCACCCCCTCTGCCCACCCCACCTTCTGCCAGCATCTTACTCTTTGGCTTCAAGATCTGCTTGTTTTCCACAAAAAGCTTTTTCCCAACCATCCCTTAGATGCAGTGAAAAAAGCATTCTCCATAAATTCTAGTGGTTTGGTTTTGCCAAGGTCTACGTGCAAGGGCCAGTGAGCTTGGCACGCTCCAAAGGCTTCTGCAGTGAGTTTAATCCCAGAAGATGGTAAGCAGCCCTTGGAGGTAGGTGAAAGCCTGAGGATAAGTTGTACTCAATTAGCAGAAATATGATATTTCCAGCTTTGTACTTGATAGGAAATTCTGTTATCTCAGAGAGAGAGAAGCGAGCACTGTAACTATAATTTCCACAGTCTGTAGGATGAATTGATGTGATAACAGACTTGAGCTTTTCTGGGGGGAAAAAAAAAAGGAATCTAAGCTCTACTGGGTGTCAGAGTAGATCGAATCTGTGTGGATCTGTGTGTTTTAGTAAGGATTACAGTGTAGTCATCCCTGGGCATGTTGATGGAAGCTACCTGCTGTGATTCCGGCTCCTCGGGTAGTTGTCAGGTTTGTTTGAAAGCTGCATGTTCCCGTCAGGAGCTTTGGAAAATGTTTAGATTGTCTCATGCTGGTGGCTGAGCTGTTGGAACCAACTCCTTCAATTATGTCTCAAACACTAAACAGAGATTCCCAGAAATTTAATTAGAAAGACGTAATGCTGGAAATCGACAAATACCGGAGAACTTGCTTTTGCCTACACAGTAAATGAAGTTAGATTCCCTGAGCAGTAAGGCTTTGACGGGGAGGAAAGGGAAGGAAAACACCATTTTTCATCACTGTTAAGAGTATAGAACATTTCTTTCAAGCTACCCTTTGAACTGAAAAGTGAGTACCTAGCATCCTTCCCTTGCTGATTTGGCCATATGATGTTTCCTGCGTCTTCTTCCTTAGAAACCAGCAGATTTTGGAAGAGGAAGTCAAGAACGTGAATCATAGAATGGTTTGGGTTGGAAGGGACCTTCAAGATCAGCCAGTTCCAGCCCCTCTGCTATGGGCAGGGACACCTTCTGCTAGACCAGGTTGCTCAAAGCCTCATCCAGCCTGGCCTTGGACACTGCCAGGGATGGGGCAGCCACAGTTTCTCTGGGCAACCTGCTCCGGTGCTTCTCCACCCTCAGAGGGAAGAATTTCTCCCTTATACCTAATCTAATCTCCCCTCTTTCACTTCAAAGCCATTGCCCCTTGTCCTATCACTACATGCCCTTGGAATAAGTCCCTCTGCAGCTTTCTTGTCAGCCCCTTGAGTAATGGAAGGCTGCTTAGAAGATCACCTCAGAGCCTTCTCTTCTCCAGGCTGAACAGCCCCAACTCTCTCAGCCTGTGTCCATAGGAGAGCTGCTTCAGCCCTTGGATCATCTTTGCATCTTTCTGGCCCTCCTGTGGACCTGCTGCAACAGCTCCATGCCCTTCTGATGTTGGGGTGCCATGTTTTTTCTTTACTTTTCCCATTGCCTGATGAAAGTGACTCTATGGGATTTGATTTGGGATTAATGATGAATCAGTAAGAATTTGCACCAGGAAACAGGTATTTTTTTTTTTTCAGTGGATCAAGATCCAAATAGGTAGGTAGATGTCCTGTTCATCTTTGTGCAGGTGGAGACTCCCTTGGGAAGAACACAGATCTGCATCTCGTATAAAACTTACGATTGATCCCTTTACCAGCAGTTCTTTTTCAGAGATCTTCGATCTTGCTGTTGCCGCGATCTTCATGAAGTAACTGTCGTGAAGAACGGAACTTAGAAAAACTCACACCAACACACTCACCTTGGAAATAGCCCAGGCTCGGATCGACAGCAATTCATAGTTGTTATCCAGACATGGGCTAATGTGCATTTGGCAAGTGCTTCTCACGGTCTGTGGCTTGCTCTGCCAGGAAGGTGAAAGTTGTCCCTCCTTCAGTGGTTTTGAAGGTAGCACATGAGGGGTTCTTAGAGTTGATCTGTGTTAGCTTGTTTCTGGAGGGATTAGTGCTGGAGAGAAATACTTTGTTCCTTGAAATGTATCTTTGGGTAGTAACTTGTTTTTTTTTTTTTTAATTGGTTTGATTTTTTTTTTTTTAATTTGTTGCTGAGCTCAGTCACAAGTCATCAGCCTCCAAAGCACGGCCGCTGGTTCGTGCTCTATGACATCTTCTGTTCTGCCCATGGCAAGGCAGCTGGGGCTGAGGGCGAGTGGACTGCTCAAATGTCTGACAAGGAAATGAAATGTGGGAGAACAGCTTTAATTAATGAAATGGCTTGCTCCCTAAACCCCCCTGCCCCCCTGAGAGAGAAGAGTCTTCTCCTCAAGCTGCTTTGACACCCAATGCAGTCCACTAAGAAGCCTTCAAACGTCGCTCTCTTCATCCTTTTCAGAGCCCCTGTGTGTGTGTGTATATATATATATATGTCTTTACTTATAAAAAAAAACCCAAACCTTGTATGCTCTAGCATTTCTTTTCCACTTGGGATTCGCTCCTGTTGAATTCCGGAAGGAGTTAGATTTGAAATGGGTGCAGCATTATGCTGAAGTCTTTATGTAATGAGAGCTAAAAGCATTATCGATTTCATTTCCTATGAATGAAACAACTTAGATGTATCTGGAAAATGAGAGAAGGAGGAATGGGGAGAAACAAATGAATGTTTCATGCCACATACCTCAATGCAGCCATTTCCTAGCTTTCCTTATCCCTGGCTTCCTTCCTATATTATACTTGGTGAGCGTTTTGTGCTGCAGGATTCTGAATACCCTGCCTCATCAGGCTGCACCAAGGATACTGCTTTGATCTCACAGTGACCTCGCAGGTGACTCATGTCAGTGATGTGGAAGCATAACATAATTGATTTAGGGGGGTGGAAAAAAGCTACAGAAAGAGATTTAAAAAAAAAAAAAAAATTCCAACAGAAATATCTTAATTTACAGTTTTAATGAGAGGAGTATTGAGAGCCGTTCAAGCTTTCTCAGACTGGATTCTGGATAGGACTGACCAGATCTAATGAATACAGCATCACAGAAAGGTTTCTTTCTATTTTATGTTTCTTTTTATTTGTGGTTCTCTTTAACCCTTGCTCCAATCTTCGGATTTTAGTAGCACATCAAAGCGTGTCTTCTGTTACTTCTTGCTGTGTGGGTTAATATTTTCTTACTAAAATTAGCAGACCTTATGCGGCTGAAAATTCAGACTTCATGATCCATATGCTTGCACTAGGAGGTTTTGCATGCTTTTTTCTTAGAAACCTGCGCAGCGAAGGAAAACACCTTGTACCCTTCACTGCTAGAGCCTATTATTGCGCTGAGGAAGCCCTAAAATTGTGATAGCACTAAACTTTGTCCATTCTACGCTGAAGCGATGATCGGTGAGCAGAAGAATGAGGGGTGTTACTTGTCATTTTTGAGCTGCATCGAAAATGATGGTATTTTCTGAAACCCCTTTAGAAAATCAATCCTGGTGTTGCTGACCTAGAAAATTTGGTTTCGCAGTGACCATCACCTCGCTGACCCACTCTGTTCTCCACCACAGCGATGTTTTGCCGATCTATTTTCTGCTCAAAAAGACTCGCTTCTCTACTTGTAATAGAGAGGATGAGGTGGAGCAGCAAATTTATTTGAAAAATCCTGTTGATTGCTGCATGTGTGGTTATGAGGACGTGGCCCTCGGTTAAACGGGTAGGAAAACTGACTGTTTACTTAACGGAGACCTGGTTGGGTCTTGAACTGA
Organism: Tauraco erythrolophus; assembly: GCF_009769465.1. Classification (NCBI taxonomy): domain Eukaryota; kingdom Metazoa; phylum Chordata; class Aves; order Musophagiformes; family Musophagidae; genus Tauraco; species Tauraco erythrolophus. Next base: position 3,283,768 of record NC_141469.1, on the reverse strand, counting down.
GGTTGACTTCAATCCTTGGGATCAAATTAGCTTCTGCTTTCCTGTGTTCAACTTGTTTGTTCAAGTTCACAGGGGAAAAACAAAGTCATAGGCAGCAAGGGGAAAAATAAAAAGCCATTTTTATGTTTGAGACTTGTATATCAATTTGATGCTTTATGAGCTTAAGCTGCCTTTTAATCTTGCGATGGTTACCTTTACAGAAACCAGACCAGTATAGTCGTACTGGATCACCACTGTGTTCCGCGCTGCTCCCAGCTGGCGCAGTTGCAGCCTGCTCTTCCTATGGTTGGAATTACCCTGCGGAGAAACGCGGAGCTGTTGAAAAGCAGGGGTCTGTGTTGTGTTTCTGTGCCTTTCCTTCTGTCCCTGCTTCTCCCAGCCTTTCTTTTCACAGGGTTTTGCTTCCGTATCCTACTTGGAGTACTGGCTTGGACTTACTGCCTTACTCCGGCTTTGCACCTCGAGCATGGTTACTTCGGCAGAGATGCTGTCACAGAAGCCTGTTGTAACGCAGGAGTAGAGCAAACTTAGGTGTCTTTTTAAACGAAACGAGCATCGTGTGCCAGCCGCCCTCCTAGCAGCCGCTTTCCTCAGTTTCCCTCTTATTCCCCCCCCGCCCATCTCTGGCACCGCTGATGCCGCTGTCACAAACGAGGATTTCCCCAGTCGAGGTCGTACCCAACTCCCCAGTCCATGTTGGGAGGGGGGGGGGGGTGAGGGAGGAAGAAGAGGGGACCCCCGCTGGCCCCAAGAGCCGGTCGCGTTTCGGGTTTGCCCTGGGGGGCGGGCGCGAGGGCGGCGTTCCCGGCCCGTTCCCGCCCGGCGCGGGGAGGAGCGCGGGGCGGGCGGCTGCGGCAGCGCCGGCGGCCTGAGGGGCCGCCGCTCCCCGGATCCCGACCCTGCCAAGGGAAACGCGCCCGTGAGTAGGCGATCCTCCGGGGCGGGGGGTGTAGGGTGTGCTGCTGGGCGCTTTTGGCTTGGGCGGTGGGCTGTTGGCTGTAATTTCTTTAGGATTTGCCGATGGCAGCCTGTGCTGCGGGAGAAACCATGGAAATGAATAGCAGAGAGGGATAATCGGAACTTTTCCCTTTTTTTCTTCCCCCCCCCGCCCCCTCATGAGGAGCAGGAAGCCTGCCTTCTGGCCAAGCAATCCGTCGGGGGGGCACGGGGCGGTGAGCCGCCGCTGGACGTGCGGAGGTTTTCCTGGGATATCGCGGCGCAGCCCGGGGATGGCAGGTGCAGGTGGGCTCCCTGCATCCCTGGGAAGCGGGGTCGGTCTCGGAGCCACGCTCCGTGTTTCCGCAGTCCTTGGCGGAGAGCGCTCCTTGGGAATAGGTGGCGGAGATGTGTCCATAAGTCCTGTATCTTCTGCAAAGAGCCGCCCACGAGATTTTTTCCGCTCCATGGGAAGGGGGGGGTTGTTGCTAGAGGAGATGGTCGAGCTTCCTGAGTCTTCCGTTTAAATGAACGAGGGCTTGAGGAAAGCAAAATATCCTCAGTTCCGGAGGTTCTCCTCTTTTCCTTTCGTTCTCCTCAAGGAGCCTGAATAGTAGACAAGCACGTTGAGTCTCTCGCTTCCTATTGAATTCCCGTCATAACACGATCAAGCGATGCTCGTGGGGGTCTTGGATGTTGCAGAGCTGAATGTTGGGGTGCCAAACCAGAGGATTTCCAGGCGTAGGGCTCCGTCGGCAGCGGCACGGGGCGTTCCAACTGTGCGGAAGCTGAGGCTGGGGGACATTGACTATGGCCCTTGGGCGTGTCAGCTGTTGGAATACAGACGGTTTTAACCTCGGCTTTTGCTTCTAGCTTCCCATCTTTTCACTTGAGGGGGAAAAAAAACCATTTACTGGTGATGTGAATTCATCTTTCCTAATTTAGTCCTGGTTATTTTACTGTATTTCTCTTTGTGGTGGAGTGTTGAGGGAAGACAGGTTCTAAGAACATGCTGGAACTGCCATGGGTGACTTCATGTGGGGTTGTATCTGTGAAACTGACCTCTTGCACTTTGCTGCTATCATTTTTGTGCAAGATGGGCTTGATCTTTGTGGAGGTATCACTGGAAGGTTAAGGAGCATGTAGTAGCTGCTGGAAAACGTTTGTGAGTCTTTGGTCCACTTTTTGCTCAGATGCACGTCCGCTTTTTTTGGTAGCACGAGGCAGAAGAGTTGATTAGTATCTAAAAGCAAGAAAACACATTTTTAACAAGCCCTTCTGCTGTTCTATGCTACTTCATTTTTTGCATTCTGTATGGTTGTTATTTCCATGTCTGTGCTTTCCAAAGGGCAGAGCCACTTGAGGGTTGACACCTGATGGTAGTTACTGCTTGAGTTTAAAGGATAAGCCAGCACTAGCCAAGTCAGCGCTGGCATTCTAGGGCTTGATCTGGAGGCTGCTAGGATTGATAAAAAGCACTCTGCTGACCTGGATAGGTTTTTTGGATCGGCTCCCTTACTGCCCATCTGGGTAATTAGTGACTCTGGATTCCAGCAGAGAGTCTTGGTAACAATGCCTGAACTTGCTTCTAAGCATTAAAAAAAAAAAAAAAAAATCATATCTTTGGTTTCTTTTATTATTTCACTAAAACCAAGTCAAAGCAAAGTATGGTTTTATTATACGTCTTATGGTTTCGTCAGATCACTGGCTTGCAGCAATCTGCTTACCCTGGCAAGCTGCGGGTGGTTTGGTGGTCCAGATACAATCCTTGGCTTGTCTTTTCAGTCCGGGCACTAAGCTACACTGACGCGGTCGATAAATTACGGCTTGTAATGCTGCTTGGGTGTTCCGAGGGTAATTAGAGCCCTCCTCGTCCTGCTACACTTCTTACTCTAAAGAAACAAGAAAAGCCCCTTGTTATTGAAGGGTGTCCTCTCCCAACAAATGATTTACTCACGTGGACTCTGTCATGGGTTTAAAAAGCTGAAAGGGCACAATTTTGGGTGATTTTTCTGTCTTGCTCTCCGGCATCTTAACTCGGGGGTGACTGCGCCCTAATCTGTAGTCGTACGGATGCAAGACTGGAGTCAAGTTAATCCATTTTAGAAGCAGTGGGAGGAGACCCCGTTTCTAACACTCTGAATCACTTTTTTTTTTTTTATTGTGAAGGTTTTGAGTGTAAATTGTGACAAGTCCATGACTGGAAAAGAAAAAGGTGGTTGTCAGACCCTCATGCTTTGGAGGAATAAATACCAGCTCAAGTTGACTAAATTTTGTATTGGCAGGTAGTTTTAGCCTCATGGTGTCAACTGTTCTGTAAGCTGTGTATTAGGGTTCCTTTAATTGGTGTCACTTAGGCATGGGGCAGAAGCAGATATCTCAGATAGTAAACAAAGCAGCAGCTTTAAGTTAATGCTAATGTGTTGGCAGGCTGAGCCAAAAGCTTTTCAGGGTTATTAGAACATGCTGGGCGTCCAGCCCATCTATCTAAGTGTCTGAAGGAGACAAAAGTTATGGATTGCACTCATGGTACAAATCAGCTCATCTGAAAGTCAGATTGTGCTGTGTGTTGCCATCAGTAATTTAGTTGTATTAAGCACGGCTGGGGACGGCTGGCAGTGTGGCTGGAATATTGAGATGGGATTGCTGAGATCCCAGGAGCCATTCCCTGCATCACGGCAGATTTCCCGTGTGACCTGGGGCAAGTCATGAAATGTTTGGGTAAAAGAGGATTGGCAATACTTTGTTGTTTTTCACAGGGTGCTGTGAAAATTCATGTGTTACAACCACTTAGGAGGGGACCATATAAATATGATATTAAACAAAACTTGAAAAATATTAAAAAATTTGCAAGTCACATACATAAGTAGATAATATGTGCTCTGTAAACCTCTGCTACAAATGTGCTTCATACTGCAGTATCTTCACATGTAAGCATGCCCAGCTAGAGGGACTAAGTTTTAATTTTGACAGTAAACCCTGAATATTGATTTGGGGTGACTTTTTTGGTTTGATTTTTGGCTTTTCAGAGCCTTTGTTGGTCATTAATTACGAGCTAGTGTTCAGAGACTGTTCCAGTTGTTAAATGTGATGTTGAATATTGTTGTGTCTTATCAGTGACGAGATAATGCAGATTCTGACAAGGACTTAAATAGGTAATTCCTGAGCATCGAGGACAAGGACATGCAAACTTGTCCTCCTGTGACTGCTGCTGCTGTTATCTAAAATTATTGAGACATTTCAGTTTTTGGAAGATTTAGTCCTGTTCATTAGGAGTGCTCAACCAAGCGGAAAGAGTTTGGTTTTCTCGAACTAGGTAAACTCTGATATTCAAATTAATATGTATATACAAAGTTAAATTTAAGCTTCATAACCTCAGCCCTTCCTTAGGAGAAAAAAATGACTAGATAGTGTAGATCTGTGGGACACCTGTCTGCTTGGAAGCAAAATATTTGTGTTTCTGTAGAACAACTTTCTCAAGGCTGGTTAATTACATGGAACACTAAGTTCTTCAAACTCTGTGCAGCAACTTTAATTATAAATTAGGCCTCCTAAATGGGTCACGATGCACAGCAATTAGAGCCTGTTTAAGATAGTTTTTCTTATTATGTCAAACATCTTATTATAAATGGTCTTAGAGTTTTACCATCGCACAAAATACATACCAGTCATCCAAATGGGCTACTATTGCTTTCCCCCCCCCAGCATGTATTCCCACTTCTGTTGCAAAGCTCAGGTCACTCTGAAAATTCATTTTGGAAAGTAAGAGCAAGAAAACTTTTTAAAACAAGCAGCGTATCTCATTTAAGAAATGAAAAGGAACTTGACTTTGAACATCTTCTCCAGAATTCAGAAGGCTTGATAACCTTGCTTATTGAGACGACTATTTTGAGTCTAAAGCTTTTTTTCCTATGTTAAGAAAAGCATCAGATGATGATCCCTGAGGGTTATCTTGACTTATGGTACACTGATTCAACACGCTGTTAAAAACAGTTGAGCTCTCTTGTGGTTTTTATTTTTTGACTCAGCACAGGTTTGAGGTTGTAGTAGTCCTACAGTCCTATTGAAGTTCTTGGACTTTACTGATGGCGGTATATATATATATATATTTTTACTTACATGAGAAATATCTCTGCTAGTTGTTTTTCCATCTGCTATGTGAGGCTCTGCAGAGAGAACCTAATGCTATTTCTTCTTGATTTTTTTTTTTTTGGGAAAAGGCGTAGGGCAGTGGGGAGATTTTAACTTGTGCAGATTACTTAAAAGAAATCAGTTATGGTTTATAATTATAATCTACCTGGAGGGAAAGGACAAGGTTAGCTGCAAAGGAATCTTGCATATTGTGACTTAAATGGAAAATGTAGTTTTCAGGATGTTTTTGGTATTAAATGGGAAGCAGCTGTTTGTAAGACCTCTTATTTCTATTTATTTCTTGAACAGTAAGTCGATGACTACTGGAAATAAGTATTTATCGTTTTTTAAAAAGATGAATTGATTCAAGAGTTGGTTTGTAAGCAGCAAAATCCGTGTTGTGATTTGAGCTAAAGTAAAAATGGCTTTGTGGGCCCTTGGTTTCACAGTCTTTTTAAATAGTGACAGTGACTTAAAATCTTAATTGCCTGCAACTAGGGAGAGCTCCTGTCTCTACATCTGTGCTCCGACCTGCAGGCAGCTGGGCCGATTTCGGACCACAGTTTGCTTCCTGATTCCCATCTGATGGTCGTAAAGATGAAAAGGTTCAACTGGTTGTATGGTACGGAGCTCGGTGCTCTGCACCCAGCTGCTGCCTCTTGGGTACCCGCGCTGGAATTCTCCTGGCTGCGTGAAGGACAGTGGCTGTTGGATGCTCCACGTGCTTCCTCGCCAGATGAAGCCTTTAGAAATACAACGAAATTCCTTAATCAAAGCACTTCTTGCATGGGTGAGGGTTGTTTCAGTCAGTCATTCTCACTGGCTCTGTCTCTGTTTCAACTCTGTCTTTTTTTCCGTAAAATGGATCTTGACCGATTGATTGAAAGGCAATTGATGGGGCGCATACACTGATGAGACAAAATTATGTCCTATGGATCAAATTATTGGTTTAATTTTGGAAAAGAGTTTGTTTTTTTATTTTTTTGCTGGGAGGTGAGCAGTTTTCAGCTGTTAGTGTTCCTTAATAACATCAGCTAATGGTGTACAAGCACTTAAAAAAAATAAAAAAATTCTATTTCTAGTCTTGGAAATGACTCACTAATAACGTGGAGTTGCAGCTACTGGAATTCCTGTGGCATAGCGTATGCCACTGAGGGAGATGTCTCCTTTTGTCCCAAGGGATATAAAAATATCCTGTCTTCTCTCCTGTGATGTCGATACAGCTCTGGACCTTGAGGGGGTATAATGAGTAATCGGAGTCCAGCACAAAGTGCTCAGTGTGCTTTAGGTACGGGGGGCTGAGGGGTGTCCAGCAGCCAAGGGCGTGGAAGCAGGAAGGACTTTCCAGATCCTCCTCCTGTCCCTTGCCTTTTTTTATCATGCCAAGAGAATGGTTGTTGAGTAGCTAATATAAATGGTTTTGAATTATATTTATTTTTTAATATATTATAATATATTAAATTTATATTTAATTGCACAAAATGAACTTACTGTTTGTAGGGTGGTGTTTTTTCTGTGTGGGTTTTTTTTTTTTAATTTATTTTTTTTTATTTTTAGCCCAAGTGTGTGACGTTTCCTGGAGCCCAGGTGAAGTGCTAGATCTGCTCAGGCCTGAGGCGAGGAAGCACAATGCTCAAAGTGCAGCGTACACTCAGGCTCACTGGTTGGAGTTAGATTTTCTCTTATAAGAATCTGGTTCTTCAGAATTTCCATGTCTGGCTTTGGTCACCTCTGGTGAGGTTTGCTGGTTTTTAGGCAGTTGTTCGATTATGCGCTACGGTTAGTTGCCAGTTTCTAAGAGTTGTGTGTAATCCTTGGTGGTGGCTCTCTGGAAAGATCTCAGCAGCATCCAAGGGGTTTATCATACGCTTTCTCTTTTTTTTTTTTTTTTTTTTTTTTTTCCCTAATCAAAGGTGGGGGGGAAACCATCAAAAGGTTAGATGTGTCATGCCCTTGCCCCACGTGGTCTGTATGAATCTCCAGAGTGATAGGTGCATCTTCTTGCTTAATTTCTGTAAATTTTCAAGCTATAGAATGACTGAATGACTATAGATCAAATGACTGTGGTCACTTTACTGAAACCACTTCTTGACAGCCCAGAGCAAAAGGTGTTGCCTTGCCAATTAACACAAGGTGTTACATTGGCTACAAAAAGAGGATGAAGCATTGAAGGATGATGTGAGGCCCTTCCATCTGAAGGAAGAGGAAGAAGAGTGAATCAGGTGGTGAAGCTTCCAGGGCACGAGTTGAGATTAGTGACTGCAGCGACCGTCTGCTCTAACAGTGGTCAGAATGTTTTACAGTAAATGCATTTTTTTTCTAAAAATCTGCTCTTTTCACTAGCTATCTACACTCAAAAGGAAGTTTTTGAAGTGCCAGGATGCTCTGGTCTCAGTGAAGAGTAGGGAAAAATCTCTCAGCCGTGATTCTCTTGATCTCCCTCGATTTTTATGGAAGCAAAACTCGATTACGTCTGTGCGTGGTTGCTGTCTGAAGGGCTCAGTCCTCTGCTTGTTCTGCTGGGGTTGAGAACATCTCGTCTCAGTCTTCTGTATCTTGAGTCTTAATTGCTGCAGCCTGAGCAAAAGGAACAGTGGCCGCAAGTTTTGCAAGCTATGTGACATGTATCCATCAAAACCTTTTTTTTTATCATGTAATTAATAGCCTCTGGCAGCAGATAGGTCATTTCACTCTTTTCCCAGTTGCTTCAAGCTGGGGTTTCGTTTTGTTTTTCAAGGGCTTTTCCACAGCAGAAGTGAGGGGAGAGAGAAATAGATTTAGACAATTTGATGATAAAATTCCGTAATGGGAGCAGGGGAAAGACATGGAAGCGTGTTTAAACTCACGGCAAGGATTATGTACTTGTAAATTGGCTGGATCACAAGTCACTTGAGTTTTTCACTACTTGTGGGATGGCAGGCGGAGAGAGCAGATGGATGCCAAACCTGTTCCCTGGTAACTCTTCAGGTTTTAAAACTTGGCTTTATTGTATTTTGTTTTTCACTTTTTGCTGATAACTCAGCGCTAACGGAAGCCTGATGGCAAAGGCTTGGGGAGCTTCTTTGCTGTTACCCCTTAAGGAGTTAAACGACATCATCTCCACTTAATTCTCAAGGAGAGAAATAAATTTTGATATATGTGTGTGCATATACACATTTATATATAAAAATATTTTTGTCTATGTATATATAGATATATGGAGCTGCAAGATGCGAAGGTGGCGCTTGGTTTTCCTCTTGCCCTTTTTTCCTTCTCTCCTGTTTGTCAAGTCTGCTGACAGACTTTGGGTACGTAGTTCCTGCTTTTTATTGCCATAGAGGGAACCTTATCAAATGGATCTGGAATCAGCTTTCTCTTACACCAACAGAAATGTTCATGTCTACCACTCTCATATCACCTACTTTTTGGAAGTCAGTGCGGTATTGTATGTACAGTGTGCCATCTTACAAGATGTATCCAAATATTTGTATTGTGCACAAAGTTACTGAATATTTACCAAAAATTCACTTGCATTAAACCAAAAAAATGTTTTTGTGGCAACTGCCCGTTTTGAGGAAATGAAGGGAAGAGGGTTTTACTACAGAGTGATGTAATGGTATCGGTCCATCTCTCAAGATCTTATGGGCTGAGTGATGTGCATGAATTGATGCACCAGCTTTTTCTTGTTGCCTTAGTTTCTCTTCGTTCTTATGATTGCCACCTGCCTGCTCCGAGAGAGGATTTGGTGTGGAATCCCTGACCTCTGCAGTGTAAGTTAAAATATAGATATGCTGCAAACCATTTGGGGCATAACTATTCAAGATGTGTGTTTGTTTGTTTTATTCATAAGATTATGGTCACTTCAGCAGAGAACACTGAAATGAAACCTCAAAGAACTTGGAAAACATAACAATTCAGGTCTGTGAGGAAAAGAGCAAAGATCTGTTTGAACAGGTTTTTAATTGTTTTTTTTTTCTGAAATTTAAAATTACTTCTGTAAAAACGGAGTCTAGTATTCAGATTTAAGTATGTGTGTGAATGTGATCATTCCATGTAATTAATGGAATTAACACACTGCTTGGAATTAACGCAAGCAGTACCAAGTCGAAGGTGAGTGTGAAATTTTTAGATTTTTTTTGTTTTCTTTTACTTCAGATGATCCTAGTTAAGAAAAAACAAACCAACCAAAAAGCAAACTACTGCAACACAGCATTGGATGTTACGTGTGGTAAACAGAATCTGCTTTTGCTGATTGAATTATCGCTAAATAACAGTAATTTCTTAGGATTTCACAGTGTAGTCTGTTGTTCATCTAGATCCTGGTATTTTGCATCCATGTTAATTTAATTCTGATGGGAGTGTTGGTTATGACCACTGTAGCACAGGGTATTCAATTGCTTTTCTTAATAATTTTCTTTTTTCTTTACCCACATATCTAATTTTCTGAAAAATTAATTGTTTTTTATGCTTATTTTCTCCCCTCGGTACTTGGGTGCTTGTTATTTGCTTTTTGAACCATTTTATGATTACAAGATAAGAGATTGTCCTTAAATATAGGAGAATCTTTAGCCTTTTTTGAGAGCAAACAAAACACAAGCCATATGTCTTCTGCTTTAGTTAAAATATTTTAGCTACTGCTTCCATATTTCCTTGCTTCAGTGAGGATTGGCATAGGAATTGCTCAAGGAAAAGCTTTCCTAGAGAAAGCCCTGGATGAGGTAGAGATGGTTTGATGTTAGAATTTCCAAGCTGATTAAGACAGTCAGGCTTCCTTCATCAAACTGCTCAATTTTACAGTCTCGGTTGCAATTTGCTGGCTTTAAACTATGACCTATAGACAGCTGAAATACCAAAGATGGGCCTTAAATAGAAAAAAAGGAAGAAATCCAAAGGAACCCACCCTGTTTGTAAAAGACTGATAACATTAGCGTGCTGATGCGTGGGAAGGGGTGATATTTGCAAGGCGTTTTGAACATTAATTATTCAGTTTCTAAATGTGCTAAGCTGCTGTTACAACTTGGACTGGCTTTTTCAGGCTGTTCTAGGCTGTCCAGTTGCCTGTTGGGGTGTATGGCCTGTAAAGTCTGCGAACGTGGCTTTAAGTACAGTGAGAATTATATCAACATGTCATATGTTTGGGCCTTGTGAAATAAAAAAAATGTTAATTCTTTCCATGGGAGAGTGACCACTGGTTCAGTGATAACCTTGATGTTTCAGAAATGGAGACTGCGGAATTTTTTTCAACTGAAAATGCATTGGACTTTTTAGTAATTTTTTTTCTTTAACAAAAAAGATAAAAAGGGAGGAGGGGAGAGAGATGAACAAGATACTGCTATCTGAACTGATTAGACCAACGAACAGTTCAGAAATTTGCCTTTCATTTGTGTTATTTAAGTTGGCCATCTTCTATTTTGCAGATTAAAGATGGTACATAGAAAGGGAAAATCATAGAATGGTTGGAGCTGGAAGGGACCTCAAAGATCCTCTAGTTCCAATGAGTAGTTAAATTTTATAGCTTATGCAGAGATGAGGCAGTTGTTTTTAAATTATATTGTGCTCATCCGTTTATAGAGCTTCGTTGCAAAAGTCAATCTATGATAGGGAGAGGGTTGTTTTTTTTTGTGGGCAGAAAACAAAGGACAGGTGTAAAAATCTTAAGAATAATGCTGCTCACTTCTGCTTTGTGAAGTCTTCCCATTGTACATCAGAGATGATAGGTTGTCAATTTATTACTCTAAACTTACTACTCTTAAACTGGGAAAATATTTCATAGAATAATGAAGTATTCAAAATTGCTTAAGAGATTCAGACGTGCAATTTTGATTTAAATGAGAGCTATGTGGGCTCCTTAATCACTTAAATAGCTTTGAAAAAACTCATCCTTAACGTAAAATTTCTCTGCAGTAGTCAATGTTTATAGTCTGCTTTGTACAAGATAAAAAAAAAATCCTTTTCATTGTGCTGAAAGCGTAGAATTACTGTTTTGTTCTCAACAACACAAGCGTTATGAGGAAGTACCATATTCTTTAAAATGAGCTTGAAATACTAATCTAAAAAGGTCAAATATTTAAAAGTGATGTGAAACTTTAATGCATTTTAAAGATTGAAAAATAATTAAAAGGTTGTAAGGACTGAACCATTACAGTTAATAGCAGAGTTGTACTAATATCAGTGAAACTTGGATCAGATTTTTGGTTTAATTCACGGAAAAAAGTGGAGAAACAGGGTGACTTGTTATTAACCTCTCAATTGCTGTAACCTGGGATTAGGATGCTAGTTTAAGATGTGGAAGACCTTGTAATCATTTTCTAGTTGAGACTATCTTGTTGGGTGGCTTGGGGAGAGAAGAGCCTGCTGTTAATTTAAGAACCTGCGTCCCCGTGGCTGTATGTGCCTCGGCAGCGTAAAAGACTAAAGCCTTTTGCCTTTGGAGTCACGGGGAGAGGGGAAGAAAGAACCTTCTGAAGAAGTGGAAAGCTACCTGGGCTGGTTCACACGTAGGCAATGTCTTCTTGATTTGCTTAGGTTTGTCCAAGAGACATCTGCTCACGTTCGAATTCTGTTTGCGTGTTTCAGCGTGGGTTGTGCGTGAGCTGCTCGCATGGCTTGTGCGTCCTGGGTCACCTGCGGCGCGTGATGCTTTGAAATATTCAGAGGGCAAATGTTGGCTTTTTTAGCTGATATTTTCAATTGTGTCATGCTAGTGCTCCAGGGCCTGCCATGACATCTAAGTATCTTTAAGAAATGTTTTGAAGTAGAAGGATTCTGCACAGCCTGGAAGGGTTTCTTGTTGGGACAGAGGTGCCTGTGTATCTTAGAACCATAGAATGGTTCAGGTTGGAAGGGACCTTAAAGATCATCTTGTTCCAACACCCCTGCCAAGGGCAGGGACACCCTCCACTACACCAGGGTGCTCAAAGCCTCATTGAACTTGGCCTTGAACATTTCCAGGGATGGGGCAGCCACAGCTTCTCTGGGCAACCTGTTCCAGTGCCTCACTGCCCTCAGGGGGAGGACTTCAGTTAGATCTCATTGAATCATGGAATGGTTTGGGTTGGAAGGGACCTTAAAGATCATCTAGTTGCAATCCCCCTGCCTTGGGCAGGGAAACCCTCTACTACACCAGGTTGCCCAAAGCCTCATCCAGCCTGGCCTTGAACACTTCCAGGCAGGGGGCAATCTCATCTAAATCTCCCCTTTTTCAGTTGAAAGCCATTGCACCTTGTCCTATCACTACATGCCCTTGTCAAAAGCCCCTCTCCAGCTTTCTTGTAGCCGCTTTAGGTACTGGAAGGCTGCTAGAAGGTGTCCCCGGAGCCTTCTCTTCCAACCCCAACTCTCCCAGTCTGTCCTCACAGGAGAGGTGCTTCAGCCCTCAGATCATCTTTGTGGCCCTCTTCTGGGCCCTCTCCCACAGCTCCATGTCCTTCGTCCATTCCTTCTCTCATTGCTTCTCCCATCTTAGATTTTAGTATTGATGCCAATTTACTGATGGTATACAACATCTGGAAGAAATTCAGTTTTCAGCTTTAGTTTTGCTCTTTGAGTTTTGCTCGCTTTCAGAAGCATAAAGGCTCATTAATAATGGAAGAACTTTATAAATTTTTATCAAGTGGAAAAAGAAAGAGACTCGTAAACGAGTATTGATTTGTACTGAAACAGAAGTGAAGTCTATGTTGAAATACCAGTTCAGCTAACCAAGCCATGAAAACTAATAGGTAAAATGGTGTATTTTAATATTCTGTATTTGTTGTGTAGAAACTGACAGTGCTAATTTTATTGACCAGTTATTAGTTTTCTGTACTTTAAGATGTAGATGTAATAAATTTCTGTAATATTCAAATACAGCATAACATTTGAACTTACAGAACATCAATGCCAAACAACAAAGAAACTGTGGCTGTCTTAGAGTGTGTAATTTCTGAGCATTAAGTTGTTATTGAAAGTGTAAACATCAGTTAAATGGGAAATTAGATTTTTTTTACATCTTCTTTTTAAAAAGGGAGTTGAGATAAATTCTATTATGATGATCACAATTAGCCAAATATCCTAAATGAGTGTAGTAGTTGGTGTACTCTGCTAATTGTTGTAGAATGCTGCTTGCTTTGAGCAGTACAGCCAGAAACAGTGATGCAGGAGGGGACATGTCCATTGGCAAGATGATGCTTAGTGAACAGTGGTGACAGGTTTCACCTGCTTCAGCAGGAAATACTCCACGGATGACATAAGTGGGGAGAGGATCAGACCCTCAGCCCTGTGCTACAGATGTCCTGATGCATCCCCTGTGCAGCTGAAACCAGAGACACGTGGCCCCGTACAACCAGAAGCACCGCAAGTGTTTTCCTTGGATGCAAATAAAGCTTAGTGTGGTTATGGTGTCACACAAGAATGCAAACGTCCCATTTCCACTTTTTCCAAGTTAATTAAAAAAGAAAAATCAGATTTTAGGTGGCTTTCTGGCTCTTGGGGATAAATTTAGTGGCAAGGCATTTCTGAAGTGGTTCTGATGTTTCTTCTGAAATGCGATTTCTCTAGTTTGAAATCAAGAATAAAATCCAAAAGTTGCATTATAAAGGGGGGCACCGTTTTGGTGGGCCTGGATTCAGAAGCCGAAGGGTCTGCAGGTGTGGTGGGGTTCCAAACACCTACATGCTGTATGGTGGCTTCGTAAGAGGTTTTGAACACTCGCTTTCTGCAAGTCCCTTTGCAGAAGGAGTCGCTTCGGGTGTTGTGTTCCGCCGCGGTGTGTGTGAAGATGTCGGTGTGAAATGTGTGCTGGTCAAGGCAGGTATCTACAAAAGTGGGTGAAGTCTGCAGCAAACTGGACGTTCATGAGCTCCTGTGGCTGTTGCATCTCTGGGATTAAGGATTAGATGGAATCTAGATGAAGATTGGTGTCTGTGGGTTGTCAAGTCAGAAAAAGGGTGTAAATCCTACCTAACTTGAGTAGATACTTGTCCTTACAACCTGTTTCTCAGAGGTGAAGTTGGTCTTCAGAGTGGATCAAAACATCCTCTACTTCTCCCTGACTTAGCAGAACATGAGGACATGCCGCACCTTTCAAAGGCCGTGCTTTGTTCCAGGGACTCTCTAATTAGTGGGGAAAAAAGCAAACGGGAAATTCCTTTAGCACAGTTGGAGAGAATGTTGAAACAGTCCATGCGGGGCCAAACTCCAAGTCGTCAATGTGCTGTAGGCAGCTTTCAGTGTGGTGGTGCCAAAACTGGGCTGTGGTGTGCCAAGGAACCGGCTATTCCAGCACCCGTGGAACAAACTCCAGGCGCCTCTTTCAGCAGCTGCTCAATTAAACCTTGGGGAGATTGAAACCGTCACTTGAACATGATGGAGGAGAGGATCAAGGCGACGTTGTTGGTGTCCCCTCTCTTGCTAACGGAGCCCGTTTGGTTTCCTGTTCTCTCTTTGATGCGACTGGAAGACCCTGAATCTTCACGTGAGAAGATGATCTAATGTTCACGTGGAATATTCTCTAATTTGGGTGCCTGGTTCTTCAAGTTGTGTCTTGGTCTAATTGTAAGAGAAATTGTGTTTTTAGTCCTTCCTCACATCCTGATTTGTAGAAGGTCAGAACCACAGTTTGACTTGGTAAATCATCTTCTTTGTGGGGCTCCTTTGTTTTGCACCAGCGTCCTCTTAACAAAGTAGGACTTCATGATAAGACACTTTAAGGCTGATGTAAATCAGCAAAGCTCCTAAGTTGGAGCTTTGTGGTTTTTTTTTTCACTCACTACCAGGAGTTTAAAATGCTGCAAGCCTCCAACTTGATATTTGTGTATATGGGTTGATTATTTTTCTTCTGAACTTGTTACATGTGTAGATCTTCTGGAATGACCCTTTCATCCAAAGGGTACAAAGAGTAAGGAATCTGATCTTGGTGGCTATGCAGAAGGGTGAAGACTTCCTTTCTTTTAGTGCTATGTTGGCTCTCTTTTTTTTCTTAATGTGCTCTCTGACATTAGGTAGAACACGTATTCTGACTTGGAAGGAGTTTGAAGTCCTAATAGAATGTTTTGGAGGATGGTCCCTGCAGTTTGAGGGCTCTAATCCGTTCTGATGAGTTTTTTGCAGCTTTATTGCTGAGTGTGACCAGATGCCAGGTGATACTTAATATTCTGGAAATAAAAATATGGAACAGTAGAGCACAGAAGGTGTCCTCTGTCTTAGTAACATCTGAAAGAGTGACATGGAAGTTGATTTTATGTTGTCAAAATTGTGACAGTGATGCTGGCAGGAGGGTTCTGCTGGTGGCTGAAGAGCAGTTATTTTCTGGCTTAACTGAAATGAAAATATTCTCTTGGGTTCATTTTCTTCTCCTCTTGACATTCCCCCTTGTGCATTCACAAAGATGCACTGCTGCTCCCTGCCTGGACTCCCAGAGAGATAAATCCAGCTTTTGTTCTACCAAATTCTTTGAGCCTGGCGCTGCCGGACGCCAGCGGCCTCCTCTGATTCAATCTACTTCGCTGCCACGTAACACGACAAATGTTTTTGGTTCGAGTTGAATGGTAAAGCTTTTGCAAACAGGAAAAACAGTTGTCAGCTGCCACTGTTGTGGTCCCAAACATGCTTTGTGCTGGAACAAGCGGACAAAAAAGCCTGTGAGGCGTACAGCAGATCGAATGGAAAACCCTGCTTAGGGTACATCCACTTCTATTAAGACTTGAGTGTGGTTTTTATCCAGACTTGTTTAACAACAGAGGGGAGAACATCTCTCAGTGATTCTTAATCTGGAAAAAAAACCCTGTCTTTCGCTGTCAGGAAAGCCTAGAAATTGCAAAATTACATGATACTGTATAATTTTCAAGATGGGAAGTTTTGGAATCTTAATTCGTTTTGCTTACAGATACAGCTTTTGGTGTAGTTTTTGCAAAAAAAAAAAAAGCATAAAAAATGTTGTAAATGAAAAAAGCTCTGGAGAAAGCTTTTTGGCTGCAGAGTGGTGGCTCTGCTTCAGAAATTAAGATATCAGAGTGAAGCAGGTTGGAAGGTGATAGTTGGGTGTTTGGCATGACCCTGGCTCTGGAGTTTCTCGTGCAAATGCACACACGTGTGGTTTAAGATAATAGCCTCATCTGAACAGATGTATTTTTCTGGCTAATGCAAAATATTTGTTTCTCCAGTGTGACCAGTGCTTAGTCACACGTTAACACGGATTTCTGAAATTCTCCTGTGGCAGTTAGTGGTACTTTGTAAAATCAGAGGTCTCTGGGGTTATTTCTCACTGTTCCAGAACTCTGGACCAAATTCTTCCAGGTTCTCCATGTTCTTATTTCCATCCCTGCCCTGAAGAAAGAAGTACAGAGAGTTAGTTTATTACAGGACATGGGATAAATAGGGATATTCATGAGTTCCATTTCTCTGTGTGTGCTCTGCTCAATTCCTTCTTTTCTTTGAACAGATTTAAAGGGAGCAAATATTAGCTTTTTGTTTTTCTTAAATGACTTGCATAAAAATAGGTAGCTTTGGAATTAGAGCTTGGTTTGTACTCTTTAATCTGCAATATTACAGATCAGCCTCAATATTATGCCAAATTTATGCCTAATTCCAAACCAGGTTTAGTTGGGCATCTTATCATGGATGTATGAAGTCGCATGCGTGGTGCAGCGCGTGCTGATGTTTCCTTTTGGGACTGTTCTTCTCAGAGGTTATAAATTTAATATTTTTTTTCATTAAATCCAAAGAGATCAACTTCCAATAGAAGTTTCTATTTTATAACGAAGTCAAGCAGAAAGTACTTCCCTTTGTGTGTTCTCCACTAGATTTGGAAATTTCGTATCTGGAAGGTGACAGGGAGCGTCACCATCCGTTCATGATGGCCGTAGCTCTGAATTTGACCTTCCAAATGTAGGGCCAAATTGTGTAATTCCCAAATGACCTGTGTCAATGAGCAGTGCGAGGCGCTCCGTACCATCCGACGGTGGGCACGCCTGCCGTGCCGTTTCCGGCCAGCTAACAGGCACGCTGTCCCACTGTGGGGTAGCCCCTTTTTCCAGAATGCCAGATGTCAGAGGGAAAACGTGGCCTTTGCTCAAGCAGGTTGTCACACTTTTATTCTAAGAGATGATTTTGAGTTATGTGAATTTATTTTTTCTGAAACTCTTGTTTTATGGGAAAATGAAAGAGGGGTGTCAGTGCTGCTCACTCCTTCCTTCCCTTTTGCCCCTGTTCTTTTTCCTCACCACTGTTTTAGGAAAAGGTTTTCCTCTGTTTTAGGAAAAGGTTTTCCTCTGTTTTAGGAAAAGGTTTTCCTCTGTTTTAGGAAAAGGTTTTCCTCTGTTTTAGGAAAAGGTTTTCCTCTGTTTTAGGAAAAGGTTTTCCTCTGTTTTAGGAAAAGGTTTTCCTCTGTTTTAGGAAAAGGTTTTCCTCTGTTTTAGGAAAAGGTTTTCCTCTGTTTTAGGAAAAGGTTTTCCTCTGTTTTAGGAAAAGGTTTTCCTCTGTTTTAGGAAAAGGTTTTCCTCTGTTTTAGGAAAAGGTTTTCCTCTGTTTTAGGAAAAGGTTTTCCTCTGTTTTAGGAAAAGGTTTTCCTCTTTATGCTCTAGGAAGAGTAAGAATGAAAGAGGTGCTGCAAGTTTTAATCTGAATTTCTTAGACTTTTTTTTTTTCTTTCTTTATTATTGAAGGAAACAAGAGTTATCGGTGTCCTTTGGGGACCTCTGGGTTTTTTTGAAGTTACATAAGAAAAACAATGAATTCAAAGATACTGAAAGAAAAATGACTGTGATGATGATAATTAAAATTAACAATAATTGTAATCTCTGTTCCTGCCCTGGGGCACTTGGCCTTTACACCTCCCCAGACTATAAGGGAACTTCACTTGGCGTTTCGTACGGAACGAGGAAACGTTGACCTGAAGGTCATAAGTGGCTTAATCCTCCAACTGTGGGGTGTGCAGCCATCCTCATGGCTGTATTTTTATGACACGCTAATGGCTCAGTAACCAGGGAGAGGAGGGAAATAACTACGCCTGTCAGCTCAAGAGCACGGAAAGTCCTATTTGGTCCTTAATATAGTAACGACATATCTTCATGACCGGCATTCCTTCCTCCTCAGCCAGGGAGCTTGGTGACCTTCCCTTCAGTTGATTTTGTATTACAGCTGTTGGTCAATTGCTGGAGCTACCAGTTTTGGGAGAATCACGTAACTGGAATAACATCATGTCTGCTATTGCCCCCTTTGCTTCATGAGGTGGGGTCCCTCCCTGCTCCCCAATAACCTCTTGTCGTAGAGCGAGACGACTTGCAGTAATTTGCAAGTCCAGCAAGACTCAGTGAGGAAGATTATTTTTTTTTCCCCTATGCTACATTTATATTCTGCTTTTTTTTTTTTTTTAAAAAAAATTAGATCAGCATCTTAATTAAATAAGAGACTGCTCTTGAGCATGCAGCATAAAAAATAGGAAGGAAGCCAAACAGAAATGACTGCTGAGATAATTTCATCTTGCCAGTAGGGGCCCTGACTGTGTGTCCTTCAGCTTAGTTTCCCAAACCATATATTGAAGTCGGAAGCTGCTTGGCACCCAGTGAATGTCACAGTAAGCCCTGCTGTCGCCGTGGGGCTCTGGAGTCCTGAGTGATACCATGAGCATGGTCATCAGAGGGCACCTGCCCTGAGAGAGCCAGTAACAAAACCGTGGGTCACGCAGCAAGAAAGGTGGTGAGGTGTCTCCTGAGATTTGTCAAAATACATTAACGCTCTAAACTAATTCACCAACAATTTGGAAGTGAATTAGCAGTTGTTCCTGCTAAGAGTTTTTTCAAATGTTCTCAGCATTAGTTTCTCTGTGCTCTCAGTGGAGGCACGGTGTGGATTTATGGCGGACAATTATCTAATTACTGGCTATTAATGAGTATCTGTAGTCTCTGACCCTACTCGGAGACAGGAGGACTGTCAGACTGGTTGATTGTTCCCTCTGTTCTGGATCTCTCCATTCTCCCTTTTTCAATATTACGGGCCAAATCCTGCACTATATATTGCAGGCGAGGAGAAAACAGCCGTTCCGCTCGCTGTTGCTGAAGATACGGATCGACTTTCAGAGAATCCTCTTGGCGTGGGATTTATTTTCTGACTTGACTGCTCAGGTGCCGAAGCTGGCCTTATTATGCCAGCTGCTCCGTCTCTGTTGGGATGAAAATCAGCACGATGGATCAGGACTCAAGCAGGCCAGGAGGGCAGGTTTGCTCTGTGTTGGTTCTGCCCCATGTTCCTCAGCTGCGGAGATTCTTGTTTGGCTTCGTGTTCTGATAGTGACTAGCTTTGAGGGTAGCCATGATTGAGATTGCTCTCTCTGGAATGTCATTGTTGGAGAGAAAACAGCAGGTTTGAGGTTACAGGATTTCAAAGGGAAAAGATCTAATGGTCTGAAGAATAGCTGCCATGGGCAGGGACACCCTCCACTACACCAGGTTGCTCAAAGCCTCATCCAACCTGGCCTTGAACACTTCTAGGGATGGGACAGCCACAGCTTCTACTGGGAAACCTGTTCCAGTGCCTCTCCACCCTCAGAGGGAATTAATTCTTCCTTAGATGTCATCGAAATCTCCCCTCCTTCAGGTTAAAGCCATTGCCTCTTGTCATATCACTCCATGCTCTTGCCAAAAGCCCCTCTCCAGCTTTCTTGTAGCCCCTTTAGGTACTGAAAGGCTGCTGGAAGGTGCCCCTGGTTCTCGTCTCCAGGCTGAACAGCCCCAACTCTCTCTGCCTGTCTGCATAGCAGAGGTCTTGTAAGGGCTGACCTCAGGATAGCACTTAGGAAATGGTTTCTAGGTTTTCCCATCTAATCTCTTCTGGTTAATGTATAGATTTCATTAAGCAAAATTGGAATTAATAAGTACCTTTCTCTGGGAGGGGCAGAGATTTCAAATGTTTTTTTTCAGATATCAGTTGCAAGAAGATGGTATGGCAGGAGAACTCAGCTGCTCTAGCAAGAAAGGTGTCAGGAGCTCTTCCTTCCCTCTTGCTTGTTGTTTTGTATTCTGGAGGAGCAAAAATACTCCATCTCCCTTTCCCTAAAGGCTTAAGTAGGTGACTTTACTACTAATGCCTAGATTTACTTCAGTAGGCACCTCGGGTCCAGATATTAGACTTTTGCACTTTAGTGCTTTTAAGAAGATTGATGTAATCACGGTAAATGAAACCAGATATAAAATACTGCATTGTAGTTTTATGTAGTGTCTATATATACATAAAAATTGTATTGGGTTGCCACCTTACCCTCAAGATTTAATTGGATTTTGCCAGACCATTAGTTTGCTGTTAGTACCAAACTTGGTGTCCTGTTCTAAGGTAGACAACTCTAAGCACACAGTGAATTTAAAGTATTCAAAACCTTTTAAAATACCTGTGGTGATGCTTAAGGTCAGGAGGAGGAGGGAGAAAAATCTCTATTTTGATGCTACTGCTTAGAGATAGTACTGATGGCTTCAAAGAGTTGGCAGAATTAGGCTCTAACGTTAAAGCTCCAGTTAGAAACAAGAGCTTTTTTGTTTTTATTTATTTTTCTATCATTTTTAAAACCTGAAAATCTGGAGGAGAGGTTTGGACTTTGGAAAGCCTGTGTCCAAGTGAAGGAGTTGATGCTACGGGTGCTTTGAATGCCGGGCAGATTGTGCGGTTGAGGCTGTCCCTGATGGAATTGTGTCCTTGAGCCGAGCTGGCGCTGCCTTCCAAGGAGCCTGCACAAAGGCAGCGTTTGTTCTCCTCCTCCGTGACCCCGGGGACTCGGTGCCCTGCCAGGGTGCCGAGACTGTTTGCTACAGAGAAGAAGCAGCTGGCTGGAGAGCTCTCCAAGAGGAGCACGCAGAGGCAGTTGCTTTGAAAGTGCTTATGCAGAAAAATAGGTGAATTTCTTTTAATGCATCTCTTCTTTTGAGCAATGTGATCTTCTGAGCAACCTGCTCTAGGGGAAGGTGTCCCTGCCCATGGCAGAGGGGTTCAAATGAGATGGTCTTGCAGGTCCTTTCCAACCCAAACCATTCTGCTTCTAACCGTTTAGGCAGTGCATATGGCCTCAAGGATACAAATTTAGATTTATATTCAATGTTGACTGGGCTGTAGGGTTTAATGTTTCACTTCAGGTGTTAGAAATGGTAACCAGGTGTGGATTTGGACCACTATGAGTGGGTGAAGAAGTGAGCAACCCGAAGTTAAATCTCACTGGCTGTGTGTTTTGTTGGGAAAACGCGAAGCGAAGGTTCTGACAGCTAATGCATCCCTACTCCTATGAATCTGACACCTGTAAAAAAAAAAAACCAAAAAACAAATCCCACATGTGAGAAGTCCACCAAGGACCCTCCATTCAGTATCAGGATGCTCTGTATAAATGAAGCTTACTCTGTCTTCTGGTAGGCTCTTGTTCTGGCTGGCAATTTGTTTGCGGAATGGCTTTTTGGAGTGAGCCAAAGGTGCCTCGCTGGCCTTAAAAGTAAGATGAACTGAGCAAGTTATGATGTAACGGTAGTGATTTGACAGGATTCATACCGCTTCGTGACGCGTGATGGTTGGTGTTACTGGCACGAGTGCAGGCCTGTGGTTCCTTTGATGCTTCTTGCCTTTCCTGTCAACCTGTGCAGCCGGCTGGAAGTCTGACTGAAGTGGTGGTGCAGCTTCTGACTCTGTGAACTGTGAGTGCTGTGATGGAACTTCATCTCTCTCCTCCCTCCGTCTTCTCTCCTGCCTCCATCCTCCCCTCTCCCTTGAAGCCTGTGCTGATTATGAGTTCTTCATTCAGCTTTGGAGAGCAACATGTCTAGAGGAATCCCGTGTATTAGCATGCTAATAACTTGGTTATCTCTCGTGGTGATTGCACTTCCTTAACTTCTGTTCCTCCTAAGCGTTTCATTCTTGGGTTTTCTTAACCTCTTTTCTTACGCCTCCCATCCCCATAAAGGTTCTTTGATGCAACCTTCACTCTCTTACCTGGATACCTCTGTCCTATGTTAGCTTTTCCAGGCTTTCTTTTTGCCTAGACTGTGACACCCACATCTCCAAAAGCAGGAAAATGCTGCCTGGGCAGAGGGGCTGCTTCTCCCTGTCATCTGTCCTCCGTGTCCCCGGGGCCATCTGTAGGAAGCCAGGCTTTTAACCACAGGGACTCTGCTTATAGAAACGTACCCAGAGAGATGCAGATATGCCAGGTGGTATCAGTAGCTGGAGACTATTTCCAAAATAATTTAGGAACTTTTAAACAGTGATTTCTTTACATGGAAAACTCCTGTGAATCTGAAAAAAAAAAAAGCGCACCAAAACCCCTGTGGAGAACATCGTTCTAGTTCTTTTTCTCTCTTTCAAGCACCCAGGCAGAGCTGTAGAGCTTTGTTTTCCAAGGTAAAACAATTTTTACCTCCTTTATGTAGGAGGAATGAAATGATTTAGACGGATAGTAGTGATGAAAATCTTGTTCCATTTGTTCTCTGTCCACACAGGAACGCTGAGGTGAGCGTTACGGTTGTGCTCCGTGTGGTATGGTTAGTACTGGAGGAATCTGAAATCAGATTTAATCTAGCTTTTCTCAGGCTCCTTCCTTGATGATGTGCAGGTGTCAGGATAAACAAAGGTATCAAGGAACGAAATTAAGGAAAGACAGATAAATTGATACGGAAAAGGGGGAACAAAAAAATAACACGGAATTTCTTTAAAAGGTTTGTTTAAACTAAGATGTGTAAAGACAAAATGTGTTACAGTGAAGGATAAAAGTGACTAGGTTGGAAGAATGTGTTTTGTTCATCACATTCCTGTTTAAAAACCAGAACCAAACAAACCACAGTGCTTCTTGAATAAGATGCTCTAAGGAGATAGACAACCTGGCTTGATGAGGATGGGCATGGAAACCCAAGGACACAATTATTTGGTGGACAGGGGATGAGCCAGAGCAGTTAACAGGGGGGTTGCTGTCAGACAGGAGTGATTTACCTGCCACTGCTGACTCTTGGAATGAGTGCTTGGAAGGTAAGGCAGCTTCTTGATAATCTAATTGGGTGGACGCAGATCGTGAAGGAAGGAGATTTGTCCATGTTTCACAGAGCGGATGGCAGTGTACAGATTCGGACTCAACTATTTTCATTTCAAATCCTCTGCAGTAGCAGGAAAAATATGATTGCAGTCTCATAGCTGTTTCTGTCTGTAATTGCTGGTTAATACGATTCTGGTCAGAGTTTTTGGAGGGTCACATCTAATTGTTGGTCAGAGAAGAGACAGCTTCATCCATTAGCACTAATCCCATTTCACAAGAAGCTCAGTCTTTAAGCTGTTACACTCATTTCCTCCCCGATTCGTAGTAACTATTGCATCTTCATCCTCCTCTAAAATTGGAGCAAGGTGTGGCTTAGCGTCTCACGGATAAAGGCACATGACACCTGCTGCTAATGTGGTCATTATTTCTTTACAGTATATAGCATATTTCTTTTAAAAATTAATATTAGAGAAGAAGAAAGCCATGCTTATCGTGTACGGTAGCGTTTCTGACAGTCCTGTTTGTATGTTACCAGTATGGGATTGAGAAAGGGGGAGGAGAGAGCGTGGAAAGACACCATCAGCTCTTCATAGGAGTGGTGGAGTCAAACTTGCAGATGAGTCCTAGAATCATAGAATGGTTAGGGTTGGAAAGGACCTCAAAGATCATCTAGTCATTTTAATGTCTCTTACCAGCACTGCGAGATTCCCTTCAGATGCCTCAGGAAACAGTAATGTGGTTTTTAATGGCTCATCAATTACTCTGATTTCTTCACTGCTTTATGACACGTGTTCTGCATCTTCTTTCCCCAACCCAATAAATATTTAACTATGCAAAGCAGAGCAGCTCCACAGAAGAAACTGAGGTGCCTGTCTGGAATAACTTGGATCTCAGTGATCAGAAAGGATTCTTGGATGGTGTGTTGGTGTTATAAAGCTCAAATGCTGGTTTTAACTGATTCAGAGCAGGATCTTCAACACAGTCCTCCCAACCTTGAGTCTCCAGCTTCATCTAATTAAGAGATGTATATTTGGTGGGTTTAGGTACAGAATGCTACCCAGGACCAAAGAAAGACACTTCTTTTTTGGAGGGAGTGGTAGGGGGAAGGAAGGTGCTCTTCATGACTTTGTAAGTGTTGTTGAAGCAAATCTGTTGTGATCCACTGCACTCTTTGGCACTGGCTGAGTTACGGAGCGGTGGTTCTTCCATTTGGTAACGAACACAACAAATATTCATCGTTTTGTTGGTCATGCACGTGCTTAACTGCTTTCTTGAGCAAGTGGAGGTTCAGACCATGTCTGTATCCCATTTAATCATGTGCTTAAGTGCACACAGTTGGGTGACTTTGGCAAGTCAAGCTCTTTGGCTCTTCTTGTCAACTGGAAGTGGTGATGATGGCAAAACCTGGTAATAGCTGAGATAGAGGAATCTAGGAGCAGTGAGCAACCCCTGCCGTAGAGCAAGAGTGCCTTCTGCTTGACCTTGGCTTGGCGTTCCCCGAAGGAAGCGGTTGAGATGGCAAGCGAAGTCTTGACAGCTTAAGTCCTGTATCTGCACCAAAGGGTTCCTGAATCAGTACAGTCTACGATGCCTTGGGTTGGGAAGGTGCAAGATGGAGGACATCACATGAAAGAAATGCCATGGGATTCATTCTCTGTGTATGAGTCACTTGGAGTCTGTCTGATAGTTTTCCTGCATAACGAATTTTTCCCTGATAAGAGAGAAACTTCCACCTCATTTCAATGGAATGCTCATGTTGTGCAGCTGGAATGGGCAACGGACAGCTGAAGTGTGTGTGTTCTTGACGATTCCTCTTCATGCACAACAAGGAGTGCTTGTCGTCATTTCAACTCCACTGATATAAGCCCCAGGCAAGTGAATCAGTGTAATGCTTGCCAAATGGCCAAGAACAAAGATATTTTTCCACAGAAATAAGCTTTAGCTGTAGTGCTTGAAGTTTAATATGTACTTTTTGTATGGAGCCCTCTCAGTTCTTGAAACTGCAGAAAAGTCAATCGAGTTTTTATTATCACTCAGAATTACCTGTGGAATGGATATGTTGGGTAATCATGGTGAAAAACTGTAGAAAAAACTGGCAATGAAAGTGCTTATGATAGACAGGATGAATTTGTTTTCTTGCTAACCTTGAGAACTGTGCTCCCTCTTAAAAGGGGAAAAGGGTGGAGAGAGAAAAAGGTGAACCGAACCTAAAACTGGCACGTTTCATCAGGTAGTTCTACTCAGATGGCAATAATTGGTTGAGTTGTCATTTGAAGGACAAAAATATGTAGCAGTACATTTTAAATCCAGATAAGTACACCTTGTAGTTACGGCACAACAGTGTTATAAATTCTGAAATAGTCTTATACCCTGGAGAAGCTTTAATTGTAGCTGGCATTTATGTTTCTCTGGAAAACGGCTCAACATGTGCACGCCTATGGACTAGAGGACCAACATTTTCTGCTTGGAAAGAGAATGGTAATATGAATTGTGCCAGGCAAAAAAAAAAAAGTGCTCCTTCAGAGGCATCACAGAGTAGGCTGGCAGGAGGTGGAAGCAGCAGAACTTGTGTGATACATGGCTGGATTTGGCAGAGATTTAAAATTCAGTCTAAAATAAAGTTAGTTGAGTACAAGCAGAATTAAGGTTGAGCCTGTACACTGTGTTCAGTGCGAGCACATAATGTGAACAAGTGAGATTTCCATTTGAAATGTTTCAGGAAGCCTGGGGAAGCATAATGCTGGTAAGGAGGGGGTTATGATTTCAAGAAATTCAGAAGTTTTTGGTCGAATATGAAGGCTATTTAGTTGTTATGGGTTTTGCCTGCGCTTCTTACCGTTTTCAATTTGTGGTATAGGTTAAGAAAACATGTGAAAAGCCAGCATACAGCAAAAGTGGTGTTATGGATGCAGTGGGAAATATTTCTCTTTGCAGAATCGGTGCTTGTAAGGATATATTTTGGGTAGTTTAAGGATCATCTCAGACTATCATACGTTTTATAGAAGATATTGTGAATTTTAAAAAATTTCAGTTTGCATATAGAGAAGAAGTATTAATAATGCAATTCAATCGTAGGAGAGTGATGGATGATGGGATACAGTTTGAGATTCAGTTGAGGTTTGCCCATAATGACACCTGTGGTTGTTGTCCTCTCTCCTTTTATGGGTTCTGGAGGGGAAAAAAAAAAGCTATTGTCACTTGGGTTTCAGCAAAGATGTTTCTGCCTTGTGTAGTCGTGCTGGGACCTGTGGGCCGCTTCCAGGATTTTCCCATCCGGGTGTTTTCGGGGTGAGAAGGGGAGGCTGAGACTTGTAGGAGGTTCTGAACTGGTGCCTGGCTGGTTTGGAAAGGTTTTGTCGCCAACAGATGCAGTGTATGATGGCGTAGAAAACCGTGTTTCTGTGGAAGAGGAAGGTGAGCTTGTCGTGCGTGTGCCGCGCTCGCTGCTCCTGACTGGAGGGTGTAGTTCTGTTACTGGTTCTGGGGGCTTATCTGTGCTGTTGCTCCAATGTCTTCCAGATGAAACTTGAGTTTAGTAGTGCTGGTAGGCTTTTCTTTGCTGGGATTTCACTGAAAAATTGATAAAACTGTTGCAGATCTTCCTCCTAGGATTATATGCTTACCTGACTGTTTCAGGTTTTTGTTTTCAGATAAGTTTTTAGCTCTTTTCCCTTAAGCAACGAGCCTGAAAGACGTAGTCCTCATAAAGCAAGGAGGCAAACAAAAAGCTAAAATGAAGGAAGTGGAGCCCCCTCATGCCAAAGCCAGGTTTCGGAGCTTACAAACCAGCTCACCGTTTTGACTTGCTGGAGACAGGAGCCTGGTGGGACTCCTCCTTGGCAAACCAAGTGTGCTGGGCAGTCTGTCTTGGTCATCCTCCTTACGTGTTGCATGCTCATGTGGCCAAGTACTTTCCAAAAGCTGTCTGTTCTGTCGTAGAAGTTGTGCTTTGATTTGCCCTCGTTTCTAAAAGGGCTTTAGGACAGTAGTTAGTGGTGTAAGTAAGCCAAACTGTTCCTATACAGTGTAGGGCATGGCTGCAGAATGAGGTTTTATTATTTGGATAAACATGAAGTAGGATTCCAATCCCTTGTGATAACCTCGATTTAATCACTTCAGAATTCCCAGTTTGGGCTATTTCTGCATGTCGACACGGATATCGGTAAGAATTTGAAGTGTGGAAGGGAAAAACCAGGAATACAACCGTTCCTTTCTGAAATGAAGCTAAAAACAACAAAAGAGCACCGACTTGGGAATTGGTTTGGTGACTTGGGAGGAAAAGGGAGGACCAGTATTTAGTGGTGAGGGAGGGAAGAGGCAAACACTGTTGACAGCTAACTTTCTTCTGCTTTCTCAGTAGTAACTAGTTCCTCAGACAGGCAGTGGTCCCTGCTGTTCTATGCCATCATTTAATCCCCAAAGCCATCACAGAGGAATGCCAGAAGTGACGAGAAACTCAGTGATAAAAATATGGATCCTATGGAGATGGGTGGGAAAGCTGTACCTGAGTTCATAGAACCAATCTATTGACTAGAGTCCTAAGGTTTGCTGTCCTGTGCTTTGTCTGTGCAAAAATATGTTTTTATGCCAGTAGCTGTAAAGAAGTTGCACGAATTTCTGTACTGAAGGCTGCGTTGGGGGTGCTCTGGCTGAATTTTTATTTCCATTACTGCGACTGCAATTAGGACTTTTTTTTTTTCCCCACAGTAAATACACAGAGTATGGAAATGAAATTACTGAGGGCATCAAGTAGCTTTTATTTAGAAATCATTTAGTGGGAGGAAAAAGGCAATAATAAGGAAAAAAAATCTTAAATTTGATTACTGAATGCTTAGCTGAAGCCAAGTGGAAACATGTCATCTAAACTAATAATGTAACCAAAAGCCATTACCCTTAGAGTCTTACCTAATTTATAACTACTGAAAACTTACTGGGGAGCAGTGGACAGCAAGGTATGTATTGGTGAGAGATTTGAGAATATGCAAAATTAATGTGTTTTTCCTTTTTTTTTTTTCCTTAGGTAAGTAACTGAAGGGGACATGAAGAACTGACGTTTAAATGGCCAGCATGTTGCAAAAGGTATTTCACTTTAGCTTGAAGAGGAATGCACGGATAATTGATTTGAGTACATATTTAATGAATATTTTCCTCTATAAAAAAAAAAGAATATTGATTAAACCTTCTTTTGTTCACTGAATGATTGAAAGAAGTAAAAATCAGCCAGCTGGTGGTTGGTGTTCATGCTGTCCTGAAGTGACATTGGCGTCTAATGGGGAAACTGGATACAGTTCTCTGAAGTTTTTAGCTGCATAACCCGTGCCAACTGACCAGCTGCCAACCTGTGTAGGTCCTTCTATCTCTCCGGTTTGCAGTGACGCTGTTGAGCGCGTGGGTAAAGGGTTCGTGGTGCTTCAGCCACAGGTTATTTCGGGGGAACACGTGTGGCACCATTCAGTAGTGGGAAGTAGCTGTGGGCAGGGTGCCTTCTTGAATTCTACTTGCTGTCCCTATCCAGTGACATCTAATCTGGCTGGAGGTCCTCACTGCCTCATTGCAGCGAAGACATAAGAAACGATATCAGCTAGTTGGCTAAAATAATTTGATTTACTCTAAAATACCAAGAATGGAATATGTAAGTATCATGCTTGACCCCAGAGGTCAGATGAGGTATTGCTAGTTTTGCTGTAGGTCGCTGAGAGGTCTGTTTTTGTCGCTGATCATAAAGTTGATCGATGTGTCTCATCGGGTTTCTAAGAGATGATATCATGAAGTGACTTTGAGAAGGCAAAACCAGCAGCTGATGTGTAACCAGCCGCTTCTGTGCCAGCTGGATGGTGATGGAGGTATGCAAGGGCTTGCCACACGTTGGGAAGCCATCTCTGAAAATATGCTGCTAACAGAAGTCCTGAGCTTCTGTTGGTGACGCCCACGTATAAGCTTCAAAGCACACCCTGCTATATTTTGTTTGCAATAGTTGTCTTACTGATTTTATTTATTTATTTTTTTAAAATCACTGGTAATCCAGTATAATTTTGTAGAATGGTTGTGGTCAAATGTGGTCGTCTGTGAAATCCATCAGTAGTGTCAGTTGATGGGAGAGCAATGGTTATAAGGAGAGTAATTCCAGTTAATACCTGTTTTCGGGATGGTAACACAAAGGTATTTGGAAGAATCTTCAGAAAGGCTGGTTAGAGAACAAGAATTATGTCTTACAAAAATGTCGGTGTTTCCTAATCGTTTCCATTACAGTGGAAGTTACACTTAATAATATTTTTGGCAGAAGAGTGGCAAGAGGAAGACAGACCTGTGGATTAGGGGATGTGTCTGGGGTATGGAAGATAGACTCAATTTCTCATCTCAGTAAGGCAGAACTGAGGTTTAACTCTGAATTTGCTTCTTCTGAAAAGATTACGGAGACTGAGTGTTTGGCTGTTCTTCCCTAGATTTTAAGTTTAAAAAACCAAAACTATATTGGACACAAGAATTAAATATTCTCTGACAAGGTTTTTCAGCTGAAAAATTCTGATAGGTTTTGACTTGCCACAGTTGGCTGCACTTTATTTTAACTACTTTATTGTCTTTTCCTGCTGTACTTCCTGATTTTCCTTTCTTTGTACTGGGGTTTTACTGATGTAGAAATGTCAAAGAAACAAAGCCTCACCTGCAGTTAACTCAGTGAAGTGGAGTTTGGGAATATTTCAGCGTAAAAAAACCTCAAACAACCCTCTGTCCAACTGGAACTTGGATTGCACTTGGTTATTCGGATTTGCATTTTAAGCGAGAAGTATTTTGAGAGATGGGGTATACACGTGTTGCAGCCAAGCAAGAGAAGAAATGGATGGACTTTTTTCTCTCCTGAAGCTTGCTCTCCTTGGGCTAGCTCAGAGGTCCTCTGAGCAGAACCACAGACACAGCAAAGCATAGAAGGCAGCGACGGCAGAGTTCTGCTTGTAATCAGTGAGTAAATACCTTTGTGGGAACTAAAAGTTCTTTTAGTCCCCAGGGAATGCCACAGTAGGGTTTTAGCCTTTTAAAAGAGAAATCACTTGGCTGGCATCAAACAAAATGCTGCTAAGCGTGACAGCAATGTAGAATTTTCTCTTTTCTCTTTTTTTTTCCCCAATTTGAGCTGCTAAAAGTCAAGAAAACCTCCAGTTGTGAATCGGAGGCAAAAATGTCAGTAACTTGGGAATGATGGGTGGAGCCCACAGTGCAGTCCAGTCGTTGCTTTCAGGAAGTGGGGTTCTGAGCACCCCATCTCATTCCCTTATTCTCGACGTTTGCCTTTCCCGCTGTGCGTACGCCGATGCGGAGGTCTGAGCACGTGAGTGACACTGTTGATAAAACGGGTTGCAGGCCCTGAAAGAGCTGGGGATCCCTCTTCCAAGTTGATCTTTGCAGTAGGCTGAAATGCATCCTACTAGAGGGAGTGGTTCCCCTTTATTCCATAAGATGAGCTTAGGATTTGTCGTATAGCAGAGACACAACTGCATGGAAAATAGAGTAGCATAAGACTTGGGCTTTACTCAGGTGTTTCTTAAGCAGTTGTTTGGAGCTGGTAAAATCTGTGTAAAAATCAGCTTTAATTCCTTGTGCACTAGTTTTATGTACCGTGCAAAAATATTAGATCTGAGGTGATGCTTACTGATGTGTTTGGGTAAGTGTAAAAATTAACTCAAATTTGTCCTATATAAATTTGTAGCTCATGGACTACGTTAGGATACGTTGTGGGGAAACAGATACAGTGATATAAAAAATGATATCAGAGTGATTTGTTTCAGGCAATTGAGTTGATTTGGTTTGATGTGTTATCAGGTGTCTCGGACAGAACTAGGAGCTTCCGCTTGGAAACGTGTCGTGTCCTGCCTTAATGATGGTCTGCGGGGCGTTATTATTCCTTCGTTGTAACCGTGTGCTTTCTACCAGGAGCCAGCAGGGAGACTGCTGCCAAGGAGGACTAAATTCCTTTAATTTTTGCAGGAATAATAATCCAATTTTACGTGATGCCTTTGAAAGTTTTCAGAGGTCATCTCAGTAAACCAGGCGTTGTTCTGTGAGCTGCGTCACGGCCATCTCAAACAATCTCCCATATTGGTTCTTAAAGTTTAGATGCACTTTTTTGGGTTTTTTTTCCCTCAATTTTGTCTGTTAGATAATATTTTTGTCTGTCGAGCATGTGGCTCGACAGACAAAGTTTGAGCTCTCAGTAAAGGACTTGAAACGTTATACTGAGGTTGCACAGTTCGCTTGGGTAAATGCTGAACAACGTGGGAAGGTCAGGCATTCTCAAAAGGAAGTCAAAATCCTCTAAGATTTCAGAATGTCGCCGTTCTCCGGTGATTTTGCCTTGCCTTGGAAAAACCATGAGTTTCTAGCCAGTGTGATGGTAGAGGTACCAGCGGGAACACGACCTGCGGTCGCACGGATTTCCCCAGTGCTCCACTGAACCTTTGTACTGCCTGGAATGAGAGGTGGGTGTTCTCTTCTTTTTCAGGATGCTGAGGGCTTGGCCATCAGACCTCTGTGTGCATGTATATATTTTATGTTGTGGAACAAAATGTATTTATTAGCTGTTGGTGGGTAACAAGGTGGCCAGCGTCGTGCTCCGTGGTAGGGAAATGCTGCCCTGTCTTTTACTCTTCAAGCTTTGGATAAAAGACACTTTACTGGGTTTACGGCACACGTTGTCCCTTTATTTCCTTTCTTCTCTCTGGCTCCGTTGTTAACAGCCGTGTTTTTTCTCATCCCGGACTGGACAGTCACTATAGCACCTGATAAAACGCCGAGAGATGCGGTAATTTTTTTTGGAAAACTGAGTCACCTGGTGGGGCGTTCAACATCCGACGTTACAAGAGAATCTGTCTGGAATCTCTTCGTGATCATCCCGACGGTTTTTCACCAAAACCCTCTGTGAACAGTAGTTGAATGGCAAAATCTGCCACAACTCCTAACTAGGAGACATTTATTATGTCTTTTTTTGGACTTGTCCGAGTAAAATATTCACTTTATTTCTAGTACTGTATTTTTGGGAAAAGCGGAGATCAATAGATCTCCTTTTCCTCATTAGTAAGCTTACACAGGTGCATTGGAATGCAAAGGGGCTACTGTGAGACCACGAAAAAATATAGACCAGTGAAAGTGGTACACGGGACAGCGGATCTCACTGGAGTGGCTTTCTGTCTACTCCCGGGCAATGCAGAGCTCAAGGTGCCATGGAGAACTTGTGATGTCTGCTCACTGACTTCCAAGTGAAGCAAAGGCCATGTACTGCTTGGAAAACTGGATTCTAGTTGAGAGAGGGAGGGAAACGTTTGTTCTGGCTAGAGGGGAAAAATAAGAATGAAAAAAAGCCTTATCTTTTTCCAAACTGTTTTATGGTTTTTTAATACAAATCCGTTGAAGAGTGCTGCTCTGTAATGGTTCGTGTTTGTACATAATGTTCCTAGAGCTGAGCAGGTGAATTCCTGAATAGGGTTTATCTTTACTGATTTTAACTTTTATCAGATCCACAGCTGGGGCAGTAGGAGTTTCCCTGCTGAATGACTTAAAAAGTAAATATCAAGGGCACCATTTACCATATTTCCATTAAAACTATTTCTATTGCCCCGCCTTATTTTTTTTTTTAATTGTTAGGTTTCTTTTATGAACACTTCTTGTTTTATGAACTAATGCACTGCACATGATAGTGTGCAACTTCTCCATGATAACCTTATTCAGCCACTATGGTTTGTATTCGACACCAGTAGTGTAACTTCTCCATCCACTGGAAAATTTCAATCTGAGCAGGTCAGACGTAGCAGAGAAGGAAAATCCTCCGTGCGGTTCGATGGGGCAATATACAGGTAGAGATTGGATGGGTCAGCAGTAGTGCCAAGTTCCTGTCAGTGGAATTTAGCTGCTGAAGGATCTGTCTGGGATTCCTAAAGGCACAAGTTACAGCTGTGTTTTCTTGGTCTTTTTCTTTTAAACATCTGGCAAACTCGGTGACTTGACAGTATACTGTTCATATTTATGCCAGTAAAGTTTTTTTAAGAGTGTTTGGTGCTTGTAAGAATCACTGAAGTATTGAGATGTTTGGCAACTTACTCCTTCTACTCAGGGCAAAGAAAATAGAAGAATATTAAGTTAATACCACAGTAGTCAGTATTGATAGCTATAAGCCACGTAGTGTCATTTTTTTGGTCTGACTTGGAAAAGGAGCAGCGTGATCCCTAATTAGTTTAAAACTGACTCATTGATTGGTCCTGATAACTGGATTTAAAACCACTGGGAAAGATTTGGTTTCCTGAAACGAATACAGAATTGGATCCTACGCTTGCTTTCGCAAAGTTGAGAATTGGCCGTGCTCTATAATCTGGTTTCACCTGGAGAATTGTGTTGATGAACTCTGATCTATGATGGGATGCTTCCGTATTTTTGTTGAGAAGGTTTGATTGGGAGGTGCTCAGTAACAACTGCAATGCTGCTTTTCCTCTTTCCTTTGGCAAGTAGTGAAGATCCTTGTTTTATACTGCTCGGTCGTTTACCAGGACTGGTATTTTATCAAGTAGTGGTGATACGTAGGTAAAGAATTTGTCTGAAGGAAAGGAGACTTGTTTTTCCATAGTGTGAACAATTGATCTTCTTCCCAAATGTTTTTTGAGGCTGAGATGACCTCTAATCCAAGCTGACTCTGAGTACTTCGCTGTTTGACGGTGTCACACGCTCCATGGGTGGTATTTTCCTTTAGATAACTTGGCTATCGTGTTAGTCAAAAAGGCTTTAAGTGGAGGATGTTTATACTCGTATTAGGATTTTTACAGTGAGCAATGGAAGTTATAGAACTGGCAGAAGGATCTTAAGTTTGCACCTTATCTTGATTTTGTAATTTTTTTCTCCTTAAAAAGTGTAATCAGGGCTTTAGGATTTCTTCTTTGTTTGTTAGTGTACATTAAAAGTTAAATTGATCTTCTGAGGTCTGTGTGTGAAAAATTTTATGTACAAACACAGAACATGATGTCCCTGCCCATGGCAAGGGGTTTGGAGTAGGTTGTCTTGGAAAGTCCCATCTTAACTCAAACCATTCTGTGATTCTATGATTCCGTGAGAAGTCATAGTTTTAGCTGTTCTCCTCCTTCCATTCCAGTTGCGTTGCTGTAGCTGAGTATTTGTTTTAGTGCTGTGTTGTAAAAATGCTACAAAAAGCTTATTTTTCAGTTCTGTGTAGGTATACAGAGATTTTAGATGGTGACTATTGTCTGCCTGTTTGAATTTTCTAAGGCAGAGGTATGTTCATTTCAAGAAAAAACAGGATAGCATTTCACATTAAATGGTACTTTTGTTGGCAGCTTTAGGGGATGTGAAAGTTTAAATGGGCGTAATGAATAAATGACCCTTTGGCTTTGGATGGTTCCTTCAGAATGGCTATGGTGAGTTTGCACTGCTTTTTGCCTTCTTGTATTTCTTTCTGGAGGTGTCCAAGAGGCTTGTTTTCTTCATGATGCCTTTAATCCATCGTGATCTGGCCTGTGTTACAAAATGCAAGGAAAAGCATTTTAATTGTAACTAAACTGAGCATGGAGAAGTCATGGTTGTTTTCTTTAGATCTTCTTGGGAGCTGTGACTAGGAAATGGGAGAAATTTCAGAGTCTCTATGAAGACTTAAAAGTATTTCACACTTGCTATTGATTTTTACAGAGAATGCTTTCAGCTGCTGGGGCAATTAGCAGGGAAGCTAAAAAGAGAAGGAGGCTGCTCCATCACCTGGGCTGCTTCCAGAAGGAGGGGGCAGCTGGATGTGTTGGCCAAGGGCTGAAGGATGCTCTGTGAACACATATTAGCTGTTTTAAGCTGTTGTCTAGCCATGCTTGAAAAGAGCTTTTGCTTTAGTAGCTGGGAAGAACATGGGTGTGGAAAGCATCTCTTGCTCGAAGCAGTTGCTGTTTTAAGCAGCAGATTGTGTGTGGCCCTTTTGTGGCTTGTTCTCTTCTGACTCTCTTTTTTTCTTTTTCCCTGGGCATAAAAACAGAAGGAAGAAGCTGCTTCAGATAAGCTAAGATATCCCAAAGTGACTATGCTTTATTTAAAAAAGAGCCCAAAGTATAAATCCTGAGGAAGCGTCTGATATGGTCCGAAGCCTTTCCACAGCTCGTTTTCCAGAGGTAGAGTAAAACTTGAATAGTGAAGCATGGACTGCAAAGAGCAACAGGTTGGCTGCCAATTTTTTTTCTTAATCTGTTTTAGCCTTTCTGCCAAAATGTTATTTATTTCCTTTTATTTCAAGCATGGCAGTCGAAAAGGCGTTATGTTTTTCTAGTGAGAGAATGGATAGTTGTTATGAGCCAGACAAATTTCTTAAGCTCTGTTTATAAACATAGGTTGAGAAAACAGTTTGTTCTACTGCAGTTTTGCAGTTTCCTTATTGTGCCAGAAGAGATGAAACCAATTGTCTCCAATTGGTCTCCTCTCTGGTTAGATGAAACATTTTAGGAGACAGTGCTACATCTTCTGCCCAGTATATTAACTATTGGCTGGGAGTTAGAGCTGGAACATAGGTTGTACCAGTCCTAGATGAAATGCACATGCAGAATGTTGTTGCCTCTGCTTTTCTCTGTCCGTGTTCCAGTGCTATTTCTGGCACCGGTGGAGGTTGAAGAGGTGGCCAAGGTACACAACTTTGTCAGGGTTTCAAATGCCACCAAAGATTTGGGGGCATACAAAGTCATCCTTTTAGGCATGTAGCATAAGGTTTGCACGGCAAGGTTTTGGTAATGGGAGGCTGCAGGGGTGGCTTCTGTGAGAAGCTCCTAGAAGCTTCCCCCATGTCCAACAGAGCCAATGCCAGCTGGCTCCAAGACAGACCTGCTGCTGGCCAGGGCTGAGCCCATCAGCGGCAGTGGTGGAGTCTCTGGGATAATATAGTTAAGAGGCAGGGGAAAAAAAACTGTGCTACGGCAGTGGCAGAGAAGAGTGAGAGAATATGTGAGATCAGCAGCTCTGCAGGCACCAAGGTCAGTGAAGGAGGAGGAGGTGCTCCAGGTGCTGGAGCAGAGTTTCCCCTGAAGACTCTGGTGAGGCAGGCTGTCCCCCTGCACCCCATGCAGGTCCGTAGTGGCACCGAGATCCACCTGCAACCCAGAAAGGAACCCACACTGGAGCAGGTGGATGCTCGAAGGAGGCTGTGACCCTGTGGGATGCCCACGCTGGAGAAGGCTCCTGGCAGGACCTGCGGGCCTGTGGAAAGAAGATCCTAGGCTGGAGCAGGTTTGCTGGCAGGGTGTCTGACCTCACGAGCAACCAAGGCTGGAGCAGTCTCTTTGAAAAAGATGGCACTCCATGGGAGGGACCCATTCTGGAACAGTTCCTGAAGAACACAGCCTGTGGGAAAGACTCATATCGGAGAAGTTCATGGAGAACTGTCTCCCATGGGAGAGACTCCACTCTGGAGCAGGGGAGGAGCATGATGAGTCCTTCACCTGAGGAGGAAGGAGGGGCAGAAAGAGCATCTGGTCAACTGACCCCAACCCTATTCCTTGTCCCCCTGTGCTGCTGGCAGGAAGGAGGTAGAGAAATTTCTCTATAAAGCCCAGGAAGAAGGGAGGGATGGGGTGAATGTGTCTTTAAGGTTTGGTTTTATTTCTCGTTATCCTACTCTGATTTGATGATGAGAAATTAAACTAATTTCTCTGACTGGAGTCTGTTTTGCCTGTGATGATGGTAATTAGTGAATGATCTCTCCCTGTCTTTGTCTCAGCCCACGAGCCTTTTGTTATGTTTTCTCTCTGCTGCCCAGCTGAGGAGAGAAGTGATAGGGCAGCTTTGGTGGGAACCTGACATCCGGCTCGGGTCAACCCGTCACACTTGTGCCTACTTTTAAGTGTATCCATATACTGCAGAAGCTTCACTCTTCAGTCTTTAAGTGCCACTTAAAAATGCGCTTCTAATCTCCAGACAATCTGAATGCTTCACCCCTGTTCTCTGCGAAGATTATTGTTTCCTTGGCTGAATTTCAAGAGTCAATGCAAAATCAATTGGAAGGGAGGTTTGTCTTTGTGTTGGATGTAAGTGTTAATGGTGGAAGGGGTTCCATTGACACATTTGAGGGTGATGTGGGTCAGTCTCATCACACATTGCTGTAATGGTTAGGCTAGTTGTTTTTTTTTTTTTCCCTTCATAAAGCATCAGTAGGATGTAGTTAATATCTCCTTTTCAATTAATTATTGGCTTGAGAGGGGGGCCTGTGTGGGTCTTGTAAAGTTCAACAAGGCCATGTGCAAGGTCCTGCACGTGGGTCGGGGCAATCCTGAGCACAAGCACACGCTGGGTGGAGAGTGGATTGAGAGCAGCCCTGAGGAAAAGGACTTGGGAGTGCTGGTGGGTGAGAAACTCAACATGAGCCGGCAATGTGCGCGGGCAGCCCAGAAAGCCAGCCATATCCTGGGCTGCATCCAAAGCAGTGTGGGCAGCAGGTGGAGGGAGGGGATTCCGCCCCTCTGTTCTCGTGAGATACACCCCTGCCTTCAGCTCTGGGGCCTTCAACACCAGAAGGACATGACGCTGTTGGAGTGAGTCCAGAGGAGGCCCCGAAGATGGTCTGAAGGCTGGAGCACCTCTGCTATGGAGACAGGCTGAGAGAGCTAGGGTTGTTCAGCCTGGAGAAGGCTCTGGGTAGACTTTCTAGCAGCCTTGCAGTAGTAAAGGGGCCAACAAGAAAGCTGGAGAGGGACTTTTGGCAAGGGTGTGTAGTGATAGGACAATGGGTAATGGCTTTAAACTGAAAAAGGGGAGATTTAGATTAGATATAAGGAAGAAATTCTTCCCTCTGAGGGTGGTGAGGCACTGGCACAGGTTGCCCAGAGAAGCTGTGGCTGCCCCATCCCTGGAAGTGTTCAAGGCGAGGTTGGATGAGGCTTTGGGCAACCTGGTGTAGTGGAGAGTGTCCCTGCCCATGGCAGGGGGGTTGGAATGAGATCATCTTTGAGATCCCACCCAACCTAACCCATTCGATGATACTCTAGACTACTTGACAATGGCATGAAATAATAAATAAAAAACAATTATACTACCCCCAAACTTGTCATCTATTAAACGTGAGCAAGCTGAGGTAACGAAGTATTGCTCCCGATGTATACCTCCGGTTAGGAATGCAAAACTTGGACCAAACTGTTACGTGAGCAGCCTGTTTACTCCCTCATAAAATCCATTCTCCAGGTTCACTTGGGTAGGGGGAAGGAGGGAACGGGCTGACATGGATTTCATATATTATTTCATATATTTTCAAATGACCGCAGACCTGCGCTGTTGTTTTTACAACCACCTGCAGCTGTAATGTCTGTGGTTGAGAGGAGCATGGCTGCAGAGGTGGGAATGCAATGGTAGAGCAAGTAATTTTTATTTCCTTCGTGTACTCAGAGCCTTTTGGTTAAAAGAAGCTGATGAAAGCTGGGCTGCCGCATTGTCTGCTCTTGTTTTGCTCAGACTGTAACGTCACAGCAATTAGTCTCGTTAATTTGTAGCCATGAGAACAAATTATGATCTCCTGTAACGGTAATTATATTAACTGAAAAGGTCATAAAAATGATAGGGAGGAAAAGTTGTGTATTCTACATATCAAAGCTGTGCAATTATTGTTTTTCTTAAACCTTTTTAATTAACAAAAATATATGGAAGTGTGTGTATGCATATATAAATGTATGTGCAGATATACATGCGTGTGATGGGGTATAGAGTATATAAGTGTATGTTGAATGAAACAAAGACCATCTTCATGGTTTGAGATGAGCAAACGATAATGAATCCCTAAGATCTCATAGGGAAGTCAGCTGATGCCGTTGAGTTGAAAACTCAAAAGCTCTTGGATAAAATCTTGCCCAGTAGCAGGCGATAGATGCTTTCTGCCACTTTTTAGCTCTTTTCTTTAGCACTTAGACTTAAACAGCTATTTTTTAGATGGAAAGTCAAGACTTGCTGAAGACTCTGCTTACAGTTGGTTATAGAAAAGATTTTAAAGTGAGGGCAAATAGTGGAAATGAAAAATGCAAACACTAAGCGGTGCCTTTTGAGGGATGTAAAACTTAGGTTGGTGGTTATGGAGTTGTGGAGAACCTACAGCTGCACCTTTGGGCAGGAGGAATTGCTTGCAGGTGGATGTGAGGTTAAGGTCAGGAGAAGAAGTTGCTGGGTTTAGTAGCTATTCAAGGAGAGGGGTTAATGATTTTTGGACTGAGCTATTAGTCTTCTAAAAACTTAATCCTGAATTTTGCCTTGTGTTAAGAATTGGACAAATATCAAGACAAAAATCTGATGTAGGATCCACTGTACGTTATGTTCAATGTTGGATACCTGTCCTAAAACGTAACAGAAAGGGTCCAAGGAAGACTAGTACCATTCAGGAGAGCACAGATGGTGTTTTCAGAGGAGGAGGAAGAAATAATCCTCCTGTTTAGGAAAAGGTTAACATGAGACTACGTGACGGCAATATCTCGCTGTAAGGGGGGGGTTAGCTGGGAGCTGCCGTTGGCTCTGTGTCTTCTCGTGACTACAACAGGAGTTTGTCTGTCGGAAGATTATGACCTGACAGTGGTCATAATCTGCATGCAGACAAAGATGATGAAGACTTATAGAACTCTGTGTTCTCTTTCCTTTTTCTATTTTGTTAACTGATGTTTTAAAAATGGCTTTAGTGATAGTGATGGTCTTGAAACTTTAAGTACGCTGCCAGTTGATCAACTGTTGCTTGTCTCGTTTTTCAGACAGTCTGAAAGCCCGCGATGAAATAATCTTTGTCTGGGCATTCGGATCCTAACCACGTTTGTCATCCATAAAAGCTGTGTTCCGACATCAGACCCAAGAATCCGTCTTTTTCAGTGTTCTCTGTGATAGCTACAGCCTGGTGCTTGCAGAAGGGTAAGAACAGGGCGAGCGTAGCTGATGCTTCCCCCAAATCGTCTCCCAGCCTTCAGCTGTTTCTGGCTCAGGGCATTTCCTGAGCTGGATGTTATCTGTGTATCTGATAAGGCTCAGTAGTTTGGTTTTTCACAAGCTCGTCCCTCCATGAGGTGAGGGAAACCCCTTCCATCTTGCTAAACGAAGGGAAATATCTGCCATCACCTCCATTCCAGCTGCTGGGCTGGGATGTCCCAAGCCTGCTGTCTTAGAACAACGAATGTGTTCATAAATTCAGGGAGGGGAACTACAAGGGTTGCAAAAGAAAATAATGATGTTCAAGAACACAGACAGCTATTGCTACAGTTGAAGTGTTGTGCTGAATATGGGCATAGGATCAAGAACAAAACCAAAAAAGTAAAAAAAGAATGCCACGTACCGAAGACAAATCCTTGTTCCAATGACTGGGCATTTGAGTCTTGGCTGTTTGTCTTGCCAGTTCTCTTGCTCTCCTAAGTATGGCTTTATTTATTAAGTATTGGCTTTCCAAAGGAAGCCATCAGGAAATGAGTAACTCTGAAGGCACAGCTGGGTTTAAAAAGCAGAGATGAAATGGCGAGCTCTTACGGAGGCGCTCCCTCCATTTTGTGTGCCGAATGATGCAGGAGTTGGAAAAAGCATCTATTGATTCTGTAGCGCAAGAAATTCATGTACTCTAGTTTTGTGTTGTTGGCATTATGTGTTGTTCCTGTCCTTCATTTCAATTTTTTTTTTTGATAGCTTCCTGATTTTTTTAAAGTAATTTTGTTAAAATGTAGAAACTTAGAAAATGCGTCTAAAATGGGGGACAGAACCTCATCCCATGGAGTCAAACCAATGATCTGTAGGTAGGTCCAGGACGCTGGCGCTGAGGAGGGTGAGACAGGAACTGTACAACCGTTGGGGTTGTATGGGAATGTTTGGTAGCATCTACAAGCATATATAACTACTTCTTCTTGCTTTCTGCCGTGTCCTGGTCTTCACCCTTTCCCTACGTGCTCTTCCCTTCCTTCTCTTCTGTTGGAAGAAGTGGCAAAACGACAGCCAAGCGCTTGTTTCCAAGCGCGTCAAGAACTAGTGATGAAAAGCGCCGTGTTCAGGAGAGATGCTGTAACATCAAACCTGAGCTGGGTTTTGAGAGGCTGGTGACTTGTTGAGTTGTGGATGAACTCTCAGGTGAATGGCAGAAAGCTTATCCTGGACGTGGCAGCCAGATTTTTAGGTCTGTGCTCCAAAGCATGAACACTCCAGAGGTTTTCAGAGAAATAGTGGTAAGAATTTTCTTGAAATAATCTGTTTTGCACACACAATTATTATTATTTTTTTTAAAACGGCTGGTCTGTCAGCCTGAGAGACTCTAAGCAATGAAAGTGTTTGGTGGTGTGGGGTTTTTTTATTTTTTTTTTTAAGTTTGGTATAATAACAAGCAACTTGCCCTTGTACTGTAAATTTTAACTCAACCTGCAACCGTTGACACCTGTTAGCGTAAGAATTTAGTCTAGTTGATCTAGTTCCTAGTCAGGACCTTTTCAGATGGCGTTTAGCTTTACTTGAAACAATTTCTGCTTTAATTGCAAGTGAGAGAAATTCTCAAAATGCCGAGAGCTGAATCGATGTACTAATATCATGGAAATTTAACAGGGAAGCAAAGTTGCAGTCCCTTAAGCCAATGTCTGGGCTGCAGCAGGTCCTCAACACCACCAATGCAAATGCAAAAATACGACTTTTAGCTGGGTATGACATGGGATATTTTCTCCATCTCTTTGGCAACGCTGTTGCAGCACCAGGAGTTGCTCCAGTGCCGCTGTTCGTACACCCTGCGGAGTCATAACTTCATCCAGCAGAACACCTTGGGGCTGGTGTTAGTAGGAAAAAATACTCTTGTTTAAATAGTTTGACGCATGGAATATTTAATAGTAACAATTAATTGATAATAAATATTGCCAAAAGGCATCTGTATAGCAACAGCCCTATTCAAGGGCTGTAAAGATAAAATACAAGTCGGTGTATTTACAAAAATACCACGTTGATGTGGAAGTACACGCTCAGCTAAAATGAAGTTTCATTTACTTTCCCAAGTCTATTGAGTGTAAATGTTTTGACAGTTCTCCCATTTCTGTTCCTTTAAAACTTGTGCTATCAATCTTTGGGACACGCTCTCAAAGATGAGCTGCTCTCTCCAAACATATATGTTAGTTGAATTTTTTTTTTCTTGTATATGTCATTGGTATAAAATCAGCTTGAAAATGGTGGTTTTCCAAGGTTTGGTGGGTGATGGTTGAAGTTCATTTTCAGATGTGTGGGAGTCTTTTCATGGGATCTAAGTCAGTTTTAACTTATCAAATAGATACGATCACAGACAATGAAGAATAATAATTAGGAGTTATTAATCCTTTTCTTTTTTAAAGGAAATGTCTTCCATACTTTTCTTACTTTTTCACTTTGTTTTAATTCATTTGTTCTGTTTAACCTACTTCATAGTTACCAACCACTGAGCAACAAAATCTATTTTATTTGTCATTTCCCTGTGTCTGAACTCCAGTATTAAGGCAGTTACAGCATGTAACAAACGTGGTTAATGCCCAAACTGTGTCCAAATCCCTGTTTCAAGGGGAAGCCAAGTTATTTATAGGGCACTGAAGTGCAACATGTCTCTGATAAAGGCCAGTGCCGTGGAATGCAGGTTAAATGGGAACGATGGTCCCCTGCCAGCTTGCCGGAGAGTTGGGGTCGTGTCATGTTGTCACTGAGCCAGGCAGCACACCAGGGCAAGAAAAAGCTTCTGAACAGTTTTCTTCAGCTGTTAACAGCTCAGAAGGCTGTAGCTGTGACAGTAGTGAGGCTAAGTTAGTTAAAAACACTGCTAATTAAGAGATTAGTAATTGTTGGTTGCTATGCTATGTAGCTGCCCCTTTAACTATCTTTTTAAAGAATATCTGGGATTTAATTAATAGTTTGCTTCCTGGTTTGCGTTTTCCTTGGTTCATTTTGCTCAGGAATAATAAATTACTAACATTTGAGCAAACCAGATTGTTTTGTTCAGAAAGTGTCTCCTTATAACTTTATTATTTGCTGATGAGGGCATTGTTGTCCATGATTATTTTTTTTAACTCCTTAATCTCAGTGGAAGAAGCGTGTGCTGTTTGGAAGAAGTTTCCAGCTGTACGATGACAACAAGGTCTTGAAATGGCCCCGTCTGTTGATGTGAATAGTATCATGTGAATAACTTGTCATAACTCTCTGATGCATATTGATTTGATTTTTTTTTTTTTATGAGGAGTTTAGTTCTTTATTTCCTGAAGAGAAAGAGAAAGGAAAA
Source organism: Tauraco erythrolophus (assembly GCF_009769465.1). NCBI lineage: Eukaryota > Metazoa > Chordata > Aves > Musophagiformes > Musophagidae > Tauraco > Tauraco erythrolophus. Next base: position 3,240,536 of record NC_141469.1, on the reverse strand, counting down.
GACTAAGGTATTTTATACATCGATTGCAAAATTGGAAAGCTGGATTCATTCGTAAGGAATGGATTTATATAATGTTTCTGAGACAAAAAGCTGAATTGTGCTTTGGACCAAATTCACGGAGCTATATTGATTTACAGAGGCTGCTTCCAGCCTCCACCCCTTTATCAGAAAATTGGAATGCTAATAAATTAAGTATAATCAGTCAGAAGACTGGGATGGGGTAACAGCAGCTTAACTTTTGAGGATACTGCCATGGAAAAATAGTCTCTGAGGATGCATTAAAATTGTGCTTTCACGTATTCCAGTGCTGAGCAGTAGCAGCTTAGCTGGAAGTTGTGGGGAGCTGAGTGCACGGCGTGTCTGCTGCCGGGGTCCTGGCACATCAGCCTCTTCGTTTTCCCTCCCATGCTTGTTCTGCCTGGCTTGTCCTGGCATTTAAATGGTCAGTTTATAAACCACAACAATGTTAAAATACTCTTCTAAAGATGACTTGAGGTACGTTAGGCAGCTAAGCACCGGTACACTTACATGTATAGTCATTTGAAATCTTAATTGAAGATCCTGTTCTCTTTGCCACTTCAAGAACTCTCATTAACTTTGTGTTTAAGTCTGGTAGGCATTTTAGATGCTTTTTAGATGTTTTGACTGCTTAAATTTTCTTAGTTTTTTTGTTTTTTAAAATCTGATCTTTCACCATCACATAGACGATGTGGTGCGTCTGGCAATGGATATGGTGCTGGGATCCTTTCCGTGGTGGATGAGCAGTGACCAGAGTCTGCAAATGTGTTTGTAGCTTGGTATTCACACCGACCTCGGCCGGGCAGCGCTGGGGTGCCCATACACCTGCGGACCAGCTGTTGCCAGAAACGTTGACTTGGCACGCTGTAGTCACTGTAGAGACATGAAGGGAGACCTTGTTGCTGCCCGCTGTGTATCGGATTCCGTCCTCACGGTGATGGACGGCGAGGACGGAGACGTGCCGGTCACTGGCCGTGGTCACTGCTGAGTGAGTCAGGGAGAAGGTCACTCACACTTTGCTTCTCAGCGCTCCTCCATTTGCTGTTGAGGTAGGAAGCTCGGCCACTGCCCCTTTTTAACCAGGCTGCTTTCACGTGCCCTCCTTGTCTTCGGTGATACTGCCGGGTTGTCACGAAGTAACCGTGGTGTACGTGCAAGGGGGAGTAAATCTGTGTCACTAAAATGCACTGCTCGGGTTTCAGCTTCTGATGGAATGTTAGCGCTGAAATCTAAATAAACACTCGTGAGCGTGGTTCCGTGGGGTGCAACTTGGCGTGGTTTGTGGGGGAAGACTGGGGTCATTCATCACCTGGATGGCTGGGAGCTGGTGCCTGGCTGGGGACAGGGCAGTGAGCAGAGCCTGGTGGGCTCTGGGGTGGGGGGAACATGGGGCATGGTCTCGGTGCTGCGCTAGGAATATTTCTGTTTTGTTGCCGTGTTTATGTTAAGAAGAATCTTGATTTTTTTTTTTTGAGAGAGGTTTGAAACCAGAAGACCTAGAAGCTTCAAAATAATAGTATCAAACATTTTCAAACTAGAAAAACTGTTTTGTGCAGTGCATGAAGGTTAGCGTTTAAAAAATTGCAGTAGAACGTCTTGAGTAAGATACGAGTAAAAATGGTATTCCTCACTCCCACTTTGTTGTTTTATCTTGTTCTATTTGTCCTTGTCAGATCCGTGGGGAAAAAAAATAAATGTTAGTTGCCTTCAAATCGTCATCTCTTTGGAGGTAGAGTGTGGTGGCTCTGCTTGCATCGTGTCCCTTTGGCCAAAAGAGGGAGGTCTTGCCTCTCTCCCTCCTTCCTCCCAGCCGGGCACGGATCAATAATAATCATTATAATAGTTGTTTTCTGCCTTGGGTCAAAGACTGTACATCAGGACAGTTTTATAATGAAAAAGCCAATTTATGCTAATCCTTAGGTATTTGTGAGAAGAATATGAAGCAGTATGAAATAATGGGTTTGGGTACTGACAGGCTGATGTTCACAAGCTGAACTCCAACTTCAGATGAGCTCGGTTTCCGTGTAGTTACCTGGATAACAGTTAAGTGGTAAATATTTTTTTTATGTCTTGGAAAGTGTAAAATAAAGTTTTACCAGTTCTACCAGTGCTCAAGAGATGATTTTTTACAAACAAAAGGGAATGTTATTGTATAAAATCTAATAACCCTTTTCAACTCCAGCTTTAAAGTAGATGCTTAAGATTTGGCTTTTCATCTGGAAGTACATGGGCTTATAATAATATTTTTTTCTATTGATGAACCGCACAAAAAACCTGTTTTCAGTATTTTCTGATAGATGTAAGCAACCATGTAGGCAGCATATTAAAGTGATTAGCAAAGTCTTGTAATTATGCCAGCTACCCAAGGAGAAAGGTATTCTTTTTAGATTTACTTTTGGGTAAAAGTAATGTAGCCATAGGAAATTGTGCCGAAATCATGTTGCCTTTTCCATGGAGGTGTATGACCCGTGTGTATATGTGTGTGTTGTGGTGACAGCAAACATCTAATTATGGATAAAACCTATCCAGGTTTTGATCTGATGCTCTATTGCCACCTTCTGCTCATCCTTCTTTCCGCCACGCGCTCGCGATGCAGGACCGCGTCGCCCTAGGGAGCTTGCATTAGGGATGACACGGGATTTTACAGCGTTTTAAGGAAGTGGTGGCAGAAGGAAAGGTCAGTTCCTCCTCTGAATTCCTGAATGCAAAGCCTTGTGTCAGGAATATGAGGAAAATGTCTTCCGTAGGAAGATGAACGACGGGTTTCATGGTTTTCAAAACTAAGACGGAAGCTGTTTCTCTGGCACGGAGTAGCTCAGTTGGGACTTCAGTTTGCTTTGAAAGCTTGGGAATCAGAAACTGAAGGAGATGGTGTGTGTGTATTGCGTGGTGAATAGCAAAATTTGAGACCAATTTAAACCTTGGAATGTTTCAGTAGGGAATAGAAGGGATTGTGGAACGAGTATTGACTACTTGAAGTGTATTGATTTGTTCCGAAGATTTCTGCTTGGTGGTCTTGGGAAAGCATCCCCCTGAATGTTTATCCTGTCAGGGTTTATCACGGATTCTATGGCCCAAACACCGACTTGAGCTCCTCCTGCTCCGTTAGGAACTCTGTTCAGGCAGAGAGAAATAGAAAATATCAGCCACCTTGGGAAAACGACTAGTAGAAACTTGTCCTTTTTAAAATACTGGAAATAATGTGCAATTTAAATGACAGCTGAAAAGCATGTTAATCCTCTAGTAAAAATCATGATGGAGAGGGAACAGGAGCAACTTTGATGGTGTTCCTAACAGATGCTTTTAACTCGGAGGATTAGATGGGATGAGAAGCAGCCTTAAAACCTCAGAGGTTCCGAGATCCATGAGGAAGCAGGTGTGCCATTGTATACCAGTTTTTTCTTCTTCTCCTCTTTGGCATGACTTAATCAGAAGCTACATCAGTAGCAAATTCTTTTTGGCTGAACCTGCTCAACACCTGTGGTTTTGTGAGGATGAAGAAGGTGAATTAAGAGTTGTAGGAGAAATAAATGTGACTAAGGAACAGTAAGTGTATCGTGGAGGGTGCTGGTTCCCCAACTGCATCGTGTTTTACCCATATTTATTAGTAGTGCTTTTGCACAGCTTCACAGCACTTTTTTTCTGAAACGGATTTATAAATTGGTCTTCTTAAAGCAATTTATCGAGCAGGTGCACTGAGGCACCATTTAAAGTCACCCTTGTTGCTGCTTAAAGTTCACTGAAGCTTTGCTGCTCAAAGCCTCCTTTGATAGGTGAGGTTTGCTCGTACGTGTCACTTTTGGTGAGAAGACCAAATTGCTTTAAAATTCAGATCAAGCCACCAAATGCTTATTTCCCTGCATGTGCATGTCCATGGGTAGTATTAGGTTGTATCTAAAAATGAGGAACGTGTACCTAGTTTTGCAGTACAGGTGGGATTTGGAGGTTTAAGAACAAAAGATGCTATAGACTCAATCTCGAGACAGATGCACCAGCTGTGGGGTTAAATGGAGGTTGTGTGTATGTAGATATTGGTAATGTGACCTCTTCAGTGACCATATTTCAGCCTGCTTCAGCCCTTCTGGTGTCCAGCTGCTCTTACTGGAAGGGTGGCATCTCAAGGAGGAAAAGGGCCCTTTGGTTCCAGCACCTTGGCCGTGGCAGATGGTGGTACTTGTTATAGTTCCTTTGGTTTGGAAGTGCAGGAGGAAGGTAGTGCTTGGGCTGCTGAGCATCTTAGTTATCAAATAAGAACATCGTGGCTACATGGTACATGTATTTTTTCCCTTTTTTGTGGATTTTTCTTCTTTTCCTGTCTATTTTAACTTAAGGAAAAGATCATTTACTGAGGAGAGCGTGAAGAAGTAATATCAATAATAATTGCAGTGATATAAATTAAATATTTGTTTTGGAAAAGTTCTGTGGTTACACATCTGGTTGTTTAGAATTGGTCTTCAACTTGTCTATTATTAAGTTATTATTTGGGTTTATGTATTAGTTATCAAAATGTGATAGTAGCATTTTTTCAGGGGTTTCATTGCTTTTCTGCTTGGGAAATTGAAGTTTGGTATTTCTGGGGTTTCCATTTCTCTTGCTTTATTTCCATTTATATTTCACTAGACAACCACTCAGAAGTAATTGGTCTTTACTGGTAAATTTTACTTTGAAATGCTGTTCTTAGCACTTGAGAAGAGCAAATTAGATGGAGGTTGTCACAAAATGTGAAATAGCTAGGGAATCACCAAGAGTCATTTCGGGTTCTGTCAGAGTCTGGAGTTTAGTCACATGATGTTTGGGGCTTTTTACTGTTTCAGTTCATTTTTAGTGTAGTATCAGTAGATGTATTTTAGAAATTGGCCCTCACTTGCAGCGATTTTTCACGACACTGTTTCAGAGCGTAATGAAATCTTGACATTTAGTCAAGCTTTGACATTTTCTGTTAGACCAGGTTAAACCTTTCTTCATGAAGGTGCATTTCAGTAGATCAGAAATGGGCAGAGGGTCGCCTTGACTTCTGAAGTAACCTCTGACTTATAGGCAACAGAATAACATCAGGATTGAACTTGGTCTCCCTCTGGAGCTTCAGGATGTGTCACATGCTTTCACAGACTGAAACTCCGAACTGCCCTCTTGTTTTTGTTTCTAGTGTAAAACTTGAGTCAATTTGACTAAATAGAAACCATAATTGAATTATTATGTGTGCTTAATGTTCCCGTCAGTGCTATGGAGAGAGTTCTGCAATAAAGATGGTGTTTCATTTTATTTGCGTCCTTGAATTAATTCAAGAAACAAGACCTATCCTATTGGAAAATATCAATTGCTCGAAAGGTGGCTGGACATTGGCTCTGGGCACACCTAAAACGATGACAACCCAAATCTTGCTTTGACAGCTCTTGGAGTTGTAAGCCCTTCCGTTCTCATATCCTACATGTGAACACAATGGCTAATGATTTCCTTCCCAGGCTCTGCGGTTTTTATCCTGAGATTAGGAGCAAGGTTGGAATTATCAGGCCTCTGAGCTACTTGGGTTTTTGGAAGGCTGTATGTTAGATGATGTCTGCTGTTGTTGCTGCAAGTGGGCAACCAGTATAAAAAAAATTCCAAAATTCCACCTGTATTGTGTGTACAGAGGTAGCACTTTAATATGAGTTCGAACACAACAGGATATTTTGTTTGTCCATAGAGTTTTCCTGGATTTGCTTTATCTTCTTTCGTGTGGCTAGCTTCTGTCTGGCTGGAGTATTTCACCTCTTAAAACACAGGAAACATCACACCAGTGTCTGATTTCCTTCAATGCATGGAAAAGGAGAGTCTTTGTAACCATTATTAACCATTTGAACTGAAAGAGGGCAGATTTAGGTTAGATATAAGAAAGAAATGCTTTACGTTGAGGGTGGCGAGGCACTGGAACAGGTTGCCCAGAGAAGTTGTGGATGCCCCATCCCTGGAGGTGTTCAAGGCCAGGTTGGATGAAGCTTTGGGCAACCTGGTGTAGTGGAGGGTGTCCCTGCCCATGGCAGGGGGGTTGGAACTAGATGATCTTTGAGGTCCCTTCCAACCCTAACCACTCTATGATTCTATGATTATCTCCTCGATGCATTGCGGGGATTTCTGTGGACCTGCTGTCTTCTGTTGAGCTCCTGCAAGCATATGGTTCACGTCAAATTGTTTCATCAAAGTTGTCAGAACACTAGATGAGACCTCCTGGTTTTGATTGTCTGCTTGGGCATTTCTGTCGGTCAGTTCCAAGTGATTCTGGAAAACTCCCTTATGATCATCTAGGTGGAACAAATGGGGATTTTGAGTTCCAGAATCTTTTTTGCATCATAGCAAACAAAAAACCCCTACTATTTTAAAATGAAATTCCACTGACTGTTTCTGGATTAAGTAGTTGTTCAGGAAGCAGAGGAGGTAGGAGAAGCATTGATGTGCTTTTAATGCTCTGTCTCTGGGAACCTGAGTGCAAGCTGATGTAGAGAACATTGGTATTTAACTTGTCTGTCTCAGTGTGCAGGACCTTATTTTGTATTTTATTTGCTGCACAGCTAAGCATAATTGCATTTTGCTGGCTCGCTCACATAAGAAATAGGAGGAGTTAAGTGCATCTGCTGAGGATGGTTTCATTCCCTCCTCATCGGAGAGAAGCTGAATCACAGATGCATTTTTGTGCATAGAAAATGAAAAGGTCGGAGGAGGGCACGGTCTGTTTTTGCCAAAGAAGTGCCTGTGATCTGCAGAACGTGATGGTTGTCTGCTTTTAGCATGGACTGAAGGAAGGAGTTGTGCTGTTAAGAAAGAGATGGCTGTTTAATGTCCTGGTATTAATGTCCTGGTAATGTTCTGGACAATAACGTCCTCCTGGCGCTGAGCAGTCAGGATTCCAAAGAAGAACCGGGCATTTTGTTGGGTGACATTTATGAGGCTCTTATGGAAGGCGACAAAGAAAAAGACAAACAAGCAGAGGATTGGGCATGTTCAGGGGCTGAACTTTCCTGGAGCTCGAGATCGAGTGTCTTAATCCAGTTGTTCCTCAAATTCCTAGGGATAAAACTGAAGGAAGATGACAAACTGCCTGCTGAGATTAAACTCAGCAGTGTTGATGTTCAAATAGATTTATTCCACACAGAAAGTCTTTATGCCCTGTGTGTAGGTCTGTCTTCCTCTTGGTTTCCTTCTGGGCACCCTCTACCCTGGGCAGCGGCGCAGCTGCAGTCACACGTGTTGCTTCCGGCGCTGATTTACACTGGGTGATGCTCCTCCACCGTGGCTTCCCACATACACATTGAAAAAGATGTTTTTTTCTATTCCTATGTGTGTCTTTGGCTGCTAACTTTAGCATTCAGTCTGTTTAACAGGAAGGGAAATGCCCCCAGGATACTGGTCAGGGATGGCATCCTATGGTGTGAAAGACGTAGGATGAATCCAGGCCCTCCTGAAGCAGGGGACAGAGCTCTCGTGGTGGCAACGCTTTGTATCAGTTGCGCAATGAAACGTTTGCTTGGAGGTTTTGGATAAGTCACTGCTAAAATGGAGCAAACTTTGACCACTTGCTCAGTTTTCGTTTTAATGAGCATTGAGGTCATGTTATTCCTTCAGTGGAAGTTGTGGAATACGTCCTTGCTGCTGATAAGAAAGGATGCAGGAACTCTTTAAAGGAGTGCTTGTCTGATGTGGGAAGCTCTGCCAATGGATGCGTTTGAACTGCTCCTCGTTTCCTCTCATCTGTGCACTGGGTTGCTCCTCAAGTTATTGCTGGGTCAGAAGCTAAATGGCCATTAATGCTTAGGCTGTATCCTTAAACCTCCCTCTGTGGTTAACTCTTACAGAGCTAGCTCAGCCAGGCCAAGTGCCAAGTCCTGCTCCTCAGTCAGGGCAATCCCAACCAAAAGTACAGGCTGGGCAGAGAATGGATGGAGAGCAGCCCTGAGGGGAAGGACTTGGGAGTGTTGGTGGATGAGAAGCTCACCTTGAGCTGGCAATATGTGCTGGCAGCCCAGAAAGCAAATCGTATCCTGGGCTGCATCCAAAGCAGTGTGGGCAGCAGCTTGAGGGAGGGGATTCTGCCCCTCTACTCTGCTCCCATGAGACCCCACCTGGAATACTGTGTTCAGCTCTGGAGTCCCCAGCACAAGAAGGACATGGAGCTTTTGGAGCGGGTCCAGAGGAGGCCACGAAGATGATCTGAGGGCTGGAGCACCTCTGCTATGAGGACAGGCTGAGAGAGTTGGGATTGTTCAGCCCAGAGAAGGGAAGGCTCCAGGGAGACCTTCTAGCAGCCTTCCAGTATTAAAGTGGCCAACAAGAAAGCTGGAGAGGGGCTTTGTGCAAGCATGTGTAGTGATAGAACAAGGGACAATGGCTTTAAACTAAAACAGGGGAGATGTACCTGAGATGTAAGGAAGAACCACTTCACTCAGAGGGTGGTGAGGCACTGGAACAGGTTGCCCAGAGAAGCTGTGGCTGCCCCATCCCTGGAAGTGTTCAAGGCCAGGTTGGATGAGGCTTTGGGCAACCTGGTGTACTGGAAGGTGTCCATACCCATGGCAGGGGGGTTGTAACTAGATGATCTTTAAGGTCCCTTCCAACTCAAACGGTTCTATGATTCTATAAATGAACTAATCAAGGAAAAGACACTTACACTGGAAACTGAGGGGAAAAAGGATGGGAGTGTGGTGAGGGAGAGTGAGGACAAGAGAGGAGAAAAAGGAAGAAAGGAAAAAAGAGTCAAGGGAAGACCGAAAAAATGTCAGCCTGGGGCTTTATATCTCAAGTGTAGTGAAAATATTGACCAAGGTTTGTGCTTCTTAGCAACGCATGACATGGGGGGAGTTGAGGAAGAGGACGTAGGTCCTTGGGCTGACTGTATTCCTTATCCTGAAATGAGAGAGTCTAACTGATACTTCGGAATCGTTGAAGATGTTTTTGTGGTGTCACTGTAATATTTCCTTGCGTGTGGGTCAGTGCATCCCAGTTAAGCCCATGTCTTTACCACAGTAATAAATAGTAAATTTCCAATCTCGTGTGCATCCTTGAGAAATGTGCACTGTGGATAATAAGCAAAGAAAGTTGATGGGAAAGTGACCACGGCGGACACAGCTGCCATCAGCTGTTAGAGTGCAAAGCTATTCCCTTAGGTTTTAGAAAGAGCACTCTTCTCTTCCTTCTGTGTGAGGGAAGGTCAAGAAAACAGCTCCCTGTTTTCACAGATGTGACTCCTGGATGGATTGTCAGAGTTGGAAATCGTGTCGTGTGCTCTTCTGGGCAGTTACTGGCATCCATTAGGAAGCCCTGCATGTAATGGGGCTGCAGATGAGTTCTCGTGGGTTTTACGGTGTCCCAGTGGTCGTTCCACATGTATGCCTGTGAACTTGGTGTATCTTCCAGAGATCCAGGATATGACAATTGAGGACAAGTCTTCGCATGTGGAATAGGTCAGTGTTGGCTGTTGCCGAGATGTGGCGTCTCGTCAGCCGCATGGGTGGGATTTTTCAGCACGGGGTTTTGAGCCCTCCATGGTTTGCCATGTTGCAGTTCAGCTGTGATGAGTCTGCAGCCAGCTAAGGATCTGCTGGCAGCAGGGGAAGAAAGGAGCTGCGTAATTTCATTATTCTTTGCACTTTATAACCTTCTCTCTTCACTGATGCTAATGCCTCTGGAATCCCTTTGTTATGTGAAACCTCAGCCGGTTGAGGATAGCTCTTTGAGGCTCTAGTAGCTCAAATCTGAGCCTGGCATAGAGCTATACATAATTCCAGGGGTCGTAATCCCAACGTATCTCTGCTTTTCAATTTCCGTTCGGTTCTAGTCTTTAATTGAAAAGGAAACTTTTGATCCCTAATCGTACGATTGATGCTGTTTCTGTCCTGTCCGAAGCAAGCTCAGTTCTTTCTTAGCAGTCTCAGCTTTTTGAATTAAAAAGTGCTTGAGTTGTCATTCCAGGAACTTTATTTTTAATGATTTTGGAGTTGTTCTTTACATTATAACTTGAGTTGTGTAAGACAAGAATGTTGTTTTGTGGGAAGTCGTTGGCCTTCCATTCCGAAGTCTCTCCAACATCGCTTGGATTGTAACAAGCAGTCTGGTGAAATGGTGGCTTTCAGGGTCCTGTGGAGCCATTTCTGCAAACAACATGGGGTCTGGTCTCACTGCGTTTCGGTTAACAGCAAAATTCCGATGAACTTCAACAGGGCCATCGTGGGTTTGTTTTGCATGGGTTGTGGAGTTTTAATTTTTTGTCTCTTTGTGTTTGTTTGGTTGGGTTTTTTTAAGTGTTTGCACTTATTTTTGTGTAATCCAACCAATTCTCCAAGTGTCGATACCATCGCTGCACTAAGATCGACAAGTACGTATTTCAAACGCTTTTCATGAAACTTACTGTGGTGGATGGTAAACACAACATCATTGTCCTCAAACTGCCGTTGGTACTGCCAGGCAGTTGCTGCACTGGTGAACGATGCCAGCCTAGTGAGGCTAACTTCTTGGTAGGTGTCCTTGGAAGGAACGTTTGGTTGCTGTCACCGTGCCTTCTGACAGCCTACGTGTCTGAAGAGCGGGCTAGGAGAGGGCAGGGTTCTCCCAGCCGGCTTCATGTTAAGATTGATGATGGGAAGGTCCCTTCCAACTCAAACCGTTCCATGAAGATGTGGCCATTGGATTTGCTGGTAGAACTCCTGTTGGTATGAAAAAAGTAGAAGCGAATCCATCCCCCCCATCCTGATAAGCTGAGAGATAGGCTTCTGTGGGACTCCAGCCTCTTCTGCGACAGGCAGGCGGTGAGGGGGTGGCTGTAGAGAGAGGTGAGAGATGGGCCAGAGAAGTGTGACCTTCCAGCACGGAGTAATTGGTTCTCTAGGTTGGACTTGGCTGGTGTAGCTACCTGCTGTCCCTCACTAAGGGTGGGTACTCCCAGAGGCAGTGCAGCTCACTGCTTTTCCATAACGGGTAAATAACGTCCTCTACACCGCGTGAAACAAGTTGGTGGGAGGAAGTGGTGCCGTCCAAGAAGGTGGAATCTTTCCCTTTTTTTTTAATTATGAATAGGCAGTATTGTTGGATTTGAAAGGAAATGTTTATGAATGTGTTTAACTGAAGATACCGGACGCTTACAGTATACAGAATGTTTTATATAAGTTAATTTGTAATTAAAATTCATTATTTATGGAATACTTAGATTAACAAATCACATTTCTCTTTTTTCTTTTTTGATTTTATGTTATTAGACTTTTATGAAGTTCTGAGTAAACCTTGTGATCAGGAGCTTGCTTGGTTTGTTATCTTTATTAAAATAAATTTTCTCTAATAAAGGTTTTCATTTTATCTCTCTCTCCCACTGCCCCTGGCAGTGTCTCCAGTTCTCTGGGGTAAAGAAAGATCTGCTGGTCAGGGTTATTTGAGAGCCACGTAGACTTAATTTTCCTTGTTTTCTGGTTGGGAGCAGGAGATGGCTTAGGAATTTTTCAGGAGGAGCCTTGTGTATTTATAAACTCTGAGCCTTTATGATGCTGTCAGCCATTCGATAGAAGGATGAATTTACTCATCATAGTTTGCACTATTAAGGATCCTGACATGTTTTACAAACACCATCTCGGTTTTGTTCTGCTCTGCCTGCCAGCGAGTACCTCGGGCCAGCAGGTAAGAAAAGAAGGATGAGATGGGTCTGTACAGAATGAAGAAATTAGGAAAAAATTCAAGAGCTTTATCATGTGGAATCGGTTTCCTCACAACAGCGGTGCCAGTCTCTTTGTCTCTGCACACACACACAAATCTGAAATTTTTTTCCGTTTCCCAAGTAGCACATGGGATGTGGCCAAGAATAAGTTGGAAATTACGGATTGGCCCATCGTCGTGTTTGAATTCAGAAGCGTTTCACTGGTCAAGTTGGAGATGGTCAAGATGTGCACACAAGAGAGAGGAACAAAGAGAAACGTCCTAAATCCAGATGTTGTATTCCCTCTGGATGCACGTAGGAAGAGAAATCTTTTTCAGTGTACTGGGGTTTACTGGTCCCACTCACTGTTTTGTCCAGCTGTAGCTAAATCTCTGCAAATTATTTGAAGATGTGACTGTAGGAATGATTTTTTTTTTTTCCTTTAGTGATATTTTTAAAAGGTGTAAGTGTATCTCAAATATATGGGAACGTTTCAGTTCTGTTCAGTTTGTGCCAGGATGAAAAACAGATGCTTTTTTTTTTTCTGTGGCAGCTGAGCCAAAGTCAGTGCTGACGTTCTTGTTAACAGCACGTCATCCTAGAAACAGGCTTTTCAGAGGATTTCTTGGGTTTTTTGCGAGCCTTAATTGTCAGATTCTCCTGATTTTTCTAGTGTGGAGATAATGGAATGTAATACTGGCATCAGGTGTTTGGGGAGTGCGACCCGAAGATGCTAATGAAGTTGCATACTGTAATTACTGGTTAGAAAATTATATGTAAACCAGTGACTGACCAGAGAAGTCGGATGGATGGCTCTTTTTTTAAAGAGAGGTTATTTTTGCTGTGTGTGTTTTTTTTTTTTTCCCTTTTGTTTCTTATGAGCTTTAGATCTGGGTTTTTCAGTCCCACTCAGTTGGAATGCGAGATGCCTGCTGGGGGAGGAGGTGGTGGGAAGAGACAAGGGCATCTGCGTTAGTTGCTAATTTTAACCTCCAGCTATCTTCTTCTCTTGGATGCATCGTGCAGATAAAAAAACCTTGTAGGCAAGTAGGGAGAAAATAATTTTCCCCAAATAAACCAATTACATGCCAGACAGAAATGATTCATCCGAAATGACCAATCTTCGTTCCAAATCATTCCAGAAGTTTTTTCAGCTTCTGAAATGGAATAGGAGTCTGGTAGGTAGCAGCTCTGTTAGGGAAACTACGGCTGAATCCAAATAAATGCGACAGGGCTGAGCTTTTAGTGGGTGTATGCCATGGGAGACAGTGCCAACGCTGCTCTGAGCACATCTTAGGGGAAGCTGGAGTTCTTGAGTACTAGGGATTCTGTGCTTTTTGGTACTCTATCCACAGACACAGTTCCTAAATTAAATTTACTTTTTGGGGCAAGCAGATAAACCTGGGAATTGGTGCTAGGACTCACTGAAGCCTCTTGCCTCAGTTTCCAAGTGCCCTGGTTCCATGAGTGGTTATAGCTGAGGAAGACAATTTTCAGTAACAATTTCCTTGATGAATTAGTGTTCTTTCTTGATTGCAGATTGTCTGCAAACAGATTGCAGTTTTAACAAGCATGTTTGCTATTTATAATAATTCTGTGCATAATAATTGTGATTTTTTTTTTTTCCCCCCTCTGAAAAATGCTGTTGGTAGTCCTGAGAGAATACTGAGGACAAACTCTTCCCATAAAACCTCCATGGTAATCAAATAGAAGATGTGGGAACACAGTTGGAGCACAATTGTACAGAAGTCACTGGGATGTTTGCATATCATTTTTCTCATTATTTGTTCAGCTGTAACAGTGAGTGAAAATTGACACCGTGTGATAGCTATGCCGTAGGCTGTGTAAAATGAGTCTGATGGGCTCCGGGGAGTTCCCGGCAGGCGTATTCCCATCTCTTGGATCACCTCCACAGTTCTTATTAATTGACAGCCTCGTTGCTGCTGGCTGCAGAGAGACCAGCGCGTGGCTCTGGAGTCGGACTGACGCTTGCACGCGGGATTTGATTCTTCTCCGAGCTCGCTGGGGAAATGCTGCTGAAACAGCACAGGAAGGTTTATGATATCACTTTTCCTTCTGTGCCTGCTGTCGTGTTCCTTAAAACCTTCTGGTCTTTGGGAATATTAGTACGGTATCTGTCATTCATGGCCATTGCTCCATACGCACTGTGATTTTTATTTTGGTACCCAGCTATTTTCTGGCCGGAACCAAACCACTCTCTTCTTCTGTTGGGTTTGTTTGGTGGGGCTGGAGAAGGAAATACCTTTGACGTTTCAGCAGCTGTGAAAGTTTCTGTCCACTTGGACAGCAGATGGCACTGGTACCAACTTCCTAGCTAGTCTTGACTCGGCAAAGCTATTAAAGAAGAGAAGAAGCCATTGGGTTCTCGTCTGATCTTCCTGCCAAGGTTGCCAACCAAGGCTATGTTCGTAGTCACATTTCTGAAGACAGTTAATTGTCTCGGAATAATTAGGAAGCGAGATTGCCAGTTTGTCACAGAATAATGACCCTGACTCTGCCTTGCCGAAGGAGCTTTGATCCAGTTCTCCTTCTGTGGGTGATCCTATAGTGGCTTAGCAATTTCTTGACTTGTTGTGCCTCTCCTTAAAAAATTGTATTCGCATCTGATACGTAAGAGAGTTGGAACCATCCAAAGGTGCACTAGGAAACATTTTATTTTACTTCCTTCCTTTGTTCACAGTTTGGGTTGGTGTAATAGACAACACGAAGCGTAGACTGGAAAGAGGCCAGGAGACCCATCTGCTAAAAAAGAGGTATCTCCCTAATTACAGTCTCGTAGGCAGAGCCTGGGGATAACGACAGATCTTTTCTTCTATGAATATTTTCATGAACTTTGCCTGTCTCAGGAGATTCCCTCAGTGCTGTGCTAAATTGGGTCATTTGTGTGTATACAAAAGAAAAGGACAGAAGATGGGGTAGGATCCAGTATTGCTGTAAAACTTTGTCTTCTCGCCAATTAAGTAGTAAAAGGATTCTGCTCAAATTTATGGGCAAAACAGAAAAGGTCAGAAGGTTTCCTTGTTCTGTTCAGGTGAGTGTTGTAATTTGAGTAACTGAGTCTTCCTGCATGTTGGAGAACTAGTCCAAATGGAGATGTTTATTAAAAAGAAATAAAAATGGGTATTGCAGTGCATGTATTCAGGACACCTCCAAACAAATTCACAAAATTTTTTTTTCTTTATTCAAAACAAGAAAAATATCTGTAGATGCGTGGTTGCATGCATTCACTAAAAAACAAACAAAAAGAGAAAACCCGACCGATGTAACCTTGAAATCCTACCCTTGGTGACCTCGGTTTGTCGTGATCCTGACTGCCCTGATTCCCAGTGCTCATAAATATTCTACTACATCAGTAGCACAAAAGAAATTCCCTTGTAGCATTTCACATCAGGACCAAGTTTCTTATGAATTTTGCATAAATAGTCTTTCTCCTGATGATAAAAACTCAACGTAGTAACTCCAAGCGTTGTTTTGATGGGCTTGGTTGGTTTCCTTACTTGGTAGAAGGACTGATGGGTGGTTAACTACAATGGTTCCTCCAGGTATTCCTGTATTATTAGCAGTGGTTTGCTTATTGTTGCTTTGCTTTTTCACTTGCAGCTGATCACTCAGGGATCAGTTAGAACTCCACCAAAAGTTAAAAAATAATAATTAAATAAAAAAAAAAAAAAAAAAAAAGGGAGGGGATAGAGCCACAGCTGTAGCACAGCAATTTCTAATCTTCGTGTGCTAATGGATCAGATCTTCCATATAGAGAATCAAACCAGCTCGTCTGCCCTTGCAGCTCGTGTCCTCTTGACACTGTTTCATGAGTCTTATATTCATATCTGATCCAGCAAGATTACGTACAAAGAGTGTTTTGAAAGGGTTCTGCTTTATCGCTATTTGTGGGGAGAACAATTATGCCATTAGAGTATGAATAAAATAAGCCAGTGATTAAAAAAAAACACATTTCAGAGACCTTCCCTGAACTTTGGATCACTTTTATGTTTGATAGAAGCATTGAGAGAATTTCCATTTCAACTCTAACTGCATCATTTTGTTTTCATCTTGGTTCTTCTATGTGCTATCATGCTGCCACTTGATGTTCTTTTAACTGATGTTTGCATCGATATTTTATAGTATTGGATTTTCCGTTCTTTTATATTTTTGTCTCATTTCAAAATCATGTTGCCAATTATTGCAGAAAAGGAGCTGTTCAATAGAAGCAACTTGAAACTATTTTTAGCTATTTTGTGTTTTAAGGAAGTAGTGTTTATTTCAAAGTTCAGAGTTGACTTAAAAACTGTATTACGTGCAGTTACGTGATTCCACTTGCAGTTTTGTGCTGCTCTTGGAGTGAGAGGATCTTGTCCTGAAATGAGATGAGCCCTTTTTTTTTTTTGTATAGACCCCCAGTGTAACTGCAAACCTATCTAGAAACCCAGCTGGAAGCCTTTCTTGTGTTATTTAGCCTTAGTTTAGATACCTGCTGAAAGCAGGATAAAGTAGAAGAAATAGAAATTGCATGTGTTCTAACAGGTCAGTCGCTTGTTAGTAGGAAACCAATGTCGTCTTAAACAGGCTTCATAAAAAATATATGAAGATTTATTAAAAGTCAGTCTTGCACGTTGGTTATAATGAATTTTTTAAAGGTTGAATAACGCCTCTTTATTTTGCAATCGAATTGATGATCCGTGAGACTTCAAATGGTGGATGTTGATAGACTGGTTTATTTAAGGAAAATAGTGTGGTGATGTGAAGATGTAATGAGATTCCGTCTTGCGTTACAAATAGTCAAGTTGACAGCTGATCGTTCCAGTCTGTAATCACAAAGGGAAGCACCTGTGACCGTGGGTTAGATTAATTTTGTGGTTTGACAAGTTCAATTGGGAGATGCAGGGAAGGTGGGGGGGGGATTTGATTGTGCCAGTTTGTCCCTCGTGAGAGAGAGCCTTTGTCAACCAACTTCTCATCTTGGTGGGTCTGTAAAACGAACAGAGCCTTATTTTTTTGTTACTATAACAGACTGGGAATCTCTGAAATAACTTGTTTGGTGTTTTCTGTAAGCAGTGCTCGAGGCCGGATGCATCAACTACGTAGAGCAAACCAGCAATGTCACTCAGCCCCTCTGGTTGGTCTAATTCAGAAGAACATGAATTTTAGCAGTTGATGTTTCTGAATTGCCAAAAAGTGAACTAAAGTATGAGTTACAATGAAGACAGCTTTGGATTGAATTCCCTGTTCTCTTCACTTCAGCAGAGTTGTGGTGATGTGTGGGTTTTTTTAATTGGTGTACACAATAATTAAATGTAGGTATCGAAATGGAAATACAGAACAAACAATTGTACAGATGGGAGAATCTACTTGCAACGTTAGGACTTACTCTTCCTGTATAAAAACCCACCTCTTGAGTTCTTCAGGTGCTTAAAGAAGAAAACTGTATGATACTTGTCAAATTCCCAGTGTCAGTAGAAAAAAAAACAGCTCTGTTAAGCAATCCATGAGCCCTGGGAACAATTCCATTGGTAGGAAGCGCTTAGCTTAGCTCAAACGAGCTAGGTTTTAATGAGATGCTTTAGACTTCGACTTAGCTGTGCCGTGAGATGAGAAGAAAGGAAATAGGAGGTCAGGGAGCTCTCGGTTTGTTTTACTTTGGAACAGTAGCACAGTC
Organism: Tauraco erythrolophus; assembly: GCF_009769465.1. Classification (NCBI taxonomy): domain Eukaryota; kingdom Metazoa; phylum Chordata; class Aves; order Musophagiformes; family Musophagidae; genus Tauraco; species Tauraco erythrolophus. The sequence goes on along the minus strand of NC_141469.1, from coordinate 3,223,197 downwards.
TAATACGTGAAAATTGAGCCCAAATTTGACAGCCAAGAGAAAAAGATGTGTTAAAAGCAGCATGGAACACTGAGATGGAAGTACGTTGGCTTTGACTACTCCACAACACACGGGTGCTTTATGCTGACTTTTTTTTAAATAATGTGTGGCATAAAGTTTGAGCATATAAGGCAGGCATAAACCTGCTTTATCCTATTCTGTCTTTACACTTTTGTTAGTTAAAAGAAGAATTTGAGAAGAAAACGTCATAAATGCGTCTTTCTATTAGACTTCTCAATGTCAGTGCCTCACAAAGCATCTCGCTACGGCACTTGAGTCAGGTTTTGGAAGTTATTTAAGCTCCCAACTGCCATTCGTTTCGACTGTCGATAGGATATGTGCGCTGGCACGTATCCCATAAGGAGAAAGACAAGGCCTTGGGTTACAGCCCTGTGGTTTCTAATGATTTTGTAGCTGAGTGCATCTCTTCTCAGTGATTGATACCAATAAACATGAGGTCTGACATGCAGAGTAGACCCAATATTAAGATGGTCTGCAAATAATGGATATCTTGGAATGCAAATCGTGGCATATTGTTTGATTAACATGGGTCAATATTGTTAATATTAATTCAAGTGACAAAAAAAGCGTATTCTGTCACATCCCATCTCCTCGTTTTTTTGTTTTGCAAGGCCATCTTTCAATTAGCAGAAAATCCATGCATCCTTTTTACAGGAAACAAATGTTTTCTGTTAATTCAGAATATCTGCTGGAATCCTAAGGAGACCTCTGGTACGTTCTGTCATCTCACCAAACCAGTTTGAGTCTGTCCCTGTATGATGAAATGTGAAAAGGAATCATGATCTTGCTCACCAGCACTTTTGCATCCATAAACACTACTTCTACTAGTTTTCCAGGAACGTTTTTGTATTTCTGCACAAAAATCCCAAAGCATCTCTGAGGACAGATGTCTGTGTGCATTAATTATGCAAAGCTTTGTGTACTGACTGCCTCAACCCACCAATGAAAAAGGTTAAAAAAAAATCCCACAAAAGCAAGGAAAGATAATAGAGTACAATATCAGTATAGACAACATTCCAATGGGACTTCAGATGGCTTAACCTGCTAATTTTTTTGGTCATAGATATTAGAGATTTGAGTCCAGGTTTCTAGCCTTAACCTTGTTCAATAACTCTTTTCTCAGACGTAGTGCACCGTGCATCTTGTTCCTGGATGGAAGAAGAGCTGCTGTATAAGTTTTGCTCTTCAAATCTTGGCAGAGCTGGATAGAAGATAGTAGAGTTCAAGTCCAGAGCTCCCTTCCAACCTCAACCGTTGTGTGATTCTGGGATCTCTCTAGTTCGCTCTAACACACTCTACATTTGGGCCATGTAGAGTGTGGTGGTGCAGGTACCTGGAGGACTTTGATAATTTAGCCCCCATAGGAGCTTCTGTGTCCTTTTTTTCTGCTTTGTGGATGGCTCCACTCATGTGATACTTAGAAATGGGCAGACAGCAGCATTGTTGGGTGATGGTCTGGTACACCCCATCGCAGCAGCCCCATTGTTGAGTAGAGTTTCCTCTGCTGACTGTGACCATCTCCTCCTCTTCCCTCTGAGCATGTCAACATCTGTATCACTCTTCAGTTGGTTCTTTGCAGAAGAAAATTGTGTGTTTGTGAGAGAGGAGGGCCAGAGGGATCACGCGTGCTTTAGGGCCATCTCTACAGGAGCTTGCAGACAGCCTCAACAGGACTGTAGGGGACTCTGGGGGCCCTACGAGAAGGTTTTGGATATTCTGTGGTACTTCCCTCAAGTTGTGACCCTTTGTTGGAGCTGGCCCCTGTAGCGAGCAGGCACTGCTCAGTATCCTGTAGTAATGGTGTAGAGGGAATGAGCTTTTGTTTCTCAAGGCATTTGGCTACAGATAATAGTTCTCATCAGGTGTAATTAGTATGATAGAATGCTTGATTGCATAGCTTACGTTTTCACGGATCTGGCATAAATTTTACTGAAAAATGAGCAATTCTATTGGCATGAAGTGAATCAAGATTAGGAATACCTACTGGATATATCAACTTAGATGATGGATATTTAGCCTGGTTACTCAATAGTGGTAGTGAACAGTGGAGGTTTTCTTATTTGAGATCATCTGCCTCTATCAGTAGCAGTTATCTGTATATTGTTTTTTTTTAAAAAAAAAGTAGAAGAAAGATTTAGTGCTTTGATAAAAATCCTGAAAGCTTCTAGTAATATTTTTCTTGCCTTTCTCATGTTCCTTCAGATACCCTTGTTGCCATTTATAGAGTGGAAGAAATAGGAGATACTAATAGCATAATGATTTTTTTTTTTTTTTCTCCACTGTGTAAATATGTAACTTGCTGTGAAGATGGCATTATATTTGCTTTTCTGGCAACACATACTGGATGATGTCAGCTTTAAGCTGGACTAGTCATAATACTTGCTTTTTGTTGAGGTCCATTTTGGGGAGAGCCATACGATTTTTCAGATCAGATAATTTTTTTCTACGGCCATCTCCATCTCCTCAATCCCCTGTAAAAATATAGATAAGAAGACTCACGGAATTCTGCAGGCAAATGATTTAATTACTGTTGTTTGTAAGGAATGTCTATGTCCAAACTTGCCATGTCAGCATTTTTACAACATGTGGCTATTATATGGTATTAAGAATCTCCCGTTTCCAGCCTCAAGGAACTGGTGTTGTGAGTTACTGGACATAGCTGACTTGGGGAAGATGAAAAACATTTCAGAGAGGGGCCAGGATGAATGATAATTATAAATAATATTAGATAATATGTAGTGGCATCGCATAATAACTTTTTTTTTACTATTTGCTCTTGGTTTTTGCAATTTGAAATATTGTCAAGCTACTTAATTTTTCTCGTGCTGTCCCTTTTTATTTCGTGTGTTGCTACTTCATGGGTTTATTGTCACTACAAACAAGGCTGCCGTTGTTCTTTTTATTATCTGTGGCAATAACATCTCTGCAAAATTAACTTGGACTTGCATGGTTGGTGACAAGCCTTTGAATTTTGGTATTAACTATGCATTATTAATATTCCCAAGACTTCGGTTGTTCTGGATTTTTTTTGAACATCACTGTACTCATTTTACAGTGATGTTCATCACTTGGGTTTTTTTCTCTTTTTGAGAATTCTTAGGGTTATGAACCTCTTGAAATAAAGATAGAGGAAAAGAAGGTGTCTCTTCATACTTGCAGAATCATTTTATTATTCTTCTATTATGTATAATTAATATATCATTCCAAAACAAATTTCTGGGAAGCTGGAGCAAACTGAAGTCGTAACTGCTCTTAGTTTACGTAGTTCTCTGGGTCAAGAAGTCTATTCAAGTCCATTTTTTTGACTATCCATTAGGTTGCCATGGAAACCCACCAGGACTCTTGGTATTTGGCTGTTTATATATATCCTGGAAAAGGGAGATTCCTATCTATATCTTCTATGGATTTTCATAGTATTATTGTTGTGATTTACCTCCTTTGGGCCTTATTCAGGGTTTTGTTTTGCGTTGCGTAGTGCCCTGGATGCTTCCTTCACCAGAAACCTCTGATGAACCACTGCCTCTGATGAACTGCTGCTGAGTGTGACATGGAAAAAGGAGGTTTGACATGGAAAAAGGAGATTTGGCTTCCAACAGCTCTGGGAGAGCAGGTCACCGGCAAAGCCCCACTGTTGCTTTAGCAGAGGTCTTTGTTTTGCATGGATCCACGTCATGAACGTGAGATGTAGATGTTTCTCAAGTGCTGTTTTATTCTTTTAGCCAGGACAATTACAAGCTCCTGGAGCCTCATTGACTGAGTCACTCATGTCTATGGCCAGGGGAGCAGCAGGAATTGAGGAATAAGTGGTTGGAATTTGTGTGGTGTTTACTCTGGTTTGAGTATGACTAAAAATCATCAGCAGTTTGCACTCAGCTGTCGTCTTAGGGATGAAAGAGCCGTGGCAAAGCTTGTAGCCTTCTGCAGCGTAGCCAGTTTGGACGATGCCTAAATATGTAGAAGTTGGAGTAAGGAATTAATTTCGACTAGTTACTCGTTTTGCCAGAATTCATGGGTATTTTTAGTGTCAGTTACTAAGTTTTTCCTGGAATTGAACTAGGCGTAGGTAGGTTTTTCGACTTCATTTACCAACTAGAACCTGGACTCTGTTGTTTGATGTTTTTTTTTTTAAAAGAAGCAGCCTTTCTCTGCCAAGTGTTGTTGCTGAGGATCAGTTCCATTGGAAATGAGGGGAAGCGTGTGCTGGAGAATTCCTGCTTCCTTCTCAGGAGTTACCCCATATTTCTTCGTTAGCAAAATCTCACCCTGTTTTTTCCACAGCGTTTTCTTTCCTGCGTTCCCTGCAGCAACTCAGTGGAAAAAATAGATCAAAAATGAAAGGAATAACATTAATGTGAATCTCTGTCATCTTCTAAAACACCGGGAGGTCCCCATTGGTATGGAGATGTCACTCCAAGGGAAATCAAAGTTTACTGAAAAAAAATCTTTTGACCTAAAGTCGAATCTCATGTGAACCAAAACTGAATAGACGATATCACCCACTCAGCTGTGTTTATAATGAGCCTTTTCAACATCTTGAGGGAAATCAGAGTGGGAACAGGAAGCTGGGGGAAGGGAAAACAGGGTCCTACACACATCCAGAGTTTCGTTTTTTCCTCACAGTTCCTTTGAAGAGCCATAATCTTAGGGCAGGGTGAGGACAAGAGGGTATTTCTTCCCCTGTGGCACAACTATGATACCCTTAACCACCCTTAACACCTACAAGTCAACTAGTTTCACCTTTCTTGACTTACTGCGTTGAGTGAATGGGCCCCAGAAAGTCAACTGGTTTAAACTAGGAGAGGTTTGGTAGGGCCTTTGGCTCGATGGTTTCGTACTGGTCCGGGAGTGAAAGCGGTTTGAAGTGCTGGGACAGGAAGTCCCAGGTCCTCCTTCCCCGTTGTCCCATTTCCAACCCCTGAAGCTGCACCTATTCCGTTAGTCTGTGCCTCTGAAATAACCCCGCAACGCGCTGACGTCTCAGCTGGGCAGCGAGCTAAACGAAGCACCCATGTTAAAAGAACGTCAAGATTTGCCTCTGAGACAGATTTTATTCTTTTTCTGCTTAAGCTCCGAGCAGAACAGCAGGCAGTTTTCCTAGACACCGTAGTACAATGTTTATATGATTCATGTGACCACATGATTAGCTATGTAATTTATTGTTTCAATTCCCTAAATATGGTCTTGTGAATAGTAACCAATTAAAATAATCAGAAACAGCAGTCTAGGACAAAGAAGCAACAAATCCATCGTGAGGTTTTAGTTGCCGTTAGATTTTTAGGGCATGTGATTTACAACGTGCTGACATTAATATCATCACTGTTGAATATTCTCATTACAAAATATTTTATAGCGTAGCGTTCGTGTGGCTTTCGCTTGCCTGGTGGGATTTTCTGTCTAAAGGAAAGTTCAAGTCCAATTCTGTTCCCTTGAATTTGTTTTTTTTTAGTAGTTGGAAGATGGAAAAAGGTCGCTGAAGGGCTGAGGTGTTTGAAGGTCTGTAGATAGTTGTATACAGGGAGCCCAGCCCGGGCTGAGCTGGGGCTGTTGGAGGTCTTGGCACCCGACTCGGTGCCATTTGGGTGCAGGGTGGTTCCGGCTCCCCCTTCCCCGACTCCGGCCCCGGTTCACCTCGCAAGCGGAGTCCGGAGAAAGATGGAAAAATACAGAACCTTTTAATGTATTCTAGTGATTTAATTCATTTCACCTCGCATCTCTGTGATCAAGGAGCTGTTAGAATAACTCAGCTAAATACTTATAAAATCTCAGCCTCTATCAGCTATATAGGACATATCCCAAAAGAGTTTTTATAATAATCTTCCTGTATTTCTATATTTATTTATTTACTTTGGGTTAGAGCTCGAGGCTTAGCAGCTACTAAATAACTGACATAACGAAAAATTAAGATGTGCAGAAAAACCATTTCAACACCTGGGGAGATGCTTATCTCTTCCCTTCAGTTCTTTGTACTCTTGAGAAGTATATTCTGAAAATAGGATATTAATCAAGCACTGCAAGGCCAGGTTTTGGTTTAGTAGTTGTGTTTTTTTAATTTTCCTTTAAACTCAAGCACTCCAGTCTAACATCACTATCCTGTGTGTGCTTCGAAAGATTCATTAAGTCATTTACTGTCTTTTTACAAACTCAGAACTTCCAGAAAATAAATCTCAGGCTTTGGTCCAGTTTAAAAATATTTTTTCCAAGTTATAACTCTATGGAGAAATTGAAAGAAGTTTTATAGCGTTTATTTTAGTACAGTTTAAGGTTTACAGTCTTAAGGGATAAGACTTAAAAAGGTAAATTTGTTTATTTCTTTACTAATAACAAATGGAGATGAATTTGCAAATGCGTCTTCAAAGATAAAAGCACCAAGTGATGGAGGTTTGCAGGATCAAACTCTAAACAACACGCTCCCAGAATCAGGCAGCGATTTTCCTGCGCGCAGTCAAATTACGCCTGCGCTTCGTCCGCCCTTAGTTCACGACACAGTCTCAAAGCAAGAATCAAAAATATTTCTGTATTTTTTTTTTTAACACGTAACTAGTAGAATTAGATACAAGAAGAAAACACTGTGGAGCCCTGATCTCATCTAGGATGGAACTCAGGCCATGGGGAGCAGTTGCGTGATGCTGGCCGTGAGGGCAGTGGTGTGTCATCCAACAGGCACGTGTCCTTTCCATCATCTCCTCGTCACAGGGTAAGGATAAATGCAGTAGTTGACTTTCTCTTTTGCAATATTGTTCCAGCTGCTGGAGACCTTTGCTGCTAATATATTTCCAGCCTGAATTTTTTCCAGCTGTAATCATGTACCCTGTGCACGCATTCAGTGTCCAATTGTGTAAGGAGCTGGGTTTGTTGGATCCTTACTCAAAAAATGGCCAAATAACCTTTGATAGGAGCAGTATGTGCCGCGCTGTGTTACACATGAATGGCTGAAGGTTCCCTCACTAGTTTGCAGAAGTAGTTCTTCTCTTTTTGCATGAATTAAAAACACTTGAAAAACCCTTTGGTGGTATGCCTGATGGTGCCACCCATAAAGGGGCACTGCTTTCAGTGAAGTTCAAGGCAACCTGCCTTGGTCAGGGGGTTCCAGAAATCAAGTTGAAAATTTCGGTGGTGTGACAGGTAATGCACGTACACCGATTTTTAAATCTATGAACCTTTCTGTTACATGGCCTTGAAACTGAAGAACCATTACAAAATTTTTGTCTTTTATCTGTAAACAACAACAAATATTATAGGTTAGAAGAATAAACTTTTTTCTTTGAGAGAAGAGTCTGTGTCGAAATAACCATTCTAGAGTTGGTGCAAGCTTCTCAGAGCCAACTAACTTGCACCATCGATATATTTGTCATTTTTAACCTGGCTCTCCATTCAAATTGGTAAAAAAAAAAAAAATAAATTCAAAAGAATCTGCAATGATTTGGCCACCTGCCCAAGGAAGTTGGGATTTTGGAAAAGAAACAAAAAGCCAAAGCCGATCGCACCCCCAGACAAACAGAAAAATAATCTCCAAGAACCCAGCAGTAAAACAAAAAAACCCCCAAACCATAAAACATGTCTACCCTACTCTCTCCAGCAAGCGCGATACGACTGTATCTGGTGTTTTGCCATTTGTTTCTTTGATGTCAGCTCTGCCTTTCTCATAGGACCATCTTGCCAACATCTCAGGTTTAGGAAAAATAAAATGGAATAAATGTTGCTCTTCATTTTCCTATGGAGAAGCTTCAAGAAAGCGTGTAAATGTTTTTGGTTAGTTTGCGTTTGCACGTCTCCTTAGAACTTTCGGAGAGGACTTTTTTGCCTTACAAGTGTTTCGCTTTGGTTTTTGTAATTGGGCCTTCAGAAAATAAGGCTGAGGGGAGATGCTATTAGTGCCTCCAGCTGCTTCATAGGGCAGAGCCAGACTCATCTTGGAGGCGTGCAGTGCTAAGACAACAACTGCCCAGAGAGGTTGTGGAGTCTCCTTCTCTGGAGATGTGCAAAACCTGCCTGGACACATTGTTGTGTGATCTGATCTAGGTGGTCCTGCTCAGGCAGGGGGATTGGACTAGATGATCCCTAGAGGTCCCTTCCAGTCTCTAACATTGTGTGATTCTGTGAATGATGAGCGGCATCAAGTGAGTTGTGACACAACAAATCCTGATTACGTATAGGGAGACAATTTTTTGCCATGAAGAGTGGTCAAGCATTGGAAAAGTCTGCTCGGAGAGTCTGTGGCATCTCTGTCCTCAGAGATGCTTGGTATTTAACTGGATGCTGTCCAGAACAGCTTGGTTGAATGGGACCGGTTTTGAGTGGCCATGAGATGGACTCCACGAGTCCCTTCCGACCCAACTTACGCTACCACTCAGTGGTTCCTCTGACTTGGCACTGAAGTCCTTTTGCTTTTTCTTAGGTCTGATGTTTAATTTTCCTTTACTTGAAATGCTGGACTAATGAGTTTGAATGAATCCAGAATCTGGCTGGAGATTGAGGTTTATACCAGTGAAACGACGAGGCCGGAGTTTCTGCCTCTGAAACGGTTGTCACGGTTTGTTTACGTTTAATGCTGTGTACAATTTGCATCACTTGAACAACTTGAATTTCAGCACAGTGTATTTCCGCTGACCTCTTGCAATTTAGATGTTTGCAGATGTTTTGAAGGTGCTGCACATCAGGTGTGATGGATGAAAGAGAGACAAATTGGTAATGATTTGTGGAATCCATCAGGTTTCTGACTGGAAGGATGGCTTTAGAGCTGCTAATAGCCTTAGGAGTCATACCCATGAGCTCCCAGTTTGCTTCAGGAAGTTCTCAGGGGGCCTCATGCATGGTTCCTGGATGAGAGTTTCTAAATAAGCCTTCGTCCCTTACACGTGAATATTGTTGGGAGCGAGGGGCTGCCTTCTGCTCCCCGTTCAAGTGGAATAGTTTTACTTTGCTAATGGCAGTGATCTGCTGAGGCAGAGGATTCAAGGAGGTTGTAGTAACTTTACTAGCTGTCTGCAGTGGGATGGAGTCATGGTGGGCTATGGGGGAGCAGGGAAAGGAGAACTGTCTGGGAGGTGGAGGGTTGCACGGCATGTTGGGCCAGTGGGTCAAGGGGAGGTGGCCTGTGTGGTTCGGGTGAGGAGCAATGATGGATTCGCATCCATCATTGCTCCTCACCACGAGGAGGTGGCTTCGGCCACGAAGATGATAGGAAAGGTGCTCCAGCCCTCTTATGAGGACAGGCTGAAAGAGTTGGGGCTGTTCAGCCTGGAGAAGAGGAGGCTCCGGGGTGACCTTATAGCGGTCTTCCAGTACCTCAAGGGGGCCTACAGGAAAGATGGGGAGAGGCTGTTCAGGAGGGCCAGTTATGATAGGACAAGGGGTAATGGTTTTAAAATAGAGGGAGGTAGGTTCAGGTTGGATATTAGGAAAAAATTTTTTACTATGAGAGTGGTAGAACACTGGAACAGGTTGCCCAGAGAGGTGGTGGATGCTCCATCCCTGGAGACATTCAAGGCCAGGTTGGACAAGGCCCTGAGCAACCTGATCTAGTTGGAGATATCCCTGTTCCTTGCAGGGGGGTTGGACTAGATGACCTTTGCAGGTCCCTTCCAGCCCTAACCATTCTATGATTCTATGATTCTATGGATCTGGTGCTGGACCAAGCCACCACGTTCAAAGACAGATAAAAGGAAAGAATGGGGCCAAAAATAGAGCAAAGAAATTGAGATTGGAGGAGGCATCCCCTCATAGCTATAGGATCTTACCAGAAAAAATGCTGTATCCTATGATATTGTGATCACCAACGTTGATAGACACAAAAGGGGGGTTTGAAAATGTAATTTTAGCTTTCCTACTGTTTGAGCTTCTAGATTTGCAAGCCTAATGTTCTTTTACCACTGTTTATTTCTGTGTGGCACAAATAAGTTTAACGCAGCGTACGCTGCTAACGGAGAGCTTTTAACATTTTCTCACCTTGAAAAATAGAGCTTCAGAAAGAGATGACTGAAAGTAAGGAGAAATTGGATGGGTAGATAATGGCATCTTGAGCTGCTTTCCACTTAAAAAAAGACTTTAAAAAGGTTAAAACAAGGAAAAAATCTGCCATATTTAATATGGAATTTTTAAAATGGTCTCTTTTCACCTTTTCAGACTGAAAATGGCCTGAATAAATTATGTAAGGGCTCCTAACACGATGGTTCTGGCTCAGCACCATCAAAGTGTCATCACTGTGAAAGGTTGTCAGTTGGCATTTCTTTGGTCTGAAAAAAAAACAGAAAAGAAGAAAGGCAAGAAAAGGTTTGTGTGTATAAATGGGATACCGCAATATATGCAGACTTTGCTTCGATTCTAGACTGCGAATACAAGAAAGCCAATGGTTAACAGGGTAAGCTATGTGGAATCTCCCTTTTTTTTTTATTTATTTATTTCTGGATTAAATTACAAATACACTAAATTGGTCACTGACCCAAAAGACTGATATTTCTACCTTTTCCCTTTCGTTATCCATGCTGAATTTTGGAACACATAATGGTCCTGTGGATGGGCAGAGCACCTGCAATCACAGAACTGGGCTGCTTGTTCTCCACTGGGGGAGATGTGCAGTGGGGGCTTGTAGGCAACTGCTGAGAAGAAATCTGTGTCAGCTGTGGTTTTTGTTTGTGGGTTTTTTTTTTCCCCTTCATTTTTCTAGGCCAGAAAGAAAAAATAATTAGCTATATTTAGCACACTTGAAAGAAACCACAAAATCTGTCCAAGTAAATACAATGTAGTTGGTTGCTTTGCAACGCCATATCCTGCATCTTCCCGGGATCCTTGGGAACAGAAATATGCAGGAAATGAGAAAGTAAAGCACTAGCTGATATTTATCGAATCGTCTGCGTATTAGCTAAGCAGCTGGCAGACTTGTGCTTATTTTGCACTTGGTGAAAAGTAGCAAAACTGAAATGTCAGGCCTAATCTCGGTTTTATTTATGTATATTGAGGTTAAGGTAGTGTGATTCTGGAGAGCCGATGCAATTTCCGGGGGTACATGTTGGTACGGGGCCGAGATGAGGCTGTTGGCCAAGCTGCCGCTGTTCTCCTGCTGTGTTTCTTGCAAACTTCATGGTGTCCAAGTAGGAGTGCTTATTATGACAACAGGGAACACTCTGAGATTCCTGTTTAGGAAAGGAGCCCGAAATTTGGCAGGAGCTTTTTCGTCTAGAAACACTGAAGTACCTCATTGAGTGACAGTCTTGTGTTCCACATGCGTAGCGTGAACCCGTCTTGGATCCTGATCCCAGTTGAAGGTTGCAATTGCTATAGCAACAGAAGAAACTTGAATATGAGAACATACTTTCTTGAAAACTACCGTTCTTTGCTTCTGGAAATAGAGCCTAGAAGGCTTTCTAAATGATATTTCTTTGTATTTTGGGTCTTTTGTTTCAGAATGTGCAGTTGGGTACTATTGTCTGTCTGTTGGCATCTTGCCATCTTTACCTCTGAAGAGGCCTCCTCGAAGGTCTGCTTTAATGTGGTTTATGCTTAGTAACATCTTATTGGTTTTGAGCAGATGGAGGTTTTTTTCTTTACGGGTGTTGTTAAGTGATGGATTTAGTGAGTACCTGTCCAGAGCAGAGCAGGTGGTCCATCAGGCTGTGTGGTGTGGTGTGGCTCTCTATTGTGTCAGCTTCCTGGCTCTTGGCACTATCTATTATTTCTAGTGGTGACACATTAAGGTTTCCTAGCGGGTAGCAGGTCCAAGTTTTTAAGTAGTAGCCACTCTATCCATTTCACTTCTCCCTCCTCCTCTGCTACGAGGACTATTCTCTACTATTCCCATTTTATTCATTCCCAGATGAAGATCACAAAGCACCACATGGGGGAGGAGATGTGAATCGCTTGCTCCGGAATTGAGTCAGCATGAAAACTCCAATTTTACTGTGGGTGTGAGTGCTCCTTTTTTTTTGTCAGAGGGAAGCCCAGCTGTAAGCAGCAGTGGCAGCATGCAGCCTCCGACAGGAATTGAAGGTGGTTGCCCAGCACAGTGTGTGGAGTTGGAGTAACATAGGTGGTGTGGCTTGCTGGTTCCAGAGGTATCTTTAGCTGGCTCAGAAGCACGCTTGTTAATACAGTCTGTGTAGTTCTGTGCATGACTAACAATTGTTAACGGTGTTACCGGTTAACTGCTTCGCTGCTGTATGGTGCAAAACCTGAGATCATGTCTTAGGTGCATCTTGTGATTTCAGTGATGCAACTTCAGATTGATTTTATCTAATGCTACTTTGGCACAGAGGAATGATAGCGGACTACGTATGGGCGTAAAAACAATAGGGTGGATTTCTATGGTCTTGGAATCTCACAGACCCTTGCCACTCTCCTGTTTGTGTCATGAGGGTTTGAAAACGTGAGCTGAATAGACCCAGCGTGGCTGCTCTTCCTCCTTCTTCTAGGCCACCAGCTAGGGCCAGGGAAGTTCTGGCAGCAAAGGTCCTACTCGTTCACCTTCACTAGTTAATTGCTCTACACACCCTATGTGTTGTATTCTTGTTACATTGATATAAAGCTAGAATTGAATTTCAACACAGTGATGATAACTGACCCTACTGAAAACTAACAAATGTGTTGTGTCTGTCTTCCCTTCCTCGTGTTTAATTGGCCATAAATTCAGCCTGTGGTTTTGTGTGAGGATAACACACAGTGTAATTCACTACGCTCGCATAATTCATGTAAGAATTTGAATTTCAGGTAAAGGACATCTCTTTGAATACGCAATGAGATTTAGGATCCCAGCTCACCGAGGTATTTCTAGAGAAGCTCAATGCAAACTTGTCTCTTGCTGGGCAGTACCCAGAATCCCAACTTTCTTTCCATGTCCTTCGTTTGCAAAACACACTTTGTCTTAGTGTACGAGATGGAGTGTGTGGTATCCGGAGACGAGGCCCGTCCATTCATGAGCTCATGCTGCTGGAGTCCTCCTTCTGGTGACCGCCGGGGTTTTGGAAATGAGGTTATGCAGCTTAGTTTTGGAGGAGACTGGGGAGTGCCGGGGATGGAGAGTTATGAGTGGTTGCTAAGAATATCCGATCAGCCGGGATCGCCATGGCAACGGTGTTGCCAAGATGAAAAACTTTCCCTGCGATCAATCTGAATTCATAAGTACCATTGTCTACCTATGTCGCGTCGGAAAGTGCATCTCAATTGTCTGATCCAAAGCAAATCTTTTAATAAACCCTTTAAGGATCCGTGTTCTCTGTTTGCTCAATAGTCTGGTACAGAGGGGAAGGAAGGTGTCTGTGTCAAGCTGGAGAGAGCTTAAGGGGCCAGGTCAGAGCAAGATGTTTACAGAAAGAACCATATAAATAATCAGATGGCATTTGTGTTGTTAGTTGGTTTGATGTTCGCATTTTTCATTCCAGGTGATGAGACGAATTAAGTCTCTTGGTTTTAGACCAAGGCTGGCTTCTAGCTGCATATTCTTTCAGGTCCATTTTATGTTCAGTCTCCTTCATTAGTATAACATGGAGAGGTTTGGATTGTGGTCAACGGTGGGGGGATTATTTCGTGACAATAAGCACACAAAGTTTAAGAAGTCCTATTATTTCTACTTGAGTTTTACTGCTCCCCTTGGTTAGCTATTTGGAATGCCATTGAATTTCACAGACAGAATGGATTTCAGAATGTCTAACGCTGTGTCCGCCAAAGGTTGACTTGCTTTTTCGAGATCCGATGTTCTACTTCTAGGCTCAAGTTAGCCATAGCTGACATTTATTTGAGAGTGTCCTTCAGATGAGGCAATTCCGTAACTAGCAGAGTGTTCCGCATCTGGCGATCAATGCGCTCTTGTGTTTTGTACCAGTGACCACGAACCTACTGATGCTTCTGCAGCTCTCATAAACACATTGACATTGAAGCCATCCTCAGATATCTTGAGTTGGGGGAATGAGTGGATATGCGCAAATGGAAGAGGTTTTTCAAGTCAGGTCCATCCACAGAAGTTGACTTGACTTGTGATATACATCATGTGGAGAGTAACAGATTTTATTTTAAATAAACATATTGACTTGCATCAAACTTTAATTTTCACCTACCCATGCATAGATCAAATCCTGTTCTTGGCTTCAAGCAGCAGCGCTGCTCTGCTCAGTATTGAAGACCATCATTGCTTTCGAAAAAGACTCTCATCCGGGTTAAAACTTAAAATTTGCATTACCTCAGAAATGCTAATATATTATCATTTGTTGTTATCATGAATTGGCACAAAATTGCTTTAAAAACAAACCAACCAAAGTAACAGACCTGTTGTATTTTGTTGAAAAAATGCGAGCTTGATTCTGATTTGGATTCTTAATGTAAACTTAACATAAATATTATATGTACAAGTATATAAATGTTATATACAAGACATGTTATATATATATATAAAACCAATATAAATTTAAAGATATTAAAATTTATCATGTTGTTTGCTGGTAATATTCTGTCTGAACACTGTTAATGTTTAAATTCAGTTATTTGAATTTAAATCACATAATTCACAAACAAATTCACAAAGTTTTTATTTTCAACAGATTAGGATTATCTAAAAAAATTTAAAAAATGCCCAAATCACCCCTCAAACGAAAACACCTTTTAATCAGAAAACATCAAAGCAATGCCTGAATGAACTCTTCAGCTGCACCTACGTATAACACATCTGTTTCTGCCTCACACAAAGTAGAAATTTTCTTTTTCCAAATATTTTTTTTTTCTAGAAATAGGCTTTTCAAAGTGTACATTAGGAATGGGTTGATGGAAATCTTGTGTGCAAGTCTAGTCTCTACCTCCTCCAGTTTCTCTTACTGTTTACTGGTGCATGTTCTCCAAAGCGAGGATGGAGATACATCTCTGATTTGTCATTTTTGAACACGGGTTTTCTCGCTGTGCTACTCTTCTTCCCTACTGGAGGTAGCCACCTTTCCAGGAAAGATGGATGGATCTGATTTGTCCAGATCTGGTTGGTCGAGTCTGTACGCTGCCCGTGTTCCGATCTCCACAGCAGAAAACTAAGAACAAACCAATGAATTGCTCCTGCCGTTGGCGGTGATAACTTTCTGTGTCTACTTTGGCTGCAAGTCGGTCTGTCGTCTTGTGTCCCCCACAAAGAAATGACACTCGTTTAGTCTAAAGAAGTGGTTTGGGATTTATGGTGGGTAATATTGAAGGCTCTCTAGGAAATGATGGAAATTGCAACCCTTGGTGAAGGAATTGCCTGGAGGCAGTTTCAACGAGTGGTTGACAAAGACCACGAGGTCAAGACAAAGATGAACTTGTAGGCTCACTGCTCGCTGTAGCAAAGCCTTTCATGAAATGACCTTATTTACAGGTGAGAGATGAAAACTGTTCATCAACTGTCCAGGGTTGATGAGAGATTGTCATCATTCCCAATCAGGGTTTGATACCTCAAACTGTAACTGAAAGCACAGCTTTTTAGCCCAAAATGTGAAGCTCTTTTGGCTGGTTCTCTGAAGGCTCTGTGTTGTTTGGGGTATAGAAAATAGCTTTCAGTACAAGTGGATTTTCTTAGCCTGTTGGTGGGAAGAGTAGGTGAAGTAATGACTTGGCCTTGCCGTGGTTCTGTTGTGTGTATTTAGCTTGTTTTAGGAAAAGGAGCAGCATCCTTTTACCAAGGTGGTATTTTTTGATTGACAAGTAGAGTTACCACTCTAGGAATGAGACAGAAATGACGTAGGAAGTATTATGATAAAATATATCTTGTCTGAAAGATAGCTGTGCGTTATTTGAAATCTTCAGGGTGGTTTTTTTCCATTTCTGTCCTTAGGTATTCTTCTGGTATAGGCACATCCAACTGTTTACTTTATACTTACAACAATTCACAAAAATTGGTTCAGAAGATCTCCTTTAGCCATGTTTCATTGCCAGGCTGAGAATTGAGTACACTGTCAGAAAAAAACAACAAAAAAATGCAAAAATTCCGGGTTTTTTCCATCGTTCTCTTCCATCACCATGTCTGCTATGCTCAAGTGGTTCCTTAAACGATCCAAAACACATTCGACTGGCTTGTAATTTTTTGGAAGCCACTGCCAGCTTCTACTATTTGGAGCAATTCTTTACACTTAGCCACACCAGCTGCATTCCCATCCTTGTTTCTTTTCTCTGGAGCATGCCCCTGTCCATTAGTTAGACGGGAAGGTGGATTTAACCCCAGAAGCAGGTTGCCCAAATCCTTATGCCTTGGCAGGACAGGAGAGAAAAAACATTGCTCCGAGTATTTCTGGCTGAGTAAGCCTGGCTGTAGAAAGAGTAAAACGAAGGTGGGAGGACTCATGGGAAGAAATAATTTTTAGAGTTGAGAAATCACTAACCAAACACTTGCTCATAACAATATACAGATATTTTCCTTAATTTGGAGCTTCCCTCAAAGTCTGCCATATAGGATTTTCCTGCCTAAGATGTAACATGTGCTCACCTTCTTAAGGCTGTTACTGTTGGGTTATGAGGGTTTCTCTAAGCTGATGTGCACGCATTGGAAGTGAAAGAATCCCAGGGGTCTGCATTAGAGAGATCTTTGGAAAAAAATAGCTTATTTAGATTACTTAATTGTGGGGGAAAAGAAAAAATACAGGGCTGATGCAACTATGTATTTTCCCTTAATCCTACCAGCATACCTCTGTTCCTATGCACAAATTATTCCTATTTTCACATTCAAGTTACCTGTTGGACACCACCTTGATGATGAAATTGTGTTATGTATACGATGAAACAGTAGCATTGAAACATTTTTTTATGCAATTATAAAAAGCTCGGAACAGTTAACCCTCGGAAGCCCCGGGTCTGATTAGAGGATGGGAAAAAAAGAAGGGGTGGTGTGTTTTTCGGTGGAGAGATGCCGTGGCTCATTGTAACGTGAATACTGGAGGAGCAGGGAGGGTTTCTGCTGTGTTTTTGTTTCTTCATTAGGTGAGTCATTATGAGAAGGTACCCTAACCATCAATTAGGAAAGAAAGAGCGTGGATTAAAGGCTCCCAGGGAATTCTTAGTTAACAGTCATTTGATCAGCCCAGTACAGAAAGCTTGTTTTCACTGGAACTCTGAAATTGAAGAAGCAATGATGTAAGCCCTTCTCAGGCTAGAGAATAAAAGGGGATTTTTTTTTTAATTGATTTTTTTTTTTTCCACTCTCTAATCAAAAGAAGCTTTTGTTAGCCAAGGCAGAACTCGGAGTGTCCTACAGTGTCCGGGAGCGGGAACATGCCATTCTCTCCTTCTACCATCACCGCTTCGCCGGGGTTTGGGTTGCAGCAGTTCCCGCTGGAGCGGCCAAGGGCATGATTTTCCTCACAAACTGCGTGTGGAACCGCTCTTGCTGTTAACAGGAATTGCACGTGTCGTCTAAGAAAAGAGAGTACGTCAGGGGCCCCGGTGGGAGCGCGTGTGTAGACGTTGTAGATGATGCTCTGCACAGGCAGAGCGTGTAGGACCCGTTTCGGCCGCCGCCGTGCGCGACAACCAGCCTTGCAATTGCTCGTCGTTGAACTGGGGCCAACTGTAGTTTTTTTTTTAATTTACTAAAACGTTTCCGAAACCAAAACCTTTTCTAGAGCCAAGGGTGTTACTCTGAGCAGGTGTGTTTTCAACTGCCAGAAGTCCTAGGGTAACGTTTGGTAGTGGCTGATGCCCAGCAAAGATTTTCTACGGAATTTCTGTCGAACACAACGCTCGGCTTCATCGCGCGTGCCGTTCGATGTGTGTTCTGAGGTGGCTGTAATTTTTATCCTTAAGGAGTTTTTGGAGAAATCAAGGCATACAAAGCAAGCATCCAGCAACCCAGAGAGGAGAAAAGCGAAAGCATTCACGAAGTTATGATGATAATTAAGAATGGGGCTGTGTGTGCTAGGCAGTGTACGAGTTGGGAACAACGGGCAGGCCTTTTCCTGGAGAGTTTGCTGCCTAAATGGATGATTCACACCCAGGGCAACAGAAGGCCTGGAACAAACAAGCTGCAGGAGGGTTGGTAAACAGTCATGGCACGTTGTTATTAAACATATCTATGTTTTCACCTTCAATTCAGCAAAGAGAGAAATTGCTGAAGGGAGACACAAGAAGATGGAATGAGAGGAAGAAGAGTTCATAGGGTCAAAAATAGGACAGAAAAAATGATAGGTAGGACAGGAGGAATGAGATGAAAGTTAAAACGCTTAAAATGATAGACCTAGTGAGGAATTGCAGCAAACAACAGGGTACTGTACTTCAGGAAAGAAATACAAAGACAGTTTTCCATCATCTTGAGAGAGGATTGTGCTGGCTCCCTTATCCCACGGGAGCCCCCGGAGCTGCCTCTGTGGCCCCTTCTGCTGAACAGGTTGGTTTGACCCGAGCTGCCCACTCTTTGCTCGAGTCTGTGTTTTAACAGTTCATGGGGCTGATGAAAATGTGGCATGGGCAGGACACAGGGTCCAGATTTGCCCTTCTAAATCTCCATATATTAGCAGGAACCGTGGGCACCCCCAGCCCAGTCTCAGCACGCCTCCGCTTTCCCCCTCTTCCCGCAGCCGAGCGGTGCCTGCTCAAAGTGCCCTTTATTTCAGGAGTTGTTCCGTCTACTGAATTTCTCAATCCTGGATTTGTTCCTCCTCAAACACTGATCTGATGATCAGCCTGACCTTTGCGGCTGCGGGCAGGGAGATGTATCTGGTTTATATTCTGAAGCACGCCATTGATCGGAGAGAAGACCAACACCAAAAAGCATCTCTTGGGGGAAGGAGTCCTGGTTTAGTATCAAGCTGGATGTGGGAGAACTGACTCGTCGGTGTTTTCTGTGTGAGCTCCTTCCAGGCCTCTGATGGTATCAGTAACATCTTGGTCTTTCATGTGGTTCAACTACTATAGAATCATAGAACGGTTTGGGTTGGAAGGGACTTCAAAGATCATCCAGTTCCAGCCCCCTTGCCGTGGGCAGGAAAACCCTCCACTACACCAGGTCGCCCAAAGCCTCATCTATGTGTTAAGACGCTTAAATGAACAGATGAGACAGAAATATGTAATGGTAATATTTTAATCTATATTTAAGAATCCCTTTCCTTAAGGTGTTTTTAACAAAAGGACTCAAAGCTTAATTTTCCTCTTGTCTTGGACTCGAGTCCTTGACTTCACTGAGATCATTTAACTTAAGAAATTATATGCAACAGCAGGAAAAATGCTTTTATCTGTGATGTGTTCAACAGGCTATGCTCAACTGTAGGCATTGCTTAAAAAAAAATAAATGATAGCCTTCACCAAGGCAATATTTAGTGTCATTATGCTCCAAAATGAACTTTATATTTCAATAGACACTTCCTAAAGTGAGCACTTGTGCTCCTGTATTATAACCCATATGTGAGACGGTAGTTTTTGCCGGTTGACGTTACTGTACAGCTGGAATAATGCAGCAGTATGGATTAGAACCCAAGCTGGTTTTATGTATTGTGTTTGAAAAATGGCATAGATTGAGTTCTAGATTGAGGAATGGGGCTCACCATTTATCACCAGAAATAGGCCTTAGGATTTATCACCGTAAATGGGGCTCACCATTTTTCACCGTAGCCTTAATTTGATTCGGGTATGTTATCTAGGATTTGTGTCCATCTTACAGCAGTGCAAACATTTGAATAAAACTAAGAAATCAAGAGTTACAGAATTTACTTTCTACATTTCTCAAATGTTGTCAAAACACTGGGTGTTTTTGATAGGATCACAGAGAAGTTGTGGATGCCCCATCCCTGGAAGTGTTCAAGGCCAGGCTGGATGAGGCTTTGAGCAACCTGGTGTAGTGGAGGGTGTCCCTGCCCATGGCAGGGGGGTTGGAACGAGATGATCTTGAAGGTCCCTTCCAACCCAAACCATTCTATGATTATATAATTCTATACTGCAGGGAAGCAATAAAAGCCGCCTTATCAGGTGCAAAATTAGTGAAAGCTTTTCTGCTGAAACCAAATCTGTGTGTTTGACCTTTTCATTTTCTCTTCTTCATGTTTCAGGTAAAATTCCCTATCTCTGTATTTAGAATCTGAAAACAGTTGTTGGTATTGGCATCTCAGTAACGTTTGTTAGGAAGGGAATGCCTCATCTGACAGCTCCTGAGGTTTATTACCTCCGTAGGTGCCTGCATGGGATGGAAAGTCGTTTTCTTGTACCAGATGTTGATGCTTCTCCCGTGTAGTAAAAAGCAGGAATGTGTTTGTTGAAACAAAGTGTGAAAAACCTGTGTGAGATAAGATTCGTGTCTACTGCATTCAGGAAATTCATCCTGCAGAGAAACTGGTTCTGTCTTCTCTGCCACAAACAGAACCAAGAGCTCAAGTCATCCATCCGTAGAAAGAGCATTTCAACTGTTGGATGAGGCTGGTGCCACCTGGATGTTTTTTTTTAATGTTGCCATGTGATTACGGATCCTTTTCATCCGTCGTACGGTGGTTTCCATACTGTGGTGACAATTGTGCTCTAAAGTGTGTTTTAGACCCTTCGAAATAGGAATTTATGAAATGCAGAGTAGGTTCCAAAGTGTGGCAAACCAGAAATACTGCTGAGTTTTACTTCCATGAAAGGCTTATCACAGAGGAAATGAAAACCTACGGGTGCCACGACGTGCATTGATTTGCAAAACAAGTACAAAGCAGCCTGCTTCTCCTGTAGCTAACTGTTCCCAGCTGTTGGTTCACATTCCAAATTTTATGAGTGTTTTCACTGGCAACAGGAAATATTTTTGAGGCTTTGCTGGATAAGACGTCCATTTATTTTACATAAAATGTTTCGTTTATCTGTTCTGATCATTCTGCACATGGGAATTTTGCGTGTGTTTCCAAAATGAAAATTTGCTATCACAGGTACAGAGAGGTAAAAATAACCATTTTCCTGTTGTATTAGCTCTGATGTTTAAACCGGATTGGGTTTCAAAATTTCTTTGCTATTGTAGCTGCTTTTATACAATCATAGAATGGTTTGGGTTGGAAGGGACCTTAAAGATCATCTAGTTACAACCCCCTGCCATGGGCAGGGACACCCTCCACTACACCAGGTTGCCCAAAGCCTCATTCAGCTTGGCCTTGAACACTTCCAGGGATGGGGCAGCCACAACTTCTCTGGGCAACCTGTTCCAGTGCCTCACTGCCCTCAATGTAAAAAATTTCTTCCTTATATCTAACCTAAATCTGCCCTCTTTCAGTTTAAATCCATTGCCCCTTGTCCTATCACTGCACACCCTTGTAAAAAGTCCCTCTCCAGCTTTCCTGTAGGCCCCCTTTAGGTACTGGAAGGCTGCAATAAGATCACCCCAGAGCCTTCTCTTCTCCAGGCTGAACAGCCCCAACTCTCTCAGCCTGTCTCCATAGCAGAGGTGCTCCAGCCATCGGATCATCTTTGTGGCCTCCTCTGGACCCGCTCCAGCAGCTCCATGTCCTTCTTGTGCTGGGGACTCCAGAGCTGAATGCAGTATTCCAGGTGGGGTCTCACGAGAACAGAGCAGAGGGGCAGAGTCACCTCCCTTGACCTGCTGGCCACGCTCCTTTTGATGCAGCCCAGGATACGATTTGCTTTCTGGGCTGCCAGCGCACAGTGCCGGCTCATGTTGAGCTTCTCATCCACCAGCACTCTCAAGTCCTTTTCCTCACGGCTGCTCTCGATCCGTTCTCCGCCCAGCCTGTACTTGTGCTTGGGATTGCCCCGACTAAAGTGCAGGACCTTGCACTTGGCCTTGTTGAACTTCATGAGGTTCTCACAGGCCCACCTCTTCAGCCTGTCAAGGTCCCTCTGGATGGCATCCCTTCCCTCCAGCATGTCCACAACACCACACAACTTGGTGTCATGTGCAAACTTGCTGAGGGTGCACTCGATCCCACTGTCCATGTCTCCAACAAAGATGTTAAATAGCACTGGTCCCAGTACTGACCCCTGAGAAACACCTCTCGTCACTGGCCTCCAGGTGGACATTGAACCGTTGACCACAACAATTTGAGTGCGACCATCCAGCCAATTCCTTATCCACTGAGTGGTCCATCCATCAAAACCATGTCTTTCCAGTTGAGAGGTAAGGATGTCGTGTGGGACAGTATCAAATGCTTCGGATAAGTCCAGGTAGACGATGTCAGTTGCTCTTCCCCTATCCATCAATGCTTTAACCTCATCATAGAAGGCCACCAAATTAGGCAGGATTTGCCCTTAGTGAAGCCATGTTGGCTGTCGCCAATCACCTCCTTATTTTCTATTTGCCTTAGCATAGTCGCCTGGAGGATCTGCTCCATGATCTTGCCGGGCACAGAGGTGAGACTGACTGGCCTGTAATTCCCCGGGTCTTTTTTTTTCCCTTTTTAAAAATGAGGACTATGTTTCCCCTCTTCCAGTCATTGGGAACTTCACCAGATCGCCACGACTTCTGAAATATGATGGATAGTGGCTTAGCAACTTCATCTGCCAGTTCCGTCAGGACCCGCGGATGCACCTGGTCTGGTCCCATGGACTTGTCCACCTTCAAGTTCTTAAGATGGTCCCGGACCTGATCTTCTCCTACAGTGGGCGGTTCTTCATTCTCCCAGTCCCTGTCTTTGCCTTCTGTGACTTGGGCTGTGCCACTGGAGCTCTTGCCAGTGAAATAAATGCTAAAGACGCTTGATATTGCTTCTGTTCTCATGAAGAGTCCTGACTTCAGTGCAGAAGGAAAAGAAGCCCTTATTAATAAATCTCTCATCGTAAAAAATGCAACCAAAGATACACTGTGTATTGGAAGTTTCTCTTTGATATTATAGTCTAAACTTATTTGCTACCTCTGGTGCCCTCCTTCAGTTGTGTGCAAGTATTTCAGGCTTTTCCTCACCTAATTTTTGTAGTCCAGAGTTTATAGACAAAATGCCTGTCTTCAGCGTTTCCCTGATTCACTCTGGGATTCGGCTCAACTGATTTATTTTACTGACTTCGTTGTGTTTTATCAATGATGTATGAAGGCACAACTGCCTTTGGTTTTATTTCCTTTCTGTTTTTCTTCCTATTTCATCTGTTATCTTTGCACCAGTAGAAGATTTCTTGCTGTCTTGGACTGACACCAGCATCTTCCACACTCTTGTCTCAAGGTCAAGTGTATCAGGGGTTCTTGTGGCTGCAGCAGAGCTGTCCCTGTACTGTAAGACTCTTTGGGTGGCCTTCTTCCTTCCCAGGCTCCACTTTTAATGACCTTCCAAGTTGGACTTTTTACCATGTTATAACTGTGTAGTCAACTACCACCAGGACTGCAGTAAAATAGTTACCATCCCAAAGTCATGTTTAAAGAAAAGTTGCTAGTACTTTGCAAGATACAGATGTTTTGGGTTTTTGTAACTGACCAAAATATGGCCCATTGACTAAGGTACTTTTGGTGATTAGTGTATATTACCCAAAATCTTGTGGATTTTTTTTTTTTTACCCGAAAGCTATTGATCAATGCGTTGAGTTTAGCAAGTAGTTTTGGAGAGAGAGAAAAAATTTGAAATATGATGCACAAAAATAGGAGAAGGAGGTTGCTTTCCCTGCTCTTGAACTGATGTAGATTTCAGCAGAAGTTTAGCTCTTGCTTGTATGAGGCAATGTACTCTTTTTGAATGAAACGTGTGTTCAAGTATGGATTGAAACAGCAACCTAAAGTTTTGTTTGCAAGAATACCCTGATAGCATTTTTTTTCCCCTAAATCTATTTTATTACCCTTACTGTGGAGTGAAAGGGTTCCTATCACACAACCTGTAATTTCTGAAGAGCTTTCCAAGCCTACTGTCTGCAGACCAACTCAGTGTTTGTGCTCTCCTCCTCCGTTGCTCACAGCAGATGTCTCGGACCATGAAGATTTTGGACTTTTCCTTATGGGCAAACATATTCTACATCTTGTTGACGTCTGCAAGATGACTTTGCTGTTCCAGAGCTTTGTTGGATTAACATTTCTCCAGCACTGTGTTTGTACCTTTTGTTTGTTAAACTTGAACTGAGCTCATGGTGCACAGCAGAGTCTAACCTCCCTCTGGACCCTGTGCCTCTTTTATGTGACCACGAAAAGATTTCCCTCAATTGCCAAAATGATCAGATACAGTGAATTCTTCACTCCGAGGGTGGTGAGGCACTAGAAGAGGCTGCCCAGAGAAGTTGTGGCTGCCCCATCCCTGGAGGTGTTCAAGGCCAGGTTGGATGAGGCTTCGAGCAACCTGCTGTAGTGGAAGGTGTCCCTGCCCATGGCAGGGGGGTTGGAAGTAGATGGTCTTTGATTCTGATTCTGTGAATTCCGTTCTGATTCTATGAATTAGGTCTCCAGTATCTGTGTGGGCAGCTATCACCCCAACCCAGTTTTTGGGGAGAACATTTATCAAGGAAGATGACGTGAAAATCATCTCTGGTTGCTGTGAGCAGCTGCTCCGGATGTGGCTCCCTCCCCAAAACGGGCTTTCGGCAACTCCCTGCCACCCCACAGGCTTGGCTCTGGAGTAAACAGCTCTTTGGAAGCTGTCCCTATTCTTCCCTGCCCAAGTTTCCTTATTGAGAAAAGGAGTTAGAATCATAGAATCATAGAATGGTTAGGGCTGGAAGGGACCTTCAAAGGTCATCTAGTCCAACCCCCTGCAAGGAACAGGGATATCTCCAACTAGATCAGGTTGCTCAGGGCCTCAAATAAATTAAAATAGTTAAAAATAAATGCATTTATTTCTTTATAGGCTTTGGCTAAAGAGACTATAGAGAGAAAATTATTCTAAGGTCAAATATATTTGGGCCGTTGACGGTACAGCATGGGAAGGACAGACTTACTTTAAGGCAGAAGAACATACAGTGTCGCCGTTTTCCTGGAATTATTATTAATTTTTTTTTGCTTTTGCTAGAATGATTCATCTGGTTACTCACTGTGGGAGTGTTAATTGCAACGTTGTAAGAAAAGTGCCGTCTTCAGAAGGTGGATCCAAGACCGTAGGGCCGCTACGTGCAGGGTACTCGGAATCTCTTTAGAGGAAGCATCAGCTATAAAAACTGGCTTCTTGCAGTGTGTATCAAAAATCAAGCTTTCTGTTGGGAAGTACGTTCTGATGTTAAAATTGAGCTTTATGCTTGACTCGTCATTGATTTGATTATCAAATATTATTTACTTGGAAGTTGTTATCTAATATCGTGAGCAAGTCCTGCCTATCCGGTGCAACGTAGAAAGCCTTTGACTACATCTTTTGGCAGAAATGGCAAGTTGATAAAATAATAATAATAAAAAAGTCAGTTTAGTAAGTGTCTGTTGTGTTTAGGGATGAAGAACGTGTTTCTTGTGCGTTTGAGAATTTGGACCTAAAAGATTTCCTGTTTAAAGATGATAAACCGAGGTAAACACCTATGCAGAATTGATTTTTTTTAATTGGTTTAAATGTTAATTTGCAGGCCAGGTGAGCTTACAGACTGTTGTCTGAGGTTATTTGATAATTACACCGCTCCAGCCTGCGTTTTAGGATCATCACGGTACGGAAAAGCACTTAAAGGTGATTAAAAACGCTTCGCTGGATTGCAATTCCGCTCAACCTCGCGCTCGGTCGAGGGCAGAGCTGTCAAAGGGCCATCTGCAACACCATTTCTTCCGTGCAATTTGCCAGCAGAGCTCAGAGCAGCCTCTGGGACCCCTGGGCTCGGTCTCCTGCTGCCCATGGATGACGTTGGCACCGAGCGCGCTGCCCATGGCAGTTGGCTACGACAGCGGGAAATCCCACCGCAGCCGGGGCCCGAGTTTGTCTTCGGTCAAAGGCTTAAGATGCAAAATTAAGGACCTACTCATCCTGAATGGTACGTAGCTAAACACACAGATTAATGTCTTATAAATTGCATTTTTTTTCCCTAATACTGCAAAAGCGATTATTTTATTTTTTTTTAAACAAAATATAATACCTGTGGGCAAAAAAAAAAGTATATATTTTTTTAAATGTCTATTTCATTGAGTATGTGCTGATACAGATCCAAAGAGAGTATTTTCTAACAAGATGGGTTTTCAGGAGAAGAATAATGGCAGATTGACTTGCTGAAGTGTCCTTTTACAGTAAGGGAAGAATAAACTCTTTGTTAAACGTTACTCCAGTTTTCGTTGCTAAATATATAGACGTGCAGTTTTTCCTCTGAAAGTTGGAGGAAATTTTTTTTTTTTTCACTCAAGGCAAGAAACTGTCCCAGATATTTGACTAAAACATTTCAAAATGGGACATTGTGGCAGGAAAAAAAAAATGGGTTGCGGGAAGAGGCCAGTATAGTCAAGCACAGAATGGGAAGGCTTTTAAGGGAAGGCCGTCGTTCAAGGTCTCCGGTGTTTTGCTGTACGGTGATTTCAATGGTTAAGAAAGCATCAGGATTTCTCTCCTGCAGCTGTTAGCCTTTGGAATTGTGGCTTGGAGGAGGACTCATGCAATGGGTGCTCAGATGCTTTCCATCCTGTTTACTACAGAGGCTTACACAGTGTTCCCTCCTTGTTCTTGGGCTTGGAGAACCTGTGGAGTAGCTTGAAGGAGTCTATCGTGTAATGGTAATACTAATCACTGAAAATAAAATCTCAAGAGCAGAAGACAAGGGGTAATGGTTTTAAAATAGAGGGAGATAGATTCAGATTGGATATTAGGAAAAAATTTTTTACCATGAGAGTTGTAGAACACTGGAACAGGTTGCCCAGAGAGGTGGTGGATGCTTCATCCCTGGAGACGTTCAAGGCCAGGTTGGATGAGGCCCTGAGCAACCTGATCTAGTTGGAGATATCCCTGTTCCTTGCAGGGGGGTTGGACTAGATGACCTTTGCAGGTCCCTTCCAGCCCTAACCATTCTATGATTCTAAGATCAAGTGAGTTAGCAGAACATCTCCATCACTGTGCAGAGTCTCACTAGTGTACAGAGCATCTGGATCGTTCCCTTTGCTCGTGGATGAAGTTGAGCTGTGGTTGCGTCCCGGGCTGATCATTCTCTCTGGAGTTCCCAACATCAGTTGATAGTAGGATGCATTTAGCTACAGCCCTGTGATGTTTCCTGGGGCTGGTGGGTAGAGTTGAGCAAGGTACCTTCGGAGCCCGGTGGTGAGCTCCTGGGGTGTCGGGGGGTTTGCTCTAGTCATGGTTAATAAAAGCCAAAGGAACTGGTGTCAGTGTTGGGATGAAGTCAGAAGAGCTCGCCATTCCTCATCTTTGTCTCTGGAATACGTCTTTGCAGTTAATTAAACTTTTATTTTCCTTCTGAAATAATTCTTGCTGGCCCCTTCTGTTTCCAACGAGTTTCTAATGATGGATTTGATATCATCAAGCACAAGCTAGGTACCCAAGATAGGAGATCACTGAAAATAGCAACGACTGTCAAATCAGAATCACAGAATGTCAGGGATTGGAAGGGACCTCAAAGAATCTTCTAGTCCAATCCCCCTGCCTGAACAGGACCACCTAGATTAGATCACACAAGAACGCGTCCAGGCGGGTTTTGAACGTCTCCAGAGAAGGAGACTCCATAACCTCTTTGGGAAGCCTGTTCCAGTGTTGTGTTACCCTTACTGGGGAGAAGTTCTTCCTCATGCTTAAGCAGAACCTCCTATGTTCCAGTTGAGGATATATACCACTTGCAGGTACAGCTCCAGCACAGCTGTTAGAAACAGCCCTGAACGTGCTCTGGAGTGTCTCATCCTATGTTATATTTGAGTGCTTACTCTTTATTTTTTATTTTTTCTTTTTTGATATATATGTACACACACACTTAAAACCTACACTGAAAGGAGTTAACTGAAAGTGCAGAGTTGGAAGGTGATTTTACAACCTTAATTTGGCCTGGTCATGCGTATACATCATAGAATCACAATGATTTGGGTTGGAAGGGACCTTAAAGATCATCTAGTTCCAACCCCCCTGCCATGGGCAGGGAAACCCTCCACTCAATCATGATGCAGTCTCCAGTTGCACATGCCCATAATAGTTTTTCCACTGACTCCTGCTGTATTGGGTGCATGAAATAGATGAGACATGTTTAATGAACAGCTACTCGATAGCTTGTTTCCTTCTCATTATTCCATTTGTGGCCCTAGGCCTAATTTACAACATGTTGTTCACACCCTGCTTTGAAGGCAGAGTTATCATTCCCTTGGGGACTCATCCATAGTGCTCATCAAAGGAATATCCAGAGTGTTGAAAAATAATTAATTAATGGTCGTTACATTCCTGTTAAGTGTAGAGACACAATTATTCCTATTCAATAGATGGGAGGCTGAAAGAGAGAGATGGATCAATGATGTTCAAAAGTTCTCCTATGTAAACAGGCTGAGAGTTGGGGTTGTTCAGCCTGGAGAAGAGAAGGCTCTGGGGGCACCTTCTAGCAGCCTTCCAGTACCTAAAGGGGACCTACAAGAAAGCTGGAGAAGGGCTCTGTGCAAGGGCACGTAGTGATGGGACAAGGGGCAATGGCTTTAAATGTAAAGAGAGGAGATTTAGATGAGATCTAAGGAAGACATTCTTGACTATGAGGGTGGTGAGGCACTGGAACAGGTTGCCCAGAGAAGCTGTGACTGCCCCATCCCTGGAAGTGTTCAAGGCCGGGTCGGATGGGGCTTTGAGCAACCTGGTGTAGT
Organism: Tauraco erythrolophus; assembly: GCF_009769465.1. Classification (NCBI taxonomy): domain Eukaryota; kingdom Metazoa; phylum Chordata; class Aves; order Musophagiformes; family Musophagidae; genus Tauraco; species Tauraco erythrolophus. The sequence goes on along the minus strand of NC_141469.1, from coordinate 3,194,600 downwards.
GGAGTTCCAACCATGGCAGGGGGGTTGGAACTGGATGATCTCGAAGGTCCCTTCCAACCCAAACCCTTCTATGATTCTGTGTTTGAACCCTTAGTTTAGGAAAACAGGGATTTTTGTTTTTCAGAGTAAGTGTATTCCATCTCATTGATCCCCGTTATAAACTGTCCTCTTGACTTTGTTCATGCCTGAGAGTTTTTAACCCTTTAGAGAACAAGATCACAAGATCTCTGATAAGCATCTGGAAAATTAGAAACTTTCCTGTGAACAGTCCAGTTGCCCTCACTGTGAAGCCACCATCCAGTCCCTGGTCCTACGGTGCCCTAGACCATGTCTTCCAGTTTTTCCTAAAAAGAATCCCCGTGAATTGGATAGCAGATGCCCTCGCTCTGTATCTCTTGTTGGTCCCTTGACTGAACCAGGTGGTTCTAGTGAAATAACAGATACACAGTGATATGGTTAGACCATATAATGCGCTGATACAGGTCAAGTGAGTACTATTGATATTTACTTTTCCTTACTTCTGGAACAGTAGACAACTATCTGCTCCTTAGTAAGAACGGCAGTAGCTTCATACTCTGCATGCGAGCCGCTACGCAATTTGTCTCAAGAGTTTCAAAATATGTACTGATTGTAGACCTTGACCTTTTTTTCCCCCAGTTCTGGAAGCACTGACTCTTCTGCCCGTTTCCCCTTTTTCAACGTCACTGTGTAATTTCTCTGCTCCTCCTGCGCCGCTGGTGCCATTCCCAGCTTCAGTCCTGGTTCCGCTCCCCTGGCGTCGGCAGTCCCGTTGACCTTCTTGTGCTTTTTTGATCCAAAGCATGTGGAAGTCAAATCTTTAATAGCTGAACCCTTTCAGATGAACATTTCAAGCTCATCTTGAAACAATCAGTATTAAAAAACCCAAACAACGTAAATCCAAGAGGTGGAAGTTTGATCAGAGTATTTGACAAGGATATGAAAACGGTACCTAGCAAGAGAAGGTTGTATTTACCCATCGTAACCTATAGTAATGTCAACCTTAGAGGTTCGTTTGAGTACCTGGCAAGAAAAAAAAATATTGTTCTTTATTTTGTTACATTCTGCTGAAAATATGACATGTTTCCGTCGCGATTTGTGTTATGTTATGTTAAATGCTACAAGGTACTGGATTTTATAGAACCCATGACGTAAACATTTATTCCAATATTTTTTTTTATGTCATAACTTGTTTCAGATTTTATTTCTGGTAATCTTTGGCTTTGCCGGATGAACAGGTGAAAACTCAACTCTTTTACTCCAAAAGGAAACATAAATTAGCGATTAGCCAAAGAATAAAAATTCAAGGCGTAAGAGAAGAATGCTTCCAGCTCCAAAGTGTCCATGGCGAGTGTCTGGTTACTATAGCGATCGCCATGGAGCCTGTGACCAGCATGAGAATTGCCAGGGGCTTCAGAGCCTTTTCTCTTGCCCAAGGTTGATGTCTTCTCAACAGAGGTGTTCTGTGAGGTCACATACACTCAGTTGCAACTACTACACGGATGAATAACGCAAACGGTCGATGTGCAGCTCCCAGTGCGCGGAAAACTGTGCGTTCAGTTCCATAGATTTTAATTAGTTTGATCTACACAAATGCAGAGAGGCGTTTCTTCTCCTCAGTCTAAATTTTTTTTTTTAATTTCCATTTTGACTATCAGTTTGTGTGGGAATCTTTGCCGTGTATGTTTTGTGGAGCGCTTCAAACTCTGCAGACAATCATAGCTTGGCAAAACCCGGCTGAAAATTGTGACGCAGATAATGCTGGAAATACCGTATAACCCCAGCAAATAGGAGACATGAATGCTGAAAGAGTGACTTAGTGTTTCAGTTCATAAAAATCATTATTGTTTTAATGTGAATTCTTTCTTTAGACAATTACTTTATTTGTCTAGTGTTTGGTGGCTTGACATTAATAATGCCCCTTTTCTAGCAAAAAAAAAAAAAAAATTCACATTTGCTTGCTGCATTACTTACTTTTTCATGAGTGTTTGGATAGGTGGTCTCAGATTTATTCCAGCATACAGCACCGCTGGTTTGACTTTCCGTGTTTAAAGGCTGTTGAGAATCCCATTTAAAAAACCTTAAATATTGATGGTTGCTTGCCACTTCCATGGAATAACACTTCTCTAAAGGACAGAAGCAACAAGGAATAGAGCCAAGTGATTAAATATGTGTATATATATAAATTTTATTTTTTTTTTAAATGCATCTACAAGTTGTCAACGGTATCAAACTCAGGCATGAAATTTTCACAATTTTGAAATATTTACCTTTGGAAGACGAATCTTTTTTCTAATACACGTTTTCAGTGTTACTGTGCATCACCAGCGATGGTATGTTTGATGAAAAGAGGGTCCTACATTTTGTTGCTTGACACCAAGACAAGCAGATAAGTATCATCTTTTTTTTGGGATCGCTACCGATAACAGATACTCATCCAGGGAAATGAGTCATCCAAGTGTATTTGCTGCAGGAATATTTGCCGTCTTTCTGCGGTGTGGCAACCAGTGATGCCGGGCGTTTGTGCTGTGCCGGTGGCAGGAGGCTCAAGGAGACCAAGCGAGGGACCAGGACAACTCTTTGGCATGGAACAGGGAAAGGGGCTTGGTTCCTGCTGCTGGCCGTGGCTCGTGTGCTGAGCTTGGAAACCAGGAGTAAACTGGAGCGAGGATTTGAAAATTTTTTTTTTTTTAATCGGTTTTCCTTTTCAAACATGATTTATTAAAAGCACGGAGGGGCACATCAGATGTATTTCTTGGAAGATGGCTTTGTGTTTCTTGGCTATCTAACTGTCCTGCGAAGATTGATTTCTAGGTCACTCGTAGCTATGAAACATAAATCCAGATTAAAGAGAGACAGCCTTGTTGCATGTTTTAGTTGCAAACTCTGGAACATTCCAGTATCTCTTAAATGCAACGTAACAAATCATTTTTAATGGAAAACAATGACACGTGGTTGGAGGAATTTGCTTATTAGAACATTACAGTCAGAATTGGTAGAAACAAACAGTGACCCACCTCTTTGGTCACTGTGCTGCTTTTTTTTGGTGGTGGTGGGTTTTTTTTTTTCAATTTTAAACACTGGAGGTGTTCTGTGAGTTAGAACTTGGGCTGGAACCTCAACTTTTCTTCTTGTAAAGATTATCCATCTCTTCCTCTTGCAAAGGTTGTTCATCTCTTCCCTGGTCCCATCCTCAAGTAGGTGTAAGAAAAAAGTAAGACTGTATCCAGCATTTTGCTGGCAGGTAGCAAATGTCTGGAACTATAGGTCCGATTCAGGTTCCTTTGTGGAGCTCTCTGGGTTCTCAGCAGGTCGGACATCCACCCGTTGGGTTGACTGTTGCCACGTGTCCTCAGCCAGACACAGGTAGCCAAGACTCTGTGGCCGAAGGGTTGATAGGCGCAGTATCTTCAGCAGTGGTCATGGACAAGTGGTTCAACCTTTGCTTTTCCATTGTCGTGTTTTTTGTTTGTGTTTTTTTTTTTTTTTTTTTTGCATGCTGGCAATTGGAAGATACTTGGGAAAATGAAATTAAATGGATATGAATTGACCAGTTAGATCTCTTTGTTGTTTCCTCCTGTATGTCTCTGTCAAGAAATGAATCCTTTCGTACCACGGAGCACACAGAATTGGGTGAAGAAATTAGGTTGGATCTACTTTGCATTAAGCAAAATAATAAACATTCTGTGTGATCCCTGGGTCAAGTCGAGTACGTTAAAAGCCCAGCTTGCTCCTCGCATAAGGAGGATTGTTACATTACTGGGAGGTGTTTTTGTGTTTAAATGGTAATGGTTGGCTAGGCTGGGTGAAGTCGACAATGAAACTCTTCTTGTTATTATCCGGGCCAGGATTTCACTCAAAATGTTTACACAGAGCAAACGATGGGGGGAAAAAAGAAATAAAATGTACCTGCCAAGTGAAAAAGGACTCAATTGATTATCTGTTGAGCGGGGTAAAAATATTTTCCTTGGTATCTTTGGTTTTTTTTTTCTTGCTTGCACCTTTTGTTTCTCCGCTCGTGATCCTGTTTGTGGTGTATTCATGGAGGAGGGAACCAACAGGGAACAGTTCTACAGCAGCATGTGAAAACGCTCCTTTCTATAACGTGTGTTATTTAACTTCATTTCATCATCATCATCAAAAGAATTTGTCCAGGTTTTTCAATATCATTAAATCCATGCATACATTAACTCTCTGCTGTTACGGATTGGTTTAGTGGGTTCAGTGCCAAACCATAGGTGGCTTTTTCATCCACCTCCTGGTTCACCTTATTGTTCTGCTCTTATCGAGGTGGGACAGATGGACGCTGAGGGTTCAGCTCAAGGTAACCAGCAGAAACTCCTGTAGCGGCGAGTCGATGAAATCCCAGATGATGGTCCGTGGCATATTGCTGGATAGACCCAGAGCTCTTACTGCCTGTGACATTTAGGTTTGCTTGGGTTTTTTTTTTTTGAATATATGATGCTAAACATAAAAGCAGCTGAGAAAAAAGAGGTGTCACCACTTTAAGAATGACTATTTGCAGTTACTCAGCTGGAGCACCTGAGGATTTTAATGCCTTTAACAACTGCTAAAGAGCTGCAGAATTGAGGCTTTATATTTGTAGCATCACACGAGAGTCAAGGTGGAGAGGGGGCTCTGGAGATGGTCTAGTCCAGTCTTGGTCTCGGGTCAGGGTCAGCCAGGGTGGGTTGCTCAGGATCACGTCCGGTCAAGTTTAGAGAATTTCTAAGGATTGAGAATTCACATTCTATCGAGGTAGTTTGTTCCTTCACATTTAAAAAGGTTTTTTTCTTTTGTTTGAATGGAATTTCTTGTGTTTCAGTTTGTGGCTGTTGTCTCTTGCCCTGTCGCTGGGCACCACTGAGAAGAGCCTGTCTCAGTTGTCTTTGTTCTCTCCCATCAGATGTTTGTACACATGGATAAGATCCCCCTGAGCCTTCTGTTTCCAAAATGTGGAAATATTCTGACTTACAATGATTTTTTTTTTTTTTAAAACTATAGATAGCACAGGTGCAGAACATGAAGTAAGGTCAAGATGTAAAAGTCTTCATTTAAGATAAGTTTCTAATTTTTGTTGGTGGTTGTCATGGTGGGATTTGAGACCTCTAAAATTTAATGGAATTGCTGCTGTTGAATTCAGCCTTGTAGGATTAAACTTATTAATTGTGGAAGTAACCAGGAAGGATATCATAGGGAATGACTCTGGGAAAAGAAAAACACGATTTTTGACTCGGAAAGCATCACTTCTATGATAGAAAAGGGGAAGGTAGTGACCACCTAACAGTGTAGACGTGCCTGAGCTAGTTGTAAGCCTGGTAGCTGACACGGCAGCAGTGATCCTGGAGCTCAGGCTGGGCTGGCATCACCTGCCAACAGTCATGAAGAGGACGTTCTTCTTGGACTTTGGTTTGCACACCTACGTGAGCATGTTTGGGAGTGAGAGTCTTAGGTCTGGAAAACACCCAAGCAAAACTCAGTGAGGGAACCCTTCCGACTGACTGTGCTTAGCAGATTCATGGGACTCATCCAATATTGCTGCTGTTATTGGGAATGTACTGCAAGAAGCTTCTGAAATGCTTGTGGAGAGGCTGGCCAGCACTTTGCTGAAGAACTTGAAGGAAGTTGCTTTACATTTTGGGGTCAGAATTTCTTTTTAGGTCCGTAGAGTAAATTTAAGTCCAGGATGGAATCGCGAAGGGAGATAATTGCACATTGTTCACCTAATAGGTGGTTTGCTGGAAGGTGTTGGGTGGATTCAGGCACTTCAACTCCACACCTGGACTCGGGTGTCGTGAATCGAGGCCTCAGAACAACATAACCCACAGGATATGTCTGTGGGAAGCTTCCACACGTTAATAATCTGCCTGATCATCTAAACTCTCTTTCATGGGAACCGCCTGATTGTAAATTACTCGCCGTTGCTCCTGCACTAGGTTCTGAGGGTTGGTAGATACGGGTTGGAGGTGTGATACCCCGTTCATAAACTGCTGCGGGGTGATCACGTGTGTGACTGCAGCCCTCTGTTTCAAGGAAGTTCAAAATTACTTCTTGGGCAGTTCCCCACATTAGAAGTTTGGTTACGTCTGTGTGGTGATGTTCTAGCTGCTAAATTTTGCTTTGGGAAGGAAATGTCATCCATGTGCTATATATATTTTTTTTTTTTGACTTTTTCCCCCTAACTGCTTTAAATGAGGAAGAGTGCCGTCAGCAGTCTTGAATATTTAGGACTTATTGGGGTGTTTTGGCATTTTTTTGAGACAGTTTGTGTCATAATCAGAGCTGAGCCTGAGCAGTTATTAGACCTGTTGCACCAACCGTGATTCTTGGGTTGGTCAAGTGAGGCTGGGTAAGTTTCAGGCTGGATTTCTGGGATTGTGGGAAATTAAGAGTACTGATGTGTTGTTTCTGAGCAAGAACATTGGTTTTCTTGGACTGTACCTAAAACTGTATTCCCAGAGGTGAATGCCCGGGATTTGGGGACACGAGCAAAGAGCAGTTAAGGTCAATGAGGTGGTACGTGTAAATTTGTACGTGTGAGTTAGTGCTGGTTTTGTTGGTTTTGTCATTAAATATTAGAGATACTCGTCGTAGTCGACTTTCCCAGTAATTAGTTTGTGGATGCTGTCACGCCGAACACTTGATTTTTCCAGGGAGTGGTGTAGCCGTGCGACTCTCATGTCCCGAGAGGGAAAGAAAAGATCAGGTGAGGAACGCGTGGCTTCACGATGGACAATTCCAGGCTGGTTTCTTACCACGAGGGGATCCTACCCTGTTTGCAGTGTAGCTTTCCAGCTAACAGCTACTTAATTCCCTCTGGTTTTACCCTGGTGTGGACTAATATGAGGATGGAGTATGAAGAACTGGAAAACTTCTACGATGGAGTTGAAGTTCACAGATCTGTTGTGTGTGATGTAAGTTATCTTCGTATTTACATGCAGAAATATAAGTGATTTTTTTATTATTATTATTTAAAATTTTCCAAGCAGTGTTATTGTGAGAAGACGACATGCAATGTGTCATCGCTGCGTGCTTCAGCAATCTGCCTTAACCCAAGGAGCACTTCTCAGTGGGAGTAAACAAATATCAGGGAAAGACAGTCCAAGGTTTAGTTTTGTACGGAAAAAGAGCTGGGAGGGGGATGGATTTGTGCAAAATGGGACTGAAACGCGAAAGGGGAGATGACCTCTTCCTTGAAAAACAGCGGTTGTGCGCAGAGCAGGCTGGTTGGAAAATGAACAGAATAACCAGGTCTTTGCAGGTTTCCCAAATGACTTCCATGAGCGGCTGACGCCGAGAACGAGTGGCTGTTGTGTGTCTTCCCCAAAATTCTCCCCGCGCCGGCGATCGCAGCTCTAATTCTGGCCTCGCGGATGCGGTGTTGGATGGCACCTGCCTTCTTCCAGCTCTGTAGCTCCCTTTACTTTTCCAGGAGTTATTTCTCTTTTTAGTGTAGAATTTACTACCGCTAGCAGTGACAAAGAAGTCGCTCTGAAAGTGTTCAAAAAAAAAAAACCACAAAGATTTTGAGATTGTTTCCCTGCTGACATTGTTTGTGGGCTGAGAGCGAGCAGGTTCACGCCTCATGGGGGTCCTTTCCGCTTTCTCCAACCTCTCCTCTGCTGAGTCAGCAGTTAAAGTGACTTTGTGACTTTTTCTTTTTTTTTTTTTTCCTTTTGCTCCCCAGCCTTGGCTACTGTTTGAGAAGGAGGGCGAGTTACTCGGCTGTTTTGTTCCAGTTACAAGTGGGTTTTTTGTTGTTGTTGTGTTCAGCAGAAGATTTGCTGTTCTCACATGCATCTCCATGTGAAACCTGCTGCGGTGTTCTTCCAAAACAAGAAAACAAGGAGGAGGAGATTTTTTCCAGCAGTACAAACTATCCCTTTATGCTGTCGTGCCCAATTGTCTGGTTTAATACTGACAATGAATCGACTCTCGGGTGGTACCGTCCGACGCCTCGCTGGCGTGTGGGTGTTCCGGGATGAAGGATGGGTGTGTATGTGTGTACGTGTGTGAGCAGCACCGCAGGGATGTTTCTCTTCCTTTCTCGGTTTTGCGGTTAAAATAAAGCAAAAAAATCAGCAAGTGCAGGGGGCCAGGGAAGGCCTGACCCACCGTCTTCGTTCTTTCTGGCAGATGAAGCAGCGGTGCCCGGCGCGTGATTATTTTTCGATGAGGGTTTCACCTCCCAGAGCTGGTTTTTGAGTGGGGAGAGGGGAAAAAAAAACAAAACACACACACGAAATCCCCAAAAAACAAAACGGTGAGACACTGGAACAGGGTGCCCAGAGTGGGGCTGGATGCTCCATCCCTGGCAAACACTCCCGGGCCGGTTGCACGGGGCTCCGAACAGCACCGGCCCCCCCCGCCCCACCTCGGCAACCGGGGGCAGAGCCGCGAGGCCGGGGTGCCCCCCCTCCCCCCCCAGCCCCGCCGGTGGTCCCGGGGGCTCGGCCGGCCCCCGCCCCGCCGCTGCCATGGCAACGGCAGCGCCGTCCCCGCCCCGCGGCGGGCACCTCCCTGCGCCGGGGCTGAGCGGAGCTTCCATGGCACGGCTCGGCACCGGCACAGCCGCCCGCCGCCATGAACGAGGAGGCGGCCCAGAAGAGCGACGGCGGGGAGAAGTGTAACGGCGGTAATCAGAGGAGGAAAAGGCCCAAGAAGGTGAGGGGCGCGGGAGGCGCCGTGAGCCTCCCGTTGTGGTGGCTGGGGTCGGGGGTAAGGAGAGAGGGTATGGGGGGGGGGGGGGTTCGGGTGAGGAGGGGGGGGGTTTGGGCGAAGGAACGGTCGAGGGGGCGGTGGGCGACGCGAGCGTGGTGCGGCGGCTCCGACCGAGCCACGGGGCGCAGCGAGTGGCGGAGCCGGAGGAGGATGGTGATGGTGGCTGGTACCCCACAAATGAGCGGATTCTCCCCGTTTCGACAGGGGAACCCATAACATCGGAATTGTTAAGCAGAAGGCTGTCGTTTCTTTTTGTTTTGTTTTGTTGTTCTTTTTTTTTTTGTTGTTTTTGGCAAGCAGCTGGCTGTTTTGTTGGGTCGGAGTTGGTTTCGCGAGGCTGCAGGTGCCTCTCGGTGCGGGTTTTCCCTGTGCTCCCCGTAAGAGGGAGGGCAGTTGGTTTTGGTGGAAGAAATATAAACCCTGCACGCGATTGCGTTGGCTCAACTTGTGTGCTTCTGTCCCTTCTTCTTCAAGCGACGCAGATGCAGGTGTAGAAACCTTCAGTTTAGAGATGTTTCTTAGATGGGGCTACAAGCAATCAGGCGTTGCCGGGTTTTGTACCATCTGTGGTCGTTCAGTGATGCTAACGAAAAATAAGTGGGTAAAAATGCAAATTGTCCAGCCACACCCAGTTTCCAGGGCACTTTCTCTGTGTCTCCAGTTTTTCTTTCATAAATGGTTGTTCTGCAAGGTATGGCGTGCCTGCTGCTTCAACCCCCTGCTTGAGGGAATTTCTTTTTAATGGCTGTGATTGTAGACAACTCTTTATTTCTGTTTGGGCTTTCACTCCTCTTTAAGAGCAGAGATGCCAGTGGTTCTGCATAATTGTGACATAAACTGGTTTGTAGTTATTTCCCCCCCCCCTTCTATAATCTTAATGTGAGTTACCCCACTGAGATGTGTGGGACTTCTTGCAAGACGAGGAATAATTTAATTCCATACAAAGTATGTTCACTGATGAATTCTTCAGTCCCTCGTTTTGCATAGGATTTGCATTTTAATCAACGTCGTATATGAGCAAGACAAATCGCTGCAAACGGAAATAACATACGGAGCTGCCAAGAGACCCTTATCCAGGGACTTTTGGGAGCGTTTTGACCTGGTGAAGAAAAGACCCCGTTTTATCACCGAGGGAAGATTCCGTACGTATAACCGTAAGGGCACGAGATAATCCAGTCTAAGCAAGAAATGGAACAAAAACATCCTCACCCCACCCCATTGTGCCTGGAGTAGTGCCTGGATCTCCACACAGTGGGGGATTTTATATAGCACGTCAGCTTTAGGTTTAAGCACGACCGAGCGGCAGCGGGACTGTCCGCTTCGCCGTGCCTCCGAATTGGAAAGGTTTGTTTCTGCAGGGATGTTAAATCCGTATGAGGAAACAAAAAAATCAAACAATCAAGTGCGTACCCAGTGTTTTCATCTGGCTGTCAGATAACCTGGGAACAATATTGACCAGGTGAGAGGTTTGGAAGATGTAAGGAATCAAAGTGTGTGTTTCCATCTCGTGTTTTTTATCCATGTGTACATTTATCAAGAAATCCATCCGTGGATTTCTTGGATTTTTCTGTTGTTTTCTACACAAAGAGGCCCAGAGCCTGTCAAGGTTGGAGCACCAGCATATGCCCCTGCTGCCAAATGAATGCTTAGAACGTGTCTCTCATATTGAGTCTCCATATTCAGAGTCTTCCAACAGCTGATGCAGCTTCATTTTTCATAAATGTTTGGGTATTTTTTTCAAGTTATCTTTTGCAACTGGAAAATATTCATCAGGTGTTTTCAAGCGACAAATGTAAAGCAAAAAATTCCTAATCACTCAGTTTGGATGCAGTAGGTGTTGGTGCCTCAGGTCTGGTGTTGCATTAGCTCTCTTGAAGCTCTACCCTCAGTGACTTCACGAGGAAATATCCAGGCTTTAATATTCCGTTTAAAATCCCAAGAATAATTTTCTTAAAACCTAAAAATTGGTGATTTTTTTTATTAGAAAGAGACACTCTGGAATAGCCAAGAGCTCAAGATTTCCAGATGGAATTCCTCTGCGTTTTGACTAGGTAGGCACGATTTCTTTCGGGAACAGAGATGAAAGCGCCACGTGCGAGAGCTCCGAAATCCAAAGTAACGTAGCCCGTTTTCAGGTCCTGAACTACTTTCGCTGAACAAAGCTGCATTGCGCCATCCAACATGTCCTCTATCTGTTCTGGGGAAGTTGATCCCTTTTGTGTGGATAATTAAATATTAATTGAGCCAGAGGAGTTCGATCTATGTATTGGGGGAGAGAGCGAGAAGCGCATCTCTGATACAGCGTTCGGATGGATTGTCTATATTCCAGGAGTGTGTTCTGGCTAGGAAGCAACATAAGGTTTTCTCTTAATTTTCAGCCAGATGCTGTTTGTTTGTTTGTTTTTTATGAAAAGGCTTCGGTTTTATCTTAATATAGATGGCAAAACCTGAAATTTTCATGAAACGGAGAAAGTGACTACCCCCCCAACCCCAAATTTAACCCTCGGAGTGATCTTGGTGGCTTTGTGCGTTCCGGTGAGTCGGTGGGATGCCTTAGTAGGGTCATGAAGCAGGGCTGCGTCCAGTTTTCTTTTGGTACTTCACTTCCACGTGACAACTGGGATGTGGTGAAATTTGTGCTCCTGGGGAAAAAAGTCATGCTAAATTTCTGAGCTCTGCTGTTGGAGAGCACAGGATGCGTTCTGCTGGAGGCAGAGGCAAACAGAAGGGCCCCAGTGAGAGCAGCAGTTGGGGTGCACTGGTCCTCTCGTCTTGGTAGCCCATGTACCATTTGTGTTGGAGTAGCACAGCAAGTGGATGTGAACATGCATTTATAATACATTCATTTTTGGGGGCCTCCTCCTGTATTTTGCCAAGTGTATTGTGAAGTGTCCAAGTACCAAATTCCTATAATTCCTGTCAAGGATGATGTTATGGTTTTAGAGCGTTTCAGATCAAAACCAACTACTATTGGCCATCACGTGGCAAACGAAGCACTGATGGCAAAGGGCTTTCCAGAAACCTCAAGTTCTTGCTCCACTGATCATAAAGCACGCATCGTTGATGGATCGATGCAAAAAGAATCCATTTTAGCTTATTGCAGAATTCCCGACTCATTCTTTAAGAGAAATTAAAAGCTTGGAGTCAGGCTCATACTGTAAAAGACTTGGAGGAAGTTGTAATACTGATTTAAAGGAGAATAAATGAGATTTCTTTTCCTAATGTAAGCATCATCTCCTTTGCTAAATGTATCTACGGAAAAAAGTGTCTATGGCCAGGTTGGATGAGGCTTTGAGCAACCTGGTGTAGTGGAGGGTGTCCCCGCCCATGGCAGGGGGGTTGGAACTAGATGATTTTCGGGGTCCCTTCCAACCCAAACCATTCTATGATTCTGTAAAATTAAATTGGATGTATTAGGTGATGTACTTCCCATGGACGTTGTGTACTTGCTAATGGAACCATTACGGCGTACAGGCTAATGTTTTTAATTAATCTTGATTCTACGCGTAAGGTAATCGAGACCCATTTGGAGGACGATTGCCATGTTGGTCGCCCGTGTGCAAGAACAAGAATCCAAATGTACACAAAGCACGGAGAGAGGGATTGCTGGAAGAGAGGGCTTGTCTTAGGCAAAACCGAGAAGAGCTTGGCTTTGGCGTGCTAAAGCAAAAGGCTATCTGAGGGGACAAGGAAATGAGGCTCTTCAGCAGCCTTCTAATAGGTTTAATCAGGTAACGAGCCAGGAGAAGCTTGATTAATTATGAATGAAATGTAATTTCTTTAGCGTATCACTGGACTGGATTCAGCTGAAGGAGGTCCCTCTCGCTCCCGTGGTCCGGTGTTTTCTCCTGTGTCGTTTACGGTGCCGTGATAATATTACACAACAGTTTAATTGATGGTAAATACGGCAACTTGAGTATTTTAAAATGTTTGTTTACCTGGTTATTTCACTCTTCCAGCTAATAAATTTAGTGGGAAAATTGAATGCCAGCAGAAGAAAAGATTGAACCAGTGTCCCTCTCTCCCTAAAATCAGTCCTCGGCCTTGCATGACAGCGGTTCCAATCTACTGGGCGGCGTTCCGTCTAAATTGCCTTCATTTCAAAATTGCAAAGTCTCACTCAGCCTTCTCCAGTTGCTGCTATTTCCCTCACCATCCCGTTATTACTGGTGACGGACAAATAGCTGCGGCGACACTACTCTCTGCTGATCCAACCGAGATGAAACCAGAGCGTGCCGCCTCTTCGGAAAGAGATCATGTCCTCTGGTTTTAGAACAAAGAAGGTTTTCCTCCAGATGATACAGAGTCAACTGAACAGGCAAAAGAGCTAATGAGGAGAACCACAATCTTTTCTTTCCTTCAGGACTAAGCTATCTAAAAGGCTTTCTCACAAAGCAGAAGTGGTAGTTGTAAGTTAACCCAGCTCACTGGCGTTAGATGTTGTTAATTTTACTGGTAACGTGGCTTCTGTAAGTCTGGAAGGTTTTCTTATTTCAGCTGAACCAGTTTTAGAGAACTGGAACTGACTTGATTTCAGTGGAGTCAGTCCACTTTGCATGAAAGTAAACAAGCACTAGGATTTGCTCTGGAAAGAAGAGAAAACATGGAGAAAAAGACAAACTTATTTTTAGGTCATGGAGGTAAGAGACAGGTTTGTGAAGGGACTCTTAAGGATGAAACCAGGTGTAGTCCTAAACGTCTGCACTACCTTTCGACGTGATTTGCGCTATCGTAAACCTGACGTAACTCCACTGGCATTATTGAGATCAGGTTTGGCTTGTTCCCTTTGCCTTTTCTTCCTATCCCAATGCATATCCAGCATGTTTTTTGCCAGGTATAAAACTAATTCCATAGCTACAAATGCTTTGATGTAATTTTTTTTTTTTTTCTCTCTCCGTCCGTGCCTACCCCCTCTGGCTTTAGTTGCTGTGTGTAATGGTAGCAAACCAAAAATGATGTGTATTTATCCCACCAGGAGATAAAGCACCTTGCCTCTACGCCCCAGATCAACCATCTCTTTTGATGTTTGCATCGGCACAACACCCCGTGCGTCTCTCGCGGCAGCCCCGTGGTGGTTGATACTCTGGAGAAATAATTTCTGTTGACTTAGAGCGATGAGACAGGGAAAATAATGACGGGCAATAGAGCTGAACACCTGGGCTACAGGATGTTGTGTTGTCGCTGCGGTTGGTTTTTCTGGCTTCGTAAAGTGCGTAAGACGCGAAGAGCGCGTGATACTGGCCATGTGGCCGAGCTTGGCTCTTCTACATCTTTATGTTCTTACTGTAAAAGCGTCACTTCAGGCATTATTGTGCTCGGTTGTATTGATGGAACAAGCAATGAACAAGTCTTGGAATTGACACAACTACTTAAAAGGTCACGTTTATTCATGGCGGGCTTTAAGGTTAATGTATGTATTGCTTTTAAAAACGTGGTGTGTTTTTTTTTTTTTAATAGAGTAATAGGGATCTACAAAGGGGTGGAGTTGCTTTTGTGTATTAGTAGATTTGTGCAAATGCTATGTTTCACAGATGAAATAGAACCATAGAATGGTTTGGGTTGGAAGGGACCTCAAAGATCATCTCGTTCCAACTCCCCTGCCATGGGCAGGGACACCCTCCACTACACCAGGTTGCCCAAAGCCTCATCCAACCTGGTCTTGAACACTTCCAGGGATGGGGCATCTACAACTTCTCTGGGCAACCTGTGCCAGTGTCTCACCACCCTCAGATTGAAAAATTTTTTCCTTATATCCAATCTAAATCTGCCCTCTTTCAATTTAAAGCCATTGCCCCTTGTCCTGTCACTACACGCCCTTGTAAAAAGTCCCTCCCCAGCGTTCCTGTAGGCCCCCTTTAAGTACTGGAAATAAATAAATACTGGATAACAAGGATAAGAGTGGTGAATTTTATACAGAACCATGTGTTGTGTTGAGCCGGCATCTGCCTGCCGCACGTTCTGGGCTCCCGACTTACCGTTCACGGCTCTTGCTCATTTTCACCAATGTTTGGCAAACATGGGTTGAGTCAGAGAAGCGAGTCCTTTTTTCCCCAGCCAGCTTCCCTTTCTCCTTGCAGAATGCCTGGAGCAGTCAAATATCACACCTATCGTATCATGTTTGCGCCTTCTCGCTGGCCAGCGGTGATGCTGGCTGAGCCAACGCCGGACCGTTTCTCTCCTTCAGATGGTCTCCGTTCAGCATGGTGTGTACACAAGGTCTGCCTCTCCAGCTGACTCCAGTGACGGTCTGGGGATGTATCGGCAGCCCCTCGTGCTCTCTGCCTCCCTTACCTGCCTGTCCCTAGCAGAGATGTTTTGTGCAGCTGTGTCCCTGCCTCTGCTGGGCATGGATGCCTTGATGCTTTAGATGACATTTCTGACTAGGGAAGTTTTTTCTCCGCTCTACAGATTGAGACTGACATTTGCAGCACGTAAATGTTTAGGCTGGATGCTGGGAGCCCTGGAGCTCTGAATTGCAAGGAACAGAGGGAGGCCAAGAAAATAATAAGATGGCTGAGGGCTCTTACGTCCTCATTTATTTGCAGGAATTCATTACTTCAGAATCTTTCCTAGCTGATGAAGTGTGTTGCTTTTGTCTTGGTGACAGAAATACATATTATATAAAATTAAATTAGAGCAGCCTTCCAGTACCTGACAGGGGCCTGCAAGGAAGCTGGAGAGGGGCTTTCTGCAATGGTGTGTAGTGATAGTCAAGGGGCAATGGCTTTAAACTGAAAGAGGGGAGATTTAGATGAGATCTATGAAAGAACTTCTTCCCTCTGAGGGTGGTGAGGCACAGGAACAGGTTGCCCAGAGAAGCTGTGGCTGCCTCATCTGTGGAAGTGTTCCAGGCCAGGTTGGATGAGGCTTTGAGCAACCTGGTGTAGTGGAGGGTGTCCCTGCTCATGGCAGGGGGGTTGGAACAAGATTATCTTGAAGGTCCCTTCCAACCCAAACCACTCTGTGATTCTATGAAATTGCTGATCTGAAAATTTGAACGCGCTGTTATTACTCCTCTACTGTGTAGGAATAATTCGTTATTTCCATACTTCATTTTCAGCAGAAATTTACCGTGCTGTTATCCATTAAGTGTCATCCCAATCATTTTGCATTTTCTCATTTATTTCCATTTGATTTCATTGTGCTCTGGCACCAAATACAGGAGGGGAAAAAATCTGTAAAAATGCAGATGGAGATGGGTCAGCGTTTAAGGCTCCCACAGACTAGTTTCTAAAATTGCACGGGAGATGCAGTGAATCGCTTCAGATCACTTTTTCTTAAGCAATTCATAGTTGAAAATGCATGTAATTAATTTTCAGACTCGTCTTTCTCTCGTTACTGATTTTGGAGGGTTGAAATCTCGTATTACATCTTTGACTTTTAAACAAAAAGGCAGCGTACCCTTACAGGCGTTGCAAGTCAAACGTGTGGGCATTGATTAGTCTTCCCCAAACCTTCTCGAAATAAAATTACTCCTTGAGCACACAGCGATTTAGGGATGAAAAGTAGATGCCTACCCATAGTATTTCACCTTTTCCATGGCTAGCCTGCAGGTAGGTTACGTGCAGGTAAACAATTTGTAACCTACTTAAATTTTCCCTCGGATTAGCTCACACACACCCCCAAATTCAGTCGGTGAATGATGTGCTCTCTGGAGAACGGGATTGACTCCTAAAGAAACGATGGAGTAACCAGCAGTATTGCAGGTTGAAAGTATTTTCTAGGTTAAACAGGGTGTAGGTTTCTGCCTCAGGCTAAGTATTTCAAAAGCGATGGGTTGCTTTTATTTGTTGCATCCAGTCTTGGATGCCCTGCGTATATATTATGCTGTAGGACTGTCTCTGCGAGCAAACAGAGTGTATGGATTTAAACTGGCACCAGGAATGCGTGGATTCCTGCAACAATTCAGCTTTGTGATCGGTTCAATCTGCTAATTGTTCCCCTCTGAGGCTCGCTGTCTAAGGCAACGTTTGAAGCACGTGTTGACGTAGTCGAGGCAGTGAAGAACACTGGTGGTAGTTCTGAAATACATAAATGAGAGTATGAACTGCTGAAACTCATAAACAATTTGTACCCTTCTATAGAAGACACGATTCTCAACCTTGTTTGTCTCTTAGTGTGTTAAAAATCGCGCTGCTTTCCTGTGACCAAAACACTCTCCTAGTCCCTCTTTTTTTTTTTTAATGTTTTAAATATCTAAGACGTCTGGCAGCTTTCAGTGTCGGAGAGCAGATGTCAGTGTATAAATGTCAAGAAACAGTGGCGGTTATTCATCATGCAAACCACTAGAAACCTCCTCTGACCGTCCTGGTAGATCCATTGCTATGATCTAATCAAGGACCAGATGAATAGGCAGAAAGATCAGGAGAAGCAGGCTACGGGCTGTGTACGTACGCCTTCAGATAGGTCGTGTTATCCCGTGTCTCGGCTTGTTTGGGAATGCTTTTTTCCCCGATGCGTGGCAACCGAACACAACGGGCCATGGTCTCTGTTGGATGCCGGTGTAGGTTTGTCACAGCCGGCGGGGACTCTGCCAGCTTCAAGGCTGGTGGCTTGTTGCTGTGTACCTATGCAACAGGGCAGAGCGTGGTGAATATTGGAAAACAAGCGCTGGAACGGGCACAGATTTTTCCAATCCATCTGTGATTCATGCTCATTAGCTTTGAAGCCCTGAAGAAAGACTCTTTATGAGCTGGCGTTTCCATTTGCGCTGCGACTGCTCTTCTCGGGCTGAAGACGGAGTGATGACTGCAGCGTTGAGGAAAACAAGGGAACGAGAAAGATGGGGGACGCTTTCTGTGCCTTCCCCAAAGGTCACTGCCCTGCCAAAGGCTTGCTGCGGGGGTTGGAGGTCATGGCCTCCCAGTCAGCCACTGGAACTCCTGATAACGGCTTATTTTGTGTGAAATGTGGGTGAAACGGGTGAAGCGTTGCTTTGAGTTACACGTTTCCTTTGGAGCACATCAGAGACGGGGAGGAAAGGTGAGCCAGCAATGTGCCCTTGTGGCCAAGAAGGCCGATGGCATCCTGGGGTGTATTGGAAGGGGTGTGGTTAGTAGGTAGAGGGAGGTTCTCCTCCCCCTCTACTCTGCCCTGGTGAGGCCGCATCTGGAATATGGTGTCCAGTTCTGGGCCCCTCAGTTCAACAAGGACAAGAAGCTGCTTGCGAGAGTCCAGCACAGGGCCACAAAGGTGATGAAGGGAGTGGAGCATCTCCCTTATGAGGAAAAGCTGAGGGAGCTGGGTCTCTTTAGCTTGGAGGAGGCTGAGGGGGGACCTCAGTAATGTTTATAAATATGGAAAGGGTGACTGCCATGAGGATGGAGCCAGGCTCTTCTCAGTGGCATCCAATGATAGGACAAGGGGAAATGGATATAAGCTGGAACAGAGGAGGTTCCACTTAAACATGAAGAAGAACTTCTTCCCAGTAAGGGGAACAGAACACTGGAACAGGCTGCCCAGAGAGGTTGTGGAGTCCCCTTCTCTGGAGATGTTCCAAACCCACCTGGACGCGTTCTTGTGTGATCTGATCTAGGTGGTCCTGCTCCGGCAGCAGGATTGGACTAGATGATCCTTTGAGGTCCCTTCCAATCCCTAACATTCCGTGATTCTGCGAAAGGTGTAAGCGTCCTCCCCTTCTACCTTGTGCTCCCCACCCGAAAGGCACGCGCATCTTCCATCGTTGCGTTTATTTTTAATTAACTGCTCCTGCCGGCGCAGGAGGCGTTTCCCAAGGTATCGCTGGCGCTCGCGGAGCGCGCAGTCGCCGCGGTTGTGTTTGGAGGTCGACGCGTGTTGCAGCTCACGGTTAATTATATTTGACGCCGCGTGTTCGTACGCGCCTTGCTCCCCCCAGGTCGTCAGCGTAACTGCCTTTTTTCCCAGCACCACCCCCAACAGAAGCAGCAGGAGATGGCTTGGGATTGTAAAGCAGCTGCCGTGAGCTCATTATGCACTAATGTATACTTTGAGATGCAAGATTGTTCCTTTGCAGCGTAAGCTTGGGAGCGTGGCCCATTGGAAACGTAGCTGACAGCAGTTAGGGTGGTGATGTACAGCATGCCTTTCCTAGAAATCTTTGGGAGAAACCAGTTGCTCCCTCTGAACGGAAATAATGTGGTTTGGCTCATATTTATACAGCAGTTACACAAACAGTTTTTTGTTTTTTTGTTTTTTTTTTAGTGAATGAATAAAAAAATGCTGGTGGAAATCGCTTCTGCCCAATGTGGCTTCATCCATATGGAAAGCGGATACGTTGAAGTACAGAAGCGATCCCTAAATGAAAGTGGTGAACGGAATGAATGGAAGTGATGATACTTGGGCAACCTGGTGTAGTGGAGGATTTCCCTGCCCATGGCAGGGGGGTTGGAACGAGATGATCTTTGAGGTCCCTTCCAACCCAAACCATTCTGTGACTGTATGATTCTGTGTTTTTAATTGCTGAAATTGAAGTGACAAAGATACCATTAGAGACCAGTCGGGTGTGAGTCAGTGAAGCTTTATGCGTTGGGTGTCAATGCTGGAGACCAGAGTTAATGGGGTCGTTCACGTGGGGAAGCAACGTTTGGACTGGGACCTTTGTTTATTTTCTCCCATCCGTCCTCTTGGGAGGATTAACTTGATGATGTTAATTATTATCAAATTATTAGCATGATTTTTTTCCGAAGGAGGGAACAAGTGCTTTTGTTGCAACTTTCTGAGAAGACAGATGTAGTCCATCTCCCCAAAAGAGAAGGCCTAGTTAATACAGAGGGAAACCAAATCCTTCTGGTTGGGATAGTTCCCAATCTCCAAAGTCGATAACGCAGCTGTGGCCTTTGTGATCTTGTTGAGAAATAAGTTCTGAAACTGATCTGGGCTTGAGCTCCCTTCTTCCTTTCTGTGGAGGAGATAAGATGGGAAGAGATGGAAACGAGCTGCTGGGAGGGGAGAGGAGATGGAGCTGTTCCTTGTGTGACAGTTTCAGTGCTTGACTAGATCATCAGAGAGAAATTTCTCGATCTTTTTCACTATTAGAAAAAGCCTTTACTGGAGCAGTATGAAAAGCACGTAATTATTTGATGCTTTTTTTCTGCCTACAGTGTGGTTTGTAGAACACAAATGCAATGAGAGTGTGATTGACATTATTGGTAATGCATGGTTCAGCCAGCTGAGATGGGACTGCCCTTCTAATAACTGGGATATTAATACACAGTCGTTTTCTCCAACAGCTTTTTTCACCGTTGCAGCTAACGCGCTTTATAGACTAAAATTGGAATTACTGCCTCGTGCTGCAGTCAGGTGTTTTGCAGGGGTTTGCCCAGAGCAGGTTCAGGCTCGGGTGCCACGGCAAGGCTGAGAGCCCGGCCATCCTCCCTTCTCCTGCCACTCTCCCACTGCGAGGGACCAGCTTCAAGGGCCTTTATTCCTCCCACTTCCCTCTTTTTAAAACCTTGCCTCTTCTCTTTGCTCTCCGCGCCCTGGACTTGTCATCTGAAGACCTTCTGAGCCCAAAGTCTCTTCTCCGAGGTTACACAAAGTATTCAGAGACTCATTCAGGTTGATTTTTAACATGAATATCTTGAGATGTGCCCTGGAAAGACAACCCTCATCCTTAGCTGCGTTCAGACAAAACCCACAACTCCTTTTCAAAGCGTGAGGCAAAGCTCGGTGAAGGTAATGGAAGGATTTCCATGGACTTCACTAATTTTACTGCCTTCAATAATTTTGGCTGCCCTTTAATGGCTTTGATATTCAACCCATCAGGAATGAGTTGATTATTTCCGTGTTTACCCTTGATGTTTATGCCATATAGCTGCATTAATAGCTGAATTAGGGCTAATTGTCAATATGGTTAGAGCTTGGATTGATAAATTCAGGGGCCAAGTCTTTAATCCTCCTCTGGAAAATTTTTCCTTCTTAGTAAAATTATCTGGATGGTTTTATTGCAATAGTAATGACGACCATTAGTGTATATTGATGCTTGTGGAAAAGATATAATACCATCAGTCCATTTCCCAGCTGGTGCCATAAAATTCAGCAAACAGGTACCTGTAGAAACGTGCAGATGCTTACTGAAGGACGTCAATTCACCTTTAAACTAGAAAAGCAGCGCCCAGCGTGACCTACCTGTATCTCAGCAGTTGGAACTGAGCAAATCCATCATGTTTCGCCTTGAGGCGGTGAATTGTACGGGTGGATTATTTATTCCAGATGACATTAAAGCGATTTCTTCTAGGGAGAGTTGATTATTTTCACTGGAAGTTTTTTTTTTGTTTTTTGTTTTTTTTTTTTTTAAGAACAAGGCATCAAACAGCAGCCCTCACTTCTGCCTGCCTATTGTCAGTTCTTTTGTATTTCACTTTACGCTGTTCTTGAGATCCAGGGATATATTTCCCCTCGTTTAGTCCCCAGTGAAGCGTACCTCAGGGTTCTATTCCACGTGGCACTGAAGCACCCTGCTCCTTTTTGAAGATATTATTAAACTTGCAAGATCTGGCAGTAACAGAACTGTGCTGAAGGTTGCTGGAGCTCTGGTTAATGATTAGCAAGAAGAACAGTGGAATTAGACACAAGCAAGCACGTTGATTAGCTGACCCATTACTTTGCTGGAAATTCAGCTCTTTTGTTGCCCATTGTAGCATCGTCATCTTAATTATTGGCAGTGAGATCAATAGGTGAACAATTAATTTTTCCAGCAGCAAGGAAAGTCTGTATGAATCGTGTAACAAACATTTAACGTTGAGTTTAGTCTGGCATGATAAGGTTAAGATTAACGTGAAAGAAATAGGAATGGGAACGTGTAGGGCTGTGGTGGTAAACACCAGAAACAACTGGGACAGGGAAATAAGGGTCCAAAGAAGAGCGTCCACCGGTAACGCGGTGCAACGTGCGATAGAAGTCCAAGCCAGAAGGACTGTGCCCTGAAAAGCCCACCACAAAGATCACATTGCCCCAGAAGATAGCGCATCCATCGGCTGGAGGGTACCAGAAGAGTGTTGCTTGTGAAGATGTAAGACTGCAAGGGGAATCAGTATGAGTGGTAAAATCAACCCTTTCAAAGGTCTTTCAAATAAATATCAGGGTCCCCCTTTGTAACCCGCAGAGTTCTGCTTCCATGTTTCCTACAAGCCTCCCACTGTTGCTGGAAATACGGATGAGTTTTTGGAAAAATCAGGCTGTGTAATGGTTTCCAAAATATGAACTGAGATGCCTGTTTATTGTACCTGAATTTGAAAAATCTGCTGCTGCCCTGTGAGGTCAGACAAAGCCCCCATCCTGCGAAAGGTTTAGTGCGACTGGTTTGAGGAGTCGGTTTGACGCAGTCAGAAGGTGACTTCAGGAGAATTGTTACGGTTGAAAGATTTGGTCAGTTTTCGGGGTACAGATACTGCAGTCCTAAGGATGATCTCAAAGGTGGTACATAAACGTAGTGCTCCAAGGACAACAGGAAGGGATAATTGGGAGAATCTCTTGCAGCAGCTTCGCTTCTGACAGAGATTTCAAGAGAGACAATGAGCTTCTCTGACGACAGGAGTAATGTCAAGGGATATGGATGATGTTAGTGGATGCTTGTGCTAATGGAGACTACAACTTACTGGTTGGGGTTTTTTTTGTAGCTCTGACATGTTTTCCTGTCATCAGTATCCAGAATTTCAATCTCACGTTGGCTGCGGTTGAGAGGAGCGAGAAGGGCCGGTGCTGCGTGAAGGCAGGCGTTGGTGTGAGATGAGTGCGGAGGGGATGACGGGCTCTAGAGCTGCCTCGGGAGCTGCGTTTGCAGAGTGAGGTTCTGATGCAGAGTAACTGCAAAGAAAACTCCACAAATATCTTCAAGGGTTATTTGGGGGCAGCAGTACCCAGTAAAGGATTGTAAGGAATGACAAACTCTCTTAGGCAAATGAGTTACTCTACCAGTAACTTTATTTACAAATCAGTAAATTCCTATTCTGGAGAGGGTGCTGCCATTTACGAGTTTTGCTTGTGTGCCAAAACTCACTCTACAGTCTTTGTTTTCAGGGCAGCAGAGAGAGTATATGGAATCGCAAAATGGTTTGGGTTGGAAGGGACCTTCAGGATCATCTAGTTCCAACCCTCCTGCCATGGGCAGGGACACCTTCCACTAGAACAGGTTGCCCAAAGCCTCATCCAACCCGGCCTTGAACACTTCCAGGGATGGGGCAGCCACAGCTTCTCTGGGCAACCTGTTCCAGTGCCTCCGGACTCTTTTCCTTATATCCAATCCAAATCTCTCCTCTTTCAGTTTAAAGCCATTGCCCCTTGTCCTGTCATTTCATGCCCTTGTCAGAAGCCCCTCTCCAGCTTTCTTGTAGCCCCTTTAGGTCCTGGAAGGTTGCTAGAAGGTGTCCCTGGCGCCTTCTCTTCTCCAGTCTGAACAACCCCAACTCTCTCAGCCTGTCTCTATAGGAGAGGTGCTCCAGCCCTCAGATCATCTTCGTATCATCTATATGTTTCAGGTGTTTCAAAAAATTCGCCAGACCCTAGCAAGAGATGTCAAAGTACGATCCTTTTTAAAAAGTATTGTCTCATTTTTGGTCTCATAAAGACAACTATAAATCTAAGTATTTGTTCTGTTACTCATAGGTTTTGCTGAACAAAATTTTGACGTTCCATTTTAATTACACTTTGTCTTACCAGGCATTTCTGAGCAGTGGTGAAAGAAACATACTTTACATTGATCTCATTCAGCGTGGGTTAAAGTAGACATAAATCTTCAGGTCTGGCTGCAAACTGGGTTCAAGTGATTACTCAAGACCTTTGTCCACTCCAGGATGGATGGGTTGTGTCCACCCCATCCCTGGAAGTGTTCAAGGCCAGGTTGGATGAGGCTTTGAGCAACTGTGCAGCGTGTCACTCCGTGTGGTGCTCCGTGAATTTTTTCCTTAGGTTGTTAAACGCCTTCAGTGCATCTGTGTGCTCAAATAAAGAAATATTTCTTCAGCTGTTCTAAATGAAGGAATGTTTCTGTAGCCTCTGGGAATTTACTAACTGCAGAGGTTTCACAATTGGATTGCTGGCACCTAATATCGTTTCAGTGAAATAAGATGGAGACCTACAGGCGAAAAGATTATGGGAAGGTTTTTAGGAAGATAACGTGAAATCCAAAAAGGAATAACTTTTGCAAGAGCATTGCATTTTGTTTCTAAAAAATGTGGGTATTTTTGTCAGCAACTCTCTGTGCTTTAGACGTCATTTTGAAAATAAGATTTGTTGTCTCCTTTTCTTCATCTCTTCTGATATTTGACTCAAATCTCTCTCTTGACTAGACTGCTAGCCAAGTGTTTGGTTCAGAAATTATTCAAGATGTTGTCCTTGTGCTGGTGGGATTCTTTCCTCTGTGCAGGTGCCGGGCATCCTGAGAGCAGGCATCGCGGTGGGTGGTGGCACGGTGTGGGCATCGGTAGCCACAACTGCCAGGATTAGTGAGCTCCACCACCCAACAGCAGCTTCCCCACTCGCCTTTTCAGTCTCTGCTAGGAGAGGTTCCTTCCCCCAGACTTTGATAAGGCAACCTTTATAAAGGTGAGATCTCTGCTAATTTCTGCGTATTCGATGCCACGTGTCAATGCATGCATTGTTATGCAAATCGTGACATTTTTTGTCATTCATATAAAGCGCACTCGTCGTGAAGAGTTCAGCATTCCGAGTGTAAGGAACAGAAATGTAACTTTTAGATGCTGTGCTTAATTCTTCTTTAGTGATCTTGATATGTACGGGAACAACAACTTAAGAAGGGCATGGAGCAGTTGGAGCGGGTCCAGAGGAGGCCACGAAGATGATCTGAGGGCTGAAGCACCTCTCCTATAGAGACAGTCTGAGAGTTACTGTTCAGCCTGGAGAAGAGAAGGCTCTGGGGAGACCTTCTGGCAGCATTCTAGGACCTAAAGGGGCTGACAAAAAAGTTGGAGACGGGCTTTTTACAAGGGCATGTAGTGATTGGACAAGGGGCAATGGCTTTAAACTGAAAGAGGGGACATTTCGATTAGATCTAAGGAAGAACTTCCTTCTTCTGAGGGTGGTGAAGCACTGGAACAGGTTGCCCAGAGAAGTTGTGTCCACCCCATCCCTGGAAGTGTTCAAGGTCAGGTTGGATGAGGCTTTGAGCACCCTGGTCTAGTGGAAGGTGTCCCTGCCCATGGCAGGGGGGTTGGAACAAGATCATCCTGAAGGTCCTTTCCAACCCAAACGATTCTATGATTCTATTAGCACTATTAAGTCGTTGGGTTTGTACAGTGGATGTGTCTTTGGAACAGTGTAACGTTAAAGATTTCCTCTTAAAACAGGATGTATGTGCTTTCCACTTTGGAATGGTGATATTAACTAGGGGGAAGTGCTGAGGAGCCAGAGCAGGTGATGGCTTTTGTTACTTAAAGGTTCACTCAGTCTCTAAAATCAGGGATTGATCTAATACGATGCTGAGCACTTGCTTTCCCACTGAGAATACCAAGTTGTGGATTGGTTTTCAAACATATTTTGGGATAAGGGCTTAATTGCCCATATCCCTCTTGGCGAATATATCAACTGTTCATAGAAAGCAGTGAGCTTTCAGGAGGGAATGAAAGAGTTCTTGGGTTTCAGGGACATGAGCAAATAAGATACTAAAAATGCATGTGTGGTTTCCCTCACCTTTTCAAAGCTTCGGAGTTAACCTTTTATGCAGGACAAATTGCAGAGCTCTCCAAGCTGCGAGGGCAGTGCCTCCAGCTGCAAATATTTTGAAGAAAAGTCTTTTTATTGTCCTAAACAGTCAGTGCAGAAGGGACAGAAAAAAGCTGCAGGATGTCACAGATGAAACCATCTCTCATTCAGTGCTGTGCTGTCGCAGGGATTTTACATGAGTAATTTTACATCTGTAACGTTCTGGCTAATTATCAGAATTTATGTTCTGTTGCAATTATATATTTAAAGGAAAATCTCATTTCATTTTAGAATATAAAGAAGAAGTTAGAAAACCAATGTTTTGTGTAGTAGATTTTCAGAAGACTTTCGATCTGGGAACTTCAAAGCTCTTGTTTCCTTCTGAGTTTGGAAATCAGAATTCCCAGGACTCCAGACAGCCAAAGGGAGTAGCCTCAAGGTAGGAACTGTAGGTGTCTGGGCTGAACACCCATCATAGGAGATAGCAAGGAAACGAGGAAGACTTGCCATTGTTTGAGTAGAAGTCAATATAGAAGGGACTTCTTTGATGGGGAAATTCCCAACGAACTCTGTCTATAATCCCATTGACTATATATCCAGGTAAAGCACTGAAACATCTGTGCTTTTATGTTTAGTCTTAACCTCTGGGCAGAACTCACTTGCCATGTGGGCAGTAAGGACTTGGCTAAAGCAGAGACCCTGGTGAGTTGCATTTGAAGGGAATCGACAGGTAAGGCTGAACCAGAAGTTTGACGACTTCCTCAGAGTTAGGTTTTTGGAAATAATTTCATTTTGATGCTAGAAATAGGAACTTGCTGGTGAAACCTGCAGAGCTGAGAGGTGGAACACGGGAAGAATGAATAGTGCTCAAGAGATGTTGTAGAAAAGGGATGTAAGGTATTAGTAGAACATATCTGATCGTGCACTTGTCGCCTAAGAAAATTTTCTGCTGCAGTCTTGGATCTTGATGCTTTGGAAGTCAAAGTGAGAAGGACCTTAATGTAATCTAGTTGATTACAGGATAAAGATGAGCCACAAATTTGGTATAGCCATAAAAAGGCAATTCTATGCTAATATCAAGTATTGTCTATTCAGCAGAGATGGTGGATGTCAGTGGTGGTGTACAAAACACTGCTGACATCTCGTCTGTAATAACATGCAGAAGTTCATAACCCAGACTTGACAAAGATGATCTCAAACTGATACGGAGCAGAAAATACCACTGAGGAGACTTGGGAAAAGGAGCCTGTTTGGCAAGAGATGAAAACATTGGCACAGATGGTAAATGGATATAAATTTTCTGTGATTAAATTTGGGCCTGAAATTACACTGTAACCACTTGAGCAATGACCTTTTGGAGGAACTCTCTGCTAAGAGAGTAGGGGCAAGCCAGTTCTCTGTTTTAGCGTGGATTTAAATAAATGTATGGCTGGGAGTGGATGCTGTGTTGCTTGCAGTGTCAGGCTGGACCCGAGGACCAACGACAGCCCATGCGTGTGAAGTCAGGAATGTTCTGGGAACAAACAGATCAGAGCAGATCTCACTGGCTAGAAGACCTCTTGTTCTTTGTGTTGTGGTTATGTGCCGCTGTCGTAGGCAATAGCGTACTTCAGTTTTTTAATTTTTATTTTTGCAGATCTCTCAGGAGACCTTATTCAAGGTTTTTTTGTGTTGAGATATGTACATTCCTATTGCACCAGTACATATATGAGAGATATGTACATGTATGAGAGATATCATAGATTCATAGAATGGTTAGGGTTGGAAGGGACCTCAAAGATCATCTAGTTCCAACCCCCCTGCCATGGGCAGGGAAATCCTCCACTACACCAGGTTGCCCAAAGCCTCATCCACCCCACCCTTGAACACTTCCAGGGATGGGGCATCCACAACTTCTCTGGGCGACCTGTTCCAGTACCTCACCACCCTCAATGTGAAGAATTTCTTCCTTATATCTAACCTAAATCTCCCCTCTTTCAGTTTAAAGCCATTGCCCCTTGTCCTATCACTACACACCCTTGTAAAAAGTTCCTCTCCAGCTTTCCTGTAGGCCCCCTTTAGGTACTGGAAGGCTGCTATAAGATCACCCTGGAGCCTTCTCTTCTCCAGGCTGAACAGCCCCAACTCTCTCAGCCTGTCTTGATAGCAGAGGTTCTCCAGCCCTCGGATCATCTTCGTGGCCTCCTCTGGACTCGTTCCAGCAGCTCCGTGTCCTTCTTGTGTTGGGGACTCCAGAGCTGAACGCAGTATTCCAGGTGGGGTCTCACGAGAGCAGAGCAGAGGGGCAGAATCACTTCCCTCGAGATGTACATTCCTAGGCACAACCAATCCCTAACACTTAGTCCTGCTTCTCTTTGCAAGAAGCTTGTTAAGAGAGTGCTTGTATTTTTTGTCACAGATTTGCAAAATCCAAACTTTGCAGGCCTAAAAAGTGAAGTTCCAATCGCCATAGCTGTGGAAAGTCTGGTTTTTTAATTTTTTTTTAATTATATAGGTTCTCACTCTTTCTGTTGAGTGCTTTACTTTGGGTTTTGATATGCAAAAAGGAAAAACTGGGGTGAACAGAAAAATTCTATGAAGCCAGGTTCCTTTGGGTAGAGTCCTAAAACCACGTACGTACTGCGTGGCATTTGTGGCTGTCGTGGAGCTGGTGGCCGTAGCTCTGTCCTCTGTGCCTGCCAAAGCCAGGCCAGCTCCAGAAAACCTCAGAAAAGAGGGATCTTAGCTCCTGTGTTGATCCAAGTGCATGGGTTTTGTTCCACTTGGTATTACATTTCAAGGTGTTGTTTGGACCCAGGGTATTCAGAAGAATCTTTCTTGCTATTTTTTTCAAAATCCCTTTCTCCTTCTGTTGAGAAGCTGCGACTGTGTCTGGGGCAGGTCTGGAATTTCAGCTCCTCCATAACGAGCGAGACAATTTCCATAGTGCTTAATGAAGTCAGGTGGTTTTTTGTTTGATGATAGGCCAAACAAAACAAATAGCACTTGAATTAATTTGGACTGCTGCTTTGAAAACGAGGAAGACTGTAAAACAGCACGATATTTTATTTCTTGTGGTGTTTAATGAGTAGATGGTTTGAAATCTATCTCATTCTCTCTCGGGGTCACTAGTTTTCCGTATTTCTGTATCTCAGCCAGCAAGATGTTATTGTTCAGAGAGGCATCGACGTGACTTTTCAGCTTCTTACCATCTACTCTGTGTTTGTGTTTATGTAGTGTTCATTGGAAATACATATTTAAACATTTTAAAAAAGTAATTAATATTTAAAAGCCATAAGAGAGTTTTCAGAAGGATTTGTATCAGTTTAGCTACGTTTATTTAGATATTCCCTGGTAGCTCAGTCGGTACGTGTTTATGTGTGTATGTCACCTCCGAAATGTATCGTCAAAGATGCTGAGAAAATGTAGTAAGGATAACGTGCTAATCGCACCAAGTTTAAAGGAAGAGACTTTTCTTAAATCCTAGACTGACATCTTTTAATTCCCTTTGGTAAAATGATATTTAAGTGATTTTTCTATGCTATTTTAGCATGACTAGTGCTGCTTTTAACATGTATCTTGGAGATAAACTCCATTGTTTGGTAACAG
Organism: Tauraco erythrolophus; assembly: GCF_009769465.1. NCBI lineage: Eukaryota > Metazoa > Chordata > Aves > Musophagiformes > Musophagidae > Tauraco > Tauraco erythrolophus. The sequence continues at coordinate 3,165,635 of NC_141469.1, read as the reverse complement.
CTTTCGTAGTGAGATATGAACATGGTGATTTTGGTTGCTATTTGCAGACAAGAAATGGAGGGATTGACTTTGGATAGCTGTAGAGAAAGTTACAAATAAGGAAGGCCAAGAAATGTTGAGAAATAATTAGCAGCTTTCCTAAAATAGGTGTTTAGTGGGGACAGTGGGGGCACATGTGGTTTCTTCTTCATAAGGGAGTTGGTCCAAGAGATTTCTGCAGCTCGCCTGCTTTGGGATCTTGTGCCATTTGAAGCCATTGCTGTAAATTACATGCCCTGTACTTCTGCATATATGTCCAAACCATGTATTGAGCCTTCCAAAGGGTGCCAAAAGGTAGCAGAGTCTTCGTTTCCAAGGTGAAGCATCCAATGGTAGAGCCTGGGGTCATGGCTTAGCAAAATGTTGAGTTTTAGTCTCAGCTATAAGACTTATCAGGAGTGCACACCTACCTAAATGCTTTGCTGAAGTAGGATGGAGCAGCTCTGAGCTGAATTTGTTATCAATTAGCACCGGAATCATACCAGAAACTGGTAGCACCTTTGGAAGTGGAATTCAAACCTTCTCAGTTCCATCAGCCTCACTGAGTTAATCCCAAGGCTAATCTTCAGAACTGTATGATTTTTCACAGAGGAAGAGATTTCCAGGAGTCTCAACAACTGAAGTGTGGGGCTGTTGTAGAAGAGAAACCCCATTATTTTTCTCTGAATGCTTATTTTATTGCTTGTGAAAAAAGTACCAAGTTTAGGGTGATGAACATTCAAAGTAAGGCTTTATGATCACTAATTACTAGAAAGAGCAGTGAAGTAAATAAATCCCAGTGACAGGTATGAAAAGTTTATCTGGCCTGTGGGATGACTGTCCTTGTCAACAAAGACTGTCGCCGAATTCAGTTAAGAATTTTGCCTAAATAAGAGGAAAGAATGAGGTCTGACCTATCTAAGTATTGGCATATTAATGCAAATTTGAAATCCAGCCTAGGCATTTTTGTAAAACAACAAATCAGGTGCAGTTTAGACCATTGCAAAATTGGCTTCTTCCTCCCAACGTCTCTGGTGTCCTCCCAAACGGAAATTGCTAGCAGACTTTGGGAGCAGCTAACTAGAGAAGCTAGAGAAATAAAGGGAAAATAATAGAGCATCCAAAAGGGAGCAGTTGAAAATATTTCTGTTGCAGAAATTAGTAATTAATTCCTTAATAGAAAATAATTAGTTCTGCTAAGAAGAATTGTGCAAAGGTAGACGTGGAGAGCAAAATTTTCAAGTTGTGTCCCAACCAGATCTCAAACCAACATACCTTAAAGTCAAGTCTCCTCTTTAGGAATTGTATGAGTTTCTGTTGCTTCCCCTGAAGTACCTGGTTGCACGTGGTGGTCATCACTGGAGTTCTGTAAAAATGTGCTGGTTTGGATGAGTTGGATGAGTGGCAACCGTGTGGGCTCAATGCGTTCACATGCACGTATTTCCTAGGTGGACATGTGTGGTCTTCACCTTGAATTTTAACTTGGGAGCACAGTGAGTATGGTGGGATATTGCTGCTTCTGAGAAGAGCACTGATTTCCAAGGCTGTGATTCAGAGAAGATTCATCTCTGAGTGTGAAGGATTTATAATTATGAACACAAAAGGTAGACAGTCGTATATGGGGGTCAAAATGGAAGTCCTAGTCCAGAAGGGTGTTCAGTTCTTATATGACTTTATATAGTTCTGCCTGTGTAGCTGTTAAAATTTTTTTTTTTTTGCTTTTTGAGATTTTTGTGGATTCCTGTCAATGTTGTCTTCAGCACTTCTGAACATTAAGGCTATGGAGCCCTAATTTTTGAAGGAGTGGAAAAGAATTTGTCAAGAAGTGCAGTGGAGAGGAGATTCTCAGAGCGTGTACCAGTGTCAGGTACTTCTTACTGGATTCCGCATCTGACACGTTCCTCCAGTGTGCACTGGGTGCACCAAGGTCCCCGTGTATTGGTAGCAGGATGGGAAAAGGACTGAAGAATAAATCTGGATGTTGCACCTTAGTTTGTATCTTCAGGTCTTCGGTTAAAACAGCCTTCACGTTATAATGGAAGCGTGTGCTTGTGTTTTCTCAAAAATTATCTTTAAAAGGATAAAATAGTGATGGGTTTCTGCACAAACACTACCAACTGGAGCTAGAAGATAGTGATTCTTAAAAGCAAACCACTTTGTGATTCTGAGCAGTAAACATTTTTGCAAAATATTTATGGAAAATTAAATAATTGCTCTTGTTCTAGAAATAGCACCTGACAGCAAATGATAGTTGGTGTATGATAGACACCAGTCCCCGTTCTGCAATCCGTGTAACACAGAATTTTCATGTTCTGGCTGGAACTAAAGGAGAAAAAAAAAAGACAGAAACGCTAAAATTAATTTCCTCCTTTGTCTTATCGATGATAATTTCTGTGTTGTATGTTAATTTCCTTGAAACAAGTGTCCGAATCAAAGGCAGATCTTCTAAGCAGTAGGCTTAGAAATTTTCCCTCTGATTCTTTTTGGAGGAAGGCTTTTTATGTAAAACTAAGCAATGCTTTTGAAGAGACAAATGGAGCGAGAAGATACGTGTGCTCTGCATTTGTGTTGGAAGTATCAACTAATAAAACGAATAGATGACTGCATCAACACTACCGATTAGAGCAGAAGAAGATATGAAATGCGTATCACGGGGAAGAACGTCAGTGTGGAGTCGTGTTTCTGTATCATCTGTGCTGGCAGAAAACCAGAGAAACTCCACTGAGATGGGTGGAATTGTTGTAAAGAAGCTTTTTTTTTTTTGTCTAATTTTGCCCGGTTCTGATTTTTGGCGTTTAAACCAGGAGTGGAGAAGTAGCTAAGATAGATGTGTGGAAGCTCTGGAGAAATTCTGATTCCATCTCATAGAATCATAGAATGGTTAGGGCTGGAAGGGACCTTCAAAGGTCATCTAGTCCAACCCCCCTGCAAGGAACAGGGATATCTCCAACTAGATCAGGTTGCTCAGGGCCTCATCCAACCTGGCCTTGAACGTCTCCAGGGATGGAGCATCCACCACCTCTCTGGGCAACCTGTTCCAGTGTTCTACAACTCTCATGGTAAAAAATTTTTTCCTAATATCCAACCTGAATCTACCTCGCTCTATTTTAAAACCATTACCCCTTGTCCTATCACAACTGGCCCTTCTGAACAGCCTCTCCCCATCTTTCTTGTAGGCCCCCTTGAGGTACTGGAAGACCGCTATAAGGTCACCCCGGAGCCTCCTCTTCTCCAGGCTGAACAGCCCCAACTCTTTCAGCCTGTTCCAACTGATGGAGCTCCTCACCTATGTTTTGCCTTCCAGGCTGCTGAAATTTCTTCAGACTCGTAGCTTTTACTGAGGCTCTCCCCGTGGTTTGTGACCCTACTTGGCCTTGAATTTGTGCTCATGAATGACACGAGGTTTCCTCTCCAGGATTACTCCATCGTATTCCAAGTAAGCGCAGGGTACAACACGTGTTTTCGGAGCGTTATCTTCCATTGCTGCTGCCGAGTGATTCCGACAGCGTTGAAATATCTTCCTTTGACAGTGGCACTATTTGAGGGCTGCTGTTTCTGCCCAGAAAAATCCTCTTGTTGAAGGTCTTCATGTTCATTAAGAGGTCCTGGAGGTGTGCAACAGTCATCTCTGGATTTATTCATCTTATCCCTTTCATTTTGTTTACTCTGTTCTGAAATGAAGGCTGGGCACTAGATGGTGGGAAGAAGAACTATTTTTTGCAGAACTTCCCCTTGGGAATATTTTAGAGCAAGCAGCTTTGTCCTAAGTGGCTTAGTTTTACCGAGCAGGTTAATCCACTCAAGAAGCACAGTTATTTATCCTGTTCTGTATTTATCTGGAAGTTTGGGCTTTGGTGTTAGTAGATAAGGAGGACTTTCTGTAGCTAATTCAGGGTTATTGCCTTTCATATGATTTGGAGGAACGGTGTAGCCCTGTGGTTTTTTATATGCCAAAAAAAGCTTTGAATTACTCTCTGAAGGTTCAGAATTTCTGCACCTAAGAGCCGTGTACACGGATGATGAAAGGTTTTTTTCAATCCAGTATCTCGTCTCCAGCGTTCAGAGATGCATAGCAAAGAACAGTTTTCTCTATTTTACTAGGAAACTGCCTTGATTTTTTTTGTAATTTTATCTCCATCTATTCCATAACAGTTTGCTTATGAAGGTCCATTTGAAAGCCCTTATTAAAATAAGAGCCCCCCAAAAATTGTCCTTTATTTGACGTGATTAGTTCTTAACAAATTCATGTTGGCTGCTCTTTATGATCATTATTCCCTTTATGTCAGGGCTACTCCATTGTTATTCAAGTCGTCTGGGTAATTTTGTGAAGGTCATCCAGTTTTTCCTGAGATCCAGTCAGCAGGAAGCTATTTGCCAGTTGCAGTTCTGGTGAGCCATGCAGGTGTCATTAAGCCGGCTTTACAGCCACCTGGAAGGCCAAGTGGACAATAATAGAACGGTTTGGGTTGGAAGGAACCTTCAGGATCATCTCATTCCAACCCCCCTGCCATGGGCAGGGACACCCTCCAGTACACCAGGTTGCCCAAAGCCTCATCCAACCTGGCCTGGAACACTTCCAGGGATGGGGCAGCCACAGCTTCTCTGGGCAACCTGTTCCAGTGCCTCAGCACGTGCCTGCCCCATCCCTGGAAGTGTTCAAGGCCAGGCTGGATGGGACTTTGAGCAGCTTGGTCTAGTGGCAGATGTCCCTGCCCATGGCAGTGGGGTTGGAACGAGATGATCTTTAAGGTCTCTTCCAACCCAAACCATTCTACGATTCTATGATTGGGAGAGTTGTCATCTGCTGATTTATGTGCTTGCCACATAGTGATTGGCCAAGATTAATATCTTTGTGACATCTGAAAACGGCCAAGATTACTGGAAAGAAACCCTTTCTTTTACCACTGAAGAAGCACTTAGTAGTATCGAGAACAGTTGTAGCCCTGGAGTTACTCCACTTTCTCTACTAAGCAGCTTTTCTGCACCAGATCTGTCCCAGCTCCTCCCATCCAGCTTCCCACTGCCAGCTTCCATCCAGAGTATGTTTACCCTGGCCGCTGGGACCAACTGACCAAAACCTCCATGAAAAAAGGCACCAAACCCAAATTGACACAAGAGATTGCTTGCTGCAAAGAATTGTTAGCCACCCTCGTTATCGGGGAATTAGTATGGTTAATTTTTGCTAAATGTAATAAATGATTTGAGCACAGTTCAGAGGGAAAGTGTGGGCAAGGTCTAAAGGTATCTGGCTACAAGGGCTCTCCCTTTCCACCAGGTGGAGTTACTTGTGTCGGAGTTTCTAGAGCTGTTGACTACTGAGGGAAGCGCCCCAGACCCAGCAGCGAATTTTGCCCCTGGATAAGGAAATTTGTCTTGAGCATCCTGCAGTCTCTTCTCCACCTCCATGGGATTGATAGCTCAGTAACCTGATGCTACATAATATTTCCATAAATTAGGGTGGATTTTTTTATGAATTGACCAAAGTGCTATCACACCTGTTGTTGTAGATAGAAAACCAAATTCACGTGGACTACTTTTCTACTTAGAGAAAGTATCAGAGATGTCCAGATTTTTTTTTTTTTTTCCCCAAGTGTTTTAAGGGTCGGGATGGTTCTTTCAAAAAGCATAAGAATGAAGAACGCCGGTAACCTCAAGACACATGCATGTAATTTTTAATTCCGTTTACTGTTCTCAAAATTGTATGTGTGTCTGAGAATTTTTTTAAAAATATTTTATTATTGACTTAAAGACAAAACTAAAGTGACTTGCATAGAATCACAACACAGAAACGTATAGAAATGCTGGAGGAATAGGACATGGACACTGTCGCTAGAGCCTAATGAGCTGTCGCAATGCTGGGCCATGTAGTCTGTTGCAGTTAGGAAAAATTGTTGTCATGGTAAAAATGATTGATTTAATTTAATTTGCAGAACTGTTTCAAGTCTTACTCGTTTTGTACTGAAGAATTAAGCCACAGGACACTCACTGAGGTCCCGGAGGTGCGTGTAGGTGTATTGCATTCATGTTTAAGCTAACTAGGCTTAGGTAACGTGGATGTGCGTTAAGAAGCGTTGACCATAACCCTACTCTTTTGGGCAGATTCTTTATACCAGATGAGTGATATGGCCATGCACTGTCAGTGCTTGACCAAACTGCATCAGGATCGGCTTTAATGCGTCTGTATGAGCTCCAGTGTCGTTAATGACCGCGCAGTAGAACTGTCTTCTCACTTTTTGCTGCTCAGGCTGAGCTGTCGTTCTTCCACGTGCTCTCCTGGTACGCAGAATGCCGTTCGCTGAGACTTTCCCGTGTACATTGTTTGTGTTCTTGTGTGGATTCATGCAGTGCCTTTGCTTAAGTAGAGGTGTTTTGTTCTGCGTTTGGATAACCCTTCTCTTCATCTGTGGTGGCTCAGAGTAATTCTTCAGAGAAGTTCCTTGGTAGAAATAACAGTTTAGTATAAACCCATCTGCAGCAGTACGTTTGTTATGAGTGTTTTTGCTCACACTTGGCCCTGTGAAAGCCCCTCTAAAGGAAAGTTCAGGAAGTTTTCTCCTTGGTCGAACATCAGCTTCTCATTTTTCCTTTACTAACGCAACTCCTGTTAGCATCACTGAAAATTATGGCGAGATTCTCCAAAGCCTTCTAAGTCAATTGAAGACTTTATTTGACTTAGTCAGATTTTAATTCATAAGCACATAAAACGGATAAGAAATCTCTAGTTATAATTTCCTAATGCATTTTAAGAATCTTGTTACAGCAGGCTTCTGTAGAAATATAGTTTAATAGAGCTGCAAGAACACATTTTCTTCTGGATTGAGTGCTGGGTCAATTAGAAGTAAGCCGATTCATCTGTTGTTGTGCCTTGTGACAGCTCTGTACCCCAGCTGTCTTGTTCTTGAGACTTTCCAGATGACACTCTTGGATGGATCTTCATCCATCAGAGCTTTTGCAGAATGGAGTATCCCAGTGTTCCGTTGGGTTCATGACATCAGGGTAGCGAGCTCCCTGCCGGGAACAACTGTCTACAGGGAATGGAACAGCTTAAGCCCAATAGGACATCCTTCAGAGGTCTCTGTGTTGCTCCACTGCTCTTTTATTCTGGTCGGTGATTATTTAGCAGAAACTCGCAGGAGGAATGGTGTTGTTTTGAAAGACATGAGGGCGTTGCTATCCTTTCGTGGTCTTTTAAGTAACAGCTAGGAAGCTACTGGTGATAAATGATAGCTACTCTTTTGTGTAAAATGGGAGGGGTTCATGTAGCAGGTTGCCAGCGTACATTTAATGATGAATTACACATAGAACAGTCCTCATGAATATTCCGCAGCATAGTGTGTTAATGAGATTTGTTTTCACGGAATCACAGAAAATGGAAGTTGGACATGACCTCTGGAGATCAGCTAGTTGACTCCTTGCTCAAAGCAGAGCACAGTCCAAAGAAAAGGTTAACTTTTCGCTTAAAAATTTATGTGCGTTACGTTGGCATGAGGAGATGGAGGCTATTTCCTCACCTCTCCAACAGACCATCACCACCAGTGCGTTCAGTAACCTCTGCATAAAATGGGAGCTGTGGCTATACCCTTGGGCTTGAAAGGCTCCAAAGGGAGCAAAGCTGCCACAGCAGTTCTCTGGAGATGAGAGCCTCCTTAACTGCCTGCTGTCAGGGGGCCGCCCACCAGATCTCACCTCTCTTAAGAAATCATCTTGGCCTTTTCTTTCACCCTGGAGTCTCTTGCTGAAGTGTGCGTGGGTGTCTCGTGAACTACGCAGCTTGTTTCATACAAAAGGATAATTGATGCTCTTGCCTCAGTTCCTTCCCAAATTCTTGTCCGTTATTGGTGTTTATATTTGTCGCACTACTGTGCTTTTATGTTTCTAGCACATCTACCGGTTTCCCATGGACCTTGTTGTCTAATTCTTCCTGTCCCTGGACTCAACTTTGCTTACATAATCAAAAGGGAATCCTTGGATGGAGCTTTTCCATGACATTTAGTGCATCCCTTGATGGTGCCATCTTTCACATCGCCTGTTACAGTTCCAGTTAAGACAACATGTCTAGGAAAACACATAATCAGATGTTATGGTAGACCAGGTGGCTAGTACCTACAGCTTTTATACTCTGCAAAAATACTGCCTCAGTAGAAGCAGGAAGAGATCACAGAGTCCCAGGACACAGTCAGTGTCAATCAATGTGAGACCTGTCAAGAAAACTAGCAAAGAGCAAACAAAGCCAAGATTTCATCGGTGAAACAGTCTACGTGATGAGAGCTGCCACCATGAGGCTTTTACTAGCCCCGTTGGCCGCACAGGACGCTCATTGCATCATAGCTCTGAACAGGCCGGGAAGGCGAAAAGCATTGTACCCTCTTTAGGTACTGGAAAGCTGCTATAAGATCACCCTGGAGAAGAGAAGGCTCTGGGGTGATCTTATAGCAGCTTTCCAGTACCTAAAGGGGGCCTACAGGAAAGCTGGAGAGGGACTTTTTACAAAGGTGTGTAGTGATAGGACAAGGGGCAATGGATTTAAACTGAAAGAGGGCAGATTTAGGTTAGATATAAGAAAGAAATTCTTCACATTGAGGGTGGTGAGGCACTGGCACAGGTTGCCCAGAGAAGTTGTGGATGGCCCATCCCTGGCAGTGTTCAAGGCCAGGTTGGATGAGGCTTTGGGCAACCTGGTGTAGTGGAAGGTGTCCCTGCCCATGGCAGGGGGGCTGGAACTAGATGATCTTTGAGGTCTCTTCCAACCCAAACCATTCTATGATTCTATCTATGATTCTATGATTGTGGTTATTCCCTCATTGAACATCAAATTCCTGGAAGACACCTTAGGAAGGTGACGTCATTTGAATTAATTCATACAACAGCGAAAGCTGGGGCCAAAACCAGCACATTTGAGTCTCCTGTGTGGTCTGAGTAACTAATGAAGAAGCTTGCCGAAACATTCCTGAAACAGGAGTAAAAGAGTAGAAAATTGTCGTTCTAGGAAGTTGCTGTCCCCCTGCCGGTTAAAAGCCATGAGTTACTGTGTTTATAACGGCTAAAAATGTATTCTGGGGAAACAATGCCAAAGAAAGGTTCTATTTTAAATACAGATGATTTACTAGGTCACTCGTTCCACATCCAGAAGTATCTTCTTAACATAGGAATGACTGTTCTTGATAAAGCAGGATTAGCTGGGAAGCAGGTCAGGATTTGAGACACTTGTGTGAAAATCATGGTAGCAGATTATTTACACTTTTAAATTGTATAAAGTGATGTGCTTCACCTTTCAGAGCTTAGCAAGTTGTTGGCAAATAGGGAGCTAAACCTCTCTAATCATGTTCCAGGAGGGTCACACTGCTCTGTTGCTTTCTCTGATTTTATGCCTAAAAAGTTATTTTTTTTTTCAACCAGGAGGGTTAAAAATGACTCAAAAGCCTTGAGTCTTGCAACGAAAGACCAACTTCGCAGCAAATCCTCTGGCCACAGGAGGCCAGTTATGATAAATGTCTTCCAGATAACTGGACTGGGGTTTTTTTTTTGCTTTATCGTGGCTCCATATCCCACTCTTCTCAAGCTGGTTTCCATTTCAGTTTTGCTCTTTTTTTCCTGTCTTTTTTCTAACAAGACTTCACTGATAACTCAGTGTGATTGAGTCGTATACGTTCATGTGGCTTTGTCATCTGACGTGAGTCTTCTGTTATCATCCTTGTTTCTGAGAATCTAAGATGCCTTGAATGCTGAATTTTATCCAGGTTTTTTCAGTTATATACACTCGTTTTTTTCCCCTCATATCTATATACATATGTCTATATGTGCATATAGAGAGACAGAGAGACAGAAACAGGCTTCTGTGGTTAAAGAAACAAAATAATTGACCTAATATTTAAGGCAAGAGAATCAGGACTGCAAGTCCGTTGTAAATCAGTACATATTATATAGGAGGTTTACCAGGACTTGCATGGCTTCTGTGGGGGAAAAAAAGTCCTGCGTTGTTATTTGGTAGCGATGAAACAATTTGTTTTGTGATATTATAAATAATACAGATACCTGGAAGCTCAGACTCTTTATGGGAAAGCAGGCAAAGCAAAGGGAGGGAAGGAGCATAGACAGTTTATTTTCCTGTATATATGTTACAGTAAGTACCGTAACGTTCTGGATGGTGATGGACAGAGGGGAAAATCCACTTTCTTCTCCCTATGTGCTGGAGAGTGGAGGGGTGAGGGGGAAGAGGATGGTGGGAAGTGGAGGTGTTGGTGCTGGAAAAAATTGATCTGCACGCTGGTAGGTGCGTGGAAGTTCAGTTTCCATTTTGACCCGCGTGCATTGATAACGCAGCTGCTTTCAGATAACTGTTTCTTACTTTTGTAGACATGTTTATCTCCTGAAGTCACCAGCGTGCTTGGCAAAAGCACAGACAGCGTATCATTCTACACGTTTTTACAGAATTCCAATATGTTTTGCCGGAAGAAAAACAGAAAAGCAGCAGCTGAGCCAGAAATAGCCTGTGAGCATCTGTTCCCTCTCCGGCTTCTGGACCGTAGTCCCTCTGCGCCATGGTCGTACCTCGCACTACGGCAGCGCTTGCTGCCAGAGGCAGGTTTGCAAAATCCGTAGGAGTGACGCGTGCCGATTCAACAAAGCGTTTGTTAGGCGGGTCCTGTCGGAATTCCAGCCTGGAAATCCTGCAGACCTCGTGCCGCTCGTCCCGCGTCCCTCCAGCAGCGTGTGGGAGGATGCGTTTTGCCCAGTTTCTGGGTTTCCTGCAGAATTCCAGGCTCTGTTGCTATGGAGACCGGGGCTGGTGGTGATAACGATCCGTGCTAACTGGCATTAAGGATGCCGTGTCATCAGAGGCAGGGAATGGGCACTGATCTCTGCTGAACCCATCTGCCGGTATCGACCGCGGCAAGCGAAGCGTGTCCTCGGCTCCCGCGCCTCCTGCCTTCTGTCGGCAGGTTTGCACGCTGCAGCAGCTGTGGCAGCTGCTCTGCAGGTCCCCAGATTTTTCCCCTGGGGAAAAACATTTTTTTTTTACCGGAAATCATGTTTATGTTGTGCTACACGGTGTGCTGCTACTGGGAAGAGGGAAGGTGTATGAATTCAGGAAGGGTGATCATAGACTCATAGAATGGTTTGGGTTGGAAGGGATCTCAAAGATCATCTTGTTCCAACCCCCCTGCCATGGGCAGGGACACCTTCCACTAGACCAGGTTGCTCAAAGCCTCATCCAACCTGGCCTTCAACACTTCCAGGGATGGGCAGCCACAGCTTCTCTGGGCAACCTGTTCCAGTGCCTCACCAGTCTCAGTGTAAAAAATGTCTTCCTTAGATCCTATCAAAATCTCCCCTCTTTCAGTTTAAAGCCATTGCCCCTTGTCCTGTCACTACACGCCCTTGTAAAAAGTCCCTCTCCAGCTTTTTGTAGCCCCTTCAGATACTGGAAGGTTGCTAGAAGGTGTCCCCAGAGCCTTCTCTCCTCCAGGCTGAACAACTCCAACTCTCTCAGCCTGTCTTCATAGCAGAGGTGCTCCAGCCCTCGGATCATTTTTGTGGCCCTCCTGTGGACCTGCTTCAACAGCTCTATGTTCTTCTTGTGTTAGGTACAAAGTCTAAGCGTGCTTGCTGCATAGCGCTCTGGTTTTCTACAAAATACCCAATGCTCCCCGGAGATGGATCCATCAAAAGCACCGTGGGAGGGATGGGATGGAGACAGCCTGGGTGGAACGGGGCTAGGAGAAGGGATATGGGGAAATATTGCTGGTGTAGCAAGGATAAAGGTGTTGAAGAAGAGGTAAGATGAGACTGGCTGCCAGAAGGCACAAGGAGATGCCAATAGGTGATCCTTTAGTCCAGAAGCTTATTTGGAAGGCGGGCAGCAATTGGCATTATATACAGAGCTTACTGGTGGGTGCTTTTTACTTGTGAGTTCAGAAATACTGAGACACAGAGGAGCTTCAAGAGATTTTCTTGCTGTCAAGTGTATGAATAAGGAGGGACTTAAACTAGGGAGACTTAGACAGGATGTATGTCCTGTATCTAACGAGGGGAATGTTAAATTTTCCTTCTGTTTGGATCAGGAAGATCCGTTCCTGTGGAGGTAACTGACTGTTCATTAGAGGACATTGTCTTCATCGATGTAGGTACTACATACGTCACGATGAATAATGGATTATCAGAGGAATCCAACAAGTTGTCACCTCTGTAACTTCACCCGCTTCTTGAATACGCAACGTCAAAATCCTGCACGGTTCTTGAAAAATAGAAGCTCTTGCCATACAGATTCGTTATTCCCTTTTCTGTAAGTGTGGGGGTTTTTGGAGGGTTTTTTTTTTTGTTAGTTTGTTTGGCTTTTAACTCTCATCAAAGGCACGTTCTGTATCTCAGCATCTGTGCCCACGTATAAACGGTGTAACGCTGCTTCACGCTGGCTGGCGTTACGGTCGCCTGGGCACTTCATGTCTCAGGTGTGAGAGCATTCCTGAGCCTTGAGACCTTCCCAAGGGCAAGAGTGAGGACAGTTTAGGTGTTAAAATTGAGAAGTGCCAGAAATAAGGCGGGGGGTGTGTGTGTGTGTGTGTGAGTGCTCGGGTGCAGATTTCTGGCGATGGAATTGTGTACTCTTTTTCCCTCTATGTCCTGAAAAATAAGGTTCAAAGCGTTTCTGGTTGGTGTAGCCAAAATTAGAGGCTACGTTTGGCCTTGTCAATTGAAGATGAAGCGCCTTTCATTTCAGAAAACTGTTCTTAAAAATGAATGCATTAGTGCTTATTGCAGATATATAAAACCAGGGGCATCTACAGCAAGGTTTATGAGGAAATAAATAATTCCATGTTCAGAAATCGGTTTTATCACGCAGAATAAAAGTCCTTCTGCCACCCGTTGAGCATCATGGAAAAAATAAGTGCTCCAAGTTCTATTTCTTAAGTCTGTGCTGCCTGGCCCCACTCGCTGAAGGACGCAGAGCAGAGATCTTATTAATATGTAGTATGTGATCCTTAATGATAGGCTATCTCACCGGACATGCACGTAACGAGGTTGAATAAAAATTATGGTTTTAATTAGGAATTTTTTAGGTTTTAAGTGCTCAGCCTAAATGATCTTCTACTATGTGTTGTTTCGTTCAGTCGGGCTTGAGGACAGATGCTAAAAGCACCAGTTTGAGCATTTTCTACAAGATTTGATAGCCTGGCTTTTGATCTTCCTAGTCTGTTAGCACCTGGATCAGTCCAGGTGGGCAGAATACACAGCAGAAGCAATTGTTATTTAACAACAAGCTCTTCTAGCAGCCCCCTCCGCGACAAAAAGGCGCGTGGGGAATTCGGATCTGCAGTTCATGGGGATTTTTTTGTCACGCCGTTGGCTCTCTGCACTCACCGAAAGGCTCCCAGGAAAGAGCAGCAAAGAGCAGCTCCGGGAATCTTGTCAAGGAGCCTCATGGCTCGCGTTGTTCGCAGTGAACACCCAGTGTTCAGCTCCCAGAGCTCTGGGATTATTCATAGAATCATATAATCATAGAATCGTTAGGGCTGGAAGGGACCTTCAGAGGTCATCTAGTCCAACCCCCCTGCAAGGAACAGGGATATCTCCAACTAGATCAGGTTGCTCAGGGCCTCATCCAACCGGGCCTTGAACGTCTCCAGGGATGGAGCATCCACCACCTCTCCGGGCAACCTGTTCCAGTGTTCTACAACTCTCATGGTTAAAAATTTTTTCCTAATATCCAACCTGAACCTACCTCCCTCTATTTTAAAACCATTACCCCTTGTTTGAGCCTGTAACGATGCACAGATCACACAAGAAACAGGGCTGTGGGTGAGCCTCTGTGTGCTCCTGAAAATTAATGGGATTTGCCATCTTTTCCTGTCTAATACCACTTTCTTCCACAGCCCCCTTGCTCTTTTCTGAGGCTGCCCTCTGCATCTTCCCCCACCTTTGTCACGTTTCTGTCGTGGTGCTGGGTTAAGGACATATTCTGCAGTTTAAGATGTCGTAGGAGGTGAGACCGTACGTAGAACGCCACCAAACGTGGTTTTGTTTCTGTTGCAGAAGTTGCAGCTCTGCCCAGCGTAGGAACAGGTTAAACCAGCAGCAGTAAATGAACTGGGGAAAAGAAACTAAAGGGCAGAACACCAATAATCGGATTTCTCGTGCCCTCCTGTACAGAACGACAGCTGACGTGGCTATTCCTGCGCATGTGTGCGGTTCGATGCGTGATTTAATTTGGAATTAAATTACCGCATCCTGGGCTGCATCAAGAGGAGCGTGGCCAGCAGGTCGAGAGAGGTGATTCTTCCCCTCTACTCTGCCCTTGTGAGACCGCACCTGGAGTACTGCGTCCAGTTCTGGAGCCCCCAACATAAGAAGGACATGGACCAGCTGGAGAGGGTCCAGAGGAGGGCCACGAAGATGATAAGAGGGCTGGAGCACCTTTCCTATGAGGACAGGCTGAAAGAGTTGGGGCTGTTCAGCCTGGAGAAGAGGAGGCTCCGGGGTGACCTTATAGCGGTCTTCCAGTACCTCAAGGAGGCCTACAAGAAAGCTGGAGAGAGGCTGTTCAGGAGGGCCAGTTGTGATAGGACAAGGGGTAATGGTTTTAAAATAGAGGGAGCTAGATTCAGGTTGGATATTAGGAAAAAAGTTTTTACCATGAGAGTTGTAGAACACTGGAACAGGTTGCCCAGAGAGGTGGTGGATGCTCCATCCCTGGAGACGTTCAAGGCCAGGTTGGACGAGGCCCTGAGCAACCTGGTCTAGTTGGAGATATCCCTGTTCCTTGCAGGGGGGTTGGACTAGATGACCTTTGAAGGTCCCTTCCAGCCCTAACCATTCTATGATTTAAAGTACCACGGGTGTCACCATCGAGTCCTCTCCCGCGTTTTACAGCAGGGCTCAGAATGGTTTGCTGTGTTTAGTTTTCCTCCTCTTGCTTGCTTCAAGGTGGGAGGAAGGGAGCAGAGAACCTTTGCCAGGAGCACCCATCTGCCAGGGTTGTGGCTGGAGAGTGACGGGGTGACAGCAGTTGTGACAATTGCTGCAGGCAAGTGAAATTGCCCTTTTGCTGCCCTGGACCAGACAATCTGGAGGAGACCTTCCCCAGGAGAAGTTGAAAATCAGTGAAAAAGGAGGTTATTTTTCATTTCAAGCAGTAAAGCCCAGTTGTCCAGTGGACAACTTCTTGTTCTTTTAAACTGTATTAAAGTGTTAAACCGTATTAACTGTATCAAAGCCTGTTCACACGGGTCAAGCCAGATGGAAACGTTGGCATCTGGAGATCAGGGAATCCGCCTGCTTTTCCTTAGGCCACCCCAGCACCCAGGTTTGAGGCTGGCAGGTGTGGCTGCTGGGGACAGCCGGGCCAGGAGTGCCACCCTGTGGTACCATCGTTGATCACAGCCTCTACTTGGGGGAAAAAAATTTCGTTTATTACCGATTCCAATAGATTCGAGGAGCGGGAAGCAAAAAGCCAAGCATGGAATTGAACCTTTCTTCCCCCTTCCCTGGCTCATCTTCTTCACTCCTGACTCCTCTGTCCTCCTGGAGCAGCGCAGGGGGATGGTGCGGGGTTACGGTCAGTACATAGTGGTTCTTCTCTGCCACTCCTTCCCTCTCTTATTTAAAAATACACATCACATGCTGTTATTGTTATCTGCTAAGACTGTCAGACCATTGCAAAATCTAAACTTCCTTATCCTAAGACAAGGACTTGGGATTCGTAGGTAAAAGGCACCAGATAGTACAGCGTTGCTGTATATAACGCTGTCCTCTGCACGGTTGCAGTACCCCTCTGCATCTCTTTTTCAGATTTACTAGTAATTCTACAAAATTAGGTACATGTGGAGATGATGCAAATAATAAATCTTTCTGGTTTTTTTAAACCCAGCTTGAGGTGTAAACTTCTAGGAGGAGGAACCAGGGGACAGCCAGGATACGCTTGCGCAGTTCTAGTTACCGCCAAAGCTCTGTTTACCCAGGTAAACCATTTCTCCTCGCCAACCTCACCTCTTGAGGGTTGCAAGTTCTCTTTTAGCTGCAGAAAGATCAAGGTGAAGCTGGCTTTGACAGGAAAGCTGGAGAGGGACTTTTTACAAGGGTGTGTAGTGATAGGACAAGGGGCAATGGCTTTAAAGTGAAAGAGGGCAGATTTAGATGAGATCTAAGGAAAAAATATTTCACTCAGAGGGTGGTGAGGCACTGGACCAGGTTGCCCAGAGAAGTTGGGGATGCCCCATCCCTGGCAGTGTTCAAGGCCAGGTTGGATGAGGCTTTGGGCAACCTGGTGTAGTGGAGGATTTCCCTGCCCATGGCAGGGGGGTTGGAACTAGATGATCTTTGAGGTCCCTTCCAACCTAAACCATTCTATGGTTCTGTGATTCTATGACCTGGGACCAAAGACCACTTGAAAACTCTTGTTTAGCTGAGTAGAGACGAGCGTGGATCTGAGACTAGAATTTTGCTTAGCAGTGTAGTTCATGCACCCCTCGTACCTGCTTGAAATTGAGATGCTTTCTGCTGCCTGGGTGGTCCTTTTGGCTTGATATGAATGCAGCGCATCGAAGGGGGACTTGCCTATTTCGTGAGCTAGACAGAAGAAGGTGCAATGGCTCTGAAAGGATTGAGAACAAAATTGCCCTTGTTTAAGTTTGCCGTAGTGCTTCTCTCTGAACCCAGACTTTTTTGACCTCCCTGAATTAAAAAGTATTTAGAATCATCAGATCTTGTAGGATCTGAACCTACTAGTAGTAGAGAAACATAACATAGTACTACAGCATAGGCTTTACTTGAGTGCCTGCTGCTGTTTCGAATATCGTTCACTGTTAGCCAAACACAAATTTAAGTCTCAACTGATGAATGCAAGACTGATTTTTTTTTTTTTATTATTAAGAAAGCCCTTTGCTCTGAGTCCTTGTGTCCTCAAAGAAAAGAGATGACGACTAAAGGAGTGGAAGGGACTCGTAGATCCCCTTTGCTGGCTGGTTGCAGTTCTGGAGAGGTGAATCCTAGAGGTTCTATTGTTCTATTTAGGATTTTTGAAAAGGTTGTAAATATTTCCTTCAGTACGGAAAAGATGATGTCTCAGGATGTCTCTGCATCATGCCACGGTGGACAATGCAGTGACCTTCAAGCCAGCACCGATAGAGACAAGATAAGTGTGTCAGCACAAGGCTACGAATTAACCCAGCTAAAAGATGGGGCACGAGGTGCTGGTGTGCCTTCACGCCTGACCAGTGTGCTCTGCCATGCAGAGGTGGTGGCTGACTCCGTACTTGGACAGCGTGCTCTGCTGCACGGTGTCCAGGGCCCGTTGAAACACTGGTGGTTTAGGCTTTACTTGGAAGTTTTGGATTCCGAGGGGTTTCTGGAGTCCCAAATGAATATATTAGTGCCTGACTAGTCTGTTCTTCTTTTTTTTTTTTTTTTTTGGAGCTGTTCTACTTTACATAAATAATAGTGTTCTAATTGGGCCATGCATTCATTGAGGTGATAGGACACCTGGGATTTTGGATCTAGGTTTCTTGCGTCCCCAGTGATGTGCTAAATGTTAGCTAGTGTTTGTCTTCGTTAGCTCTCACTGCAAAGTCCAGCTTCTGCCTTTTCCATACAAGCCAGCGAACTCCGGCCTCGAAACTCATCGTCAGGAATTGTTATTGTCATCAGAAGAACCTGCATGTCGTGAAAGGTGGTGTCAGTCTGGCAGCTCCGTGAGCAGGAAGGAGGACAGCCTCTGTTCAACCTCCTCCTTGTGGGTGCTCCAGGAGCGCTGGCATGGCAGAGTGGAATTAAAATCGCTGCCTGCACACGTTCTTGAGACACAAGCTTCATTTTGCTTTTTGCAAGAGCTCAAGGATGCTCATTTGAGCTGTGAGGGAAAGCCTGGGGTGAAGCGTGTGTTTGGTCTAGACCAAGGCACCTACAGTTCTTTTCGTCCTCCTTGTTGACATGAAGTCTTGATTTGTTGCCTTCATCCCTTTCTGATGTAGAGCACAGCTTGAACCTGTGTGAATAAATCATCTGCCCTCACCACGTGTATACAAACGGGTATGGCCAGCTTGGATTGAACCCCTCTGGCAGCTGAGGGTCAGTTTTGCTCAGATTTCTGCAGAAATATTTCCAGTGCGTTCCCACCACGGTTCACTATCAACTTAACTACCATCAGACCGATTTTCGAAGGAGACTCCGTGTATGTTCTCGGGAGCGTCTCATTCTACGCATTGCAGGCTTCCAGGGCTCCCACCGAGAGCATCCCGGTTCTGAACTTTCGGAATAAGGTTGGGCAAGTGGATAAATTCCCATAGTCTTTATTCATCACCTTAATGCTACTGTCTGGGTGAGATGGAAAATTGCAAAGTTTGTAGTGAGAGTCAAGGGGGATCGTTTGATGAACACAACTGAGTTACAGTAAGGCTTCCAATTCCCTCAGGCATGTGGAATTACAGTATATTTTTTCAAGGATACATTTTTTTTGGTAATAATCTCTGCAATGCGTTTTCAAATCTCTGTAATAGCAGGAGGTTGTTTGGCAAAGTGGTTCAGACAGCTCCTTTTCTTTACGGTCTTTATTCCCAAGGCTCCCAAGAAGTCAGAAAGCGTTTTTCAGAAATTATTCCTTTTAGAAAGACCCTGCTTTTAAAGTGAAGATGGTGATTAATGTAGACAGAGCGCTGCCTTTGTTCTAGCTAGGAATGGAGACCCGTTCTCATTAGTTGTTTGAGAAGATAAACTCCGTGTCCTCATCTTCCACAGGAATTAATGGAAATGGAAGGCGCTCCGGGAACGAATTCCTGGTAGCGTATGCCTTTCTGCGTGTCAGACACTTCTCTTGATGCTGGGGAACGGTTTGTTTCCCCTAACTGAGGGTGTGCTGTTATGGACAAGCTTTTTAAACTGGTGGGACAGGTTTCACAGTCAAAGAAAAAGCTCTGCATCAAATCCAGCTTCGTGTATTTACCTTGGGACATGTGGTTGTCTCTGCAAATGAGCTTCGGATCTAGAATGTTTTTTGTCTTCGGTACGAATTCAGAGTCAGACCAACCCCTGCATTGCAATGTGGACGCAGTTCTGGCCTGGCACACTTAGACAGGTCAGCGAGACACTTGCTCAAATCATTTCAGCCTCTCGTTGTAAGAAAATAACTTGGTGAGGACCACGTTTGTGCTTCGCAAGCACAGCGCCGAGGAGGTGATCCCAGAGTCCTGTTTTCCAGGAAGCCAAGCTGCTTCTTGACTGACCATTCAAACTGCTCCTGGTCAACTTCCCACAGCTGGAATTGGTCTCTTAAATGTTGGAATGCTGCAGGAGCAGTAGTCGTTAAAAAGAAGTACGGTTCTTGATATAAAAAAAGTAAAATAAATGTAAAAGTGAAAAATACATTCCATTGTCCTCGAAACGCCTGGAGATACTGAAGTGTGTGTGGGAGCGGTGGGCTCCTGTGCTTTTTGTGTCGGAGGAGTTTTTCTTAATATGGTCCTATAAACAGGGGACTGGAAGTCAAAAAGTAAAAATTGCCCTTCCTAAAAGTGACGCTGGAGTACAAGGAAAAAGGTCGTGTTTTGGAAGGGGGATCTACGTGACGTTTTTAAGTCACCGAAGGACGATAAGCTACAACCCTGTGATTTCGGAGGAGTTTGTGTCTTCAGCTCACTCAAAAATGACTGGTTTAAAATTGATATTATTTAGAAACGATATCTTTAATAGGCTATGAAATGCTTTTAAAAGGGCACCTGGCAGGTGCTTCCTGATTAATGGAAACTCTTAATCCAAGAGCAGCAGCAGCTGATGAGGCCGGACCCTTCAGGAGAGGGTTATACTCTGGGCAGAGGCCTCCAGCTTGTTGCTGAGTTTGATCTTTAGACTTTGCTTTCCGGCTTTTGTCTGTCACGTAGGGAATTTTGTTTTTTCGTTTCTGCTACTTCAGGAGCGTTTGGATCTTCTCAGGTGCCTTCTGTAGAATTTCCCCGGTGGTCTGTGTGTTTGGGCCACCGAGGATTTTCATGGTGTGTGAGATCATAGAATCATAGAATGGTTAGGGCTGGAAGGGACCTTCAAAGGTCATCTAGTCCAACCCCCCTGCAAGGAACAGGGATATCTCCAACTAGATCAGGTTGCTCAGGGCCTCGTCCAACCTGGCCTTGAATGTCTCCAGGGATGGAGCATCCGCCACCTCTCTGGGCAACCTGTTCCAGTGTTCTACAACTCTCATGGTAAAAAATTTTTTCCTAATATCCAATCTGAATCTACCTCCCTCTATTTTAAAACCATTACCCCTTGTCCTGTCACAACAGGTCCTCCTGAACAGCCTCTCCCCATCTTTCTTGTAGGCCCCCTTGAGGTACTGGAAGACCACTATAAGGTCACCCCGGAGCCTCCTCTTCTCCAGGCTGAACAGCCCCAACTCTTTCAGCCTGTCCTCATAGGAAAGGTGCTCCAGCCCTCTTATCATCTTCGTGGCCCTCCTCTGGACCCTCTCCAACTGGTCCATGTCCTTCTTATGTTGGGGGCTCCAGAACTGGATGCAAAGAGATACAGGGACCATGTTATTTTGTCCTATGTTGGTCTACCCTATCCTAACTGGTAGTAGGACAGGGGAATGGAGGCAGAATCTGTACAGTAGGACCTTTCTCTCATGGAGTTAATCCTTTACCTCCTCTTTGTGATCAGTGTCAGTGCGTTTCATCTTGTTTTCAGCAGGTCGTTAACCTTAGGGCAATTTACAAGTTCATTAATTAAGCTCTATCCCCCCGTGCTTGGCAGACTTTCAGAGCTGTTCAGAGCTTTACGTGGGAAAATATGACTATGGATCAAGATTACTGTTGATGTGCTGAGTAGACTGAATACTTGGGTGAACCTGGATGCTTACTGCAGCATTTGCACCCAGAGCCATGGCGTGTTTTAGCCATCCCCAAACTTTGTGCTTGGGTTGCTGTAATGCTGAAGTTGCTGTCTTGAGACGTGACTCTACCGCTGCCTTAGTGTTACTTGACCAGGAGAGGGAGATCTTTTGCCATCCATTTCCCAGGGAAATAAAACACTGACTGTTTTGTGCTTGACTCCATGTTTTTAACCGAAAAACAGGCGTGTGTCACAGTAATCGAATCAGTGAAAGGCTTTCTTGAATTTTGAAACTTGGCTTTTCAGCTGTTCTAGACCTAGGATTTCAATCCAAATTTATTACGTGTTTTCAAGATCTACCGTTCACCGCTGATGGAAGCATTTCATTAGAAACATGAAGGTTCCTCGTGGTCTCTGTGGGCATTGCTGCCCTTGCAGCATCTGAACAGCGGGTTTCAGGGGTGCGCCGAAGCTCCGGGTCGTTAGCTCGGAGCAGCGCCGCGTGCCATCCGCACCGTCCGTCGCTGGGGCCCACGTGGGATCTGGCATCGGGCAACGCTTCTCAGTGCACACAAATACACGCGTGCAAACAGGACCAGACTGTGTTCCTGACTCCTTGGTTTTGCATTCCTGATCCTTTTCTACATGCCTCATAGTTTCTCCCACCAACCACCAGGAAGGCCGTGGCTTCCAGTGGCCTGGAGGGTGATGGTTGGGGTGGTGGCCGGGCTCTCTCCATGGTGCTGGTGACCACACGCTCTCCATGGTTCTGCCCACCACATTTGGCCACAAACGTGTCCCCCAAATACCTCCTTCTAGCGAAGGTGGACGAAGGTACCCGGGGTTCACCCAGGAGGAACAGAGCGCTCTGGTCCTTGGGGCTCGCTCAGCAGTAAATCCCTCCCGTAGTTTTTTCTGGCCTTGCCAAATAAACGTGTGCTCATGGCACAGTTTGTCCGTAGGCTGGAGGAATTCACTGCACCACAGGGAATGATGCTATCCTAGGTCAGACATTGGGATCTCTGAAGTTATTTGGGTGGGTGGAGGGACTGCAGAAGTAAAGGAGTCTCAACTGTCTTTGTTTTGTGAGGAAACGGTGAAAAATATCTAGCTTAGTGGAAGGGGCTAATATGTTAATGTGTTTAATACAGTCATTAATTTGGGGAGTATCTAAAAAAAAAAATCTTTGAGGGCTCTTTGAGAATCCGTAATACAAAATTTCATCTTATGTTTTCATGTGCTGGTTTTGGCTGGGATAGAGCTCGTTTTCTTCCCAGTAGCTGGTATGGGGCTGTGTTTTGGATTTGTGCTGGAAGCAGTGTTGATGTACACGGACGTTTTCGTTACTGCTGAGCAGCGCTCGCACAGAGTCAAGGCCTTTTCTGCTCCTCACCCCACCCCACCAGCGAGCAGGCTGGGGGTCCCAGCCGGGACACCTGACCCCAGCTGACCAAAGGGATGTTCCAGATCCGATGACTTCACACTCAGCACATAAAGCTGGGGGAAGAAGAAGGAATGGGGGGACTTTTGGAGGGATGATGTTTGTCTTCCCAAGTAACTGTTCTGTGTGACACAGCCCTGCTTTCCTGGAGATAGCTGCACACCCACCTGCCCATGGGATGGAGTGAATGAACTCCTTGTTCTGCTTGGCTTGCGTGTGTGGCTTTTGCTTTACCTGTTAAACTGGTTTTATCTCAACCCATGAGTTTTCTCACTTTTATTTCCCTCTCTCCCCCAGCCCGCAGGGGGAAGTGAGCGAGCGGCTGCGTGGTGCTTAGTTGCTGGCTGGGATTAAAGCAAGACATTTTATGAGAAAAAAAGAGAAAAATAGCATTATTTGTTTTAGAGCAGGTGTACGAGACTTCTGTAGGTTGTTGCTTAAGGCATGTGGTTGCCCATGCATTTTAGAAATTGTGTAGTTAGAATCTTTCTTAGGATTGGTTGGAATAGAATCTTTCTTATCATTGGTATAAACACTTTTGTTTTGGAATATCCACTATTGTGGTCTAAACGTTCAGACTCTGACCCTGATTACAGGTCGGTAGGTGAGATCTAACCACCACTGGTCAGAGGTCCTGATGGGATGTTGGTGATAGAAATGCCATTGTAGATAGCACATATGTAGTAAACAGAAATATAAAGATGCATCACTTGGTCATACTCTTCTTCTTCCATACCTTGCAAACTGAAACAGGTCTGTGAAAGGCAATTTTTTATTTTGTGGGTCATCTTTATTTCTGGAAGAGTCATTTTGTGGGTCAGTCTGAGTCTTCATTTAGCCCTTATCCAGGGCTAAATGATAACCAGCTGCTCTCTTACCCAGTGAACCCTCCCCACTCGAGGAGGGGAGTTGGGAAAAGGAAGGAAGACCCGTGTGTTGAAATAAGAACTATTTAATAATTAAACTAAAATAAAGTAAAATGGAAAAACAGTAACGATAACAATGATCATGTACACAGACAAGTGATACACGGTGCAACTGCTGACCACCCCTTGACCATTGTCCAGCCCGTTCCCCATCAGTGATCCCAGAGCAGAGAAGTCCCAAAACTGCAATCCTGGAAGAGAGTAAGCAAGCCTTGGGAACAGAATGACGAGTGAGACCCTCCAGGGACAGTGGCCATTGAGGAAGAGAGAGAGCACATCCCCAAAAGACTTTCCAGTTTCTAGTAAGCGTGATGTTCCGTGGTATGGAATATCAATTTGCATTTACATATCCAACGTAGGTGTCAGTCGCCCTGGCCATGCTCCTCTGGGTTCTTGGAAATGTGGGTCGTTAGCAAAAATGAGTTGAAAAGTCTTTGAGCGCTGGAGATACCTGCAATACCGCAGCTCCTACGGACTAAACCAAAATGTCTTGTTAACTTTGTAGTTACCGAATTGGGTGCTGCAGTCTTCTCAAAAATGCAACGTACTGAAAAGACGAAGCTTCTCTGAACAGAAAATTGATTCTATGATTCTATCCCAGTGAAACCAGGACAGACTGCTACATGTACAAATACTTATTCAGCCATATATAATATTTTTTGTATACGTAGCAATCATGCAGGGCTTTGTTTTGATAGCTATGGACATGGAAGCTTTTCATTCAGGGCAGATAGGGCCCGGTTGAACGTGAATCCATGTGACCTGATCCAACAGGAAAGTGCAGGCACGCTTTTACACGGAACAGCGAGGATGCTTACGTGCAGCATCTAGGTTGCAACTGAAAGGATTTCGTGTGACTGAGATCTGGGTCACGCTGGCTTACAGCCTTCCGACGCAGTGGCAACCAAGTCCGTTTTCCTGTTACGTGCTCTTGTTGCCCCAGCATAATTGTTTTTCATTTCATCATTTGTAAAGTTGTTTTTGTTTCCATCACCCTGAAGCGTTTAGCTTTGAGGTGACGGAATTCTGTTTCCAGGTCAACAAGTGTTCCTGTTGAACTGGTTATACTACGTACGACGCTGTAGTCCAGCCACATTATTACAACAGGATAATTTGTAAATGTAATGAATTGTTACATCACATAAGTTGGTGGGGTTAGAGAGCCCTCCTTTTGATTCTGCATTGGAAGGACTCCCCTGGTTTCCCAGAAAACAAGCAATAGGACTTTTTAATCACCAGTGGTAGGGTTGATCTGTCAGGAAAACAAGTGAAATACGTGCAAGTACCTTTCAGCATATAATTTGCTCTCTGTGACTTTTTCTCAGACAGTTACCCTTGAGCTTGAAATACGCCCCGTGTCTCAGAGCTGATGTAATTCAGCAGTATCTGGCTATAACGCAAATGCTCCGAAAAAAGGTGGAAGAAAGCCTTCTTGAGAACAGGCCAGGTCATTATATGGGAAGGCATTCAAGCAAAAAAACCCAACCCTGAAAATACTTATTTTAATCATAAAAATGAAAAGCTCTAAAATCGACGGCTCCCTTCAGCTTTCTTGTCTTCCAGCTAGACAGACTTTGGTCACACAGAGGACGTGGGTATCCATCTCACAGGGTTAGAGAAGGAGCAGTCCTTTGGGATGTTGGGCCGCTTGTCCTTGGCACTCGATGGCAGCTGGGGAGCAGGCAGGATGAATGCAGACCCCAAGAAGTTGTCCTACTCTTGGCTGCGGGCAGCCTCTCGTGTTGGCAGCAGAGCAGAGCCCAGATTGGCAAGCTGTGCCTGCAAACGATGGGGCTCCACATTGGCAGCAGATCCAGCAGATACCAGTGCAGCGACGAGGGAGCCTGAGGAACAGGCTACACGTTCTGGCAATCGGACGTGGCCCATCTGCAGCACCTTCAGGATGATCCCTCGGCTCCTGCTTTGCGTTAATAGCAGCTTCTGCCCGGACAAGATCGAAACCAAACAGGGTAATCAAAGACCAAAGAAGGTAGGGCGGGAAGGAAGATGAGAAGGCACATTGCAGTGTTGGATTAAATGATCGTGATCCTGATCCAAGGTCCATTTAAATCAATAAAATGTCTGCTGTTGTCCTTAGAGAGCCATTGGGTGAGGCCTTGTTTGACTTAGTTAAAATAGAACGTGACGTCAGTACTTTCAATCAATATGGAAACTAAAATAAATGGAGCGATGTTTAGAATTAATGCAACTTAGCTGTCGTCAGAAAACTGCAAAATGGGCACTCTTGCTCAGAATGTCTGCCTCTAGTTTATTTAGGGTTCTGATGGAAAAAAAATACACTTGTGGAATTGCCAACTTTGGCACAGCTGCAATGTCTTTACCGCATATTTGGGATATGTGTTTAAACTGGAGGCATCAGTCTCTGAAGGGCTTTTCTGAATGCTCTTCTCGGTGTTCAGAAGGTCGGTGGTGTGTACAAGGCATTGCTTTGTCATGGCCTAGCTTGGACAGGAATCAAGGATGACTGTGAGGACCTTCATGATTTGAGAACGGCAATTATTTTGTCTTGTCTTCTTTGCCGGTCTGCACGCGCTTGCCTGTGACAGAGATGGTTTCAACGTGTAGTTGAGCTGCAGAACTCTGCCTTAATGTGTCGTGGATGCTGGAAACTCAGAAGACTACAGAGGGAGACTGATGAAATTCATGGAAAACAGCCTGTGGGGATGACTATGTAAATTGAAATGTCTAGCGCAGATATCCATCAGACTGAAATGACCAGAACCTGGAAGAGGACCAGAAAATATCAGACACCTTTGCCCTCTTCGACCCTTTGGTGGCTATCTGATTTTTTGGCCACTGTTGGAGACACAAGACTTGGGTCTCATCCCGCAGTGATTGCTTGTATGTTCTTAGGAGCAAACATCTAACTGCGCTGTCTCAGTTTCTTCATCTGTAATATAGGAAAATTTAATTTTGTAAGAACAGCTGAATACTTTCAGCGACTCGTTCAAGATGCAGGTAGCTGAGCAGTACCTTTGTTTCTGGTGTAATTACTAATTACATTTCAAGGTTTGCCAAGTGTTGAACTCCACACCTTCAAGACAGAAAGCTGGTGTGCAGGAGAGGGTACAGGATTGCAAATATTGCTGTGTCATCTCTGATATATTTTTGGTACTGATGGCTAAACGCTTCAGGGCTGTGAATTATACCCAGGTGCTGCAACAGAAACGAGAGGAAAGACATTAAGACTGGTCTGATTTATGTCTATTAACATAGGAGCCATAACTTGCCCTTTTTTTGTTTCTTCTTCTCTATTGCCTCTTTGCAATTAATAAAATAAACGTAATAAAGGTACAGAAAAAAGCCAGAACATCGTTTTAGATGTCATCATTTCAGTACTAATTCGGTGACACTAGTTTCCAGCGTAGAGCTTTCTGGAACACATTGTCTTCAGTAATATGAGAACGAGAAAGCGTAGAGCCTTTTTTTTTTTTTTTTCCCTTTTTTTTTTTCCTTTTTTTTTTCCCTTTTTTTTTTCCCTTTTTTTTTTCCCTTTTTTTTTTTCCCTTTTTTTTTTCCCCTTTTTTTTTTTCCCCTTTCTTTTTTTTTCCCTTTTTTTTTTTTTTCCCCCAGGAAAATACAGAAGGAAACCTATATACAGTATGGATGTGTGCTTGCTGACTCACTGCCAAGGTGGTTGTACCTTTAGAATGAGGACAATTGCTACCGCGTGAGAGTCGTGAAGAAGAGTGTGAATTGAACAATAAGTGAGACAGGAGGCAATTTGTAACTGCAGCGTGTGCTTCCGTAGTTAGCTGTTAGCTTTGTGCTTTTACTTTCCACAAGAATTATTTTGCCTTTTTTTTTTTTTTTTTGTAGGAACATGCAATTCTGTAGATAGTGAAATGGCTGAATATGCTAATAAGCACAATCCATCCCAATAATTTGAAATGGTTGAATTAAGTACGTTGTTACGTTGCTCCGGCACTTCAAATAGTTGTATCCCTGTCAAAAATGTTCCAGCATCTCCATCCTCGCCCCTCAAGCGGGAGTGTTGAGAGATGAGTTTGCTGACCAGAGGGATGAAGATGCCTACCTCTGACATTTAACCTGGCTGGAGCAACAGCAGCGAGGGCAGGTCAACATCCGTGCTCGTGGGTAGAGGTGAGCTGACTCGGCAAGTCAATGCTCTCCGGTTCCGAGGCTGTGCACGCCTCCGAGCCCGGTCTCACGCGTCCCACCTTTCAGCGAGGAGGAGAAGTTTAAATTGCTGTACACCTTGTAAGGACAGAGGTGGTGGTTGTTGTATGGTTGCTAAATGACACGTAGACATCCTTGGTGGATACTACGTACGGGTTCGGGGGTTTTTTTATAACTCTGGGAAACAAGGAGAACGGATTCGAGTCACGCTTTTTTGGCATTATTTGTAGGCTTGGTTTTAACTTTGGTTTTTGCGCTGCCCACATGATTTCTGTGGCCAGAGCTTCGTCTTTATGAGATGGACCCCTCTTAGTGGGTGTGCTTCAAGGAAGGAGAGTCATAGAATCATAGAATGGTGTAGGCTGGAAGGGACCTTAGAGATCATCTAATCCAACCTCCCTGTCATGGGCAAGGACGCCTCTCAACTACATCAGGCTACTCAAGGCTCCGTCCACCTGTTTACAGCCTCTTCTCTTGTACTCAGTTACTGTTGATGTTCATCCAGGAGGTTTCTGTAGACAGAAAATACTGATTTATTCAGTAAATCATGTTCTCTCTACCTGAAAACTGCCAGTCGAACCCAAGTGCTGGTCATAGCTGTGGCTGATAAAGCACTGCAGTGCAGCAGCTGGTTGTCCCAGCTGGTGGCTCAGGTTAAAACAAGGCAACTCGGAGACTGTGGAATTAGGAGACCAGGTCAGGAAGGTGATGATCTGTGCCAGCTTGGAAAGCAGGTGGATGGGTGCTGTAACCCTAATTAAGCACCCACACAGTCGTGGCTCTCACGGAGAGGTTGGTAAAGTCGGAGCCAACTCCCATATCACGCAGGACACTGTGAAGGTTTGGAGTCTCACAAGCTTTATCATCCCAACCAACCGGGGGTTGGTTGAATCTCACGAGTTAATGTATTTCTACATCCAGAGCTACAGATGACAAATGCTTTTTGGAGCAAACCCACCCTTTTTCGGGTGCTGTGTTCTTTTTACGTTGCCGTGCATCTGCCCACTCTCCCACCCCCCTCCCACGTACCGTTTGCGGCGGCATCGCTCTATATTCTGTTTGGCTTATGTAGCAGCTTCATGATACGTTTTCTGTGCTTAGGGGGAAATTGCTCAGCCTCCATTTTTTCCTGAGGTCTTGAAAATTTAATTTTCAGACTGATGGCTGCAGGAGGAGTTCTTCCTGTGGAGACCTGGATAGCGCAGGGCGATGACTGGCCATTTTCTACGTTTGTTAGGAAAATCTTTCTGTCTTCAACCAGAACACTGCTTTCCTGCAGGGACATTAGCTGTGTCAAATATGAGTGATACATACTTTGTTCTCCCCAGATTTATTATGTTCTTTCCAAAATAATCTATTGAAAATTAGTCTTTTTTTTTTTTTTTTTTTGCCACATGGTGATGAAATATTTTTGTCTCTGAGGTTAAGGGAAAATGTTTATGGGACGTAATGGTGGACTCATAGAACTGCTCTGAAGTTCTTCTGTGCCAGTGATCTTCTAAAGAATATTTGCTGGTTTTGTCTTGCTTGGCATCGGTTGTTAATTCAAGCATCTGATTTTTTTTTTCTCTTGTGTAGCATGGGTTACAAAGTACATCAAGTCCTTTACTAACTTTAAAGTGAGTTTTCTACAAGAATAATTATTTGAAACTGAGCTGATAAACCTGCACTTACCAATCATCAGAGGATGACAAATTGCTTGTAATGATGACTCCTATAAACCCTCCTGTGTTTCAAACCCTACTGGGTGCTCTACATACTGGGATTTGTGGTCAACAGCTCAATGTCCAAGTGGAGGCCAGTGACGAGTGGCGTTCCTCAGGGGTCAGTACTGGGGCTGGTGCTGTTGAGCATCTTGGTTGGTGACATGGACAGTGGGATCGAGTGCACCCTCAGCAAGTCTGCTGATGACACCAAGCTGTGTAGTGTGGTCAACATGCTGGAGGGAATTGGTGCCATCCAGAGGAACATGGACAGGCTGGAGAGGTGGGTTTGTGAGAACCTCATCAAGTTCAACAAGACACAGTGCAAGGTCCTGTGTCGGGTCACTGTGGGTCGGGGCAATCCCAAGCACAAGTACAGGCAGGGTGGAGAATGGATGGAGAGCAGCCCTGGGGAGAAGGACTTGGGGATGTTGGTTGATGAGAAGCTCAACATGAGCCAGCAATGTGCTCTGGCACCCCAGAAAGTCAACCATGTCCTGGGCTGCATCCAAAGCAGCGTGGACAGCAGGTCGAGGGAGGGGATTCTGCCCCTCTACTCTGCTCTTGTGAGACCCCACGTGCAGTACTGCATTCGGCTCTGAGGTCGCAACTTAAGAAGGACATGGAGCTGTTTGAGAAGGTCCAGAGCATGCCACAAAGATGATCCGAGGGCTGGAGCACCTCTGCTATGAAGACAGGCTGAGAGAGTTGGGGCTGTTCAGCCTGGAGAAGAGAAGGCTCTGGGTAGACCTTCTAGCAGCCTTTCAGTACCTAAAGGGACTATAAGAAAGCTGGAGAGGGGCTTTTGACAAAGGTCTGTGATGATAGGACAAGGAGCAATGGCTTTAAACTGAAAGGGAGAGATTTTGATTAGATCTAAGGGAGAACTTGTTCCCTCTGAGAGTGGTGAGGCACTGGCACAGGTTGCCCAGAGAAGCTGTGGCTGCTCCATTCCTGGAAGTGTTCAAGGCCAGGTTGGATGAGGCTTTGAGCAACCTGGTGTAGTGGAAGGTGTCCCTGTCCACGGCAGGGGGGTTGGAACGAGATGATCTTTGAGGTCCCTTCCAACCCAAACCACTCTGTGATTCTGTGATTTAAGCATTTAGCGGCTTATGAAAACCTTATACTGTGATTTGGTAAAGTTGTAAGACCAGGATTTTTGAGTGTGGTGGCCTGTGATTTGGTCTTATTTTCCCATTTCCTGCTTAAAATCCCATGAAGAAGTTGGAAAGATGAGTTTTCCACTGTATCAGGAAAGGTAGAGTTCTAGATGTTCATTTCTGATTTACAAGTGTTGCTACCTGTGAGGTTCATACAAGCTGAAGAAGCTACAGAGTCCTACTGAAGAATCCAGGTTTCTCCTGTATTTTATCCCTTTGGCTGCCTCCCCCTGTCTCATTTTGCTGATGGCTGTTGCTGCAGCTACTGCTTGTGTTTTAGCCATTGGTTCTGGGCAGCCTTGTTTCTCACAAGTAGGAACGACCATGAGAAAGTCAGTCTGTACGTATAGAGGAGGTGGGAAAAAGGTTGGTTGGTGCTCCGTACCCTGCTTCTTCTGGTGTCCACTCCACTAGAGAAACACAGTTTTTATGGAACGCACAGATCATTGGCTCCAACACAAAATAGGTGCCTGTTTTCAAGATGCCCTTCTAGTGCTTCGTAGTTGCTGTGTGCAAGTACTTTGTGAAAAAGTTGGTCTTTGAAATTTATGAAAATCTCTAAGTAGTAAAAAACCACAAGCCGTCGCCGACGATTAGTTCTGTGGTAACAATAAACCGTCTTGGTCTACGTGAAGTGAAACTACCCAAGTTCTGTGAGTACAGAAATAACACGAGAGGTCAGGACCAGGTCTGGTCCATGAGCTGTGGTCACCCAAGGAGCTCTCAGGACATATGGTAGTGGTTTGGAGGTGCTGTGCTATAGTGAAAGTCATGGGGCTGGGGTTTGGGCGGCCGTTGGGTTGACCTCAACCTGAAGCCAAGGAACACATCGCAGAGGGAAACCTGCCACAGGGAATCCTTCCTTTGATTTGATGATTTTGAGTGCTGCCGTTGGTGAGCTCCCGTATCCTGAACTTCTCTGGGGTGGCTGAGCTGAGGACGCAGACATTTCTGCTGGGTTGGAGTGCGGCCGTCCTCCTCTCCCGTGGGACCTGCTTGGAAGAGACCGGCGCAGTGGTGTCGGAGGGAGCTGAAACGTGACCAGGGCCTAACGTGGAGACTCTTTTGATCTACTCCTGTCCTGTTTGGATGAATAAACGTTTGACTCTAAGTGATAACAACCCGGGGAGGCAGGAGCAGAGCTTTGACACGCTGGTTTTAGCAGGGGGATAAGCACCGGGGGAACGCCAGACCCATCTGTCTCTGATATTAACGCTATAAATTAATGTCCTGAACCCAAATGATATGGGGGGAGGAGTGGGGGGAGGAAGGAGGAGACTAACGAATAACGTGTGGTCTCCATCGGTCGCGGCTATCCATCATCATCCTCTTCAACACCGGGCTGCCTGAGTTGTCCCAGGAGGCGTCTGCAAGCCGCTTTTGGCGTTGAATAACAATTAACGGCGTTGTCGGCGGGATTATTTTTACCTCCGTGGATGAGCCGGGATTACGCCGCCCCCGGCCCCCCCTCCTGGTCGCTCTCCCGGCGCAGCCTCACGTGGCTGCGGCACGGCGGGACGCGGGCCGGGATAGCGGCGAGCCGGACGCCGGGCTGCTCTCCGTGCCGCTTGCTTTGGCTCCTCGACTGAGACGGAGGTGGAGGAAGATCACGAGGAGGAGGAGGAGGAGGGAAGCGGATGCCGGGCTCCGGCACGGACGCCAGCAGCGGCAGCAAGTCGATAAGTCAGACTGCACCATTTTCTTCTCACCCTGCAGAAAGGCAGATGTGAGAAGCTGAAGGGAGCTGCCTCCTCCCCTACCCGCTGGGGATGCTCAAGTGGAGCCTTCCTCCCACTCGGAAGACGCAGCCTATCCGGAGGAATCCCAAAAGACCTTTGCAATTTCGCGATGGGTGTTTAAAGGCTGATTTTATTTCTTTTTCCTCCTTTTTCTTCCCCCCCCAACCCCCCCACCCAGCGAGGTCTGAAGCTCATCTTCACTGCTGAAGCCGTTCCAGGCCGTTAGCAGATTATTTGCCGGCGGCTCTCCGGTGGCGCGTGCGTGCGGCCGCGGGCGCCTTCGCACGTCGGGTGCGCCGCTCCGGCGCTTCCGAGTTTATGGGTGCTGCAGAGGCTGGAACCAGAGCTGTGACCTTTTCCGGGAGGTGCCGGAGGAGGAAGAGTGGATTACGCCGGGAAGTTCTGGCTTGAGGCCAGCGCCCTTGCGGAACGCGACGCCTCACCTGGATACCCGCGGGCGGTGGGAACGGCTTCCTCCTCCTCGGGGCTGGTGTTTTCCTCTGCAAAATGGCTCATGCAGCCGCTTCCATTAAAAAAGTTCGGGAGTCTGAACTGGAAGAGAGGGAGAGGAACCTCGAAAAGGAACGGAAAAGGCAGCGGAAAATCTCTAGGGCGGATCGCAAACGCAAGGTATGAGGGGGGGGAAACAGCCCCTTTCTCCCCCCCACCATCCTCTTCCTCTCTCCGTGCAGCTCGTTGCCATGTGGGATGCTCTCCCCTTCATTTTCCTGACCTTTCCTATGGCGTTTCCCGGTCGCATCCCTCCCCATCCTCTCGGAGCCCCGCTGGGGGCTTCGCCCAGCCGCAGGGCTGGAGACGCGTCGTGCTTCGGGAGCCGAGCGTTCCGGGGCTGCAGCAGGAATTCGGGAGGGGGGCGGCTGCGTTTGTGCTTTGCAGCGTGAAGGTGCGTTTCTGTCCTTCCCAATAGCGTTTTTGCTCATTATTTTTATTTTTTTCGGGGCCCCGTTTCCCATTTTTAATCCCAGTTGCCCCAGCAGCAGCTATTAAATGCCGTGCCTGTCAGCCGAGTCGTTATGCAGTTGGGTGTCGGGAACGGATCCGGGGTCGCAGCCGTGATTCAGTGTATTTACACTGCACACTGCAGGTGTATTTTTTTTATTTTTTTTTTTTCCCCCTAGCTGGGATCTGAAATACAAGTCTGCAATCTGTTGGGGTTTATTTTTTCTTTTTGCATCTGCCTCTGGTGGCAATCTTTGCTTCTGTTAAGGCGTATTACGGAATTGTCGAATATCTATTTAGATGTTTCAGATTTCGGGGAGGGTTTGGGTTTTTTTTTTCCCCCCTAATTTATAATTAACTCTTGTTTTCCTTCTGTGTTAGAAATGAGGAATGATATCTCTGAGTGCCTGAGGGGAGGGAAAGAAGAAAAATATCAGTAGAGGTGATTTATTTCCCAGCTCCCTCTCTAGTTTCCAAGGACACAAATAATCCAGGATAGCGTTAAGCCAGCCTCTCTTACGGTTGGCTTTAGGACCGTATTACCCGGGGAGTGCCTGTGTTAATGCCTCCTCGTTGCCATGTCTTTTCTCCCAGCTCAGGAATCTCTAGATTGTGGAATGCATTAACTCTTTCACTGACACCGTGTTTTCATCCCTTCTTTATCAATTTCTTCTATGGGAGATAAAATCAAGAGATGTAATCTGTCCTTTTTTTTTTTTTTTCTTTTCTGCTACATTGCACGTAAACACAGATCTCTTTCTGTGCAAAGAAAAAGAGCAGAATCCAGGAATGCAACGTTTGAATTCACAGATCCTTTTGGCAAATCTCTAGGATTCGAAAGCCATCTGCTCCCTTGGCATACCTGAGAAATTTAGAATTCGTTTTACGTTCAGTCTTACGGATTTTGGTATCCTGAACTGCATGACTTCAATAAAATTACCCAGGCTGTTTGATACCTTTGGGTATGATCTCCCTGGCTTTTCAAAGGCTCGCTTGGCAGAGTTCCTTAAGTTACGTTAGAACGCTCTTTATCCCAAGGGGAATGTCATTGCCAACGCGTGCAGTGCTCGGATGCTGGGGCAGAGCTGCTCGGGGCAGATTGCGATTACAGCCCTAATCCCCTAAATGGGACACTGCAGCATAAGGTAGTTTTTGTGATTACATTTTTTGATTGAGGAATTCTCAGCAAAACAGCCCTTTTTTTTTTTTTTTTCCATTTAATTTATTTAATGTGTGGATGCCCTTGCTGGAGGATTTTTTTTTTTTTTCCATGTTTGCCCAGCACCCATCTCGGTTACTTCATCACAGCGTGCGTTGTTTTTCCTGACTTTCCCATACCCTGTTTCATCCATGTGTGTGATTCGAACGTGCATTCTACTACTTTCATTAAAGCTGGAGAGAATGAATACTGCCCTTTCTCCTCTCTCTTTCCCAGAGCCCTGCGTATCCCTGACTGCAAGCAGACAGGCTCAAGCCGCGTTTGTGTTCGTAATAACGCCTGGTGATGCAGGCTGCTGCCTGGATTTGCAGATCTAGGAAACACCAGTAGTCTTTGCTTGGAAAATACGGAGAACCCCTTCGTGTTGTTTGCTCTCCTTCCTTTTTAATATGCAGCAATGGCCCTCGCTCCTGTCTCCCTTTTACTGCGGCTGTACCTTGCTGTTACGTAAACAAGCGCTCGGCTGCACCCTAAACTTGCCTTCCGATGGAGCCGGGTGCGGGTTAGGTTGGACATCTTCCCTCCTGCTCCGTCTGCGTGAGACCTACAGCAACACCAGCTCTGGGTTGTTTATGTTTTGATGTATACGTGCTCGTGCTGTGCAGAATGCACAGGGCAGAGCAGATCAGATGTATGAGTATGTATACACGCGCGCTCGCGGACGCAAGGTACACCGAGGACATAATATACATTATATATAATATTTGTATTTTTTCATCACTTTAAGTGAGATGTGTATGTCTGTGGTACGTATATATACACACTCTTACATAAATGTTGCTTAAATTACTGAAGGAAAATGGATTGTTGTGCTGCAAAATGTGACTACCTCCTCATAGGTGCAGAGCCCTCGCAGGTTTTGTTGGCTTCCTTGGAAAATGGAGGCTGTGAACAAATCCTATACGTACCCCCACGAGAGACAAACTGTAAACGTACATCATTTGATTGTTCTCGGCACTGAAACTCTTTTTTACTTATGGGGAATACGGTTCCAGCTTTGTGATGGATTTAAAAGCTGTTACATTGCAGTGATGGGGTTTTCAGTACGACCGAGATCCATTTTGTTTGTAGGGACGACAGGGAGAGGGGGAATATGTGAATGGAAGGTCTCCTTTTCCAAACCTCCTTTTGGATGTTCAAAACCCGCCTGGACGTGTTCTTGTGTGATCTGATCTAGGTGGTCTTGCTCCAGCAGGGGGATTGGACTAGATGATCCTTGGAGGTCCCTTCCAATCCCTAACATTCCGTGATTCTGTGTTTCTGTGATACGTGCCTTGTACCGATACACGCTGTAGGCACGAAGCGCTGATTTGACCTTGGGATGGAAACTTTTTCTCTGACCCCGGAACATCCTGATTATGCAAAAGAGGATAATGAAGGGCTGTGACTTTAGTTCTTCCACTCTGCCAGCACATTGGGCATCTATTAGTGCTGTCGAGTGCTTCTCCTAGCTTCCAGGGGTGCCGCAGAACATGGGATCTTTGTGGCTTTGCCTCTTCTCAGGAGTATTTTGCTTAGTGATGTTTTGCAGTGTGTTCATCATCTGTCTTGACAGCAGCAGTACCAACCATGGCTGTAGCTTCTGTGCTTCTGGGGTAGGACCAGCATCTTCTTAAATGTCATCGTGTCTGGCGCTTGATGTATCTCTGGACAATGACAACTCCCTGGCCATTAGCAGGGCCGGGAAACGGGCCGGCGTCGGCAGCGTTCTCGCTCAGATGATTTCTTTGCAGTCCTCAGACGTTCTTTAAAGATAAACAGAATTATTCCACACCCAAAAATTGGAAAAAGGTGTTCGCAGGTCGAAGATGAGTTGGAGGACCCTCCTGCATTCTTTCTGAGAACTAGCTGGATTGCTTTTGAAAACCCGTTGGCAAGAGTCAGCTCTGCTCGTCTTGCGTGCAGATGGGAAATTTTCCCTTGGATGCACGCGGTCTTTTCTCGCGACGTCGAAAAAGACATACCGATGCAAATCCGCATCCGTAAACCAAAAAATGCCAATCGCACAGATAACTGAATGTGTCGGGAGCATTGAAAGCCAGATCCTAGCAGAGGAGGTGAGCAGCCTAAACACATGGATTTTACTGCAATTGAGGCATGACTGATTCCATTATACCTGAACTCAGGATACAGAAGGCCCAGCTCCACTTGCCTCTCGGTGTCTTTTGGGACAGCTGAATGTGGCTCGTCTTGTGCTGAGCGAGGAAAGGGAAACGGTGCGATGACGCGATGGTCACTCACTGTTGTCAAAAATTGATTTTGGTGCCACATAAAACGGATGCTTCAGTGATGAGGACAGAGTTTGGCCTCTGGGCTCTACAAGCAGTAAGTGAGTATTTATTTAGCTTTTAAATACGCAGTTTTTTTAAAAGTTTTTTTAGACTTTTATACCTTTTTTAAAGGCTGGCCTCACGAGTGCATCCTTTATGCATCCTTTATGCATCCTTTATGCATCCTTTATGCATCCTTTATGCATCCTTTAGCATAAAATGTCCCAAAGTATCTGGAATATTTGCCGTTGCTCGCCAAAAATGGTTGGTGAACAATTACACCTCTGAAATTTGTCCTTCGCTTGACACCCTAAACGCTGTTGAACCTCACGCAGAGCTGCTGCTGCCAGGCAATCGCTGCAGAAAGACCAGGATGGAGGGAGAAATAAAGAGCTGCTGCTGTCAGCAGAGTTCAGGTGCGCATGGGGAAGAGTCAACGTTCAGTAAACGACTTCCACCGCGTAGCTGCAGAAGGCAGGGACTGAGTTTTCTTTCTTTTCCTTCAACAGCAGACCTTTTATTCACGTTATTGTCTCCTTTTTGACAAATTGAGTATCAGAAAGAAATCTCGTTATGAACCACACGTAGAAAACCATGTCACGTTTGTCTCCGAGCTGGGTGGAAAAGCCCATTTGAAATTCCAAGTATACTTTCGGCAGGGAAAGTGAGTGTTTGTCATCTGCTACGTGTGGCTGGTAACCACAAAGCTCATCTCTTTGGAAAGGACCAAAGCTTCAGTGAGGACGTGGAGGAATTAAGGAGTCCTTGGGCGGGCTAGAAGAAGGTTCTTCATGGAGGAAGTCATGCAGAGGTATAGTTCTTCACTTGTGATCACTCCTACTTTGGTTTATGGATGCCAAACAGTATCTCCCCTGGTGTGAACATCCCACAGGGATCAGCATAGAGTTTGTGTTGGGCTAAGGAAGAGAAAGGAGTCATCTCTCACTGTTTAACCTCTCTGTACTTAAAGCTTTCAAGGTTCACTGCAGCCTTAACCTCCTGTTTTTTCTTTAGCGCTGAATATGTCTTGTCTGTTCGACGTTCTGTTCGTTGCCTTGGCAAACAAACATCTTGGTGATTCACTGGGATTTCTAGATGTTGCAAATTCCTCTTCAGCCACGAAAAAAATTTATCTTTCCGGTGTTTCATAACTGAGCGTCTGCGTAGGTGGTGCCTATTCCTGATGCCCTTTGAGTAATTATCTTCCATCTCTCAAACTTCTGTTTTCGTTAAGTAGCTATTTCTTGGGGTGAAAATAACACCCCACTGTTTGCTTCCTTGTAGAACAGAGCTTCTTTCCATGATGTTGCCTTTGGGAATAGATGGGTGTTTGCTGCCTCAGTTTCTAGGTGTCCTGTCCGAGGGGTGATAATGCACGCGACTGCAACGCTGCTGAAGCTTGCAAATCCTCCGCTGTGCCAGCACCCTCGCTGCGATTCAGTCCGTCTTTCTCAGGTGGCTTAGCTACTAAGTTCACTGTGTGTTTAATCTAACGGAGGAGAACCAAGTGGGGCTCTAAAACGGTGGCCGATGAAGCTCTGGCCACCTTTCTTCAGCTACAGAACGTTACCGTAGTGCCAAGTGTCGTTATTGCACTACTCTTTGAGACTTTCACGCTGCTTGCCATAACTAAACTGGGAACAACCACCCAATATTCTGAAATAAAGCAAGCCAGGGGTTGTAGTAAAGATTCATGGTCTCCAGTTTGTGCATTTCTGATGGGAAAGGAGCGATCTCTGCTCCGAGTTTCAATTTGCTCACCTTTATATTGGTTTGTTGTCCAGCCATACCATGATTTATATGTGGCTTTTAAATGTAATTTCCATGATAATTTTGGAAAGACAAGGTTTATTCGGTCTTAATAAATTACAAGCATTTCAAAACACAGATCATTTACCGAAGTGC
The DNA here is from genome assembly GCF_009769465.1 of Tauraco erythrolophus. Classification (NCBI taxonomy): domain Eukaryota; kingdom Metazoa; phylum Chordata; class Aves; order Musophagiformes; family Musophagidae; genus Tauraco; species Tauraco erythrolophus. Next base: position 3,127,322 of record NC_141469.1, on the reverse strand, counting down.
AGGTTTGATGTCTTGGGTAGATATACCTCTTTACAACTTAAAGTTGAATTAACCCATACCTGGAATATTGGAGAAAATATTGTCCTGATAGACAGGATTGTGGGATAGGTTAGTGGATAGGTGTCATGAAATCAAGATAGCGGTGGTAATTGCTGCTTGTGTAGTTAGTGAGGAGAAGTATGCTTGGGGCTACAGTTCTGATCTAGCCATGGGACGACAGAGTGATAGAAATACGTGTGTATATATCTCTCTGCGTCTTTCTCCCACGTTCCTTCCACCAGTGGAGATAAACCATCGGGCTCACGGCTCCATTGTGTTAGATGCTGTATGCAGGAGGACAAAAACATGCTTCTGGAGACCTCGATCTGTCCTTTTGCGTTGTAAAGCTTGCTTGATGCGATCCAATTTAATGGATTTTATGGCTAGATTGACTCATAATGAGGTTGTTTCCATAAAACCATGGAAGGGTCCAAAACACCTGAGTTTTTATCTCTCGCTTCATGTGTTTCTGTAAAAAGGACTTTTGCTAAACTTTAAAAAGAGCAACCGAGAGAGGGGAGAAATGGCAGCACCTGCCTACGATGAATCCACCTGTCTTGGACTCTACAAATTTAGCAAGTGTGGATCCTACTTAGCAGGAACTATGAGGGATTAAAAAAACTGAGCGAGCATTTATACTTTGAAGGAAAGGATCCCTGATAAGTTTTTATGGCTTTTTGTTTGATTTTGTTTACCTTCCCATAAAATGTCTCGTTACGTCCTTGACGTTGGTGATATTTTCCGCACCACCGAAAGAATTCTTACATTGTGTTTGAGCAGTTTTGTGTTCAGCAATTGAAAAAAAAATTTTAAGGGAAATTTTACAAATGGAGGTCAAGAGCTAAAAAAGTAATGTAGATGTCAGGTGTTAAACTATGAAATGTCAAGCTTTTAGGAATCTGGCATCTGCAGTTTGGTCCCTCAGGCATTTCGATCGAGCTCCTAGGGAAAGTTTGGCACCTGAAGTGGCAGATGAGCATTGAGAGATCATACTTTAATGGCGGGATTTGGAGCCATGCCCTGGTGTATATAGTTGCCAACATATAGTGCATCCAGAGCATGGAAACGGTGAGTATGTCCGTAAGCGGCGGCGTAGGATGATTGCTGTTCCTTCCTCTGAGATGGTGCCCTCTCCAGCACAGACTTGCAGCAAAACTGGAGCGTGTTTCGGGGTATCGGGAATGCGGGAAGCATCGTGGGCTGCATCTGCCCTGTGATACAAGTTGTTTTTCAGCCTTTTCTTTGCAAACACACACATTAGCATTGCTTCAGAATTTAAACACATGTCTTTTTGTAAATATGTGTTTCTTGGTCAAGTGTCTGGTTGAATTTCTTCCCGTTTACTCAACGTAGTGGAGATGGAAAGAAGCGTTCAACGTACGTGATGCTGTCTGATATTTAACTTCTGTGTGATGACTTTAAAGCAGTTTTAAAACTAATGCCTCATTAGCAGGTCGTTGTGTAAATTGGAGGTTAATGAGGCGACTGGCAGTCGTCCCTTCAGGAAAATACAAATTTAGGAAGTGATCTTCATCATTCGTACAGTGTCATGCTAAAAATACCGTGAAGAATAGGACTGAAGAAAGCGTAGATCTGCTCTCAGTAATTAAGGGTTTTGTTGACCAACGGAACAGAAAACTTTCCCCTTTAAATATTTTTCCATACTCATTTCTAGTCAAGGTATAGAACACATTCCAAAGTAGAAACCTGAACTCATCTTTATTTAGAAAAAGACTCTCCCATGTCAGAGAGAGTTGTCAGTTGTAGGTCAACAATCTCAGTCCTGGAGCATTTTTCACGTGTGATGAAAAAACTTTGTTCCTTGTAGGATCCAGTCTTGTCCTAACAAAATGGTAAGTTCCTGAAGCGATGTTTAATTTTTAAGAAATATTTTTCGTGTTGGTGAGCTTGTCATCAACTTTATCCAAACTTGGTATTTTTTTCTTCCTCAGAATTTTAGCAAAATACTACAGCAGATAGCGAAATGGATTTCCGTACTTTATTGACTTAACTCTCTGTGCTCACAAAATATCTTTTGGGTTACTTCTTGCGAATGTAGGTGTTTGCAGTTTTTAAAAAAATAATTCCTGTTCTCTGCGTTGATCCCAAGCAATTCCTTTTGTGCACTTACTGTGGCAGTGGGTAGTTTCGTTTGAACGTCTGACACGCTTCTCTTCCCCGACTGGAAACTTTTTTAGGGGAAGACACACAGTTTGCAAGAACTGCTTTCTTATACATAACTAGGACTTGATGAATGCTCCTGTTAGCAACCTGTTAGTAATCACAGAATCATAGAATGGCTTGGGTTGCAAGGGACCTCAAAGATCATCCAGTTCCAACCCTCCTGCCATGGACAGGGACACCTTCCACTAGACCAGGTTGCTCAAAAGTTAAAAAGTCCATTGAGGCTAATTGACTGCAAAAGAGGTGGTTGCATCAGGTCATGAAAATCTTGCAGCGTTTCATATTTAGAAAATCCTGATGTGATGCTGTTGCTGTACGTGACGTGTGGAAGGATGCAGATTTCTTTTTCTCTGAAAATTTAAATCTGCGTTCTCTTTATTTCTGCATGGAAAGTAAAGCTGGTGTTGAGAACTGGTGTTCACTCAAAATGACGTAGCTCTTCTTTCCCCAAGCTGGTAGAAAATGATTTCAGCCTATGGAACCATAATTACAAACCTTTCTAGGCTGTTTCATGTTTAATAATTTAAGCTTATTTTTAAATATTTACTATTTCTGGCTTCTGCTATGTCAGGATGTCTAACAGAGACATGTCACCGCTCAAAACCAGTGAAGCTGACAGTGCAACAGGAGACTTGAACAGATAAAAGCTCGTTAGTGCCTCACTGCTCAGGCCAGGATTTAATCCGGAGCGGCTGGACTGTGTTGAGCCTTCTTACTCCCCTCCTTTATTATTTTTTTTTTTTTTAAAGGCACCAAAACAGCAGAGAGGAAAGAAATTACATGCACCGTGTTGAGAATAGTGTCGCTACCGTAGAAATAAGAGGCAGGAACGAAGATTTACCAAACAACAGAACTTCAGGCCCCGTATCGGTTAACGAAGGCCAGTTGTGCTCAGCAAGTAATTCTCATTTTTGCTGTTGAATGTGGTACTGGCCATCAGAGCTGCCTGGGGGAAAGGAATCGCTGCTGTCACCCAAGTTTCCAGACTGGTAGACTCAATTCCACTTAGTTAAGTCAGGCATCAGTGTAAGTTATCGCTGGTTTAGCCTCTGCACGCTTCTCTACAGATTTAATCACTCTGTTTAGTCACTGTTGGAAAGAGGTTATTGAAATAAGAATGTTCATCTGTCTCATTATAAAACTTAGGTTCTTTCACCAAATGAAAAAAAAAAAAAAACAACCCAAAATTTTCTGTAACAGCACAAGGAAGAAGCCAGTCGTTTTCCAAATGGTGCCTATTTCTTTTCATGTTGCCCATGGAGAGTCATAGAATGGTTTGGGTTGGAAGGGACCTTCAAGATCATCTAGTTTCAGCCCCCCTGCCATGGGCAGGGACACCTTCCACTAGACCAGGTTGCTGAAAGCCTCAAAATATGTATGGATAAATGTGGATGGATGGCTACCTTTCGAAAGTATTTTGGTAGAGTGGCATAACTTTACAGGAGGAATTCAGTAAAATTTAAAACACTGATGTGAGCCTTGAATTGGCACGCCAAGCTGCTGTGTGCAAAGCAGGCTTTGCTTTAAGGATTATGAAATCATTTTGGAAAATGGCATTTGCTGGAGAGAAAAATGTTAATTAGATTTTTTTAAAAATAGAAAAAAAAAAAAAAAAGCAGTCATTTTGACTGGTCAGCAGCAATAGCAAGTGATGTAGAGCAGCCGAATTTTTTTTTTGCAGAAATGCCTGGAGACTCCATAGCAACTAGATGAGATCCGTGCTGTATTCTAACCAGAGCTGCCGTGTTTTCGGTGGAGGAGCCCTTCACCCCCCCTCTGCCGCTCAGCCTAATCGTGTTTGGCAAACGGCAACTTCAGCGACTGACCGCCGCGTCGGGGTTATTTTTAGGATGCCAAAAAAAGACCCCGAGTCACGTTTTATTTCCTTTTTCTTGACTATCAGAAGGACAAGGCAAAGCCTGCAGCGTTGTCTGAAAGACAGATAAACCACCCAGTCGCTTCTTTGGGTAATGATTTATGGACTGACTCCTCTTTCCGCAGGTACGGGCGCTCGCGGTCCGTACTTTAACAGAGCTGTTTCCCTCAAGTCGTGCACGGTATTGGCCTGGTGAACCACGAGGTCTTGAAAAAAAGGTTTGCTAAACGAGGGAAATGAGAAATAATTAATAGCCACGCGCAGAGCTGGCTCTGTCGTGGAGCTCTGCAATGCCACGTGAGTTCTGCCAGGCTTCTGGAAGTACGTGCTTGGCCATCTTCCCCCTTTTTCCTAAGGAAGCCCAGCCCTTAACTCATTTATTGAAATATTTGGTTATCCTCCCTCTGCCTGCGGCGTGGCATTGCCGATGAAAACGCGGTTACGGTAGGAGCGTGGGTAGGATAGAGGTGTTTCCAGAGGTGAGGTGCCAGGACTCGGCACTAGTGAGGCCGCACCTGGAATATTGTGTCCAGTTTTGGGCCCCTCGCTTTAAGAGAGATATTGAGCTCCTGGAGCAGGTCCAGAGAAGGGCGACTAAACTGGAAAATAAAACTTATGAGGAGCAGCTGAGGGAGTTGGGGCTGTTGAGCCTGGAGAAGAGGAGGCTGAGGGGAGACCTGATTACAGCCTACAAATACTTGAGAAAAGATGGTGGGGAGGTAGGGGAAGGGCTCTTTACATTAGTGTTGGGTGATAGAACAAGAGGAAATGGGCATAAGCTTAGTCAGGGGAGATTCAGGTTGGATGTTAGGAAGTATTTCTTCTCTGAAAGTGTTGTCAGCCACTGGAATAGGCTGCCCAGGGAGGTGGTTGAGTCCCCATCCCTGGATGTGTTTAAGAATAGGGTGGATGATCTACTTAGGGATATGGTTTAATGGGGATTAGGGATGGTTGGACTGGATGATCTCTAAGGTCTTTTCCAACCTAGAAATCTATGAATGAATCTATGAATCTATGACAACGGGTGCAGGGCTGCAGGCTCCGATGTAGCTCCGAGTCGCCCTGAGGATTTGTCCCCGTGGTGTTTCGTTTGTAGCTGTCGGTGCTCCGATGAACACCTTCGCGCGTGTTCGCGGTGCTCGGTGACTTCGTTAAAACGGAGGGATGGAAGGGAATTCTCTAAGGGCAGCTTAAGAGGACCCAGGGTATCACTGAATACGTAGTAGGTAGCAGAAAAGGCTAATTAACACCAATTTTTTATTCATCTCAGTTGAGCCATTTCCTAAGTCACCTGGGGTGGATTTAGCAGTGCGTACTCCTTAATTTCGAGCAATAAACCATCGTTATTTTGGATTACCCAGTTGTTGTAACAATCGTTGGTCCGGGAGCCTGAAATATAAAAAGTGGTGTTTGATCCTTTTTTCGTGTCGCTGGTCAAAGCAACTTTAAATAGGCAAAGTCAACGTTAAGAAAACAGAACGCTTAAGAGGAACCCGCCTCCTTCTGGAAAAGGTGTTTGAGATGGACAAGGATAATGTAGAGACAGGGAACTGTAATTAAAGGTTGTAAGGGAACACTTGGTTTTGTAACAATATAAAGTATAATCATAACTCATTGAAATCCCTGAAAGATTTGATACTGATTTCAAGAGATTTAGGATTTTTTCCGGAAGATTTCAAGCAGGAGATAATTCACCTCATGTTGCATAACCATCTTAGTGTTTTATATTTTCAAACGTAATTTGTGAACGTTTGTTCCGTTTCTGTAATATACCTCTGGTGGAAAGAGATGATTTATGGTGGAAAATAACGTTGAGCAAATATACCTTGAGGACCACAATGCTCTTTAGATAAGTCTGATGCTCTGTGACCTGTCCTGTTCAGATCACCAGGTTGTTTGCATGAGGAGAGCTTAGATGTTCTGAAACTTTTTATAAACTTAAGAGGGTTCTAAAGTTGTTCTGTAGTCTCTTAGGTCTTTGAATTCCTTGAGATTATTAATACAGAAACTCGCCGGTACTTAAACACCTCAGGGTTTTGTTGGGGTGGGAGACCCCTGTTGTCAGTGAGAAACAGGATCAGAGAATCAACCAAAATCTCCCCTTCCTAAATTCTGCTTTAGGGCATCTGGGGCTTTACCTAAGATATTTGCCCAAGTGTTAAAAACTTGGGCATCTTCACCACGCAAAGATAATGCCGCGTCAGGTGGTGGTCACCGATGGAGCAGGAAGAAGGGTCAAAGTTTTGCCACTTGTAGACAGTTTTTGCTTGACGCGCGTGCGGAATGTTTCTGTAGAAACCATCCTGCAGCGGACCCGCGGAAGAGTTATTCTAATGGATGTGAAATATTGCGATTAATTTTTCAACAATGCCTTTAGTCCTTTTTTAATGTAGGTGAATTTTCAAAGGAGCCATGGAATTGTTGAAGGGTCCCGCTGAGGAACACTGGAAAAGCATCTGAGTCATTTCAAAATGAAGCAATTAAGAAATTGCGCCCAAACTAATGTCCCCGTAGCATGATGTTGAGTATGTAGGTCAGGGTGTTGTTTAGCCTTTACACAAACAGAATTTCTACTGAGTAGAGTGAAAACTTGATTTTGCAGAGATTGGGAAAAATGTTACCACGTGTACATCGTTAGGAAAAGTGAAATATGGTTCTCATATTCCAAAGCAATTGCACAGTCCTGCAAAATTGGAGCTGAGGCCATTTTCTTTTCAGGGTCGGGAAAAGGGAGATTTGGTTGTCTATTTGTGACGTTTTCACCCCAAGTCTAAGAAAAAACACTACCCAAATACTTGAGAATGACTAGTCAGTGGAAGGCTAACACATGTTCAATTTTTCATCGTTTTTACACCTTTCTTTTCTTGTGCTTTCTCCTCTTCTTCCACATAAAATATTCATTTTTATACCTTTGCTTTGTTGCATTTTCTCCTATTCATCCACATAAATTATTCCACATTAGAAACTGAAGGTTTTCCTCATGCTGTGCTAAAACTGGCACGTTCTTCCTTGTGATGAATGTGTGACTCCAGTTTGTGCTCTGTAGCTTATGGAGGGAGCTTAAGAAAAAGGGGAAAAATTCTCTGATTTCAAATATGCTTTTAGAAATAGTACATGCAATGCAATGGGAGGAGGGAAAAAAAGGAGAGAAAAAAAAAAAGGTGGAAACATCCCATGTAGACAGAGGTGTTGATGGCCTCACTGCTTCCAGGAGGACTGCAGATGCCCGACCGTTGATCAACAAGGCCGTGGGTTGTAGAGAAGCGGCTGACAGAAGTGCTCCTGGGGTTTTCCTTCTTTGATTTTTGTCCTTGACAGTCCTTTACTGAAAGAGGGAGACGGAGCAGGGACTGAGAGAGAACTGTCTGGTCAGGGATAAAGCGATCTGATGGAAATCCAAAGACAAAGATCAAGTTGACTTCAGTGGGTGCTGGAGTGGGTTTATAGACAATGGATAAGAATAGCCAAATATTCGTGTAATCAGACAGCTGCTTCCCATGTACGTGGTGTCGATATCCTCCCATAAATGAGTCATCTTTGCAGTAATAAAAAAAGAATTTCATTTGTCACGTTGAATGCAGTAGGACTTTTCAGAACTCTCACATAGGATCGTAGAACCATAGAATGGTTTGGGTTGGAAGGGACCTCGAAGATCCTCAGTTCCAAACCCCCTGCCATGGGCAGGGACACCCTCCACTACACCAGGTTGCTCAAAGCCTCATCCACCCCACCCTTGAACACTTCCAGGAATGGGGCAGCCACAGCTTCTCTGGGCAACCTGTTCCAGTGCCTCACCACCCTCTGAGTGAAGAATTTCTTCCTTAGATCTCATAAAAATCTCCCCTCTTTAAGTTTAAAGCCATTGCCTCTTGTCCTGTCACTCCATGCCCTTGTCCAAAGCCCCTCTCCAGCTTTCTTGTAACCCCTTTAGGTACTGGAAGACTGCTCGAAGGTGTCCCCGGAGCCTTCTCTTCTCCAGGCTGAACAGCCCCAACTCTCTCAGCCTGTCTTCATAGCAGAGATGCTCCAGCCCTCGGATCATCTTTGTGGCCCTTCTGGACCCGCTCCAATAGCTCTGTGTCCTTCTTGTGTTGGGGACCCCAGAGGTCTGAGATCTTTCACTTCAGATTCTGTTTGCCTTGGAAACGTTAGCCTCTTCTAGTATTTTATTATACAAAATTACTTTGTTTTAGAGTATGGTTGCATAGTATATGTACTTTTATCTAGGGTTTTGGGTTTTTTTTTTGACTATTGTTTAGCTTGCCATAGAAAATATTTTTGTTTTCCGGTTATTTTTACTCATTCTGAATGTAAAATACAAATTCCAGTGGAGACTGTAGTCTGTCTGATGAAGACCTGGGATTTGGGGCTTTGTCAGTGACCTCCTTCATGTCCTCAGGCTGAGGTGTGAACCTGGCTGAAGTTTGCCTTCCATATATGTCAAGTAGAAATAATTGGAATTACTCTACTTTGCAATACAATTAATAATTCTAATGCAGCACTATGATTATGTTAGAATTCTTATAAACATTTATCGTTATTAATTTCCATGAGATATTTTGCTTGGAAAAATAACCACTGTACCAGAAATCTGACAAATGGCAACTTGTCAAAATTTGTAGTAATATTGTTTCACTTTATCAGTGCTGATATAAAGTATTATGTTACCGATTTATAGTCATTTATATCTCGAATATAGAACATATTTTGCTTTTGCTCTGAAAGATTTACTGGATTGAGGTCCTGAAGGTACAAGTCTCGTAGGAAAGGGGTAAGTTCAGGGCCATATTCCACAAAATAGGAAGTTGCTTCAAGTGAGATGGGAATCTTGGGTCCTGTCCTCTTTTTTTTTTTTTTTTTTTTTTCCATTTATGGTACTGTCAGGTAGTAGGGAATGTTATAAAGCACAATACAACTTCTTTTTTTAGCTGATACAATACAGGCTGAGGACCAGTTTAGCAATATTATTTCTGCTGGTAAGCACTTAAATAAACAAGCCTGTAGGACCTTCCTGCTCAGGCTTGTTGTACGAAGAAGTGCTGCTCTCCGAAAGGAACGGTAACAGGTATCATTCTGGATGAACTGGGATCTATTTCTCACCTTGCCTACCAACAACTGCACTTACCTAATTGGAAATATATTCATTTTTCCATTGCATGTAATTGAAATTTTTACGTGTTCTCTGTCCCATTTGGTGTTATAAAGATGCTGTTAGACAGAAAAGCTGGAAATGCAGTGTTGAGAGAAGGTGTCCGAGAGGACATTAGTTTCTGGAGGCTCATGAGCTATTTTCTGTCTTTTCATAGAATCATAGAATCGTTAGGGCTGGAAGGGACCTTCAAAGGTCATCTAGTCCAACCCCCCCTGCAAGGAACAGGGATATCTCCAACTAGATCAGGTTGCTCAGGGCCTCGTCCAACCTGGCCTTGAACGTCTCCAGGGATGGAGCATCCACCACCTCTCTGGGCAACCTGTTCCAGTGTTCTACAACTCTCATGGTAAAAAATTTTTTCCTAATATCCAACCTGAATCTAGCTCCCTCTATTTTAAAACCATTACCCCTTGTCCTATCACAACAGGCCCTCCTGACAGCCTCTCCCCATCTTTCTTGTAGGCCTCCTTGAGGTACTGGAAGACCGCTATAAGGTCACCCCGGAGCCTCTTCTCCAGGCAAGTTGCTGGAGAATTTTAATTGCTTCCGGGCCAAATTTTGGTGCTTGGCCATGAAGTCCAAATGAATGATCTGAAATAGTGACAGAAACGGGGCTGGAAAGAAGTAATACAGATGTGAAAAGGTGCTCCAAATGGAAGAGTGCTGGATGTCATGAGGGACGTAACGCACCGTAGCTCGAATTGAGTTGTGCTGCCTACCCTGACTCCGTCCACTTGCGCGTCGCAGTCGTGGGATGCCCCGTCCCTGGAGGTGTTCAAGGCCAGGTTGGATGAGACTTTGAGCAACCTGGTGTAGGGGAAGGTGTCCCTGCCCATGGCAGGGGGGTTGGAGCTAGGTGTTCTTTGAGGTCCCCTCCAACTCAAACCATTCCATGATTCTATGATTTTTTTAGGGGCACGTGGAGGAGTGGTCATTGCTAAGGGTTTCCCCGATTCCTGGAGACACGGTAACATATATTGGATAATTTGGTAACATTTTTGTTTGGTAATGATCCAATATGATAATGTGACATAGAATTTAAAATGCTACTAGCGCTTCCCTTGCCATAAGAGATTTTAATTTGGAAAGAAAAACACAGGCTTTGCAAAAGGTCATTTTGTAAATTTTTCTGTTTTTGCTGGCGGTAAACGTCACTGTGGGGTTTTGTATGTTTTAATATTTTTTTGTTCATTTTAATTGGCATTAATAGAGTTTGCTAGCATCTAATTTTGATTCTGTTGTACTTACGCTTTTCCTAAAATTGCACTGTTGGCTTTTGAGACAATCCAGTTCTTGTGTGGATCCTTTCAGGAAGAAGAGGCTGCGTGTTCCCCAATGTAGCTTGTAGCTTCCAAGCAAGCCAGATGACCCTTTTCCATTAGATATTAGGATCTCTAGAGATATTAGACCGAGAAGAGAGTAACTCATGTTTGCAATACAACTTACAAACCTGTACATCAAAATCTATTACTTTTTGTAACAGTTTTTGTATTACTTTTCCTTCTCCTAGAGAAGGAGAATTTTGAAAGTACGTTAAATAGGATCATCATAGAATATATCCATTTTATAGTGTCCTTCTACAGAGGCTGCCACCACCATTAAGCAGTGGTCTGCTTAATGAATCCTTGTTGTATTAAATAGTATTGATACTTGGGGTTTTGTTGCTCCATGAAGGTGCTTTTCGTGTGAATCCCACCTACCAGGTGCTACTGTGGAACTGCAGAGTACCTGTTCAGTTCCTCCTCTTTATTAGTTCAAAATTTTGTGGTGGTGTGGGCTTTTAGCAGGGTAGTTTGTGGGTTTTTATGGTGGACGGTGTTTTCCTCCATCCATGCTTACCTGAATTTGCTAATGCCGTAACTACAAAACTAATATTTATTTGATTATCCCTTATGTGTTTATTTCTCCTAAGAAGGCAAAGTCGTTCTTAAAACTTTGGATATTTGTCCTCATGTTTAACAGTCACTGTCTGTGCTCTGTCAATGTGGTACGTGTCACAGCATCGTGAATTGTGAATGGCAACCAAAGAAAGTCTTCTCAGTTTTGTCATTGTGCCTTCTTGGGCTCTCTGTAATTTATTGACTCTCCTGGTTTCAGTAGTCCTAGGAGACTACAGTACACAAAAATTTGCCTTTGTCTTTTGTCAGTTGTTTATCATCAGTCTCACTCTTGTGTTTTTTAATTTGTACAAAATTCACAATTACCGCAGAATTTCTTTGATGAAGACTTGGTTACAGCTGATGGGCTTCTCAGTATGTTCTTTGGTGTTTCTGTTCGTTGTATGGAAGTGGTTTGTTTTATTCTGGGTGGCATGTCTACCTCACCGATGAAGTGTGCGAAGATGTGTTTTCAATCACAATATCTCAAAATGTCTGTTTAGAACTGTGTGTATGGTTGCAATAATGAAAGTTTGTTAAGTTCCATGGCATACTTAGGTGTTCCTCTTGTTATTCCGTCCATCATTTGGATGATTTATAGAACTATGAGGTGCAAATTGTCTACATATAGAAAACAGCGTTCTTGATTGCACTCTGTTAAAACACTTGTGATCGTAGAGAGCTGCTTTTGTAAGATTATCATCTTTTATTTATCCTCTATTTCAAACTACTTTAGTGTGGGGAAAGAAAAAATTGTTGGCCAGAAGTGATATAAACCCAAGCTTTCAAATCCTGCTTGTTGGCATGCGATGAGTATAGCATATAGCTTTTCATTTGATGACTCATTTTTTCTTCAAAGGTTGGAAAGACAAGCCCTTATAACACAATATTACAGAATAGAAAAATTGCCCTGGTTTATGGTTGTAGCTCAACTAAATGTAAGTCCACTTTGCACCTCCGGGTTGTTTTCAACATGGGTACAGATATATTCAATGTGTGTGTCTGTCTATCAGTGTGCATTGACTGGTATTAGTGGGTGAATTGGGGGGGGTGAATAGGTAGAGTGTTCTTTCAGTGGCACTAGATAAACTTTTTTGACTCTAGTTTAACCATAAAGAGCTATTTGCTGAAACAAATAGCTTAATATTTCAGATAAAAGTATTTTTTTAGAAACACTTTTTGTACCAGGTGCTTCTGATGGGCCCTGAGATAATAGGCAGGCACGGGATGCAAAATGAAAAAGAAATAGTGAATGAACTACCGGTATGTACTTAAGAACTTAGGTAATTTTGTACATCAGCAACTATTAATTATTATGAGGGAATAAAAGCCAGAGGCAGGGTACAACACTAACCAAACATGTATTATTCTTTGAGGATTCCCTAACAATTTGCTTTTTTTTTTTTTTCCTTTAATTGACCTGTATAGAAATGGAAAGAAATGTTGCCTACACATTATGTCTGATGCTCTTTCTTTTTCACACTTAAGCTGGTAGGTGGCACCGAAACGTGTGTTTCTGTATTTTGTTTTCAATTTCTTGCAGCGTTTTTTAGGTGTTGAAGGTCTCAGTCTCCTTCTTTCTGTTACAGAACATATGCCCAGACAGTGGCTGCCTTTGAGACAAGAGAATACTTCTGTACCCAGTAATTTCCAGCAGTATTTAGAAAGAATTGTTACACAGGCACCATTTCAAAATGTATTAAATACTAAAATAAATTATGCTTTTTTTTTTTTCCCCTCCAAGCATTTTACAAATAAACTGATTTCCCTAGTTGCACAAAAAGTCTGATAAGACCGTATAAATTTCAATGACCAGCTGTGACATTTTGCAGATGTTAGACTCTAAGTAGGTTTCCTCATCCTGCCTAGGAGAGAGCTCGGGGGAAGATGAGTTAGTTACAGACCATTTTTCTCTTTGAAGTTTCAGTGCAAAAGTATTCAAAGCTTGTGATAAGGTAACTTTTTAAGGAAAAAAAAAAAAAAGCCAACATGTGTTTTTAAAACAGTACTGTTGTTTTCAGTATAAAATGATGTTTAATATGAGGAAATTTATCAGAACCTGCACTTTTTATGTTCCAGATATAAGATCCTGTGCTATCTAGTATATACGCAACGTTTCTTCAAGTATTTTCACTCTTTCTCTTCCTTGCCTGTTAGATGAGCTTGTGAACAAAATCATAGAAATCTCAGAGCATAGCAGTTACCCTCACCTCTGTTTCATATCGCTGTTTTGCTCTGGTTTATTATAATTGAATAACCTCTAGCTTCCCGTTACCGGCGTTGCAGATCCCAGTGCTGCATAAACAGAAAATGGAAGGACAGTTGATGTTTAGACAGGAAAACCTTTCGACTTCAATAAATGTTGGGTGTTTAGCCTCAATAAAGTCTGCTTTAGTGAATGTCACTGAATGGCAAGATCTTTTAGAAAGGCAGAATTATGTATTTAACCTTATTACTTTTCATTCTTCATTGAATCAATTGGTTCTTTTTAACAGCAGCAGAACAGAAGTTGCATCATGTGGAAAACTATCGTGTACGTTGTATGTGTATGTATGAGACATACTACCTTTTGTATGTGATTTATGAAATGTATATTCCCCCGACAAACTGATTTTTACATGAAAATGTGGAATTTTGGTCTTTGAAAGCTGTACAATGTCTGCAAGAAATCCAAAAGAAGCCAGAACCTCAGAAGCACGTAGGAAAAGGGTCCACGTGACGTTTCTTCTGACGCAATGGGAGTGACCGTGTGGTGCTTTCAGGGGGAAGGCAAGGGAGTGGTACAGCAGTCTGTGGTGGGGACCGTTCCTCTTCGTTGTGTGGTTTCAGTAACAAGGACTTCAGAGACTGGGATTTTTCAGAGAGCCTGCGGTGATCTCCTGCTGATGCGTTCAAAAGAGAAGATAGGACGTTTATCTTAGAGAAGAGGACTGATGCCTTACTTGGTTATTCCAGTGAGATAGCTTCATGAAATCCTACAAGATGGCTTAAAGGCAGAATTAGTATCCCAACTGTGTTAAGGAACAAAAATTAGAGCTAATCAAGGGTCAGATATTTGATTTAGGTTTAGACTGAACTGCCAAAGACAAATTAACTTGCCCAGAGAAGCTGTGGCTGCCCCATCCCTGGAAGAGTTCCAGGCCAGGTTGGATGGGGCTTTGAGCAACCTGGTCTAGTGGAAGGTGTCCCTGCCCATGGCAGGGGGGCTGGAACGAGATGATCTTTGAGGTCCCTTCCAACCAAACCATTCTATGATTCCAGACGAAGAACAGCCCATACGGTCCTGCAGGTTTTATTGGGTGAGAGGCATATCAGGCCGTATGCTCTATGTTTGAATTGGAATTGTCCACACTTTGATTTTTCTTTTTCCTTCCTTTCTAATTTTTTTTTTTCTTCCCCTTGTGTTTTATCTGTGGGAAGCTGGAGCCTCAGGTGGCTTATGTTTGGAAGATCACCAAGGAGCCGTAAGTGTTTCAGAATAACAGAGATTGTATAGCTTTTTTGAAAAAAACACTGTATATTACATACTTTTTTTGATTTCAACTTTCCTATCCATGAAACAGTCTTTTCCCCATTCTGTCACACACCTGGCCTCTTCAGTATGGCAGGATCTGTAGCTGCAGTGATTAAAAACGAGGTTATTTGCTCGTTCTCAGAGGGATACAAAGACATATGGTACTACTTGGATTAAGAGCTCTTCGTTGCTGTTGGTGGAGGTTCGTCATGCTTAATGTGTTGAGTGATTCACCGTCTAAAGCATAGCAAAATGATTCGTCCTCTTCGAAGTGACTCAGAATAGATTTCTGCAATTGATTGGACTCAAATTATTGAAGTTGAAAAGGGTTTGCTGCTAAGTCCTCTGTAGTAGCCAACTGCCTCTTCATAAAGGCTGCTTGGGTTTCAGGAATTCGTTCTTGTGGCCTGGGTGACCAAACGTGCAGTAGATGGCAGGAGAAAGGAAAAGGCAGAGTTTTTGGGAAAGAGCGATCACGTCATCGTTGCTATTGTAAAACATAAAAGGGACGTAAATGATCCAAAGGCACAAATCATCAAGAGTTTATGGTCTGCTTGAGGTCAAGATCTGACCCAAAATAAGTGCCAGAAACAAGTGAGCCATGTTGTACTTGACCTTCCCATAGAAGAATCCCTAAGAGGGAAAGACTTTGCATTTAGGAAACGTTTCAAAGTCCAGGAAATCTCCTAGAAATATATAGGTCCCAGTACAGTCTCGTTTCTCACTTTTTTTTTTGTTTAATTACTATGTTTAACCATAAAAACATGATAGGAAATATCTCTGTGGGGGAAGAATTCGCAATAATAAATTTGGGGTTTTATGTCACTAATGATATAGAGGTTGTGATTTGTCTTGGTATTGGGAACTCTTTCTTCGTTTTTCCCTTTCGTCTTTTATTTTGCAGCACTGAATGTTTTTACAGTGCCTTCTGAATCGTGATTTCAGCTACATTAGGGAATAATTGAAACTCTACTGACAAACTAAGTCTTAATAGTACTGGCAAAAAAAAAAAAAAAGGATAACGAAGCCTTTTTTGTAGCAGCAGAGCAGTTTTGCTTTGGTTGCTGCGTACCTGGGGTGCGTGTGACGGTCCCTGGCCCCGTTTCATCTCACAAGACACAAGCTTCGCCGTTCCTGGGCTGATGAACAGGATCCCATAAAATTAAATCTCTGTCTGGAGATTAGAGTACGGCTTTAATTTCGCTGCTTTCTCACTTACGCGTCTTTGAGGTCGTAGTTGGGATTTTGCAAGTAGCAGCAAATGAGTGGGCTCGTATGCTCTGTTTTTTCTTGATGGCCAGTAGTAGCAAAGTCCCAAGTCTTTTGCAAGGACTCCCATTTCCTACAAGAATCTTTGGAACAGTGAAAACAAACTGGTGAGAGAAGTAGTGCTGTAATTGGGAGACTAAGTTCTTGTTGGTGATGCCATTATAGTCACTATATGCCTGTTTTTATTCTCAGTGACATTATGAAGCATAATGTCTCTATCAGTATGACAAAAACACAATGTCACACGTGGCAAAACATTTATTTCAAAATTATTTTTTCTTTAACAGTCACCTTTAGGATGGTAAGGCTTCTTATTTTTTCGCTTAGTGTTTCGTATGTTCTCAGGCGATGCTGTTTGTGTTTTATCTTTGGATTTGTTTTCACTTTTGAATTTACAGGACTTTCCAAGTGGTTTATATCTGTGTTTCATCCTTCGAGGAGGTTCAGTATTTTTAGATATGGCAACCTGCAAATAAACCAGACCATAATAAGAGTCACAATACGTGCTGGGGTTTGCTGGCTAAAGGAGGCGGTAGTTGTTTTGTCACAAGTTGTCTCATGCTAACGTTTAAACCGGGTCAGATAACGTCTTTATTTATATTCTATAAATATAAATATTTATAAAAATGTTTTGAAATGTCTGATGCTGCTCACTTCTGTCAAAAAAGTAATAATATATGGGGGTGTTCTGGTCAAGTTGAAAATTAATATCTTTACTCAACTATGTTTAGTTTTATCCAGAGCTGTCTCTCTTCTAAACGTCACGATTAGGAAAACTGTTTAAAGATGTATAAAATGTAACAAATAAGACTTCTACAAACGTGCTTAGTGGAAAAGATCTTGCCAGGTGTGATTCCCAGAAGTCTGCCGAGGGCTTCGGCTGTTGTTGCGTGTGCTGGGTTTGTGTTGCCGAAAAAGCCAATCGTCGTAACTGCTGCAGGCTTTGGAAGAGGTCAGGTGCTTCCCAAAGCCTGTGGTGCCTCAGTGGAAGTGGGTTGGAATAGGGAAGGTGGCTGAAAACAGCCTTCACATGGTTCTACTTTTTTTGCAGAGAGCCCGTTGTACCAGCAATGGTCTGGACCAAGGATGTGGAGTTTGCTCGTCTGCGTTTTTCGGTGAATTCTGATCACTTGGCGTTACTCGAGGGGTGCAAAAGTTTAAAAGTTGCCAGGGGAAAATTTCCCCAGAGGGATGGAATTCTTGCCCAAGCGATAGCTGACAAAAGCGTTCCACTGAGGCACCACATGGCGTGAGAACGATGCCAAGGGCAAGAGGGTGTTCTGAAGTTGTGGTGAAGCAGAGAGTACGATGGTGTTCAACAGATGAACTAGGGCACTCCCTTGGTTGCTCTAAGTAGTACCACAGTTCTTTTGGTTCCCCGTTTTCTCGGTGTGGGGTAGAATCCAATGTGCAAAAACTCAAAACTCAAAATTTTATTGACCAACAACAAAGAAAGTTGGACATGTGGGTAACGGGGATTTGACTTAGGAAGGGGAGGGAGTGGGAAGAACAGGGTTTCTGACAGCAGCACATTACCAGAATATTTCTCTTAAAACCCAAAAATCCTGACACAGTTAATGCTGCCACTTTACAAGGCTCACTTTGGGGGAAACCTCCTGACATGAACGAAGCTGTTCACTCTTACCACGAGTACTGTGGCAAACTTGAACTCTCAAAACAAAGCACGGTGTGATTTTTTTTTTTTTTTTTCTCCCCTCAAAAAAGTGTGAGGGGTATATACATGTTTGAAGCGCTAGCACAAGGTGTAGATTGAAGCAAAAAGGTGGGGGACTGCTGAGTTCTTCTTGGGTTTCTCCTATAATATCAACTTTTTGGGGGACAAGAGGGGTCCTGTCTCAGTCAGCTCCTTGCTATGCGGGTGGTGTAGTACATGAGAGCTCTACTTTCTCTTTCAAGTGTTTCTGAAGGTTCTGTAGTTGAGGGGGAGTAGTTGAGTAGTTGAGTTAGTGTTGCAAAAAGGTCTGTTGTGCTGCTGAGGAGTAAAAGGGTGTATTAAAACGTGGGAAAACAAGTGGATTCAGGAGGTTCTTTAAAAAGTTCCGCTGCCCCATGACGAGAAGCAAGGTCATGGGCTTCAGGGCGGCCCTGGCAGCATGACACAGAGCAGGCTCTGACTTTTCTGTACAGAGAGGAGGACTAAGATGCTTTGGTATGAGGTTGGTGCTTGAAAGCCATGCCTTTGTGTTTTGCTTTCTCCACTGCTGCCTGATGGGATAGATTTGCAGCCCCAACAAAAGAGCATGGGAACTCACAAAGATACCGTGACATGTTCCTCCGCAAAGGCTTTGAATCCTACACCATAAGACGTGGACTTGGTTAGCATGTGATGTCCCTAACTAAGTTTGGCAAGGCGCAAACATGTTTGCTTCCTGAGTAATTTGCCCTAATGACTTCGAACCGTTTTGACGAACAACAGGAATATTGTTAGAAGCTCTGGCAGAAAGCTTATCCGTTGCTCTCCATCAGATATCTACACAGATTGTTGCTTTCTGCAAGCGTTATTTCGAAGGAATGCGCGCTGCTCGGGTTTTGCCACCATTTCTCCTGACCTGATGCCTCGTTCACTCTTCGCCTTTTTCAGGCGAGTAGATTTTCACATTAAACAGATTGCTCTATCCAAGGAGTTTTAGTTCCAGTTTATGTTGGAACCTCCATTATATGAGCTCTGGTTGAGTCAGGCATTTGGTGGGATTCCTTCTTGCCTCCGTTTATTTTTATAACTCCACGGAGAAGCGATGGTGATGCATATACGCCTTACTGTCACAGGGTAATGACTTGAGGGAGTTGGAGAAATCCGTGTCAGCTATTCACGGGGAGGGTTAGCCTCACGTGGAAAATTTCTGAAGCATCTTGGTGTCGATTTTTTGGTGTCCACTTGCTGACATTCTGTGATTCGAAGGTGTTTTCATGTCAAATCGTTTTATATTTGAAGTTCAGGCTGTCTGAATGGAAGATGAAACGTTCCATCTCTTGTGGTTGCTGCTTGCTGGCAGAAATGTTGTCCGGAGGCCGTTTGTGGTTCAGGTTTTGTTCGGTTCGTGCAAGTGTACAATCACGTAGCCAAAAGCAGCAAATGGATTTAACTGGTTTTGGTGCCAGTGTCCACCCAGCACGTACTCGTTCCACATCGTCGCACCTGATGCTCTTCAAAGGAGCTGAATGATCCCCATCCTGGAGCATTCCTCATTCAGGGGGAAGTTACAGAGCCATTTTAAATGTACCTCAAGGTAATTAACACAAGAGAGAAACCCTATACCGATCAGTAATCCTTGAAAGGGGGACTGGGTAGAGCTTGCACTCTCTAATTATAACTGGCACTGCTGGGAGGTTAACTGGGTAGAAATCAAATAGGAGCTCTAGGCAGCTGCCTGCTGACGTGTATCACGGTACTAGGGATAGATTGAAACCCAAAGAGAAAAAAGTCAGCTGGACGATATGATTCTTTGAGGATCGCTCTGTTTCCAAGGAATTATGGGTTTAAGTTTTCATATATGTGCCCAGCTCCGCTTACGGGTCGCGTGTGTGTTGCGGGATGGTTCCGTGGACTCTGTTACCTACAGACAGGCAGTCTGTCCGCATCACCTCCGTTACCGCCAGCTGTTCCTGAAGCATTTGGAAACTGCTAATTATTTCTCAGCTAACTTTGAGGAGGGGTTGGGTTGGTTTGGGTTTTAATTCCATAGTGGGATGATGGGTGGATTCCAAAACGCAATCCTCAAAATGGATTTTATATCTTACCGGGCCCAATCATGTTGACTAACTCAAACCAAGAAGAAATATCCTTATTCTTAATTTTGGTGGGGTTTTTGTTTGTTGTTTGCTTTGGTTTGGTTTGTTTGTTATTTTAAATAATGACCATTCTACCTAAAAAAACCCCACAAACTTTGTTTGCTTTGATTTGTTTGTTTGTTATTTTAAATAATGACCATTCTAGCTAAAAAAAAAAACCAACCCCAACAACCCTAAACCAAAACAACAATAAAAACCCCAAACAAGATCATACATGGCATAGAGAAGAGCTAAAGTGATCTAGCATCAGAGATGGTCCTTTTTGGATACATTTAAGCTCCTCTGAAATCCAGCCTGGGGATACATCGATTCAAAAGCAAGCTCACCGCAGTTATTATCTACACGAGCACGAAATACCACGTAAAACACAGGAATGAAACGGTCGTGAGATTCATCCTCGTGCATCTTGTTGGTCAACATCAAAGAGTTGTGACTTCATCACCTTTTTGAGTTAGAAACTCAGCAGGGCATTAGCAACCTTCTGAAAATTTAGCGCTTTTGCGTGAACGCGGCGAGACCGAGAGCCGTAGGGGAGGGGGGGAAAAAAAAAAAAAATAAAATCAAAACGGTCAAAGGCATGCGAGCGGGTAATTCAATAACCCTGGCGTGGAGAGGCATTTCACTCGGCAGGGCTTCAGCTGGACGTGCTGGGCAGGCTGGCTGTATGCTGGAAAGCAGTTTCCCCCCCCCCACCTCAGCCCACCCCAACGCCATTTCCATGCATAGCTGGCCTGGTAGGTGTAAAAATAGCCCGGCAGCGCCTGAATTGGACATGGTCACCGGCCACCGACCGCAGTTGCTGGGGTTTCGGGTTCTCCGCGACACGGGACAAGTCGGGGGAAGGAGCGGCCGGGAAGCGGAGCGTGGGTGGGATCCTCCTCCGGGGTCGTCGGCCGTCCTTCGGAGCCGCAGGCAGCCTCGGCGGCACAAGGGCGATTCCCACTTGTAGGGATTTGCAGGAGAACTGCTATGGGCAACGCACCGATCTGCCAGGCGTGTCATTCAGACAAGGGTTTCAGGACGCAAGGGAACATCCAGGATTTGGATAAAACCCCTGACTACTATGGATGCAACAGCGAAGAAAGTAAAGATCCTGAAGCCCTGGTAAGTCTTGGCTGAAGAAAACAGGAATCAAAGGGAAAAATTAAGATGAGGGTTGTGCAAGTTAGGTTTGAAAATTCCCTCTTGGCTCTGCCTGAATCTTGATAGCTGGCCATCCGAAGAGGTCTGCTAAAGGTGGCCACGTTCAGGCTTTGCTTTTGCCATTTTGACTGGCTGTAATAAAAAAGCAGCTGTCGCTGGGCTGTGCAGTCACTTAAAAGTGGTGTCAGCTACCAGAAGGTTTCGGTGTATCCGGAGAGAGAACACGTCAGCGAAACAAACCCTTGGAATGAATGGGGGTGATCCCTCACCCTACTTTACACGACTCCTAAAAACCATCCTGCATCAGTCGTTCCCAAAATGTGAACTCTCAGTGACTTTTTTTTTTTTTAAGCTGTTGTCTGTCTGGTCCATGATAGGATTTTCTGTGTTTGCTGCCAGAACCCCACAGGTTTTGATGCAGGTGAGGGTTACAGCGAGGGGGACCGGGCGCGTGCGGGGTGGTCACACCGGTGACTGCAGGGCTTGAGTCAGGCGTGCAGTAAGTCCGATGGCAACAGTCATGTCAGCAAACCAGAAGAAAATCATGGAGGTGAATACTTGTGTAATGTCTGTGGCAAGAGCAGTGTGCTGCTTTTCTCTTGTTCTTCTCATTTTTTTACTTCTTCCATTTGGGAAGTTTGTTATTAAATGGTTATTTCATTCAAAACTGCTGATGAAAGGAGGTCGTGTCAAAACTTCTGGTAGAGCAGGAAGAGCAGAGAACCTTTAATGTCATTATAGCCAAATATTATGTTCTCCCATATTGGTCTGAAATAAGTTGTTCTCAGGTCAGTATGGTGCTTTGCACTTGCAGGAATTACTGCAGTGCATTACAGGAGATGGAGTTGAGATGAGTTGCGGCGTTTTTTCGGGAAGAGACCGGAGACAGTCCCAGCAGCAGCTCACAAGAAGTTCTCTTTTGTCCTAGAAAGTAGTTTTGATGCTGTCTTGGTTTCCTGGTAGGAAACGTTTTTGCCTGAAATTTTCTGACTGGTTCCGCTGCTTAATTCGCTGACAAGATTGGACCAGTTTTTCAGAAATAAAAGTTTCTTCCAGCTAAAACATGAAATTAAACTATTTCCTAGAGCTTTCAGGCAATTATTTTTTTCCCACCAAAGCAGTTTTTGCTTGAATTAACAAATAAGCTCCAGCATTTCTGATGGGAAATGTGAGGTGAGGAGGAGGGACAATGCAAGTACAGGACTTCCCGGGCCACTTTGGTAATGTCTTTGATACATTTAATCTTAAGATCTTGACTTTATATGGCTCTGTTAGGGGTTGATGGAGTTGCTTTCAAATATTGTCTTGATTTGGATGTTACAGTGCTCGGAGGATTACAAAGGAAAACTGCTGTATTTCCCTAAGAAGGTTTTCAGTCTCTCATTATACTTATGATTATGATTCCTTACAAAAAAAAGTTGGAAAAAAAATTTAAAAAGAAGTCTGTAAATTAGAAACATCAGTGAAGTTTTGTCTTGAAGAGAGAAATTGCATTTTGTTGTTTTCCCAAATCAGATCCAATATCCAGCCCAGTACTCTGTTAGCTGTCCATTGCCTGTGCTTTTATACCACTGGAGCCACACTCGTAGTCTTGGTGTGGAACAGAGCAGCTCGTCGAGCCGAATATGACGACTCCATGAATCTTGTGGCAGGTAAAAGGTTCAGAAGAATTCAGTTGGTGTGTGGTCAACTCAGATGGCAAAATTGCTTTGCATAATCTCATCTTTTCTGAACTAAAAGCAAATAGAGTCTGCTGCTTCAGGGCCGTCTTTGCTGAAGAAATCAGGGCTACGTTGGGTTGATTGGCCTGAATCATAGAGTCATAGAATGGTTTGGGTTGGAAGGGACCTCAAAGATCATCTCGTTCCAACCCCCTGCCATGGGCAGGGAAACACTCCACTACACCAGGTTGCCCAAAGCCCATCCAACCTGGCCTTGAACACTTCCAGGGATGGGGCATCCACAACTTCTCTGGGCAACCTGTGCCAGTGCCTCACCACCCTCTGAGTGAAAAATTTCTTCCTTATATCTAATCTAAATCTCCTCTCTTTCGGTTTAAATCCATTGCCCCTTGTCGTATCACTACACACCCTTGTAAAAAGTCCCTCTCCAGCTTTCCTGTAGGCGTCCTTTAGGTACTGGAAGGCTGCTATAAGATCACCCTGGAGCCTTTTCTTCTCCAGGCTGAACAGCCCCAACTCTCTCAGCCTCTCTTCATAGCAGAGGTGCTCCAGCCCTCGGATCATCTTTGTGGCCTCCTCTGGACCTGCTCCAACAGCTCCATGTCCTTCTTGTGTGGGGACTCCAGAACTGAACACAGTATTCCAGGTGGGGTCTCACGAGAGCAGAGCAGAGGGGCAGAATCCCCTCCCTCGACCTGCTGCAACACTGCTTTGGATGCAGCCCAGGATACGGTTGGCTTTCTGGGCTGCCAGCGCACATTGCCGGCTCATGTTGAGCTTCTCACCCACCAGCATTCCCAAGTCCTTTTCCTCAGGGCTGCTCTCAATCCATTCTCTGCCCAGCCTGTACTTGTGCTTGGGATTTCCCCGACCCGTGTGCAGGACCTTGCACTTGGCCTTGTTGAACTTCATGAGATTCTCACAGGCCACCTCTCCAGCCTGTCAAGGTCCCTCTGGATGGCACCCCTTCCCTCCAGCGTGTCCACCACACCACACAACTTGGTGTCATCTGCAAAATTGCTGAGGGTGCACTCGATAAATCATCTATATGACCCAAATAAATTCATCAATTGGAGAGTCAAATTTTGATACGGTCGAAATAACAGCAACATTAAAAAAAAAACCCACAACCAAACTATTTCATAATCACATATTACAGATTTAATTACTTTTGCCTCCCTCTTTACTTGGGTGTTTAATACCTTCATCTTCACTCTTGAAAGGATACAATCCAGTTTGGCTTCACGGTGCTGGATCATGTTGCGTTTCAGCCTACCTAGGACAGGCTGCTCTGTGAGTTCCAGGACAGGGGTTTTTGTCTCCCTGCTCGTAGAGGACTTGGCAACGTGGACTTTTATGTCATTGTATGAGACAGTGGGAGAGTCAGTGCCGGGCGTTCAGCTGGGAATTAAAGGGA